>NW_028227271.1:98721672-99986672 GCF_978045245.1 Mus caroli | reverse complement strand
TGGGACCCGAAGGGGACAGGAACTTCACAGGAAGACCAACAGAGTCAACTAACCTGTATCCTTGGAGCCCTCAGAATCACCCAAGCAAAGAAAGTATAGACTGGATCTAGGCCTCCCTGTACATGTATAGCAGATATGTCACATATCGTCATGTGGGTCCTGAACAATTGGAGCAGGGGCTACCCCAAAACGGTTGCTTGTATGTGGGCTGGGTTCTACTAGCTGGCTGCCTTCTCTGGCATTATTAGGAAAGGACGGACAGCATCACAGGACACCTGCTCAAGAAGTCTCAGGAATGGCAGCAAGGTTGGAAAATGGCTTCAATAGTCTCTTGGACAACCCTGACCACCAACTAAAAAGAAATTCTCACACCTGTTTTGTTTTGTTTTTTGTTTTTTGCTTGCTTGTTTGTTTGTTTGTTTGTTTTTGCTGGGTTTTTTTTTTGTCTTTGACTCTTGGTAATAACACTGTCATCCAGATGGAACTTTTCATTTAAACTATGCATGCATATTAACAGACGTGCACATATTATAGGTGTTTTTAGGTAGATAGTTACTAGTGAAGTTCCTTGGAACTTTTTCAGATATCCTGATAGTTACATTACTCTCCCTTTTATACCTTCTTCATTTACATTTCAAATGTTATCCCTAAAGTTCCCTATACCCTCCCCCCACCCTGCTTCCCTACCCACCCACTCCCAATTCTTGGCCCTGGCATTCCCCTGTACTAGGGCATATAAAATTTGCAAGACCAAGGGGCCTTTCTTCCCAATGATGGCCAACTAGGCCATCTTCTGCTACATATGCATCTAGAGACATGAGCTCTGGAGGTACTGATTAGTTCATATTGCTGTTCTACCTATAGGGTTGCAGACCCCTTCAGCTCCTTGGGTACTTTCTCTAGCTCCTACATTGGGGGCCCTGTGTTCCATCCAACAGTTGAATGTGAGCATCCACTTCTGTGTTTGCCAGGCACTGGCATAGCCTCACAAGAGACAGATATATCAGGGTCCTTTCAGCAAAATCTTGCTGGCATATGCAATAATGTCTGCGTTTTATGGATGATTACGGGATGGATCCCCAGGTGGGGCAGTCTCTGGATGATCCATCCTTTCATCTCAGCTCCAAACTTTACCTCTGTAACTCCTTCCATGGGTATTTTGTTCCTAACTCTAAGAAGGGGAAAAGTATCCACACTTTGGTTTTCTTTCTCCTTGAGTTTCATGTGTTTGCAAATTGTATCTTGGGTATTCTAAGTTTCTGGGCTAATATCTACTTATCAGTGAGTGCTTACCATGTGAGTTCTTTGAGACTGGGTTACCTCACTTAGGATGATACCCTCCAGATCCATCCATTTGCCTAGGAATTTCATAAACTCATTGTTTTTAATAGCTGAGTAGGAGTCCATTGTATAAATGTATCACATTTTCTGTATCTGTTCCTCTGGTGTGGGGCATCTAGATTCTTTTCAGCTTCTGACTATTATAAATAAGGCTGCTATGAACATAGTAGAGCATGTGTTCTTATTACCAGTTGGAACATCTTCTGGATATATGCCCAGGAGAGGTATTGCTGGATCCTCCAGGAGTACTATGTTCAATTTTCTGGTGAAGCACCAAACTAATTTCCAGAGTGGTTGTACCAGGTTGCAATCCCACCAACAGTGGAGGAGTGTCCCTCTTTCTCCACATCCTTGCCAGCATGGGCTGTCACCTGAATTTTTGATCTTAGCCATTCTGACTGGTGTGAAGTGGAATCTCAAGGTTCTTTTGATTTGCATTTCCCTGATGATTAAGTATGTTGAACATTTTTTCAGGTGCTTCTCAGCCATTGGATATTCCTCAGTTGAGAGTTCTTTGTTTAGTTCTGTGACACATATTTTAATGGGGTTATTTGGTTTTCTGGATTCTATCTTTTTGTGTTCTTTATATATATTGGATATTAGACCCATATCTGATTTAGGATTGGTAAAGATAGTTTCCCAATCTGTTGGTGGCCTTTTTGTCACATGGACTCTTTTGCATTACAGAAGCTTTGCAATTTTATGAAGTCCCTTTTGTCAATTCTCGATCTTACAGCACAAGCCATTGCTGTTCTGTTCAGGGATTTTCCCACTGTGCCCATATCTTTGAGGCTTTTGCCCATTTTCTCCTCTATAAATTTCACTGTCTCTGATTTTATGCAGAGTTCCTTAATCCACTTAGACTTGAGTGTTGTACAAGGAGATAAGAATGGATCAATTGACATTCTTCTATGTGATAACCGCCAGTTGTGCCAGCACCATTTGTTGAAAATTCAGTCCTTTTTCCAATGGATGTCTTTAGCTCCCTTGACAAAGATAAAGTGACCATAGGTATGTGGGTTCATTTCTGGGTCTTCAATTCTATTCCATTGGTCTACCTGTCTGTCACTCTACCAGTACCATGCAGTTTTTTTTATCACAATTGCTCTATAGTAGAGATTTAGGTCAGGCGTGGTGATTCCACCAGAGATTCTTTTATCATTGAGAAGAGTTTTTGCTATCCTAGGTTTTTTTGTTATTCCAGATGAATTTGCGAATTGCCTTTTTTAATTCGTTGAAGAATTGAGTTGGAATTTTGATGGGGATTGCATTGAATCTGTAGATTGCTTTTGGCAAGGTAGCCATTTTTACTATATTGATTCTGCCAATCCATGACCATGGAAGATCTTTCCATCTTCTGAGATCTTTGATTTCTTTCTTCAGAGACTTGAAATTCTCATCATACAGCTATTTCACTTCCTTAGAGTCACAGCAAGGTATTTTATTTTATTTTGACTATTATGAAGGGTGTTGTTTCCCTAATTTCTTTCTCAGCCTGTTTATCCTTTGTGTAGAGAAAGGCCATTGATTTGTTTCAGTTAATTTTAAATCCAGCTATTTCACTAAAGCTGTTTATCAGATTTAGGAGTTCTCTGGTGGAATTTTTAGGGTCACTTATATATATTATCATATCATCTGCAAATAGTGATATTTTGACTTCTTCCTTTCCAATTTGTATTCCCTTGACCTCCTTTTGTTGTCTAATTGCTCTGGCTAGGACTCCAAGTACCAATTGAATAGGTAGAAACAAAGTTGGCATCTTTGTCTAGTCCCTGATTTTAGTGGGATTGCTTCAAGTTTCTCTCCATTTACTTTGATGTTGGCTACCAGTTTGCTGTAGATTACTTTTATTTTATGTTTAGTTATGGGCCTTGAATTCCTGATCTTTCCAAGATTCTTAATATGAATGGGTGTTGGATTTTGTCCAATGCTTTTTCAGCATATAAGGAGATGATCATGTAGTTTTTGTCTTTGAGTTTGTTTATATAGTGGATTACATTGATGGATTTCCATATATTAAACCACCCCAGCATTCCTGGAATGAAGCCTACTTCATCATGATGGATGATTCTTTTGATTTCTTCTTGGATTTTCTTAGCAAGAATTTTATTGAGTATTTTTGCACCGATATTCATAAGGGACATTGGTCTGAAGTTCTCTAACATTGTTGGGTCTTTATGTGGTTTGGGTACTAGAGTAATTGTGGCTTTGTAGAATGAATTAGGTAGAGTAACGTCTGTTTCTATTTTGTGGAATCCTTTGAAAAGAGTTGGAATTTGGTCTTCTTTAAAGGTCTGATAGAACTCTACTCTAAACCCATCTGGTCCTGGGTTTTTTTTTTTTTTTTTTTTTTTTTTTTTTTTTTTTTTTGGTTAATGACTGCTTCTATTTCTTTAGGGGATATAGGACTGTTTAGGTCATTAATCTGACCCTGATTTAACTTTGGTACCTGGTGTCTGTCTAGAAATTTGTCCATTTCATCCAGGTTTTCCAGTTTTGTTGAGTATAGCTTTGTGTAGAAGGATCTGATGGTGTTTTGGATTTCCTCAGGATCTCTTGTTATGTCTCCCTTTTCATTTCTGATTTTGTTAATTAGGATGCTCCCTGTCCCCTCTACTTAGTCTGGCTAAGGGTTTATCTATCTTGTTGATTTTCTTAAAGAACCAGCTACTGACTTGATTGATTCTTTGAATAGATTTTCTTGTTTCCACTTGGTTGATTTCAGCCCTGAGTTTCATTATTTCCTACTGTCTACTCCTCTTGGGTGAATTTGCTTCCTTTTGTTCTAGAGCTTTTAGGTGTGCTGTCAAGCTGCTCTCTCTATTTTGTTTTGGAGGCACTCAGAGCTATGAGTTTTCCTCTTAGGACCGCTTTCATTGCATTTCATAAATTTGGGTATGTTGTGGCTTCATTTTCATTAAACTCTAAAAAGTCTTAAATTTCATTCTTTTTTCCTTCCTTGACCAAGGAATCATTGAGCAGAGTGTTGTTCAGCTTCCATGTGAATGTTGGCTTTGTATTATTTGTGTTGGTATTGAAGATCAGCCTTAGTTCGTGGTGGTATGATAGGATGCATGCGATAATTTCAATATTTTTGTATCTTTTGAGTCTTGTTTTGTGACCAAGTATATGGTCAGTTTTGGAGAAGGTACCATGAGGTGCTGAGAAGAAGGTATATCCTTTTGTTTTAGGATAAAATGTTCTGTAGATATCTGTTAAATCCATTTCTTTCATAACTTCTATTCGTTTCAATATGTCTCTTTTTAGTTTCTGTTTCCAGGATCTGTCCATTGATGAAAGTGGGGTGTTGAAGTCTCCCCTATTTTTGTGTGAGGTGCAATGTGTGCTGTGAGCTTTACTAAAGTTTCTTTAATGAATGTGGCTGCCCTTACATTTGGAGCATAGATATTCAGAATTGAGGGTTCATCTTGGAAGATATTATTTTTGATGTGTATGAAGTGCCCCTCCTCGTCTTTTATGATAACTTTGGGTTGAAAGTCAATTTTATTTAATATTAGAATGGCTACTCCAGCTTGTTTCTTCAGACTGTTTGCTTGGAAAATTGTTTTCCAGCCTTTTACTCTGAGTTAGTGTCTGTCTTTTTCCCTGAGGTGAGTTTCCTGTAAGCAGCAAAATGTTGGGTCCTGTTTGTGTAGCCAGTTATTAGTCTATGTCTTTTTATTGGGGAATTGAGTCCATTGATATTAATAGATATTAAGGAAAAGTAATTGTTGCTTCCTGTTATTTTTGATTTTAGAATTGGGATTCTGTTCTTGTGACTGTCTTCTTTTAGGTTTGTTGAAGGATTACTTTCTTGCTTTTTCTAGCGTGTAGTTTCTGTCCTTGTATTGGTGCTTTCCAGTTAGTGTCCTTTGAAGGGCTGGATTTGTAGAAAGACATTGTGTGAATTTGATTTTGTCATGGAATTCTATAGTTTCTCCATCTATGGTAATTGAGAGTTTAGCTGGGTATAGTAGCCTGGACTGGCATTTGTGTTCTCTTAGTGTCTGTAGAACATCTGTCCTGGATCTTCTGGCTTTCATAGTCTCTGGTGAGCAGTCTGGCATAATTTTAATAGGTCTGCCTTTATATGTTGCTTGACCTTTTTCCCTTACTGCTTTTAATATTCTATCTTTATTTAGTGCATTTGTTGTTCTGATCATTATGTGTCGGGAGGAATTTCTTTTCTGGTCCAGGCTATTTGGAGTTCTGTAGGCTTCTTGTATGTTCATGGTTATCTCTTTCTTTAGGTTGGAGAAGTTTTCTTCTATAATTTTGTTGAAGAAATTTACTGGCCCTTTAAGTTGAAAAATCTTCATTCTCATCTGTTGGGAACAAAAAGGGGGTGGGGCATGGAGGCCCGGGGAGAATTGGGGGAGGAAAAATATGCCATGTCATGCCAGAGTTCCTGTGCTCTGGGCAGGTGGATGAGGGGAGACTGCTGGGAGATTTCCACAAGGCCCCAGGTGGAGATGTAAGCCTCTGACCCACATGGCGGGGGGTGGATAAGGGGCAGACTCCGACTGGGGACTCTGAGGACACACCCTGTAGCCCCAGGTTATATGAGAGAGGGAATAGGGGAAGAAGTTCCCAACAGTAACAGAGGGTGCAGCGGTTCTTGATATAGCAGAGACTCTCTATGGTTTAAGAGCTTTATTATAGAAATGCAGGGGAAAGAGAGGAGAGAGAGAGAGAGAGAGAGAGAGAGAGAGAGAGAGAGAGAGAGAGAGAGAGAGAGAGAGAGAAAGAGAGAGAGAGAGAGAGAGAGAAGAGAGAGGAGGGGAGGGGAGGGGAGGGGAGGGGACAAAGAGAAAGGGAAGAGGAGAGAGAAGTGAGAGAAGTGAGAGGTGAAAAAACAAAGGAGTAAGAAAGAAAGGGGGGCGAACAGCCCTTTTTATGGTCTTCACTGTTGCTAGGTAACTGGGGAGGAGTTTAGCCTGAATGTCAGAAGCTTGGAACATTGTCCAGGTGACTACTGACCTGCTTCTCTTGTGGGGTCTGTGGGAGGTGGTAACTTAGGCAAGTTCCATGAGCATGAGGGAATGCCTACCATGTCATGTAGGTGACATGGGTCTCAGCTCGACTGGAGACCATCGTGTAATTCCCCACACTCATCTATACCTATTAATCTTAGATTTGGTCTTCTCATTGTGTCCTGGATTTCCTGGATATTTTGAGTTAGGATAGTTTTGCATTTTGCATTTTCTTGATAGTTGTGCCCTTTCTTTCTATGGAGTCTTCTGCACCTGAGATTCTCTCTTCCATCTCTTGTATTCTGTTGCTGACTCTTGCATCTATGGTTCCTGATTTCTTTCCTAGATTTCTATCTCCAGAGTTGTCTGCCTTTGTGATTTCTTTATTGTTTCTACTTCCATTTTTAGATCCTAGATGGTTTGTTCAATTCCATCACCTGTTTGTAGTGTTTTCCTGTAACTCTCTAAGGGATTTTTGTGTTTCCTTTTTAAGGGCTTCTAGCTGTTTACCTGTGTTTTCCTGTATTTCCTTCTTAAAGTCCTCCATCATCATCATCATGAGAAGTGACTTTAGATCCATGTCTTGATTTTCTGGTATGATGGTATATCCAGGACTTACTATGGTGGGAGAGTTTGGTTCTGATGATGCCAAGTAACCTCGGTTTCTGTTGCTTTTGTTTTTACACTTGTCTCCTGCGATCTGATTATCTCAAGTGCTTGCTGCCCTCAATATATCTGATTAGAGCCTGTCCTTCCTATAATCCCAGTTGATTCAGGATTCCTCAGAGTCCAGCTTTCTCTGTGATCCTTTGATTGTGGGCTCCTGTGGACCTGAGATTCTGGGTGTGTCAGAGTTCTTGGCAGTCCAGCTTCCTCTGAAACCATGAAATACTGGTGTGACCCAGCTCCTGTTATCCTGGGATCCTGTTATCCTACGATCCTGGGTGTGTTACAGTGCCTGTAAGTGGTATCTCCTTTGAGGACCTTGGAGCTGTCTGTTCTGTTTGAAAACAAGGTAAACCAGTACTGATCAAAAGGAACCCAAGCCTCTGGTCAGGAAGGACTCCGTGGTGTCCTTGTTCCTGCTGTCACAGGCCCATCACAATTGGATTTTAACTGATGTTTTGTTCCACTCACCAGTGATCCTAAGATCACGTGGAGAGTCCTATGGGGACTGTGGGTGTGTCTGCTGATTCTGCCCCCAAGGTGACCCTGTCCTGGTGCTGGTGCCCACCGGAAGGGACTTGTGCCCCTGGTCAGGCCGTTTTTCTGCTTTCTTACTGCTGTCTCAGGTCCCGAGCAATTGGATTGGACCCGATGTTGTGTTCTGATCACCAGTGATCCTAAGATCACGTGGAGAGTCCTCTAGGGACTGTAGGGGTGTCCACTCACTCCAGACCCTAGGTGACCCAGTTTTAAGTCTATTGCATGTATTGACGGATGTGTGCTGAACCATCTCTACATTTCAAGAATAAAGCCAACATAATTATGGTGTAAGTTTGTTTTTATGTATGTCAGCATTCTGTTTGCAGGTATTTTATTGAACATTTTAAAATTTATATTCAACAATAATGTTGGCCTGTAGCTGTCTTTTTGTGGGTCTTTACCTCATTTGTGTATTACAGTGATATTGGCTCCATAGAAAGAGTTATGGAGTTCTTCTTCTGTTTCTTTTTGGTTTGTTTGTTTGTTTGTTTGTTTAAGTTTAAGGAAGTCAGAAAATAGTAAAATTCTACTGCAATCCACTTGGCCCTGAACTTTTTTTTCTTGACCCTAAAGTATTCATTACAAAATTTTGAATTACTTTTGTCTTTTTTCCACTGAATGGTTTTAGCTTCCTTGTCAAAGATCAAGTGACCATAGGTATGTGGGTTCATTTCTGGGTCTTCAATTCTATTCCATTGGTCTACCTGTCTGTCATTGCACCAGTACCATGCAGTTTTATCACAATTGTTCTGTAGTACAGCTTTAGGTCCTGTTAGATTAGATTCCCTGTTTGCTTCTGATTCTGTTAATTTAGGTCCTTTCTCTCTCTTTCGTTTAGATGGGTTAGGAGTTTGTAATGCTGTTTATCTTCTTGAAGAGGACATAGTTTTCTGTGAGCAGAACAAAGAAACATTTTGTAAAAAACAAGTGGAGATGGGAAGGAATAAACTTTCAAATTCAAACCCCTCTGTCTTGTATTCACAGATAAGTGCATATATTTCAATAAGACCCTTTGATTGTGCTTTATCATTTCTGAATTTTAAATTGCAAATGATAACATCAGCTTCCAAATGTCACCCATCATGGTGAATTGCCTTTTCACTTTTTTAAGCCATTTGCTCCTCTTGCTTCTAAAATGTCAAATGTGAAGTTTCCTGATAACAAAGCAAGGCACATTGTTTCTTATTCCTTCCCAGAAACCATAATATTTAGTGAACACTCCTTCAGAAACTTGTTTTAATCCATAAATGCTTGTGTTGTTTATTTAGTACGTTGGCTGAGCCTATTGATGCATCTTTTAAGTTCAATTAATTAATCCATTTTCAACCCTGCAATATAAGCACATTACATTTGTTTTACAATTTTATTTTATTTTTTTATTATTTGTTCATGGCAATTTATTTTACCACATCTATGAAGCTAAAGTATCATGTCTTAAAAAGGGCTTCAATTAATGAATCTCTTGTTTTGTCCTCCCCCCTGGTCCCCCTGCAGATACATAGTTGTTTGCTTTGAAATAATGAAGGCAGAGCAATTGAAAATGGAAAAAATATGAAAAAAAAAGAATTTCTGTTTTATGACTTGTTTGCATTAAACTAACCTAGCAAATCCACCTAGTGCCAACACCTCAGACTTATGGAATGTTGAAAGAACTGTTCTAAGACCTGATTTATTATGTCAGCTCTCTTGTTTCATCAAAGCTCAAGTGGAAATCGTTACTGCTGTGACATATGGGAATTAAATCAATTATTGATGAGTTGGATGATTTATTTATAAGTGTATTCATTTGGTCATTTGTTCAACACATATCTATAGAGTATTATGTTCTAAGCACTAAACAGATAAACAAGTCAGTTTTTCACCTTGATAAGTTATCATGTAAATGAGAGACAAAATATGCCAATAACTCAGTAATTAAAGGCTACCTCCTTTCTTTTCAACTCAATTTTGAAAATAATTGCCTGAAAGTTCAAAACTAATATCATTAAGTAACCCAATAACTCTTATATAACAAATTGTAAAATATATCTTTAAGGCACTTCCACTATTTAAATATATGACCAGTTGATTAGTTAGGGTTTTATTGCTGTGAAGAGACACCATGACCAAGGCAACACTTCAATAGGACAAATCGGCAACCTACAGATTGGGAAAAAAATCTTCACTAACCCCACATCCAATAGAGGGAAAATATCTAAAATATATAAAGGACTCAATATGTTAACCACAAAAGAAATCAATCAAAAATGGGGTATAGAACTAAACAGAAAATTCTACAGAGGAATCTTGAATGGTTGAGAAGCACCTAAAGAAGTGTTCAAAGTCCTTAGTGATCAGAGAAATGCAAATCAAAATGACCCTGACTTTCCACCTTACAGAATGGCTAAGATCGAAACCTTAGGTGACAGCACGTGTTGGTGAAGTTGTGAAGAAAGAAGAACACTCTTCCATTGCTGGTGGGATTGCAAACTGGTACAACAACTCTAGAAATCAGTCTAGAGGCTCCTCAGAAAACTAGAAATAGATCTATCTGAAGACCCAGAAGTATCAGTCTTGGGAATATAGCTAAAAGATGTACCACCAGGTCACAGGGGCACATGTTCCACTATGTTTATAGTGGCCTTGTTTGTGATAGCCACAAGCTGGGAACAACCCACATAAGAATGGATAAAAAAAATGTGGTTTATTTACACATGGAATACTACTCAACTATTAAGAATGAGAATACCCTGAGTTTTGCAGACAAATGGATAGAACTAGAAATTATCATCCTGAGATAGGTAACTCAGACCTAAAAGGACATGCATGGTATGTACTCACTAATAAATGGATATTAGTGCCACCCCCCAAAAAAAAGAACAGAATATCAAAGATGCAGTCCACAGAACTCAAAAAGTTCAACAAGCTGAAGAGCCCAAGTGAGGGTGCCACAGTCCCACTTAGGAGGGAAAAGAAAGTAATCATAAGTAGGAAGGAAGGGAGGGTCCTGGGTGGGAAAGTGTACAGGGGAAGACGGAAAGAGGGGAACATGATCAGGTATTGAGTGGGGAAAAAAGGACCCTGAAGGCCAGCAGAAAAAAATGGAAACAAGCAACCTCAGGAGGTAGGAGGAGGGGGGGACCCTCCAAAATGTACCAGAGACACAGGAGATGAGAGACTCTCAGGATTCAAAGGGAGGGACCTTAGATGGACTGCCATATAGTGGGGAGAGGGAACTTGTAGAGCCTACCTCCAGCAGAAAGACAAGGCATCAAGTGAGGGATGGTGTTACAAGCAGCTGAAAGAGTCAGATGCAGATATTTGCACACAACCAATGGACAGAAGCTGCTGACCCCTGTGGTTGAATTAGGTAGGGAAAAGCTAGAAGAAGCTGAGGAGAAGGGTAACCTTGTAGGCAGACCAGCATTCTCAAATAACCTGGACCAATGAGATCACTCAGACTGTGGACCACCAACCAGGCAGCATACACCAGCTGATATGAGGCCCCCACCACAGCTACAGCAGAGGACTGCTGGGTCTGGGTTCCGTCAGAGAAGTTATACTTAACCCTCAAAAGACTGGAGGCCCTAGGGAGTTTAGAGGTTTGGTGGGGTGGAGAGTGGGAGGGTGGGGACATGGGGATGGGAAGGAGGTATGGGATGGGGAATAGTCAGAGGGTAGACCTGGAGGGAGACAAAATCTGGAGTGTAAAAAAAAATTAAATGGGAACAAAACACCCATGGAAGGAGTTACAGAGACAAAGTTTGGAGCTGTGACAAAAGGATGGACCATCTAGAGACTGCCATATCCAGGGATCCATCCCATAAGCAGCTTCCAACCGCTGACACCATTGCATACACTAGCAAGATTTTGCTGAAAGGACCCAGATATAGCTGTCTCTTGTGAGACTATGCTGGGGCCTACCAAACACAGAAGTGGATGCTCACAGTCAGCTATTGGATGGATCACAGGGCTCCCAATGGAGGAGCTAGAGAAAGTACCCAAGGAGCTAAAGGGATCTGCAACCCTATAGGTGGAACATTATGAACTAACTAGTACGTCGGAGCTCTTGACTCTAGCTGCATATGTATCAAAAGATGGCCTAGTCGGCCATCACTGGAAAGAGAGGCCCATTGGACACGCAAACTTTATATGCCCCAGTACAGGGGAATGCCAGGGCCAAAAAAATTGGAATGGGTGGGTAGGGAAGTGGGGGAGAGGGTATGGGGGACTTTTGGGATAGCATTGGAAATGTAATTGAGGAAAATACGTAATAAAAATATTAAAAATTTTTTTAATTAAATGTAATTAAAAAGTAAAAGAAAAAGAAAACATTTTGTTGGGGCTTGTTTGAAGCTTCAGAGGTTTAGTCCATTACCATCATGATGGAGAAACATCGCAGTGTGCAGTCAGACATGATGCTGGAGGAACCGAGAGTTCTACATTTTGATCCAAAGGCAGCTAAAAGGAGATTCTCTTCGGCATTGAGCAGAACCTGACCATAGGAAACCTCAAAATCTACCCTGACAGTGATACACTTTCTCCAACAAGGCCACAGATACTCTAATGATGCCACACCTCCTAACAGTGCCATTGTGGGCCAAGCATTCAAACACATAAGTCTATGGGGGCCAAGCGTTCTCAAACCCCCACAACCAGTAATATGACATAGGTGCAAATGTGGCATCTTTATACAATACAAATACTAGTACTGACTTTTATCTGAGCAATTGTATGTATTGATTTACTTTTCCTTTTCATCTCCCAGAAAAAGACACTGGTATTTTGACCAACTCTGATAGTCTGGGCTTCCTACCTAGAGGAAACATGCCACTGTCAGTCAGTTTACTGATAAACATGTTAACACAAGGTTTGGGAAGTTCTTCACCATATGGATAAAGTAAGGGAATAGGCATAGTCATATTATATCCTTAAAATATGTCTGGGAGAATACATTAGAAACTTGTAATGTCAGATGCTCCTGGGGTTGTGATTAAGGGGCTGAGAACAGTGGATAAAGGGACATTTTAATGCTCTGTCTCTATGAACCTTTTAAACATTTGAAAGACAAATATATTTTTGATTTCAATATGTACATTAAATTTTCCCTTTTAAAGAAAAACCTCCTAGTTTGACTACTTTTGCTGAATTTCAAACATTTTTACAGGTCTAGGTCTCTTCTAGAATATGGATCTCCAACTTCTCAGTCATTTCCCATCCTGTCAAGTAAGTATTCTCTTGCATGCATCCCTTCATTTCACTGGCCCTATTTTTATTAGCATTGCAAGTACCCATAGTCTTCTGTTTGCAACACAGCACATTCCCACTTAGTGCCTTCTTTTCTTAAGCTCAAAGTAGTTGAAAGGCTCTGGAAAGCTGCTTTTGCCAACAAGCTGAGAGAAACAGGAGCCTGCAGGTTGCACATGAATAATGACTTTCCCCCTGAATTCTACTCTGCTTTTCCACATAGATTGAAGATGATATTTCTGAATACTTATTCAGAAATGCAAGTAGATATGAAAATATTGTGAAACTGTTTTCAGTTCTCAACTGCTGTCTCCATATTAACCTATGGTCTTAGTTGAGGTCACAGATATGTGAATATTTTAAATACAGAAATATATACCCCATCTTTGAGGGGAAGGAGGTCACCTTCTTTCACATGTCCCCAAGATTACAATAATAAAAGATGTTTTATTCGTGCTGGGGAAGAACTAAGGACATCTCAAAATTTTGCAATTTATTCCTCATCCTGGAAAATAGTTAGAAACTCAAAAAATAGTCTCTTCCCACTGTAAAAGAAAAAAGATTATCTTTTTATGCATTTGTGTGATTTTTATGGAGAATTCTGTTGTCTTTGTGTCTTTGACTATCGCATCTAAAATGACATTTTAAATGAAATATTAGCCATCAGTATCAGGGAAGAAATACCTTGCCTCAAAGTGATACTCTATTTTTGAATGAGTGCCATATAGTGAATCTAGAATATGGGACAAAAAAGTATTAGAATAATTTTCAAAAAGTAGAAAATATTGCTTTCTTAATGGGATTCACAGAAGTATCATCAATGATCTTACCATTGCTTTCCTTTAGAAAAGCACTTTGAGAAGATTTCCCTAGAATTTAGACCAGTAATCAGACACCAGGGGCAATGGACTCATGCTGCTTATCAGTGCCTGAGCATCTCCCTTCAAACCCTGTCAGAGAATGAGCCAGAAGGCATTTATATATGCTTTTATTTTTGAACCACTATTTTAATTGTATCTTCTGGATTTTATAGGCTGCTTCTCCAAATATTCTACATGTTCCTTGAGATGCACGGGGGTAGATTGAGTCTTATTTAATCTGTAGCATCTGTCTCCCTGTCTGCCATACAGTAAATCTTCAAGAGATGGTTGTTAAGAAACTTGGAAAGCTATGTGGAGGTAATCATAGACAATCTGGTGGATGAAATATCCAGACTTTTATGCATAAAGGACAGTTTCCTTAAAGTGAAACATCTATTGAGCCCAACAAATTATGAAGATATAGATAAATATTGTCTGCTTGCTCTTCAAGCTGAAAATGATCATCTTTCCAGTGCATATAATAGCATCTAGGAAACAGATCATTATTACAGTTTACCAATCATGATCAATAAATAACAGATTTAAACAGTTTGACAGTTTTTTAATGGGAGAAAAGAAAGAACAGGTAAGGGAAAAAAGAAGACAATAAGGTGATGAGCAGAAGTAAAGAACCAATGGATAGATGGTGCGGAAGATGGGGTGGGTCCACAGTTCTAGTGTTCATTTACGCTGTGAAATTCAGAGTAAACTATTACCAAGCAGCTCAGTGAGAGTTTTTCAGTGAGACATTTGAGAAGGAAAGATGCTGTCTTAGTCAGGGCTTCTATTCCTGCACAAACATCATGACCAAGAAGCAAGTTGTGGGGAAAAGGGTTTATTCAGCTTTCATTTCCACGTTGCTGTTCATCACCAAAGGAAGTCAGGACTGGAACTCAAGCAGGTCAGAAAGCAGGAGCTGATGCAGAAGCCATGGAGGGATGTTCCTTACTGGCTTGCTTCCCCTGGCTTGCTCAGCTTGCTTTCTTATAGAACCCAAGACTACCAGCCCAGGGATGGCACCACCCACAAGGGGCCTTTCCCCCTTGATCACTAATTGAGAAAATGCCTTACAGCTGGATCTCAAGGAGGCATTTCCTCAACTGAAGCTCCTTTCTCTGTGATAACTCCAGCTTGTGTAAAGTTGACACAAAACTAGCCAGTACAGATGCCAACTTCCTTCCACTGAGTTCATTGACCAGTGTTAGGCACCTACCTGATTATCTCTTGCATGTCTAGCCTCAGCCTTGTACCACAGTTACAGAACAACAGCCCATGGTGCTCATGCAACCATCCTAAGAACTGACCTATTTCACAAAATACCTGCATGCTTACCTTTATTTTATCCTTATCTCCAAAATTCATATTCTAGAGGCTTGTGTATTTCAACTAAAAACATTCTGCTCCATAGGAGTGTTTTTCTTAATGAGGAAAAAAAGTGTGTCATTTGCAGACTGTTTAGTGGTAATGCCTGTCCATTATTAAAGGCTGCCTTTCACAGATTTTCAGACCTTATATTTTGTCTTTTACATTTATCATTTCATTTCATCTCCCGAAAGTTTCCAGCTTTCATTGTTAGGATCTTACAAATAAGTCGTAGGACAGAATCAACCAAATGCAGCCACAGCACATACATGAGAGCATACTAGTGAGCCTTCTATGCAGTTGATAGCATTATGACTATATCAAGGTGGTTAGGGACAAGGGGGCCTCATAGACTGTTGGAATTCAGAGAAGCCAGAAAAGTTATTTTGTGGCTGATAGAAGGCAGTAAGAGCATAAGTGGAAATGGTATTTCTCTGAGGAGAATGGGAGAGGAAGATGGGGGAAGGGATTTGTGAGGGTGGGACTCTAAGGAGAGGAGGAAGGAGGATTGCAATAAGATGTCAAATAAATATACAAATAAACAAATAAACAGAAAAATGAAAATAAATAGAAATTAATTCCCTGCTCCTAGAGATGTTGCAGATGTGGCTGCTGTGTCGCATGTGTGTCAGTAGGTGACAGAAAGGAGAGAGGCTATGTATAAGTCCAGTGTTCTGACAGCATCTGAATGATTAAGTAGCCTACCATTCTCTGAGAAAAAGGTGAGCCTGAGATGACCAACAGCCCAGTGCCAGGGGCAAGACCTGGATCTTGGTATGGAGATCTTGAAGCATAGTGGCTATGGATTCCAGAAGATTAAGACAGGGAGATCTCTGAGTTCAAGGTCATCTGGGATTAAAGGTGTAGTGGCACACACCTTTAATCTGGGCTACACCGTCTGCTGGAGACTATATAAGGACACTGGAAGAAGGAAGGCTCTCTCTCTCTCCTTTGCCTGCTTGCTGTGTGGGACTGAGCAACTGCTAGATTCTTGGACTTCCATTCACAGCTTCTACTGACCATTGTTGGGAGTTTAACTGCAGACTGTAAATCACCAATAAATTCCTTTACTATATAGAGACTACCCAGAAGTTCTGTGACTCTAGAGAACCCTGACTAGATGACCACCAGTCTGGCTACTCTCAGGCTTAAATGGATTCCCAGGGACCTGGAGCAAACCAGAGACCAAAAGAACCCTGCCTTAGATCACAGGCCAGGGGCTGGGGGAAGTGATCCTGAGACAGATGGGCCTTATGTGGGGCCATGTGGGTGGGCCAGGCAGACAAGGATCAAGCCCCAAACAACCACCAGACGGGTGCCATGGGGCCCAGGCAGGGAGCTAGTCTGAGATGACCAGCATGTACCTAAGATTGCTCCTGTGTGGCTCAGTAATGCCCAAGCAGGATAAAGCACTCCTGAGAGCACTCCTGAGACTACCTCAGACACTCAGACGCCCCAGGCACCACTCAGAGGAGCAAGTAAATGGTGGGAAAATGGAAGAGAGAGAGAGAAAAATAAGGAGGTGGGCACAATGAAGAGAGGCCAAACTATAGACTGTAGACTCAAGGATAGTGAGGAACAGCTTGATGTAAGTAGCCAGTGATGCAGCCTGGAATTACGATGGCATCCTGGCCTGTGGTACCACTGGAGTCTATGTCTGGGTTCATGGTCCTGCAAACAGCAGGAATCTGTAATCACCAAAGGCCATGCAGACATGTTGGTGTCTGAAGGCTGTGCAGAACTGGCTACACCCCTCATTTGTGCATCATGCGAGAGCTGGCCTTGAGGCATGAACACAAGAGAGCTGGTCCTGCCCTACCCAACTGTAGTACTTGGGAGAGTATGCCCTGCTTATCATGGGAGTTACAGGTGAGCAACTCCCTCACCTCCACCATCACCAAGGATATAAACTGGGAGAGCTGGCCCTACCACTCATCTGCCATACACTGTCTCATGGATGAGAGAGATACCCTCCTCTCCCTTACCCTTCACCACCTGCAGCAAGTAGGAGACCTGACTCTGGGATCATAAGAGCAGGAGATCCCGCCTTGCCTATCACCTGCTGCAGCACTTGAAAGAACAGCTCCTGCATCTCTCCTGGGCAGCACAATAGAGCTGGCCCTGGATATAAGGTTGCAGCCCAGAGGGTGTGAGCACGGGAGAGCTGGCCCTACAACTTATCTGCCATCAGTCAGCTCGGGAGAGGGAGAGATGCCCTCGCCCACCCTCGCCCCTTGCCACCTACAACAGGTTGGAGAGCTGGCCCTGGGGTCATGAGACCAGGAACTGTCTCTGACCCTCACCTGCTGCAAGGCTTGGACAGAACAGTAGAGCTGGCTCTGAATATGGGATTTGCAGGTGAGCCAGCCCCAAGGGAGTGAATGCAGGGGAGCTAGCCTTGCCCCTTTTGCTGGGCAGTGGTGAAGAAGAGGGAGAGATGACTTCGCTTCCCTTGACCTTCACTATTTATGACAGGCTAGAGAGCTGGCCCTGGGGTCATGAGAGTAGGAGAATTGGCCATGTCCTAGCTGAAACACTAGGGAGAGTAAGCCCGGCACCTCACCTGTGCAGCAGTGTAGACATGGCCCTGGTTGAGGAGGTTGCCAGGTGAGCCAGCCCTGAGGGAGTAATACTGGGAGAATCAGGGGTCTGACCAGCTCAGATATCTCTATAGACCAGGTTCAAGGCTTTGAAGTAACCCACTCCAACATCTACCCCACCAATGAACTGCTGGAGTGCATGAATATCCAGTCCTACTGATCCAAATATGCAGGACCTCCATGACACAAGGCAAGAACAGAATATCTAAGAGGAGTCCTAGCAAGGTTCCAGTATTGATAGAGTTGCAAAAGCCAGAGGCCTTGTATCATTCCAAAGAGTCATTACAATGAACACTTGCAAACCAAGAAGTGTGCACAGAAGGGAATATTGAGGGACACACTGTGACACACTGTGACAGCTTCCACAAGAGATATTTTTTTCTGTTGAGGGAGAAGTTGTAAGAATGGAGTGTGGGTATGGGGAAGAGAGATGAGTGCAATTGTGGCACACAATGTGAAAAGAATCAATAAAAAGTTTAAAAAATATTATTTTACATTTTCTCAATTTGATACTTAATATATTTAAATTTTTGGTGGATCTCTGCTGTGAAGTGTCTATTAAGTTCTCTGGAGCTGTAACCTTCACTCTGAGACCTGAATTAATGCAATGAACATGCACCAATATTTGATGAGGACAAGACATTGTGCTCTTGCTTCTGATAATACATTTCTACAAAAGCTATACTGAATCTTCTGTAAAATTGCTAGTGAAGACATTGTCCATTTCTTTAGTCCCTGTCTACAACAGGGACTATCAGCTCCTGTCAAGTATTTTTAGAGGTGTAAATTGCTACCCAGAAAAGCACCACGCTTCTCAGCCAACCCTACATCTTATATGATGTAATCACATGATTTAGTTCTAGGCAAAAATAAGACAGACGCACATGTGTGCTGTGTGTGTCACATGAGACTTCTGAAGTTTGCTCAGATAGAAAGGACAAGTAACTTTGCTAGTTTCCTTCTTCTTGCTTAGCGCTTACTATTCAGATGTGATGCCTGTCATTCAGGAGCCACCCTGAACCACAAGGTAGCTCGGACTGGGTCTAGTCTTTGCAAGTCTTAAAGACAGGGAGTAAGACTATAGAATCCTAGGGTTCTAAAAGCACATTAAGTATTTGCCCAAAAGAGTGGGAAACTCCTCAATCAAACCTTCTCTGGTATGAAATAGAGCTATCTCTTTTGATTAAATTATTATTCTATTTGAGGTTTTCCCATTATATTAGGCAGTTCCTGACACTTACATATATGCATCATAATTTAGTTGGACTTTTTATTCTTTTGTTTTTACAGTTTGTAGCATGAGAGAACTTACATGTCTGTAAACTCCACTCCCAGAACAGCACCCTGTATTTTCTGATAGCTTATTTGCATTAAAATAGTCCAGTTACTTAATCTTTGATACCCCTTAAAATGATTTTTTAATATAATCACTGGATTTTATATGATTATTGTTTAGTTTAGACATGAATAATACAGTAGAAATTGGTGGCTTTCATTGCTCACACTTAAATCCTAAAACAACTTTGTCTCCCTTAGCTGAAAGATTTTTCTCTGTGTTCAACAAAAAAATACCTAAAGCCCAAATGAAGATTATAAGTATTTTAAAAAGACAATTTAAACTGTAAATAAATCAATATGGCTGCACTATTGCTTATTTCAAAGATGATGAACTGAGCTAGGAAGTTGAGATATGGTTACATACATAGGTTAGGTTAATTGGTGTCAAATCATGGATTTCCACTGCAATTAACAAGTGGCAGGGGTGGAAGCTAGACCAGTCAGCATGCATCCAAATTCTGTTCCTACATGCATAAAATAATCATCAATAAGGTGTATTTGCAGACCATAGTGATCTACTGCCAGCCACTAATTCCTCTCATCTTCAAATAGTCTTTATTATTTAAATTGTAAAGAACAGATCGACGAATGTATGCTTATACTGGTTCCACAGTGGGGCTTGTAATCTAGACAGATGTTCTAGGTTCTTGACACAGTTGACAATGCATCCCCACACTGTTTCCCCTCCCTGGTTTCTCCCTGCTTCCCTTGAGATGCAGTGGCGATATCTTAGCTGTGCAGAGCCTTGCATCTGGTAGAGGTACACAGGAGAGAAGTGTGTGGTTTTCACTTCATGATATAAATAAATGCAGAAAATAGATTCTGGTCATTCACAACAATTTGGGTATGAAGCTGATCTTTTGAGAGAACGCATAAAGCTGCATTCCCCACAGATAATTCTGCTAATCCTGCTATCAATACGACTATAAAGTTACATTGCTCCACGCAGTCTCTTTGTTAAATGTCACAATTCTCTCAAGCAGAGAATTTGGAAACACAACTCAGTCAAGCAATCTACAGGCATTTTCACACCCAATCTACTGAAATAATCATTTAAAACACAAGCAAGGAAACTGGCTTAGCTTGCCACGGACACAGGTGCAATTGCCAGTACTATTCTGGCTTTCCTCTTTCTGCTCCTTTGCTAGCACCTGCCTAAGGCCATCAATGATCTGTTTCCATGGGCATCTCCAGTGTTGACTACAGGGAGCAGCCAGTACAGAGCCTGGTCAGAAATATGGAGGGTGGACCCAGGAAATGCAGAACTGAGACATTTGTAATCTTGTTCTTTCTGCTCATTCCTGTTCTGCACAAAATGTTTGTATCCATTTTTAACTTATTTTTACCTATTTGTGGGGGTTGGAAGTGAAAGACCCCCGGAGGGCAGACCCTCACTCAAGCCTCGGGACAGCCGCGTACCCAAGAAGACACTGAGACCGAACTCAAGATGTAGAGAGTAAGATTTAATAAAGCAACAACAAGAAAGCACATAAAAAGCACATAAACCAGAGCTCTGGGGCCGAAACTCATACACCGAGCATGGTGTAGAGGAGATTCGACGACGACCCAAATTTTTTACAGGCTTATATAGAAAAAAAACCAAGGGGAGGAGTAGGGTAGGAAGAGTACAAGTTTACGTCACCAAGGGGTCGTGTCCTATATTTTGGCAATGTACCCGATCTATTGGAACATTCTGGGGTAGTACCAGGAGGCCCTTATCTCAAAAATGTTCTTGGAACAGTCCTCAGTTAGGAGGGGTAGGACTAGGTTTGTTCCAGGAGACCCTTATCTAAAAAATGTTCCTGGAACAGTTTTTAATTGGGAGGGGGTCCGACTCTGGGGTGAAGAGTTCAGGAATGTACTCTGGGGTGAGAAGTTCAGGAGTGTTCCGGGAACAATCTCTAGACGGGAGGGGTAGGAGGACTCTGAGTTGAAGAGTTCAGGTGTCCAGTAATTTTCCTCTTTCAGAAGTAGTTAACCAAAAGACAAACTACAGGGGTCTGTCGCCTCTTCACGCCATGGTCTCCAGAGGTCAAAGTGAAGTCATCAGGCTTACCAGTGTCTGTCTCCACTGAGTCATCTCACTAACCAAACATCCATTCCTCATCGAGTTCTCTATTTGAATGTTTATAGCCACTTTCTACCTCCTCTTCCAAGTCACCAGTGTGTATGTTTAATTAGTTATTCCGTCCTACTTTAATGGTCTTGGTTCTGTGAGCTTCTTCCCTCCCATCAAGTGAGTGGGAAACAAACTCACCATGCCACCGACCAACTAAAGCAATGCCAACAGCCACAGAAATGGGTCACGGTCATAAAATGTCAGAAATGGCCCAGTGCGTGGGCACGGGTGGCTGTATCCCATAAGCTTTTATTTTACTGCTGAGCACTTTGGGATGAAACATGACTACAGCGCTCTAGGCTTCCTGTTACATGGTGAGTATAAATATGAGTTTTTGTTATTAATCAAGTATTCTAATTAAGAAACATTAGTCTAATTAGCTCCTAAATTGACTGCCAATTTGTAAAGGATGTAAACACAAAAAAAATAACAAAGAGGAAAAGTATACTGTGTAGAGTTGTTTAAAAAAAAACTATCAAAATACAGCAGTCCGGCCAGACTTTGGGACATATTAGGCTTTTTTGCACTTATGTTCTGAATCTCAATGATTCTGCTAAGGGCAGATGCATAGAAAGACAAATAAAAATTATTATATAGGAAATACAAAAGCCTGTATAGCTACCCAGACTTTAAAGTGTTTTATCAGTATCTTAATATCAGATTTGCTTTTTTTAATGTTGTTACATGGATGTGACAGGCTGATGGAAAGAAAAGGCCTGAGCAGGCAAAAGCCTGGTGTTTGTTTTAAGAAACTTCATCTTATCCATCAATATGTATCACTAAACTATCAGGATGTCCAAGATATTAAGCAGAAAGTAAAAGTTGTGTGGTAACTAGGGAGGGCCAATGTTCAACCCTTCCTGGAAAACAGCCTTGAGTATAAAGTACTTATGAAAACATGGTAAACGAGTAGGCAAAACATAAAACCTGATCTGTGGTGGCCACAAAGTGTTGTATAAGTTAGTGGCAGGAGAGATGTATTCTCATAGGACCTGCGGCTCATAAGTGGGTAAAACATTTCCACACAGGGAAAGCGCAGTGTTCTGAGTCACTCTGTCTTCTCACACATGTACCAGTGCGCACCTCCACTGACAAAGCTAACAGTACTTCCCCTTCCCCGGCAGTGAGGAAGCCATATTTGATCTCTCAGATCTACCATCTAGAACTTGAGATTCAAGTGACAGAATCTTAAAGAAGTATTAGTGTTCACGAAGGGTAACATGGTCCCAGTGTGAGAAATGTGAGCACGGGTGGACCAAGAAAAAACATAGGTGCCAGTATGTTCAAGCAAGGCCTCAGCAAAGACTATAAAAACCTCTAGCATTTACTAGACACCATTAAGAACTAGGTCAAGTCAACTGATCCCTTGAATGTGCTGCCCTGATAAAGGTGGGACTTTGGCCCAGGCTTGCTGTCTTTTGCTAAAATGCTAAAAGAGAACAGCCAGCACTCCATAGCTGGAAAAACCAATCCATCACTGCTGAAAGAGACCAGAGGAGTACTATCTGCCAACCACATGATTTTCATTTATTCAAGGAAGCTTTCTAATATAAATTGGTATTTTGAAAACCATCCCAAGTATTTTTTATGGATATGATTGATATATGGACATCTCCTGATTGGTATTGTAATTACTAATCCTAGATCAAAAAACGTGCTGTTATTAGAAAGTATTAAATTGTCCCTCCTGTTCATCTCTCTTTTCTCAGAGTGACTGTCTTGTCTGTCTGGCCTAGCATTTGTCAAGCACGTCAAGTTCATGGAAGGCTAATGTAGGTCTAGCCAAATCACACATGTCTCAGATTTTCTTCATTGTATTTCTTTGGCAAATATAATGGAAATCACTTCTTGGTTTTGGCAGTTTGATGGAGAATACAGTAAGATAGAAATGAGTAAAGGTGCCCACATGGGAGGGCTTTGCCAGAGCACCTGGGGCAGCCATCTAGGTTCCCGGATTCATTAGAGACTAGTCTGCCCAGGTGAGAGTGTGGACTGCAGAAGCTAACAGCTTCTAGGACAGGCAGAAGGCACACAGCTTCTGGGACAGACCCCATTTCAGGCTCCAGACATCCGGGCACCTTCCCTGCCAGAGGAGCGGTGTCCGTCCTGCCTGGGAGGGCTTTGACAAAGCACCTGGGGGACCCATCTCTGGTCCAGGATATCTCAGAGACTAGATTGTGTAGGTGAGAGTACCAACAACAGAAGCTACACAGCTTCTGGGACAGGCCCTGTTTCAGGCCTTCATCTTCTGCCAGGAGGCAGGTTCAAATGCCAGATATCTGTGCAGCTTACCTGTAAGAGGAGAGCTTGCCTGAAAAGAGTACTCTGACCACTGAAACTCAGGAGAGATCTAGTCTCCTAGGTCTGCTGATAGAGGCTAACAGAATCACAGGAGGAACAAGCTCTAACCAGAAACAACTATAACAACTAACTCCAGAGATTACCAGATGGCTAAAGGCAAATGTAAGAATCTTACTAACAGAAACAAAGACCACTCACCATCATCTCAGCCCAGCCACCCCCACCTCAGCCAGTCCTGGATATCCCAACACACCTGAAAAGCTAGACCAGGATTTAAAAGGATATCTCATGATGATGGTAGAGGACATTAAGAAGGACTTTATAACTCACTTAAAGAAATACAGGAGAACACTGCTAAAGAGGTACAAGTCCTTAAACAGAAACAGGAAAACACAACCAAACAGGTGATGGAATTGAACAAAACCATACAAGACCTAAAAAGGGAAGTGGACACAATAAAGAAAACCCAAAGTGAGGCAACGCTGGAGATTGAAACCCTAGAAAAGAAATCTGGAACCTTAGATGCGAGCATCAGCAAGAGAATACAAGAGATGGCAGAGAGAATCTCAAGTGCAGAAGATTCCATAGAGAACATCGGCACAACAATCAAAGAAAATACAAAACACAAAAGGATCCTAACTGAAAACATCCAGGAAATCCAGGACACAATGAGAAGACCAAACCTACGGATAGTAGGAGTACATGAGAATGAAGATTTTCAACTTAAAGGGCCAGCTAATATCTTCAACAAAATTATTGAAGAAAACTTCCCAAACCTAAAGAAAGAGATGGCCATGAACATACAAGAAACCTACAGAACTCCAAATAGACTGGAACAGAAAAGAAATTCCTCCCGACACATCCAAGAACACATCAAAACAATCATCCATCCTGTCCAAGTAGGTTTCATTCCAGGGATGCAGGGATGGTTTAATATGGAGAAATCCATCAACGTAATCCACTATATAAACAAACTCAAAGACAAAAACCACATGATCATCTCATTAGATGGGGAGAAAGCATTTGACAAAATCCAACACCCATTCATGATAAAAGTCTTGGAAAGATCAGGATTTCTAGGTCCATACCTAAACATGATAAAAGCAATTTACAGCAAACCAGTAGACAACATCAAAGTAAATGGTGTGAAGCTGGAAACAGTCCCACTAAAATAAGGGACTAGACAAGGCTGCCCACTATCTCCATACCTATTCAACATAGTACTTGAAGTCCTAGCTAGAGAAATTTGAAAACAAAAGGAGATCAAGGGATACAAATTGGAAAGGAAGAAGTCAAAGTATCACTTTTTGCAGATGATATGATAGTATATATAAGTGACCCTAAAAATTCCACAAGAGAACTCCTAAACCTGATAAGCAGCTTCAGTGAAGAAGCTGGATATAAAATTAACTCAAACAAGTCAATGGCCTTTCTCTACACAAAGAATAAACAAGCTGAGAAAGAAATTAGGGAAAGAACACCCTTCACAATAGTCACAAATAATATAAAATATCTTGGTGTGACTCTAACTAAGGAAGTGAAAGATCTGTATGATAAGAACTTCAAATCTCTGAAGAAAGAAATTAAAGATCTCAGAAGATGAAAAAATCTCTCATGCTTGTGGATTGGCAGGATAAATAGAGTGAAAATGGCTATCTTGCCAAAAGCAATCTACAGATTCAATGCAATCCCCATCAAAATTCCAACTCAATTCTTCAACAAATTAGAAAGGGCAATCTGCAAATTCATCTGGAACAACAAAAAACCTAGGATAGCAAAAACTCTTCTCAATAATAAAAGACCCTCTGGTGAAATCACCATTCCTGACCTAAAGCTGTATTACAGAACAATTGTGATAAAAACTGCATGATACTGGTATAGTGACAGACAAGTAGACCAAAGGAATAGAATTGAAGACCCAGAAAGGAAACCACACACCTATGGTCACTTGATCTTTGACAAGGGAGCTAAAATCATCCAGTGGAAAAAAGAAAGCATTTTCAACAAATGGTGCTGGCACAACTGGCGATTATCATGTAGAAGAATGCGAATTTGTCCATTCCTATTTCCTTGTACTAAGGTCAAATCTAAGTGGATCAAGGAACTCCACATAAAACCAGAGACAGTGAAACTTATAGAGGAGAAAGTGAGGAAAAGCCTGGAAGATATGGGCACAGGGGAAAAATTCCTGAATAGAACAACAATGGCTTGTGCTGTAAGATCGAGAATCCACAAATGGGACCTCATAAAATTGCAAAGCTTCTGTAAGGCAAAAGACACTGTCAATAAGACAAAAAGGCCACCAACAGATTCGGAAAGGATCTTTACTAATCCTAAATCAGATAAGGGACTAATATCCAATATATATAAAGAACTCAAGACGGTGGACTCCAGAAAATCAAATAACCCCATTAGAAAATGGGGCTCAGAGCTATACAAAGAATTCTCACCTGAGGAATACCGAATGGCTGAGAAGTATCTGAAAAAATGTTCAGCATCCTTAATCATCAGGGAAATGCAAATCAAAACAACCCTGAGATTCCACCTCACACCAGTCAGAATGGCTAAGATCAAAAATTCAGGTGACATCAGATGCTGGCGAGGATGTGGAGAAAGAGGAACACTCCTGCATTGTTGGTGGGATTGCAAGCTTGTACAACCACTCTGGAAATCAGTCTGGCAGTTTCTCAGAAAATTGGACATGGTACTACCGGAGGATCCGGCAATACCTTCCTGGGCATATATCCAGAAGATGTTCCCACTAGTAAAAAAGAAACATGCTCCACTATGTTCATAGCAGCCTTATTTATAATAGCCAGAAGATGGAAAGAACCCAGATGCCCCTCAACAGAAGAATGGATACAGAAAATGTGGTGCATTTACACAATGTACTACTACCCAGATATTAAAAAGAATGAAGTTATGAAATTGCTAGGCAAATGGATCGACCTGGAGTGCATCATCCTGAGCGAGGTAACCCAGTCACAAAAGAACTCACGTGATATGTACTCACTGATGAGTGGATATTAGCCCAGAAACTTAGAATACCCAAGATACAAGATACAATTTGCAAAACACATGAAACTCAAGAAGAACGAAGGCCAAAGTGTAGACACTTTGCCCCTTCTTAGAATTGGGCACAAAACACCCATGGAAGGAGTGACAGAGACAAAGTTTGGAGCTGAAACCAAAGGATGTACCATCTAGAGACTGCCATACCCCAGAGATCCATCCCATAATCAGCCTCTAAACACTGACACCATTGCATGCACCAGCAAGATTTTGCTGAAAGGACCCTGATATAGCTGTCTCTTGTGAGGCTATGCCGGGGTCTGGCAAACCCAGAAGTGGATGCTCACAGTCAGCTATTGGATGGAGCACATGGCCCCTAATGGAGGAGCTAGAGAAAGTACCCAAGGAGCTAAAGGGGTCTGCAACCCTATAGGTGGAACAACATTATAAACTAACCAGTACCCCCAGAGCTCGTGTCTCTAGCTGCATATATAGCAGAAGATGGCCTAGTCAGCCATCATTTGTAGAGAGGCCCATTGGTCGTGCAAACTTTATATGCCTCAATATGGGGGAAAGCCAGGGCCAAGAAGTGAGAGTGGGTGGGTTAGCGAGTCGGGGAGGAGGGTATGGGGGACTTTTGGGATAGCATTTGAAATGTAAATGAAGAAAACACCTAATTAAAAAAATAAATTAAAAAAAAAGAAATGAGCAAGGGTGTTATGAATAAAGATCAGTGGTGCTCTTCCTGACAGAAAAGGTGACTAGAGGTATTGAATCCAGATTACACCACGTTGAGGAAGTGATTTCACAGTGATTGTCAATGGGACACATAAGCAGTCATTCAGATGATAAACAAAAACAAAAAACCCAGAAATTGTCAGTAGTTGTCTGAGTCTCCTAATAACTTTCTTTACTCCAGTCTGCACATCCTCGACAAGCCTTGGAAATACACCAGAATCTAGAGATAGATAAACATCTCAAGTAAGAAACATCAGCAGGGCTTATGATCTGAACTGACGGATTCTTATGTTTCTAAAAGGAAATGACCTTCAAGACCTGAAAGGAAAGAAAACAAAAACAAAAAACAAAAACAAAAGCAAAAAACTAAACAAAAGGGGGCATGAATTGATTCATTGTCTAAGGGTTCCTGCTGTCCAATAATGTAAGTCTGATGACCTGCATTCAATACCCACAATCCATGTAATGATGGAATCAGAAAACCAATTCCACAAACTATTCTTATGGCCCATAAGGGTGCCGTAGTGTGTGTCCTCAAAACATATAGACTCAATAAATAAATAGACAAAATAAGTGGAGCTTGTATTTCAAAGTGGTCCAAAAACTAGATCTACGTTAAAGGGATAGTATGTATAGGGATCTACAGAGACAAAATGATATATTTGGAAATATAAGCAAAGAGCCTAATATTATCAAAGCCAACAAAGGCAACACTGGCATGGGATTTACAAGGACTGAAACAGCCTCTGAGCAAGCATGCCAAGAGCACGGACATATTTAAGTTTATAGTAAGTTCTTTTATTTTAGAAATAGAAAACACTAAGTGTAGTAGTGGCATGTGTAGATCACTGAACCTCAGAAACTGAAGCAGAACGATCATGAGTTTAAAGCAAGCCTAAGATGTACAAAATTTTGAAGCCAGCCTGGACACCATAAGGAGACTGTGTACTACGAAAGACAGGGAACATTAGTCTCCCCTGGGGATTAGCTCCCTAATGGGTTGTCCAATTAGTGGTCAGCAACATGAAAGGGATTCAGCAGGTTGTATACACACACACACACACACTGTATGTATGTATGTGTGTATGTATGTATGTATATATATATGTATGTGTGTATGTATGTATGTATATAACAATAATAAATAAGAGGCCATGAATTTGAGAGGGAGTGGGAATACACTAGAGAGGGATAGGGAAGGGAAAATGACTTAATAATATTTTCATTAGAAATAAATAAAATATTTAACACCACTTTAAGTGAAAGGAAATAGTAAGGGATGAGTATGGGGAATTGGAGGTCCAGAAGAGAGTACTGCCAATTATCTAGATGAGGGGTCCAGTTGATCTACCTAGATGTAAAATGTAAGCAGGCAAGAAGAACCTCTCCCTGGTCTTTGGCAGCTTTCCTTTCTCTTGGGTTCAGCAGCCATGAGCAGAGGCAGCAGACAAAGGCAGCAACCGTGGTCAGTACCCTCTACTCTTGTGGCCCTCCTCTGAGTATTGTATATTGACCCCACAACTGCAGATCTGTGAAGTCAAGATTCCTTAGCCTTTAGCTGTGTCTGGCTTGAAGAAGCCCAGGCTTGCTAAAGTACTCCACAGCCTTTATGACCAATGGATCTCGACCTTCCCAATGCTGCAACCCTTTAATACACTTCCTCATGTTGTGTTGACTCTCAACCATACAATTATTTTATTGCTACTTCATAACTATAACTTGTTACTGTTATGAACCATAGTATAGATATTTGATATGCATAATATCTCATATGCAACCCCTCTGAAAGGCTCCTTCGACTCCCCAAAAGTGTCACAACCCAGCATTTGAGAAATGCTGCCTTAAGAACAGTAACACCAACCAGCCAGTGAGTATTGCAACTCTTGGCCTGGGATCGATCTGAGATTCTCAGCGAGTCATGGCAGCTTTCAGAACTCATCTAGATCAGGGGACACTCAGCAGCATCTGTCATGTTTCCTCACCACATCGGAGTACTTTTCCAGTCAGTTTAGTATTGTATAAGGGTACTCCAACTGGCTTCTTGACTACAGTGCTTATGTGCAAGACAGTCAGGGCACCAAGAGAGACTCCAACAGCTTCTAAAATTAGGGAGTCAGATTGCACCACTTTCCCAACATTGTTTGCTTATTTACAGGAAAACAAATAGCAGATGAAGTGTTTGTTTAGCACAACAGCTTATCATTAACACTAATGGTGCCTTCACCAGAATTTAACAGTGCTTTAATGTGGTCTTGTGCTCAGGCAACAAGGGTATCTTTCTCATCTGGCTTGAGATGATCAGATCATGAAGAAAGGGCACAAACCACGTTATAGAGACTGAGAATGGAAAGTCATTGTAAGTTTTTAAGATGCACATAAGATTTAATTTGATGTCATAGATAGTACCTTGGTTGTCGCACAGAGAGTAGATTGTGGCAGGAATTCATGGAAACATTCCTTCTGAATCTCTGATTAGGATCATTTGGAGATGATCAATGCCACATTCTGTGTCCAGGAAGAACTGGAAGATACTTGCTGCTTTTGCACTCTGTTCCTTTGAGACACTAAGGTGTAACCTGAGCTTTGCTTCTGTGCTTTCAAGAGCCAGAGATGTGCTTTAAAGCCAACTGAGTGAGTGAGATTGCCTCGGGAATATTTGAAGACCAAAGACAATTTAGAACAGAGTTGTGAGGAAGATCAATATTTTAGAGATACATTGAGAACAAAACAGCACAAAAACATCTGAGGAAAAGAAAAAAAAACAGGAAAAGAAGCATGAAGCAAGGAGGGTTTAGTTAGTAGAGGGTTAGTGAGCCTGCTGGTTCTTCTCCTAGACTGGTTTCCAGCTTCTTACACATTAGGGATCGCCTTCTGAATTAAGTCTATTTAGTAGGATGTGAGTGTTGGTGATGAAAACCACTTTCAAAGCTGCCACAGCATACCTTTCCATAGCAAGTTGTTCTTTTATGTAGTGGAGTCCTGTGTACCACCACAGAGAGCTGGAAGCCATGTTTCCTCATCAGGTGGAAAACACAGTTGGGCTTTACACCCAAGCAGAATGAGTCACAGAGTTCGGTTTCTGAATCCCCATCCAATGTGGTTCCCAGAAGCCACAACAGGGATTCCTGAGAAAGGAGGCATTCAGCATTCCTGTTCATACCTGAGGATGTCAGGACAACCCTGAACATAACTGTGATCTCTCTAGTGGTGCCTGTATGAGAGCTGTTTTTGCCCTTGCAATTCGATTTGATGGCCATGAAAATCTTTATGTATAGATATTTAAGATGTCCTCTTTAGTCAAAAACTTCTGAAAACTATCTCATGATCAGATTTTCATTTATAAACCAAGTTCTCAGGTTTTTGCTGGAATTTTGACTCTCTTCACTGGATTTCAACAGAGAGAAGTTTATGTAATGTCATAGAAATCTTGGGCCCTACAAAATCAATCAACCAATGGCTGTTAAGTTTTCTACATCAGTATGTCTTTTATACAGACTAAATTTTAATATGTATATATTTTACTTTAAAGTTTAGTAGTTATATTACTTTTATTTTAAATTTTAGTATGTATTATTTATTATTTATTTATTTAGTATGATTTATTTGTTTATTTATTTATTTATAATATGAAATTCCAGAATCGTATATCCAAATGTCCTAATTTAGTAAATAGACCTGAGTCTTAAGATCATAGATAGGCTAAATAATTGGTCTCAGTCTAATACAAAGCATCTAAATCCAATTTCTCTCTAAAATAAGAACTATAACTTTCAGCAGTAGGCACCAAAAAATTTAAAGAATCCATAAAACATTTTTGTTAGAAATGAAAAAAAGGGAGAATTATAAAAAGCAATGACACATTTTCTTTATAAACTCTCAAGCATCATTTTCCAGTGTTTCATACAGTCTCTCTCTTCATTATGAGATTTCAAATAAAATGCCAACTCAATGGTAAAATCTCCTTCCCAAGCTCCAGGACACAGTAAGAGGGTGAAGGGTGAGGTGACAGGCGCTTACATGGCTTTGTTGCATTATGGACTCATTAGGAAGGCAAGAATGGTTTCCAGTAATCTTCTGATTCACATAAAGGAAGCTGAGGATAACCGCACCCTTGCATTCTGCTTCGGCCTGGAGCCTGTGCAGGAGACAGGTCACAAGCAATGCCTCTGCACATCCAAAGGCCATTTGCTCCCAATTCTCTATACAAAATGATTTTACAGATAGGGAAGTAAACAACTGAGCCTTTTCAAAATGTACAGGGAAAGTGCATGCAGCCTTCATATCTTCATTCTTGGCCTGGACCTGGTCCAGTACTGATCATCATAGGCAATCTAATGGAGAATAAGAGAGGGAAGAGAGGGAGGGAGAAGGAAAGGCTGCTTCACTTATGATCAGCTTCGAGAGGCTTCAGATGGACTATCTGCGGATGACTTAATTCAATGCTGCAAAGGAGTAAAGAGTACCCCAATGAGTTGAATAGTAAACTGCTTATGCGTTTAGACATATGTGGCTAAGTTTAAACAGCAGTTTTTATCAGTAAGGTTGTATGCTATCATCTATGCAATAAACTTGTTGTAATAGAATTTTATTTCTCTAGACTCTCTTCTCTGTGCATAACTTAAAGGAGAGGACCTCCCTCCACCACCCACCCTGTCAGGTCACACACTCTCGAAGTATTAACCTACTGTTCATTTCTTCTGTTAGGACCACCATTTCCTAGTTTGTAAAAAACAAAAAATAGTAGACCTCTGGTCTTAGTGAAGGGCAGACGGACAGACTGTATCTGGATAATGTCTCAACCAGAGAGAGTAGCCTTGCTGGTATTTAGCATCCTTTTTATCACATACACCATAAAACACAGAAATAAATCTTCACTCTGAGCTTCAGATGATAAAACTTCTTTGTTATTGTGGGTTTTCCTTCATTTCATCACTCTTCATTTCTCCTTTTCATCCATTTCTACTAAACTGTGGCATAAAGAAATGCCTTCCACTGTTATTCGAAAGATAAGAGTGTACGCCTCAGATCTTTCAAGGGGGACTAATGGGAAGATGCTGCTACATCAACAATCATGGAGGTGCCCACAAAGACAACTAGATGCCTATAGACTGCCAGCCATACCTACTCTTTATGCCCTTCAGTGTAGCATGGAAAACACAAATGAAAATCAGTATTAGGGAGGCATCAAACACTGCACTGTCAGCAGGACAGTGAGTGTTGCTATGTTTTATTAACCTTTGCTACTACATGCACAGCCACAGCTTAAAGGAAAGAATTTGGTAAGCACATTCTGAGGATCACAAAGGGATACACATCACCAGGCAACCTCTGTCTTACTCCTTTCCATCTTTCTATAGACCTATGATACATACATGCACTTCTTTGAATCATTAAGTTAGCATTTGTGCTAAGCTGTCTCATTTTCCTTGCTATTATGGCTGGCCTTAAAGCCAGAAGTGACCAGATGTGCATACACTTGTTAGGTCCAGTGTACAGTACTGCATGGGAAAGCACCAGTGTATTCCAAAAGGCATATGTCTGAGTGGAGAATCTGCTTGGCCTAAGCAAGTCAAAAGATGAACAAAGGCCAAAGATAGATGGTTTAGTTGATAGAAGAGTGAGAACCTCTATGTGATTCACCAGAACCCGTATAAAAGCTCAATATGTAGCAGGGTCTGTAATTACAGTACTCCTAAGAAGAGGTCTAAGGTAGAGACAAGAGAACATGTAAAATTACAAACAATACAATGCTCTCTACAAGATCCACAGGCTAATAAACCACAAAACCCACAAACAAACAAACAAACAAACAAACCGTAGCAGACAATAGAAATCTTCTTTCAGATGATTGCTCAGGGTAATACAAGCAGTTCCCAAAATAATAGAGACTCTGATTTTACAGCCGTATCTAACCTGAAAGTCTCCTTCCACAGCTATGACCACAATATAAAGGTGGCACTGACAGGACAGTGGTAACAAAGGGCTACTTGGACTCAAAGGCCCACAAAACAGGAGGGTAATTATGTTTAGTGCTGAAAACCTAGCCACACTCCCAGGGCTAGAGAGTTCATGGAAGTTAGAAGAGAATCTACTACCAGCACTTTGCTAGAGCAGCATAATTACTAACTGCAGTACACTTCTTCTCCTTATACTCACACACAAATGTAGCTGCCATCCATCAACAAAGAAGGTTTCCTTTTATTTGTATTTCCCTCATGACTAAGGATGTTGAACCTTACTTTAAGTATTTCCCAGACATTTGTGTTTCCTCTTTAGAGAACTTTCTGTTTAGACTTGTACTTGGTTAGACTTGTTTTTAATTGGTTTATTTGTTTTCTTGATGCCCAGATTTAAACATTTTTTTTTTATAAATTGGCCCTGTGTATATGTAGTTGTTAAAAGTCTTTTCCCATTCTGTATGCTGCTTCTTTATCCAAATGTTGTTTTTCTTTGCCATACAAAAGCTATTCAGTTTCATGAGGTCCCATTTATTAATTGATGTTCTTAATTCTACTGTCTGTGCTATCACTGCTATGTTCAGAGAATCTTTTCCTGTGCCAATAAGTTCAAGATTATTTCACACTTTCTATCCTAGCAGATTCAGTGTATCTGGCCTTATGCTGAGATCCTTGATCCACTTGGATTTGAGTTTTCTGCAGGATGATCAGTATTGCATGGTACAGTTTTTTTTCAAGTATGTCCTTATGCTCTGGAGTTTGTTGCAATTCCCCCTTTTTGTTTCTAATTTTATTAATTTGGATCTTTTCTTTCCATCTTTTAGTTAATTTGTCCAAGCATTTATCAATCTTACTGATTTTCTCAAAGAATCAGCTCTACATTTCATTCTTTGTACTATTTTGGTTTGTTTGTTTGTTTCCAATATATTGATTTCAATTTGTCTATTTATTGCTGACTACTCCTCTTGGGTGTTATTTCTTACTTGTTAGTTGGGAAGGAAGACACCAAAGAAACACGAACTTCTAGATACAACAGAACTGATGAATGTATGAATTCAGAGAGACTGTGGCAGCTCACACAGGGCCAGTATAGGTCTGAGCCAGATGCAATCCCAACGCTAAGAGGGGAGTAGACATAAGACTTCCTCTCTAACCCAGAATCTATTGACAACTGCTCACAAATGAAAATTTAGTTTCCTCCAATGAATATCCCTGGGTATACAAAGCACACACTCAAGGGCAGGCCCCACATGCAGCAGGAGCAACTCTAAATCGCTGGTATTGTTAGAGAGGTTTTCGTTTTGTTTTGTTCTATCTCTAGGCTTCTTGTTGTTGTTGTTGTTGTTGTTGTTGCTGCTGCTGCTGCTGCTGCTGCTGCTGCTGCTATTGTTCTTGTTCTCCCTACAGATAGAACTCTTGCTTATATATTTTTCATCTTGTGTCTCTGTGGGATTTCTGTGTGTCTGAATTTTGTGTCTCTGAATCTATATGTGTTTCTCATGCATTTTCTTTGGTTCATTTTGTTTTCTTTTTTATTTTATCCTATTCAACTTTATTTGGTTTTATTTTATCTTTTTTTCATTTCTTTTTTTAAGTACCTGGTTTGTTCTAATAGAGAGATCAAGGTAGGGTATTTTGGGGAGGAGATGGGGGAAGGAAAGCCATAATCAGATTATACTATATGTAAAAATGTTATGTTTCTCTTCACAGCAAATGAAGACCATCAGAGAAATCAAGAACTGAACACAATACAGAGATCAATGAATCATGGAGAATTAATTCTTCATGAATCACCTGTTGTCACGTGGTTTACTCATTTTTTCATCCTTACAGGTATCATTAAAATCTACTTAAGGGGACAATTTAAAAAACATAAGAATGTATATCATATAAACAATTCAGTTAGGAGCATACTGACTACTTCATATTCATTCTCTTTATATTGGTCTTAGATAGACCTAAGCAGATTCGGTGGTTTGAGTAGGATAGGAAGACTTAGTTCACAGAAACAATACCCAGTGAGGACTGCTTACATCTCAAAATACTCTGACTCTCCAGGAAAGTGCTGTGGGATTAAATCTGAGCATGAGGTATAACACACACACACACACACACACACACACACACACACACACCATGTGACAGTCTATTAACTTCTGAATGGGATTCCTGTTATTTTCTTCTGCTGCTCAAAGTGCCTAAAGCCATGCCTATAGATAAGTTCTGCTGTTTAGGTGCTGAAAGCAAAGCACTACTGTCAAGAAGATAGGAACACAGAGGCCAGACATACCATTTTGGCAGGCTAGAAATTCTCCTCTTGCTTGTAGCAATAGGCCTAATGAGCAGACCACCATTAATTAAATGAAACATCACCATTTGCTAATATAGGCAGCATCAAATTAGCCCTTTCTAGGATAAAATCTTGCCTATTCTAAGAAGTTGATTTGGTTCAACTTCCTGGAGCACTAGAGGGCTTTAGGATATGCTCTCCTGCATGGCCCACCTTCTCCTACAGTTGTTCTTCCCTTGAAACCTATGGCTTACTTTGGCATGTTGGCTGTGCCATCTTTTTTAGACAATAGCAGGATAAGCAACTGAAAGAAAGAATTCTGATTTTCTCTAGCCAATACACAACCTAAAATGTCTTCTTGGTCTTTTCTGTGGATGACTTCTGGTTCCTGTGACCTGCCAGGTCTCCTGGATAATCCAGAGAAGCTGAGAAAACCTCATTTTAGGTTTCTTCTTCTCTTTGCTGCACATCCATGAGGAGCTGGATGATGGGAAAAGCTCCAAGCGCTCTTTGTTCTCTATTATCTGGTCCCCAGCACAGCTGTGGTACCTCATTGGACTCTAGCCTAATGGATTTTATGGAGTTGTATAATTAGTCACAGGACTTATCTTCATTGAACATACACAGGAGAGAAAAAAAAATACTGGTTATAGGATACATTATCTGCCTCAGATTCAAAATAAGCTTCCAGCTATTTGGTTCTGGTTCCTGTTATAAAAAAGAAATGAATACTCTGCTTTTTCATGCTGTGAGCTTCCTTAACCTCTATTTAACTTCAAATCCAAATAGCACAAAAGAAAGCAAGTATTTTGTATCATTTTCTAGTGATGAGATTGGATAAGATAATGAAAATGTCTGAATTGTCTCTAGAGAAGATGATAGTATATATCTGAGCTTAGCTTACATATTCTGCATCCAGGCAGCCACATTGCAAACTCATGAATGTTAACAGAAGAGTGACTGGCCAAAGAATATTTTCATAAGTTTAAGATTATATCATCTTAACACAAGGCCAGAAAGAGGCGTGAATTTATTACCAAAGAATAACTAAGAAACATTTGTTAGCATTTTATATTTTATGCTCTAAAAAAAATATAAATATACGTATCTAACAATTAATGAAAGGAGGGGGTAATGAATTTGCAAGGGATCGAGGAGGGGTATTTGAATGGTTTGAGAGGAGAAAAGGGAAGCAAGAAGTTATGTAATTATACTATAGTCTTAAAAAATAATAGAAATGATTTTTAAAGTAAGGATGTTTTCATTTAAGGGCATCTCATACATGGTTAGAGAGGGCTAACAGAGAAGACCAAAAGGGGATGGGGAGCCATGATAGTGCAAGAAGGACTAATTAAGGTAAGACAAGTCCACAGGTAAATCTTGACTGAAGCTCCTTTTAATTTAAACTTTGAAGAAGTCAAATAACCTCAAAAACAAGTAAACATCGTATCTATGTCATTTTAAGTGTGAATTTGGTCTTTTGAAAAGAGCTGGATATCCTGCAAATCAACAAATATATTCCTGCCAACTTCACTGGAACCTTTGCCATACCTTCTCAATGGAGACAGTGGGACTCTCAGACTGAAGTTTCAAGCGCATGCTCACTTACTCGGTTTTCACTTTTAGACTTACCTGTTCATCCTATGGTAAGTTTGGGGGAGCCAGTACCACAAAATACCTTCTTATTCTGTGCCTTGATATTCATTGTAGATACTTGGCATTCCAATTGGTAACGGTATTTTAATCTTGTCACAACTATAAATCCCAGGGAACTATATGTTTCAGTACATAATACCATAGGAATTCTTTTATTATTAAAAATGGATTCTTCTCTCATACAGCTCATTCTGAGCAGGTTTCCCCACCCTCCACCTCTCTCAGCTCCCCAGACTACTCTTCTCCCCTGAGATGCACTCCTCTTCCACGTCCTTTTCTGAAAAGAGGAGGATCCAAAGAGACAACAGCCAGATAGGATAAAACAAGATAAATAAGATAAATGTAGTTTTAGAATCTGATGTCCATGAATAAAGGATTATGTACATGAAAAAAATCATTTTGAAGGAATGGTGCTCAGAGAGTAAGAAAAATTACTTTACATTGTAGCTTACACCATTTACCGACTGTTCGAACATAAACTGATTATTTTCAGGTCATTATTAATTACTTTCCTGATATTGATCTGCTAAGGTGTCTGGCCATATTTATTCTAATCATAATAAAGTTTTCTAGTGTTTTCTTCTTTTTATTTCCTCTGTAGCCAAGTGTGTAAGATCCGGGTTCCTTGAGATAGCTATAAAACAGGATTTCACACAAAAGTTAATTACCTGAGTATTACAGAACACATTTTGTGGTTGATTAATCTGTCATTTATTTCATAATACATAAATTCTAGATAATGTCTGAGAGATGAGTGAAAATTTCATTTTCAAACTTGAAAAGTAAACCTTTGCATCAGGTCAGCATCATCAACTGAAGTGGAGCCTCGTTGATCTAACTTTCTCATATTTTTGTTTGTCTATTTTCTTCTTATTCTTCATGTTCACCAGGTTTATACACCTATGGAGACTGTCACTTAAAATAATAGAGGTTGTAGTCTTCCATTCTTATATTTTTAAATTCTTGATTATTTTTTAACAATTCTGGATTTACTGAATGAGGAAGCCTGAGACTTTTGAGATTATGAATTTATATAACACAGCAATTCACAAATTTGTATCCTTTTTCTGAAGAAATTTCAGCAGCACAAAGATTGCAAAACATATTCTATTTGTACTTAAAGGGCTATAGTAAGGTTGTGGTGGAAGAATTGACCTGAATTACTCTGAAGAACAAAAGTAAGCTTGGCTGTATCTTAATGCCCTAGAAACCATCTTCCTATAAGTGGTTAGTCAACGAATATGTTTGTAAAATTTAGTTCTTCCTCCTCAGAGGCTTACCACTTCATCTGGGAATGTCTGGCTCCAGTAATGACATTTTGAAAAGTGTGTAGGACGTGTTTATTGCCATAATGTCATGGACAAGAGCTAACGCTCAATATGCTTTAATTCCTAGGAGGTTTTATGGGTTAATAACTACCTGTCACATCATGATGTCAATAGTACCCTGTGAAGAGCTGATGGTGTCCCTACCTTTAGTAGGAACTACACATGGAAGATATTAGTGAAAGAAAGTAAAATACTTAAGAAATAGGAGTGTCCCATTTCTAAACCTACAGTTAATAGCTACTGAAAGCAATCAGTTCCTTACATTCTCAGACTGCACCAAGGGACTTGCTGGTGGCAATGTGTTAGAAACGTCTTAATTATTATGGACAAATAGTACTATTATTTCATAAAAACCTAAAAATTTCATACAAGTTTGAGGGCTCCAAAAATGGGATAACTGTAAAGCTTTTAATGACATTGAACTTAACCTTAAATCAAGACTGATGTCAAAAGCCCAAAATACCATTATTCACATCAATGGAATAAACATGAGTCTCTCTAGAAATGCAGAAAAATGCCAAGTAATGGAAAATAGAGGAACTTATGTATTTAGTTCACATTGTACATTTGTCTTCTCCATTAAGACCTACAGTTGATTGGATATCATTTTTAAGTCTCATCAAATGTTTAATGGTTTTTAAATTGAAGAGTTTTCTTTCCAAGTCCATTAAAACAAAACCCCTAAAGGCAAAATCAATTTATTATGTTCTTATTTTTTGAAGCTTTTAAAAATATAATTTATCTATAAGCATGTCCCAGAATCAAGTCCTTATTATTAAACTTAAAACTCATGAACAGTTTAATATATTTTTCTGAAGATGTATAAAGCTTTATGGCTACATTCATTCAATATACCTCTAGTTTTAAGATCTATTTAATGAGAGAGAAAGGGAAACAGAAAGAGAAAGTAGCAAAGAGGGGAGTGGGAAAGGCAGAGAGGGAAAGGTAGAAAAATTGATGAGGGAGAATTGGAGGGGGAGTAGGAATGGAGGGAAGAGAAAGGCACGGAGCAGCTAAACCTGCACCAAGAAAGAAAGGGATGTATAGGTCTTAGGTGGGACAATCAACAGTTAACCATCCACAGAGAAAGAACAAAATGGAGGCACATAGCTGTGGGGAACTGAAGAGATGTGGAGTTGTCTGAGAATTGATAGCCTATATTCTTGTTTTTTTGTTTCCTTGTTTAAAACAGAATTCTCTGTGTAGCTATGGCTGTCCTGGAACTCCCTTTGTAGACCATGCTAGCCTTGAACTCACAAAGCTTCAGAGATCTGCCTGCCTTTGCCTCAGGAGTGATGGGTTTAAAGGCCTTCACTGTTCATACTCTTTTGTATTATATTTTTTTCTATACAATACATTTGACCATGCTTCCTCTCCCCCAACTGCGTCTAGATCCTCCCTACTTCTCTACCTATACAACTTCTTGTTCTTGGAAAAGAGGCCCTTGGTCTTGCGAAAATTATATGCCCCAGTACAGGGGAATGCCAGGGCCAGGAAATGAGATTGGATAGGTTGGGGAGGGTATAGGGGACTTTGGTATAGCATTTGAAATGTAAATGAAGAAAATATCTAATAAAAAATTGGTTTTTGGAGAAAAAAAACAAATACCACAAAGGCAGAATCCAAAATAAGCAAGCAAAAAACCAAACCAAACCAAACAAATCAAACAAAAACAAACAGTAAGACAAAAAGTGTCCAAACAAAGAGAAAAAAGCCCAAAACAGAAACTTTTTTTGAGGTGTGGGGGGGTGGTTTTGCTTTTGGGTTTTTTTTTTTTGTGGGGGGAGTTGTTTGTTTGTTTGTTTGTTTGTTATATCTTGGCCAACTATTTTTGGGTATGGGTCCTGCTCTAATTAACATACACATTGGAGAAAACTGATTTTTCTTTTGCCAGTGTGTTTCAATTAGAATATCTTCTTGGTTGGAGGTGGAAGCCTGCATCCACTTCTCCCTTTCAGTGCTGGAACTCTATCTGGTTTATACCTGTGTGGGCCCTGTGTGTGCTACCATAGGCCCTGCTGGTTCATAAGTGCATCAGTCCTGGTGTGTCTTGAAGACATTGTTTTGTCCTCTCCATTCTTAATGTAATCTGGGCCTTAAACTTGAAGCCTGCCCTGTCATTCCAAAGGAAGGCATAATAAATAATAAAAACTGAAGTATGATCTTTTGTACTGTTATATTATAACAAAGATGAAAACTATAGTTTAAATAGTAGAAAGAAAGCCCAACTCATCTGGACAGGAAATGCAGCTGTGTTACACTTAGGAATGAGAGATTAGGACCAGCACCCCCAACTGTTATCAGTTATTGAGGCACTTGTTCCCCTACACACTTACGAAGTCTATTCTATATCATCGAGGAGCTGGTTTTCCTTTAGCAGTTCGAAGAAGTTGTTCCTGCACATAAAGATCGGCCATTCCAGAAACAAATTTTTGTTTGAAATGTGCAACTGTCATTAAGATTATTTCCAGAAATGCACAACACTCTTAAAAGAAGGAAGGAAGAAAAAGCTTTGTGTCATGAAACTTAAATCCAGGATTGAGAAACCACTGTAGGACACAAAAAATCAGCTGGGACCAAACCACAAAATGCCATCTGCAGTTAGCACAGAGTGAATAAGCAGGGGGTAAGAAGGGTGCAACACAGCCCAAATTCTGAAGTCCAGGTCCCAAAACCCTGAGCCACACTGAATGGAGCACTTTTTCTGATTGCATGGCAAGCTTGTGATTTAGAATTTCAAACTCATCAAACAATTTCCTTCTTCTATTAATATGTCTCCACTCAGATACATATTTTTTTCCACAATAACTCTCTCTCTCTAGAAATTTTCCTTGTGCAGATTGCTAACTTTGGGGTTCCACAGATCCCTCTGCCTTCCTTCTGCATCCTTGCTGAAACACACAGAAAAACTTGATCAACTCTTCCACTTAGCCAGCAGTAGTTTTCAGCCCCATCCATTGAGGTTGAGCTCAAACTATGGCCTTTGTCATTCCCAAGCATTAACAATGGTTTTACCTAAAACACAGCAGGAAATCAGTCATGGCCTTGATCAAATTTCTTAAGCCATCCATAAACTCCTTTCTGTAGCCAACTTGCAGAGGACAGACCCAAGCAGGACAATTCTCTCCTTCCACTGTTCACAACAAGAATATGTAAACTGGCCCTTCCTGTTGGTACCATCACCTGGTCACCTTGGGCGTGGAGTTGGCAGACACCCCGAAGGTCCTTAGAGGACTCTCCACACAATCTTAGGAACACCAGTGAGTGGAACACAACTTTGGTTCGATTTCAATCGCTCAGGACCTGAGACAGAAATAGGGAAGCAGAAAACCCAGCACCAAGGTCATACATCCCTTCAGGTCTGCACCAGCACCAGGTCACCTTGAGCACAGAGTAGGCAGACTCCCCAATAAAAGACATAGACTAACAGACTGGCTACACAAACAGGACCCATCATTTTGCTGCTTACAGAAAACCCATCTCAGAGAAAAAGACAGACACAACCTCAGAATGAAAGGCTGGAAAATAAATTTCCAAGCAAATGGTCTGAAGAAACAAGCTGGAGTAGCCATTCTAATATCTGATAAGATTGACTTCCAACACAAAGTTATCAAAAAAGACAAGGAGGGACAATTCATACTCATCAAAGGTAAAATCTTCCACGAGGAACTCTCAATTCTGAATATCTATGCTCCAAATGCAAGGGCAGCCACATTCATTAAAGACACTTTAAAAGGTCAAAACACACATTGCACCTCACACAATAATAGTAGGAGATTTCAACAAACCACTTTCATCAATGGACAGATCGTAGAAACAGAAACTAAACAGGGACACAGTGGAACTAACAAAAGTTATGAAACAAATGGATTTAACAGATATCTACAGAACAATTTATCCTAAAACAAAAGGATATACTTTCTTCTCATGGTACCTTCTCCAAAATTGACCATATAATTGGTCACAAAAGAGGCCTCAACAGATACAAAATTATTGAACTTGTCCAATGCATCCTATCAGATCAGGCTGATCTTTAATAACAACATAAATAATAGAAAGCCAACATTCACATGGAAACTGAACTACACTCTTCTCAATGATACCTTGGTCAAGGAGTAAATAAAGAAAGAAAATAAAGACTTTTTAGAGTTTAATGAAAATGAAGCCACAACATACCCAAACTTATGGGACACAATGAAAGCATTTCTAAGAGGAAACCTCATAGCTCTGAGTAACTCCAAAAAGAAACAAGAGAGAGCAAACACTAGCAGCTTGACAAGACACCTAAAACTCTAGAACAAAAGGAAGCAAATTAACCCAAGAGGAGTAGACTGCAGGAAATAATCAAACTCAGGAGCAAAATCAACCAAGTAGAAACAAGAAGAACTATTCAAACAATCAGCCAAACGAGGAGCTCATTCTTTGAGAAAATCAACAAGATAGATAAACCCTTAGACAGACTCACTAGAGGGCACAGGGACAGCACCCTAATTAACAAAATCAGAAATTAAAAGGGAGACATAACAATGGATCCTGTAGAAATCCAAAACACAATCAGATCCTTCTACAAAAGGCTATACTCAACAAAACTGGAAAACCTGGATGAAATGAACAAATTTCTAGACAGATAGAAGGTAACAAAGTTAAATCAGGATCAGGTTAATGATCTAAACAGTCCTATATCCCCTAAAGAAATAGAAGCAGTCATTAATAGTCTCCCAACCAAAAAAAAAAAAAAAAAAGCCCAGGACCAGATGGGTTTAGTGCAGAGTTCTATCAGACCTTCAAAGAAGATCTAATTCCAGTTCTTCACAAACTTTTCCACAAAATAGAAGCAGAAGGTACTCTACCCAATTCATTCTATGAAGCCACATTTATTCTGATACCTAAACCACAGAAAGACCCAACAAAGATAGAGAACATCTGACCAATTTCCGTTATGAATATCAATGCAAAAATACTCAATAAAATTCTTGCTAACTGAATCCAAGAACACATCAAAACAATCATCCAACCTGTCCAAGTAGGTTTCATTCCAGGGAGGCAGGGATGGTTTAATATACGGAAATCCATCAACGTAGTCCACTATATAAACAAAGTAAAAGACAAAAATCACATGATCATCTCCTTAGATGTGGAGAAAGCATATGACAAAATCTAACACCCGTTCGTGATAAAAGTCTTGGAAAGATCAAGATTTCTAGGCCCATACCTAAACATGATAAAAGCAATCTACAGCAAACCAGTAGCCAACATCAAAGTAAATGGTGAGAAGCTGGAAGCAATCTCACTTAAATTCGGGACTAGACAAGGCTGCCCACATTCTCCATACCTATTCAACTTAGTCCTTGAAGTCCTAACCAGAGCAATTCGACAACTAAAGGAGATCAAGGGGATATAAAGTGGAAAGTAAGAAGTCAAAATATCAGTTTTTGCAGATGATATGATAATATATATATATATATATATATATATATATATATATGTGACCCTAAAAATTCCACTAGAGAACTCCTAAACCTGATAAACAGCTTCAGTGAAGTAGCTGGATATAAAATTAACTCAAACAAGTCAATGGCCTTTCTCTACACAAAGAATCAAAAGGCTGAGAAAGAAATTAGGGAAACAACACCCTTCACAATAGTCACAAATAATATAAAATACCTTGGCGGGACTTTAACTAAGGAAGGGAAAGATCTGTATGATAAGAACTTCAAGTCTCTGAAGAATGAAATTAAAGAAGATCTCAGAAGATGGAAAGATCTCCCATGTTCAGGGATTGGTAGGATAAATATAGTGAAAATGGCTATCTTGCCAAAAGCAATCTACAGATTCAATGGAATCCCCATCAAAATTCCAACTCAATTCTTCAACAAATTAGAAAGGGTAACCTGCAATTTCATCTGGAATAACAAAAAACCTAGGATAGCTAAAACTCTTCTCAAGGATAAAAGAACCTCTGGTGGAATCACCATGCCTGACCTAAAGTTGTACTACAGAGCAATTGTGATAAAAACTGCATGGTACTGGTATAGCAACAGACAAGTAGACAAATGGAACAGAATTGAAGACCCAGAAATGAACCCACACACCTATGGTCACTTGATCTTCGACAAGGGAGCTAAAACCATCCAGTGGAAGAAAGACAGCATTTTCAACAAATGGTGATGGCACAACTGGCGATTATCATGTAGAAGAATGGGAATTGATTCATTCCTATCTACTTGTACTAAGGTCAAATCTAAGTGGATCAAGGAGCTCCACATAAAACCAGACACAGTGTAACTTATAGAGGAGAAAGTGGGGAAAAGGCTGGAAGATTGAGCACAGGGAAAAAAATTCCTGAATAGAACAGCAATGGCTTGTGCTGTAAGATCGAGAATCAACAAATGGGACCTCATAAAATTGCAAATCTTCTGTAAGGCAAAAGACACCGTCAATAAGACAAAAAGGCCACCAACAGATTGGGAAAGGATCTTTACCTATCCTAAATCAGAGAGGGGACTAATATCCAATATATATAAAGAACTCAAGAACGTGGACTTCACAAAATCAAATAACCCCATTAGAAAATGGGGCTCAGAGCTAAACAAAGAATTCTCACTTGAGGAATACTGAATGGGTGAGAAGCACCTGAAAAAATATTCAGCATTGTTAATCATCAGGAAAATGCAAATCAAAGCAACCTTGAGATTCCACCTCACAACCGTCAGAATGGATAAGATAAAAAAAATTCAGGTGACAGAAGATGCTGGCGAAGATGTGGAGAAAGAGGAACACTCCTCCATTGTTGGTGGGATTGCAATCTTGTACAACCACTTGGAAATCAATCTGGCGGTTCCTCAGAAAATTGGACATAGTACTACTGGAGGATCAATCAATACCTCTCCTGGGCATATCCAGAAGATGTTCCAACTGGTAAGAAGGACATATGCTCAACTATTTTCATAGCTGCCTTATTTATAATAGCCAGAAGTTGGAAAGAACCCAGATGTCCTTCAACAGAGGAATGGATACAGAAACTGTGGTACATTTACACAATGGAGTACTATTCAGCTATTAAAAAGAATGAATTTATGAAATTCCTAGGCAAATGGATGGACCTAGAAGGCATCATCCTGAGTGAGGTAACCCAATCACAAAAGAACTCACATGATATGTGCTCACTGATAAGTGGATATTAATCCAGAAACTTAGAATACCCAAGATATAAGATCCAATTTGTAAAACACATGAAACTCAAGAAGAACGAAGACCAAAGTGTGGACACTTTGCCCCTTCTTAGAATTGGGAACAAAACACCCATGGAAGGAGTTACAGAGACAAAGTTTGGAGCTGAGATGAAAGGATGGACCATCTAGAGACTGCCATACCCTGGGATCCATCCCATAATCAGCCTCCAAACACTGACACCATTGCATACACCACTAAGATTTTGCTGAAGCCGGGCATGGTGGCGCACGCCTTTAATCCCAGCACTCGGGAGGCAGAGGCAGGCGGATTTCTTAGTTCGAGGCCAGCCTGGTCTACAGAGTGAGTTCCAGGACAGCCAAGGCTACACAGAGAAACCCTGCCTCGAAAAACCAAAAAAAAAAAAAAAAAGATTTTGCTGAAAGGACCCTGATATAGCTGTCTCTTGTGAGGCACTTCCGGGGCCTGACAAACACAGAAGTGGATGCTCACAGTCAGCTATTGGATGGATCACATGGCCCCTAATGGAGGAGCTAGAGAAAATACCCAAGGAGCTAAAGGGGTCTGCAACCCTATAGGTGGAACAGCAATATGAACTAACCAGTGCCCCCCCAGAGCTGGTGTCTCTAGCTGCATATGTATCAGAAGATGGCCTAGTCAGCCATCATTGGAAAGAGAGGCCCATTAGTCTTGCAAACTTTATATGCCTCAGTACAGGGGAATGTCAGGGCCAAGCAGTGGGAGTGGGTGGGTAGAGGAGTCGGGGGGAGGGTATGGGGGACTTTTGGGATAGCATTGGAAATGTAAATGAAGAAAATACCTAGATAGATAGATAGATAGATAGATAGATAGATAGATAGATAGATAGATAGATAGATAGATAGATAGATAGATAGATAGATAGATAAAATGTGTAAACTGTGGCCTTCTTTCTTCTTGAGCTTCATGTGGTCTGTTAATTCTATCTAAGGTATTCTGAACTTCCGGGCTAATATCCCCTTATCAGTGAGTGCATATTATGTGTGTCCTTTTGTGATTGGGTTACCTCACTCAGGATGATATTTTTTAGTTCCATCCATTTGCCTAACAACTTCATGAATTCATCATTTTTAATATCTGAGTAGTACTCCTTTGTGTAAATATACTACATTTTCTGTATCCATTCCTCTGCTGAAGGACATCTGGGTTCTCTTCAGCTTCTGCCTATTACAAATATGGCTGCTTTGAATATTGTGGAGCATGTGCCCTCATTACAAGTTGGAGTATCTTCTGGGTATAAGCCCAGGACTGGTGGTGCTGGGTCCTCAGGTAGTACTATGTCCAGTTTTTTGAGGAACCATCAAAATAATTTCCAGAGTGGTTGTACAAGCTTGCAATCTCACCAACAATAGAGGAGTGTTCCACTTTCTCCACATCCTCCCCAGCATCTGCTGTGACATTAGTTTTTGATCTTAGCCACTCTGAGTGGTATGAGGTGGAATCTCAGGGTTGTTTTGATTTGCATTTCCCTGATGACTAAGGATGTTGAACATGTTTTTAGGTGCTTCTCAACCATTCAGTATTCCTCAGTTGAGAATTCTTTATTTATCTCTGTACCCCATTTCTAATAGGATTATTTGTTTCTCTAGAGTCTGACTTCTTGAGATCTTTGCAAATATTGGATATTAGCCCTTTATCAGATGTAGGATTAGTAAAGATCTTTTCCCAACCTGTTGGTTGCCTTTTTATCTATTGACAGTGTCCTTTGCCTTACAGAAGCTTTGCAATTTTATGAGGTCCCATTTTTCTCTTGATCTTAGAGCATAAGCTCTTGGTGTTCTGTTCAGGCAAATTTTCCCTGTGCCCATGTGCTCAAGGCTCTTCCCCACTTTCTTTTCTATTAGTTTCAGTGTATCTGGTTTTATGTGGAGGTCCTTGATCCATTTGGACTTGAGCTTTGTATAAGGAGGTAAGAATAGATTTGTTTGCATTCTTCTACATGCTATCCACCAGTTTAACTAGCACCATTTGTTGAAAATGCTGTCTTTTTTTCCCTTGGATGGTTTTAGCTCCTTTGTCAAAGATCAAGTGACCATAGGTGTGTGGGTTCATTTCTGTGTCTTCAATTTTATTCCTTTCATCTTCCTGCATGTCACTGTATGAATACCATGCACGATTTTATCACAATTGTTCTATAATACAGCTTGAGGTCAGGGATAGTGATTCCCCCTGAAATTCTTTTATTGTTGAGAATAGTCTCACTATCCTGGTATCAAAATACCCATGGAAGGATATACAGTCACAAAGCTTGGAGCAGAAACTGAAGGAAAGGGTGTCCCACCAGTATATCCATCCTATATGCAGTTCCCAAACCCAGACACTATTGTGGATGCGAACAAGTGCTTGCTGACAGGAGCCTGATATGGCTGTCTCCTGAGAGACTCGGCCAGTGCCTGACAAATACAGAATTGGAGGCTCACAGCCATTCATTAGACTGAGCACAGGGTCCTCAATGGAGAAGCTAGAGAAAGTACCCAAGGAGGTGAAAGGATTTGCAGTCCCATAGGAGGAACAACAATATGAACCAACCAGTACCCCCATAGTTCCCAGGAACTAAACCACCAATCAAAAAGGGAGGGACTCAAGGCACACACTATGTGTGCTTCAGCTGCACATGTAGCAGAGGATGGCCTTGTGGGACATCAATGAGACGAGAGGCCCTTGAACTTCTGAAGGCTGGATGCCCCAGTGTAGGGGAATGCGAGGGCCAGGAATCGGGAGTAGATGGGTTAGTAAGCTCAGGGAGGGAGGATAAGATAAGATGGTTTTCAGGGGGGAAATGAGGAAAGGAATAAAGTTTGAAATGTAAATAAAAAATATCTAATAAAAAGGAAAAAAATTTTAAAAAGAATATGTAAATGTATGTCAGAGCTTCTTTGACATTCCAAAATTCAGCCATTTTAGAACAATTCAACAGGATAAAACATGAATTCACAAGCACGGTTTCTATGTAAGAATTTCATCTTGCCTTTGAATGAACAGAACAAACTGGCCACTCATATTCTGTTCTTTGAGTATTAAGACTGAGGTTTGATTTGACCCACAATTTGCCTACCTACAAGATATGCAAGGGTAACGATGGAAGAGGATCTGACGGAACAACTGACCAATGACTGAGACCCATGCCATGAGAGGGAGCCCACCCTGACACACTTAATGATCTTCTGTTATACCTGCAGACAGATGCCTGGGAAAACTGTCATTAGAGAAGCTTCACCCAGCAACTGGTAGAAACAGATGCAGAGATCCACAGCCATACATTAGGCAGAGCTTGGAGAATCCTGAGAAAAAGGAGGAGGAAGGATTGAAGGAACCAGAGGGGTCAAGGACACCAGGAGAAAACCTACAGAATCTACTAACCTGGTATCATAGGGGCTCAGAGACTGAGCTGCTAACCAGAGAGTATACATGGGACAAACCTGGGCCCTCTGCATGTGATACAGTTGTGAATCTTCCTCTCCATGTGGGACTCCTAACAGCTGGAGCAGAAGCTGACTCTGACTCTGTTACCTGCCTTTGGGATTCTTCGCCACTGCTGGGCTGCTTCATCTTGTCTTCCTACAAGAAGATGCTCATCATCTTACTGCAACTTGATATGCCAAGGCTGATTGATATTCACAGAAGTCTTGCCTTTTCTGAAGAGAAGGGGAGGAGGAGTGAATGGGGGTATGGAGAGGGAAGTACTGGGATGAGAGGAGGGAGGGGAAACTGTGCTCAGGATGTAAAGTTAATTCATTGGTAGTTAATAATTAAATATTTAAAGGTAAAGAATTAGGTTTATGATTTACCTATCATGTGCAAACTGGGTTTGAGGATGCTGAGTTCCCTGGGATGACTGCACAGAGGGAAAGTGGGTCACTGCAGGCTCAGCTTGCCATAACACTTTCCATGACTATATACAACTTCCTTCTCGTCAGCTGAAGTTTCTCTTACTTGCAGTCAAAGATAATCAACTTCATTTCTACCAAGAATATCAAATGACAAAAGTGGCTCCAGTTGAAGCATCACAGGACATTGATGTTTTTAAAAAGAGAAATCCCTGGGTAGCCTCTCAAAGTGTTTGTTCCTTGGAAGGTGTTTGGAGTTAGTAAGAATAGAGCCTGTGTGTTGAAATCCAGGCTGTCCTCAATTTCCTACATGATCTGGAGTGGCCCCATGTTTTCTTTATTTAGTTTTATATTTATTATTTGAATTTCACAGACACAAACAAAAATTTTGATCCCATCAGTCCCTCCAGACCTCCTGAAAACACCTCTATCTCTCTGTATTTCAAGTCCTATCTTTTTAACCCACTGTGCTGTCTGGTTTTCTGTGTCAACCTGACACAAGCTGGAGTTATCACAGAGAAAGGAGTCTCCCTTGAGGAAATGTTTCCATGAGATGCAGCTGTAAGGCCTTTTCTCTATTAACTGATCAAGGGTTGGAGGGCCCATTGTGGGTGGTTTCATCCCTGGGCTGGTAGTCTTGGTTTCTATAATAAAGCAAGCTGAGCAAGCCAGGGGAAGCAAGCCAGTAAGTAACATCCATCCATGGCCTCTGCATCAGCTCCTGCTTCCTGCTTGAGTTCCAGTCCTGATTTCCTTTGGTGATGAACAGCAATGTGGAAGTGTAAGGTGGGTAAACCCTTTCCTCCTCAACTTGATTCTTGATCATGATGTTTGTGCAGGAATAGAAACCCTAACTAAGACACCCACTGGGCCTTATTAGTGTTACCCACATGTATATGGATGTGGTATCACCCATTGGAGCATTGCAACACAGTAGAACCTATATACTAAGGAAAAACCACCACTCCTCCCTCAGCACCCACTCACCAATAACTCCTCATCTAGGGGTGGGGCCTTTGTTTTGGTTGGCAGCAGTACTAGGTGGCCTGTAGGTTTTACAAACTTTCTGCCACCTTCCATGATATTCGCTGAACCTTGGTATGGGAGTTAGATAAATATCTCTTTAGGGTTGAGCATTCCTCAATCACTTATTCTTTGACATTTGACCAATTGTGAATCTTTCTATGAACTGGTGCCCAGTGCAAAAAGATGCTTCCCTGATGAGCACTGAGAGCTGAACTAATCCATGGGTACAGAGATAAATATTTAGGAGGGAGATCAATACTGTGTCCATTTAGCAGAATAATTGAAGGTTCTTCCCTGGGGCTTATGAAGTCCTCATTAGCCACAAATTCCTGGCCAGGAGTTCCCTCTTCTGAAGTAGGCCTTTAAAAAGAATTTTAAATTTTTGGTTATCCACATGGTATCCATATCACTATTTCACCAATGAGCATAGCTTTCCTGGATGGTCATTATTGTACTCATGGCTAAGTAAGAATGTTGCCATTTCTCCCCCAGCAACCTGCACATCACCTCTGGCACAGAAGCAAGCAAGATACTTACATTTCAGTACCAGCTTAATCTCTTCGTGTTGCACAAGTAAAATTATCTTCCTCAGCAGGATTTTACTATCAAGTTCTGGTAAACAACCAAAAACCAGGCATTGGGGTTTTTTTTTGTTTTGTTTTTTGGTTTGGGGTTTTTTTGGGGGTGGGGTGGGGAGGTCCTCTGGTAGTATCCTGCTGAGTGATCCTACAGCTGGAACCAGGGTCTTTGTTGAAATCATTTATGAATTCTAGGAGGAACATTAACCTGTCATCCAAGCACAAGCCACTCACCCAAGAGGAAGGAGCCTCAAATAGGAAAATGCCTCCGTAAGATCCTGCTGTAGGCAGGCCGTAAAGCATTTTTTAAAGTAGTGATAAGACAGCAGAGGGCCAAGCCTATTGTGGGTGGTGCCACTCCTGAGCTGGCGGCCCTGTGTTCTACAACAGAGCAACTTGAACAAGCCAATAAGGAGCAGCAAGGCAGTGAGCAGCCCCACTTCATGGCTTCTGCATCAGCCCCTGCCTCCATGTTCATACCCTGTTTGAGCTCCTGTCCTGATGTCCTTTAATCATGAACAGTAATGTAGAAGTGTAAGACAAATAAACGCTTTCCTCTCCAATTTTCTCTTTGGTCGTGGTGTTCCATTGCAGCAATAGAAACCCTGTCCAAGATATATCTCCAGGAAAACTTCTTATTGTAATTTTATTGAGTTTATAAAACAGTAAGTTTGCATATTTTTAAGCTTTTTAGAGTTAGTTATCCCCCTCCAAATCTCTTCTCTGCTTTACACCTACCACCCTTAAACCCCACCACTTTATATTGACAGTGCTTTCTTAACCCTCCCTTCCCACTTGAGATTCTCTCTCTCTCTCTCTCTCTCTCTCTCTCTCTCTCTCTCTCTCTCTCTCTCACACACACACACACACACACACACACACACACACACACAAACACACACACACACTTGCTTCTTGTTAGTTTTCTGGATTAAATTAAGTTAATACCTGGCTACTAATTTATAAAATCCCTCAAAGAAGAGGTACGAGACTCGCAGAGGCAGAAATAGCGGTGATAATGGGACTGTTCAGTGTGTCCTCTTTCCAAATCTTGCTTTCTGGGTTGCTGCTACTGTTTAGTAAAATATTCACAAAAGTTAAGTAAGCATTCCGAAGGTGATGAAAATGTATAACATTACTGTTTTTGTGACTTCTTTACTAAAGGGAACGTCTTAAGCTTTGTTGGGAGTGAAAGTACACATGGTAAACTCTGATCCACTAGACAGTGATTTAAACCTCTGAAAATACCATTCTCCTAAGAAGCGACAAAATTGGATTTATAATCTCTATTATCTTAACTAGCCCTAAGAGAACTAGCCCATTGATGTAAGTGTTAATCAAGCTCCATTTTACTGGTTGAGGAAAATATTATTCTTTCTCCCCTATGCAATATATCACATTTATTATAAGCAAGGATTAATATAGAAAGTTTCTCTAGTTAAATGTGTTAAATAAAACAAACTTATAAAATTTGCCCATATTTGTGAATTTTAAGTTGAGAAAAGCTACAACAAAATTTATAAATTACATATTACATCTGAGCAAAATTATTAATTATACATTTTTCCTGCTCCATACTTCTTCAAAGTTCTGAAGAATCACCGGGAAGAATTTTGGTTTAAGTACAGCTTCAGAGAAACAACAAAAATGTTTTGATTTAAAACTACGTATTCTGTTTGTCAATGTTATTGATAATAGCACAAACTATTTACACTCTGGACAAGGAGGTAACAGCAGATATCACCCAAAATAAAGTTTAAAGATAAAAAGTTATCCCTTTTTTGTTCTCTAGACATTGGACCTGAGGTTGCACAGGATGGTTATCAGAAAGGAAAAGCAAGTTAGGTGACTGTCACAGTTGCCCAGGTTTACACCCTAGGTAGAGTTTTACAGAACTCAAGAAGAAAATGATCTAGCCTGGGAGTCTCCCAGGGCTGAGGAGACAGGAACAAGGCTGGAGATCTCAAACAGAAAACAACTGTGGAGGGTCAATCTGCCCAGGCATTCCTCTGACCTGCAGCAAATGATGATCACTCATATGAGGAAACCCTGTAAGGGCCACCAAAGATTCACCCAAGATAGTGAGAAGATACTAATCAGTTATTACATGTGATGATTCTATTTCAATCCGAACATTATAGGATTTTAAAATGTTGTATGCTAGTAAGCTGCTCTGGTAGAATGGCAGAGAAAATGTAAACAATTTTATTCTGTAGTCTTTATATTCAATTTTTAAACATCCCTACACCAGGTGCTGTGTTTTACTTAAACACTAGCTCAATTGGTAAAACATGAAATTAAATTTATGACTATGGCAGTGGTGGGAGGGCTTTAAAGAGAAGGGCTTGGAATAGAAAAGGGAGGGGCTGTGATCAAAATGTAAAGTGAATTAAAAACCTTTTTTTAATTTATAATTAGGAGTTAACTATCCTGACTGAGCAAATTTTAATTGTACACTTTAAGGTATGTTAAAGAGTAAAGAGAATATTCTGGGACTAATGGAAGAGTGGCTTATGTGTAGAATAATTGTCTGGCAAGAGAAAGGCAAGGACCCTGAGTAAGAGATAGGGGTGGATCCAGGCAGGAGTAGAGAGGGATAGAGAGGGAAGCAGACTGAGAAACAGACAGACACACAGAGAGATACACAGAGAAAATATATCCTAGAAGACAAGCATTCACCACAATGGAGACATGTCGTTGTCATTTGTAGTCAAAGAAATTGACTACAGAAATTGACTAATTAAAAGAATGTAGGCAAAATCTAGTATGGAGGTATCATGGAATGTTGGTTATTTGTCATAAGAACCTTCTCATTTCAAGTTGTTACATTAAGTTTTACACAATCACTGAAATCCTACAATGTGACCCTTCAAAACTTGATTTAAAATTTTTAAATTTATCCTAATTACTCAGAGAAAGAATAATATGACACATTTACAGCAGACCATCTATTGATTAAATCCTCCTGCCTCTGATTTACCTTCTTTAAAAGCTATCTCTTAAGATGTTCCCAAGGACCTCCAGTTTGAGCAAAATTCTTTTTGAGCAAGGAGCCTAGTTAATTGTACGATGAAAAGACTTAGGTGTTTTGGGAGTTTGTTTTTTGTTTGTTTGTTTAAACAGTAGGGAAGGCTTAGCCATTCTTAAAGTCTTTCAGAATTTAAGAACTCAGAATGAATTATTAGTTACCAGATTATTTTCACAAAGTATCTGCAGATTTATTGCTTTAATATGCAAACAGGGTTTATTTTCTCATTTTAAATCAGTTAGATATTTTTAGAATAGATAAATTGTTTATGGCCTTTTATATTCATCTCTTTATTTGCAATTTTACCAAGGGAAAACAAAACACGGATTTGTGGAAATTTAGGGTACTATTTCCAGCTACTCCTCATCTGGCTTTGCAGCCTATCTTCTGCTTATCTGAAAGCTATCGTTTGCTTAAATTCCTTTTGTCCAGAGCTGCTGAGGCAGCACCCTTTTGGGGCCGCAGACATCCAGCACCCTCCCAGCCGGAGGACAGTGGTCCCGCCCTGCATGGGAGCCCTATGCCTCAGGAGAAGGGAGCGCCATCTTGGTTCCTGGACTCCACCGAACTTAGGAACTTAGTCTGCACAGGTGAGAGTGTACACCACAGAGGCAGACAGCTTCTGGGACAGGCAGGAGCCGCAGAGCCGCTGAGGCAGCACCTTTTGGGGCCGCAGACATCCGGCACCCTCCAGGCCGGAGGACAGTGGTCCGCCCTGCACGGGAGCCCTCTGCCTCAGGAGTAGGGAGTGCCATCTTGGATCCGGGACTCCACAGAACATAGGAACTTAGTCTGCACAGGTGAGAGTGTGCACCACAGAAGCTGACAGCTTCTGAGACCTGCCAAAGCAACACAGCATCTGGGAAAGGTCCTGTTTTGGGCCTTATTCTTCGGCCAAGAGGAGGTCCAAACACCAGATATCTGTGCACCTTACCTGTAAGAGGAGAGCTTGTCAGCAGAGAGTGCTCTAACCACTGATACTCAGAGAAGAGAGCCTGTCTCCCAGGTCTGCTGATAGACGGTAATCAGAAACACCAGAAGAACAATCTCTAAACAGAGACAACTATAACGACTCCAGAGGTTACCAGATGGCAAAAGGTAAACGTAAGAATCTTACTAACAGAAACCAAGACCACTCACCATCATCAGAACCCAGCACTCCCACTTCGCCCAGTCCAGGGCACCCCAACACACCTGAAAAGCTAGACCTGGATTTAAAAGCATATTTCATGATGATGGTAGAGGACATCAAGAAGGACTTTAATAACTCACTTAAAGAATTACAGGAGAACATTGCTGAAGAGTTACAAGTCCTTAAAGAAAAACAGGATAACACGATCAAACAGGTAGAAGTCCTTAAAGAAAAACGGGAAAAGACAACCAAAGAGGTAGAAGTCCTTAAAGAAAAACAGGAAAACACATCCAAACAGATGATGGAAATGAACAAAACCATACTAGACCTAAAAAGGGAAGGAGACACAATAAAGAAAACCCAAAATGAGGCAACACTGGAGATAAAAACCCTAGGAAAGAAATCTGGAACCATAGATATGAGCATCAGCAACAGAATACAAGAGATGGAAGAGAGAATCTCAGGTGCAGAAGATTCCATAGAGAACAAAGGCACAACAATCAAAGAAAATGGAAAATGCAAAAAGATCCTAATTCAAAACATCCAGGAAATCCAGGACACAATGAGAAGACCAAACCTACGGATAATAGGAGTGGATGAGAATGAAGATTTTCAACTCAAAGGACCAGCAAACATCTTCAACAAAATTGTAGAAGAAAACTTCCAAAATCTAAAGAAAGAGATGCCCATGAACATACAAGAAGCCTACAGAACTCCAAATAGACTGGACCAGAAAAGAAATACCTCCCGACACATAATAATCAGAACAACAAATGCTCTAAATAAAGATAGAATACTAAAAGCAGTAAGAGAAAAAGGTCGAGTAACATATAAAGCCAAGCCTATCAGAATTACACCAGATTTTTCACCAGAGACTATGAAAGCCAGAAGATCCTGGACAGATGTTATACAGACACTAAAAGAACACAAATTCCAGCCCAGGCTACTATACCCAGCCAAACTCTCAATTAACATAGATGGAAAAACCAAAGTATTCCACGACAAAAACAAATTCACACATTATCTCTCCATCAATCCAGCCCTTCAAAGATAATAACAGAAAAAAAAAAACAATACAAGGACAGGAACCACACCCTACAAAAAACAAGAAGGGAATCCCTCAACAAACCTAAAAGAAGACAGCCACAAGAACAGAATGCCAACTTTAACAACAAAAATAACAGGAAGCAACAATTACTTTTCCTTAATATCTCTTAATATCAATGGACTCAACTCCCCGATAAAAAGACATAGACTAACAAACTGGCTACACAAACAAGACACAACATTTTGCTACCTACAGGAAACTCATCTCAGAGAAAAAGATAGACACTACCTCAGAATGAAAGGCTGAAAAACATTTCTCCAAGCAAATGGCATGAAGAAACAAGCTGGAGTAGCCATTCTAATATATGATAAGATTGACTTCCAACCCAAAGTCATCAAAAAAGACAGGGAGGGGCACTTCATACTCATCAAAAGTAAAATCCTCCAAGAGGAACTATCAATTCTGAATATCTATGCTCCAAATACAAAGGCAGCCACATTCATTAAAGAAACTTTAGTAAAGCTCAAAGCATACATTGCACCTCATACAATAATAGTGAGAGACTTCAACACACCACTTTCACCAATGGACAGATCATGGAAACAGAAACTAATCAGGGACACAGTGAAACTAACAGAAGTTATGAATCAAATGGATCTGGCAGATATCTACAGAACATTCTATCCTAAAACAAAAGGATATACCTTCTTCTCAGCACCTCATGGTACCTTCTCCAAAACTGACCACATAATTGGTCACAAAACAGGCCTTAACAGATACAAAAATATTGAAATTGTCCCATGCATCCTATCAGATCACCATGGACTAAGGCTGATCTTCAATAACAAAATAAATAATAGAAAGCCAACCTTCATGTGGAAACTGAACAACACTCTTCTCAATGATACCTTGGTCAAGGAAGGAATAAAGAAAGAAATTAAGGACTTTTTAGAGTTCAATGAAAATGAAGCCACAACATACCCAAACTTATGGGACGCAATGAAAGCATTTCTAAGAGGAAAACTCATAGCTCTGAGTGCCTCCAAAAAGAAACTAGAGAGAGCACACATTAGCAGCTTGACAACACACCTAAAAGCACTAGAACATAAGGAAGCAAATTCACCCAAGAGGAGTAGACGGCAGGAAATAATCAAACTCAGGGGCGACATCAACCAAGTGGAAACAAGAAGAACTATTCAAAGAATCAACCAATCAAGGAGCTGGTTCTCTGAGAAAATCAACAAGATAGATAAACCCTTAGCTAGACTAACTAGAGGGCACAGGGAAAGCATTCTAATTAACAAAATCAGAAATGAAAAAGGAGACATAACAACAGATCCTGAAGAAATACAAAACACCATCAGATCCTTCTACAAAAAGCTATACTCAACAAAACTGGAGAACCTGGATGAAATGGAGAAGTTTCTAGACAGATACCAGGTACCAAAGTTGAATCAAGATCAGGTTAATGATCTAAACAGCCCAATATCCCCCAAAGAAATAGAAGCACTCATTAATAGTTTCCCAACCAAAAAAAAGCCCAGGACCAGATGGGTTTAGTGCAGAGTTCTATCAGATCTTCAAAGAAGATGTAATCCCAGTTCTTCACAAACTATTCCACAAAATAGAAACAGAAGGTACTCTACCCAACTCATTCTATGAAGCCACAATTACTCTGATACCTAAACCACAAAAAGACCCAACAAAGATAGAAAACTTCAGACCAATATCCCTTATGAATGTTGATGCAAAAATCCTCAATAAAATTCTTGCTAACCGAATCCAAGAACACATCAAAACAATCATCCATCCTGACTAAGAAGGTTTCATCCCAGGGATGCAGGGATGGGTCAATATTCCCAAATCCCACAACGTAATCCAGTATATAAACAAACTCAAAGACAAAAACCACATGATCATCTAGTTAGGTGCAGAAAAAGCATTTGACAAGATCCAACACCGATTCATGATATCAGTCTTGGAAAGATCAGGAATTCAAGGCCCATACCTAAACATGATAAAAGCAATCTACAGCAACCCAGTAGCCAACATCAAAGTAAATGGTGAGAAGCTTGAAGCAATCCCTCTAAAATCAGGGACTAGACAAGGCTGTCCACTTTCTCCATACATATTCAACATCGTACTTGGAGTCCTAGCCAGAGCAATTCGACAACAAAAGATCAAAGGGATACAAATTGGAAAAGATGAAGTCAAAATATCACTTTTTGCAGATGATATGATAGTATATATAAGTGACCCTAAAAATTCCACCAGAGAACTCCTAAACCTGATAAACAGCTTAGGTGAAGTAGCTGGATATAAAATTAACTCAAACAAATTAATGGCGTTTCTCTACACAAAGAATAAACAGGCTGAGAAAGAAATCAGGGAAACAACACCCTTCTCAATAGTCACAAATAATATAAAATATCTTAGCGTGACTCTAACTAAGGAAGTGAAAGATCTGTATAATAAAAACTTCAAGTCTCTGAAAAAAGAAATTATAGAAGATCTCAGAAGATGGAAAGATCTCCCATGCTCATGGATTGGCAGGATCAACATTGTAAAAATGGCTATCTTGCCAAAAGCAATCTACAGATTTAATGCAATCCCCATCAAAATTCCAGCTCAATTCTTCAACGAATTAGAAAGTGCAATCTGCAAATTCATCTGGAATAACAAAAAACCTAGGATAGCAAAAAGTCTTCTCAAGGATAAAAGAACCTCTGGTGGAATCACCATGCCGGACCTAAAGCTTTACTACAGAGCAGTTGTGATAAAAACTACATGGTACTAGTATAGTTGCAGACAAGTAGTCCAATGGAATAGAATTGAAGACCCAGATATGAACCCACACACCTACGGTCACTTGATCTTCGACAAGGGAGCTAAAACCATCCAGTGGAAGAAAGACAGCATTTTCAACAAATGGTGCTGGCACAACAGGTTGTTATCATGTAGAAGAATGCAAATTGATCCATTCCCATCTCCTTGTATTATGGTCAAGTCTAAGTGGATCAAGGAACTTCACATAAAACCAGAGACACTGAAACTTATAGAGGAGAAAGTGGGGAAAAGCCTTGAAGATATGGGCACAGGGGAAAAATTCTTGAATAGAACAGCAATGGCTTGTGCTGTAAGATCGAGAATTGACAAGTGGAACCTCATGAAACTGCAAAGCTTCTGCAAGGCTAAAGACACCATCAATAAGACAAAAAAAAAAAAAAACACCAAGAGATTGGGAAAGGATCTTTACCTATCCTAAATCAGATAAGGGACTAATATCCAGTATATATAAAGAACTCAAGAAGGTGGACTCCAGAAAGTCAAATAACCCCATTAAAAAATGGGGCTCAGAACTGAACAAAGAATTCTCACCTGAAGAATACCGAATGGCAGAGAAGCACCTGAAAAAATGTTCAACATCCTTAATCATCAGGGAAATGCAAATCAAAACAACCCTGACATTCCACCTCACACCAGTCAGAATGGCTAAGATCAAAAATTCAGGTGACAGCAGATGCTGGTGAGGATGTGGAGAAGGAGGAACACTCCTCCATTGTTGGTGGGATTGCAAGCTTGTACAACCACTCTGGAAATCAGTATGGCGGTTCCTCAGAAAATTGGACATAGTACTACCAGAGGATCCAGCAATACCTCTCCTGGGCATATATCCAGAAGATGTCCCAACCTGTAAGAAGGACACATGCTCCACTATGTTCATAGCAGCCTTATTTATAATAGCCAGAAGCTGGAAAGAACCCAGATGCCTCTCAACAGAGGAATGGATACAGAAATTATGGTACATTTACACAATGGAGTACTACTCAGCTATTAAAAAGAATGAATTTATGAAATTCCTAGCCAAATGGATGGGCCTGGAGGGCATCATCTTGAGTGAGGTAACACAATCACAAAGGAACTCACACAATATGTATTCACTGATAAGTGGATATTAGCCCAAAACTTAGGATACCCAAGATACAGGATACAATTTGCTAAATGCATGAAACTCAAGAAGACTGAAGACCAAAGTGTGGACACTATGCCCTTCTTAGAATTGGGAACAAAAAACCCATGGAAGGAGTTACACAGACAAAGTTTGGAGCTGTGATGAAAGGATAGACCATCTAGAGACTGCCATATCCAGGGATCCATCCCATAATCAGCTTCCAAATGCTGACACCATTGCATACACTAGCAAGATTTTGCTGAAAGGACCCAGATATAGCTGTCTCTTGTGAGACTATGCCGGGGCCTAGCAAACACAGAAGTGGGTGCTCACAGTCAGTTATTGGATGTATCACAGGGCTCCCAATGGAGAAGCTAGAGAAAGTACCCAAGGAATTAAAGGGATCTGCAACCCTATAGGGGGAACAACATGATGAACTAACCAGTACCCCGGAGCTCTTGTCTCTAGCTGCATATGTATCGAAAGATGGCCTTGTCGGCCATCAATGGAAAGAGAGGCCCATTGGACTTGCAAACTTTATATGCCCCAATACAGGGGAATGCCAGGGCCAAAAGAATGGGAATGGGTGGGTAGGGTAGTGCGGGGGGTATGGGGGGCTTTTGGGATAGCATTGGAAAAGTAATTGAGGAAAATACGTAATAAAAAAAATATTAAAAATTTTTTAAAAATTACTTTTGGCCTTCTAAGAGCTTGGATGTAAAACTTTATTCAGTGCAATAATAACTAAGATGGTGATGTTTGTCACACAGGAAAATAATATGTAAGATGAACACAGAGTTGATATTTAAACTCATAGTTACTAGATTTGAACCATAGCTTAACATATTCTACCAGGGTGACTTCAAGCAACTAGCAAATCTTCTCTGACACTATTCAGGAAAAAAAAAGCATACTGGAATTTCTGAGAGAATTAAATAAAATAAGCATGCTATTTATTTATTTTTCTTTTTGGTTTTTGACACAGGGTTTCTCTATACAGCCTTGGCTAACCTAGAGCTCACTCTGTAGACCAGGATAGCCTCAAACTATCCTAACACAACCAATTTCATATGATCTCAGAAGATTATGTGACAAGTGGGATTTCTTAGCTGGTGTCATGACTACTGTCTGTGATAGTGATTGACTACCATGAGTTGTCAATGCATATAACGTATTTAGATCATACCACCCCTGCTACAGCCTTCCTCCAACTCCTTCCACATATTCCGTTTCATCTTTCAAGGTTAATGTCTTCATTGTTTTGTTTTGTTTGTCCCCAGCATAGCCAAGGAGCTGTATGTTGCTGAGAACCGCTGGGGAGGGAGAGTCAGCTTTCTTCCAGAGTGTGACCCCAAAGTAGGTTGCCCAATCTCTACAGTGAATAGCTCTATACTCAAGCACATTTGGGCAACATAATTGTAACTCCTGTGTTATAAGAACAAAACAAAACAATGAAGACATTAACCTTGAAAGATGAAACGGAATATGTGGAAGGAGTTGGAGGAAGGCTGTAGCAGGGGTAGTATGATCTAAATACGTTATATGCATGTATGAAATTAACAAAGAATAAACAACCAAGATCTTGCAAACAATTTTTGTTTAAGATGTTAACGCATACTATGCTAGTCTTTATTCTTATTATTTCTTCTTTGAATCACATAGGTTAAAAGCTCTCACCCATTAGATGAGAAAGACATGACTCCAATTTTCTTAGGTGTGTTCTTGTATGTTCACTGGTACTATCTGCTGAATTTCAGGCCAATTTTTGTATAAAAATTGAACTAACTGGAATATATACAATATATACAATATCTGTGGCTCTATTCTGTCTTAATCCTGGATCTCAAACAAAATATATTTTTTTGTTAAAGTAAAACCTCAGGCCGTTAGCAACGAATAAAACACAGGTTATGAGAGATCATATGCTGAAGACAAGTGAGCTGTGATATAAAGCACACCTGGCTAATCTCATATGCTAACATCTCATATGCTTTGCTGCAGGGTAGGTTATGGATAAAGGAACTTTCTCTATATCTGAGATTTATAGTGCAAATGATTTATTATATCAAAGAAAAGCAGAGATTTGGTAACATCTTTGTAAAACACATCTGTTTTATATGTAACAGCAAATTCCATAGGGGTAGCTCTGTCATCTTCAGTGCTTTCAAAATTTCGATTTTAATAATTATTTTACTGCTGAAAATACTATTCAAATATCATTGCTCTTTTTTTTCAAAATTTCAATTTCCTCCTTTAGAAAAGAAGAATCCATCTAAATCAGATCCATAGCCGAGTTAGTCTAGTATTTTATTTGGCTTTTAAACACAAATGAGGCAACAAGGTTACTTGCAATTGATTTAAATAAAATTAGACAATAACATCTTATCAGCATTGAGTCCTTGGCTGATGACTGTCATTATTTCATGGTCTTAAACACTTTTGAGTCAGGGTATATGTCTACTGTCTTGTGTCCACTGGAAAATTGTTTTTATTGCTATTTGTCTCTAGAATGTAATGGTGTATTGGTTTGAGTGATCCTAAATTTTGTTTTTGTAAACGCAAACATCTTATCATGACTGTAGTACTCATTAACAAACTTGTTCTCCCTAGTCTCTTCTGAACTAAACAAGGGTTGCATTTAAGTACTGGAAGTAGAAATCCAACCAAGTTAGCTTAAATACTTTAGGGGTTCTTTCCCATGCCAAATCATCTTAAAGTTAGGTTTCTCAGGACAGGTTTAGGAACGCTACAGTATCTCCAGAGTCCTTCAGGAATTTTTTTTTTTTACTTTTTTTTTTAATTCGGTATTTATTTCATTTACATTTCCAATGCTATCCCAAAAGTCCCCCACCCACTCTCCCACCCACCCACTCCCACTTCTTGACCCTGTCATTCCCCTGTACTGAAGCATATAAAGTTTGCACAACCAATGGGCCTCTCTTTCCACTGATGGCTGAATAGGCCATTTTCTGATTCATATGCAGCTAGAGACATGAGCTCTGGGGGGTACTGGTTAGTTCATATTGTTGTTCCACCTATAGGATTGCAGATCCCTTTAGCTCCTTGGGTACTTTCTCTAGCTCCTCCATTGGGGGCCCTGTGATCCATCCAATAGCTGACTGTGAGCATCCACTTCTGTGTTTGCTAGGCCCCGGCACAGTCTCACAAGAGACAGCTCTATCTGGGTGGAAATTTTTGTTTATTTATTTTTTTACTCTTTTTAAGGGTATCTTACATGAGTACTGTCATTATATAATTTCCAAACCATCCCTCCCCTTCAACTCCTTCCAGGTTGCCCCACAACCCTCTCTCAACTTCACAACCACTTCTTTATTGTTGTACACTTCCATGAGCACACGTACATACACACACAAACATACATATACATGCACATGCACACATACTTGTGCTCACATATGTGAGTGTACACACAAATCCTACTAAGTTCATTTCATGCTGCTTATATGTACTGCTGTTTATGCCACCCACTTGATACTGGATAACCTATCAGGGAACTTGTCTCTCGAAAACATTGGTTCTCCCTCTCTCATACCTCTTCAACTAGGGGCAGGGCTTTGTAAATTCCTCACCCACACTGGCGTGTGTACTCTTTCAAGAATCCATGTATAGAATTATGAATGAGCCACATCTAACTTGTTTGTGAATCTGATATAGAATAGATTGCTTTAAGATTGTCATTAAATTATTTTCTCATGAAGATCACTTTGAATACTCTTGGCTTGCACATAGGACCAAAAGGGTTTTGTCAACACCAATTCCCCCACCAAGAATAATGAGAACATCTGATGTCCCTCAAGAACATTACGCATAAAGCATCAGTGAAGATGTAAAGGGTCAAGACCCCAGAACCTCACTTGGGACCCAGCTTTTAGCTAGCAAACTTTTCTGGATTTGTAAGCAGTGCCCCAGAGGTTGAGACTACATCAAAGCAGCCTCAGTACCTGAGAGACTGAGAGGAATTTTATATGTAGAATAAGGCAAAAGTTCAGGATTTATGACAAAGCAGAGTCCTAGTTAACATCACAACAGTCAGCCTAGTCTGTGTTCCAAACCTCCTGCCCTCCAAAAGCCTAAGACTTAGCTCTGCCACAGCTATCTCTCAAAAAAGCTGGTGTCTTTGTACTCACATCAGGATAGCAGTATAATCCTGACAGCACAATAACAGTGACTAAGTACAAAAATGCAGAACAGTCATGCCTTTCTCAGGAGCCAAAACACCAACCCTTAACAAAAACATCACCACACAATTTTGTAATAGTTGAGAAAAACCAATACACACAACCCAATTCCATTCACTTTCAGTCACCGCATCTTGGCATAACATATGAAAGTCAACCAATGTAATTTGCTACACTATCAAAAAAGATAGGTGACAGTGGTGAAAGGTAATTGACAGAAATTCATTCATAACTCCTTACACTTCTTAAATAAGACTACGAAAACTGAATCCTTAACTAAAAAGCAGTCTCAAGTAAAGATCATTTCAAGGTGAACACAGCTGTACTGGAATATTGGATTAAAAATTTTAAAAAGTCATGCTGAAATTACACAAGTTTTTCATAAAAGTCGACAAGGAAGCAGCATTTCCAATTCAGTGTGCTATCAAACTCAGATTCCCTATGTCTTCAATTCACTGTCTTCTCTGGCTGCTTCCACACAGTGTGGATTATTTAATTTGATTTCCTGTTTGCTTACAAGATTATCAGTGTTGTGGAAGAAGACATTACATCTACGTTCTGGCACAACCAGTCACAAGTGCTCATGGCTGAGCCGTCTTTCCAGGCCCAGCTTTTGTATACAGATTTGATTTATTTTCTTCTATCTTCTTCTCTTCTGCTGTCTGGATAGTAAAGCTGACCACTGTCAGAATATCTGCTATTCTACCATCAAACTCGTATTTCCTACTTCTAGAATTTGCTGTCTTGTCTGAAGTGGCTGGCTGATATCATGCATTGTGATTTTGAAAGTTCAATTCCCCTTTAGGATTCTTGTAATTCTATCATAGCATTTCTATTTGGCTTCCTGTGTTTTAAAGCTCATCTAAACATGCATGGGTTGTATTACAGTGGGGCTTCTGGTCTACAGACTGGCCCTTCACACCATACTGGCTGTGTGGTATACTTTGTCCCAGCAAGTCAGCAAACATTCCACACAAGCAACTGAGCCTCACCGTCTGTTCTAGTGGGTTTTATAGTAACACTCACGATAGAAGCTAGGTTCCCTGTCACAACATTGAGTTTAGGCCCCTTCACATCATTTTCTCCTCACCCCATCTGGTCACACAGAGCTTGTGGATATGACAAGAAAGTAGCTATTCTGGCTTCTTCCAGCATGGCTGCTTTCTTACTCCCAAGCCTTGTCTTTTATGGTGTCATTCTGAATTCAGGGTTTTTCTAGACAAGTCTGTATCTGTAATCTTTTTAATTTTTATACAGATAGTGAGAGATTAATCTCTAATGTTTTCTTGATTCCTCTAAACATAGTTGGATACTTTTCTTTGCTCTATAAGTTAAATTCTGGAAGAAGAGTAAATCCAGTATCCAACAAGGGTGCGTGAGCTCCCAGCAGATAAAAGCTGAATAGTTGCATCATCTATAAAATTGGAGTAGTTGTATCATCCACCTATGAAGCAAAGACATTGTTTTCAATAAATGAACTTGGGGCTGGGTAAATGGCTCAGTCATTAAAGTGCTTGCCACAGTCTTGAGTACCTGAGTTCAAATTCTCACAGCTGCATGAAGAACCAGAAAAAAGTGCTACACACCTGTAATCGCAGCACTGGGGAGGCAGAAAGTGGAATCCTTAGAGCTCACAGGTCAGCTGGTCTGGTCAAGTAGGTCAGCTCAAGGTTCATCCAGTGAGTTCCTCTGTTTCAGAATGTAAGGTAGAAGATGGTAGAGGAAGATACTTGACTTCAGTATCTTATCCACTCCCCATAATATTCATGCATAGCTACACACACAGGTATACATATACATATATATATACTAGACACCACACACACACACACACACACACACACACACATACACTAAAACCTTTAAACCATGAGAACCTGAGTTTGGATCACCAGTACCCATGTAAAACCCAAGCAGAGTTGTGTCTGTTACCCAGCTCTGGGTATGAGTGGAGATAAATAAATCTTTCAATTCAATGGCCATTCAATTTAACCTAATTAATGAGTTCTAGGATCAGTTAAAGATCTTGCCTAAAAAACAAAAGAAGGGTAGTAAAACATTTGAGAAACACGATCAAAGTCAATCTGTACACATATGCCAATGAAACACACACATACACACACACACACACACACACTAATCATTTTCTCTGCTGTGCAGACATTAAAGTAGATATCAGTGCACAGCTAGGAAATGCCCTTCACATGTTGCATGTCTGTGGGGCATCTGCTATTTTCTTTTTTGTTTGTTTGTTGTTTGTTTTTGTTTTGTCTTTTTTTTTTCAAGACAGGGTTTCTCAATGTAGCCATGGCTGTCCTGCAACACACTCTGTAGACCAGGCTGGCCTCAAATTCAGAAATCTGCCTGCCTCTGCCTCCAACATGCTAGGATTAAGGCATGCACCACCACTGCCTGGCTCTTTGCTGTGTGCTTAATGCTAGTGCCTCTGCAGCTCCAGATACTTGACCATTCTTAAAAGCCATAGTGAGCAGTTAAAAATCCCTGAAAAGAAAAACTGGACTTGTTTCTTTCAAAATATCATCTTCTGCTTAGCGTAATTCTAGGACTACATAAGTTTTACTTAGGGTTTAGTCTGATTTTCTGTTGAAACACAGCAAACTTAATTTATGGGAGCTATTCTCCTCATTTTGATCCTGCAAAAGATCTGGACATAGAAATCAATAGTTTTCACCTCATTTTCAATGAAATTCATCCTGATTCCACTTCAGCTAACAAATCCTAAAACAAGGACCTGATTCCTCAGAAATCTTAAGACCTTAGTGCTCAAGCAACACCCAACTGTGCTCCCACAGAGCATACTCTTTTCTTTCCTTATTCCCAGATACCCCTGCTTTTGTCTCCCAGAACCCTTCCAGGACACTTGACAGATAAATATTTGCTTGAATTCACCTCATCCTAATATATTTCATATTTTTTTTATATTTTACTAATGAAATAGATCCCACTAAGTCCTATGTCTTTGGGGTTATTAGTGTTGTGTTTAAGTTTTGTGTGCTCCACTCAGTAACATTCACCTGGTAGCTTGGAGCTATCCAATACACAAAATAATTACAGAACAGAAAGGAGCAGTTGGTAAATTGATAAATATTTACCAGTACATCCAGTATAACTGTAGCTATGTGGCAACATTTTTCTTATGATCAAAGACCACTTCTTTGACCTTGCTCTGCCCTTCCTCTCCCCTCTCTTTCTCCATGGTCTTCTAACCATTGTTTCATTTTTGAAAATAACTTTCTTTATCCTCTTCTTTACTAAGACTAAAAAGACAATGATGGCATTTGTTATTTATTTTAAAAGGAGGGCAGCAAAGAGCCCAAGCTCCCTAAAATATTCTCATTGTTCAAATACTTCCTTGTCTGCTTCCTGCTTTTGTCTCCCAGGACCCTTCCTGATTCAATCTTGCTGGTCTTCCATCCACCCTCAATGCGTATGCTCCACTATTCGAATCAGTGTTCTTAGTCCCACTCTTCTCAAGGCCCTTTCTTCTGTACCATGAACTCTACAAAGAACCCTGAAAACATAGGCCACAGATCAATTCTAAAATCTGCCCCTAATCTTGACTTTCAAATCTCTTAATAAAGACTTCAATGAGTAGACTAGGGCCAAGACCAAGCAGCTCCTCTTCGATCTCCACATAGTAGCTCTCTACCCTCAATACATTAATATACTGAAAGTGTTTCCAATGATACATCTGTGTGGCACCTCTTAGACACCCTAGCTGTCATTTATTCCTCTTCTTTTCATTCAAGATTCTGAAGACAAATTCTTGCTTGGTTTAAGCTGAAAGAGATGTGCACACAGTACCAGACAGACAGAACTATGCTTGCATGGCAAGATGAACAATGCAAAATAAGCAGTACCAGCTGCTCAAATAGAATACCACCCCAGAAAGCAAACACAGTTTCAAATAAGATTACTAGAAAATGATTAAGGATTTTGTAAAGTCCCCAGATGGTTAAGTTCCTCACTGTGAGACACTTGCTCCACAGCACTGGAGGAGAAAGTAAAGAAAGCATCCTTATTAGGATCTAGGTTCAGATTTTACTTAAGCAACTTAACAGTAAGCATGAAATTCTGAACTTGCACCCAATTTATTTTAAGAATGAATGGTTCTTGGGCTGGAGAGACAGATTGTCTCACAAAAATGAGGGTCTAAATTTAATCCCTTGAACCTACAGAAAAAGGCTAGCCACGGTGATGATGTATACCTGTACTCCCAGCACTGGGGAGGCATAGACAGGCAAGTCTTGGATGTACACTGGCTGGCCAGCCTAACACAACTGTAGAGGCCACTGAGAGATCCTGTTTTCAGGGAAGTAGGTCAAGGGTACTGAAATGACACCTTAAGCCTACACACTTAACACATGAAGAAGAAAATAAAGAATGTAAGATTAGGAATTATAATGTCTTATTAATTTCTCTTTTATATTATGACATAGTATGGAATTCAGATTTACAATGTGAGTTGAAGCACCATCAGTACTTGAAGTACTATAATCTTTTTAAATTGAAAACAGTTTGAAAAAGTTATATTGTTTGCATAAATGTAAAATAAACACCACTTGATGGATAAAAATATGCTTCAATTCAGCTCATCCTAAGATATTTCATGGGGTCTTTTTTTGGTATTTTACTAATGAAATAGATCCCACTAAGTCCTATGTCTTTGGGGTTATTGGTGTTGTGTTTAAGTTTTGTGTGCTCCACTCAGTACCATTAACCTGGTAGCTTGGAGCTATCCAATACACAGAAAATTACAGAACAGAAAGGAGCAGTTGGTAAATTGCTATGTGGCAACATTTTTCTTATGATCAAAGACCACTTCTTTGACCTTGCTCTGCCCTTCTTCTCCCTTCTCTTTTTCCATGGTCTTCTGACCATTGTTTCATTTCTGCTTCATTTTTTAAAATACCTTCTCCATCATCTTCTTTACCTAGACTAAAAAGACAATGACAGCATTTATTATTTATTTTAAAAGGAGGGCAGCAAAGAGCCCAGGCTCCCTAAAATATTTTCATTGTTCAAATATTGCTTTGTCTTTCAAACCTCATATTCAAAACGAACAAAAGAATGAATCCCAACCAAGACTTTTTCAAACTTCAAGTTAATGAAGGAGGGTTAGAGAGGATTGATGAACACCACTAGCATGTTGGTCCTGAGCTTTGAAGAATTCAGAGCGGAAACTGTGTCTCCATGCTGTACTTCCTTGGCATTCAGTTTCAACTCATGTAATCTTCTTTGTTTGTGATGCAGAAATATTTTTTGCTTTGGTAATTGTGACATAGTCTTTGTGTCCCCTTGGTATCTTCTGTAGCTGGGAATATCCTAATGCATAAATCTGGAGGCAGGGAATTTTCTAGAAGATTTCCTATTTTTGGTTTTGGTTTTGTGTGTGTGTGTTTAAATTAGATATGTTCTTTATATACATCTCAAATGCTATTCTGAAAGTTCCCTATACCTACCTCCACCCTGTTCCCCTACACACCCACTTGCGCTTCTTGGCCCTGGCATTCCCCTATACTGGGGCATACAAAGTTTGCAATACCAAGGGGCCTCTCTTCCCAGTAATGGCCGACTAGGTCATCTTCTGCTACATATGCAGCTAGAGACACGAGCTCTGGGGGTACTGGTTAGTTCATATTGTTCTTCCACCTACAGGGTTGCAGACCCCTTCAGATCCTTGGGTGCTTTCTCTAGCTTCTCCATGGGGGGCCTTGTGTTCCATCTTATAGATGATTGTGAGCATCCGCATCTGTGTTTGCCAGGCACTGGCATAGCCTCATACGAGACAGCTATACCAAGGTCCCTTCAGCAAAATCTTTCTGACATGTGCAATAGTGTCTAGGTTTGGTGGCTGATTATGGGATGGATCCCCAAGTGAGGCAGTCTCTGGATAGTCCATCCTTTCATCCTAGCTCCAAACTTTGTCTCTGTAACTTCTTTCATGTGTATTTTGTTCCCTATTCTAAAGAGGAATGAAGTATCCACCCATTGGTCTTCCCTCTTCTTGATTTTCTTGTGTTTTGCAAATTGTATCTTGGGTGTTCTATGTTTCTGGGCTAATATCCACTTATCAGTGAGTGCATATCTAATGACTTTTTTTTTGTGGTTGGGTTACCTCACTAAGGATGATATCCTCCAGATACGTCCATTTGTCCAAGAATTTCATAAATCCATTGTTTTTAATAGCTGAGTAGTACTCCATTGTGTAAATGTACCACATTTTCTGTATCCATTCTTCTATTGAGGGACATCTGGGTTCTTTCCAGCTTCTGGCTATTATAAATAAGGCTGCTATGAACATAGTGTAGCATGTGTTCTTATTACCAGTTGGAACTTCTTCTGGGTATATGCCCAGGAGAGGTATTGCTGAATCTTCCAGTATTATTATGTCCAATTTTATGAGGAATCTCCAGACTGACTTCCAGAGTGGTTGTACAAGCTTGCAATCCCACCAACAATGGAGGAGTGCTCCTCTTTCTCCACATCCTCTCCAGCATCTGTTGTCACCTGAATTTTTGATATTAGGCATTCTGACTGGTGTGGGGTGGAATCTCAGGGTTGTTTTGATTTGCATTTCCTTGATGATTAAGGATGTTGGACATTTTTTTCAGGTGCTTCTAAGCCATTCAGTATTCCTCAGTTGAGAATTCTTTATTTCGCACTGAACACCATTTTTAATGGGGTTATTTGAATTTCTAGAGTCCAGCTTCTTGAGATCTTTGTACTTATTGGATATTAGTCCCCTATCAGATTTAGGATTGGTAAAAATCCTTTTCTAATCTGTTGGTGGCCTTTTTGTTTTATTGACAGTGTCTTTTGCCTTACAGAAGCTTTGCAATTTTATGAGGTCCCATTTGTCAATTCTTGATCTTACAGCACAAGCCATTGCTGTTCTGTTTAGGAATTTTTCCCCTGTGCCCATTTCTTCAAGACTTTTCCCCACTTTCTCCTCTATTAATTTCAGTGTCTCTGGTTTTATTTAGAGGTCTTTGGTCCACTTAGACTTGAGCTTTGTACAAGGAGATAAGAATGGATCAATTTGCATTCTTCTACATGATAACCACCAGTTGTGCCAGCACCATTTGTTGAAAATGCTGTCTTTTTTCTACTGGATGGTTTTACCTCCCTTGTCAAAGATGAAGTGACTATAGGTGTGTGGATTCATTTCTGGGTCTTCAATTCTATTCCATTGATCTACCTGTCTGTCACTGTACCAGTACTAGGCAGTTTTTTATCACCATTGCTCTGTAGTACAGCTTAATGTCAGGCATGTTGATTCCACCAGATGTTCTTTTATTGTTGAGAATAGTTTTTGCTATTCTAGGTTTTTTATTTTTCCAGATGAACTTGCAAATTGCCCTTTCTATCTCAGTGAGGAATTGAGTTGTGATTTTGATAGGGATTCCATTGAATCTGTAGATTGCTTTTGGCAGGATAGCCATTTTTACTCTATTAATGCTGCCAATCCATGAGCATGGGAGATCTTTCCATCTTCTGAGATCTTTTTCAATTTCCTTCTTCAGAGACTTGAAGTTCTTATCATACAGATCTTTCAATTCCTTAGTGAGAGTCACACCAAGGTATTTTATATTCTTTGTGACTATTGTGAAGGGTGTTGTTTCCCAAATTTCTTTCTCAGTCTGTTTATAGTCTGTGTAGAGAAAGGCCATTGCTTTATTTGAGTTAATTTTACACCCAGCTACTGCACTGAAGCTGTTTATCATATTTAACAGTTCTCTGGTGGAATTTTGGGGGTCACTCATATATACTATCATATCATCTGTAAATAGTGATATTTTGACTCCTTCCTTTCCAATTTGTATCCCCTTGATGTCCTTTTGTTGTGGAATTGCTCTGGCTAGAAGTTCAAGTTCTATATTGAATAGGTAGGGAGAAAGTGGGCAGCCTTGTCTAGTCCCTGATTTTAGTGGGATTGCTTCGAGTTTCTCTCCATTTAGTTTGATGTTGGCAACTGGTTTGCTGGAGATTGCTTTTATTACGTTTAGGTATGGGCCTTGAATTCCTGATCTTTCCAAAACTTTTATCACAAAGGGGTGTTGGATTTTTTCAAATGTTTTCTAGAAATCTAACGAGATAACTTTTGTCTTTGAGTTTCTTTATAAAGTGGATTACGTGGATGGATTTTCATATATTAAACCATCCCTGCATCCCTGGGATGAAGCTTACTTGGTCATGATGGATGATGATTTTGATGTGTTCTTGGATTTGGTTTGCAAGGATTTTTTTTGAGTATTTTTACATCCATATTCATAAGGGAAATTGGTCTGAAATTGACTTTCTTTGTTGGATCTTTGGGTGGCATTGGTATCAGAGTAATTGTGGCTTCATAGAATGAATTGGGTAGAGTACCCTTTAGTTCTATTTTGTGGAATAGTTTGAGGAGAGTTGGAATTAGGTCTTCTTTGAAGGTCTGAGAGAACTCGGCACTAAAACCATATGGCCCTGGGCTTTTTTTTTTTTTGGTTGGGAGACTATTGATGACTGCTTCTATTTCTTTAGGGGAAATGGGACTGTTTAGATTATTAATCTGATCCTGATTTAACTTTGGTACCTGGTATCTGTCTAGGATGTTGTCCATTTAATCCAGGTTTTCTAGTTTTGTGAAATATATATAGCCTTTTATACTAGGATATGATGATGTTTTGGATTTCTGAAGGTTCTGTTGTTATGTCTCCTTTTTCATTTTTTGATTTTGTTAATTAAGATACTGTCCTCGTGCCCTCTAGTCTGTCTAGTTAAGGGTTTATCTATTTTGTTGATTTTCTCAAAGAACCAGCTCCTGGTTTGGTTGATTCTTTGAATAGTTCTTCTTGTTCCCACTTGGTTAATTTCATCCCTGAGATTATTTCCTGCCATCTTCTCCTCTTGGGTGAATTTGCTTCCTTTAGTTCTAGAGATTCTAGGTGTGCTGTCAGGCTGCTGGTGTATGCTCTCTCTAGTTTCTTTTTGGAGGCACTCAGGGCTATGTGGTTTTCCTCTTAGGACTGCCTTCATTGTATCCATAAGTTTGGGTATGTTGTGGCTTCATTTTCATTAAACTCTAAAAAGTCTTTAATTTCTTTCTTTATTTCATCCTTGACCAAGGAATCATTGAGTAAAGTGTTGCTCAGTTTCCACGTGAATATTGGCTTTCTATTATTTTTGTTGTCATTGAAGATCAGCTTTAGTCCCTGGTCATCAGATAGGATGCAAGGGATAATGTCAATATTTTTGTGTCTGTGAGGCCTGTTTTGTGACCAATTATATGGTCAGTTGTGGAGGAGGTACCATGTGGTGCTAAGAAAAACGTATATCCTTTTCTTTTAGGATAAAATGTTCTGTAGATATCAATTAAATCCATTTGTTTCATAACTTCAGTTAGTGTCTGTGTGTCTCTGTTTAGTTTCTGTTTCCAGGATCTGTCCATTGGTGAGAGTGGGGTGTTGAAATCTCCCAATATTATTGTGTGAGGTGCAATGTGTGCTTTGAGGTTTACTAAAGTTTCTTTAATGAATGTGGCTGCCTTTGTATTTGAAGCATAGATATTCAGGATTGATAGTTCCTCTTGGAAGATTTTACCTTTGATGTATATGAAGTGCCCCTCCTTGTCTTTTTTGATAACTTTGGCTTGGTAGTAAATTTTATTCGATATTAGAATGGCTACTCCAGCTTATTACTTCAGACCATTTGCTTGGAAAATTGTTTTCTGGCCTTTCACTCTGAGGTAGTGTCTGTCCTTTTCCCTGAGATGGGTTTCCTGTAAGCAACAAAATGTTTGGTCCTGTTTGTGTAGACAGTCTATTAGTCTATGTCTTTTTATTGGAGAATTGAATCCATTGATATTAAGAGATATTAAGGAAAAGTAAATTGTTGCTTCCTTTTATTTTTGTTGTTAAAGTTGAGATTCTGTTCTTGCAGATGTCTTCTTTTAGGTTTGTTGCAGGATTACTTTCTTGCTTTTTCTAGGGTGTAGTTTCCATCCTTGTGTTGGTGTTTTCCCTTTATTATCCTCTGAAGGGTGTTCGTGGAAAGATATTGTTTGGATTTGGTTTTATCATGGAATACTTTGTTTTCTCCATCTATGATAATTGAGAGTTTGGCTGGGTATAGTAGTCTAGGCTGGCATTTGTGTTCTCTTAGAGTCTGCATAATATCTGTCCAGAATCTTCTGGCTTTCATAGTCTCTGATGAAAAGTCTGGTGTAATTCTTTTTTTTTTTTTTTTTACTTCAAAATTTCCTTTTATTCATGAAAATTTGATTACTCTATTCCTTGGATTGACAAATTGATTTTATATAACATCCTCATGAATGTAGAATATTTAAAATACAAATATAAGTAAAATATTATGTTGATAGACCACTATAACATCATCTTTCAAAATTACATACACTAAGATTTAGAATATATATATTAATATGCAATCATTTAAATTTTTCTAGCATTTAATCTATTTATGGTGAAATGTATATTTGATGTACAAAAGATGGACTCATCCTAGACAGGATATATTTTGAAAAACTAAACACACTTATGAAATCATTTGCCTATGATCCAGTATCCTGTAGAGCATTCGTGGTTTCTCTAATGATCACATGAACAGTTGTCAGGCAATTAGAGCCACTAGACAGTAGCAAGCATGGCACTAGAGCACTGTTTCATATATCTCTAGACCACAGAAAATATCACCCTACCATAAACTCATCTATCTGTCAGTCAAATAATCAGAGATCAGAGGGGTTTTGTTGTTGTTGTTGTTGTTGTCCAGTGTAATTCTAATAGGCCTGCCTTTATATGTTACTTGACCATTTTCCCTTACTGCACTTAATATTCTAACTTTATTTAGTGCATTTGTTGTTCTGATTATTATGTGTAGAAGGAAATTCTTTTCTGGTCCAGTCTATTTGGAGTTCTGTAGGCTTCGTGTATATTCATGGGCATCTCTTTCTTGAAGTTTGGGGAGTTTTCTTCTATAATTTTGTTGAAGATATTTACTGGCCCTTTAAGTTGAAAATCTTCATTCTCATCTACTTCAGAGGTTTGGTCTTCTCATTGTGTCCTGGATTTCCTGGATGTTTTGAGTTAGGATCTTTTTGCATTTTGCATTTTTTTTTTATTGTTGTGCCCATGTTCTCTATGGAATCTTTTGCACCTGATATTCTCTCTTCCATCTCTTGTATTCTGTTGCTGATGCTCGCATCTATGGTTCCAGATTTCTTTCCTAGGGTGTCAATCTCCAGTGTTGTCTCAGTTTGGGTTTTCTTTATTGTTTCTACTTCCCCCTTTTAGGTCTTGGATGATTTTGTTTAATTCTGACACCTGTTTGGTTGTGTTTTCCTGTATTTCTTTAAGGACTTGTACCTCTTTAGCGGTGTTCTCCTGTATTTCTTTAAGTGAGTTGTTAAGGCCCTTCTTGATGTCCTCTACCAGCATCATGAGATATGATTTCATATCCGAGTCTTGCTTCTCGGGTGTTTTGGGTTATCCAGTACTGGCTGATGTGAGAGTGCTGGGTTCTGATGATGGTGAATGGTCTTGGTTTCTGTTAGTAATATTCTATGTTGCCTTTCGCCATATGGTAATCTCTGGAGTTAGTTCTTAAAGTTGTCTCTGGTTGGAGTTTGTTCCTCCTGTGATTCTGTTAGCCTCTGTCAACAGAACTGGGAGTCTAGCTCTCTCCTGAGTCTCAGTAGTCAGAGTACTCTCTGCAGGCAAGCTCTCCTCTTGCAGGGAAGGTGCAAAGATATCTGGTGTTTGGACCTGTCTCCTGGCTGAAGATGAAGGCCTGAAACAGGGCCTGTCCTAGAATCTGTGTAGCTTCTGTAGTCTGCACTCTCACCTGCGTGGACTAGTCCCTGAGGGATCTGGGACCCAAGATGGCTCCCCCAGGTGCTCCAGCAGAGCCTTCCCTGGTGGACACCTCTCCTCTGGTGGGGAAGGAGCCTGGATGTCTGGAGCTCAAAACGGGGTTTGTCCTAGAAGCTGTTTAGCTTCTGTAGTCCACCCTCTCACCTGCCCAGGCTAGTTTCTGGGGGTCTAGAAGATTTCCTTAATGGAAGATGCTTCCCCTACCCCCTGTCCTAATCATTACATAGTGGTACATACCTGTAATCACAATATTTGAGAAGCTGTGATTGGAGGATCATGGGTTAGCATGACTACAGTGTTGCAGACTGGGTATTCAGTGGCATGATGTCTTTAAAAACAACAAAGGGAAACAAAAACTGGAACGAAACTCATAGAGAAAGGTTTATATGTCTTAAAAGTTTTAATGCAATAACTATACTAGCAAAGTATCTAAATTATAGAATCTTAATGAAAATGTACATAAAGGACAGAAGTGCTGATGTAAAATGCAATTCATGAACAGCAAGAATGCGCTGCACCCTAGGCTGCAAAGATTCCCAGATTTGTTGACATGAACAGCCATGGTTCTTTGCATAGGATTTAATAATTTAGTGACAGATACAAATGCTAATCAAATAAACACAAAGCAAATACATAATCATGCGTTGTGAAAAGTATGAACGAAACCAGGCTGCTATGAATAGTATCTAATTAGTACAAATGACAGTTGATTTAGCTTTGTGTCAATCAACTAATGCTGAAAAACATTACTATAAATTTACCTAGTTGAAGATGGTGAAGAAGTTCACGAATGGTTTTCTGAAGTCCTTTCTTTCACTTCCTGACTTAACAAGTCTCTGCAAAATAAATGTTTTGTTGATAATTATAAGCAAGATAAAGTAGCTGCTTTGTAAAATTACCCTGTCTGATTCCTTATTTAATCTGATTACTTTATACTACAAGAAACCTCTTACCATACATACCATTAAAAGTGATATTTACAAAACTATATCTGAGACAAATAAAAGGAGAATGAAGGAGAAGAGTAGGAAGAGGAAAAACAGGAAGAAAAGGAGGAAGAGGAAGAAAATGAAGAAGTAGAAGAAGTGGAGAAAAGCAGGAGGAGAAAAACAAGGAAGGAGTTTAGCCACAAAGAAACCCAATGATAGATAAAGCCATTTTGGTAAGACAAAATAACTGGCATTTTCCTTTTTAAAGGGAATCTGTAGCCTTTAGCCTGTGTTAGCATAGAGACCTCACAGGAAACAGCAGGCCCAGGCTTCTGAGTATCTGCAATGTCAAGAAGACAAGAATAGAGAAGAGCCACTGAGGACTCAGGCTGGAAGACAACACAGAAAACGGATAGCAGTGTGCCTAGACTCCACTCAGCTTTTTCTATTCAAAGGGTTCCCCTAAGATTTTAATGGTGATAAAGAAATCAAACAGTTAAGAATTTTCAGAAATGAGATAGTTCTGCTGATAGAAAAGGACAAATGACAAGGACAACAGTAAATCCTGAGTCCTTACAAACCAAATTAACTTTGAAACTATTATTTGTGTGCATTTGTACAAAATAATGACTTGGGAACATAGGTCATGAAAAAACATTCATTGAACATTCATGGGTTTAATTCCCAGTACAAAGATAAATAAATAGAACTATGCCCTGGAATACTTGCCACCTGACTCTACCTGCCCTTGGGGCTTGAAGGTGAGGTGGTTCAGAGTCAAAGACACAGAGTCAAGAAGCAGGTGAGAAATACCAAAGCAAGCTCTCTAAACACTGCTTCAAGCTTCTTTAATATCTTCCACCCACACACCATTGGTCTCAAGAAAACGTCTCTTCTAAACAGCAGTTTTCAATTGGCTGGACTTGTCTGCAGTGGCAATCCTTGGTCTCTCAGGCAGTCTTCAATTAGATCCTCCTGCAGGAGATGCTTTTGAGACTGTGCGACTCCCAGCATTTGCATAGAGGCAGCCCCACCGTTCTTGCTACATATCTAGTCTTTTTTTTTTCAGATTTTGACAGCCTAGTGGGAGTTGGAGTACCATTGCCTTGATATTGTTGACCCCACCTCAGAGTATTCCCAGTATACTGGACTGTTCCTGTCTTAGGTTGTATTGTCTTCCATGATCTTACCCATCATTGACTACCAGGCCTCAAAGAGATATCACTCCAGACTCATGTCACACAAAGGGGAGATGAGGGAGAGCCTACATGGTTTCACAGATCTCTGTTAACCATGCTTTGATCACTTCTTTGTAGGGCCAAAATTTGGAATTTCAAGAGCCATCAGCACCTGGAGGGTCACCCTATTTAAGGAATGTTGCCTGGAGATATATCTCCAAATGAGACATTTAAACAAAATAATTATTAGTATGACAATTCCTCCCATCATATCATAAGTAGCTATCCACAAGGGATCAAACAGCCTCTTAATATTGTCCCACATTTTTCCTAAGAATCCAGCATCTAGGGAGAGCACAGATACTCTGGTCGCATAGAGGTTGGTTATGTTCTCCCTTAACAGCACAGAATAGTTAAGGTACCTTTAAGATATTGAACCAACTGTTGTTAGGCTTCAGAGGTGTTATGTACCTGGTAAGAGGTTAGGCAGATTGAGTGAAACCTTGGATCACATGCCAATAAAGACATGGCCCTAACAAGGGCCTACTCTTCTGCCAGTAAGTCAATCAGTAGTAAAATATGGATGGCTTGATAAAGATGTGGATTCAGTACCTCCTGTTCTTTCAGCATCTCAGCTGACTTAGAGACTACAGCATTGACAGTCTCCACCATAGTAGCTGTCTGGGTCAAGGCAACAGCCATCTGTTGTTGCCCTGGTAATGTCTATAATGATGGCTGCAATGATGGCAGCTGTAATGGATGCTCTTTCCCCAGTGTAGGTGTTTTAAGTGAGCCTGGGCCATCAGAGTGACAGCATGAAAGTGGATGGTATTTACCACAGACATCCAAGTAATGGCTGGTGCCCTCATCAGGATAGCTGCTGTTGAATATACCATTCAGCAGGCAGATAAGAGACATTTCTCACTAAAGCCAGAAAGAAAAAGGGAAGTACAACACAGACTAGGGCAGCTTTGTAGCAAATTTAGCTACCAATGGTAACATTCAGAAGAATTGCCCCAGTCCACATTTTGGCCGACCGATTTATGTGGAAATATGTCCCAGTAAAGAGATATAATTCAGAATTGTCCTTAAATACCCATTCAAAAACACACATAACTGGAATTCCTTTTTATGTGTGATTAGGAATGGCATTCTTTGCCAACTTACTAGATGGAAAGATGAAAATAAAGGAGATAGTTTGTATCGATGGTAAGAAGATAATTAAAAATAATCACATCATAAAAAAAGAGAGAGGTGACACCCACCAACTACCCACGACACCCGCCACAGGATCTTAAGACTTTTGGTGAGTGGAACACAGCTTCTGCTCCAATCCAATTGCGCACGGGGCCTGAGACTGCATTAGTTAGGGAAGCAGAAAACCGGCCTGAGTAGGGCCACAAGCCTCTTCCAGTCAGACCACCACCGGGGTAGCTAGGGCGCAGGGTCGGCTGACACTTGCCAGCTACCCACAACACCCGCCACAGGATCTTAAGACTTCTGGTGAGTGGAACACAGCTTCTGCTCCAATCAAATTGCGCACGGGGCCTGAGACTGCATTAGTTAGGGAAGCAGAAAACCGGCCTGAGTAGGGCCACAAGCCTCTTCCGGTCTGACCAGCACTGAGGTAGCTAGAGCGCAGGGTCTACTGACACCCACCAGCTACCCACGACACCCACCACAGGATTTTGAGACTTCTAGAGAGTGGAACACAGCTTCTGCACCAGTCCAATCACGCGGGACCTGAGACTGCTTTGGTTGGGGAGGCAGAAATCCGACCTGAGTAGGGACACAAGCCTCTTCTGGTCAGACCAGCACCGGAGTAGCTAGGGCGCAGGGTCGGCTGACACCCGCCAGCTACCCACGACACCCGCCACAGGATTTTGAGACTTCTGGTGAGTGGAACACAGCTTCTGCTCCAGTCCAATCGCGCAGGAACTGAGACTGCTTTGGTTGGGAAGGCAGAAATCCGGCCTGAGTAGGGCCACAAGCCTCATCCTGTCTGACCAACACCAGGGTAGCTAGAGCGCAGGGTCGGCTGACACCAGCCAGCTACCCACGACACCCGCCACAGGATTTTGAGACTTCTGGTGAGTGGAACACAGAGTCTGCTCCAATCTTTAAACAGTGACAATGATAACAACTAACCCCAGAGATTACCAGATGGCGAAAGGTAAACGTAATAATCTTACTAACAGAAACCAAGACCACTCACCATCATCAGAAGCCAGCACTCCCACTTCGCCCAGTCCAGGGCACCCCAACACACCTGAAAAGCTAGACACTGATCTAAAAGCATATCTCATGATGATGGTAGAGGACATCAAGAAGGACTTTATTAACTCACTTAAAGAATTACAGGAGAACATGGCTAAAGAGTTACAAGTCCTTAAAGAAAAACAGGATAACACAATCAAACAGGTAGAAGTCCTTAAAGAAAAACAGGAAAACACATCCAAACAGATGATGGAAATGAACAAAACCATACTAGACCTAAAAGGGGAAGTAGACACAATAAAGAAAACCCAAAATGAGGCAACACTGGAGAGAGAAACCCTAGGAAAGAAATCTGGAACCATAGATATGAGCATCAGCAACAGAATACAAGAGATGGAAGAGAGAATCTCAGGTGCAGAAGATTCCATAAAGAACATTGGCACAACAATCAAGGAAAATGTAAAATGCAAAAAGATCCTAACTCAAAACATTCAAGAAATACAGGACACAATGAGAAGGCCAAACCTGTGGATAAAAGGACTGGATGAGAATGAAGATTTTCAACTCAAAGGACCAGCAAACATCTTCAACAAAATTATAGAAGAAAACTTCCCAAATCTAAAGAAAGAGATGCCCATGAAAATACAAGAAGCCTACAGAACTCCAAATAGACTGGACCAGAAAAGAAATACCTCCCAACACATAATAATCAGAACAACAAATGAACTAAATAAAGATAGAATACTAAAAGCAGTAAGAGAAAAAGGCCAAGTAACATATAAGGCAAGCCTATAAGAATTACACCAGATTTTTCACCAGAGACTATGAAAGCCAGAAGATCCTGGACAGATGTTATACAGACACTAAAAGAACACAAATTCTAGCCCAGGCTACTATACCCAGCCAAACTCTCAATTAACATAGATGGAAAAACCAAAGTATTCCACGACAAAACCAAATTTACACATTATCTCTCCACCAATCCAGCCCTTCAAAGGATAATAACAGAAAAAAAACCAATACAAGGACGAGAACCATGCCCTAGAAACAACAAGAAGGTAATCCCTCAACAAACCTAAAAGAAGACAGCCACAAGAACAGAATGCCAACTTTAACAACAAAAATAACAGGAAACAACAATTACTTTTCCTTAATATCTCTTAATATCAATGGACTCAACTCCCCGATAAAAAGACATAGACTAACAAACTGGCTACACAAACAAGACCCAACATTTTGCTGCTTACAGGAAACTCATCTCAGAGAAAAAGATAGACACTACCTCAGAATTAAAGGCTGGAAAACAATTTTCCAAGCAAATGGTATGAAGAAACAAGCTGGAGTAGCCATTCTAATATCTGATAAGATTGACTTCCAACCCCAAAGTCATCAAAAAAGACAAGGAGGGGCACTTCATACTCATCAAAGGTAAAATCTTCCAAGAGGAACTATCAATCCTGAATATCTATGCTCCAAATACAAAGGCAGCCACATTCATTAAAGAAACTTTAGTAAAGCTCAAAACACACAATGCACCTCATAAAATAATAGTGGGAGACTTCAACACACCACTTTCACCAATGGACAGATCATGGAAACAGAAACTAAACAGGGACACAGTGAAACTAACAGAAGTTATGAATCAAATGGATCTGGCAGATATCTACAGAACATTCTATCCTAAAACAAAAGGATATACCTTCTTCTCAGCACCTCATGGTACCTTCTCCAAAACTGACCACATAATTGGTCACAAAACAGGCCTCAACAGATACAAAATTATTGAAATATCCCATGCATCCTATCACATCACCATGGACTAAGGCTGATCTTCGATAACAAAATAAATAATAGAAAGCCAACCTTCACGTGAAAACTGAACAACACTCTTCTCAATGATACCTTGGTCAAGGAAGGAATAAAGAAAGAAATTAAGGACTTTTTAGAGTTCAATGAAAATGAAGCCACAACATACCCAAACTTATGGGATGCAATGAAAGCATTTCTAAGAGGAAAACTCATAGCTCTGAGTGCCTCCAAAAAGAAACTAGAGAGAGCACACATTAGCAGCTTGACAACACACCTAAAAGCACTCGAACAGAAGGAATCAAATTCACCCCAGAGGAGTAGACGGCAGGAAATAATCAAACTCAGGGGCGAAATCAACCAAGTGGAAACAAGAAGAACTATTCAAAGAATCAACCAACCAAGGAGCTGGTTCTTTGATAAAATCAACAAGATAGATAAACCCTTAGCCAGACTCACTAGAGGGCACAGGGAAAACATACTAATTAACAAAATCAGAAATGAAAAAGGAGACCTAACAACAGATCTTGAAGACATCCAAAACACCATCAGATCCTTCTACCAAAGGCTATACTCAACAAAACTGGAGAACCTGGATGAAATGGAGAAGTTCCTAGACAGATACCAGGTACCAAAGTTGAATAAAGATCAGGTTAATGATCTAAACAGCCCTATATCCCCCAAAGAAATAGAAGCACTCATTAATAGTTTCCCAACCAAAAAAAAGCCCAGGACCAGATGGGTTTAGTGCAGAATTCTATCAGTCCTTCAAAGAAGATCTAATCCCAGTTCTTCACAAACTATTCCACAAAATAGAAACAGAAGGTACTCTACCCAACTCATTCTATGAAGCCACAATTACTCTGATACCTAAACCACAAAAAGACCCATCAAAGATAGAAAACTTCAGACCAATATCCCTTATGAATATTGATGCAAAAATCCTCAATAAAGTTCTTGCTAACGGAATCCAAGAACACATCAAAACAATCATCCATTCTGACCAAGTAGGTTTCATCCCAGGGATGCAGGGATGGTTCAATATACAGAAATCCATCAACGTAATCCAGTATATAAACAAACTCAAAGACAAAAACCACATGGTCATCTCATGAAATGCGGAAAAAGCATTTGACAAGATCCAACACCCATTCATAATAAAAGTCTGGGAAAGATCAGGAATTCAAGGCCCATACCTAAACATGATAAAAAGCAATCTACAGCAAACCAGTAGTCAACATCAAAGTAAATGGTGAGAAGCTTGAAGCAATCCCTCTAAAATCAGGGACTAGACAAGGCTGTCCACTTTCTCCATACCTATTCAACATTGTACTTGAAGTCCTAGCCAGAGCAATTCGACAACAAAAGATCAAAGGGATACAAATTGAAAAAGATGAAGTCGAAATATCACTTTTTGCAGATGATATGATAGTATATATAAGTGACCCTAAAAATTCCACCAGAGAACTCCTAAACCTGATAAACAGCTTAGGTGAAGTAGCTGGATATAAAATTAACTCAAACAAATCAATGGCGTTTCTCTACACAAAGAATAAACAGGCTGAGAAAGAAATCAGGGAAACAACACCCTTCTCAATAGTCACAAATAATATAAAATATCTTGGCGTGACTCTAACTAAGGAAGTGAAAGATCTGTATAATAAAAACTTCAAGTCTCTGAAGAAAGAAATTATAGAAGATCTCAGAAGATAGAAAGATCTCCCATGCTCATGGATTGGCAGGATCAACATTGTAAAAATGGCTATCTTGCCAAAAGCAATCTACAGATTCAATGCAATCCCCATCAAAATTCCAACTCAATTCTTCAACGAATTAGAAAGTGCAATCTGCAAATTCATCTGGAATAACAAAAAACCTAGGATAGCAAAAACCCTTCTCAAGGATAAAAGAACCTCTGGTGGAATCACCATGCCGGGCCTAAAGCTTTACTACAGAGCAATTGTGATAAAAACTGTGTGGTACTGGTATAGTGACAGACAAATAGACCAATGGAATAGAATTGAATACCCAGAAATGAACCCACACACCTTCGGTCAATTGATCTTCGACAAGGGAGCTAAAAACATCCAGTGGAAGAAAGACAGCATTTTCAACAAATGGTGCTGGCACAACTGGTTGTTAACATGTAGAAGAATGCGAATCGATCCATTCCTATCTCCTTGTACTAAGGTCAAGTCTAAGTGGATCAAGGGACTTCACATAAAACCAGAGACACTGAAACTTATATAGGAGAAAGTGGGGGAAAGCCTTGAAGATATGGGCACAGGGTAAAAATTCTTGAATAGAACAGCAATGGCTTGTGCTGTAAGATTGAGAATTGACAAGTGGGACCTCATGAAACTGCAAAGCTTCTGCAAGGCAAAAGACACTATCAATAAGACAAAAAAACCACCAACAGATTTTGAAAGGATCTTCACCTATCTTAAATCAGATAAGGGACTAATATCCAATATATATAAAGAACTCAAGAAGGTGGACTCCAGAAAGTCAAATAATCCCATTAAAAAATGGGGCTCAGGACTGAAAAAAGAATTCTCACCTGAGGAATACCGAATGGCAGAGAAGCACCTGAAAAAATGTTCAACATCCTTAATCATCAGGGAAATGCAAATCAAAACAACCCTGAGATTCCACCTCACACCAGTCAGAATGGCTAAGATCAAAAATTCAGGTGACAGCAGATGCTGGCGAGGATGTAGAGAAAGAGGAATACTCCTCCATTGTTGGTGGGATTGCAAGCTTGTACAACCACTCTGGAAATCAGTATGGCGGTTCCTCAGAAAATTGGACATAGTACTACCAGAGGATCCAGCAATACCTCTCCTGGGCATATATCCAGAAGATGTCCCAACCTGTAAGAAGGACACATGCTCCACTATGTTCATAGCAGCCCTATTTATAATAGCCAGAAGCTGGAAAGAACCCAGATGCCTCTCAACAGAGGAATGGATACCGAAATTATGGTACATTTACACAATGGAGTACTACTCAGCTATTAAAAAGAATGAATTTATGAAATTCCTAGCCAAATGGATGGGCCTGTAGGGCATCATCTTGAGTGAGGTAACACAATCACAAAGGAACTCACACAATATGTATTCACTGATAAGTGGATATTAGCCCAAAACTTAGGATACCCAAGATATAAGATACAATTTGCTAAACTCATGAAACTCAAGAAGAATGAAAACCAAAATGTGGACAATATGCTCCTTCTTAGAATTGGGAACAAAACACCCATGGAAGGAGTTACAGAGACAAAGTTTCGAGCTGTGATGAAAGGATGGACCATCTAGAGACTGCCGTATCCAGGGATCCATCCCATAATCAGCTTCTAAACGCTGACACCATTGCATACACTAGCAAGATTTTGCTGAAAGGACCCAAATATAGCTGTCTCTTGTGAGACTATGCCCGGGCCTAGCAAACACAGGAGTGGATGCTCACAGTCAGCTATTGGATGTATCACAGGGCTCCCAATGGAGAAGCTAGAGAAAGTATCCAAGGATCTAAAGGGATCTGCAACCCTATAGTTGGAACAACATGATGAACTAACCAGTACCACGGAGCTCTTGTCTCTAGCTGCATACGTATCGAAAGATGGCCTACTCAGCCATCACTGGAAAGAGAGGCCCATTGGACTTGCAAACTTTATATGCCCCAATATAGGGGAATGCCAGGGCCAAAAGAATGGGAATGGGTGGGTAGGGAAGTGGGGGGCGGTATGAGGGACTTTTAGGATAGCATTGGAAATGTAATTGAGGAAAATATGTAATAAAAATATTAAAAATTTAAAAAAAGAGAGAGATGGCCACCTTTTAGGAGAGTAAGGAGGCATGAATCAAATCAACTAGAGTGGCCACATAAATCCTAATTGCTCATAATGGGGTCATATCAGAATTTAATGGGATCCCTGTTAACATAGGGGGTAATATTGGAAGCATCATGTGAGATAAACCTCCACATATCAAGTGTGAGTTTAGATGACAATATTGGGGAGTCCCTGGCGAATTTTACCCCTAGTCAGACCTGCAGTGCTCCAAAGGCATAGGAAGTCCCACAAAAGTGAGCTTTTGAGGGACCCTTGGAAAGGGAGGCAATGGTGGATATGATATGCTTGGGGCATCCTTTGGGGATTCATAAACACTAAGGGTAACATGAAGTTCCATGCCTAAAATAGTGCTATAGGTTATGGTACCAAGAAAGCCCCCGCCATGGCCATATTGTGTAGTTTGATACAAGGGTCAATGAAGGAGACATTGGTACTAAAACAAAGAATTTCCTTTTTGGGCCAGGTGCCTTCTAATTGTCAGGTAGTGTGACTTAACTCTATGAAAGGCAAACCCAAACTCACATTGGAAGAGAAAAGAACAGGGTAGCCTGGGGAGATATAAAATATAAAATTTTCTTTATTTACATTTCAAATGTTATCCCCTTTCCTAGTTTCAACTCTGAAAATCCCCTATCCCCTCACCCTCCCCCTGCTCCCCAACCTACCCACTCTCCTGGCCCTGGCATTTGCCTATACAGAGGCATAGAATCTTCAAAAGACCAAGGGCCTCTATTCCCATTGATAGCCGATTAAGCCATCCTCTGCTACATATGCAGCTAGAAACATGAGTCCCTCCATGTATTTTCTTTGATTGGTGGTTTAGTCCCAGGGAGCATTGGGGGTACTGGTTAGTTCACATTATTGTTCCTCCTATAGTGGTGCAAACCCCTTCAGCTCCTTGGGTACATTCTCTACCTCCTTCATTGGGGGGCCCCATGTTCCATCTAATGGATGAATGTGAGCATCCACTTCTGTATTTGCCAGGCACTGGCAGAGCCTCACAAGACATGGCTATATCAGGCTCATGTAACCAAAATCTTGTTGGTATCTACAATAGTATCTGGGTTTGGTAGTTGTTTTTGGGATATATCCCAGGTGGGGCAGACTCTGGATGGTTATTCCTTCAGTATCAGCTCTGAACTTTGTCTCTGTAACTCTTTCCATGGGTATTTTGTTCCTCCTTCTAAGAAGGATTGAAGTATCCACACTTTGGTATTCCTTCCTCTTGAGTTTCATGTGTTTTGCAAATTGTATCTTGGGTATTCTGAGTTTCTGGGTTAATATCCACTTGTCAGTAAGTGCATATCATGTGTGTTATTTTGTGATTGGGTTATCTCACTCAGGGTGATAATTTTTAGTTCCATCCATTTGCCTAAAAATTTCATAAATTCATTGATTTAATAGCTGAGTAATACTCCATTGTGTAAATGTACCACATTTTCTGTATCCATTCCTCTGTTGAGGGACATCTTGGCTCTTTCCAGCTTCTGGCTATTATAAATATAAGCATAGTGGAACATGTGTCCCTAATACATGTTGGAGCATCTTCTGGGTATATGCCCAGGAGTGGTATTGCTGGATTTTCTGGTAGTACTATGTCCAATTTTCTGAGGAACCACCAAACTAATTTCCAGAATGGTTGTACCAACTTGCAATCCCACCAGCAATCGAGGAGTGTTCCTCTTTCTCCACATCCTAGCCGGCATCTGCTGCCACCTGATTTTTTGATCTTAGCCATTCTGACTGGTGTGAAGTGGAATCTCAGGGTTGGTTTGACTTGCATTTCCCTGATGACTATGGATGTTGAACATTTTTAGGTGCTTCTCAGTCATTCTGTATTCCTCTGTTGAGAATTCTTTCTTTAGCTCTGTACCCATGTTTTAATAGGGTTATTTAGTTTTCTGGAGTCTAACTTCTTGAGTTCTTTATATATATTGAATATTAGGCACCTATCAGAATTAGGATTGGTAAAGATCTTTTCCCAATCTGTTGGTGGCCTTTTTGTCTTATTGACAGTGTCCTTTGCCTTACAGAAGCTTTGCAATTTTATGAGGTCCAACTTGTCGATTCTTGATCTTACAGCACAAGCCATTGCTCTTCTGTTCAGGAGTTTTTTTCCCCTATGCTCATATCTTCGAGGTTCTTCCCCACTTTCTCCTCTATAAGTTTCAGTGCCTCTGATTTTATGTGGAGTTCCTTGATCCACTTAGACTTGAGCTTTGTACAAAGAGATAAGAATGGGTCAATTCGAATTCTTCTACATGATAACAGCCAGTTGAGCCAGCACCATTTGTAGAAAAGGCTGTCTTTTTTCCACTGGATAGTTTTAGCTCTTTTGTCAAAGATCAAGTGACCATAGGTGTGCGGGTTCATTTCTGGGTCTTCAATTCTATTCCATTAACCTACCTGTCTGCCACACCCACTCCAGTGAAGTCTATGTGACAAGTCCAAAAGCTTGGCCACAGTCCAGAGGCAAAAATTTCAGGGAAACTGGTCCCCTGGAGGTTCTTGGTGTCCTGTAACACAGATGTAGTCCATATTTGTTCTTGCAATAGTTGGTGGAGGATTTAGTGTGCTTTCTTTCAGTATTGTTTTATTATAGGTGCCCCAAGGAATGATTTGACAAATAGCTAAGTTAGATTGGATGTTGTTTCCTGGCCTCCATAGGTGTCCCAACATCGTAGTCAATAGTTGAGCTGACCTTGGCTTGGAATTTTGTAAGAATGTTACTTATTCAGACAAAATGCCTCCAGTATTGAAAGAAAGATTGTGAAAGAAATCAGGCATTGCAGTTTACTGGATAAGAGTTAAATCTCAGGGCAAGTTCAACAAAATAAACTTAGAATTCTCATTACAGTCATGTATGGTAGAATACATTATATAATAGAAGAAAGTTGGTAGGCTCCTCTGATAAATGGAGGTTCCCCACAAACACTTAGAATAACAGTTGAGTCACTTCCATATGCAGGAAATTACAGTGGTCTAGGAAGGAACTAGAGTATTGTATTATTCATGGAAAGGTTAGCAAGAACGAAAACTACCTGGTTCATGCTTTCACAAAGCCCAGAAGAATAGCATAATTTAAGTGTTTACTAAGGGACGCCTAGTGGTTGGTTATACAATAGACTAGAATTGTGGTTAGGCTGTGAAGCCCTTGCAAATGGAACATGAAGCCCTCACACCTGGCTCCTAAGAATAAGCTGACTTTAGATAGGGCTGCTTTTATCTGTTTTAACCACTGCCTGGTTCCTGCTTCTTTTGTGTATACATTTTTCTGTTTTGTGTAGAGTTATTATGCATCAGATGACCTCAATGTATCTTGGCTTATTTATCACCTAACTTTCATGTCTTCTTCTGTAATGACTATGTAAGTCTGATGCTTGCTTTGAAAAATTACACTCAAATTCAGCACTCTCTTATATTCCTGACTGTTTATCACTTGCCAACTCCTTGCCCACCAGAGTACCAGAACCTTGATTCTCCCGGGGTTGAGGGACCCTGACTGGTGTGAGGAATTGCAGGCTGGTACACAGTGGAGCTGAGGTCTGAACCCTGATGGTCATAATTCACCTACATGACACAGTTGGCATTTCGTCATGCTCCTGGAACTCCTGCCCCTGCCTAAGGTACCATCTCCCACAGCCCCCACAAGAGAAGCATGGTCAGTAGTCACATAAGCAATGGCCCTAAGATTCTTTCCTTCATGGTAAACTCCTCCCCAGTTACCTAGCATCAGTGAAGACAATAAAAAGGGGTGCTCAGCCTCCACCACATTCATTTACTCTTAATCCTTTGTTCCTTTACCTCTCACTTCTCTCTCCTCTTCCCTTTCTCTTTGTCTTCTTCTTTCCTTCTTTCCTCTCCTCTCTCCCTCTTTCTCTGTAGCCCCCCCCCTCTCTCCCTTCTCTCTTTCCCCCTGCATTTCTGTACTAAAGCTCTTAAACCATAAAGAGTCTCTGCTCCATTAAGACCCTCTGTGCACTCTGGTCAGTGTTGGGAACTTCTTCCCCTATTCCCTCTCTCCTATTCTGCACTAAACCCATCTGGTCCTGGGCCTTTTTTTGGTTGGGAGACTATTAATAACTGCTTCTATTTCTTTAGGGGAAATGGAACTATTTAGGTCATTAATCTGATCCTGATTTATCTTTGCTACCTGGTATATGTCTAGGAAATTGTCCATTTCATCCAGGTTCTCTGGTTTTGTTGAGTATAGCCTTTTATAGTAGGATCTGATGATGTTTTGGATTTCCTCAGGTTCTGTTGTTATGTCTCCTTTTTTCATTTCTGATTTTGTTAATTTGGACACTGTCCCTGTGCCCTTTAGTTAGTCTGGCTAAGTAAGGGTTTCTCTATCTTGTTGATTTTCTCAAACAACCAGCTCCTGGTTTGGTTGATTCTTTGTATAGTTCTTTTTGTTTCAACTTGGTTGATTTTAGCCCTGAGTTTCATTATTTCCTGCCATCTATGCCTCTTGTGTGAATTTGCTCCCTTTTGTTCTAGAGCATTTAGGTGTGCTGTCAAGCTGCCAGTGTATGCTCTCTCCAGTTTCTTTTTGGAGGTACTCAGAGCTATGAGTTTTTCTCTTAGGACTGCTTTCATTGTGTCCTTTAAGTTTTGATATGTTGTGGCTTCATTTTCATTAAACTCTAAAAAGTCTTTAATTTCTTTCTTCCTTGACCAAGTTATCATTGAGTAGAGTATTGTTCAGCTTCCATGTGTATGTTTGCTTTGTATTATTTATGTTGTTATTGAAAATCAGCCATATTCCATGGTGATCTGATAGGATGCATGGGATAATTTCAATATTTTTGTATCTGTTCAGGCCTGTTTTGTGACAGAATATATGGTCAATTTTGGAGAAGGTACCCTGAGGGGCTGAGAAGACGGTATATCCTTTTGTTTTAAGATAAAATGTTCTATAGATATCTGTTAAATCATTTGTTGCAGCAGAAAGAATGGAAACAGCCAAACTAAGGAGTAGGAGGTGCAGAGACTCTACAGAATATACTAGAGACCTGGGAGGTGAGAGACTCTCAGGACTCAAAAGGAGGGACCTTAGATGAAATGCCCTACAATGGGGAGAGGGAACTTGTAGAGCCCACCTTCAGCAGAAAAACAGGACATCGAGTGATAGATTGGTTTGCCACCCCACATTCACAACTCTGACTCATAATTGTTCTTGTCTGAAAGAACTGCTACACAGGACAAGATATATTTTACCAAAGTACTAGAATTTATGGACAAATTTGAAACAAACAAACAAACAAACAAAAATAACAGTAACAGTAGATTAGCTGATATATACATATTGATTATATAAAATAACTTATTTCATATACTGTATTAAATTATTTTCCTACTGCTATGATAAAAATTGGACAACAAAAATCAAATTAAGAGAGAAAGCCTATTATCTCAGACAGAGGATAGCTCTGCATAGTGAGCAAGGCTCCTTTCCTTGATTAATATATTCGGGTTGGGGGCATGTTCAAAGTCCCATTTCCCAGGTGATTTTATATTCTGACAAGTTAACAGTTAACACCATCACAAGAAGCAAAACAAAACTAAGGAGATTTTGTATAACTGAAATTGGGCTGTCATCAATTAAAAAGCAGTTGATACAATTGTGATCATAAAATGAGAAAGAGCTATAAGAGTATGTTCTGGCAGAGTGTGGGGAAAGGGGATGTCTCAGCGGGCCCATGCCAAGTCATTTCTTCCCCCTGAGAGACCAGACACACATGTATAGTATAGAATAGAGTTTATTTAGGGAATGGGGAGGGGAGTTAAGAGGGTAGCAGAGGCATAGAAAGTCAAGAGAAGAGAAAGTAGAGAGGCAGAGGCCAGCCATGACCATGAGGAAAGAAGGGGAAAAGGAGTAGGAAGTAAGGAGGCAAGAGGCAAGAGGCAAGAGGCAAGAGGCAAGAGGCAAGAGGCAAGAGGCAAGAGGCAAGAGGCAAGAGGCAAGAGGCAAGAGGCAAGAGGCAAGAGGCAAGAGGCAAGAGGCAAGAGGCAAGAGGCAAGAGGCAAGAGGCAAGAGGCAAGAGGCAAGAGGCAAGAGGCAAGAGAGAGGCAAGAGGCAAGAGAGAGGCAAGAGGCAAGAGAGAGGCAAGAGGCAAGAGGCAAGAGGCAAGAGGCAAGAGGCAAGAGGCAAGAGGCAAGAGAGAGGCAAGAGAGAGGCAAGAGTGTATGAGGGTAAGAGAGAGAGAGGAGGGTCCAAGCAGCCCCTTTTATAGGGCCAGGCCTACCTGGCTGTTGCCAGGTAACTGTGGAGGTAGAGTCCAGAAAGAATACCAACAACAATCATAATCTATTGTTGATGGGGATGACTGGAGCTGATGAAGTATTGAAAGTAAAGAGCACAAAAGAATGCCCTGAATTAATTAAAGACATCCAATCAGTCAAACAAAATGCAAGGTCCTCTAAATTTCAAAAAGAAAACACTGTTGGGCAAAAATGAAAACAATAAAGCACACAAGGAAAAGGACTCATTGCCTCTAAAGAAAGAACAATAAAGCTGCATTTTGTCAGCCAAAGCTACAGAAGCCAGAAATAATGACATGATATTTTAGATGTCAAAAGAGATGAACTGCTAAGCAAGGATTTTATAAACAGATAAAATATTCTTCAAAGAAGTATGTTCAAAGAAAGAAAAATGGAATTCCAGGCTATGTACTATCATTAAATAAACCACTACAATATTTATTTAGACACAGGGAAAGTGATTCATATAAAAGCACAGAAAGACAGGATTGGATTGAAATGGTCCACATGTGGCTATATTTGAGTGGGTACTGCCTAGATAAAATAGTAAAAATAATAGTGTATTCTCAAACTTAAAATATATTTAAAGGTAAATACAACATAGTACAAATGCTCATTTATGTTCAATTAGGGAAAGCAAGAGGGTGCATGGTGATTTCTTGGTGAACATTAAAAGAATAACAGAATATAATTACAAACCTAGTAGAATAGTCAAATTATGTATCGTATTCCAACTGTTTTTCTAAAAGAAGATTAAAAGGGTATGCAATGAGTAAAATAGTATATAGAAACTAAAATAAAACATGATGCTATTTATATGTAAAGGTCCGCTTGAATAAAAATGAACAACTTTAAGCTGCCTTCAAGAGACATACTATAAAATCTCAAAAAAAAAAAAAAGATATGAAGTAACTAGGTGGGAGAAAACACCAATTACTTAAAGAACATGCATGGAATTTCGAGCTACTACCACTTCATTGTGCTATAAGAGAGTAAGTTCCTCCATAAGGACTTCAACCCAACCGTGCAAACACCATAAGGGCCAGAGGACAAGGGGAAGAGGATGAAGATACTATGAAAGAGGATAAAGCACTTCTCACACACCTCGTGGAAGGATGTTTTTGTGCCCTGTGTATTCAAATGCTGACTTCAATACCCTGATATCTGTTCCCTGTCTGGATCTTGGGATTGTCATTATTATGAAGCATCTCCTGGCTTAGTACTTTGTAAAACATTGTTCTCCATTGCCTTCTTTTTTTTTAAGGATGATTCTGAATTGACTTCACTATTTATTCAACTACAACAAATAAGAGTAATTGACTACATAGAACACATATAAGATCCCATACAGATTTGCCAGGCTCTCCGGCACAGAGTAATAATGAAATTGACCATTAATTGATAGGAAGTGTACTGAAGGCTTTGGAATTACATTTTAAAAATTCCATGTAAATAGCAAAGGTTTAAAGAAAGAATTCTCTATCACAAGAAAAGTCTGTCAATTGTCCTCATGTCTCTTTGATATAGTTTTAGAAGTTCTAGCTCAAGCAATAAGGCAATTAAGAGAAATCAAGAAAATACCATTTGGAAAGAATAAAATAGTGATTTTTCTATTTTCAGATGATACGATAGTACACACACGTGAGCCAAAAAAATTCCACCAAAACATTACATTGATAAATGTAGCAGAGTGTCTGCATACACAATTGACTTGAAGAAATCATTAGTTTTGCTCCACAAAAAGTGATAAACAGGCTGAAAAAGAAGTCAGGGAAACAGAAGACTTCACAATAGCCACAACCAAGTAGATAAATAAATAAATAAATAATATACACTCATATTTCTCCAAGTAAGCAAGTGAAAAACTGCATGACAAGAAATTCAAGTATCTGAAGAAAGAAACAGGAAAATATCAGAAGCTGGAAAGATCTCCCTTGCTCATGTATCAATGGGATAAACATAATGAATATGTCCATCTTACCAAAAAGCAACTTAGAGATTCAATGCAATTCCCCTCAAAATTCTAGCACAATTCTTCACAGATTTTGAAAGAAAAATTATCAACTTCATATGGAAAAGCAAAAATCCACAGGATAGATAAAATATTTCTAAACAACAACAAAAAGAACTTCTGGAGTTATTAATATCTGTAACTTTAAGCTTTACAGCACAAAAAATAGCAATAAAAATTTGCACAGCACTGATATAGAACTAGACAGATGGATCAATGGAATTCAATAGAACACACAATAATAAACCCACTCACCTACGGACACTTAATCACTGGCAAAGAAGCTAAAACCATACATTGAAAGTGGAGAGCATCTTCTATGAATGACATGGTCTAACTGGATGTCTTCATGCAGTAAAATGCATATAGATCCATATTTATCACCCTGCATATCACTCAAGTCCAAATGAATCAAAGACCTCATTATAAATCTATGCACATTTAACCTAATAGAACAAAAATTGGGGAATAGCCTTGAACTCATTGGAATAGGAAACAACGTCCTAAACAGAACACCCACAGCCCTGACACTAAGGTCAAGAATTAATAAATGGAACCTCATAAATGTGAAACCCTTCTGTAAGTCAAAAGACAGCATGATCAGGATACCTATAGATTAGGCAAGTATCTTCACTTGTTCTACATACAATAGGCAAGGATTCCTGCTTCTAAGTAGAATGAGGGAAGACTTGAGTGAGGGGTTATAGGGAGAAGAGGAAGGGCTGATATTGTGATCTAATATAAACAAATAACTTCAATCTAAAAGATATGCATGAAGAATAGGAAGACCTTCATTTACATGGAAAACAGAAAATAGAAACATGACATGTGAATATGCATGTACTGCTTGCAACGTGAAATGATGATTGTCTAAAGAATACTCCAAATATTTCAGACCAAAAAAGTATAGAAATATGAATTGTCCTAATTTTACAATGCATTACAATTATCATTTCTATGTTTATTAACATACAAAGAGATATGAATGTATCTTGAGTGGTGATCTCATCATTCATATGCACAGTTCAGTAAATTGTAAACTCCCTAATATTTATTCTTATATAGAAAGTCAATTACATGGTCATTAGGAAAATCTTGAAAATAAATCTTGAAATAGGAAAATAATATTTAAAATAGTTTCATACAAAATTGATTATAGAGACAGAATATGAAAAAGAAAATTCATACCAATGATAAAAGAATCTCTGGTGGAATCACCATGCCTGACCTAAAGCTGTACTACAGAGCAGTTGTGATGAAAACTGCATGGTACTGGTGTAGCGACAGACGGGTGGACCTAAGGAATAGTACTGAAGACCCAGAAGTGAACCCACACACCTATGGTCACTTGATCTTTGACAAGGGAGCTAAAACCATCTTTTAAATAGAAAACTGGTTCAATGCCCAACCCCCATGGTGGCTGACAACAACCCTAAATGTCAGGTTGGGACATCTGATGCCTTTTTCTGAGTCCAGTTAGCAACAGCACAGAGCGTATACACATATGCTCTGTAAAGAGGTAAACCTCAGCTAAATTTAAAAAAAAAATCATTGAAAATGTATGGAAAAAATATGATACGGATTCTCCATTGCCTTCTATTGGTCAAATAAAGAGCTGAATAGCCTACAGTTGGGCAGGAGAGGGAAAGGTGGGATTTCCTGACACAAAGAGAGATGGGGTGAGGTGGGGAGAGAGAGAGAGTCTCAGGCGGGAACCAGAGGAGTGGCCATTGGGACACAGATAAAGAAGGAGGTGCCAGAGCAAATGAGAATGGCAAGTAACAGGCCACATGGTTGGAAAGTAGGCCAGGCCAATGTTGTTGTGCTAGAGCATTTCAGAACCCACCCAACTATAGTGTCTGAAGCTTTTAATAAATATAAAGGTCTCCATGTCATCATTCAAAGCAAGGGCGTGCACAGAAAAGCCCATAGTTTTACAAACATGCAACTGAACTCATACAGATGCTGAAGGAAAATGAGATTTTGTAACTTGTGATTCATGTAAAAGAGTTGTTTATGAGCCCTCCGAGAACAAAGCTGAACAGGCCCAGGCATGACAGGGCAGGGCTATTGTTAAGACATTCCTAAGAACAGCTTTACCTTAAAGATAAAAAGGAATGCAAGGACACAAGCAGGGCTATCTTGGCTGAGTCAACACCATCTGGCCAGAACCTCCCCTCTGTCTATTGCCCCTTAAGGCAGGGTAAAGTCATACATCAACTGGTTGCTATGTGAACAAAGATAAGCCCCCAGCCCCCAGCCCCCAGGAACAAAGTCCTGATGCCCTTTTACTGACATGTAATCTTTCTGCTAATGTTTGAATGAGCCAATCCCATACCTTTGTCGAAACTCCTCGCACCCCTAACCCTTTTCTTCTTTAAAAACCCCTAGCTTTAGAGCTAATTAGGTCGACTCCCCTGCCTCCTGTGTGAGGTATGTGTTGGCCCAGAGCTCTGCTAATAAAGCCTCGTGTGTATTGCATCAAGAAGGATTCTTGTGTGTTCATGGGTGCACCCTATCCCTGGACTAGAGTGGGGGTCCCCATATCAAGGTTCCTACAATGCAAATACTTGAAGAACGTTGTGCTAGGATTTAAGAGAAACTAAAATCAATATGAAACTATGGCATCGATTCCTCACATATGCTGTGACCAGACATTGTGTCATTGTTTAAGTCTCCGTGTATACAGATACACACATATTCTCACATGCCAGGGAGATTTGCTATGTGCATATATCCACAAATTTATGCAAATTAAACTTCAAAATATGGACGAATCTATGAAGGCCTAGAAATGAAAATTAGAAATACTTTAATTTGAATAACAAATCAATATTTCAGATATAAGAATAGAGGTAAATCGGTTGTTAGGGGAAATTCAAAACCTAATGTATGTGCTAGTGCAAAAGAACTCTAAAAGCAAATGACATGAGTATATAATATTTTTAGAACTAATTTTTATTCTATCTTTAGAATTAATTTTAAGATAAATTAGAAAGAAAGAAAAGAGTAAAAAATTTTAAAGCAGGAAAAATTCTGAAAGAAAATGCAATCAACAAAACTGAAATTTGGATATTTAACAATATTAACAAAATTGAGAATAGGAGAATAATTAGTAATAATTTAAAATAAAATAATTATATGACTATATTTGAATTGCTTTGCACAAAATAGAGTTAAAAAGATAAATTATTGAAAAAAACAAAACTAAAATTATTGAAAATGACCCAAGAAATAGATTATCTGCTTGGTATTGTTTCTGTGATGTGGAACCTTTATCTGACTAAGTCTTGAAACTCTTCTACAAAAATCTTCTCTCTAAAATAAAGCTATTACAATCTTATATTAATTGTTGAAAAATATAATTCAAGGGTAAAACATTATAGAACAAAGTTACAAACCTTTTATATACATCCTAGGATATTGAAGACAAATAGTCCCAAACTGCACTCATTCCCAAAATGTAATGGTTGTTTAAAATTCAAATTTCAATTGATGTGATACTCTCAGAAAAATCCAAAGAGAAGGAATAGTCTAAAAATATCTGACCTTTATTCTTCGAAAATGTCAGAGCCTTGAATTGAAGACAAAAACTTAGCACACCCCTTCAGAAGTTGAAAAACACAGAACAACCTTTGCAGGAAATGAAACGTGTGATCTTGAGCTGACCCTGTGCAGGACAGAAAAAAACAAAACAACAACAACAACAAAAAAAACAAAAACAAAAAAAACCCTCAATAAAAGATATTATTCCAATCATTAGTTCTAATAAAACATAAATTATATACTACGTGAATGTTTGCTTCTGAATTTGTTCATTGGGGTTGGACAAACGTAATGGTCCAAAAACTGCTGAAGGAAGACCTTGGACTCAGACAGTATGCAGAGACAAAGAGCCTTTATTCTACAGAAATAACCAGCATGTGGGGGTCAACCATTCTCCAAAATGGTGACCCTAGATAAAAGTGAGCAAGTCCTCTTATAGAAAACCAGAGGAACTCTCTAGAAGGATTAGGCAATCCAAAATTCCATAGGTGGTCAGTGCTCTTCATTCTTATGTTGTGAGCAGTTAACCACAAGAAGAGAAAGGGCTGCCCAGCACAGACAGCTCATTTTGAGATAAGGTATTTCCCCCATTTTTGTGGTTATCCCTGGACTGTTCATTGGGAGGGGGTTTTATGTCCTTGTTTCTGGATTTTATGGTCTGTTCCTGGAGCTAGTGCGTTATGGCCATCTTTTAAAAATCAATCCTGGTCCTTAGATGGAGAGAAATGGGGTTTATATCATCCTTTCACAAAGAGTTGACTGGTGATCTGTAATATTCTAACAGTAGAACTTATCTTTGCTATTTCTGACACACTTATCAATGGAAAATTACAAATTGAATTGTGGGTCTTATGAGCTTTCCTTTCTTTTCAGGTTGGAGCGAACCCTATTCTCCAGGCATGAGTGAGTTGCCCATGAGTGACAGCAGAACGAGGGTGGTCATAGGGAGAGGGAAGTATTGCCCGCCGCTTTTGTTCCCCCTGGTAAGAACACACTCAGGGCAACCGGAATCTTCTGCGGCACAAGCTTTATTGCTTACCCCATCAGGAGCCAGTGGAGAAGAGAGAGAGAGAGAGATGGCGGAGCCCCCTCCCTTTTATGGAGGACTGTCCTCCGCCTCGGACGTGTCACTCCCTGATTGGCTGCAGCCCATCAGCCAGAGTTGTCATCACGGGAAAGGCAGAGCACATGGGGTGGGAAACTACCCCAGCGCATGTGCAGATGGTTTGTTTACTACTTAGAACACAGGTGTCAGTGCCATCTTATAATGGCGAATGTGAGGACGGCTCCTTACATCTCCCCCTTTTCTTTTATTTAAGAGCAATAGGCCACCCATAATAATGAGAGTGGAGATAGAGGTCAAATCCCCAGTGTGTAAAATAGGGGCTTTACACAAAACCTCCTCCCAGGCTCATCACCCGAAGGGGTCTTGGTCTGCTCCCGTGTCGTTTTTCCTGGGGGAAGGACACTTGGACACTCAACCTTCTTGAAAGATGACATGTCTCCCTAGAATAGGCTCATAAATGCCACAGAGCCCTTCTACTGCAGTGCTTAGCCGTGCAACTCTCTCGGGCTGCTGAAGCACACTCACTCTATCCCGTGCAATGAGACTAGCCTCGTGGGGTGCAAGAGCTGAGTGGCCAGCGACCTATTGCTTAAGCATAGATAACCATATATCAGGGGAAGCACCATGTTCTAGTGCTGCAAGCACCTGGGAAATAACCACCATGTCTCTCCTAATTTGGGCCTTAAGCTTACAGACCAATCAGAGAAGCAACACTAATCCACAGCAAAGAACAGCTCCAAATAATTCCACCCCCACCCATTCTTTAAAGAAGGAAAATGTTGAAAAGATAGTCCTTAGGTCAGGGACAGGTCCAAGTGCGTGGGGCAAGTCTCAATTTTCAAAGGGTCTGTTCAAATTTAGCCGTCCAATTCTGTATCTCCCAACGCTGCTCTCCCTTTGTTGTTATCGCACTGGACATCACCAAGACGAGGGACATCAGTATTCCCTTGGTCAGTCTGGATTTTTCGGGTGAGTCTTTCTGGTATCCAAAATGGGTTGTCTTCATTCTGTGGAAAAACACAAACAGCTCCCCTGGATCTTATCAAAATAGGATCCGGGCCTTTCCATTTGTTATTTAAAACATCTTTCCATTTAACCATCTCTTTGGGCCTATCTGGCTCTGAACAATGACGTTCAGCCGCTGTATCTTTGTTAATTGTCCAGTGGCTTCACCTGTTCGGGAGAGCGCCTTCCAGGCCTTAATAGCCGTGGAGGAAATTTGGGCATAAGCTCCCCAGTGATAATTTGTTTGATCAGCGGTATAAGCTCCCTGACCTGTTAACAGGTCAAAGGTCCAATCTCTCTGCTCTGGAGTCAAAGCGGCAGCATTTGCTCGGGCCTGCGTTTGTGCAGCCTCTTGCCATAGAGCTCTCCATTCCGTATATTTGCCCGCACTGGGGAGAGCAGCTTTTGCAATCATTTGCCAGACAGCAGGAGTTAATGCCTTGCCAGCAAGCCTGCCTAACTGCACCAAGGTGAAATTAGCATTGGCTCCATATTTACGAACCGATTCGGCAAGCTCTTTAATCTGTGTATAATCTACCGGAGCGTGAACACACCCACCCTCAGCTCCTTCAAAGACCGGAAATGCCTGTTGTATCTTCCTTTGTGCCTCTCTTGAAATGAACGAGTCCACACACTGCCTCTCTGCACAGGGCTGACGCACTACGCAGGGAGGGGGCTCGCATAGGGCGGAGGTGCACTATGACCTTGAGGCCAAGCAGCAAGCTGGCCTTTGCCAGCTGCTTTTGGCTTTTTTCTTGACCTATAAGCTCGCATTTCTCTCTCATAACGAGCTGCTCCCTCCTCTAAGTCTGTTTTCTCAGAAGGGCTAATTTTTTTATCTGATTCACAGCTACTAAGAACTGGCTCTTTAAACTCATCTCTTTTCTCCTCTTTCCTTCTAATCTCTCCCCAGGTATTTTTCCCTGACATTAACTTTTCTTTTTTCCTTTGTTTTTTCTCCTCTTTCCTTCTAATCTCTCCCCAGGTATTCTTCCCTGACATTAACTTTTCCTTGGGTTCAAGACCCGTGGAAAGGCCTGTATACTTATTTGGCGCGCCATGCTTTCTCTTTTTTCCTGCTCTCTCTCCCCGCTTTACTTCTGATAGACTGTCTTGAATTTTGTCCAGAATTCTCCACCCTGCCTTAACCACTTCTTGACATGTGAAAAGAAATAAAAGGGCTTTTAACACTAGAGAAAGTTCAAGACCAGACATACCTTGTAAAGCTGTAACGAACGCGCATCCGTTCCCCAGCTGAAGAGTTCTGAACCCACGCCGGATCCTTCTCAACAGTCTGTTTTGTGGGAACACTTCATTACCACAGTTCCCCAGCTGAAGAGTTCTGAATCCACACCGGATCCTTCTCAACAGTCTGTTTTCCGGGAACACTTCATTAACCGCTCCTTCCCCGTGATGCAGTAGTTCGCGGGTTTCAGCACCATTTGTTGCCCGCCGCTTTTGTTCCCCCTGGTAAGAACACACTCAGGGCAACCGGAATCTTCTGCGGCACAAGCTTTATTGCTTACCCCATCAGGAGCCAGTGGAGAAGAGAGCCAGAGAGAGAGAGAGAGATGGCGGAGCCCCCTCCCTTTTATGGAGGACTGTCCTCCGCCTCGGACGTGTCACTCCCTGATTGGCTGCAGCTCATCAGCCAGAGTTGTCATCACGGGAAAGGCAGAGCACATGGGGTGGGAAACTACCCCAGCGCATGTGCAGATGGTTTGTTTACTACTTAGAACACAGGTGTCAGTGCCATCTTATAATGGCGAATGTGAGGACGGCTCCTTACAGGGAAGTGAAAACATGAATGCTCACTTACTCCAAGTTACTTCTCAGTATAAACTCAAGTCAAAAGGGCTTCCTTGTTACCTGAATCTGGGGGAAGACAATCTGTTCCCAGAAAAGGTTACAGAGGCAAATTGCTTGGTTTTGGGATCTGTTTACTTTTTCTTTCTTTCTTTCTTTCTTTCTTTCTTTCTTTCTTTCTTTCTTTCTTTCATTTCCTTATTTTATTTATATTTTATTAGATATTTTCTTTATATATATTTCAAGTGCTATACTGAAAGTTCCTTATACCCCCCCTCTGCCTTCCTCACCTACCCACGCACTCCCACTTCTTGGCCCTGGCATTCCCCTGTACTAGGGCAAATAAAGTTTGCAACACCAAGGGGCCTCTCTTCACAATGATGGCAGATTGGCCATCTTCTGCTACATATGCAGCCAGAGATACAAGCTCTGGGGGTACTGGTTAGTTCATATTGTTGTTCCACCTATAGGGTTGCAGACCACTTCAGATCCTTGGGTGCTTTCTCTAGCTCCTCCATTGGGGGCCCCGTGTTCCATCTTATAGATGACTGTGAGCATCCACATCTGTGTTTGCCAGGCACTGGCATAGCCTCATACAAGACGGTTATAACAGGATCCCTTCAGCAAAACATTGCTGGCACTGGCAATAGTGTCTGGGTTTGGTGGCTGATTATGGGTTGGATCCCCGCATGGGTTACTCCCTGGATAATCCATCCTTTCATCTTAGCTCCGAACTTTGTCTATGTAACTCCTTTCATGGGTATTTTGTTCCCTAAACTAAAGAGGAATGAAGTATCCACCCATTGGTCTTCCCTCTTCTTGAATTTCTTGTGTTTTGCAAATTGTATCTTGGGTGTTCTATGTTTCTGGGCAAATATCCACTTATCAGTGAGTGCATATCTAATGACTTCTTTTGTGGTTGGGTTACCTCACTAAGGATGATATCCTCCAGATACATACATTTGTCCAAGAATTTCATAAATCCATTGTTTTAATAGCTGAGTAGTATTCCATTGTGTAAATGTACCACACTTTCTGTATCCATTCTTCTGTTTAGGGACATTTAGGTTCTTTCAAGTCTGGCTGTTATAAATAAGGCAGCTATGAGCATAGTGTAGCATGTGTTCTTATTACCAGTTGGAACTTCTTCTGGGTATATGCCCAGGAGAGGTATTGCTGGATCTTCTGGTAGTATTATGTCCAATTTTCTGGGAAACCTGCAGACTGACTTCCAGAGTGGTTGTACAAGCTTGCAATCCCACCAACAATGGAGGAGTGTTCCTCTTTCTCCACATCCTTGCCAACATCTGCTGTCACCTGAATTTTTGATATTAGGCATTCTGACTGTTGTGTGGTGGAATCTCAGGGTTGTTTTGATTTGCATTTCCTTGATGATTGTGGATGTTGAACATTTTTTCAGGTGCTTCTCAGCCATTTGGTATTCCTCAGTTGAGAATTCTTTGTTTAGCTCTGAACCCCATTTTTAATGGGGTTATTTGAATTTCTGGAGTCCAGCTTCTTGATTTTTTTGTACTTATTGGATATTAGTCCCCTATCAGATTTAGGATTGGTAAAAATCCTTTCCAAATATGTTGGTGGCCTTTTTGTCTTATTAACAGTGTCTTTTACCTTACAGAAGCTTTGCAATTTTATGAGGTCCCATTTGTCAATTCTTCATCTTATAGCGCAAGCCATTGCTCTTCTGTTTAGGAATTTTCCCCTGTGCCCATATCTTAAAGGCTTTCCCCCACTTTCACCTCTATTAATTTCGGTGTCCCTGGTCTTATGTGGAGGTCTTTGATCCACTTAGACTTGAGATTTGTACAAGGAAATAAGAATCGATCAATTCACATTCTCCTACATAATAACCACCAGGTGTGCCAGCACCATTTATTGAAAATGCTGTCTCTTTTCCACTGGACAGTTTTAGCTCCCTTGTCATAGATCAACTGACCATAGCTGTGTGGATTTATTTCTGGGTCTTTAATTCTATTCCATTGATCTACCTGTCTGTCACTGTACCAGTACCATGCAGCTTTTATCACAATTGCTCTGTAGTGCAGCTTAAGGTCAGGCACGGTTATTCCACCAGAGGTTCTTTTATTGTTGAGAATAGTTTTTGCTATACTAGGTTTTTTATTTTTCCAGATGAATTTGCAAATTGCCCTTTCTAACTCAGTGAAGAATTTAGTTGGAATTTTGATGGGGATGGATTGCATTGAATCTGTAGATTGCTTTCAGCAGGATAGCCATTTTTACTCTATTAATCCTGCCGATCCATGATCATGGGAGATCTTTCCATCTTCTGGGACCTTCTTCAATTTCTTTGTTCAGAGACTTGAAGTTCTTATCATACAGATTTTTCACTTCCTTAGTTAGAGTCACACCAAGGTTTTTTTATACTATTTGTGACTATTATGAAAGGTGTTGTTTCCCTAATTTCTTTCTCAGTTTGTTTATCTTTTCTATAGAGAAAGGCCATTGATTTGTTTGAGTTAATTTCATAGCCAGCAAATGTACTGAAAGTGTCAGGTTTAGGAGTTCTCTGGTGGAATTTTTGGGGCCACTTATCTATACTATGATATCATCTGCAAATAGTGATATTTTGACTTCTTCCTTTCCAATTTGTATCCCCTTGATGTCCTTTTGTTGTTGAATTGTTCTGGCTAGAACTTCAAGTACTATATTGAATAGGTACAGAGAAAGTAGGCCACCTTGTCTAGTCCCTGATTTTAGTGGGATTGCTTCAAGTTTCTCTCCGTTTAGTTCGATGTTGGCTACTGGTTTGCTTAGATTGCTTTTATTATGTTTAGGTATGGGCCTTGAATTCCTGATCTTTTCAAGACTTCTGTCATGAACGGGTGTTGGATTTTGTCCAATGCTTTCTCAGCATCTAACGAGATGATCATGTGGTTTTTCTCTTTGAGTTTGTTTAAATAGTGGATTATGTTCATGGATTTCTGTATATTAAACCTTCTGTGCATCCTTGGGATGAAGCCTACTTGGTCATGATGGAGGTAAGTTTTGATGTGCTCTTGGATTCGGTTTGCAAAGATTTTATTTAGTATTTTTGCATCAATATTCATAAGGGAATTTGGTCTGAAGTTCTCTTTCTTTGTTGGATCTTTGTGTGGTTTAGCTATCAGAGTAATTTTGGCTTCGTAGAATGAATTGGGTAGAGTACCTTCTGTTTCTATTTTGTGGAATAGTTTGAGAAGAGTTAGAATTAGATCTTCTTTGAAGGTCTGATAGAACCCATCTGGTCCTGGGCTTTTTTTGGTTGGGAAACTACTGATGACTGCTTCTCTTTCTTTAGGGGAAATGGGAGTGTTTAGATTGTTAATCTGATCCTGATTTAACTTTGGGACCTGGTATCTGTCTAGGAAGTTGTCCATTTCATCCAGGTTTTCTAGATTTCTTGAGTATGGCCTTTGGTAGTAAGATCTGATGCTGTTTTGAATTTCCTCAGGTTCTGTCTCCATTTTCATTTTTGGTTTTGTTAATTAGGATACTGTCCCTGTGCCCTCTAGTGAGTCTGACTAATAGTTTATCTATCTTGTTGATTTTCTCAAAGAACCAGCTCCTGTTTGGTTGATTCTTTGAATAGTTCTTTTTGTTTCAACTTGGTTGATTTCGGCCCTGAGATTGATTATTTCCTGTAGTCTACTCCTCTTGGGAAATTTTGATTCCTTTAGTTCTAGAGCTTCTAGGTATGCTGTCTGGCTGCTAATGGATGCTCTCTCTAGTTTCTGTTTTTGGAGACACTCAGGGCTATGTGGTTTTCCTCTTAGGACTGCCTTCATTGTGTCCCATAAGTTTGGATATGTTGTGGCTTCATTTTCATTAAACTCTAAAACATCTTTAATTTCTTTCTTTATTTCATCCTTGACAAAGGAATCATTGAGTAGAGTATTGTTCAGCTTCCACATAAATATTGGCTTTCTATTATTTATGTTGTTACTGAAGATCAGCCTTAGTCCCTGGTCATCAGATAGGATGCATGGGATAACTTCAATATTTTTGTATCTGTTGAGCCCTGTTTTGTGGTCAATTATATGGTCAGTTGTGGAGGAGATACCATGAGGCGCTGAGAAGAAGGTATATCCGTTTCTTTAGGATAAAATGTTCTGTAGATAACAATTAAATCCATTTGTTTCATAACTTCGGGTAGTGTCCGTGTGTCTCTGTTTAGTTTCTGTTTCCAGGATCTATACACAGGTGAGAGTGGGGTGTTGAACTCTACCACTATTATTGTGTGAGGTGCAATGTGTGCTTTGAGGTTTACTAAAGTTTCTTTAATGAATGTGGCTGCCCGTGTTTTTAGAGCATAGATATTCAGAATTGAGAGTTCATCTTGGTAGATTTTACCTTTGATGAGTATGAAATACCCCTCCTTGTCTTTTTTGATAACTTTGGGTTGGAAGTCAATTTTATTCAATATTAGCATGGCTACTCAGCTTGTTTCTTCAGACCATTTGCTTGGAAAATTGTTCCCCGGCTTTCACTCTGAGATAGTGTCTGTCTTTTTCCCGAGGTGGATTTCTTGTAAGCAACAAAATGCTGGGTCCTGATTGTGTAGCCAGTTTACTAGTGCATGTCTTTTTATTGGGGAATTGAGTTCATTGATGTTAAGAGAAATTTAAAAATATAATTGTTGCTTCCTGTTATTTTTGTTGTTAAAGTTTGGATTCTGTTCTTGTGGCTGTCTTCTTTTAGGTTTGTTGCAGGATTACTTTCTTGCTTTTTCTAGGGTATAGTTTCCATCCTTGTGTTGGTGTTTTTCCTTTATTATCCTTTGAAGCACTGGGTTCATGGAAAGATATTGTGTGAATTTGGTTTTATCATGGAATACTTTGGTTTCTCCAACTATGGTAATTGAGAGTTTTGCTGGGTATGGTAGCCTGAGCTGGCATTTGTGTCTTAGGGTCTGCATAACATCTGTCCAGGATCTTCTGCCTTTCATAGTCTCTGGTGAGAAATCTGGTGTAATTCTAATAGGCCTGACTTTATATGTTACTTGACCTTCTTCCCTTACTGCTTTTACTCTTCTATCTTTATTTAGTGCATTTATTGTTCTGATTATGTGTCGGGAGAAATTTCTTTTCTGGTCCAGTCTATTTGAAGTTCTGTAGGCTTCTTGTATGGGCATCTCTTTCTTTAGGTTTGGGAAGTTTTCTTCTATAACTTTGTTGCAGATATTTGCTGGCCCTTTAAGTTGAAAATCTTAATTCTCATCTACTCCTATTATCTGTAGGTTTGGTCTTCTCATTGTGTCCTGTATTTCCTGAATGTTTTGAGTTAGGATCTTTTTGCATTTTCCATTTTCTTTGATTATTGTGCTCATGTTCTCTATGGAATCTTCTGCACCTGAGATTCTCTCTTCCATCTCTTGTATTCTGTTGCTGATTCTTGCATCTAAGATTCCAGATTTCTTTCCTAGGGTTTCTATCTCCAGAGTTGTCTCACTTTGGGTTTTCTTTATTGTGTCTACTTCCCTTTTTAGGTCTTGTGTGGTTTTGTTCAATTCCATCACCTGTTTGGTTGTGTTTTCCTGTTTTTCTTTAAGGACTTGTACCTCTTTAGCAGTGTTCTCCTGTATTTCTTTAAGTGAGTTATTAAAGTCCTTCTTGATGTCCTCTACCATCATCATGAGATATGCTTTTATATCCAGGTCTAGCTTTTTGGGTGTGTTGGGGTTGAGGTGGGAGTGCTGGGTTCTGATAATGGTGAGTGGTCTTGGTTTCTGTCAGTAATATTCTTATGTTTGCCTTTCACCATCTGGTAATTGCTGGAGTTAGTTGTTATAGTTGTCTCTGATTGAAGTTTGTTCCTCCTGTGATTCTGTTAGCCTCTGTCAGCAGAGTATAACTGGGAGTGTAGCTCTCTTATGAGTTTCAGTGATCAGAGTACTCTCTGCAGGCAAGCTCTCCTCTTGCAGGGAAGGTGCACAGATATCTGGCGTTCAGGCTTGCCTCCTCGATGAAGATGTAGGCCCAAAACAGGGCCTGTCCCAGAAGCTGTGTAGTTTCTGCCTGTCCCAGAAGCTGTGTAGCTTCTGTAGTCCACACAATCACCTGCACAGACTAGTCACTGAGAGATCCAGGACCCAATATGGCTTCTCCAGGTGCTCTGATGCAGAGCTCTCTTGGGCGGGGCAGATACCTCTCCTCTGGTGGAGAACGTGCCAGGATGTCTGGAGCCTCAAGTGGGGTCTGTCTCAGAAGATGTGTCACTTCTGCCTGTCCCAGAAGCTGTGTAGCTTCTGTAGTCTGCCCTGTCACCTGCACAGACTAGTCACTGAGGGATCCAGGACCCAAGATGGCTCCCCCAGGTGCTCTGCGGCAGAGCTCTTTTTTTTATTATTAGATATTTTCTTTATTTAAGTTTCAAATGTTATCCCCATTCCTCATTTCTCCCTATGAAGATCCCCTATCCCATCTTCCCTCTCCATGCTCATCAACCCACCCACTCCTGCTTCCCTGTTCTGACATTCCCCTACACTGGGACATCAATCCTTCACAGGAACAAGGGTCTCTCCTGCCATTGATGTCCAACAAGGCCATCCTCTGCTACATATGCATCTGGAGTCATGAGCCCCACTATGTGTACTCTTTGGTTGGTGGCTTTGTCCCTGGGAGCTCTGGGGATACTGGTTGTTTCATATTTATGTTCCTCCTATGGGGCTGCAAACTCTTTTCAGCTCCTTTGGACCTTTATCTAGCTCCTTCATTGGGGGGGGGGTGGGTGAGGCTCATGCTCAGTCCAATGGTTGGCTGAGAGCATCGATCTCTGTATTTGTCAGGCACTGTCAGAGCCTCTCAGGAGACAGCTGTATCAGGCTCCTCTCAGCAAGCACTTGATGGCATCCACAATAGTGTCTGGTCTGGTAGCTGTATATGAGATGGATCCCGAGGTGGGACAGTCTCTGGATGGCCTTTCCTTCAGTCTCTGTTCCATACTTTGTCTCTGTATCTCCTCCCATGGATATTTTGTTCCCCCTTCTAAGAATGAGGGAAGTATCCATACTTTGATCTTCCTTCCTCTTGAGCTTCAGTCTGATTATTTGTCATTTAACAAGAATGAGACAGTTGTGTGTGCTTTCTTTTGAAGCCTTGTGCAGTTTATTCCAAAACAAGGGCCACTCGGAGTATTTGCCTATGACCTCCAAGCCTAAGAGAACACAAGGATTACACTAATGTAAACTAATCACATTTACCTTCAGCTTGCCAGGTGGAAAACTGTGAGCCAATCTAATCACATGCAAGTCCATGCTAAGCATATTTCATACTGCCAAGAAAAGGAAACTTCAGGCCTCCCTTACCACATGACAGGGATATGAATATACTATGTCCAAATCATCGTGTGAATTTTGCATGATGAGCTGACTATCAGCTTTCCCACTCACACACCCAGTCTATTGTATAATTGGCTTTCCCTGTTGCTTTTCTCTTGAAATACTCCCAAGATGAAAACAAAAAGGCATTTTTATTCAGGGACATTTTCATTCAACCATTCAGTTCTTGTAGAATAATGAAATCAGAGTTCTGTGGCTCTAATTCTCTTGTGCTTCCTTCTCTTTTCTGCCTCCTCTGACATATTCTTCCCCAGTGCCCAATGTGGCAATAGTACCTGCTAATCACTAAATGTCAGCTACAGGAAAAAAAACAAAAAGACAAAAAACCAAAAAACATAGAAACCAAAGCTTTTGTTAATTACAGTAGTGCCTGAAGCATGTTCAGCTTCAGGACAAGTGTGTATCTTTCCCCCCACAGTAGCATAAATTTTGTGTGTCTTGTGTGTGTGTGTGTATCTTTTGATCAAAGGAGATTATCATGGCCAATTCAGAGCAATTCAGGGCCAAAATAATCTAGCCATATGAAAGTGACATAGGATCAGAGAGGGAGATGGGGTGTTTCTGCTTAAGTGGACATAGTTAAGAGATTAAATTCATTCCCATTTAAAGGCTGCAAGAATCTCTGGTTGATATAGTAGCTGAACACATGAGCTCATGTTCATCAATCTCCTGATGTAATAGAACAGAAAAAAAAAAAAGTGCTACCGACCTGAAGGACAAAGAGAATGCAGGAAATCCTGTTTACATGGTCCTAAACTTTTAGAGAGTAAAAAGCAAGTGAATAATGCTATCTGGCGACTTACGTATAGGGTGTAGGAAGATATATGTTAAAAGGTGAGTACTGAGGTGGAGTCAGTTTTTGCCTGCTTGCTGCTGAGGCCAAGAACAAGGTCACCTGACTCAAATAGGCAATTATCTTATTCCAGCAGCAAATGCCATGCTTGGAACATCAGATCTTACCCACATAGTGAAGAACAGCAGGAACCATTTTAAAATAATTTATAAATATAAACAACTGCTCTTGTTAATTTTTAACAAACACATAAAATAGTTAAAATCAACTTTCAACCTTCATTATTCCCTGAGGAGTGTTTGCAAATTTCCTAATTACAGTTTTCCCATTGGGCAAAGAGAGGAATGCCTGGGGAAAGTAGTTGACTATCCATAGAACAGGTCATCCTATCTACTTTGTTATTGAACTCCTCCTCAGTTGAAGTCACTTTTTATGAACATTTAAAGGGGTCACAGGTGTCTTTACATCCTTGGCCCATAGAGAGATCTATCCATGTACTTCTACCCCAGTTTTCCAACCATACTCTTTCCAGGACCCTGACCATTCAGACAACCCATTGGCTATAGCCCATGAATCAGTGAACAATCACCCATCTTGCCATTTCTCCTTCCAAATAAAATGTCTAACAGTGTGTACTGCCCAAAGCTCTGGCCACTGTCAAGATTTTCCCTTTGCCAGAGTATTTCAGGGCTGTGCCAAAAAAAGGTGTTATAATGCTGTAGTGGTCTATTCCTGGGTGATACCTGAATAAAATGCAAAATCATCAATGAACCAGGCCCTTTTCTTTCCCTCAGTCAACCGATCATAAGGAACACCCATAAGGCTACAGGTCCATGCTTGGTAACAAACAGCACGTTAATGGAAGGGAAAACATAGGCACTTGAGCAACTTTTTCACTTGCTTATGCCTGCAGGACCTGCTTGGGCTGGATCACAAATATGTCACTTCCATTTAGTAATAAATTTTTGTTGAGCACATCCCACTTTATAATGTAGTGAGACACATAACACTCAGCTCATGATGGGAAGCTCATATCTCATGATAATTGGTGGTCCACGGTCAAGCATTCAGTTGCCATTAAGGCCCAATAGCAGGCAAAGAGCTGTCAATGGGAAAATGGGTTTTGGTTTGGTTTGGTTTGGTTTGGTTTTTTGGTGTTGTTTGTTTGTTTGGAATTTTTGTAGATGATAGAGCCTTCCTCTAAAATCCCAAAAATCCATGCTGTGATTCATCTATAGGGTCATGCTAAAGGCTCCAGACAGTATCCCCATCTGCCACTGACATCTTAAATACCATCAGATATGATGGATCATATGATCCAAATAATAAGGCAGCCCACACAGCAGCCAAGGCCTGTTGAAGAGGCTTCTCCTGTTCTAGGCCCCACTCAAAGCTAGCCACCTTCTGAGTCACTTGGTATAAGTGAGAAGTAAACTGTCTCTAGAATCTAAATAGGCCCACTAAATACTGTGCTTCTTTCTTGATGGTATGGCAGGCCAGGTGCCATAACTTATCCTTTACGTTGGAAGGAATACCTGTGCATGCCTCATACCATTGGACTCCTAAGAATTTCCCTGAGGGAGAAGGTCCTTGGATTTTGGTTGGATTTATTTTCCATCCTCTGATGTGTGTATGTGTTACCAACAAGTTCAGGGTGGTTACTACCTCCTGTTCACTTGATCCAAAGACCATATGTCATCACTACTGTGCACCAATGTGACACTTTGTGGAAGAAACTGATTATGAAGATCCCTTCTAACTAAGTTATGACATAGAGATGGAGAGCTAAAATACCTTTGAGATAAAACTGTAAAGGTATACTACTAACTCTGCTAATTGAAAGCAAATTACTCCTGGTGGTTCTTATGTACAGATATCATTTGCTAATTCAATAGCTGCATACCATGTACCAGGAGATGTATTAATCTACACAAGTAAGGACATCACATCAGGACAGGCAGTGTCATCAGAGTCTACTTGACTGTGTTTTTCATATACATGTATATAGGTATGCGTATATATATATAGGAGATCTATAGAGAACTTTCACCCTGGCCTCTTTTAAGTCCTAGATGGTGGCACTAGTTTCTGCAGTTCCACACTGTTTTTGATTCACCATTTTCCCTGGCAGAGGCAATTCTAATGGCTCCCATTTAGCCTCTCCAACCATAACAACCCTCAGTCTAAGGGTCAGGGAACCAATGTGAAAATTCTGCCAACTAATTATATCTACCCCAATTATATATTCTGGGACTTGGAAAACAGCCATAAAATGAGTTCAGAGATGTGATGGACCTACTGTGAGTCAAACTTCTGACAAAATTCCATTAATCACCTGACTCCATAAGCCCCTAATTTAACTGGAGGGCCACAATCTTCCTTAGGGTATAGAGGAATGAGCATCAATTCAGAATCAGTCCAATAAATACTGAAACATCTCAATGTTTCCTGCCCCCATGTGTATATTTACCCTTAAAAAGCCTTAGATCTCTTGGGGAAGGACTAGAGAAAGGCTAATGGTAAAACTCACATACTTTAGCAAAGTTCAGATTGTCCTGAACTTCCCTTTATTCAAGGTCTTCTGGATCTGCAAACTAGCTAAAGTCTGGAAATTAGTTCACTAGCCAAGATTCCCTCTTGGCACAACCCAACATAGCCTTTCTTTCACTTTTTGAGAATTTTACCGAGACTTATACAGAGCAACAAAAAAGGAAGTAAACCTCTTATCATTTCATGCTTGGAAAAAAACATGATTGATTAGCCAGTACCAAAGGTCCCTATGAGTCATGCCACTATAAAAACTACTTTGCCTGTGCTGCCAATTTATAGATCAGGCTATCAAGGACATTGCTTTGTCTATGTGGCTCACTATGATAACTATGATTACCTTGCCTTGATTATTCAACACTGCTGCCATCTGTCCCCTGCTACTTAGGGGCTCAATTAAACCCATTGTATTTATTTCATCCAACTGAGCCTAAGCTTCTCCAACCCTAAGGTCTTATGCAAGGAAAAGTATAGTACAAACAATTTAAGCTTATCCCCGACTATCTTACAAATAAATGAGACTCAGACTATGGTTATTTTATTTGGCTTTGACAATTACTAGGGGTTAACCCAAATCTACTCTTCTAACTGTAAGTCTGGCTACCTGCCCAGTGGTATACCCCAGATACTTGCTGTCTCTCCTGACCATGTCCTCTTGGTTCCTCTCTCTTCATGGCTGCCTCCTCCTCTTCCCTTGTCCCCCCTACTTCCCCTTCCTCTCTCATCCTCCAACCAGGTCACTCTAAATCCACCTACCTCTAATCCCTCCAGTATATGCTAGTCAGTGGAGGAATGGACTTGTTAGTGAGAATGAAAGCAATCAGGCAAAGGCCAAAAGCTTGCTTTTTATAAGTCTTCATATAGGCTGCAACCAGAAAGTGTGTCCCAGATTAACCGTGGGTATTCCTACCTCAAAAGATCTGGATTGAAAGTGAGTCTTTCAAATTCAAATTTAATTAAGAGACAAAGACATCCCTCAAATATGTAACCAGTTGTTTGGGGTTTTAGTTAACTCCAGATGTAGTCAAGTTGACAGCCAAGAACAACCATTATAAAGTACAACAGCATATTATAGTGTTGTCATAAAAGGGGGGGGGGTCAAAAAAAACATGGAATCAAGATAAATAAATATGGTATCAAGTTCTAAGAAATGCAGAGAAAGACAAGCAAACAAACAAAAACTATGGCTCTTATTTCATGTAGGGAGAAAAACCGAAGTGGTAGAAAGATTTGAAATATCAGTTGTAGTTATTTGCTACTTTAAGTCTCCATTTCTGTTTGGTTTGTTGGTTTTGTTTTTTTCATTTCTTTGTTGTTGTTGTTGTTGTTATGTTTTGTTTTTTGGGGTTTTGGGGGGGGTTGTTTTGTTTTGTTCTGTTGCCTACCTATGTAGATATTTTAATAAAGTAAAGACAATATCTTTTAAAATATAAAATTCAATCTCCTGAGGATGCATGCTAGACTTATTCTTTTTGCCTAGCTTATATAAGAGCCTGAATTCTGGTTCCACACAGTATGTTTTAAGTCTATTGAAGGAAAACAGCACAATAGGCTGGTATTATGGTATGGCCAGGGAATACTTAAAGACAGTAGAGGACAAAGTAAAGCAAACTTTCTTAGAAGCCAAAGACTTCTAATTCCTCTCCTATCTATTATTTGTTGTATTACCTTGGCTAATATCTTAAGTGCTTGGGCCATAAATTATCCCTTATTAAGTTTGGCAGAAAAGCAGGGACAGTCACACCAAAATTTTCAACATCCTTTCAATCTCAAAGAGCATAAGTCTAGAACCCCCACACTTTCTCTACACCCAAGTCACACAAAAAAATGTTCAGGATTGAAAGTGATCATTTACATGGTAGCTAAATCTAATAATAATAAAAAAGAATGGTTTCTTTTTAGAAGACATTTTTAAATAAATATTAAAGAAATGTTTCTAAACATAATAATTTTCTTTTTTTCATTTTTTCTTTCTCTACTATAACAGATTGCAATTTCTATGAAGGCAGGCTTTTTCACTAATTATTTGGTGTTTTGTTTTGATCTGTCTTTTTTGGTTTTTTTTTGTTTTGTTTTGCTTTTTTATACTATTTAAGGGGATGAAACAGGTCCAGAAGTGAAATTTTGTAAAATGGGTTAATAAAACTCTTTAGAAACTGATAATGTTGATATAGTTCTCCTAAGGGTAAAAAAATAAGTGACTGATTACACAGAAAATATATTGTATTTATTGTTATGATTTTAAATATTTCTTGCTTCTGTTTATTTTACTATTTACCATTTGGCAATTACATTGTTGAGAGAACCAAGCAAAATGATTCACTTTTGAATATTTAACCCCAGTGTATACCTGAAACCTAATGGAAGAATGTGAATGCATTGAGTCAAATAGGTAAATCAAGATAAGACTATAGCATGCTGAAAGGTATAGACGACTAGATGGCATAATCACAAGTGTGAGATTTCAGAGATACATCCTCTGCAATAGTATTCAAGATACTTGAGACACTGGAGGCCAAAACTCAAACCTGAAAGCTGACCCAAGAGTTTGCCAAGACCTATCTACTTCAATCAATGTTTTCTTCCCACAAGGTTCTATGTTGGTTATTATCTAGTCCATGTTTTTCTAATATCCTAGAAGGAATAAAACTATAACTTTAACTTGTTTTTATGTCAATCTATATTTTTTCACTGTATTGGTTTCTTTGCCTTACCGTGGTAAAGCACCTCAACCAAAAGAGAGTTCTGAAGACTTTATATTGGTTTACTGATCCAGAGGGAGAGTCTATAATAGCGGTGAAGGCATGGCAGTGGATGGCTGGAGCAGGAGGCTAAAAGATCATATCTTTAACCACTGCAAGTGGGGGGATTCTATAAACTCTCAAAGCCTTCCCCCAGAGATGCACTTCCTTCTGTAAGTTTCTGTGTCCTAAAAGTTACATAATGTCTCCAGAGTGATCCCCAACTAGAGACCAGTTATTCAAATACATGTGCCTATGGGGGACATTCTCATTCAAACAACCACAGTTGCTATATGAAACCAGTTTTAGATTAGAAGTTTAGTACCATTTAGATAAATAATATTTTCCAAGAGCCTGTATGTTAGATGCTTGGTTCTAAGCTGCAATTATCAGGAAAGATATCTCTCTCTCTCTCTCTCTCTCTCTCTCTCTCTCTCTCTCTCTCTCTCTCTCTCTCTCTCTCTCTCTCTCTCTCCTCACTCCTGGCCCTTGCAATCAGTAGTTTTATTTCACTATGCATGCTCTGTTGAGATGTATTCCTTCACTTAATGCCCAAGTCTAAAGAATAATCAGTCATTAGTAAATTCTAAGTAAACTTTCTCTTGTTATCACTTGCTTCATATATTTGATACAGAACTGGAAGGTTACATAAAACAGGAAAAGCCTATAGGACAAAATTTTCTTTTTCATTTTGAAGAATTGTGAAAGTGATGGCTAATTCCATTATTATACTATTCATTGTTCAAATCTCAACAACTGTGCAAATAAAAATAATCCTTATATTATTTTTATATAGAAAAGATTGTTGCATCATATGCCAAATTTATGAAAGCTTACTTAGTGGAATCCATATGTGGGCATATATGTATACATATAAAAAAACTGAGAAATTTTCTTATAATTTGTTATGCTTAGTTATTCAACAGTATTAGATGTTTATATTAGTCAAATATAAAAATAATCACTATTCAGACATGGCCTTTAAGGGACTAGGGTTTTGTGCAGTGGAATGAAAGAAAGTAATAACTAGAAAGGCTTCTAGTGGTCATAATAACTCACAATATTCAGTGTGTTTCATAAGAAATATTCTAAAAAGACATACCAGTTTAAAGGATGACAAAATGTAGTATTTTATCTGTACAGCAATGGTGATTATGAAATACATAAAGGTGTAAGAAAGAAACACATTTAAAATGGTCCATCAATGGAATCACCATGCCTGACCTAAAGCTGTACTACAGAGCAATTGTGATAAAAACTGCATGGTATTGGTATAGTGACAGACAAGTAGACCAATGGAATAGAATTGAAGTCCCAGAAATGAACCCACACACCTATGGTCACTTGATCTTTGACAAGGGAGCTAAAACCATACAGTGGAAAAAAGGCAGCATTTTCAACAAATGGTGCTGGCACAACTGGTGGTTATCATGTAGAAGAATGTGAATTAATCCATTCCTATCTCCTTGTACTAAGGTCAAATCTAAGTGGATCATGGAACTCCACATAAAACCAGAGACAATGAAACTTATAGAAGAGAAAGTGGGGAAAAGCCTTGAAGATATGGGTACAGGGGGGAAATTCCTGAATAGAACAGCAATGGCTTGTGCTGTAAGATTGAGAATCGACAAATGGGACCTCATAAAATTGCAAAGCTTCTGTAAGGCAAAAGACACCATCAATAAGACAAAAAGGCCACCAACAGATTGGGAAAGGATCTTTACCAATCCTAAATCAGATAGGGGACTAATATCCAATATAAATAAAGAACTCAAGAAGGTGAACTCCAGAAAATCAAATAACCACATTAAAAACATGGGGCTCAAAGCTAAACAAAGAATTCTCACCTGAGGAATACCAAATGGCTGAGAAGCACCTGAAAAAGTATTCAGCATCCTTAAACATCAGGGAAATGAAAATCAAAACAACCCTGAGATTCCATCTCACACCAGTCAGAATGGCTAAGATAAAAAAATTAAGTGACAACAGATGCTGGCGAGGATGTGGAGAAAGAGGAACACTCCTCCATTGTTGGTGGGATTGTAATCTTGTACAACCACTCTGGAAATCAGTCTGGCGGTTCCTCAGAAAATTGGACATAGTACTACCGGAGGTTCCAGCAATACCTCTCATGGGCATATACACAGAAGATGTTCCAACTGGTAAGAAAGACACATGCTCCACTGTGTTCATAGCAGGCTTATTTATAATAGCCAGAAGCTGGAAAGAACCCAGATATCCCTCAATAGAAGAATGGATACAGAAAATGTGGTATATTTACACAATGGAGTACTACTCAGCTATTAAAAAGAATGAATTTATGAAATTCCTAGGCAAATGGATGGACCTGGAGGGCGTCATCCTGACTGAGGTAACACAATCACAAAAGGATTCACACAATATGTACTCACCGATAAGTGGATATTAGCCCAGAAACTTAGAATACCCAAGATATAAGATAGAATTTGTGAAATACATGAAACTCAAGAATAACGAAGACCAAAGCATGGACCAGTTCCACTTCTTAGAATTGGGAACAAAACACCCATGGAAGGAGTTACAGAGACAAAGTTTGGAGCTGAGACAAAAGGATGGACCACTTAGAGACTGCCATATCTGGGACCCATCCCATAATCAGCCTCCAAATGCTGACACCATTGCATACACTAGCAAGATTTTTCTTAAAGGACCCTGATATAGCCGGGTCTTGTGAGACTATGCCGGGGCCTAGCAAACACATAAGTGGATGCTCACAGTCAGCTATTGGATGGATCACAGGGCCCCCAATGGAGGAGCTAGAGAAAGTACCCAAGGAGCTAAAGGGATCTACAACCCTATAGGTGGAACAACAATATGAACTAACCAGTACCCCCCTGAGCTCATGTCTCTACCTGCATATGTATCAGAAGATGGCCTAGTCGGCCATCAGTGGAAAGAGAGGCCCATTGGTCGTGCAAACTTTATATGCCTCAGTACAGGGGAGCGCCAAGGCCAAGAAGTGGGAGTGGGTGGTGGGGGGGGAGGATATTGGGGACTTTTGAGATAGCATTGGAAAAGTAAATGACGAAAATACCTAATAAAAAATTAACAAAAAAGAAATGGTCCATCAAAAAGAAATACCTTAGCCTGATAAGGTATGCTTATAATAAAATAATAGCATGAATAAGAGTATAAGAGTAACCATTTTCTGTTTGTATGTAAGGCTCATTCCATAAGACCCAACCTAGCACCCTTGAAAAGACCAAGAACTATAACCAGATAGATCATATTCTCTATGTGAGAAATGACTAGTGTTATTCTGCTCCATGAATATTGAATTAAAATGACTCCTAATGACTTATTGCAATAGCCATAGATCCAAACATCTTTCAGCTCTCATCTGAGAAGTTTCTTCTTGAGATATTTTAGAATGAACAAAGATCTTCAACTGGTCAATATACAGAGAAGAAAAGGCTGTGAAGTGCTCAGCCCTTTCTGGGACATCTATATCCCACTCATCCTCACATGGCTCGGGGATCTTCTTGGAAGAAAGGGAAGAAACAAGGCAAGAGCTAGAGGTGGTGGAAACCATCGAGAAAACAGACACAACAGGGCAGTTTGCAAATATAGACTCATGTTGATTGTGAAAGCACATGCAAACCTGTGCAAGCTCCAGCCAGACAAAATCCAGGCAAAACATGTGGAAGGTGGACATACATCACAAGCCAAGCAGCTTTTGACTTTTCATAGGCTCTGGAAGAGGTTAAACCAGTTGTCTTTAATGATATCACACATGGTAGATCAAAAAATGCCAAGGCATGAAGACTAACTTATTAAACAAACAAAGGAAGGAAGGAAGGAATATCAAAGTTGTATGGGAAAGAATGGGAGGGAGCTCAAGGAAGGAGTTGGAGAGGAGGTGAAGTTTTTCAAAATATATGAACTTCTCAAAGAATTGATGAAAATGTTTAAAATAATAGATACAGAATACATTCTAGCTTCTCAAGTATCCAGCAAAATGCAGCCTTTGTGCCAGGTCCAGGAAGCACATTGGATCAAGGAGAGGATGCTACAGTTGGTAATGTAAACAGTGGAGGCTATTGCACTCACTGATATGTGGATATTAGCCAAGAAACTTAGAATACCCAAGATACAATTTGCAAATTCACACAAGAAAATCAAGAAGGAAGACAAACACGTGAATACTTCATTCCTCACTAGAGTAGGTAACAAAATACTCATGGAAGGAGTTACAGAGACAAAGTTTGGAGCTAAGATGAAAGGATGGACCATCTAGAGACTGCCCCACCCAGGGGTCCATCCCATAATCAACCACCAAATGCAGACACTATTGCATATGCCAGCAAGACTCTGCTGAAAGAACCCTGATATAGCTGTCTCTTGTGAGGCTATGCCAGTTCCTGGCAAATACAGAGTGGATGCTCACAGTCATCTATAGGATGGAACACAGGGCCTCCAATGGAGGAGCTAGAGAAAGTACCCAAGGAACTGAAGGGCTCTGCAACATTATAGGTGAAACAACACTATGAACTAATCAGTAATCCCAGAGCTCGTGTCTCTAGCTGCATATGTAGCAGAAGATGGCCTAGTTGGCCATCATTGGGAAGAGAGGCCCCTTAGTTTTGCAAACTTTATATGCCCCAGTACAGGGAAACACCAGGGCCAAGAAGCCCACTTCTTGGGTGGGTGGGTAGGGGAGTGGGGGAGGGGTAATAGGGGACTTTTGGAATAGCATTTGAAATGTAAATGATGAAAATATCTAATAAAAAAAGAAATGGCATACAGACTGATAGTGTCAATCACTTAGAGCAGATTGTGTGAGCAGGACTAGGGACATTAAACACAATCATTTAAACTCAACTTCTAGTCATTTTAAAAGAAACACAAAAAAGGAAAAGACCATGATAGCCCAACACATTCCTATTTCTTTTGTGTATAAGAGTTTTCATGTATGGTTTCCTTTTTCTTTTTTTTTTTTTTTCTCTTTTTCTTTTATTAGATATTTTCTTTATTTACATTTCAAATGTTATACCCTTTCCTGGTTCCCCCTCTGAAAACCCCTTATCCCCTCCCCCTGCTCATCCACCCACCCACTCCCACTTCTCTGCCCTGGCATTCCCCTAAACGGGTGCATAGAGCCTTCACAGGACCAAGGACCTCTCCTCCCACTGATGGCCTACAAGGCATCCTCTGCTACATATGCAGCTGGAGCCATAACTCCCTCCATGTGTACTCTTTGGTTGGTGGTTTAGTCTCTGGGAGCTCTGGGAGTAATGATTGGTTCATTTTGTTCTTCCTCCTATGGGACTGCAAACTTTTTTTTTTAATTTTTAATATTTTTATTACATATTTTCCTCAGTTACATTTCCAATGCTATCCCAAAAGTCCCCCATAGCGCCCCCCACTTCCCTACCCACCCATTCCCATTCTTTTGGCCCTGGCATTCCCCTATATTGGGGCATATAAAGTTTGCAAGTCCAATGGGCCTCTCTTTCCAATGATGGCCGACTAGGCCATCTTTCGATACATATGCAGCTAGAGACAAGAGCTCCGGGGTTCTGGTTAGTACATCATGTTGTTCTGACAATAGGGTTGCAGATCCCTTTAGCTCCTTGGGTACTTTCTCTAGCTTCTCCATTGGGAGCCCTATGATACATCCAATAGCTGACAGTGAACATCCACTCCTGTGTTTGCTAGGCCCCGGCATCGTCTCACAAGAGACAGCTATATTTGGGTCCTTTCAGCAAAATCTTGCTAGTGTATGCAATGGTGTAAGCGTTTAGAAGCTGCTTATGGGATGGACCCCTGGATATGGCAGTCTCTAAATGGTCCATCCTTTCATCACAGCTCCAAACTTTGTCTCTGTAACTCCTTCCATGGGTGTTTTGTTCCCAATTCTAAGAAGGGGCAAAGTGTCCACACTTTGGTCTTCATTCTTCTTGAGTTTCATGCGTTTAGTAAATTGTATCTTATATCTTGGGTATCCTAAGTTTTGGGCTAATATCCACTTATCAGTGAATACATATTGTGTGAGTTCTTTTGTGATTGTGTTACTTCACTCAAGATGATGCCCTCCAGGTCCATCCATTTGGCTAGGAATTTCATAAATCCATTCTTTTTAATAGCTGAGTAGTACTCCATTGTGTAAATGTACCATAATTTCTGTATCCATTCCTCTGTTGAGGGACATCTGGGTTCTTTCCAGCTTCTGGCATGTATGGTTTCCTAAGCCAAACAGTGCAACTTGTCCCTCCTCTTAGTCTACTCCCATACTGACTAACAAAGTACATTTACTGCACTTGAGACGTGGAATGATTAGCACTTTCCCTAATGAGAACCTGCAGTATTTGTCTGCAAGAATGGTCAGGTGGATACAGAGCATGTGGAAGAAGTAGGAGACAGACTCGGGTTTTCCACACTTGGTTGACTTTGACTTGGGATTTTCTTGGCAGAATCACTTGGTTTTGAATCTATTGTCATTAGGAGAGAAAAAAATGGTTCCTCACTGAATACAAATGCTCCTGAAAAAAAAAGAATAACTGTTTCATTTTAATTTTTAATTTCCTTTGCTTCTATTCTGTTCCCTTACACTCACAAGTTTTCTCACTAATCAATTGCCAGCAATTTTACACATTACAAAAATATAGGGCATTTTATGTGATCTTGATTCTCAGGCCCCTGTCAATACCTTGGAAGCCCCATGATTGCCAAGACACCGATGAAAGTTAATAAGTTAATTTCTTAGTACATTGGTTCCTCAGTAGCTAGTGTCCGAATAAATTTATTGTACACTTAGAAGAAGACCTATGCACAGCGTTTTTTCCTGATCTCTAGAATTATCTCTCACTCCACAGGACAAGTGGAACCACACCTACTTTCTAAAGACGTCTCTGCAGCCACAAGAGCTATTGCAACAACTCTGAATGTGGAAATCACTGCAAATAACTCAAAACCATAGAAACTGCTATGCTTAGAATTTTGGGGTTTCTGCTTATCTAAGCTAATTATTTCAAAAGTCAGAGTTTCGACACAATGTTTATTCTGTCAACAGTTTAGGTCACTGTTAGGGTTTTTGGACTGTACTTGTGTTTCCCAGTAGTATAAAGAAGGACGCTTTGGATGTTCACACAAACCCCTGCTTAGGGTGTGAGTCTTTGGTTTCTATAGCCATTCAGAGCTTAGGTTCCTGAGCACAACTAGGTCAATTTGAAGGTAAGTGATCTAATGATTTCTATTTCAATTTTAATATTTCAAAATTGTAGATCATGTTTCCAAGAGACTCCCCATGTCAAGGAGAAAGTATACTTCTCAGACTATCAGTGTTTCTTTGTCTTTCTTTTGAACTAAGAAATATCTACTTTGCTTAAATTTCAAAAGAACCAAAGGTTCATAGACTTTGAGTCTCTTGTGAGTTAAACCGCAGTAAAAGGAAGAGCAGACACATGCTTCAGCCAAGGTTAGCTATGTGTCTGGACTCCAAGCCTACAATTAGCAGTGGTAAGTATCCTTTTTAGAGCCTCTGGGACCCCATAGGATAAAATGTGAGCTCTAAGAGGTTCAAGAAGTCTGCAAACAGATGAAAATGGAAAGATAAACTGTAGCATCTGCTGAGTTCTGTCAGGCCAGGTGCACTGAACTGCCCTGCAGATATGTTGTTTATGAGAGTAATGTGTACCTAAAGGTGATGGGAAACTGTGAACTTCCTTCTCAACCAGGATTCTCTAATGGTCACCAAGCCATCTTCAATGGTTCAGTGAGACTGTTGACTTCTGGAGAGGTCAAGAGGGTAGAGCAATTACCAGAAAACTGCAAAAACAGCTGCCCTTGTACTGTGAGCCCAGATTAGAAGTTGTTTCTCAATGATTCTCAATAATTCTCCCTCTCCCTCTCCCTCTCTTTCTCTCTCTCTCTCTCTCTCTCTCTCTCTCTCTCTCTCTCTCTCTCTCTCTCTCTCTCTCTCTCTCTCTCTCCAATCAATTCTACTGAACATTTGTTAATTTATATTTCCATTAAAAATATGTGCCACTGAGTCAAATATTTACATTAACTATTAGCTACCCTTAAAGTGTTTAAAGAAATTAAGAATCAGCAAACAAGGAACTATATGATAATATATGTTGAATGATGATAACATTAAATTAAAGAGACACTTTTCTTTGTATGAGAATTCCTCTTTTAACAACAACAAAAAAATCACCCTTTTTCCCCCTAATTTACTTATCTTAGTACCCAAGAAAGACACTCAGGACCTTGTACATACATGCAAGACAAGCAGTCAAATGCTGTGGCACTAATTGACATGCAAACCCAATAACCTTTCATCAAAACAAAATTGTTATAAAAGGAGAAGTTGACAGCCAGTTTTGTAACTAGTGTCATCAAATAAGTTGGGAGTCACCATCTTTTTTATATTCCCCTAGCAGATGTACGATCAAATAATAGATCAGAATATTTTATGTAAGCTCTGTCCTGGAAACTTTGATGATAATTGTGAAGAAAATCCACCTCTGATTTCAAACATCTACAAATCAAAGCAGATGGTATTTACTAAGAACTGAGGCCTAGTGATGTCACACATTGCCAATTATCCCAACCATTTCCATACTAAGTATACAAAATTAAGAGTTTGTTTTCTTTCTAATATGTATAGGGAGATTTTAGAAAGAATATATCTCTGCAAAGAATGATTCTTTAAGACTTGCAAGCATTTACATGGATAAATCACCCACATTTTCTCTGATCTCTCTCATCCCTGTGCTTTTAAGATGCTGAGGCAAAAACAAACAAAACAGGAAATATGAATTACCAGGGAACAACAGTGAATAGGCAAGTTGAGTGATCTGTAAAGGAGACCTGATTTGACTATCAAAATAAACTAGGGCTACAGAAGCTTATGAGTTGGGTTAAAAGAGACTAGCCAAAAAACATGAGGAAGATCTTCAATGTCTGCCTACCCTTTGCTGACAGAGACAATGGCTTCCATTTCTCTGTATCATGTTCACAGCCCACCAGGATCAGATACACAAATGCAAGTAGAATGCCATTAACATTGAAGACTGTATTCAACATGTGGCCCTTTCCTCTGATCTGTCAGATAAGATAAAAAAAAAAAAAGTCTAGCAAGAAAGTCCTCATTTCTGAGTCCATTAGAGAAACAATTCTGACACCCACCGTTGGCTTAAAATAAAATCCATTGTCCCATTGTATTGTTGCTGACATATCCTTTTATCACAAATAAGAAATGTAAGCTCATTACATTAAAATATAAGCAGAAAATAATCCTCTGAGACAGTTAAAAGAACTATAATTCAGTAGGATAATTGGGCAATATTAAAAATTGTATGTTTGCAACATACTTGCTGTCTTCATGGATATGCATCTAAAGTGTACTAACACCTAATTACAGAGTTGTGGCAATTGCTTATACTGAATTTTCACAATGATGATAATTGTTAAACACAATTGAGGAATAAAACTATGTAGCCAACAACAGTGAATAGAAATAGCCAGCACTGGGGCCTAAGCCTGTAATTCTAGCCATAAGAAGTCTGAGGCAAGAGGATAGGAAGTTTCAGATCAAATTGAGCTAGTTAAGTGAGTTCAAGGCTAAAATGGGTGAATTGGCAAGACCTTATCTCTAAATAGCATATCAAAAGAGATCTGGAGACATAGATAGTGGTAGAATATTTGTTTAACATGCATTGGTTTAATGTATAGTACCAGAAAACAAAACAAAAATTAAGGACATAAATATTTCCCTATTAATAGGAAAGATATTATGTCTTGAAAAACCTAAGCAGCATAATATGACTTCTTCTGCTGTGCTTGCATACATATAGCTAGGGTGTGTCCATATATTTTTATTGACATATAACAAGACATGTAACTATTAGTTTTTGTTAGAAATAAATAAGCTGAGACATAATGAAGGTAAGTGAATGTCATTTTTTGTTTTAGATGAAAGTTACTATATTAACTGCAAGAGCATATATTGTATTCATTATTAGAGCAAATTCAAATTGTGAATGTCAGGAACTAGTGGTGACTTTTAAATAACTCCAGATACTCCCACAGCACACCAAGAGAACACACACACATCCTGATTTTTATTCAAGCATTAGTCATGTAAATCTTTCTTGTACTCAGGGTAGTATAACTCTGGACATCCCAATGTTCCAGTAATCTGATAATTAATATTGCTAGAAAATTGGCAAAAGAATGCACTTCATTCAAGAGTCAAGCATTTTGAATCAGCTCATAGCATGCTGCCTCAATTGTACCTCCTTGAACTTCACTGTCAGTGATATAGAGAAGCGTGGTTCTTTCTCTCTTTTTTTAATTGAAAAATAGATTATTTGCTAATCTAGATTTCCTTTTCCCCTACCCCTCCCAGTTCCTGCCTCCACTCCCATTCAGGTCCACGCCCTTTCTGTCTCTCTTCAGAAAACAAGCATCCACCTTTGGAATAATAACAAAATAGATTAAAACAGAGTTAATTAACTAATTGATTAATTAATTAAAATATGACAAAGCAAACAAGTAAAAGAACCAAAGAAAACACAAGAGATGCTGTGAATATAGCAGAATTTCATTAGGACTTATGAATTCTAGTCCTCAGGACTGAAGGCTCTAGGCACTAGCTCAAGTTCTCCATGTTCAATGAGTGTGTAGGTGTTGTCTTAAAAAATAGGGCTTTAATGTCATTTTGTGGAAAGTCACCAATAGCCTTGGCAGTACCTGGGTTGTTTAGGAATTCCTATGGTACCCCATTAACCAACAACTTAATTAGATATAGCATATTTCAAATACTGGAAATTTCATTTGGCGATGAGAAATTTCCAGCTGGGCTTCTGTTGCCCTCCTCCCCATTATTTGGCAATTTAATGTACATCACCTTCATATGTTTATATATTTTAGGAAGATTCTACTGTATTCAGTTTCCTTATGACTCATCAACTACCCCTTTGTTTTCCCATCCCATAATCCCTCCCTTGCCTGCTTTCCTTCCCCTCTCTGTTTGATCCTCTCATTCCTGTCTCCCCTTCTCCCCCATTCATAACTATCTACCATATTTCTTATCCTAGAGGACTCTAATGTGTATCACAGCTCTAACTTTCTATGAACCATCTATAAAGGACCAAGGCAGTGAACTCTTGCTTGAGCTCCCTACAGAGTAGCCTAGACTTCTCCCCCAGTTTCCAGAAAGTATGAAAAAACTGAGTGTACCCAAGCTAGCACAGCATAAAATGAGTGGCTATTCTGAGAAATATACTATAAAATTTTCAATATTTTCATGAATTAAGTGTCTTCCAAATACATACTACATAATGTATCTTGTTTATTATCACTAGTTATTATATATGAAGTATATATTTAGGTTATCACTCTGTTAATTTTTATCCTAAAAAAATCTTTTTAAAAATCACACTTATATGAATTCACATATGAATTTATAGATTAACTTGTCATGTGAAACCTAGAAGAATGAAAGATAAGTAAATCTCATTACTTACCTATCAGGGCATTCTATTTCAGGGTCTGGAGATTGTGGAAGCATGACCAGACATCTTACCTTGTGTTTAATTTTGCTGGTCATACTGATTGACAAGAGTAAAGCCTGTTTCTGTGACCACTACCCATGGACTCACTGGTCCAGCTGTTCTAAGTCCTGCAATTCTGGAACCCAGAGCAGACAGAGGTGGGTGTGAGATATTCAGAATATTCTGAAGGATATCAAGGATGGGATAAGCAATATCAAATAGATCTTACTGTGCAATGAAGAACAATTATATTTCAACTAAGAACTTAGTATATCAGTCAGGATTTGAGTTCTATTTTACATGAAGTTGAAATGAAGTTTCTACTTTTGTTCTTTCTGCAAAATTAAAGGACTTCATAAAAATGATTAAGAATCTATACAGGGTGTTTATCTTTAATTCCTTAAAGCATCACATAACTCTCTGCTTGCCTACAGTTAATGAGTTAATTATACAGAATTTTATAGTCATTAAACAAATCCAAACTGGACATCAACTGAACAGCACTGCTATTTCCTTGATTGTTGGCACAGTTGATATAGCAAGAAAATTGTGCTTACTTACCAATATTTAATAATTCAATCTTTTCACAATTCAGACTCCTCAACTATACATCTTGCTTGTATCCATTAGATTTTTCTGTGCTCTTTCTTGATTTGCTCACATGACTTAGAGAAATTTTAATCCAGAAATATGGCTATTCTGGCAAGGGATCACACACAAAGACCTAGATCTGTGTGATCTGGATGAAATGCAGACATGCCACACACCTTTAATCCCTCTGCCTGTAATACTACAGACATGCCCTTAGTACACACCTTTAAGGTAAAATTAGTTTGTAGAAGGAAGAAGCCATGTTTGAAAGTGGTATGTAATTGAAGGGCAGACAACGTGATGAATCAGATAACCATTTGACAGAATAAGTCAGTGATAGGATATGCCTATCTCTTGTGAGAATAACACAGAAAAGAGAAGCTATTTAAGAGCACAGAGAGTCAGGCAATTGGGACTCAGTGCAGTGAGTACAGTGCAGTGGAGTTGAGTTCATTCATGAGATCATGCACTGCAGTGTAGGTCAACAGAGGCAGTTGAAGCCAGAGAATAAGGAGCCAGAAGAGTAAAACAAACTGCTAGAGTCAGTTTGCAGCCAAGCAGAGCAATTCATTTTTTTAAAAAATGAGAAAAGCCATATTAAATCAGTCCACCTGGGGAGGAGTATTTAACCAGAGCAGCCAAGTTGAACCAACCAGCCAAAGTTCAGGAAGAACTAGAAAGAGTGAGCTTATTCATCAGTAAGCCTCCAAGACAATTACATCAGGCGACTAAAAGTCACTTGTACTACATGACTTAAGAGAAAAAACACATAGTTCACATTGTTTACTATTATACTTCTTTTAGAGAATTATTTTTAAAAAGTATTTTTCTGTATCTCATTAAATTTACCAATTGACTTCCAATAAACAGTCCATGAAGTATGCGAAGAGACTCTTCTTCAAGAGTCATTCTAGCGTTCTCAACTGCCTTCTAGAGAGAAGGAGATGTAGTCCATCCCTCTCAGCTGCGCGCTGTCAAGCTCCTCCCTGGGTTCTCAAGCTCTCTTCAATCTTTAGTTTTCACTGCTTTCATATAGCAGTATATTCCTTTCCATTTCTACTTAGGGAATTTACATCAGTATTGTGAATTTTCTCCCTGATGTCAATATCCTAATCCAACTCAAACATTCCATTTTGTGTCAGCATCTTTCAAACATAGAGTAATTCATGAACAACCTTTATACTTAGAAGGGCTTCTTGTGTGGCTTAATGATTGGCCATCACTGTCTTGAAATTCTCCACTTTTGACTCTCCTTTTCATTATGATCTTGAGCTCTGTAAGGTTGTACAAACTATCCATGCACCATCCTTCCTGATGTCTATGATAATGTTATATTCTTATTCTTGGTAGGTAATGCCATACAATATTTTATTATTGATGTGAAGGCACTGTGAAAACACTGACTTTGAGTAACTTTTTCTCACTGTTACAGACGAATAGTAGTGAACAATTACTATCGGGAAAACTCATGTGATAAGCTTTGTATCAAGCAGGAGACCAGAAAGTGCAACTTGCAGACATGTCCCATCAACTGTGTCCTAGGAGACTATGGGACATGGTCAGACTGTGACCCTTGTACTGAAAAACAGGTATGTGAGCCACAGACATACCCAAATAATCTGAGTCCCAAGTAAGTGTCAGTATCCCATAACAGATTCAGTATAAGAGACATTGAATTTTTGAAAATACATTGTCCTAATTTTCATTAGAGGAAAATTGTGTTTAGTGGTGATGGTGGCAGTGGTGATGGTGATAGGGTTCTATTACATGAACTTTGGACATATGAACACCAAAAGGAAAGTCCACCTCTGATCATACCACACTTATCCATATCGGAACCCCACTGACTTCTCCTGAGACTTCTGAAAGCAAAAATAAATGCTAAAAACTTCTGCTTTTATCCAGTGCTTAAAACTAAACTGAAATAAGGGAAATAAGTCAAGATCCTGACCCTTTGTTCTTCCTCTAAACTCTGTTTACCCTTCAGAAAGTCCCTTAACTTGTTTATTTTTTCCAGCTGCAGTATTTACCCAGCTCTTAGGCATTCCTGTAAAGGCCACATCATATGACCAACATTAACCTCAGTCAGAGTCCTGTGTTCCCAACAGCTACACATTACAGAGGAAGAAGAAACTTCATTTGTGGAAGACAAACTCCGAGAACTGTGCTGGTTCCCTTAAGTCAATCATGAAAACCGCATCCTAGTTTATGTTTATATACAGCGTATGTTCCAGCTCCTTAGGGGACTAAGTATTTTGACCAAGAATGTACCATTAATTAATACCGGATCTGTATTTTGAACTCAGGCTTTCCTGGAATTTAAGTCAGCACCGGCTAATTCTGTCATATTTCTACCCTCACTCTCCATTTTCCTCCTCATCAAAATGTGTCAAAGTGTGGCGAATATGTCAAATCAGTTTCCATAGTGACTACTTTCTGATGCAAAAACATCTCAAGAACCTTTCCCATTTGTCACTTGACACTGTCAGAGATATAAAAGGACTATTTTATTGCCTGCACCCAGGAGACCCTCAGTAAACACTTTTGCATTTGCTGTTGGTGTAATTTAGAAATCATATGATTTCGGAGTGAGGAAAAGCCTTCTCATTTTTCACTCTGGGAAACTGAGGCAAACCAAGTGCTGATTTACTAAAAAGATGCACTATAATGAAATTGAGGGGAAGTATTAGTGCAGTCCAGGTACTGTCACGATGGGAAAGATTACAACTGTGACTGACAAGGACATCCTAGGATGGATTCTTACTTTGACTTTGGTATTGCTTTGAAATTATTCACTCACCCTTACTTCTCTTTCAGGTTAAAGTTAAATCTGTCCTGCGCCCAAGTCAGTTTGGGGGGCAACCATGCACAGAGCCCCTGGTGACCTTTCAACCATGTGTCCCCTCCAAGCTCTGCAAAATTGAAGAGACTAAGTGCAAGAATAAATTCCTCTGTGACAGTGGTAATATATTCTGCTAAAAAATTCAGTCTCCACTAAAAATACTGACTGCCAGGAAAAGCTATGAAAGAAAAATCCTTCCCCATTGTAAGCATTCAGGGGACTGTTGTTATGTTACAAATTACCCAGGCACTCAGGTGTGAAATTAGCTTTCGAGACTTAATAATCTTGACCAGTTCCCTGATACGTTTGCTTAAGTAACAGTGTTCAAAGCCCTACTTTATTATAGCGGTGGAGAGGGAAAGAAGAGGACAAAAGAAAAGACAGTAGCAGATTGTTTAACAAATAGATATTAATACCACAAATCTATAATGAGGATTACCCAAAAGTGATGAGACAGGGGGTGGGGGTGGGGGACAGGAAAATGGCTCAGTGGATGAAGTAGCTTGCAGCCAGCCTCATAACATGAATTCCACTCCAAGCGCCTCCGTTATAGAGAACTGCTGATAGTTACTCTGATCATGTTCATCTGGCATGTACATGCGCGCGCACGCACACACACACACACACACACAAATAAAAACACATACACATACTCTACATAAAATAAACAAACACATAAATAAATAATAAATGAATCAATGCAAAACCAGTTTAAATAATAAGTGACAGACCTTTTTTTAACCGTTGAAACAAGACTGATGAGATATTATTATGTCATGTGAATCTTAAATAAATTTTCATGATTGGTCCTCAAAGGTTGTCCCCCACAATAATTAAAAGTCATGTTGGTTTAAATGTTATCAGCATTAGGTATAAAGTATCCTAAGATTTGTAAGAACTGATATTTAAGTTACATTAGAATACAGTCAAGTCTTAAATACTTTAATCATAGGGACTCATCTGTTGATTACTAGCTCACTAACTCCTACCATTTTGAACAGTTTAGATGTAATTTCTACAATGCTTCAGCAAACATCCAAATAACCAAGGTCGATGTTACAGTTGTCTGGTCTATCTTGCTATCAGTCAACTGTCAACCCTCCTACATCAATATATGTGCTTGTATCAACTCGTGTGTGTGTGTGTGTGTGTGTGTGTGTGTGTGTGTGTGTGTGTGTATGTGAGTGTGAGTGTGTATGTGCAAGCATGTAGGCCAGTGAATCCTATTTACAAAAATGAACTCAAGTCAATTTTGGCATCTGAGCCATAGTTCTTTGATCTTCTACATAAAAAACCAATTGTAGTTATAAAAAAGAAAGAAATTTCACATGGATAAGCCCCAGATTGCTTCTCTGTGCTAGCAAAATTTTATGTAATAGTAACTAGGAAGTTTTAGATTTTATAGATAGTTGCCTTAAGACCTCAGAACTAAAATTCTCCCTTTCTTACGCTCTGCTCTTGACCTTAGTCTCTGCCAGCTTCTTCTAAATACAGATGAAAGTGTTAGTGTCAGGGTTTTTTCCTAACCTAGAAAATGAGGGTACATTTTGGGTTCAGAGATAGACCTTGTACCTTCATGATGAGGTCACATCACAAATTAACTTAAGAGAAGATAATAAAAATTTTGATGGAATTGGCTGAGAATAATCCAGACATGAACATTACATCCAAAATCCTAAAATCAAAATTTACAACTGAAGTGCAGCTCTTACAGGTTTTAAATGCAGTTATTATAGTGAACAACTGAGAGGCTTTATTCAGCAGACCTATGAAATTGGATGTAGAAGAGGTCTATGTAGATAAAATGTTCATGAGCCTACAAAAGCCTTAGAGTCACATAGTGATCACTAATGCACTATGGCAAATTTAAGGCAAGTCTGCAGCTGCGGCTGCTGTATTCCAGGTCAACAGCATTATGTCCACAGCCACTGTTTAAAGACTGGAATGACAAGATGGTTCAGCATCCTGATGAGCAACCAGAGTTCATTCTCTGAGAATTACATGGTAGAGAGAGAACCAAGTCCTGCAAATTGTCTTCCATTCTCATGTACCCCACTACCCATGGCTGCTGCACCATCGTCCCTCCAATAAAAACTAATTAAGATTTATAATAAAATTAATACTTAAAACATGCAAATTATCACAATGTCTGTAATTGTTGGTAAGCTGTTGTGTCCATATTTTCTGATTGAGTGATTTGAGGCAAGATGATATTTAGTCTGTTTAAGACTCAGTCTTGGCTTTCAGTCTTCTCAGAATCCTCAAGGCTACAATACCATTTTAATATTTGTATGGAATTTTGAGCCTTACCATGGCACTAGATGTAATAGAGTATGCCAGTTTACCCCCCAGGGTTCTAATTTTAAACAATGAATAAAAAAATTATCTAGTCTTTCAGGAATTTATAAAAATAATATGCAATCACAATAACACAGTCAGTCTAATTTAAAAACAAAGGTTTATAATGTCTAAATGACTACCTGGAGCCAACTAGCGATCTGTTTTATCCACGATTTCAATTTTGTGATTACAGTCACTCATGGTCAGCTACAGTCTGATATTTTGAATAAAACAAAGTCCAGAATTAAATAATTGTATCTTTTAAATTCTATGTCAGAAGAGAGCAAGGAAACTGTGTGTCACCCCACCATGTCCTTCCCATGCTACTGATCACCTCTTTGTTTTGCATTCCACAACATACACTACCTGCCCATTGTGTCAGTTATAAGATCACTGCAACAGTCAGCTGTAGCAGCACACCTGATCATCAACACTTATTTTACTTATAAATGGTCCCTAAGTACAAGGGCTGTGGTGATATCAATTCATGTGAGCCCAAAAGAAGCATGAAGTGTCAAGATGGAAGTTCTCGACTTAAAGAACTTAAGAAAATAGTATACTGAGGAGGGTAAGACCCAGGGTAGGAAAAAGCTAGTGTCTGTGCACTTGTAAAGAAGGGAAAATAAACTAGACTAGCATAGCTGTCTCATCTCAAACTACAGGGGTTTGGGACGAAATGTATGATGGGAACTTGAGGCATGAATTACAGGACTTTGTGCTCCCTAAAGTCTAGACATGTGACAAGTCTTGTGAATTGTCCCTCACAGGTAAGAGGGACTACTGCATATGTATTCACTAACCTTAATAAATTCTGAAGCATTCAAACTGCTCTTCAACTTCCCATCCCCCACTTTGGTATAGGCTTCAATCATAGCTCATAATGTCACCTCCTTCCTGCTTCTTATTCCATTGAGTTGGTATTGCCTACGGTCATTCTCAGCTGTGTCCCACCTTGCCTATGTAACCCTTGTCCTCTATTACTAAACACTACTCCAAAAGTATCTTGCTTCTTTCATCTCAGCACTTGTCGACATATCCCTTCCAATGTCTAGAAGTGTCAAAGCATAGTTAAAAAAACAAAAACAAAAGCAAACAAACAAACAAAAAAACAAAAAACATGTGTTTTCCATGAGTATCCTTAGAGCTATCTAAGAAAATATAATGCCTCTCTAAAAGGAAACACTACCCCAAACTGGATTTTTTCTTCAATATGTTAGCACCAAGAGCAGTACTTTAAAAATGCATCATAAGTCAGAATGGCCCTCCTCTCTGTTTCAAATTAAATAGCCCGTTCTCTTCTCTTTACCAAAAAAAGACTAAAAATACATAAAAACAAAAACCCTAGACTTTATACATTACACTATAATGTACAGTTTCCTAAAAGTAACTTCTTCTGGTTTATATCTTAAAATTGACAGAAATCCAATCCCATCTTTTAGTTCTGTATGATTATGATCATAGCCATGATTATAATAGCTGTCTACAGAACATAAGACAAGATCTTGAATAATCTAAAGAAGACAGTTAATTTTGAATATGCCTTATAACTAGAAGTTATTAACCAAACTCAGTGAAACTAAGTGTTTGCAGAAGTCCTTTGTAGTAATAAGAAATTTAATTCAGCAAATACTCAAGTCCCCATGCCAAGCATGATTTAGTCTAATTAGTGGAACACAGTGTAAGGGAATCACCTGACACAGCTTCTCAAGCTGGTAATCTCCAGGAAGATGTATATGAGATGAAGATTAGATGTCTGGCTTCTTCCACGCAACATAAACTTTTAGAGATTTGGAGATGTATTGTTTGCACAAGTAGATTCCAAAAGTAATTGGGTTTTTTTGGGGTTTTTTTTGTTTTTTGGGTTTTTTTTAATATTTTTATTAGGTATTTTCCTCATTTACATTTCCAGTGCTATCCCAAAAGTCCCCCATACCCTCCCCCCACCAAGTAATTGTTTTAAAACAAAAATAATGTAGACTCTACCTAGAAATCAAAACAAAATTCTGAACCTGTTACTACTCGCTTTCTTCAAACCAATATCTCTGTAGAAAGCTCACTATAATGTAAATTTAAAATTCTCTTTGGAGAAAAAGAAGAAAATTCTCTTCTTGAAAATATACCAAATGCAACTAAATAATCTTACAGTAACTCTTAGACACTCAAGCCCTAAAGGTGACATCAGTTTATCACTTCACTTCATATATCCCTCATACCTTACCTGCAACATTCTCTTGACATTTTAAACATTTGTGTCTCACCTGAATAAATGCTTTCCTGAGTAATAACACATTGGTGATGCTGTGGTGTGCTTTCTTGACCAGGGCGCTGTATTCCCAGCAAGTTAGAATGCAATGGAGAGAATGACTGTGGAGACAATTCAGATGAAAGGAACTGTGGGAGGACAAAGCCAGTGTGCCCACAGATAAACACGCCCATCCCTAGTGTGCAGCTGATGGGCACTGGGTATGTAACATCCTTTTATAATTTTGGAAAGAAAGTGTATCTTGGAAATAGTGGGAGGCATGTCAACAACAGAACTATAGAAAGTACACAAAGTCATGAAAAGTAAGCAACTTGCTGTTGTATGATGTTCGGGTCATTGAAGAAATTGATCAGGAAAAAGAGAACATTGCTTATGGTTGTATTTATAAGTCAACATCCCAAAAGGAAAATCCATCTGGTTTTGGCACGAGAGGGTAGGACAGGGTAAATAATGGAGGGAGGATGGGAGGAGAAAATGGAGGAAAGGAGGGAGAGAGAGAGGAGAAGAGACAGAAAAAGAGATAGAGAGAAAGAGACAGAAACAGACAGAGAGAGCTCCTCATCACCTTCAAGTGGGAGACTCTCCTTAGGAACAGCACTGGGCTCCTCCAATGTCACTTCATCTTCATCAATACCTAAGCCTAGCTTGATCATATAGTTGATCATGTGGCAAAGAGTTAGAGTTCCTATTGGAAAGCCTGTGCCTTCTGTTGTCCCCCACTCCCATAGTTCTTTCTCCCTCTCCCACCTAGTTTCTCTCTCTCTCTCTCCTTCCCTCCCCCTCTCTCTCCCCCTCCTCCTCCTCCTCCTCCTCCTCCTTCTTCTTCCTCTCTCTCTCTCTCTCTCTCTCTCTCTCTCTCTCTCTCTCTCTCTCTCTCTCTCTCTCTCTCTCTCTCTCTCTCTCTCTCTCCCTCTCTGCTGCTATCTAATGACTGCTTCCTTCTCTACTTTTCCTGTGTCTAAGGCAGAAAAAAATCCCCTCCCCCTCCTCCTCTCCTGACAACAAGGTTGTGAGGATTGTTTTGTTTTGTTTAATTCTGATATTTAAGTATTCTAAACAGAAACAAGAAGAAAGAAGGGAGGGATGGGGGAGAGAGGAAAGGAAGGAAGAGGAGCTAAACATTCATAAAAATAAAGAATTATTATGACCAAGTGAAGATGTAGAATAAGATGTGTGTCATTGTGGCCTGAGATTCCCTCCCCTAGACAGTATGATTTATGGATAGGTCAGTGCTTCTCAGACAGAACAACCTTCTGGTCTTACCTTAAAAATGAGAAACTGAACTTCAGGAGGTTTAATTAAGTATGCCAAGTTGTGAATGGTGGGACTAGAACTCAAGGAGAGATTTATCAACCAAATTTGTTTCTATAACCCCACAGCAGCACCACTTAGAGAAACTATGAAGGAAATCTGAGACCTGGCAGCCCTTGTTGACTGGGACTCAAAAATCCTCATGTTGCTATTTCAGGAGGGCACCTACGTTTAGCAAGGGGATCTATATTCTTTAAGCTGTGCCTATGTTTTCAAATAATTTAAAGACTATGAAAGGAGTCAAAGAAAAAGGAACTGAACCTCAGTTTGAAACATAAGAGAAAATGTATAAAGATAATCTTCCTTTTCCCCTATTCCCATGATGAACCCAACACTTTAATTTGGGGTCAGGACACCAATTAGCTGTCAGGTTCTATTGCTTCATACTGGAATTTTAAAGCATTTAACTCATCTTGGACTGGAGAAAGGACTCGGTGTGTAAAAGCAATGGCTGCCCATGCCTGGCCACCTGAGTCTGGACCCCCAGAACAGAACACATGTAAGACTCAGGTGTGTCAGAGGCAGGAGACTGCTATATGCTTACAAGCCAAATACTTTGGAGTTTGCAATGCAGAATAAGCAACAAGAAAGACCCAGTCTCAAAAACAGAGGAAGGACAGAGTGAACTCTTAAAACTTGTCCTCTGACTCACACGTGTATGCCATAGCATGCCACTGTGCACAAGTGCAAAATGAAGATTCTAAGTCTTTAAATTTAATTTAAAATAAATCCCTCAGTGATGTTTTCAACATTACTTTTTTTGCCACAGTTGCATAACACAGAATCCTGCGTCTGAAAGGCTATCAGCAATGCCATTATAGCCTCATTTGATTTACAACAAAAACCAGTAACCACTGGGCCCAGCTCCAGAACACTTGTGAAATACAAAAGACATTAGCCTGGAATGAGGGAAGTTGGCTTCCGCATGTATTTCTGCATTAACTATCACAACCAAGTTATTTAATATCATGGGCCTCAGTTTCCCCATATGTATCCCGTGTGACTACAAACTGATCTGTGGTACGGCCCTAAGACTTTCTGTTTCCCACTCACAGGAGAGTGTTTTGATGTCTTTATTTTATTTTTTTTTAATCAACGGGTAGAAATATCTTCCCTATTATCTTTTCCCTGCAAGAAAATCCCAGACCCCAAATGCCCACTGATGATCACAGTGTTCCTGATGCTCTGATTTTCAAGAGTTTGTTATGTTCCTAATGGAAGGAACATTACTTTGGCAGGCAAACTGTGTGGCCTTCTGACAACCAGAACTGTTGTCTCTAGGCTTCTTAGAAATGAACAGAGGCTGCCAACTCAAGGACAGCCAGTCCTCTCTGTTCTCCCCTGAGGGAGAGACTTGAGATTTACTATAACTTCTTTCTAATCAGCTGGCCTAAGTGTCTCAGCCTCCTTCTTCAGGCTTCCAGTAATTTTCTGCCCACAAAAGATATATTTTAGACATCTGGCTATTTTTTAAAATTACCTCTTTCTGAGAAAGAAAATTAGCAATACAATATTTCCAACATCAATCACTAAGCCCCATACCTACAGCGAGTGTCACACAAGATGAACGTGTGTGGTTCATTTTCTTTTTCTTTTTTTTTTAATTAGGTATTTTCCTCAATTACATTCCCAATGCTATCTAAAAAGTCCCCAATACACTACCCCCCAGTCCCCCCCCCACCCCCAAACCTTGGCCCTGGCATTCCCCTGTACTGGGGCATATAAAGTTGGCAAGTCCAATGGGCCTCTCTTTCCAGTGATGGCCGACTAGGCCATCTTTTGATACAAATGCAGCTAGAGTCAAGAGCTCTGGGGTACTGCTTAGTTCATAATAATGTTCCACCTATGGGGTTGTAGTTGTAGTTCTCTTTAGCTCCTTGGGTACTTTCTCAAGCTCCTCCATTGGGGGCCCTGTGATCCATCTAATAGCTGACTGTGAGCATCCACTTCTGTGTTTGCTAGGCCCCGGCATTGTCTCACAAGAGACAGCTATATCTGAGTCCTTTCAGCAAAATCTTGCTAGTGTATGCAATGGTGTCAGCGTTTGGAAGCTGGTTATGGGATGGATCCCTGGATATGGCAGTCTTTAGATGGTCCATCCTTCCTTCACAGCTCCAAACGTTATCTCTGTAACTCTTTCCATGGGTGTTTTGTTCCCAATTCCAAGAAGGGGCACAGTGTCCACACTTTGGTCCTCATTCTTCTTGAGTTTCATGCGTTTAACAAATTGTATCTTATATCTTGGGTATCCCAAGTTTTTGGGCTAATATCCACTTATCAGTGAGTACATATTGTGTGAGTTCCTTTGTGAATATGTTACCTCACTCAGGATGATGCCCTCCAGATCCATCCATTTGCCTAGGAATTTCATAAATTCATTCCTTTTAATAGCTGAGTAGTACTCCATTGTGTAAATGTACCACATTTTCTGTATCCATTCCTCTGTTGAGAGGCATCTGGGTTCTTTCCAGCTTCTGGCTATTATAAATAAGGCTGCTATGAACATAGTGGAGCATGTGTCCTTCTTACCGGTTGGGACATCTTCTGGATATATGCCCAGGAGAGGTATTGCTGGATCCTCTGGTAGTACTATGTCCAATTTTCTGAGGAACCGCCAGACTGATTTCCAGAGTGGTTGTACAAACTTGCAATCCCACCAACAATGGAGGAGTGTTCCTCCTTCTCAACATCCTCGCCAGCATCTGCTGTCACCTGAATTTTTGATCTTAGCCATTCTGACTGGTGTGAGGTGGAATCTCAGGGTTGTTTTGATTTGCATTTCCCTGATGATTAAGGATGTTGAACATTTTTTCAGGTGCTTCTCTGCCATTCGGTATTCTTCAGGTGAGAATTCTTTGTTCAGTTCTGAGCCCCATTTTTTAATGGGGTTATTTGACTTTCTGGAGCCCACCTTCTTGAGTTCTTTATATATATTGGATATTAGTCCCTTATTTGATTTAGGATAGGTAAAGATCCTTTCCCAATCTGTTGGTGTTTTTTTTTTTTTGTCTTATTGATCTTGTCTTTTGCCTTGCAGAAGCTTTGCAGTTTCATGAGGTCCCACTTGTCAATTCTCGATCTTACAGGACAAGCCATTGCTGTTCTATTCAAGAATTTTTCCCCTGTGCCCATATCTTCAAGGCTTTTCCCCACTTTCTCCTCTATAAGTTTCAGAGTCTCTGGTTTTATGTGAAGTTCCTTGATCCACTTAGACTTGACCTTAATACAAGGAGATAGGAATGGATCAATTCGCATTCTTCTACATGATAACAACCTGTTATGCCAGCACCATTTGTTGAAAATGCTGTCTTTCTTCCACTGGATGGTTTTAGCTCCCTTGTCAAAGATCAAGTGACCGTAGGTGTGTGGGTTCATTTCTGGGTATTCAATTCTATTCCATTGGTCTACTTGTCTGCCACTATACCAGTACCATGCAGTTTTTATCACAACTGCTCTGTAGTAAAGCTTTAGGTCCTGCATGGTGATTCCACCAGAGGTTCTTTTATCCTTGAGAAGAGTTTTTGCTATCCTAGTTTTTTTGTTATTCCAGACGAATTTGCAGATTGCACTTTCTAATTCGTTGAAGAATTGAGTTGAAATTTTGATGGGGATTGCATTGAATCTGTAGATTGCTTTTGGCAAGATAGCCATTTTTACAATGTTGATCCTGCCAATCCATGAGCACGGGAGGTCTTTCCATCTTCTGAGATCTTCTTTAATTTCTTTCATCAGGGACTTGAAGTTCTTGTCATACAGATCTTTCACTTCCTTAGTTAGAGTCACGCCAAGGTATTATATATTGTTTGTGACTATTGAGAAGTGTGTTGTTTCCCTTATTTCCTTCTCTGCCTGTTTATCCTTTGTGTACAGAAAGGCCATTGACTTGCTTGAGTTACTTTTATATCCAGCTACTTCACCAAAGCTATTTATCAGGCTTAGGAGTTCTCTGGTGGAATTTTTAGGGTCACTTATATATACTATCATATCATCTGCAAAAAGCGATATTTTGACTTCTTCTTTTCCGATTTGTATCCCCTTGATCTCCTTTTGTTGTCTAATTGATCTGGCTAGGACTTCAAGTACAATGTTGAATAAGTAGAGAGTGAGTGGGCAGCCTTGTCTAGTCCCTGATTTTAGTGGGATTGCTTCCATCTTCTCACCATTTACTTTGATGTTGGCTACTGGTTTGCTGTATATTGCTTTTATCATGGTTAGGTATGGGCCTTGAATTCCTGATCTTTCCAAGACTTTTATCATGAATGGGTGTTGGATTTTGTCAAATGCTTTTTCAGTATCTAACGAGATGATCATGTGGTTTTTGTCTTTGAGTTTGTTTATATAATGGATTACATTGATGGATTTTCATATATTGAACCATCCTTGCATCCCTGGGATGAAACCTACTTGGTGAGGATGGATGATTGTTTTGATGTGTTCTTGAATTCGGTTAGCGAGAACTTTATTGAGGATTTTTGCATCAATATTTATAAGGGAAATTGTTCTGAAGTTCTCTATTTTTCTTGGGTCTTTATGTGGTTTAGGTATCAGAGTAATTGTGGCTTCATAGAATGAGTTGGGTAGAGTACCTTCTGATTCTATTTTGTGGAATAGTTTGTGAAGAACTGGGATTAGATCTTCTTTGAAGGTTTGATAGAACTCTGCACTAAACCCATCTGGTCCTGGGCTTTTCTTGGTTGGGAGACTATTAATGACTGCTTCTATTTCTTTAAGGGATATGAGACTGTTTAGATCATTAACCTGGTTTTGATTTAACTTTGGTACCTGGTATCTGTCTAGAAACTTGTCCATTTCATCCAGGTTCTCCAGTTTTGTTGAGTATAGCCTTTTGTAGAAGGATCTGATGGTGTTTTGGATTTCTTCAGGGTCTGTTGTTATGTCTCCCTTTTCATTTCTGATTTTGTTAATTAGAATACTTTCCCTATGCCCTATAGTGAGTCTGGCTAAGGGTTTATCTATCTTGTTGATTTTCTCAAAGAACCAGCTCCTCGATTGGTTGATTCTTTGAATAGTTCTTCTTGTTTCCACTTGGTTGATTTCACCCCTGAGTTTGATTATTTCTTGCCTTCTACTCCTCTTGGGTGAATTTGCTTCCTTTCGTTCTAGAGCTTTTAGGTATGTTGTCAAGCTGCTAATGTGTGCTCTCTCTAGTTTCTTTTTGGAGGCACTCAGAGCTATGAGTTTTCCTCTTAGAAATGCTTTCAATGTGTACCATAAGTTTGGGTATGTTGTGGCTTCATTTTCATTAAACTCCAGAAAGTCCTTAATTTCTTTCTTTATTCCTTCCTTGACCAAGGTATCATTGAGAAGAGTGTTGTTTAGTTTCCACATGTGTGTTGGCTTTCTATTATTTATTTTGTTATTGAAGATCAGTCTTAGTCCATGGTGATCTGATAGGATGCATGGGACAATTTCAATATTTTTGTATTTGTTGAGGCTGGTTTTGTGACCAATTATGTGGTCAATTTTGGAGAAGGTACCGTGAGGTGCTGAGAAGAAGGTATATCCTTTTGTTTTAGGATAGAATGTTCGGTAGATATCTGTCAGATCCATTTGTTTCATAACCTCTGTTAGTTTCACTGTGTCCCTGTTTAGTTTCTGCTTCTATGATCTGTCCATTGGTGAAAGTGGTGTGTTGAAGTCTCCCACTATTATTGTGTGAGGTGCAATGTGTGCTTTGAGATTTACTAAAGTATCTTTAATGAATGAGGCTGCCCTTGTATTTGGAGCATAGATATTCAGAATTGAGAGTTCCTCTTGGAGGATTTTACCTTTGATGAGAATGAAGTGCCCTTCCTTGTATTTTTGATGACTTTGGGTTGGAAGCCAATCTTATCAGATATTGTAATGGCTACTCCAGCTTGTTTCTTCCTACCATTTGCTTGGAAAATTGTTTTCCAGCCTTTCATTCTGAGGTAGTGTCTATCTCTTTCTCTGAAATGAGTTTCCTGTAAGCAGCAAAATGTGGGTCCTGTTTCTGTAGCCAGCCTGTTAGTCTATGCCTTTTTATTGGGGAGTTGAGTCCATTGATATTAAGAGATATTAGGGAGAAGTAATTGTTGCTTCCTTTTATTTTTGTTGTTAGAGTGGGTGTTCTGTTCTTTTGGCTGTCTTCTTTTATGTTTGTTGAGGGATTACCTTCTTGCTTTTTCTAGGACGTGGTTTCCATCCTTGTATTGGTTTTTTTCTGTTATTATCCTTTAAAGGGCTGGATTCATGGAAAGATAATGTGTGAATTTGGTTTTGTTGTGGAATACTTTGGTTTCTCCCTCTATGGTAATTGAGAGTTTGGCTCGGTATAGTAGCCTGGGCTGGAAATTGTGTTTTCTTAGTTTCTGTATAACATCTGTCCAGGCCCTTCTGGCTTTCATAGTCTCTGGTGAAAAATCCGGTGTAATTCTGATAGACTTGCCTTTATACTTTACTTGACCTTTTTCCCTTACTGCTTTTAGTATTCTATCTTTATTTAGTGCATTTGTTGTTCTGATTATTATGTGTCAGAAGGAATTTCTTTTCTGGTCCAGTCTATTTGGACTTCTGTAAGCTTCTTGTATATTCATGGGCATCTCTTTCTTTAGGTTTGGGAAGTTTTCTTCTATAATTTTGTTGAAGATATTTGCTGGTTCTTTGAGTTAAAAATCTTCATTCTCATCTACTCCTATTATCTGTAGGTTTGATCTTCTCATTTTGTCCTGGATTTCCTGGATGTTTTGAGTTAGGATGTTTTTGGATTTTGTATTTTCTTTGATTGGCGTGCCAATGTTCTCTATCGAGTCTTCTGCACCTGATATTCTCTCTTCCATCTCTTGTATTCTGTTGCTGATTCTCACATCTATGGTTCCAGATTTCTTTCCTAGGGTTTCTATCTCCAGCGTTGCCTCAATTTGGGTTTTCTTCATTGTCTCGACTTCCCTTTTTAGGTCTTGGATGGTATTATTCAATTCCATCACCTGTTTGATCTGATTTTCCTGCAATTCTTTAAGGGATTTTTGTGCTTCCTCTTTAATGTTTTCTACCTGTTTAGCAGTGTTCTCCTGCAGTTCTTTAAGGGATTTTTGTGCTTCCTCTTTAATGTCTTCTACCTGTTTAGCAGTGTTCTCCTGCAATTCTTTTTTTTTAATATTTAATATTTTATTACATATTTTCCTCAATTACATTTCCAATGCTATCCCAAAAGTCCCCCATAGAGCCCCCCCCCACTTCCCTACCCAACCATTCCCATTCTTTTGGCCCTGGCATTCCCCTATATTGGGGCATATAAAGTTCGCAAGTCCAATGGGCCTCCCTTTCCATTGATGGCCGATTAGGCCATCTTTCGATACATATGCAGCTAGAGACAAGAGCTCCGGGGTTCTGGTTAGTACATCATGTTGTTCCAACAATAGGGTTGCAGATCCCTTTAGCTCCTTGGGTACTTTCTTTAGCTTCTCCATTGGGAGCCCTGTGATACATCCAATAGCTGACTGTGAACATCCACTCCTGTGTTTGCTAGGCCCTGGCATCGTCTCACAAGAGACAGCTATATTTGGGTCCTTTCAGCAAAATATTGCTAGTGTATGCAATGGTGTCAGCATTTAGAAGCTGATTATGGGATGGATCCCTGGATACGGCAGTCTCTAAATGGTCCATCCTTTCATCACAGCTACGAACTTTGTCTCTGTAAGTCCTTCCCTGGGTGTTTTGTTCCCAATTCTAAGAAGGGGCACAGTGTCCACACTTTGGTCTTCATTCTTCTTGAGTTTCATGCGTTTAGCAAATTGTATCTTATATCTTGGGTATCCTAAGTTTTGGGCTAATATCCACTTATCAGTGAATACATATTGTGTGAGTTCTTTTGTGATTGTGTTACTTCACTCAAGATGATGCCCTCCAGGTCCATCCATTTGGTTAGGAATTTCATAAATTCATTCTTTTTAATAGCTGAGTAGTACTCCATTGTGTAAATGTACCATAATTTCTGTATCCATTCCTCTGTTGAGGGACATCTGTGTTCTTTCCAGCTTCTGGCTATTATAAATAGGGCTGCTATGAACATAGTGGAGCATGTGTCCTTTTTACCGGTTGGGACATCTTCTGGATATATGCCCAGGAGAGGTATTGCTGGATCCTCCGGTAGTACTATGACCAGTTTTCTGAGGAACCGCCAGACTGATTTCCAGAGTGGTTGTACAAGCTTGCAATCCCACCAACAATGAAGGAGTGTTCCTCTTTCTCCACATCCTCGCCAGCATCTGCTGTCACCTGAATTTTTGATCTTAACCATTCTGACTGGTGTGAGGTGGAATCTCAGGGTTGTTTTGATTTGCATTTCCCTGATGATTAAGGATGTTGAACATTTTTTCAGGTGCTTCTCTGCCATTCGGTATTCCTCAGGTGAGAATTCTTTGTTCAGTTCTGAGCCCCATTTTTAATGGGGTTATTTGACTTTCTGGAGTCCACCTTCTTGAGTTCTTTATATATATTTGATATTAGTCCCTTATCTGATTTAGGATAGGTGAAGATCTTTTCCCAATCTGTTGGTGGTTTTTTTGTCTTATTGATGGTGTCTTTAGCCTGGCAGAACCTTTGCAGTTTCATGAGGTCCCACTTGTTAATTCTCGATCTTACACCAAAAGCCATTACTGTTCTATTTAGGAATTTTTCCCCTGTGCCCATATCTTCAAGGCTTTTCCCCACTTTCTCCTCTATAAGTTTCAGTGTCTCTGGTTTTATGTGAAGTTCCTTGATCCACTTAGACTTGACCTTAGTACAAGGAGATAGGAATGGATCAATTCGCATTCTTCTACATGTTAACAACCAGTTGTGCCAGCACCATTTGTTGAAAATGCTGTCTTTCTTCCACTGGATGTTTTTAGCTCCCTTGTCGAAGATCAAGTGACCGTAGGTGTGTGGGTTCATTTCTGGGTCTTCAAATCTATTCCATTGGTCTATTTGTCTGTCACTATACCAGTACCACGCAGTTTTTATCACAATTGCTCTGTAGTAGAGCTTTAGGTCCGGCATGGTGATTCCACCAGAGGTTCTTTTATCCTTGAGAAGAGTTTTTGCTATCCTAGGTTTTTTGTTATTCCAGATGAATTTGCATATTGCACTTTCTAATTCGTTGAAGAATTGATTTGGAATTTTGATGGGGATTGCATTGAATCTGTAGATTGCTTTTGGCAAGATAGCCATTTTTACAATGTTGATCCTGCCAATCCATGAGCATGGGAGATCTTTCCATCTTCTGAGATCTTCTATAATTTCTTTCTTCAGAGACTTGAAGTTTTTATTATACAGATCTTTCACTTCCTTAGTTAGAGTCACCCCAAGATATTTTATATTATTTGTGAGTATTGAGAAGGGTGTTGTTTCCCTAATTTCTTTCTCAGCCTGTTTATTCTTTGTGTAGAGAAAGGCCATGGATTTATTTGAGTTAATTTTATATCCAGCTACTTCACCGAAGCTGTTTATCAGGCTTAGGGGTTCTCTGGTGGAATTTTTAGGGTCACTTATATATACTATCATATCATCTGCAAAAAGTGATATTTTGACTTCATCTTTTCCAATTTGTATCCCTTTGATCTCCTTTTGTTGTTGAATTGCTCTGGCTAGGACTTCAAGTACAATGTTGAATAGGTATGGAGAAATTGGACAGCCCTGTCTAGTCCCTGATTTTAGAGGGATTGCTTCAAGCTTCTCACCATTTACTTTGATGTTGGCTACTGGTTTGCTGTAGATTGATTTTATCATGTTTAGGTATGGGCCTTGAATTCCTGATCTTTCCAAGACTTTTATCATGAATGGGTGTTGGATCTTGTCAAATGCTTTTTCCGCATCTAACACGATGACCATGTGTATTTTGTCTTTGAGTTTGTTTATATACTGGATTACGTTGATGGATTTCCGTATATTGAACCATCCCTGCATCCCTGGGATGAAACCTACTTGGTCAGGATGGATGATTGTTTTGATGTGTTCTTGGATTCAGTTAGCAAGAACTTTATTGAGGATTTTTGCATCAATATTCATAAGGGATATTGGTCTGAAGTTTTCTATCTTTGTTGGGTCTTTTTTGTGGTTTAGGTATCAGAGTAATTGTGGCTTCATAGAATGAGTTGGGTAGAGTAACTTCTGTTTCTATTTTGTGGAATAGTTTGTGAAGAACTGGGATTAGATCTTCTTTGAAGGTCTGATAGAACTCTGCACTAAACCCATCTGGTCCTGGGCTTTTTTTAGTTGGGAAACTATTAATGACTGCTTCTATTCCTTTGGGGGATATAGGGCTGTTTAGTTCATTAACCTGATCTTGATTCAACTTTGGTACCTGGTATCTGTCTAGGAACTTCTCCATTTCATCCAGGTTCTCCAGTTTTGTTGAGTATAGCCTTTGGTAGAAGGATCTGATGGTGTTTTGGATGTCTTCAGGATCTGTTATTATGTCTCCTTTTTCATTTCTGATTTTGTTAATTAGGATGCTTTCCCTGTGCCCTCTAGTGGGTCTGGCTAAGGGTTTATCTATCTTGTTGATTTTCTCAAAGAACCAGCTCCTTGATTGGTTGATTCTTTGAATAGTTCTTCTTGTTCCACTTGGTTGATTTCGCCCCTGAGTTTCATTATTTCCTGCCGTCTACTCCTCTTGGGTGAATTTGCTTCCTTTTGTTCTAGTGCTTTTAGGTATGTTGTCAAGCTGCTAATGTGTGCTCTCTCTAGTTTCTTTTTGGAGGCACTCAGAGCTATGAGTTTTCCTCTTAGAAATGCTTTCATTGCATCCCATAGGTTTGGGTATGTTGTGGCTTCATTTTCATTGAACTCTAAAAAGTCCTTAATTTCTTTCTTTATTCCTTCCTTGACCTAGGTATCATTGAGAAGAGTGTTGTTCAGTTTCCACGTGAAGGTTGGCTTTCTATTATTTAATTTGTTATTGAAGATCAGCCTTAGTGCATGGTGATCTGATAGGATGCACGGGACAATTTCAATATTTTTGTATCTGTTGAGGCCTGTTTTGTGACCAATTATGTGGTCAATTTTGGAGAAGGTACCATGAGGTGCTGAGAAGAAGGCATATCCTTTTGTTTTAGGATAGAATGTTCTGTAGATATCTGCCAGATCCATTTGATTCATAATTTCTCTTAGTTTCTCTGTGTCCCTGTTTAGTTTCTGTTTCCATGATCTGTCCATTGGTGAAAGTGGTGTGTTGAAGTCTCCCACTATTATTGTATGAGGTGCAATGTGTGCTTTGAGATTTACTAAAGTTTCTTTAATGAATGTGGCTGCCTTTGTATTTGGAGCATAGATATTCAGGATTGATAGTTCCTCTTGGAGGATTTTACCTTTGATGAGTATGAAGTGTCCCTCCCTGTCTTTTTTAATGACTCTGGGTTGGATGTCAATCTTATCAGATATTAGAATGGCTACTCCAGCTTGTTTCTTCATACCATTTGCTTGGAAAATTGTTTTCCAGCCTTTCATTCTGAGGTAGTGTCTATCTTTTTCTCTGAGATGAGTTTCCTGTAAGCAGCAAAATGTTGGGTCTTGTTTGTGTAGCCAGTTTGTTAGTCTATGTCTTTTTATTGGGGAGTTGAGTCCATTGATATTAAGATATATTAAGGAAAAGTAATTGTTGTTTCCTGTTATTTTTGTTGTTAAAGTTGGCATTCTGTTCTTGTGGCTGTCTTCTTTTAGGTTTGTTGAGGGATTACCTTCTTGTTGTTTCTAGGGCGTGGTTCCTGTCCTTGTATTGGTTTTTTTCTGTTATTATCCTTTGAAGGGCTGGATTCGTGGAGAGATAATGTGTGAATTTGGTTTTGTCGTGGAATACTTTGGTTTCTCCATCTATGTTAATTGAGAGTTTGGCTGGGTATAGTAGCCTGGGCTGGAATTTGTGTTCTTTTAGTGTCTGTATAACATCCGTCCAGGATCTTCTGGTTTTCATAGTCTCTGGTGAAAAATCTGGTGTAATTCTGATAGGCTTGCCTTTATATGTTACTTGGCCTTTTTCTCTTACTGCTTTTAGTATTCTATCTTTATTTAGAGCATTTGTTGTTCTGATTATTATGTGTCGGGAGGTATTTCTTTTCTGGTCCAGTCTATTTGGAGTTCTGTAGGCTTCTTGTATGTTCATGGGCATCTCTTTCTTTAGATTTGGGAAGTTTTCTTCTATAATTTTGTTGAAGATGTTTGCTGGTCCTTTGAGTTGAAAATCTTCATTCTCATCCACTCCTATTATCCGTAGGTTTGGTCTTCTCATTGTGTCCTGTATTTCTTGGATGTTTTGAGTTAGGATCTTTTTGCATTTTATATTTTCCTTGATTGTTGTGCCGATGTTCTCTATGGAATCTTCTGCACCTGAGGTTCTCTCTTCCATCTCTTGTATTCTGTTGCTGATGCTGGTATCTATGGTTCCAGATTTCTTTCCTGGGGTTTCTATCTCCAATGTTGCCTCATTTTGGTTATTCTTTATTGTGTCTACTTCCCTTTTTAGGTCTAGTATGGTTTTGTTCATTTCCATCATCTGATTGGATGTGTTTTCCTGTTTTTCATTAAGGACTTCTACCTGTTTGATTATGTTATCCTGTTTTTCTTTAAGGATTTGAAACTCTTTAGCAGTGTTCTCCTGCAATTCTTTAAGGGATTTTTGTGCTTCCTCTTTACTGTCTTCTACCTGTTTACCAGTGTTCCTTTGTATTTCTTTAAGTGTGTTATTAAAGTCCTTCTTGAAGTCCTCTACCATCATCAGGAGATATGCTTTTAGATCCGTGTCTAGCTTTTCCGGTGTGTTGGGGTGCCCTGGACTGGGCGAAGTGGGAGTGCTGGGTTCTGATGATGGTGAGTGGTCTTGGTTTCTGTTAGTAAGATTATTACGTTTACCTTTCGCCATCTGGTAATCTCTGGGGTTAGTTGTTGTCGTTGTCACTGTTTAAAGATTGGAGCAGACGCTGTGTTCCACTCACCAGAAGTCTCAAAATCCTGTGGCGGGTGTCGTGGGTAGCTGGCCGGTGTCAGTCGACCCTGCGCCCTAGCTACCCCGGTGCTGGTCAGGCCCGAAGAGGCTTGTGGTTCATTTTCTTATCAGGCTCAGTCAAGGTGGATGTGTAAAAATTTTGGCCACATGTATATGCATATATACATGCACATGCATCTCTTTTAATTTATTTGTTTATAGCTAGTACAAGGCCATTTACCCAATATGTGTGAAACTCCAGTTCCTCAGCACAGAAACAAAAACAAAAACCAAAACAGGCTGAAATATAAAGCAAGTGTGATAAAATCAATTTAGAAAGCTAAAGTATTTAGTATCAGTATATATTGAAACACAAAAATATGGGGTCAATAAACGTTTCAACAGTGACTGAAAATATAAGAGGTAAGATCTTGTGCATAGTTGGTTTAGCTCTGACCAAAAAGTGACTTTGAGCAGAAAGGGTTTAATCTAGTTAATTGGTTCTGATCCATCACTGAGGGAATCCAGGACAGGAGCTAAAGGCAAAAACCTGGAGGCAGGAACTGAAGCAGAAATAGCAGAAGCCCTGCTTTCTCCAGCTCACTCAGTTGCATGGCACTGCCCACAGTGGGCTGGACCCTTCTGTATCAGTTAGTAATTAAGAAAATGCCACACAGACATCAGCCAATTCGGCCGGGGAAAGGTTTCAGTTCAGATTTCCTCTTTCCAGATAATTCTAGGTTTGGGTCAAATCTCTAGCCAAAGCTAACTGTACGTGAGTGACAAGCTCCAAAAGGTTCCCACAGGTGCTCTGAGAGAGTAACCTTCACAAAAAATCTTGTCTTTGAACTCTGCAAGCAGCGGCACAGATTCCTTGAGACCAGGGAGTTAGTTTTCTATTCTGAAGCTCCTTCTCACTTGTTACAAATGCAGGTACACAGTCCGAAGTAGTCCTATAAGAACCATCCTTTACCCTTCATTCATCCCTCTTAGAGAAGGCAAACACGTGAGTCTCACACTTACTTGTGCTTCTCCTGTTGAGAACTTCAGAAAGCTCTTCCCAGATCAACTTACAGTAGTGCATCATTCAGATACTGGCTGATATAAATTGAAACCTGAGTGGACGCAAATCTCAAGTTGTACTTGGAGCTATTTGAGTATGTGGTGCTTTTTATGAATAATTTTATTTGTTTACATTTCAAATGTTATCCCCCTTCCCAGTCTTCCTCCAAGAACCACCTCCCATCTCCCTCCCTTTTGCCTCTAAGAGGGTGCTCCCTCCACCCACTCATTTTCGCCTCATTTCTCTAGCATCTCTCTTCTCTGGGGCATCAAGCCTCTACCAGACCAAGCACCTCCCCTCTCACTGATGCCAGATAAGGCAATCCTCTGCTACATATAGACCAGACCATGTATACTCTTTGGTTGGTGGTTTGGTCCCTGGGAGCTCTGAGTGGTCTGGTTAACTGTTGTTCTTCCTATGGGGTTGCCATCTCCTTCAGCTCCTTCAGTCCTTCCCCTAACTATTCCATTGGGGTCCCAGGGCTCAGTCCAATGGTTGGCTTAAGTATCTGCATCTGTTGCTGGCAGAGCAAAACCATACCAGGCTCCTGTCTGCAAATACATCTTGGCATCAGCAATAGTGACAGGGTTTGGTAATTGCAGATGGAATAGATCGCAGGGTGGGGAAATCTCTAGACAGCCTTTCTTTCAGCCTTTGCTCCGTTTTTCTCCCTGCATTTTCTTTAGACAGTGACAATTCTGGGTTAAAAATTTTTAGATGAATGGTTGACTCTGTCTGTCCACTGGGGACCATGATTATCTGCTGGAGGTGGTCTCTTCAGGTTCTATCTCCCTGCTGTTGGGTATTTAGGCTAATATTGTCCCCACTGGATCCTGGGAGCCTCTTGAATCCCTGGCATCTGGGACGTTCTAGTGGTACCCCAAGTTCCCTGCCCCCGGCTGCTACTTATTTCTACTCATTCTGTTGGCCCCCTGGACTTCTCTCCTATCTCTTCCCATGCCTGGTCCTGCAATCCCCTTTTTTCCTCCCCCTCTCCTTCCCCACCCAGGTCTCTCCCTCCTTCTGCCCTCCATGATTATCTTGTTCCCCCTTCTAAGTGGGTTTGAGGCATCCACACTTTGGCTTCCTTCTTATTAAGTTTCATATGGTTTGTGAGTTGTATCGTAGGTATTCTGAGCTTATCAGTGAGTACATACCCAAAAGGACATAGATGGTATGTGCTCACTGATGAATGGATATTAGCCCAAAAGCAGTGCTTCTTAAAGAACTCATCGAACCCATTTCCACTCAGAACAGTATCACGGAGCTGTACTCAACATTCACTATGCATTCAAATTGGCCATTCGAAGCAAGCACATTGGAGGTTGAGCAAAAGATCATGGTTTGCAAGCTGGATTGTGCTATTCAGCATGGTTCTATTTCAAAACAGTTTGCAAATCTATAGTTTCTTGGTATATTCACAGATTTAGATAGCCACCACATGAATATAATTTTAGAACATTTTATACAGATTTTTTCAGAGCAGCTGCAACATTTTATGTTTTCATTGTTTTGTTTGATTGAAAAATTAGTCTCCCTTTAGTTTGCCTTTTATGGAGCAAACGTTTAATTACTGGTAAGTGTTGGAAGTAAGTTACTAACAAAAAATGTATTTTATTTTATTTATTTATTTATTTATTTATTTATTTATTTATTTATTTAGTGTGTGTGTGTGTGTGTGTGTGTATGTATGTATGTGTGTGTGTGTGTGAAAATGGGCATCTATGAACCACAGGTCACATAAGAACATCAGAAGGCATATTTTCTGGAATTAATTTTCTTGTTTCACCCTGTTTTGAGGCAACATCTTCTCTTATTGTTTCTGATGCTGTACTGCAGACCATTGTATCTGGCCCACAAGCTTCAGGCTAATTCCCCTGTCTGTACTTCCTGCCTCACTTTTAGGGCACTGGGATTATAGATGTGTACCACCTCATAGAGCTTTTTGACATGTTGCAAGGATCACACTCAGGCCACCAGGTCATCGGGCTCACTAACAAACACATTTGCCCTCTAAGCTATCTCCCTATTTTCCAACAGTTGTTTCGAATGCCCCTTTCCATTAAGGCTGTCTATCCTAGTGGGTATAAAAGGATAGCCCATTGTGGTTTGGGTTTTTATTTCCTGAATGTTTCACAATGTTGAACAACTTTTTGCATGTTTGTTACTTGCTTCCATTTGTTCTATAAAGAAATGTCTATTCAGATATTTTGATCACTTACACACTGTAGGCTAAGATATTCTTTATATTATTGGGTTAGAAGTATCCTTTGTATATTCTAGATGTAAGTTCCTCAGCAGATAGGTAATTTATTTATAAATATTTTTCTCCATTGGGTTGTTTTAATATTCTAGGTGTCTCTAGAAGTGTAAAAATTTTAAAGACATTGGTGGGTTTTTTTTTTTTCTGAGTATGTGTGAGCACCTTCATGCATTTATGTCCACAACAGGCATGTAGGAGCCTGCAGAGTCCTGAAAGGGTATCACATCTCATAGGAGAGAAATGTATAGGTGGCTGTAAGATGCTATATGGGTTCTGGAAATCAAATATATGTCCTCTGCAGGAGTAGTAAGTGCCCTTAAAGACTAAGCTACATCTTCTGCATACCTAAAGTATAAAAGTATAAATTCTTAATTCCAATAAACTCTAATATATACATATATGAAGAAGTGTGTGTGTGTGTGTGTGTGTGTGTGTGTGTGTGTGTGTGTGTGTGTGTGTGTGTGTTGAGTGCTTTCAGCATCTCATCTGAGAAGATTTTGCCTATATAAGATCATAAAGATTTAGTTGTATAGTCCTACATTGTCTTGATCACTCAGGCTTTAACTATCTTTCATAACAAAAACTGTGATTCTTCTGATTTTGTTCTTGTTTTTCAAGATTCTTTTTGGCTATTTCCAGATGACTTTTGGAATCTGTTTGCCAATTTTTATGAAGAAAATGTCAGCTTATATTTTATGTTACAATTTTCATTGTTGTAACAGAATATCTGATAGACATAACTAAAAGGAAGATTTGTTTTCAGATCTTTCCCATAGTTTCTGAAAGTTCAGTCTCTAGTCATTGGCTGTTTATCCCAAGTCAATAATGAGAAAGAGCACCATTGTATGTGTTCAGAGATCACTCAGCTCATAGTTAGAAGACAAAGAGATAGACATCGAGAGACCCAAGACAAGACACAGCTACAAGACTCAAATAATCATTCTCCTATCAGTCCCTGCCTCCTAAATATTCTAGAATCTTCTAAGGTCTCAACTTTACAACTGGGTACTAACCTTCACCACATGGACCATCTGGGAGGACACTTCCAATCTATACCATAAGAGAGTTTGATGGGGTTGTTCAATATCCAAATGTCAGTTTGGAAAATACTGCCACATGAATAAAGGAAGTGCTCTAAGTCCATGAAGATGGGTGTCTTTTGATTCATTGACCCTCTATTTACTCTTCCAACAATTTTTATATGTTTCAGGATACAGGTCATAGATTTTTTTTTTTTTTTTTGCAGTATGTTTCTAAAACATTTCTTATAAATGTCATTATAAATGAAATTGTTTCTTAATGTTATTTTGAGTAGAAAATGAATTTTATTTGTACCATTCAACATCTTGAATCTATTTTAATCAGCACATAGTAGTCATGAATATCTGTGAATTATGGTGTAGCATTTAAGTATGTATGTGCAGTGTGTATTTATCAGATCAGAGAAATTGACATATCTGTCATCTAAGCACTTCATTTCTTTCTGTTGAGAACACTGAAAATACTTTCTACTACCTATTTTGAAATATTCAATTAATTCAATTAAATGTGGCCAAGTTTACAAACCCTACTGTGCTATAGACATAGAGGTTTTCCTTCTTTATAACTTTACCTGTGTATCCATTATTTATCCTCTTCCTATTCCTTCCAAGACATAGGTAGTCATTTTTCTACATGTCTCTGAAATTACTTAGCTTCCACATCTAAATGAGAACATGTGGCATTTGCCTTTCTGTGCATGTTTGCCCCATTCAGTATAGTATCTTCCACCATTCATGTTGGTGATGATGTATTTTCTTCGTATACTAGTTAGTCACTATGCATTTAGATTAATTCCAAATCTTCACTATTATGAATAGTTCTCTAGTAAAATGTGTATAGATGTTTCTTTGACATACACAATTTCTACTCCTTTGAATATGTATCCAATAGTAAGGATGCTATATCATGGAACAGTCATAGTGTATTTCAGGAGTCTTTATGCTGTTTTCCACAGTAACTATACTGGCTAACATTTCCACTGTCCCCTTTTTGTTCTCTGCCCACATATCTTATTGTTGTCTTCTGAGTAATTGCCAGTCTAACTGGAGAAAGATCATCTTTAATTGTGTTTTAGGTTTGCCTTGGTTACATGGTTGACCTTTGTCCATTGGTCTTGGATACTACAAGAAAAAACTCTTGAAGTTAATGTGATCTCACTTAATGGAACTAAAATCCATTCTCTCCATTAGAAAATTAGGAAAACTAAAATGCACTATTCCATCTTGCAGGGCAGGCTAACAGGCTAATCTTGTGCTAACCACTATTAACTTCCCAAACTACCTGAAGGCAGTGACTGTTACCTCCATCTTTTAATGGGAGATAACAGCTGCACATGGTTTAAAATTGTATGTTCTACATTCATATTGGTAGAAAAATAACAGCTATTTATACTAGACAAGTATTTGCTTTTAAAGTTCTAACTTCATTTTCTAACTTTCTAATTATTCCTGTTCCTCTCTTAACTTTCTTAGTCATTTATTATTCTGACATTTTCATGTCCATGCAGCTGAATTGCTGTAGTGTTCACATCACTACACTCTGTTCCCATCCCACCCCATTCACCTTCTCTTCTTCTTCCTCCCATTGTTTGTCTTCCTCTAAGGACACTGTGCCAATAGGTTAGAGCTAAATGTCTGAATAATTAATTCTATAATGTAAGTCCAAATGTCTAGCAGCAGACTACCCAAATTCACATATTGAATTGCTTCATGATGCCTTCCCAGAGAAATGGATCTGTTTGTCTTTGCTTAGCTGTGTAGGAAGTTAACAGTGCAGCCTCTGAGAAAGGTGAAGCCATGTAGACACCACGTGTTTTCTAAACTAACACTATAGGGCGACAGATATCAGAAGCACACGTGTGTAAGTGATGCATGATTTTCCTGAGGATGTGCATGCCCACGTGAGCACCTGAGCATTATCAGAATGGACGTGTGTATCATGAGTGAGGCAGGGCGGAGGAGAACACTCCTACTACATGGAACTTCTGAATATTTCCTAAAACTGAAATATGTCCTATGGAAAACAAAGTTAACTGGTCAAGTATATGTAGAAATTGACTATATATATTTTTAAAGTCTAGCGTAATCTTAATAAAGACAATTTTATCATCTATAATAAATTTGGTAAATGCAAAATTACCAAACTTTTGATTAAAAAAAAAAAAAAGACAACTTCTTTTCTTAGAGAATATGCACCACAGTCTCTAAGAAACTGGAAGACTATATGAGGTGAATGAAATTTTCCTCACGTTGCTAACAATTTTTTGAATATATGAATTTAAATAGGCTAATCTTTGTGCCTCAATTTCTTTATTTGTAAAAATAAGTATAAACAATTTTATCAAAAATATATATTCATTAAGTGTTAAACTCCTTAATATTTATAGAACACTTACTACTTTTTAGTTTATAGAATGCTAATGATAATCATTTAATAAACAAAATACATTTTAAATGTAATTATATGACAATATAGGACTATTTTTACAATACTATTAAATAGTTGCTATTGCTATTTTATAATTTACTTTCTATCAATGTTCTCTTACTTTATCATAATGTGCTTCTGATATCTCTATCAACATTGTAAATGATAAAAATTATAAGCTCTAATTTTATCCCACGTTGAGCTCCCAGATCTTTCTGAGTCAATAGGGCTGGGTTTAGGATATCCAGTTCTTTATGCGTGTCTCATTAGAGAGTAGAAAAAAAGTGAGCCTTCCTCTGGAGTCATTTGTCAGAAGTCAAGAATCTCTAGAAAAAGGAATGTCTTCCATATAAGTAAGATAAATTTTAAAGATTGCTCTATGTCCACTGAATTCTTCAAAATTGCTTTGTTTCCAGGTTTCATTTTCTGGCAGGAGAGCCCAGAGGAGAAGTTCTTGATAACTCTTTCACTGGAGGAATATGTAAACTCGTCAAGACCAGTCGAGCCAGTAATCCATACCGTGTTCCAGCCAATCTGGAAAATGTCAACTTTGAGGTATGACAGTGTGGCGTGGTGGTCACTCCCACACTGATAATGATTATAAGTTTCCAGTGGCAATTTTGATGCACGATGGAGCTGAATGGAAGAATAATGAACAATTTCAATCACACATTTTATGTTTCTATTTAATCTTACCAAAACCCAATGAGGTCAAGATTATCTTCATTTTTTTTTTAAACTAGAGGAAAGGGAAAAAAGAATGAGTCATTTACCCAGCATAAAACAAAGTAGGAAGTTACAGACTTAAGCCCACATTTCCTTGACTGCTCATCTTTTCTCCGTGAACATAGAACTTTAAAACATATCCATGCCAAGAAAATTTAATTATTCAGAATGTTCTCTTGCCGGGCGTGGTGGCGCACGCCTTAATCCCAGCACTCGGGAGGCAGAGGCAGGCAGATTTCTGAGTTCAAGGCCAGCCTGTTCTACAAAGTGAGTTCCAGGACAGACAGGGCTACACAGAGAAACCCTGTCTCAAAAAACAAAAACAGAATGTTCTCTTATCATAGCTTTTTACATGAGACAGAATAGTCTCAAAGTTCCTACAAAACAACAACAAAAACAAAAAAACAAACAAAAAATCATGATGAGTCTGAATATAAAACACAGTTGGCTTACCGCTCTTAATAAAGTAGAAATTTTATTGATTTGATTGTTTTCCTGTATAGTAATGAGCAGCACAGTGCAGTGCTGGAGAATAACCTAGTAATCAAAAAATAAGTGCTCCATTCCTGTTGCACTAAAGTGAATGGTGGGGGGAAATGGGGATCTGAATAAAATAGGCTCAAAGTTCAGTCACCAGGGAGTGGAACTGTTTGCAAGGATTAAAAGGATTAGAAGGTATGGCCTTGTTGGAGGAAGTGTGTCATACAGTATAGGCTTTAATGTTTTAAAAAGCCCAGGCAAGGTCTACTGTTTTGTAGATCAGGAGGTAGCTCTCAGCTACTTCTCCAACAACACACTGGCCTGATGATAATGGATTAAGCCTTTGAAACTATAAGCCCCCAATTAAATGCCTTCTTTTATAAGAGTTGCCTTTACTAGGTGTCTCTTCACATCAACAGAACAGTGAGAAAGACAGAGAGCAATACTTTTCCTTTAATTTTTATGGTTTTAATAGTCATGTTCTTGCATACAGACTATACTGCCCAAGATATTTTTGAAATCTAACCGTTTGTGAGACCTTCTTTATGATAGTAGGTACTCAATAAGAATTCGCTCAACATTTCTTTACAGCACTCATAGGTTAATAGGCTTATTGCCAAGTTCAAAGACTTAATTTGAATCCACAGAACTTACACTGTGGGAAGGAGAGAACAGACTCCTGTACGCTGTCCTCAGACATCTAAATGTGCACTGTATCATGAGTCTGCCCATGCATATAAACACAGAATAAATGAATAAATATATAAATGTAATCTTTAAAAATTATGACACCTCCATACATGTAAATACAGGCACTTTCCAATCTAATGCACTCCATTTAAAAACATATAAGATATACATTTGGGTTTAGAAAGTAACTTGAGAGTCCAACAGCATATTCTAACACCCCTGGAACACTAATGACAATATTTTCAGGGTATACAATATTGAATGAACTTTGAAGAAAGAAACATACCTGTGTTTACATGTGATATTCTGCTGAAGGCATTTTCTAGCTTCCAAACAGGGAGTCCAGAAGCTTGCTTTCAAAAATACAATTTTCACAAACAACCACACCCCAGTATTCTCAGCAGGGATCTACTTCACCCAGTTTACAGAACAGCATTCCCATGATCCTTCATTCCATCTCTGGAATCATTTATCTTTATAATGAGTGTTGATTTACCTTCTAAATGCCCTTCCCAAAATACAAATGTGATTGATATTAAACATTTTATTCATACACTTGGTATTTATTAATAATGTATAATTAAAAGTGCTTTTATCAAGGAATATGAATTCGTAAGAAAAAATGTTTACTAGACCTCATTCCAATTTCCCTGTCTAATATAATTTTTTGTCACTGCTCACTTATAAATCCATCTCCTTCCCAGCTAACACATTTGGCAAGAATCTTCTCTAAGCTTCTGTTCAGGACATCTACCCCGCCCCCCACCTCTTGCCTGCCAACATCTGACACCTGCCTTCAATAAATTATTTTTATTATCTACTTGTTTATTCATGCTTCTGTGTGTCTGTGTGTGTTTTTGTGTGTGTGTGTGTGTGTGTGTGTGCGTGTGTGTGTGTGTGTAAGAAGAAGACAATGTACACACCACAAGTTGTAATCAGAGGACAACTTTCATAATTCTACCTTGTGGGTCTTCGGACTTAAATCCTGTCTTAATCAGTGTCCTGTTGCTGTGAAGAGACTCCATGACTAGGGCAACTCTTATTAAAAAAGGCATTTAGTTTGGGCAGACTCACAGTTCAGAGGTTTAGAACATTGCCATCATGGTGGGAAGCATGGGGGCATCTAGGCAGACATGGTACCTGACAGGGAGCTGAGACTTCTACATCTGTATCAGCAGGCAGCAGGAAGAGACAGACACCCGGCCTGTGTTGAACATTTGAATACCCAAAGCCCAGCCCAGCCCATGACACATTTCATCCAGCAAAGCCACACCTATTCCCATATGGCTACACTTCCTAATCCCTGTCAAGTACGGCCACTCTCTAATGACCAAGCATTCAAATATATAAGCCTTTGGGGCTCATTCTAATTCAAACCTCCACAAACCTATTAAGCCATCTTGCTGGCCCCTAATATCTTATTCTTTGAGCTCATACAGAGTAAAAAAAAAAAATTACAGTCTAGGCTTTTTTTTAAGAACCTGTGAATAAATCTACACAGCTATGTTTATATGCACATATTCTATAATAGCATGGCCTTACTAGTTTGTAACTGACTAAGAGGTTCATTATGTGAGCATTTTAGACACTAACCATTGCATTCTGTGGTTTCTGAAAGCAACAGTGAGATGTTGGTTATGTCACCATCATTGAACAGTCATCTTTTGCAGCAGGGTTAGGTTTCTCTCTTTTCTAGGTTAATTTTGAAAGTTGTTTAATACAACATATGATTTGTCTTTCAGTGGATTTTACTAATGAGTGGTTTGGGTTTTTGTTTGTTTGTTTGTTTGTTTGTTTGTTTTTGTATTTTTGTTTTTTCTATTGCTGACCAGACCAGATAGATCTCATACATTCTGAGTGACTTAAATCAATCTTGTCCTTACTGTTGTGACAATGGCAGAGGCTTAAGGTCCTGAGACATGACCCAGTTTTACTCTTTGCTCAAGTGGGTTTCAAAGCTGTCCTGCATCTCAGAGGCATAACCAATAGATGATGAGAGAGAGAGAGAGAGAGAGAGAGAGAGAGAGAGAGAGAGAGAGAGAGAGAGAGAGAGAGAGAGAGAGTCCAGCTAGGGTCATACCTCACCCTCTTTTGTCTCAGTAGTAGATCTCTGAAACATAATTTAAATCAAATCTCAATACATTAAAGTCATTAGCAGTCTTAAAAATTGACTTTATCACTGGCAATATCATGAAGAAATGATTTACTTTGTATAATTAAGAGCACCAGCTGATCCTGTAGGGAAGTTAAGTTTGGTTCCCAGTGACACATGAATGACAGCTTGTAGCAGAATTTCTCCCCACTTAATTTAAATATTAATACAACAAGAAGCCTGTGATTGGACAGTGGAAAAGGAAGACTGAGAATTTTAGAGATGAAGAGAGACAGATAGAGGAGAAAAAGAGAAGGAGAGAAAGAGATAAGATGGAACCTATCGTAGAGGAAGAGGAGCCAGAACCACACAGGCCTGGGAGCCAAAAGTATGGGGGATTTCTTAGATAGATGATTAAATAATAAGTGGGGTGCGTTTCCCCATCTAGCTGTGTAGCTTGTGTTTATTTCAATTGAGTTTTTTTGTTCATTGTGCGGGCGTTTTGTGGGTTGAGAATTTACTGATATAAATCTGATAAATTACAAGCCTCTAGAGTTTTGATTTTGCCGGGTTGCTGAGATTTGTGACCACTGACCACAGGGGGTAGATGGCTGGGAATGTGAGCAGGATCCACAGCAAGAGAACTGCCAGATGGGCGGTCGCTGCAATGGGTTAGTCATCGATGCGGCAAGACCGCTGGGGCAAGAGGGTAGCCAGTGCTAGCATGGGATGGTGCATTATTTAATATGTCCCACAATAGCTCATGACTTGTTTCTGCAGGCATCAGGCACACAAGCCGTGTGCAGACATACACACAAACAAAATGCTTATACATATAACATTATGAGGGTAGCCCTCGCTGCTTATTATCTTTCAAGTCTCTGGTTTTGTGTTCTCTCCTTAGTTGAGATTCTTGAAATACAGACTCTCTTGGTCTATGTTGATCTGTTATCCAATGAGTACTGTGTCCACCATACTGTATTCTCTCCCTAACTAAACTATTAACTCTCTGAGTGTAAGGATTAACAGATTCTCTTGCTCTCCAGTAATATGAGATGGGTAATGACTACTTGTTGACTGCTGAATGGATGAATGATCATTGTGCAAGATGACAGCAAGTAGCTCTGCTGTGTATTCCCCAAGTTATGTTTTATTTCTTATGCACTTTTTTGGTCAGGTACAAACTATAGAAGATGACTTGAAAACAGAATTCTACAAGGATTTAACCCCTTTTGAAAATAATAAAAATGAAGACAGTCTTTCAGTGGGTGACAGAGAAGAATTTTTCTCTATACCAATTTTCTATTACTCAAAGAAACATGAATATTCCCATTATAGCTCTTCCTTCAACAAAGTCATTAAAGCTTCCCACAAGAAGGTAAGGGAAATAGTTGATGATTCACTCTTTCTTCAAAATGAATAACTAACAAAGCAATCAAGCAAGCAGAACAAGAAGCAGAACATTTCTGTATCAGTAGGATTTCTAAAAGATGCTCAAATAGACTCTTTTCATAATTCTCAATGTAGTATTAAAAGATGTGCTGCATGGAGTTGTTCTTGTCTTATTTTCAGTTTTCTCTCCCAGGTTGTGGTCAATATGGATTGTTTTCAATAAATTTTAAGGCTCGTTTTTATTTTCATATACTGTGTATATCTGTGTGAATAAGTATATGCCACGGGAGTGGGTACCCACAGACCCAGAAGAAGGTGTAAGATCCCTTCCAACTGGAATTACAAATAATTGTGAGCTGCTGGATGTGGGTGCAGGAACCAACCCCAGGTCCTCTAGAAGAATAATCAAGTAACTTAACTGATGATTGGTCTCTCAAGCCCCAAAGAGAGCTATCTTTCTAAGCATTTGGAAGCTATACAAAGTAAAAGGTTTCATCATGATGCTGCCAATGATGGAGATAGTTTTTAGACTGCTTGTGATGTTAATGTATTTTTTTATTTTAAAAACTCTTTTGAGACTTTTATATATGAGCATTTAAGATTTATATCATTTCTACTTTTTCTTCTGTCCTTCTAACTCCTCCTTTGCCCCTTCATTCTCTCTGAAATTTAATACCTTTACTTCATTATTTAGTATTGTTATACACACACACATATTTAACTTACTGAGTCCATTTAGTACATTTGTCCACATACACGTGTTTAGAGCTGACACCTTGAGATTTTGTAATCTATTGGGTGATTCATCCCTGAAGAAAACTGATTCTTACCTCCTCAGCAGCCATCGATTGCCTGGACATCTTTGCCCAGGGGTAGAATCTTATGAAATTTATCCCCTTCACTTTGGCATGTTTACTGATGTACCTAGCCATTATGCAGATCTTGTTTAGGTAACCATATTGTTGAGACTTGGTGGGTTGAAATTTCCCCATCATGTTTAAAGAAACTTTTTTAAAAAAAAATGCATTTAGTGTGTGTGTCCGTGTGTGCAAATGTACACACCCTACAATATGTCTATGGAAGTCAGAGCATCACTTGTTAGATTTGATTCTCTATTTCTATTATATGAGTCTCAGGGTGCACCCTCAGATTGTCAGGCTTGCCTTAACTAACTGAACATGTTTCTTACAAAGGACATATAATAACTTTGTCTTTTTATGCGATCTGTTTCGGACTTTCTCTAGACATAGATTATCTTGGGATCTGGTCTTTGATCAAATCCCCAGCTCGCCCTGACAAAGCCTTCATGGCTATACATTATTGTCTAAAAGTACAGAATAGACAGGGAAGGAGATGAAGATGCTGAAAATGTGTAGGTTACATGCAAGTAGTGAGCTGACTTTGAGACAAATCTCACAGAGTAATATATAAATGTTTTAAACATACTAGAGAGCACACATACAAACTCTTTTCTATGGATAAAGAGCTAGTTTTTATCTTAATAGCCTTTCCCAAAGTCAAAACATTTGGAGCTATTAAGAGATTAAAGTATATGAAAGTCCTACTTTTCAACCATTCTGCCTTAGAATTGTCACTCTTGTATAGCTCAGGACAGTATCAAGATGGATGTAGAAGAGAGGATCCATCTGAATAGAGGATTCCTTATTCTGGCCCATCTATGGAGAAAATGCTACTGTGACCTTTCTTAGTCTGCAGATACTGAGACACACCAAAGACTTGGGAATTAGTGCAGGCCATTCAGCTTCACCTAATATGTGTTGTTTTCTTTTGTTAGTCTCAGATCTGAATAAACATTCATTGGGCAGAGAATCTCTTCAGAGCAGAATAATAATCCTGTGAGGCTTGGTGGTTACCTCATTTATGTTACAAAGCCAAAACCATAAAATACAATTCAAGCACAGCACAGCACAGCACAGCAAGATCTCACAAATGAAATGTGCTTAAGAGCCTGGTATAATGTAACTTCTTGATCCAAATTGCCAGTTCCAGCCATTGTACAGTAGTAATGTATCAAGCCTGTGCTTCTGTTATGTTGAGCTATCAAAGTTGCATGTGTGTTTCCAATGATTTAGTCTGTTAGAAAAGCTATAAATATTGAACCTCCAAAAGCTTACAATAAGGGTACATGTTTCTTAATAAAAGCACAGAGATACTCCAAGTTTGAAGGCTGTTGGATAAAATTCAAGTGTTAAATTTCAGAAATAGAATTCACAAGCATCCAAAGAAACATAAACTTCTCAAAGCAACAAACTTTCTCTGCTTTGTTCGCTTCTATAACAAATGCATCTGACACAGCTGAATAAATTTAAATTGAAGACCAGAACATAGGACAGGAAGAAAGCAGAGTGGGGAAGAGAATAAATGATAGCTTCTTTCTAACTTTGCAAGGTTTTGGATTTTGCATTAGCAGCGTTTTGATTTTGTAATTACAACATGCAGGAAAATGGCTGTTTCATAATTAGCAGTTACAATAAAATCCTTTTGCTAAAGCCTGGTAGTTATTCTGTAACCATTGCTTGTATAACACAATTTGTTAGAAGCAGGAGAGCAGATGAAATGCATAACTTGTAAACACAGCATACCTGAGTATGCTCATAAATGCCAGTAGTTACGTGAGAGAATGGACAGGAATGAAATCACAACACAGTATCAATTGTTTGACCTTGGATTAACCTACATATTAAGAAGTGAAAAAAAAAAAAAAAAAACAAGCGGATGTGTTTGCAAAAAAAAAAAAATGCCAAGAATAAAAAAACCTTCACACTTCTGCACATGGGTGTCAGAGTGAGAATATAAAGAATTGGTTTAATTTCATTATTTAGTGATGAAAAATGTGGTGTCCTTTGGCTTTAAGAGTATGAAATGTCACTTGGTACACATTTCCTCAGTCTGGCAGTAGATAACTAAAGTCTACAGAATTTAATGCTTCTTTGTGGTTAGTGAATATTGCCTTAACGCTTCAGTTGAATCTTTGTGTCATCATTTTTACTCTTGTTTATTTGCATTAGGGCATTGCAAATTAAAACTCACTGATGGTCCAGCTATGCACTAACTGTCGGAAAGACTAGTGCGTCTGACCACTGATCTCTTCCTTGCTAGAGAATTCATAACAGAGGCATGCAGTAGACATTATTAAGGTGGTCTCATCTGTTTAGTCCTTTGAACATCGAAGGGAAAAGATACTGGAGTGCAGCCTGAAGACTGCGTGTATGAGAACACGAAATAGAGTTGAATTATTTTACATCCTGCAGTAGGAATGGGGCTAATCAGAAGTTAATGACATTTAAAGAACCTCTCCATCTCCATCTCCATTTCATTATTTTCCTTCTCATGCTTTTGCCCTTTTTACTTAGGATTCTAGCTTTATCAGGATCCATAAGCTGATAAAAGTCTTAAACTTCACAATGAAAGCGACAGACCTGCAGCTTTCAGATGTCTTCCTGAAAGCCCTTGTCCACCTGCCTTTAGAATACAACTCTGCTGTGTACAGCCGGATATTTGATGACTTCGGGACCCACTACTTCACCTCGGGCTCCCTTGGGGGCAAGTATGACATTATCTACCAATTCAGCCGCCAGGAGCTACAGAACTCAGGTGTGTGCGCTTCGGTTAATTTGTCCCGATAATAACTGGGAATGCCTCTTTTCTCATACTCCCTCATTCTAATGGATCTACTCTTACTTCATTTAGATCTTTTGCTGTGACTGTTGCCAAAAGTGATATAAAGAATAATCAAAAACAAACACACCTAAGTAAAATAAAAATAGTAAATAAGAAAAAAAAAAGAGGAAAGTATGTTTGATCTCTGTGGCCCAATATCAGTTATGGTCACTAAGAAGGGATATGCTAGCCAATACCAAAACAAGAACAGAATTCCTTAAATTTTATATAATTTATATATAATATTTTATAGGAAATAACTATAATAATTTACAGCAAATTCATTATCAATTATTCTCTTTTAACGATTTTAAGTACAGACCAGTGGTATAAGATAAAAGAATAATCAGAGATTTGACAAGGGACTAGGTTAATATAGGCCAAATATTCGTAACTATTAAAACCTGCAAACAAGTTCGAAGTATTTTATTTTAAGAAAGTTTTCAGTGTTATGTCCTAAGGAATAGAGCAAATATTTGAGCTTTTATACAAAATTACAATATATTAAGCATCTTGCTTTCTTGAGTTTCATCTCAAATTTCAAATACTAATTATCACTATTATTATATGCATAAGAGCTTTGGATTACTTTGCTTTCAGACACTTGTGTGAAATTAGACAGTCCCCTTGTGATGGTTTCTCATTTGCCCCTTGAGAAAAAACCTGGGAAATAATGGTAACCAGACAACAACTCCTAAATTCACCCAAGTAAGAAAAACATTATTTTTCACCAAGTTTTGTTTTAAGAGACAGTAGCAGACCAGCACTGGTGTTAAAAGCCATCAGTTCTTACGTCTCATTATAGAAAATACTGATGTGTAATATGCTCTGCTCTGAGTTCTTCTAAACCATGAGTTCTCTCTTGATCTGCTTCCTAATAAAGGGGATGAAACAAATGGCATTGCAAGTTTTCAGTAAAACAAATTTAAAATTGATCTGGTATAAAGCTATGGTACAGACAAAGCATCATGACATGCTATCTATAGTGCCTGTCCATTGTGTTATATTTTAACCATTCTCTCTATTGAATGCAGCTTTCATGATGTATTGGGTGTATTGCACAACTAAAAAATGGCATCAACATTATCACTGTGCACAAATGGTTAGAATAAACCCCATGCCCTCGCCTTGACTTCATCTAGCCTGCAGATGAAATTATTCTGGCCACTGCTGCAGTACCATAGGCAATGGGTTTCAATTTGATGACTGTTCTCATTATGTCTTCAGAGCAAAGCCTCTTAAGGCTTAGAGACTAGATCTAAGAACACAATTAAACCAAACTGTGTTTGCTTGCTTGCTTCACCATTTCATTCCTATGTTGGTCTGGGCCCCCATCAGTACATTGATGAGTCTTGAAACAATTACCCAGTATTTCAGAAGTCAAAGGTTTGTAACCAAAATGGAGAAATTACAGTCTCTGCTTTCCTCCAAAAATATTCCCACCTTCAATCTTTTCCTATATAAACAGAGGTAGAGATTGCTAATTGTAGACAGAAACAAAGAAAGATTGAGATATGATAGGAAACTAAAATTAAATATAGAATTAATATGTACATATTCATATATATGTGTACATATAGACATTATATACACCAGATATTATATATATATATATATTCACTATATATATTCACTCATCAGTGAGTGCATATCTAATGACTTCTTTTGTGATTGGGTTACCTCACTAAGGAAGATATCCTCCAGATACATCCATTTGTCCAAGAATTTCATAAATTCATTGTTTTTAATAGCTGAATAGTAATCCATTGTGTAAATGTACCACATTTTCTGTATCCATTCCTCTGTTGAAGGGCATCTGGGTTCTTTCCAGCTTCTGGCTATTATAAATAAGGCTGCTATGAACATAGTAGAGCATGTGTTCTTATTACCAGTAGAAACTTCTTGTGGATATATGCCCAGGAGAGGTATTGCTGGATCTTCTGGTAGTATTATGTCCAATTTTCTGAGGAACTTCCAGCCTGACTTCCAGAGTGGTTGTACAAGCTTGCAATCCCACCAACAATGGAGGAGTGTTCCTCTTTCTCCACATGCTCTCCAGCATGTGCTGTCACTGGAATTTTTGATCTTAGCTATTCTGACTGGTGTGAGGTGGAATCTCAAGGTTGTTTTGATTTGCATTTCCTTGATGATTAAGGATGTTGAACATTTTTCAGTTGATTCTCAGCCATTCGCTATTCCTCAGTTAAGAATTCTTTGTTTAACTCTGTACCCCATTTTTAATGGGGTTATTTGAATTTCTGGAGTCCAGCTTTTGAGCTCTTTGTATATATTGGATATTAGTCCCCTACCAGACTTAGGATTGGTAAAAATCATTTTCCAATCTGTTTGTGGCCTTTTTATCTTATTGACAGTGTCTTTTGCCTTACAGAAGATTTGCAATTTTAAGAGGTCCCATTTACCAATTCTTGATCTTATGGCACAAGCCATTGCTGTTCTGCTTAGAAATTTTTCCCCTGTGTCCATATCTTCCAGCCTTTCCCCACTTTCTCCTCTATTAAGTTCAGTGTGTCTGGTTTTATGTAGAGGTCATTGATCCACTTAGACTTGAGCTTTGTACAAGGAGATAAGAATGGATCAATTTACATTCTTCTACATGATAAGTGCCAGTTGAGCCAGCACCATTTGTTGAAAATTCTGTCTTTTTTCTACTGGATGGTTTTAGCTCCCTGATCAAAGATCAAGTGACCATAGGTGTGTAGATTCATTTCTGGGTCTTCAATTCTATTCTATTGATCTACCTGTCTGTCACTGTACCAGTACCATGCAGTTTTTTCACAATTGCTCTGTAGTACAGCTTAATGCCAGGCATGGTGATTCCAACAGAGGTGCTTTTATTGTTGAGAATATTTTTGCTATCCTAGTTTTTTTTTATTATTATTCCAGTCGAATTTGCAATTTTTCCATTCTATCTCAGTTAAGAATTGAGTTGGTATTTTGATGGGGATTACATTGAATCTGTAGATTGCTTTCGGCAAGATAGCCATTTTTACTATATTAATCCTGCCAATCCATGAGCATGGGAGATCTTTACATCTTCTAAGATCTTCAATTTCTTTCTTCAGAGACTTGAAGATCTTATCATACAGATCTTTCATTTGCTTAGTTAGAGTCACACCAAGGTATTTTATATTCTTTGTGACTATTGTGAAGGGTGTTGTTTCCCTAATTTCTTTCTCAACCTGTTTATCCTTTGTGCAGAGAAAGGCCATTGACTTGTTTGAGTTAATTTTATATCCAGCTACTGCACTGAAACTGTTTATCAGGCTTAGGAGTTCTCTGGTGGAATTTTTGGGGCCACTTATATATACTATCATATCATCTGCAAAAAGTGATATTTTGACTTCTTTCTTACCAATTTGTATCCCCTTGATGTCCTTTTGTTGTTGAATTATTCTGGCTAGAACTTAGAGTGGGTGGCCTTGTCTAGTCCCTGATTTTAGTGGAATTGCTTCAAGTTTCTCTCCATTTAGTTTGATGATGGCTACTGGTTTGATGTAGATTGCTTTTATTATGTTTAGGTATGGGCCTTGAGTTCCTGATCTTTCCAAGCCTTTTATCATGAATGGGTGTTGGATTTTGTCCAATGCTTTCTCAGCATCTAATGAGATGATCATGTGGTTTTTCTCTTTGAGTTTGTTTAAATAGTGGATTATGTTCCTGGATTTCTGTATATTAAACCATCTGTGCATTCCTGTGATGAAGCCTACTTGGTCATGATGGAGAATAGTTTTGATGTGCTCTTGGGTTCGGTTTGCAAGGATTTTATTGAGTATTTTTGCATCGATATTCATAAGGGAATTTGGTCTGAAGTTCTCTTTCTTTGTTGGATCTTTGTGTGGTTTAGGTATCAGAGTAATTGTGGCTTTATAGAATGAATTGGGTAGAGTACCTTCTGTTTCTATTTTGTGGAATAGTTTGAGAAGTGTTGGAATTAGGTCTTCTTTGAAGGTCTGATAGAACTCTGCACTCAACCCATCTGGTCCTGGGCTTTTTTTGGTTGGGAGACTATTGACGACTGCTTCTATTTCTTTAGGGGAAATGGGACTGTTTAGATTGTTAATCTGATCCTGATTTAACTTTGGTACCTGATATTTGTCTAGGAAGTTATCCAATTTATCCAGGTTTTCTAGTTTTGTTGAGTATGGCCTTTTGTAGTAGGATCTGATGATGTTTTGAATTTCCTCAGGTTCTGTCTCCTCTTTCATTTTTGGATTTGTTAATTAGGATACTGTCCCTATGCTCTCTAGTTAGTCTGACTAAGGGTTTATCTATCTTGTTGATTTTCTCAAAGAACCAGCTCCTGGTTTGGTTGATTCTTTGAATAGGTCTTTTTGTTTCCACTTAGTTGATATCAGCCCTGAGTTTGTTTATTCCCCACCACCACCACCACCACACACACACCCCTGTCTACTCCTCTTGGGTGAATTTGCTTCCTTTAGTTCTAGAGCTACTAGGTATGCTGTCAGTCTGCTAGTGTATGCTCTCTACAGTTTCTTTTTGTAGGCACTCAGGGCTATGAGTTTTCCTCTTAGGACTGTCTTCATTGTGTTCCGTAAGTTTGGATATGTTGTCGCTTCATTTTCATTAAACTCTAAAAAGTCTTTTATTTCTTTCTTTATTTCATCCTTGACCAAGGAATCATTGAGTAGAGTGTTGTTCAGTTTCCACGTGAATGTTGTCTTTCTATTATTTATGTTGTTGTTGAGGATCAGCCTTAGTCCATGGTGCATAGGATAGTTAGTCCATAGGATGCATGGGATAATTTCAATATTTTTGTATGTATGGAGGCCTGTTTTGTGACCAATTATGTAGACCAATTTTGGAGGAGGTGCCATGTGGCGCTGAGAGGAAGGTATATCCTTTGTTTTAGGATAAAATGTTCTGTAGATATGTATTAAATCCATTTGTTTAATAACTTCAGTTAGTGTCCATGTGTCTCTGTTTAGTTTCTGTTTCCAGGATCTGTCCATCGGTGATAGTGGGGTGTGTGTGAGGTGCAATGTGTGCTTTGAGCTTTACTAAAGTTTCTTTAATGAATGTGACTGCCCTTGTATTTGGAGCATACATATTCAGAATTGATAGTTCCTCTTGGAGGATTTTACCTTTGATGAGTATGAAGTGCCCCTCCTTATCTTTTTTGATGACTTTGGGTTGGCACACAATTTTTTTCAATATTAGAATGGCTACTCCAGCTTGTTTCTTTGGACCATTTGCTTGGAAAATTGTTTTCCGGCCTTTCACTCTGAGGTAGTGTCTGTCCTTTTCCCAGAGATTTATTTCCTGTAAGCAACAAAATGTTGGGTGCTGTTTATGTAGCCAGTCTATTAGACCATGTCTTTTTATTGGGGAATTGATTCCATTGATGTTAAGAGAAATTAAAGAAAAGTAAATGTTGCTTCCTGTTATATTTGTTGTTAAAGTTGGGATTCTGTTCTTATAGCTTTCTTCCTTTAGGTTTGTTGAAGGATTACTTTCTTGCTTTTTCTAGGGAGTAGTTTCCATCCTTGTATTGGTGTTTTCCCGTTATTATCCTTTGAAGGGCTAGATTTGTGGAAAGATATTGTGTGAGTTTGGTTTTATCATGGAATACTTTGTTTTTCCATATATGGTAATTGAGAGTTTTGCTGGGTATACTAGCCTGGGCTGGTATTTGTGTTCTCTTAGGGTCTGTATAACATCTGTCCAGGATCCGCTGGCTTTCATAGTCTCTGGTGAGAAGTCTAGTGAAATTCTAATAGGCCTGCCTTTATATGTTACTAGACCTTTTTCCCTTACTGCTTTTAATATTCTATCTTTATTTAGTGCATTTGTTGTTCTGATTATTAAGTGTTGGGAGGAATTTCTTTTCTGGTCCAGTCTATTTGGACTTTTGTAGGCTTCTTATATGTTCATGGGCATCTCTTTCTTTAGGTTTTGGGAAGTTTTCTTCTATAATTTTGTTGAAGGTATTTGCTGACCCTTTAATTTGAAAATCTTCATTCTCACCTACCCCTACTTCCGTAGGGGTCTTCTCATTGTTTCCTGGATTTCCTGGATGTTTTGAGTTAGGATCTTTTTGCATTTTGTATTTTCTTTGATTGTTGTGTCCATGTTTTCTATGGAATCTTCTGCACCTGAGATTCTCTCTTCCATCTCTTGTATTCTGTTGCTGATGCTTGCATCTATGGTTCCTGATTTCTTTCCTAGGGTTTCTATCTCCAGAGTTGTCTCACTTTGGGTTTTCTTTATTGTGTCTACTTCCCTTTTTAGATCTTGGATGGTTTTGTTCAATTCCATCACTTGTTTGGTTGTGTTTTCCTGTATTTCTTTAAGGGCTTCTACCTCTTTAGCAGTGTTCTCCTGTATTTCTTTAATTGAGTTATTAAGGCCCTTCTTGATGTCCTCTACCAGCATCATGATATATGATTTTTAAATCCGAGTCTTGCTTTTCGGGTGTTTCAGGGTATCCAGGACTTGCTAAGGTGGGAGTGCTGGGTTCTGATGATGGTGAATGGTCTTGGTTTCTGTTAGTAGGATTCTTACGTTTGCCTTTCACCATCTGGTAATCTCTGGAGTTAGTTGTTATAGTTGTCTCTGGTTGGAGCTTGTTACTCCTGTGATTTTGTTAGCCTCTGTCAGCAGACCTGGGAGTCTAGCTCTCTCCTGAGTCTCAGTGGTCAGAGTACTCTCTGCAGGCAAGCTCTCTTCTTACAGGGAAGTTGCACAGATATCTGGCATTCTCGTGGCCGAAGATGAAGGCCTGAAACAGGCCTGTCCCAGAAGATGTGTTGCCTCTACAGTCTGCACGCTCACCGGCACAGACTGGTCCCCGAGGGACAGGGGACACAAGGTGGCTCTGTCACCTGCTCTAGTGATCAGAGCCCTCTCAGGTAGATACCTCTCCTCTGGCCAAGAAGTTGCCCAGATATTTTGAGCCCGAAATGGGGTCTCTCCCAGAAGCTGTGTTGCTTCTGTAGTCTGCTTGATCACCCTTTGCAGTCTGTGAGCTGACCTGTGCCGACTGGTCTCTGAGGGATCCGGGACCCAAGACGGCTCCCTCACCTGCTCTGAAAGAGCCCTCCCAGGTGACACCTCTCCTCTGGTGGGAAAGGTTCCCGGATATCTGGAGCCCAAAACGGGGTCTGTCCCAGAAGCTGTGTTCCTTCTGCCTGTCCCAGAAGCTGTGTCACTTCTGTAAACCACACTCTCACCTGCACAGACTAGTCTCTGAGGGATCCAGGACCCAAGATGGCTCCCTTACCTGCTTTGTCTGAGCCCTCCCGGGCGGACATCTCTCCTCTGGCAGGGAAGGTGCCGGGATGTCTGGAGCCCAAAATGGGGTCTGTCCAAGAAGCTGTGTTGCTTCTGCCTGTCCCAGAAGCTGTGTCACTTCTGCAGTCCACTTGCTCACCCTTTGCAGTCCGAGAGCTGACCTGACTCAATATTCTTATAATTTACATATTTTTCATTAAGAAAAATTTTGAGCTTCACTAGTATTGCTGTGCAATCTTTTTTTTTTCAGTAGCAGTAGGTGTTTTTAATACTCTATTTTCTCCACACTATTCATCTTGAAAATAATTTAATGGAGAAACATTAGAAATAAATGTCATCATACATCAAAATTGTCCTAACAAATATTTAGTAAATATTACATTAAAATGCCAAAGAATATATATAGTACTCAACAGCTTATAACAGCATCTCTAAAAATATATTCATTATAAAACAAAAATTTAATCCCAGTACACATCAAATATTGAAATTCCATGCATATTCTATCTGACTACAATTTAATAATCTCAAATTCAGTAGCAAAATACTTTTTAGTTGCTATAAAAATTTTTGGAAAATTAAAATACAATACTGAATAGAGACTAGATCAATGAAGAAATCAAGAAACAAATAAAAACTAATCTTTAAAATTTAACATAACAACATAAAATACTTTGGTAACATATAGAAATTAATACAAAGTATAAAATTAAAATTGTCATTTTTTCTTTTATTTTTATTAGGTATTTTCCTCATTTACATTTCCAATGCTAACCCAAAAGTCCCCCATACCCACCCCCCACTCCCCTACCCACCCACTCCCCCTTTTTTGCCCTGGCATTCCCCTGGCATATAAAGTTTGCAAGTCCAATCAGCCTCTCTTTCCAGTGATGGCCGATTAGGCCATCTTTTAATACATATGCAGCTAGAGACAAGAGCTCCAGGGTACTGGTTAATTCATATTGTTGTTCAATCTATAGGGTTGCAGTTCGCTTTAGTTCCTTGGGTGCTTTCTCTAGGTCTTCCATTGGGGACCCTGGGATCCATTCAATAGCTGACTGTGAGCATCCACTTCTGTGTTTGCTCAGCCCTGGCATAGTCTCACAAGAGACAGCAATATCTGGGTCCTTTCAGCAAAATCTTGCTAGTGTATGCAATGGTTTCAGCGTTTGGAAACTGATTATGGGATGGATCCCTGGATATGGCAATCACTAGATGGTCCATCCTTTCGTCACAGCTCCAACTTTTGTCTCTGTAACTCCTTCCATGGGTGTTTTGTTCCCAATTCTAAGAAGGGGCAAAGTGTCCACACTTTGGTCTTCATTCTTCTTGAGTTTCATGCGTTTAGCAAATTGTATCTTATATCTTGGATATCCTAAGTTTCTGGGCTAATATCCACTTATCAGTGAGTACATGTTGTGTGAGTTCCTTTGTGATTCGGTTACCTCACTCAGGATGATGCCCTCCAGGTCCATCCATTTGCCTAGGAATTTCATAAATTCATTCTTTTTAATAGCTGAGTAGGACTCCTTTGTGTAAATGTACCACATTTTCTGTATCCATTCTTCTGTTGAGGGGCATCTGGGTTCTTTCCAGCTTCTGGATATTATAAATAAGGCTGCTATGAACATAGTGGAGCATGTGTCCATCTTACCGGTTGGGGCATCTTCTGGATATATGCCCAGGAGAGGTGTTGCTGGATCCTCCGGTAGTACTATGTCCAATTTTCTGAGGAACCGCCAGACTGATTTCCAGAGTGGTTGTACAAGCTTGCAATCCCAACAACAATGGAGGAGTGTTCCTCTTTCTCCACATCCTCACCAGCATCTGCTGTCACCTAAATTTTTGATCTTAGCCATTCTGACTGGTGTAAGATGGAATCTCAGGGTTGTTTTGATTTGCATTTCCCTGATGATTAAGGATGTTGAACATATTTTCAGGTGCTTCTCTGCCATTCGGTATTCCTCAGGTGAGAATTCTTTGTTCAGTTCTGAGCACCATTTTTTAATGGGGTTATTTGATTTTATGGAGTCCACCTTTTTAAGATCTTTATATATATTGGATATTAGTCCCCTATTCGATTTGGGATAGGTAAAGATCCTTTCCCAATCTGTTAGTGGTCTTTTTGTCTTAATGACACTGTCTTTTGCCTTGCAGAAGCTTTGCAATTTTATGAGGTCCCATTTATTGATTCTCGATCTTACAGCACAAGCCATTGCTGTTCTATTCAGGATTTTTTCCCCTGTACACATATCTTCAAGGCGTTTCCCTACTTTCTCCTCTCTAAGTTTTAGTGTCTCTGGTTTTATGTGGAGTTCCTTAATCCACTTAGATTTGACCTTAGTACAGGGAGATAGAAATAGATCAATTCGCAATCTTCTACATGATAACAGCCAGTTGTGCCAGCACCATTTGTTGAAAATGCTGTCTTTTTTCCACTGGATGGTTTTAGCTCCCTTCTCAAAGATCAAGTGACCATAGGTGTGTGGGTTCATCTCAGGGTCTTCAATTCTGTTCCATTGGTCTACTTGTTGGTCACTATACCAGTACCATGCAGTTTTTATCACAATTGCTCTGTAGTACAGTTTTGGTCGGGCATGGTGATTCCACCAGAGGTTTTTTTTTATCCTTGAGAAGAGTTTTTGCTATCCTAGGTTTTTTGTTATTCTAGATGAATCTGCTGATTGCTCTTTCTAATTCGTTGAAGAATTGAGTTGGAATTTTGATGGGGATTGCATTGAATCTGTAGATTGCTTTTGGCAAGATAGCCATTTTTACTATATTGATCCTGCCAATCCATGAGCATGGGAGATCTTTCCATCTTCTGAGACCTTCTTTAATTTCTTTCTTCAGAGACTTGAAGTTCTTATCATACAGATCTTTCAATTCCTTAGTTAGAGTCACACCAAGGTATTTTATATTATTTGTGATTATTAAGAAGGGTGTTGTTTCCCTAATTTCTTTCTCAGCCTGTTTATCCTTTGTGTACAGAAATGCCATTGACTTGTTTGACTTAATTTTATATCCAGCTACTCCATTGAAGCTGTTTATCAGGCTTAGGAGTTCTCTGGTGGAATTTTTAGGGTCATTTATATATACTATCATATCATCTGCAAAAAGTGATATTTTGACTTCTTCCTTTCCAATTTGTATCCCCTTGATCTCCTTTTGTTGACTAATTGCTCTGGATAAGACTTAAAGTACAATGTTGAATAGGTAGAGAGAGAGAGGACAGACTTGTCTAGTCCCTGATTTTAGTGGGATTGCTTCCAGCTTCTCACCATTTACTTTGATGTTGGCTACTGGTTTGCTGTAGATTGCTTTTATCATGTTTAGGTATGGGCCTTGAATTCCTGATCTTTCCAAGACTTTTACCATGAATCGGTGTTGGATTTTGTCAAATGCTTTCTCAGCATCTAATGAGATGATCATGTGGTTTTTGTCTTTTAGTTTGTTTATATACTGGATTTTGTTGATGGATTTCCATATATTGAACCATCCCTGCATCCCTGGGATGAAACCTACTTAGTCAGGATGGATGATTGTTTTGATGTGTTCTTGGATTCGGTTAGCAAGAACTTTATTGAGTATTTTTGCATCAATATTCACAAGGGAAATTGGTCTGAAGTTCTCTATCTTTGTTGGGTCTTTTTGTGGTTTAGGTATCAGAGTAATTGTGGCTTCATAGAATGAGTTGAGTAGAGTACCTTCTGTTTCTATTTTGTGGAATAGTTTGTGAAGAACTGGGATTAGATCTTCTTTGAAGTTCTGATAGAACTCTGCACTAAACCCATCTTGTCCTGGGCTATTTTTGGTTGGGAGACTATTAATGACTGCTTCTATTTCTTTGGGGTATATAGGGCTGTTTAGATCATTTACCTGATCTTGATTCAACTTTGCTACCTGGTATCTGTCTCCATTTCATCCAGGTTCTCCAGTTTTGTTGCATATATACTTTTGTAGCAGGATCTCATGGTGATTTTGGATTTCTTCAGGATCTGTTGTTATGTCTGCCTTTTCATTTCTGATTTTGTTAATTAGAATGCTTTCCCTGTGCCCTCTAGTGAGTCTGGCTAAGGGTTTGTCTATCTTTTTGAATTTTTCAAAGAACCAGCTCCTCGTTTGGTTGATTCTTTGAATAGTTCTTCTTGTTTCCACTTGGTTGATTTCACCCCTGAGTTTGATTATTTCCTGCCGTCTACTCTTCTTGGGTGAATTTACTTCCTTTTGTTCTAGAGCTTTTAGGTGTGTTGTCAAGCTGCTAATGTGTGCTCTCTCTAGTTTCTTTTTGGAGGCACTCAGAGCTATGAGTTTTCCTCTTAGAAATGCTTTCATTGTGTCCCATAAGTTTGGGTATGTTGTGGCTTCATTTTCATTGAACTTCTAAAAAGTCCTTATTTTCTTTCTTTATTCCTTCCTTGACCAAGGTATCATTGAGAAGAGTGTTGTTCAGTTTCCACGTGAACGTTGGCTTTCTATTATTTATTTTGTTATTGAGGATCAGCCTTAGTCTATGGTGATCTGATAGGATGCATCGGACAGTTTCAATATTTTTGTATCTGTTGAGGCTTTTTTTATGACCAATTATGTGGTCAATTTTGGAAAAGGAACCATGAAGTGCTGAGATGAAGGTATATCCTTTTGTTTTAGGATAAAATGTTCTGTAGATAACTGTCAGATCCATTTGTTTCATAACTTCTGTTAGTTTCACTGTGTCCCTGTTTAGTTTCTGTTTCCATGATCTGTCCATTGTTGAAAGTGGTGTGTTGAAGTCTCCCACTATTATTGTGTGAGGTGCAATGTGTGCTGTGAACTTTACTAAAGTTTCTTTAATGAATGTGGCTGCCCTTGTATTTGGAGCATAGATATTCAGAATTGATAGTTCCTCTTGGAGGATTTTACCTTTGATGAGTATGAAGTGCCCCTCCTTGTCTTTTTTGATGACTTTGGGTTGGAAGTCAATTTTACTAGATATTAGAATGGCTACTCCAGCTTGTTTCTTCATACCATTTGCTTGGAAAATTGTTTTCCAGCCTTTCATTCTGAGGTAGTGTCTATCTTTTTCTCTGAGATGAGTTTCCTGTAAGCAGCAAAATGTTGGGCCTTGTTTGTGTAGCCAGTTTGTTAGTCTATATCTTTTTATTGGGGAATTGAGTCCATTGATATTAAGAGATATTAAGGAAAAGTAATTGTTGCTTCCTGTTATTTTTGTTGTTAAAGTTGGCATTCTGTTCCTATGGCTTTCTTCTTTTAGGTTTGTTGAGGGATTACCTTCTTGTTTTTTCTAGGGTATGGTTCCCGTCCTTGTATTGGTTTTTTTCTGTTATTATCCTTTGAAGGGCTGCATTCGTAGAAAGATAATGCGTGAATTTGGTTTTGTCGTGGAATACTTTGGTTTCTCCATCTATGGTAATTGAGGGTTTGGCTGGGTATAGTAGCCTGGGGTGGAATTTTTGTTTTCTTAGTGTCTGTATAACATCTGTCCAGGCTCTTCTGGCTTTCATAGTCTCTGGTGAAAAATCTGGTGTAATTCTGATAGGCTTGCCTTTATATGTTACTTGACCTTTTTCCCTTACTGCTTTTAGTATTCTATCTTTATTTAGTGCATTTGTTGTTCTAATTATTATGTGTTGGGTGGAATTTCTTTTTGGTCCAGTCTATTTGGATTTCTGGAGGCTTCTTGTATGTTCATGGGCACCCCTTTCTTTAGATTTGGGAAGTTTTCTTCTATAATTTTGTTGAAGATATTTACTGGTCCTTTGACTTGAAAATCTTCATTCTCATCCACTCCTATTATCCGTAGGTTTGGTCTTCTCATTGTGTCCTGTATTTCTTGGATGTTTTGAGTTAGGATCTTTTTGCATTTTACATTTTCTTTGATTGTTGTGCCAATGTTCTCTGTGGAATCTTCTGCACCTGAGATTCTCTCTTCCATCTCTTGTATTCTGTTTCTGATGCTCACATCTATGGTTCCAGATTTCTTTCCTAGGGTTTCTATCTCCAGCATTGCCTCACTTTGGGTTTTCTTTATTGTGTCTACTTCCCTTTTTAGGTCTAGTATGGTTTTGTTCATTTCCATCACCTGTTTGGATGTGTTTTCCTGTTTTTCTTTAAGGACTTGTAACTCTTTAGCAGTGTTCTCCTGTATTTCTTTAAGTGAGTTATTAAAGTCCTTCTTGATGTCCTCTACCATCATCATGAGATATGCTTTTAAACCCGGGTCTAGCTTTTCGGGTGTGTTGGGGTGCCCTGGACTGGGTGAAGTCGGAGTGCTGGGTTCTGATGATGGTGAGTGGTCTTGGTTTCTGTTAGTAAGATTCTTACGTTTACCTTTAGCCATCTGGTAATCTCTGGAGTTAGTTGTTATAGTTGTCTCTGTTTAGAGATTGTTCCTCTGGTGATTCTGTTACCCTCTATCAGCAGACCTGGGAGAGTAGCTCTCTCCTCTGAGTTTCAGTGGTCAGAGCAGTCTCTGCAGGCAAGCTCACCTCTTACAGGGAAGATGCACAGTTATTTGGCATTTGGACCCCCTCCTGGCTGAAGATGAAGGCCCAAAACAGGACCTTTCCCAGAAGCTTTGTTGCTTTGGCCTGTCCCAGAAGCTGTTAATTTCAGTAGTCCACACACTCACCTGTGCAGACTACTTTCTGCGGAGTCCAGGATCCAAGATGGCTCCCGCGGATCCTGAGGCAAAAACCTCTCGGGCCGGGCGGACCCCTTTCTTCTGGCCAGGAAGGTGGCCGGATGTCTGGAGCCTGAAAATGGTGCTGCCTCAGAAGCTCTGTGGCTCTCGCCTGTCCCAGAAGCTGTTAGCTTCTGTAGTCCACACTCTCACCTGTGCAGGCTGCTTTCTGCCAACTCCGGGAACCAAGGTGGCTCCCACCGATTCTGAGTCAAAATCCTAGCCTCCCAGGACGGGCTGCTGTGCAATCTTAATTGTGATTAGAGTGAAACACACTGGGTCAGAACAAATCTTAAATGGATGAAATCCTCCAAAGAACAGCCTCCCCCGCTTTTATAACCTCCTTTCCTTGGGAAAGAAAGAAAAAAATCCTTAGTTAGAACAATCTGAACATAGTAGTTTGACGAGTCGTGTCAATTTGCTCATTCAGAACAGGCTGAAATGCAGCAGAAACAACTCATCCCTCTACCATAGCATACAGACAGTCAGGTGTCTGGGAGATCCGCAGTTAATATGTGCAGAGACCACACAGGCTACTATGTATGGGGATAAACAGAAACACATAGAAAGTCACCAAAGAGACCTTGATTCATTAATCACAATACTGCTAACATCATAGGCCATAGTCATCCTTCACTTCTTTAAAGATTCATACGTGGCTGTCAAATATATGAAGTTAACTTTGCCCTTATGTAAATTGTTGTGTTATAATCAATTTGTCATGTAAAACTTAATTCTAACTTACAAAATTTAAAAAGCAAATGAAAGGATAAGAAAAACAACTATACATTGTAGTTGCAGCAAACCAGTACAACTGCTCCAAATTTTGATTTATAAAACCAGTTGTCAGATATCCACACTTACTCTTCAAGACTGAATGAAATAACTATCCTTTTTTATTTGTTAGAGTTGAAAATGTATATACAGGGGCTTCAAAACTAATTTTTTACTCCTAATAACATGTACCTTCAAATGGGTCAGACTTAAAACAAAAAAAGTAAAAGAAAATTGAACAATATTGACATATCTCACATCTGCCCACATCTCCCCTGAGAAATCTGTGTCTTCATGTCTTCATTTTGGCATCAGACCTGATCTGATGTCTGCCTAAGCTTTCACAATACATGTCCCTGCAACCATAAATGCCATAATTTAATAAAGCCTTTGCTTTAAAGGGAACACTGTGAAGGAAATAGAAAGCATCAATTTCCTTCACATTATCCCAGACAAGTAGTACAAACTCTACCTTTAAGTACACTAGTCCTGTCTGTGCTGTTCCAGCCTCATAGACTAAGAGGTCAGTGAGCATGCTTACAGGCTTTGTAATGGAAGTGATTTGGGCATTCAGGTGTCAAAAGCTTTAACAATGGATGATAAGAAATTGGTAAAGGGTTGGGGTTGGTAAAGGTGTTCTAATGGAATGGCTTTAACCTCAGAGCATTAGTTTTCACATGATGTATAAGATAGCAGAGAGCCACCAATGAAAGGATTTCTGGGGATCCTGTAAGATGTTAATTCCATCTTCCAGCATGAACAGACAGGAATTAGGTAGTGCTGCCTCCCTTGAGCTAACAAGAAAATTACATCAAATATAGATTTGAATTAAGATAAGGAGACCAAACAGCCATCAGAGTCTGAAGAGCTCATTGGTCAAGAATTTAGAATTTCTATTATAATAAAAAAGGTTTGGGGAGTGGGGACAGAATGAGTAACCAAGTCATGGGAAGGAAGCCCAAATAAATAGTGAGTGGTGAGTAACAGCCAAGTGGCCAAGATTCACACTTGAGATGGTGTGCAAGCCAAATGGCGTATATCTCACAAAAGCAGTTACGAGTCTAAAATGTGCATCACAGTGAGAAGCAGACTTGATGTCCATGGCAGAAACAGTGCACAGCGGTAAAGATAATTCATGTGATTCATTGTGTACTGTGACAACAATAGCAGGCTGGGAGAGACAACAAGAGCCCCATATGATGCGCTACAGTGGTCACAGATGCATCAAAAGTGAAGACTCACAGAATCTCTTCCATTTGTGATTTCCTCGGAAGCCATGTGGGGCTGAATCTTGGAGCAAATCAACCTATGAGAGCTAAGCAGGACAAAAGCCGGTGATCATATCCAGCCCCCGAAAGTAGCCAGAGCTGAGTGGTCCACTTCCTTGAATTCTCAACGGTGCATTTTCATGGGAGTTTGCTTGGGTTTATATTTTTCAGGTTTAACAGAAGAAGAAGCTCAAAAGTGTGTCCAGTATGAAACAAAGAAACTTATTGTTGTTTATGTGGAAATATACAAGGAAGACAAGTGCACCACAAACAAGCTGTCTGAAAAATACGAAGGTAACAGTGTTCTCTGGGCACTTTATCCAGTGTGTCCTGAGGCTGCCTGTCATTTAACCATATTGTACATGACTTCTGTGTTTTTGTTTATATTATTTTTCAGCCTCAAAACACCATGTGCTATGAGAGGAGGTATAAATTAAAAATTACCATCAGCACTGCTTAAGAAGTAGGCATTGCTAAGGTGTTCTTTTTCTTATTCTTTCACTGTTCAATTCAATGAACAGTATATTGATTTTTCTCAAAAGTAGAATCTTTATCCGGCGTTGAAAAGTAGGCTTGACTAAAAACCAGGCACCCCCACTAAGAAACTTAGGAAGCAAAGATATGTAGGTAAGTAAGCATTAAAAAGCTAGATTTGTAATGAGAATGCTGGAATTCATGCCACCTGTTCCCACAATGGCACATGTGCAGAGACAGGAATTGAATCTTTAAATTCTACTTTATTCAGACCTATGATCTGAGAAGGGAAAAGACTGACATGTTGTTGAAAGCTGTATTACACTTCACCAGCAAAGTTTATAAGGATGAGGGAAATGGATACAGCAATTACAAGAGGAATCAATCATGCCACATTCAGACCCACCCTTTGGTCATATTGTCATCCACATTCCTATGACTTGTGGATGTCTGCTGTTATCATTCCTTGCAGTATTCCCTCATTTTCTGAATATCTGGACTCAGACCCTTCTAGGAACACTGAGTTTAGTTAGAGTTTGCCTGATTCAAGCATGGATTCTGTCTGGTGTATCTAGGCTGAAAGGTAGAATGGGAACTTAACTTAGAACACACCAGTCATTGACAGTGTGATGTTAAAAACGAGTATGTGCTGACTTCTTTTTATAATGTTCCATCTTACAGAAGCATCTTTATAATGTAAAAACCATGGAAGGGGCCCATGGTCTTGTCCGTGGTCTTGTCCCTTGCTACCTCCCATTATCTCGTATTCATAAGATTTGTAATATACCGTGGATGGCATCCTGAAACTGTGCAACTTGTTGAGAGTAACTGTAGCTTCTTACCTGAAAGGCAATTCTCTGGCATAATTTTGCATGTAGAAGCAAACACATACACTTATTACTTAATGTGATTTTAAGCACCTCTGTGTCTGAAGCAATTATTATAAACAGAATAAAAATAGAAGTCAAGATTAGAAAACATTTAGTTATGGTCAGGTATCCATGTATGAATACCCTTTTTCCTGAACCTCTTAGCTTTAGCTTGTCTTTAAAAGACGATATGAAAGACTCCATTCTTGTTTCTAGCCTTTAGAAAAGGTCTCCCTATGAACCTCAGGCTGTCTTCTAACTCGTTAACCTACTCTTTTAACTTCCTAAATTGGAGGATTAGAGACTAGTGCTACTATGCATAGTATAAACATTTTGATTCTGGCAATTTCTGCTCTTATCCCAGAATAATTTTCTCAAAGTCATTATTGATTAATCAGCAATAGTTTGATCTTGATTGCCCCTCTAACAAGGCAAAACACATCTGAGTTTGTTTGATCTAATTCCACGTCATAATACCTAAATTATCTTCATTACATACTGTGATTAATTAAGTCGCTTGTTCATATATTGTTAAACTATAAAGTTTTGTTCTGTTTTTATTTAATTGGGGGACTTATAGAATTTCATACAAAAGCACTGTATTTACAATATTTCTACCCTTTTTTATTCCTCCCAACTCCTCCCATGCCCCTTCTCCACCTTCTCTCATATTCATGACCTCTCTTCTTCTATAATTATTATTATATACATATATATTTTACATATCTATATATATAGAGAGAGAGATATAGATATGCATTTGTACATAAAACCTACTGAGTCCATATAGTATTGCTCATATATCCATGTGTTTAGTAATAACTACTTGGGATTATACAACATAGGTAGACACTCAACCCTAAAGAATACTAATTCTCCCTTCTCGGTACCAATTGCCTATAATTCTTCTAGAGACTGAGCCTTGTGAAATGCCCCACCCACCCAGCATGCTGACTGGTGTTATCATTCTAAACTCTTGTTTCCTCAACTATACTGAGACTTTATGGATTCAACTTCTTTAGCGTGTGTAGGAGATAGTATCCAGCAGCAGGCATGCTGGTTTGCTGGCTTTTGCAACCTCTCTGGCCTCTTTTCACCAGTATTCCCTCAGCCCTAGTGTAGGATTCCATTTGATGTAGGGGTTGGGGCTGGGCTTGTCACAGCCACTTACTCTCTTTATGACCAGTTGTGGGGCTATGTATTAGCCTCTATCTGTTCCAAAAGGAAGCTTCTTTGATTAGGGATGGGGGCCACGTTTCTCTGGATAAAAAGGTAACTTTTTAGAGGGGGATTTATTAGATATAAAGTTTTTGTTGGCTGTTAGGACTTAGGAGGGCTTTATTGCTACTGGATTTTAAAAGGTTCTTACAAATTAATTTCCTTGCCTCGTAAGCATATGAGAGTTATAGAGAATACTAGATTCTAATAAGAGTTGTCCAAAATAACAGCGAGTTCAATGACCTTGTACAGTGAGCCATCTTGTCTGGGGAAAAAGTTAGAGGGAAAGAGAATACAGAGAAAGCCACAATTCTTTATACATTCACCTTAATTGAGGTTTAGAATGCAACGGGCATCTGTTCTCAGTAGAACTGGGAAGAAAGCAAAAGGCTACTTTTTCTTTTCCAGAAAGGCATAAGGACAGTTAGAGCAATTTTTTAGAACATTCTCTCAAGAGGCCACCATGAGGAATGAAGCTTGTGCCACCCATTCCAACAGTTATAGCTCTGAAAGAAGTCAAACTGAACTGACTACACCAAAATGTGCCCTTAAGAGGCCACAAATGTCTTAATGGAGAAAAGAGAACAAAAGAGGCCTGAAAGCATTTTAAGACCAGAAGCAAGTATGCCCTGGTCCCACCCAGATGTGAGCCTAAGGCCTTACCTCTTTCTCTACAGAGCCAAACTTTTTCAATCATCTAAATAATCATGTTCTCGCCTATGCCTTGAAATTATAATTAACTTCTACTATAAAATTCTTCTCTTCACTTAACAGCCTCATTGAATGTTATACATTCTGCTCTGAACACACAGAAGGTACATCATAGAGACGCCCAAATTTGAAATTTTCATTCTCACAAGGAATACATCTGAGAGCAAATACAAGTGTTTTGTTGCAATAATTAATAGAAAATTCTAAATATAGTATTGGAACATATCAGGGTGTGTGTGTGTGTGTGTGTGTGTGTGTTAAGCATAATCAAAATAAAAATAATAAACTTGGCAACTGCATTTACACTATATTCTACCCTCCAAAAATGTAACATGGAAAATAGTATGTAATAGAGACCAGTCCTCTCACAATATAAAATTTTGAAAAATCAATAGTATTCTGGGTAGTTTTATGTCAACTTGACATAAGCTGGAATCATTTTGGAATTGGAAACCTGAGTTGAAAAAACACCTCTACAAGATTGACCTGTGGGCAAGGCTGGGAATTATTTTCCTCAATTGGCTCTACTGATCAACTTTACACACATACTCAGAAACTGACTTTAATATGGCTTTAGTGCGCACACACACACACAAAAGACATGAACATAGAAGAGCAACACATTGAGAAGGATACCAGTGGTCCAGAGGAAGATATAAGAGAAAGAGATGGGAGGTGAAACTACTAAAAGTGATTATGTAAATGTATAAAACTGTCAACCATTTTTTCAATTCAAGAAGAAATGAAATGTCTTAGTCAGGGTTTCTATTTCTGCTAAACATCATGACCAAGAATCAAGTTGGGGAGGAAAGGGTTTATTCAGCTGACACTTTCCACATTTCTGTTGATCACCAAAGGAAGTCAGGACTGCAACTCAAGTAGGTCAGGAAGCAGGAGCTGATGCAGAGGTCATGGAGGGATGTTCCTTACTGGCTTGCTTCCTCTGGCTTGCTCAGCCTGCTCTCTTATAGAACCCACAATGGGCTAGGCCCTCCCTGCTTGACCACTAATTGAGAAAATGCCTTACAGCTGGATCTCATGGAGGCATTTCCTCTAGGGAGGCTCCTTACTCTGTGATAACTCTAGCCTGTGTCAAGTTGACACACAAACCAGCCAGTACATAGAATAATTCACACGTCCATGGGTAGGATTTCTTCTGTCCTAAACAGAACCCAACATATCTCTCAAATTCCCATTCCTTCTAAATAGTAGAAAAATATATAATTACCAGTGAAATATAAATCCATCTCTCTGGGTTTAAACTTTTACTTTTAAGTCAGATATAGGACTCTAACTGTTCCCGTTTGGTGATTCCCTGGCCTAGTTTTATTATGGAGTTGTCTGTGCACGTGAGTACATGCACACTTGTTGAGGGAACATTAGGGCACTCTGGCATCAGAGAGTGAATCCTTGTGAGCTTGTTGCTCTTGCATTTCCTCTCATGTACCATCTACCTGCTCTGGCCACTGTTGTCATGCACAGGACCTTGTCTAGTGTTGATGATCATCCCTAGGCCTGTGATTGTTGAACCCAGAGTCATGTATAGACAGGTTGTGTCTACACAGCTTGAATCTATAAAGCTATGAAGATTTCATCATCTTCCTCTAGGTTCAGGAAAGTCCAAGCTATGTTATATACATAGCAGATAACTATAAATGACTTTTCAAAGAAATTAACACTAACATGCATGCAACATTAGATGAAAGTATCCATTCACATACAACTAGAGAAAAATGAAATACAAATTTACTTCCATCAGATGTATCTAGTAAACTAAGCCCACCAAAATTCAACTCAAAGTAATAGGGCCCTCATTCTCTACTGAGGAATACATCAAATCTAAATCTCCATTCATCCTACTGCTCAAAACATTTTGTCCTTTGAAAAGGAAAATGGCCCATGTCATTGTACATTTCTATCATTCTATAGTTAATATCTTAACTTAAGTCATAAGAGGCTTGGCTTTTGATTTTTTTTCATTTAAATATTAAGAGCTGGACAATTGCTTTTTTCCCTCGGGATACTGGTCCTACTAGGTGATAATTATTAACTTCCAAAGTACGATTCCCACCAGATTTAGACAAGTGTACTTGAACATTCAAAAGGCAATGCTTCCTATTTTCTCCAACCCAGGTTTATTCATTTGTAAAGGCCATGATGTAGCTTGAATAAGGAGAGGACTAGGGAAAATGGAGTTTAGGAGTACAAGCAAAATAATTAATATCAAGAGTCTAACCCAATGAGTAAATATAGAACTCAAGGGTAGAGACAGTGTGCCCAAGGAGGCCCTGAGAACAGAATCATCCCGCATGTAAAACCACCGAGGAAAGGGTACAAGGAGTATTTCTGAATTGCTTAAATGTTTACTATGCTGACAATGTGATGTTTTGTTTTTTTTTTTTTTAATTTGAAGTCACCCAATATTGAAGTTATAACTTTCAGGAGGCAGTCTAGGAGGCTCTTCCTGACCACCACATCCATCATGCCTTCCCACAGGTTCACACTGCAGCCTGCACCCATGCTCTCTCAGCATCCGTCACACTATGCCATGTTTACTTCTTCTCTTTTATTAACTTTTAAGATAATCTAGGACCCTGTCACCATCTCTAAGCTCTCTATTCTTAAGGAATTACAAATACACATGACAGGCAGAAAGAAAGAGAGAATGAGGGAAGAAAAAAGGAGGAAGAGCAAGACGGAAGGGTTTCAACACTTTTCAAGATCTTCCTATATCCCGGGCACTATTTTGTTGTGTGTGTAAAGTTAATTAATTCATTGACTAATTGATTAATTTAAAAGAAACATTTCAAAGGGATGTTTTCCTAGTTATGACATGCACTGAAAACACTAAGTAATACCCTTGCCAGCCCACTGCCTGAATTCAAACTTTGTCTCCAGTATAGATTCACTATGTGACCAACATCAAGAGCTTAATCTTTCCTTTGTCTATGGTTTTTCACACACACATGAAATGAAAATAATAGTAGTATTTACTTTGTGTGCATATCTTGAAAATCCTCATTAAGTGAGAAGAACAACATCTGCCTTCTATTAAACACTGCATTTGTAGTCACTGACTTTGTAGTTGACCATAGGACACAAGACAAAAGGCTGCTAAAGATATAACTTCATGGTAGAGTGCTTGCCTAGCAAGCAGAGGGCCCTGAGTATATTGAAATTGAATTCCTTTAAAAGCCAGCTAATAGTATTTTATTAATGATTTTCATTCCTTAAGACCACCTGCCTAGCATATATAACTTCTTGGGATTAATGTATCTGTAAAAATGTGGTATCAAACCAAATATTCGCTACATGACAGTCACTGTCCTGTCAATCAATACAACATCAACATAAGATCAGATATTAATTTAAACTCCCGGACCCTGATGTTCAACAAAAATAAATACAAAAACATTTGAAAGAATTTTTCTTATACTATCAAAAGGTTGAGATCTCTTTGCAAGTATTTCTCCCATTCTATACCATCTCACTTGAGAATTTCTGACAGTAATGACATGCCTAACTTTTACTGGAAGTCTAGAGCAGTGGCTCTCAGGCTTCATAATGCTGTGACCCTCTAATATAGTTCTTCATGTTGTGGTGACTCCTAGGCATAAAATTACTTTTGTCACTTCATAACTGCAATTTTGCTGCTGTTATGAATTGTAATGTGAATAGCTGTGTTTTTCGATGATCTTAGGTGATTCCTCTGAAAGGGTCATTCAAAGCCCAAAGGGCAAGACCCAAAGGTTGCAAATCTGTAGAGACCTGGGTAATGCTACTGACTCTCAGTCATATCTCTGGTTGTCATTCGGTCTATTTCATTCCCCATCCATGTTGATAATTTTAAGTCTATAAACATTCCATCATGTTTTTTCTTGGTCTGGAATTTCTAAGTTTCTAGCATAGCAGTAAAAGGTTCATGGTTTGTGTTACTCCACAGACTCCAGACATAGGGGAGGATAAATCCAAAGCTAGGAGGTCTGCTTCAAATCAAGAGAAGAGAAGTTGGAAAATAGGGTACGTGTACATTCCACTGCAGCAGCCTGTTGCTAACTATGCATTTCAAAACAAATTGCTTGCAGCTTCAGTATCCGCAGTGGCAGTAATATCTACTTAGCTTCGTCCTGACAGTTATGTAGGATAATGAGTGTAAAGAGCCTGGTGTGTACCCTGTGCTGACTAAATGGCACCATTGGCACCGTTACTGTAATTTGAGTTATTAATCCCCCTGTAGAGATTAAAAAAAAAAACAAAAACAAAAAAACGCTCTCTCACATTTTCCTCCGAGCTTACTTCTTGGCAGGACCTGACTGTGCTATCTACATTGCCCTCCTGAGAAAATTGACTTGTCTTTGAAGTATGAATTTTCAATAAAATTAAATGGATCATTTTCTTGAATCATCTTGCAGGTTCCTTTTTGCAGGGATCAGAGAAATCCATTTCCCTGGTCCAGGGCGGGAGGAGTCAGCAGGCAGCAGCCTTGGCTTGGGAGAAGGGCACCTCTGGTCCAGAGGAGAATGTCTATTCTGAGTGGCTAGAATCGGTGAAGGAAAACCCTGTTGTGGTTGATTATAAGGTGAGACTGAAGAGTTCTGTGGGTAAAGGGGCTCCACAGTTCATCAGCCCAAAGTGCATGCCACACCATTCCCTTTTCCGTTTCCTCTTTAGACGATAGACAGAATGTCTGCTTCCAATGTACAGTCGTGATGCACACTTACAAAAAGTCTTAAATTGCACATCTATGGCTCTTATAATTTAAGTGAGTGTTCTATAATTGCTAGCATACATGAAATACTGAGAAGAGATATTTGGTTAGTAAAATTGTTCACACTTGCCAGGGACTAGCAAACACTCTTCATCTCACTGTGGAACAGAAACATTCAGGTTTGGGGGTTTCATGCAACTCTACCTTGTGAGCATATGAGGAAAGTTTTAGATCCATTTGGTTTCCAGCCTCCATCACCCTCGATTCAATTTTCCAATTTTGTATTTGTTATAATTAGACCAAATGGTGAGTTCTGTCACTCATGGGATCCTTTGTATAATATCACATCATTTAAAGTCAGATTTGCCTATGGCATAACTGCATTTTAAAAGGCACCTCAAAGCTATTCTGTTGCCTTCATCTAAATAGAGATAGAACATTGGATCATTATGAACATGGGATTATTTACATGCAGCAGAAAAACATGTGTACTCCAGGAGTTATGGTAGGAACGAGGTCAGCTGTCCAGATGAACAACATTGTAGCACACACAACCCTAGGTGGTTGTTTCTTTCAGCTTTATAGAAAGGTTACAGAGCAAGCAAGTTTTTCCCTCTTGCAGCTGTTGCTTGCTTTATTTGTTACAATCCTCCCACTCACGTGAATGGCAAGTTCACCTCTCCATTTCCTCCCACTGGGCATTTTCTCATCTTACTCCAACAAAAGCCAGTGTGCATCCATAGACAGAGAGGGAGGGAACCTCCCCTCACCCTCTCCAGGCCTCCTGCCTGAGTCAAGGTTAATGAGCTAACTGCAGAGCACTAATGAGCTTTGGTAGTTCTTGGTGGCCTAGCTCAGCACTTTTGCTGCTTATGTTTGATGTTTCATAAATAACATGATGCAAGCCTAAATAAACAACATGTGGCTTCCTTCACAGCAGACCTGCAGGGACGGTTAATTCTACAGTTTTTTCCTGCCCTCACGCACTAGGCTTTCCCCTCCTGGCTCAACAGCCAGCTGACTACACTGGTTTCTCTAATAATTCCTTGGGAATGTGGGTTTGTTTGTTTGTTTGTTTGTTTGTTTGTTTGTTTGTTTGTTTGATGTTTTTGTTAAGCATTGATTTGATGAGAACTAGGTAGTGCTGACAAAACACTGACTTCCAGAGTGGAAGGGACCAGAGTTGTCTCTGTCACCTGTTCGCAGCTTGCCCCAATCACAGACTTGGTCAGAAACATACCATGTGCAGTGACAAAACGGAACAACCTCAGGAGAGCACTTCAAGAGTATGCAGCCAAGTTTGATCCTTGCCAGTGTGCTCCATGTCCCAATAATGGCCGCCCCAGGCTCTCAGGCACGGAATGCCTGTGTGTGTGCCAGAGCGGCACCTACGGTGAGAACTGTGAGCTCAGGTCCCCGGATTACAAATCTGGTAAGTGTCAGGAACTGATTGTCAGGTCAGTATTTTTCCCTTTAAAATATATAATTATAGGTTGATGAATTTGACAAAATAAAACTCACATGTGTACCTCGTGTTGTGAACAAGCTCCCAAATATTAGATGCCAAGGACAAACCAATGCCCAACTCTGCTGTAATCTATGAGCCGAATGACACTAGAAAAATTATCTAACCGCTCCAAGGTACAAGATCCTGATCAATAAAGATGGGGTTAATCCTGTTATTACTTGAAGGTTGAGGTGTGTGTGTGTGTGTGTGTGTGTGTGTGTGTGTGTGTGTGTGTACACAGATGTGTGCGTGTGTGTGTGTGTACAGATGTGTGTGTTTAGTTATGTTCTAAAGCATATATAAAGGATTCATAGTAAAATTATAAAATTAGACATTATAAAATAAAAGCACGATAGTGTGTTATAGTTTTTCTTTTATTGCTGTGACACAACATCATGAACAAGACAGCTGAGAGAAGAAAGGGTTTCCTGGGGATTGCATTTCCAGAACGTTGGAATGTTATGGAAAAAGGAAGCAGAGAGAGAACACTAGAAACAGTGCACAGCTTTTGAAACTTTGAAGTCCACCCCCAGTAACTCACTTCTTCCAGCAAAGCCACACCTCCTAAGCCTCCCCAAAACAAGGATACCAACTAGAATTCAAATATTCAAATGCCAGGAACTATGGGGCACATTTATTTTTCAAACCACCACGTTACCAGAGAAGTATATTAGTATGTGTGTTATAATGTATAAGCATGATATTTCATAATAAAGAATAAATTAAGCTATATGCAAAGTTTTCGTGCATGGCTAAATAAACTCAGATTTTTCTTAGAGAAGAAATGAGGTCTATGAGTAAGAATATGTTCTAATAACTATAAGAGTGTAAATGTGATATACACTTCTGTTAGTGTTCTATTGCTGTGAAGATGCATCATGCCCATGACAACTCTAAGAATGGAAGGACTTAATTAGGGCTTGCTTATAGTTCTAGAGAGTTAGTCCATTATCAACATAGTGGGGAGCATGGAGGCAGACACTGTAGCTAAGAGTTCTACACCCAGATCCAAAACTTCAAAGCATACTCCTAATGACACACTTCCTTCGATAAGGTCACACTCCTAATACCTCTCTGGTAGTACCACTCCCTGATCATCAGGCATTCAAATATATGAGGCTATGGAGTCCATTCTTACTCAAACCCCAATATTGTTCAGAAGATTTTTATTTTTGTACATATATATTTATTAATAATTTAAATGATTTCTCTCTGTTGCCATTTTATTCATGTCTGTGAGAACTGGAAAAAGAATCAGACATTGTATCAGACCCCTGCCAACATGGCTCCTTGCAGCCTTCACTGCAAAGCTGCAACATCCCACAAAGCATGTCACGGAGCCAATGTGAGGAGACCATGTTGCCTGAGTCTCAAAGCCCAGATTTTCTTCAAACCAGGATGGCTATGGGTCTTCCTCTGTTACAGATGCAGTGGATGGAAACTGGGGCTGCTGGTCTTCCTGGAGTGCATGCAATGCTGCTTATAGGAGATCAAGAACCCGAGAGTGTAATAACCCTGCGCCACAGCGAGGAGGACAAAGCTGTGGTGGCAAGGATCATCAAGAAGAAGACTGTACATTCTCAATAATGGAAAATGTGTAAGGTCGGGTGTGAGGGAGCAAAGGATCACTGGTTTGCATTTACCACTGTTAGTTGAGAAGTGCTTAGAATTTTAGATCTGCCTACACAATATACTATTGAAGCACAAAATCTGCTACTACCCTTAACTCACTAAGTAGCAGGTTCCCTATTTAATCAGTATCAGTATATGATGAATATGTTAGACAGACTGGCCATGTTGCTTTAATGTATGCATGCATGAATATATGTATGTGTGTGCACATGCACATATTGATTTCTTTCCCTTTTAGTGGACAACCATGTATCAATGATGATGATGAAATGAAAGAGGTAGACCTTGCTGAGCCAGAAGCAGATTCAGGGTGTTCTCAACCACCTCTCCCAGAAAACGCATTTACCTGGGTGAGTGTCCTGAATGTAACTCTTGGTTTGAAGTTCAAAAAAGAGGACTTGAAAGCAAGTCCAAAAGAAGGTTTTCTTTTAATTACAGTTGTTATTTCCCTACTTTAATAATATGCCGACTCAAAAGCACAAGGGACCATCCAGAAATGCTGGAACACCCTTTCATCTTGAATACCCTGGGGTACCTTCACATCTGTCAGTCAAGGAGGAGCCAGGTGATGTTTTCCTTTGTACCACTCCAGCCATAAGAAGGTGACAGACTGAGTGAAGAATGAAGGTTCAACACAGAGTAGCTTTGGATGACTGGAACAGTTTCCAACTAAGACCTGGCTGTTTCCTTGTGACTCTAAGGCATATTCCCCAAGACATAAAGGTGACCTGGACATAAGCATAAGAGTTGAACCTTCATTGATTGGTTAGGTTAGAAATTTGTAGACCCTTGACCAGTCAAAACAATTCTAACATCTTTTAAAATTTGTCCTTTTCATTAAGTCACAATATGTTTCTATGCTTTTTATAAGATATGAGTCTTGTCACATGAGTCTGTGGCTTTAGACTGAATCATATATATATATATATATATATATATATATATATATATATATGTATATATATATTACATCTTTTCCTCAATTACATTTCCAATGCTATCCCAAAAGTCCCCCATACACTCCCCCCCCACTTCCCTACCCACCCATTCCCATTTTTTTGGCCCTGGCGTTCCCCTGTACTGGGGCATATAAAGTTTGCATGTCCAATGGGCCTCTCTTTCCAGTGATAGCCGACTAGGCCATCTTTTGATACATATGCAGCTAGATAGACTAAATTCTTTAGGAGATATATAACATTAAAATTGATCACAAAAGGCTTGCTCTCTGGCCATTTTACATTTTTTAAATGAATAAAACCTTTAAATTCATCTTTTTTCCAATAGTATATTTATTATCAAAACTCAGTATCATACAAATCTCCAACATCACCATCATAGATATCCATGACAGATAGCCCATGCCGCGTGTACTAATATACCTTGCCTTATGGTCATAAGAAGAGGCATTTTGGAAGGAGATCATTTCAGTCTTTATTCCAGGGTAGAGGACTTGGTCTCACCAATGCAATGGAAGGCATGTTAAAACACAGAGCAGGCACTTCCATTCCCACAATCTGGTTCACAAGCTCTCAAGTGCTGCCTCAAAAAGACAATATCCACAAATGTCCACACTGTGCTAATGCTGCTAGATTGGAAGTCACAGAGCAGGGAGCGATCCTTTAGAACAGGCATCAGCAAAGTACAGCCTCAGGGCTCAATCTAGTTTGTTACTTTAAAAAAAAAATTACAACACAGCCATATTTATTTACATATTACATATGACTGCTTCCATTAAATAGTAGAAAATATGAACAACTGTGACAGATGCTTTTATGACCAGCAACTGACTAATGCAAGCCCTTTATAGAAAAATATTTTCTAGTTCCTGCTTTAGAAGACCCATGTCAAAATTATATATTGTCATATAAAGCTGCCTAAATAATGTTTAACATGTTTACACCAGCTGAACATTAAAACTTTTAAATTTTTTTATTATTTAATTTTAAAAACCCAATGGGGCTTTAAACAGGAATTCATTATGCTTATGGATATTTTTATAAAATTAGATTATGTCCCTTGCTCCATTCCCTGATGTAACCAAGTCCCATAGACTAGATCAATTTATGTATTAGGAAGAGTTATTTAAACCTGGTGTTATGGAGTACATCTTTAGTCCCAACACTCAGAAGGCAGAGACAAATGGATCTATGTGAGTTCAAGGCCAGCTTGATATTCATAGTGATTTATAGGCGAGGCAGGACCATGCAGTGAGATCCTGTCTCAAAAAATAAAACCAAGCAAACAAACAAAGTAGTAGTTTAACAGACAGTTGTGGGATTTGGGAAATAAAAGTGTTTGAGAATCTCTCTGCCTTCTGATCTCAGTAACTGCAACATATTTGTATATGTTATTGCTTCCTGGGAGAAATGGAGGCAAGAATTCAAAGCAGTGACTTATTTCAGAAACAAAGTGACAGGAGGTAAGGGCAGTAGCATGAGTTAGCTTTAACTAATAGTTTAAGAAGTGCAAGACCCAATTTTTATCTTGAAATTTTTAGTGACTCCCCATAAAAAAATACCTTATCCATTATCTGGGAAATGTATAATGACTAATCTGCTTCTAGGATTGGCACATGCTTCTTATAAATGTAAGATGGCCATGCAATGAACAGCCATGACACTATGAGCATAAAGCTTTTCTTTTCTAGCAACATTGGGTATTTGTGTCATGTCTCATTGCTGTGGCCCATGTTCTAGCAAACATGTGAATGGAGAAAAAGAATATGACTAAATCCTTAAACAATTACTTACAGAATTAATTCCAGGAGGATATATTTTGGCTCATGGTTTCGGATGGGAATGTTGTAGCTGAATAAGCAACAGTGAGGGAAGAGCCTGTCCATGGTGGCAAGGGCCTGAGGAGGCCTGCTCACATCTCCACAGACTAGGAAGCACACAGAGTCCAGGTGGAAAGTGTGAACCAGCTGTAAGGTCTAAGGCCTGAACCCCAGGAGCACACTTCCTCCCACTAGACTCCATTTCTTTACGGTTTCTGAACGTCCCGTCCCAGCACCACTGTATAGGAAACAAGTGTTCAAACAGATAAACCTGCAAGGAATGTTTCACAGTCAACCCATAACATGAGGCATCATCACATAGAGTTTTGTTTGGTTGAGTGTGTGTGTGTGTGTGTGTGTGTGTGTGTGTGTGTTGTATATCTATGTGCACATTTGTGCATGTGTATATACAGGTGTGCATGGGGGCCTGACAACAACTTTAAATGCCCTCTTCTGTTGCTTTCTTTTTTATTATTTTTGAGACAAGCTCTCTCACTCAACCAGGAGTGAGACTAGACTAGACTAGACTAGACTAGACTAGACTAGACTAGACTAGACTAGACTAGACTAGACTCAGTGGCTAGATTAAGTGCCCAGCAAGCCCCAGAAAACCTCCTGTCTCTGCCCACCATCAATGTTCAAGTTACAGATAGTTGTCACCACATCTGGATTTTACATTGGTGGGGAAGATTGAAAATCAGGTCGATGTGCTTACACAGCAAGCCCCAAGGAGGAAGTTTTGCCATCTGTTTGGTTTTGGTTTTGTCCGTGGGTGCAAGAGCCCAAGAAGGCTTGCTTAGCTCTCCACAGACCCCAGAAGCACAAAAAGCTCAGGTAGAAAGTGCAACCTGTCTGTAACGTGTAAGGCATACTAGTTCCATTGTGTAGTCTTGGCTAGATTTAAACACATAGAGTTCTACTACCTCTGCCTCCAAAATACTGTGATTAAAGGCATGTACTATCATACTCAAAAGCAGAGGGAATTCCAGTACAAAAGGTATAATTAGTTTAAGGCAGAAAAATGAATTCAGAGAATGAAAAGCTACAAAGTTATCCAAGAACAAAAATGAGGAGGAGGAAGAAGAAGAGGAGGAAGGAGGAGGAAGAATGAAAAGACATTTGGACTGAATTTAGGAACAGAATCTTAAGAAGACAGTTGTGTAGATACCAAGAGGATGCACTGGGCAGAATCCAGGGAGACCTAGGGTATCCAGAGATGATAATTCATCACAGTCATGATTTCTTCTTTCTCTTTTAATTCTAGGATGAGAAGAAACTGTACTCAGTTGGGGAGGAAGTGGAAATTTCATGTCTTACTGGATTCACAGCCATTGGATTCCAGTACTTGAGATGTTTACCAGACAGAACCTGGAGTCAAGGAGATGTGGAATGCCGAAGTAAGCCTGGGGCAAGCACAAGCATTTGCATGACTCCCACACAGAATGGATGCCAGTACAAATAGAGCAGAGTCAGTTCAGTTCATCTTACGGATTTGTTAGCAACAGTGGTGAAAAGACTTAGTGAAGCAGTAAAAGGGGCTCATTTGCTAACGTTATATTTCATAATACCAGATTTCAGCTCTCCTGCCCTTGCATATTAACCTTATACACACAGCACTATGAAGTATGCCTCCAAAAAGAAATTTATGGAACCAGAAAACTTATTTAACCATGGGTATCTGCCTTGGGTGATGTAAAAATTGAAACAAATGGATAAATCTCAAAAGTGTAATACTCAGATTTGGAATTTTGTATAAGATACCATAATCTACAAATCACTATGTTTTGGAGGGTTCAATTACATCCTTCACCAGAAAAGACTGAGTCAAATATGTGTTTTCTGTGACTATCCATGCTATTGGAAGGTAAAAACAGATTCAAACAAGACTCAGAAAAGGTACCTCAAACACCTCTGGAATCACTTATGTAGAGCTGCGAGCACTGTCAACTAAAATGATCTGTGTCTGTCATTCACAGTGTAGTGACTTACCTTAAGAAAAACACAAAAGGAAGGTAGAGGGATGGTTCAGTAGTTAAGAGCACTTGCTACTCATGCAGAGGATGCAAGTTTGATTCCAAGAACCCCATGGCAGCTCACAACCATCTATATATACAGTTTCAGGAGATGGACATCCTCTTCTGTCTCCTTAGGCATGACATCAGGCACACCTGTGATACACCACACACACACACACACACGCAAATACACATATAAAATAAAAAATAGATAAATTCTTTAAAAGGATGAAAAGCTCAAGAGGTAGAAAAATAAAGGAAATTATTTCTTGACAGAAAAAATATTCAAAAGATTTGACAAAAGGTGAGTGTGGGGCCAGTTCCTCAGTAAATCATCGTTTGTTATCAGGATTACAGGATTTGTTTTAGTGGGGTTACTGAGAAGCTAGAGATTTTTAACTACAAAGTTCACTGATTAAAAGGAGGTACCACAGCTGAGCAAACACAGTAAGTCTCACTTGCATCACTGCTTTGGTCACACATCATCATCTGAGTACATTTGTTGACTCTTCTGCTCCACTGAACACATCTGAGATATTGTTCTCCCTGCAGGGACCTCGTGCCTCAAGCCCGTTGTTCAGGATGTCCTGACCATCTCCCCATTTCAGAGAGTGTATCAGATTGGGGAGTCCATTGAGCTGACATGCCCCAGAGGCTTTGTTGTTGCTGGACCATCAAGGTATACATGCAAGGAAGACTCCTGGACACCTCCCATTTCAAATTCACTGACCTGTGAACAAGGTGAGCAGGGGTGCGGGATTTATGATTCCAAAAGGTTTGGCTCCACAGGATCCGTAATTCAGCATCCAAAGCATTGCTTCTGCTCAACTAGATGTCAGAATGAAAAGGGAATCTTAGTTTGCCCTGTGCAGATGATGAGATAATACCTTATTGGCCAAGTAAGTGTTTACATCTTAGAGGATGTGTTCAATTTCCCTTTCCAATAGAAAACTTCAAGCGTTACAGGGAGTCCAAGATCTCTCATCTAACAAGACAGAACTGATAATAACTGAAAGTTATGGTTCCAGTAGAAAATAGTGGGAAACCTATAATTAGGCATTGTGTTCATTACCTATATCTGAAGTTTTCTAATTCTTTTAGTCTGCCATCTGATTCTCCTTATATCAGCTCCTCTAAATGATGTATTTTTCTGCTACGTAGAATCCTTTTAATTTCTGCCCAAGTCCCACCTTCCTAACATTGATGTTATTGAACCAGAAAGAAATTGGTGTCTGGTATTTGTCCCAGCTAGAGAGAAATTTAAGTTTTTTTATTACAAAAAAATAGAAGAAATAGATCTTTTAACCTTGATTTGCACACAAATTTGTACCAAATGTCCCATGGAATACCACAACTATGAAGATACTTTATGTACCAATTTTAAAAATTTTTTAGTCAATATAAAATTTTAAGAACCCTCCCCTGGTGAGTACTGCTTCTCTGGAGCTGAAATCAATTGTTTTGAAGAGAAGAAACTATAGGCATATCTTTGAGACAACTCACTAGAGAACAGTATGAATTTTCATATTTCCCTAAATCTTCTAACTGGTTTCATCCACAACTAATTTTAAAATGGGCTTTGGAAATTGCTTTAATTTGACTGTTTAAAACCTTTGTTTTAAAAGCAAGTCTATTTTTCAATTTTGACAGTTTATATATTGAATCTATATAATAACAATGGTAGCTGGCTTTGTCAAAAATGTCTAATTACTTTTTGGAGACAGAGAGAGAGAGAGAGAGAGAGAGAGAGAGAGAGAGAGAGAGAGAGAGAGAGAGAGAGAGAGAGAGAGAGAGAAATTATGAGATTATTGTGGGGTATACTTAACATGCATGTACATGAATGGGTGTTCACGCACATGGATGTCCACATAAATGGAGGCTGGAGGTTGAAACTGATGCTTTCTTTCATCACTGCCCACCTTATTTTTTTTTAAGAAGGGAATTCTTAGTAAACCTGTAGCTCATCTATTTGGTTACCATTTAGCTCACTGAGCAGAGAGATCCAGGGATCTGCGAGTTGCATGGTTTCATGTCCCCAGTGCTGGGAATACAGGAATACCTTGCCATCCCAACTCAGATCCTCCCGCTTGTGTGGCAAGCACTCTACCAACTGAGCATGTCCCCAGCCTTACATTTTTCAGCTTTCCTTAAACTGACTTTTGCAGTTTATGTCGAAAATAATGGTTTTCATTACAATATTCTCATTTATGTGCATCAATGTTTCTGGTTCATATTTGTTCCCACTTTCCACCCCCATTCTCCCCCTTCTCTCTCTTTCTCTCCCTCTTGTTCTTCTTCCTCCCATGTATTCCTCCTTCATATTCATAGGTATAAATAAATCTAAATCTAAATCCTGCATATGAAAGAAAATACATCATTATTATCTGTCTTTCATCTGGTCACTACCCTCTTGTGTGCCCACTCTCTTTCAATGAGAGGAAGCATCTGACATTTGTACTTTTGAACACTGTCTCACTTTTAATCGGAATTCTTGAGGATGCATCTGAGATAACATATTAGACTAATTTCACTTTGAAAAGGAACAGAGACACAGAGAGGGGAAATTAGACCAAGTGTATGCATCAGCTCTGCTAACTCCCCTGTGCCTTGCTGCCCTGTCCTTTCTTCTCTTCTGGGATCTCACAATCTTTGAAAGAAATGGAGAAAGTTAACCTATCAACTAACCTTAAATAGATCCTGTGGGAACCAGTGAGAACTTCAGGTGAATGTTGTATCTTGAATCACAGGCCCCTAATCATAATAATAATAAATAATATGAATATCAGAAGAGGTGTGGTTGGACATTTCAGGCTTCCAAAGTTAAGATATTCTGAGGAGCATTTTGTTCATAAGAGTATATGTGGCTACATACATACATACATACATGCACATATATGTACATAGCCAAATCTGTCTTTGGAAATTTAAATAATAAGGAAATAAAGAAACATGAGATGGATTCCATCTAGATAAAGGAAGTAAGCCGGGTGTTGTGGCACATGCTTTTAATCCCAGCACTCGGGAGGCAGAGGCAGTCGGATTTCTGAGTTCAAGGCCAGCCTGGTCTACAAAGTGAGTTCCAGGACAGCCAGGGCTATTCAGAGAAACCCTGTCTCAAAAAAACCAAAAAAAATAAATAATAAATAATAAATAAAGGAAAGGAAGTAAAATACCTGATATGCAATATCTTTTGTGACAGTAATAGACTCTAGTCAAAAGAAAGAAAAAGATTTTAAAAATAAATAAATAAATAAGTCCAAGTAAGGTAGAGACACTTTCAGGCTGTTACTAGCCAAAGACAGACTCTTTGCTCTTTCCTTATAAAAAGATGTTTTTATCATGAATCAAGGTACTTATCATTACTTTCCTCTACAGCCATGTTCTTCCCTCCTTTTAGGACCAACCCCTTACATACACCTCAGGAAATCCTCCCGCTCTCAGCATTTCAAAGATTAAAAAGTATTCTCCTTATGTTGCTCCTGAGTTTGGCCTTCTGTCATACTCAATACCAGCACCAGCTTCCTCACACAGGATCAAAGAGGATGAAAAGCCCCTGTGTGCCCACTGAGCACTTCAAACTGGCAGGGGCTAGACAGTGTTCCACAGCACTTGAAAGTCCATCTCTCACTGCAGATAATGCATAGCTCTGAGCCTCCTCTAGCCTGTGTGAGAAGGGATAGAAAACAATTATGTAAGAAACAATGGAAACCTCTTCCACATCAGCGTACATCTGCAGAGCTGCAGTGGACCTCACCCATCCCTTCTGATATTCTTACGACTAATCACACTAGAGCTACAACCCCTCCCTACTTAGGTTCCTGGCCACATCTCGACAGTTGAAATGAGGGTTCAAAAGTGATGATGGTGGGAAACAGAAATAATAGCAAAGGAAGAAAAACTGCCATTGTTTTCAGTATTCCATTGTGTCTTTAATGAAAACCTTGCTTTCTCAAATCTTGTCCGTAATAGGCTGAGTGAGAACCTGTGAGCCCAATCTCCTGTTCTGCTACATAATTTAAGGAATATCAGCGTATGGCTATTTATTTTCTCTCTTGACAATTAGCCTGTTCACAAAGGCATTCTTGTCCTGTGGATGCTGATGAATCAGATCCAGCTCAGGGATATTTGGCTCATCCCGCACGGTTGGGATGTCGGATTTAGAGGATGCTAAACACCCTCTGCATAGACTTCAATGGAAACAAAGACAACCAAGGCTTCTCCTTACAGAGGATGCACTCTGTCTTCTTCCCATGTTAGTCCCCTTCCTTTATGTGGACACTATTCAGTTCTTTATCTTCGCTCAAGCATACTTCTTTGGGGATCCTTCCTTATTTTTCCCAGTTGAGATGAGTATGGTATACGGTCTCCTGAATCCAAGTTGCCATTTAAGAGATTGACCCTACTTTCAATTATAAGTCCATTGTTATATTATTTTATGCACATGAGATAAACGTCTTGAATGTATCTACTTCTCTCCAGTTTTGTCTGGTATCTTGATCCAAATTACTGTCCCCTTTCTCCTGAATTACTAACAAACCAAACCCCTTTTAGATTCTTCAAAATAATGCTGTCTCTTCCTTCCTGTTTTCATTGAGATTTCTCCTTCCTTGTTCTTTTCCTCCCTCCCTCCCTCCCTCCCTCCCTCCCTCCCTCCCTCCCTCCCTTCCTTCCTTCCTTCCTTCCTGTTTTGCTAACCATGAAATCCTCATATATAATATGTACATGGATCAGCTGTTACATTCATTCATCTTGAAAATCAGACTTTCAAGTCATTACTCCCACCACCACCACCAAATTTCTCACGTCTCATAGTTAATGCTCATAGAGCTATGTCTCACAGACATTAGGTGATTTTATGTGTGTCCTTGTATTCTTTGACCTTTCCACAGGTGTCAACTATGTTGACTTTCTCTACATCTGTTCCAAGACTCATTATTTTGTTGTTGAAGGTGGCAGTTTGGATTTTAGGTTTGACTGGTGTCTTAAGGTTTTCATTCCTGTGAAGAGACCCTTTGACCAAAGCAACTCTTATAAAGCCCAACATTTAATTGGGACTGGCTTACAATTTTAGAGGTTCAGTCCATTATCATTATAGCAGTAAGCATGGCAGTGTGCAGTCAGACATGGTACTGTAGAAGAAGCAGAGAGTTCTACATCTTGTTCCAAATGCAACCAGGAGAATACTGTCTTCCAGGAAGCTAGGAAAGGGTCTCAAAGCCAACCACCAAAGTGACACACTTACTCCAACAAGGACACACCTCCTAATAGTGCCACTCCTTGGGCCAAAGATATTCAGACCATCACAGGTGGTGGGGTTTTTTGGTTGGTTGGTTGGTTGGTTGGTTGGTTGGTTTTGACTTTTGATTTTTGTTTTTGTTTTTGTTTTTTTAGACAGGGTTTCTCTGTATAACCCTAGCTATCCTGGAACTCACTCTGTAGACCCAAAATGTGCCTGCCTCTGCCTCCTGAGTGCTGAAATTAAAGGCACACACCACTAACACCTGGTAAACAAGTCATTTTGTTTAGTGCCTACCTCACTAGCAGTTTTCTTGTTTTTCACAGGTTCTTGTCTTAGACTAAGATCTGCCAAATCACCTCATTCTCTCTGCAGTCTTATGCCAGGGAATTCAACTCACAGTGGCAGCCTTAACAGTTTCCTAACAGATTTAATGAATTTAATCCTTAGCACAGATTTCTTTGCTGAGTTCTATTGATTGATGTTGAGCATAGGTGCCGCAGCAGACAGAGAAGGTCACCAAGATGCTAAGCCTTCATTTTCCGAAGGAGCAGAGGGGTTCAGACTTCTAAGAAAAGACTGACACTCATCTAAGTCACTCCAGTTACTATATTCAAACATTATATAAGGTTAATTGGGGCTTGAAAAGGTTCCAGCTTCTGAAGTTATCTTGCCCTTGCTACCCATGAGAGAAGACGGCCCATAGGAATCTCAGTCCCTTTTGACCATGGGTAGCCATAATCAAAAGTAAGAACTCCAAGCTTGCCAGGAGTGTCTGAGGACCAAGGTTGGTGCAGCTGCATGTTTTCACTTAATACAGAGAACAGATTATCTAGAGACAGCATTTCTTCAAGGTTCAAACAGTCTCACAACAATTTCTCAGCCTCCAGTGATTGACCCAAACATAGCAAATGCTTTGCTGAAATATTTCACTCAAAGCCAGACATAAAGGCTTTACTATGAATTTCACTTAAGTCCAGACATGAAGGTTTTACTATCCATGTTACTTCAGAGTTCTAAACAGGAATACCCAAAGTCCTCTCAGTCTACTTTGCTTGGCTAAGGATACCACAAACTCAATATGAGTAGGAAGAGATCTTGGTTCATCTTTCCCTGCCTGAAATGAACCATCCTTTGATACTTTCTCTTTCAGAAAAGGCCCCAGTATCTTTCTGTATGTAAACCAGACAGTAAGAATTAAACTTGATTCCTAGCATAACTTCCCACAATATTAACACAACTAACACAACACACATACAAATATATTTCATTCTAGTTCACCACACACCCACATACAATTTATCTACATTTCTCTTCTTTCACATCTGGCCCTTGTTTTAAATTAGCATCTCTTTGTACATGAAATCACTATAATAACACCATAGATTATGTACCATAGTCCTCTTCCCTATACCTTTCCAAAATGAGTTTTCTGCAGAAGTCAGAGCCTATCTCGTTTTCAAAATCTAGACCTGCTGTTGCCAGGTGCTTCCTTGCTTAGAAACCATCAAAGATGCACTGCTTGGGAAATAAAGGGGGGCAGCCTTATTAGAGCCCTTAATTCCCATCATGTGCAACTGTAGCTACACTGCATTGTGTGCTTTTTGTCCTTCTGAGCTCAGCCACACTGGCCTCCTCTCAGTTCCAGGAAAGTCACATGCTGTCTCCTTTCAGAATGTTTTCATATGTGATGTTCCCTCTGCTTCCAACCGTCCCCACATCCCATCCCTGCCACACACAGGTCACTGTTCCCAACCTTCCTGGGAACATCAATTTTTTTTCTGATTGCCCACATTCCTTTTAAAATCACTAATATTGTTAGCAACTCTCTATGTATTATTGTGTTTGTCCAACCAACATCTGTCTTTCCCCACCAGGTACAGATTGTGAGACACAGTTTTCTCAGTCAGTCCCAGAGCCTAGCAGGGCCCTCAGAGCATCAAGAATGATCCATAAGGATCTAGAAGACAAGTGACCAAAACTCTCTCCATCTCCAGTTTTTGTTTTAGCTTTCTGAGCTGGACAGCAGTCTTAGTTTGGAAAGCAGTGAAGGGAGTGAGCTGGGAAGGACTTTTCAGATGGAATGTTTCACAACAACTTATTTAAATAGGCCATGATGAATGAGCTAATCCACCAGATAAGAGATATACTGTATCCCTTCACCACACCCTGTCCTCCCGAGTTCAAGCCTAGCAGTCAGAACACTTAAAGACCTCTGCTTTTCTCTCTCTCTTTTCTTCTGTTTCAGCTATTCTGACAAAGTCAAAGGACCTTTGTCCACCAGGACAAAAACAATCTGGATCCGAGTGTATTTGTATGTCCCCAGAAGAAGACTGTAGGTATGAAACACTCTGAAGTGGGTTTGCAAATTAAGGAAACCAATCTGGTGTGGCCAGTTTGATGGAGAAGCTGACGTTGACATACAAACATGCAACATTAATTTTCACATAGCTGAAACTCCTACATTCAGTTGAATTAGTCTCTTCCTATTGGGGAGCAAGCTCTTTTTAATTATTTTATTTTTGAGATTACAACTATGCCATTTCCCACTTCACTTTCTCCCTCCAAACCTTCTCATATTCCCTTCCTGAGAGCAAGGGTTGTTTTTAATTATGTCTTATCCTGACTCCCTACACTCATATTGCATTTGTCTATTTAAGCAGTCCAATTTTTGTGTTAAAAATTATTCTTGTCCATTTAAAACTTTCAAACTAAACTCTGTCAAAACCTTCCCTTCTTACTGACTATAGTTGAAAGTAGGAACTCCAATAAGTTATAATAAAGAAAGTATTTTGAGTATGGAATACACACTCACACACACATACATACACCACACACACATGTCACACACAGCTACACCACACACACACACACAAACATACCTATATCACACACACATACCACACATGCACACAAACACACACCATACATGCACAAATGCCATACAAATATACATGCATACACCACACGCATACCACATATACACACATACTATATAAACATATATATATATATACAACACACGCACACATACCATTCACACCATACACATACACCACCCACAAACATATACCACACATACACACACACATACACATCATACACAAACATATACACACTCATCCCACACACAAACATAACACACCACACACAATACACAGCCCACAAGTGGAAATATCCTTGCTTTGTTTAGTTCTGTTTTCCTGGAAATTCACCTTCTGTTTTATCATGTTAACTTTCTCTGAATAAAATTAGATGTTGCAAGAGGAAGTCAACAGACTACACACCATTGTGAATGTGTCACTTTTAACACTCATTAGCCCCCAGACTCCTCTGTGCAAATATGAACAAACACTTGTAAGCACTGGGTCTCCATCATCTGATGAGCACAGTGGGCCATTTTCTCTTTAAGCCCACCAGCATATATCAGACTCCTTGGACGTTTCCACAAATGATTTCTTCCTTTAGGGGTCCAATCACCAGAAGATTTCTGGAAACTATTCACTGTATCCACACTGTTCTTTTAACAGAGGAACCATCTTTCTGGGTCTGTGCAATACCAAGTCTTAAACATACACACTACCCTCAAGAGTTCATCAGTGCTGTGCTACACCCTCCAGTCCTTCCTCTACCCATCTGTTCCCTTTATACAGAGTAAAGGTGTTGGGGGTAGCTAGCCCACAGCTTATTTCTTCTGAATAGAGAAAGCAGTCTTTTGTTCTAGGGGATAAGCTCTACTTTCTGGAAATAACTTTACACACTGGTGCACTGACTGTTAACTCTGAAGTAGACATTACAGGAAGAGCTCAAATTTAAAGTACTCAAAGAAATTTGTCACCTCCACCTAGAGAAAAACTGATTTTGTGTTACATACATAGCAAAGGATTCATCCTTTTATCTGTGGAAATGAAGCTTGTCAGTCAAGGAATGAATTAAAGCCTCATGCTCCAAATCACAGCACAGACACACTTAAAACATTATATAGCAATATAAATATTGTATGGCATGTGCTGAACCATTGCAGCAATTAATTAGTATTTTGGAGTTGCAAAAAGATCCTGGGCTATGTTGATCAGGATAACCTGAAACTACACTTAATATCGGTAGAAAAGAGAAAGGATGCCATGCTGGTGGGTGTTCGCAAGAAAACAATCTTATGAGTCTAGAAATTTAATTGATACCATTGCCAACAATGAAGAGGGACTTAGTGAGGTGAGAAAATAAAACAGGGCAGTTGGTTGCAGTTAATCAAAGAAAAATATTGTTTATTCAGTTGATCAGACTCCAACTTGAATTGAGTTGCAAGCATTTGCAAGATTAAGATAGAAGTTCAAAAGATGAGTTGCAGAGGCATACCAAATGGAAGTGGGAGGGCGGGTGGAAGGAGAGAAACTGTCAGTGCAAAAACCTGGTGGAGAAAACCTGAGTGGCCAGTGGCCTGTACATGTCATCTGCATGTTCTATATGCCCTCCAACCTAACACTTGCTTCCCATCCTCCGACAGTGGTTATTCAGAAGATCTCTGTATATTTGATGGGGGATCCAGCCAGTATTTCACTTCATCTGCTTGCAAATTTTTGGCTGGAAAATGTTTAAACAACACCCAGTCCCACTTTGTCCATTCTGGTTCCTGCCAAGAAGGCCTACAGTTAGAATGGGGCCTTGAGAGGCTCAAACTTGCAGTGAATAGCACAAAGAGAGTGTCCTGTGGATACAACACCTGCTATGACTGGGAAAACTGTTCAGGTAAGCCATATGCTAGAAATGTTCTCACTCTGTTCTACTCAGATCATATGGCATATTTCCTCTGCATTTATACATCATATAAATATATATGTATATGTATATATATGTATATGTATATGTATATATATATATATATATATATATATAATGACTTTACACAACCTGACTTTAATCAAAATGTGTTTACTTTGTTAAAATTTTCATGATCTAAACAGAAAAAATGGAAGATAACCAACCATAAACTAAAAGTAACTACTTTAATGATTCAGGTAAAATAAGGTAAAATAAATCTTTCCAGTCCTTTCCTATGCCCATGTACTCAGTGTTATCCTTAGATCCCAGTAAGACAGCAGTCTTCAATGTATAAGTCATGACCTTTTCCTGGGTCAAATGACTCTTTCACAGGGGTTGCCTAAGATCCCAGGAAACAGAGATATTTCCATTATAACAGTAGCAAAATTACAGTTATGAAGTAGCAACGGAAATAATTTGGGGGTTGGAGATCACCACACTGTGTGGAACTTTATGAAAGGGTCACAGCATTAGGAAGATTGAGAACCACTGCAGAGCAGTAAGAGGAACACTGTTCTGCTCAGCAGCTTCAAGTAGTACCTTCCATAGCCCAGTTGAAGAATCTTCATGAGAATTATCTGATTTTTCCCTGTTTGTTCATACTCAATTGATCCAAGAGCGCTACTTAGGTCAGATTGGGGTTCAATGTAATGCCAAATGCTAAAATATTTTCCTTAAATTGCTTTAATTCCTCTATCAGTGACTGGCACTTTTGAGGACTGGCAGTACTACTCAATCAGACATTCTGAGCCCAAGTTCAGGGTCCCACTGGACTCAAGTACTAGTTTTCAACTATGGAACAATCTTTATTTTCTACTGTTTCTCTTCCAATCTGTGAGGTTAACCAGATGTCCACAGAAACATGTGACCCATGTGTACAATGTCATTTGTCATCCAAAGGTAAATTCTCATACTCGGGGCACAGCTTAGGGAGTAAATAATTCCTATTGGCCAGAAAGGACTATTTGATAAAATTGCTTGTAATTGAAATATCCATATTGTACTCATATTCTCATTTGGGCCACTATAAAGACAATCAACTTCACTAAAAAAATTGTTCCTGGTAATCTACACATCTCAGGTATTGCCCTACATACAATAAACATACATAAAAGATAAAATGGAAACATATTTTATATAATGTTTTACAAATTGATATGTTCATTTAATATAGCATGACATAAATATAACTTTTTCATGTTCTGATATTATTATCACATAAAGTTAAATATCTATAAAATCTGTGTGAAAATATTAAATATAAATTATTTATCCAATATTTAATTAGGTTCACTTCTCCCTGATACATTTGTATTATGAGCAATGTTATGACAGATAAATATATCACAAAGGGTTCTGTTAATCTAAAATTATTTCTTTAACATGTTTTAGAAAATGGAACTTAAAAGTAAATAATATTTAATGATGTTTTCTTTCTTTATATATTGATAATTCCTTACAGTATTCTTATATCATATTCTCCCCTTCCCCAATCTCCATCCAGATCCTCTCCATAAATACTATTTTTAAAGTATAAAATGTTAACTGATACTATGCATTAGTCTACTTTTCAGAAGTGTTTTTGTGACAATATGTTCAACTTTATCATATATGCTACTCACCCACTGACTTTGCCAAGACTAGTCATTGTCACTCCTTTAGAACCTATCAATCATCCTTAAGATGCAGCATCACAACTCCATCCTCCCTAAGTGGAGTGCTGTTCGCATCATGTGTGAACTGAAAGGAAGTAATCTTCACAGCACTGCATCTACACCGGGAAAATGTCTGCCCCTAAAGTGGGCCATTTCATACAATTTACAAAAATGGTTAGAGATTAGGATTTAACAGATCAAATGGGCACCCAGATTCCTCTTGTGACACATTTTCAAGAAGTGTTTCTGAAACTTGGAAATAAAGCACCAGTGGAAACCTGTGTGGTTGTTCCATCTAAAACCACCTCAGGTTTGTAAGTATCCCTTTTCGAGGTCCTGGTCCAAGGTTTTTCATCTCTGAGAGAAGAAGAACCATCTTACCCAAGTCCATACTCGTCCTGACCCATTTAAAACTGAGGACCAAAATCATCATCTTTGGCAAGCCACAAGCTCTTCCCATAATGGAGCAAAGATGTGGCCTCATAGAGCACAGGCCATCTGATGGAGCCCTCATGTAGAACAAAATACCTCAGTCTTCAACCTCCATGCCACAGCTAAACAGGGCAATTCCACACAAGAGACAGAAAGCAGGAGCTTGTCACCCAGCTCTAGTTACTGTGAGATCTCATATAGATAAAATCTCTAGAATCTATATTTTAGCTATTTGGCCAAAAACGTCAACCACCTAGCTCCTCGCTCAGTAGTATTTTGTGGTAGAACAAAACCTATAAGTGTTATCCAGGATCCTTCCTCTATTTACATACAAACATATTTCACTGGGAATTGTAGTACAAAGATATTATTGTCAGAAATAGAGAGAGAGCTCAACATGGGAGCTCAAACCTGAGATCCTAGGACTTGAAAAGTGCATTCAGGAGGATTTGATGAGTTCAAGACCAGCCAGGGCTACACAATGATTTCCAGACCAGGGCTCCCAAGGACTTACTCTGTCTCAAAAATCTGTCCCTGAGCCTTCTGGATGGGTAGGATTATATAAATGTCCTATTTAAGGCTGGGGATTCAAAGTTTCCTATTCTCTGCACTTTCACTAACTATTAGTCTCTACATTGATTGCCCATAGCCAAAGGGAAAAAAAAGATTTTTGAACCAAGGTTGAAAGTAGCATTAATCTATAGGTGTAAACATCAATATGTAAAAGGCACTTTGACAATATGTCCACTTAACAGAACAAAAACAGCAGAGGCAACACACACACACTCACACACACACTCACATCACACTCACACACACACACTCACACACACACACACACACACACACACACACACACAGCTCCTAGAGCCTGTGAGATCCCTGACTATAGGCTTTTAACCAGTCTTAGAGCACCAGATATGTTGTACCTCCTGTGGATGAGGACTCAAATCCAATCAGAAAGTAGCTGATTATGTCTCCACTAGTCTTTAATCTCTCCAAAGTCAGCATCACAGAGAACTATGCTAGAAGTAGAACAATTAAGGAGCACACACCAGTATACTTACAAAGAAAGAGAAATTTAGAAATGTATTTCACACCCAACCCATTCACAGCAAGTTGTGGCCCTAGTAATGTTAAGTTGAATTGAATGCCATCTTGCTTAAACTATGCTGGCGATTACATTCTGCCCTTTGCTACTCTTTCCCTTCTCTATCAAAGATGAATTTAAGAGGGAAAAAAGAATACAAAGTGGAATATCAAAGTAATAAGGCATTCTCTTTTCAAAATTTAGAAAAGAAATGGCTCCCTTAGGGAGCCTATTTTTATGGATATAAAATGTTCTGTCTGAATTACAGAAATACCCACTACCAGCCAACCAACAGGAAGGGGAAATTCATTCAGCAACAAACCATTTAGCATCCCACCTATGGAAGTTTCCGTACAGTCTGGTGAGGGGGTTGAACATAAAGGGCTCTTTGTTCCTTTCAGATTGTTCACCATCCTTAGAGAACTCACATTAGATAGTTCTTGCATGACTCACTTTAATGCAGAGCTGTGGGATAAAAACTGTGAGAACTGAGCTGAATTTTGTAATGGTGAAAGTGTGAGGGCCGAGTGTTAAATGAATCATTGTTAGACGGGATGGGAATGTCCCTTAGGTGTTGAAAATAAACAGGCTTAGTGCACAATGACACAAAAATAGTGGTGACGGAACCATAGCAAATCAGGAAAGAACTGGCTTCTTAAGCAAGGTAGAGCAATCCTTTGGTCTTCTCCAGCTTCATCCTTTCTGACAATGAATGAGATTTTCCCAGAACTCTTACCTTCTCCAGTTGGCTACAGACTAACTAAAGTAGGCACATTCCGAGTTCAACAAGACATTCTGCCTCTGTAAGATAAGGTAGAGAGTAATCCAAGAAGACATCTGATGACAGCCTCTGTCACCTACACACACACATACACAAACAACCAGAGACACAGACACACACACAAAATAAAACAGGAAGGCCATTTCCTGAACACAAGATTTCTGTGAATTATGCAGAGATAAGGTGCATCCAAAAGCAGCCCTCATAGGAGAATCACCCAAATTAACTGCTTCTTAAAACTACAGGCCACAGAATATTACAACCAAGTAATATTCTAGTATAAAATGAGTAAATATTATGTAGGGTTATGTCAACATGCTGAAGTTTGTGGGTCACTTATTAAAATACCTGTCCCTAACATCTTCTGTTTGATCCCTGACAAATGCTGCAGGATAGGTCATGGACTTGTAAGGATTCAATAAAGTATGCAAAATGCATTGTATAATGTACTGTTTCAGTGTTCATGGCTAATAAATAATAACTGTAATGTTAATAAGAAGTGCCCAGAGAAAAGGACCAATCACAGGCCTTGGATAAATGGTGTTAACATTGTGAATGAGAGAGATAGCTCACATCCTGGTTGGATGTGGACCATAAGGCCCAGCAGGGATCACATGGGCCCAGTTCTGGAATCTTAGGAGATTAGGAGAGAGCACTCTACTGCCTCAAATTCTTATCTCACCATGCATCAACTGTTGGGTACTTTGGGACTTCACTCTAGTTCCGGCTTTCTATTAATCGCCATCAAGGAACCGAGTCCTATGGAGAAGGGTTAAGTAAACCGGGATCCAAAGGATTGTCTGTTGTGCCTCACACTGTCTCTTTCCTTGCAGCCCACACTTCCAATTGTGTCTGCCTGTTGCCCCCACAGTGCTCCAAGGATGAAAATCAACTCTACTGTGTAAACATAGGGTCATCGTTGCGTGGGAAAACAGTAAACATCTGTACGCTGGGAGCTGTGAGGTGTGCAAACATAAAGGTGGAAATACTGAACCCTGGGAGGTGCCCAGATTAGCGTGGCTAGTGATAAGTAAATTTACTATTCAAAAACAATGGACAGGAAGTGAGGAAACTGAATGGATGAGAATGCAGTATAATGATACATAGGTTCAGGGATGTCATAATAAAAACCTATTACTTTGTATAACAACCTAAAAAATTGTAAGTCATTATACGTAGAGTAAACTGGCATAGTCATAAATTGCTGGACAAAATTCTCTTGTGTCATTCGTTGTCATACTGTTACTCTTCCACCCACTCTGCCGTTTGATCATCCCCTATCTAATGCCAGCATCTGTTGTCCTGTGTCACATCTCTGAGTCAAAATGCCTTTATCAATTGAGCAAACTGTCTCACATTGCACAAAGTACATAGAGACATCAGAGGGCCTTTAAAACCAGTGAGAAACACTATTCTCACAATTAAAAGTAATAAAAATCCATAGCATTTTTTCAACAGAACAGACAGAAAGCCACAGAGTTCATAATAAATGTCACAAATACCCAACCTTCGTGTATTCATTTAACAAACCACTTCTCAGTTTGCACAGTGTAGCAGGAACTGATCCGGGTCCTAGGAGGTACTGCTGGCAACCACCACAGGGTCACTTTTAAGAATGCCTAGTTTTGAGATGAATCACAACACAGCTGACCCTTATCTTATAGTTGATGTCAAAACCTTAGGGTCTTCCTTCTCCTTCCTCACCCTACACGGGGATGTGTAGAAGCTGCTTCTGTAAGTCTCCAATTCAGGGGGGTAGGGGGCAGACACACACTTCAGGCCACAAGCCACAGCCACCTGGTAGAAATCTTCCTGCATTTGCATATTAAATGCAGCTCTTCCTCCTCTCATTAATCCTAAAACCTTGACAACATCATAAAGATTTTGTAAAATGAAAAAAAAAATGAGAAAAAAAATGAGCAGGAAAGGCCCTGAGAAAACATATTTTCCTAGTGTAATTAGAGTTGAGTGGGCATCTCCCCTAGGATTCACTGGTCCATCCTCTGCCCACACAAGCCACCCACGGACTTCTGGCACTGAGAGTAGAGAAAGCTTGTATGCCTCCTACCCTCAGCCTTCCTGAGACAATTCACGAATAAGATCTGTTAAATAAGACCACATCCCAAAGTAAGAGTCAAGAAGCTTTCTCCAAAGCTGACTTGGCTGCTCTCCCCTACAAAACAGATCTCAGAGAGGAAAAGAACCCCATGGGGGAGAGGAGATGGTCCCACAAGAATCTGCATACAACATTCATAGTGGTAATTTAACCCTTCTTCTGAAAGAAAGGTGAAATTTCAATACCTGTAAGTCATATAAAGTACTCAGAAATTGCTGATTGTTTGTGAGCCTAGAGGCTGCCTGGGGCTGAGAAAAAAAGAAAAACAAACCCAGGCATTCCCCATACTTAAAACATTCCTGGGAACAACTTGACCATAAAGACAAAGAGGAATGTGAAGAAAAACAGGCCAATCTGAACTGAGTCAATAACTCACAGAACTCTGACACCCTGCACGTACATGTAATTTTTCTGCTGATGTTTGAATAAGCCAATAGTGTGTTGCTATGCTGAATTCTCCATGCCTAAGCCCTTTACCCCATAAAAACCCCTAGGTTTCCAGCCTTGGGGTCGAATCCACTGTCTCCTGCATGAGATACATTTCGACCCAGAGCTCTGCCATTAAACTATCTCATGTGTTTACAGCAAGAAAGGATTCTTGTGTTTCTTTGGGTGCTCTCTCTCTCCTGAGACTAGAGTGGGGGTCCCCGAAAGGGGGTCTTACATCTTGGTGCATTGGCCGGGAATTGGGGGCACCCAGAAACCCGAGAATACTCCTTGGAGGTACGTTTGTTTGTGTGAGTCTTGCATGTTGTATGTTGTCTAAGTGTGGCACCACTGAACTTGTGTCTTGGTTTTTCAGTTCTGGGATTGTGGGTTCAAGTCCTGCCTGGGTACCCAGTTCTGGTATTCTGTATTCTGGCAGCTGCCACTGTGGACCGTGAGGGCCACAGACGTTCTAAGGCCCCACAGGCTGCGACTTCTGGAAGACTTTCCAAGGGTGACCCTGGAGGAAGTACCCAGGGTGAGGGACAGTCAGGAAGGACTGACTGTCATCTGGCAAAGTGAGGAAGATAAGGTGTTTTTTTTTTTTCTACCAGAAAGGGAGTGGAAGCAGAGTCTCCCCCCCCCCACCCCACCCCCGCTCCCATCAGAAGTAGCATTTGGCTGGTTGTACTGGTGTCTTCTGTCTCTGTTGCTGTTCTGTTTTTGTTTGTGGTTTTCGTTATGGGACAGACTGTGTCCACCCTTTGTCTTTGACTAAGGACCATAGGATGGCCGTTAGGGCAAGAGGACGGAATCTGTCAGTAATAGTTAAGAAAAAGCCTTGCCTAACTTTCTGTTCCTCGGAATGGCCCGCCTTTGGAGTAGGGACGTTCAACCTTCCCACCATTAGGGCTGTAAAGGCCATTGTTTTTCAGGAAGGACCAGAATCGCAACCATACATCACAGTGTGGGAGAATTGGGCACAGTATCCACCCACGTGGGTTCGCCCACTTCTTCCCCCCTTACACATAGGTACTAAGATCCTAGCAGTCCAAGAGTGTTGAAAAGGAGAAATGGAAACTACAGCCTGAAGGAAACGGCGAGAACAGTACCCTATCAGCAGTAGTCCCCAAAATCTACCCAGAGATAGAGGATCCCCCTGAGTGGCCTGACCCCCCACCACCACCTTATCCTCTGGCCTCCCAACCTATACCCCAACCCTTAGCTCCCCCAGCTCCTCTTTCAGCTGCGAGGACCAGGAGAAGAGGTCCCTCAGCCAGAATGAGAAGTCTGTGGGGAGCCACTTCAGAGGGGCCAGCTGACTCAACTGTAGCACTTCCTCTCAGGGCTGTGGGGCTTCTCTGACCAAACAGAATGGTCTACAACTTCTGCAGTATTGGCCTTTTTCCTCTTCTGATCTCTATAACTGGAAAGTCAATCACCCCCCTTTCTCAGAAAATCCTGCAGGGCTCACAGTACTGATAGACTCTCTGATGTACTCCCACCAGCCTACCTGGGATGATTGCCAGCAGCTCCTGCAGACCCTGTTTACCACCGAGGAGAGGGAGAGAATTCTCCTCAAGGCACGGAAGAAAGTACAGAGATGAGACCGGACAGCCGGTCCAGACCCCGGTCGAGATAGATGAAGGATTCCCCCTGTCCTGGCCCCAGTGGGATTATAACACAGCACAAGGTAGGGAATGGCTGTCCAATTATCATTGGACCCTAATAGCAGGTCACAGAGGTGACACTCGCAGGCCCACCAATTTGGCTAAGGTAAGAGAAGTTATGCAGGGGGCTCCTTTAGTCTTTTTATAAAGACTCATGGAAGGATATAGGAGGTACACCCCATTTGACCCTACATCTGAGGGGCAGTGGGCCTCAGTACTTATGACTTTCATTGGGCAATCAGCTCCTGACATTAGGAGAAAGTTACAGTGGATTGAAGGGTTGCAGGATTATACTATAAGGGATGTGCTTAGAGAGGCTGAGAAAGTGTATCACAAGAGGGGGACAGAAGATGAAAAGCAGGAAAGGGAGAAGAAAGAGAGAAGAGAAGATGAGGATAGGAGAGACAAGAGGCAAGAGAAAGTTTTGACTTGGATACTGGCCGCCACAGTAGAAAAAGGAAGGGGTAGGGCTAGGCAGCCAGGGGACCTGAGAGAAGAAAAACGGCAGGGGCCAAGGAGACCCAGAAGAGATAAACCACACCTAGGAAAAGACCAATGTGCATACTGTAAGGATACGGGCCATTGGGCTCACAAATGCCCTAAGAAGAAGCAGGAAACACAGGTACTGTCCCTTGGAGAGGACGAAGACTAGGGGAGACGGGGCTCGGTCCCCCTCCCTGAGCCTAGGGTAACATTAGAAGTGGAGGGGACCCCTGTTAAGTTCCTGTTTGACACGGGTACGGAATTTTCAGTACTCCAGACGCCATTGGGAAAAATAAAAAAGAAATGAAAGAACACTAGTGATTGGAGCCACAGGGCAGAAGTCATACCCATGGACTACATCCCGGACAGTAGACCTGGCGTGGAATCAAGTAACTCATTCATTCCTGGTCATTCTGGATTGTCCCATGTCCTACTAGGAAGAGACTTGTTAACTAAATTAAAAGCGCAAATAACCTTCGCTCCTCCTGGGCCAGAAGTATCGTGGGGGATGGAAACACCTCAGACCTTAGCACTGTCTTTGCAATTAGGAGAGGAGTACCGGATTTACCAAGACAAATTAAAGCCCCTGGAGGGGCTATGAGACTGGTTTAACCGGTTCCCTCAAACATGGGCCGAGATGGGAGGAATGGGAGTGGCAAAACAAGTTCCCCCAGTGGTAATAGAGCTCAAATAAGGAGCCACTCCCATTGGGGTTCAACAGTACTCCATGAGCAGGGAAGCACGAGGGCATCCGCCCCCACATTACCAGATTGCTTCAGCAGGGAATCATAGTCCCCTGCAAGTCTCCGTGGAACACTCTGCTGCTCCTGGTAAAGAAACCAGGAACCAACGACTACCGCCCTATCCAGGACCTTAGGGAGGTCAATAAGAGAGTACAAGACATCCACCCCACAGTGCCAAATCTTTATAATCTGCTCAGCATGCTACCACCTGAGCGAATCTGGTACACAGTTCTAGATCTTAAAGATGCCTTATTCTGTCTGAGGCTACACCCCAATAGTCAACCCCTGTTCGCCTTTGAATGGCAAGATCCAGAAAGTGGAAAGACTGGACAGCTCACATGGACAAGGCTACCCCAGGGATTCAAAAATTCACCCACTTTGTTTGATGAGGCCTTGCACTGAGACCTTGCCTCTTTTCGAGCCAACAATCCTCAGGTGACCCTTGTACAGTACATTGATGACCTTTTGGTAGCTGCAAGAATCTGTGAAGAGTGCGAACTTGGAACCTAGAACATCCTGGTCGAGTTGGGTATCAAGCCTCGGCTAAAAAGGTGTGGTTATGCCAAACAGAGGTGACCTACTTGGGATACATCCTGAGGAATGGACAACGGTGGCTCACCAACGCCAGAAAACAGTGATGTGAATCCCAACTCCAACCACCACTTGCCAGGTAAGAGAGTTCCTGGGAACAGCAGGATTCTGTAGACTATGGATCCCAGGGTTCGCCACCCTGGCAGCCCCACTGTACCCCCTAACCAAGGAGAAGTGGGAATTTGTTTGGACCCAAGAACATCAGTCGGCTTTTGAGACTCTGAAAAAGGCCTTGCTACAGTCCCTGCCCTAGCACTGCTGGATGTAAATAAGCCGTTCACTTTGTATATCGATGAGACAAATGGGGTAGCCCGCAGAGTCCTCACTCAAACCCTAGGGCCCTGGAAGCGCCCAGTAGCTTATCTATCAAAGAAGCTGGACCCTGTGGCTAGCGGATGGCCTTCATGCCTACGAGCGATAGCAGCTACCGCCATGCTGGTAAAAGATGCTGATAAGCTGACTATGGGCCAGAATGTTACTGTGGTGGCCCCACACTCTCTCGAGAGCATTATCAGGCAACCACCAGACCGCTGGATGACCAACACCTGAATGACTCACTATCAAAGCTTGCTGCTGACTGAGCGAGTAACTTTCACTCCCCCTGCTATCCTTAATCCTGCTGCCTTACTACCCAAAACTAACAAAACTCCCATGCACAACTGCGAGGAGATATTGGCAGAAGAAACTCGAACTCCACCGGACCTCACCGACCAGCCGTGGCCAGGAGCAACAACCTGGTTCAAGGAAGCAGCTTTGTGGTAGAAGGTAAGCGGGGGCTGGGGCAGTGGTAGTAGATGGAAAATCTGTTATATGGTCCAGCAGCCTACCTGAGGAAACCTCAGCTCAAAAAGTGGAGCTCATCATTCTATCCCAGGATTTGAGGCTGGTAGAGGGTAAGACTATCAATATTTACACTGACAGCCAATATGCTTTCTCTACGGCTCACGTCCATGGAGCAATCTATAAGCAGCAGGGTTTATTGACCTCCGCTGGAAAAGGCATTAAGAACAAAGAAGAGACCCTTGGACTGTTGGAGGCTGTTCATCTGCCTCTCAAGATAGCGATCATCCACTGCCTAGGGCATCAAAAAGGAACCGGGCCAGTAGAAAAGGGTAATGGCAGACCAAGTGGCTAAAGAAGCAGTCCAAGGGCCAGTGGCTCTGGTAATTAAAACTGCACCCCAACTTGCTGAAAAAGAGACAGAAAAAAAAGTTCTCACAGAAGAAGAGGGGCTAGAGTACTTAGCTGATATACACTGTCTCACACATTTAGGACCTAAAAAGATGATAAAATTAGTCAGTAGGTCCCCCTATTACATTCCTGGACTACAAAGGACTGCAGAAGACTTGGTGAGAAAATGCCAGACCTGTGCGCTCACCAATGCCAGATCCAGCAGGCTCCAGGGTGGAAGGCATCTGCGAGGAGACAGACCTGGGACCTACTGGGAAACTGATTTCACTGAGGTAAAACCAGCCCGGTATGGGAATAAATATCTGTTAGTCCTTATAGATACCTTCTCTGGGTGAGTTGATGTGTTTCCCACCAAGAAAGAGACAGCCACCATGGTAGCCAAGAAGATACTTGAAGAAATTCTCCCTCATTTCGGGATACCCAAGGTAATCGGGTCAGACAATGGGCCTGCCTTTGTCTCTCAGGTAAGTCAGGGTTTGGCCAGACAATAGGGGACAAATTGGAAATTACATTGTGCATACTGACCCCAGAGTTCAGGACAGGTAGAGAGAATGAACAGAACACTAAAGGAGACCTTGACCAAAATGGCCTTAGAGACCGGCGGGAATGATTGGACAGCCCCTCTCCCTTTTGCTTTATTTAGGGTCCAGAACACTCCCAGAGCTTCTGGTCTAACACTTTTTGAACTAATGTATGGGGTGCCTCCGCCCATTTATGTGACAGTAGAGAGTAAAATTTGCCCAGATGTATCCTTCATCCCCTCTTCTCGCCTCTTAGCCGGGCTCAAGGCTCTTGAAACAGTAAGAAGGGAGGTTTGGGAACAGTTAAAAGAAACCTATGTTGCTGGTGATACCCAGGTGCTGCATCAGTTTGAAGTAGGAGATGCTATACTGGTAAGGAGACATCGCGCAGGGAACCTTGAGCCACGGTGGAAAAGACCCTACCTAGTGTTGTTAACAACACCCACCGCCGTTAAAGTAGAAGGAATCCCCCCCTGGGTTCATGCGTCTCATGTCAAGAAGGCACCCCCGGAGGCTGACCAGAATGAATGGTCCCTGGAAAAGACTGCTAACCCTCTTAAGCTGCGCCTGCTTTGCAGGAGCAATCCCAAAAGACTTTAACCCCCACACTCCTGTTCAGCAAACTTGGGAAGTGCTTAATGAGGAGAGGAGCATTGTGTGGGGGACCACTGCAGTGCACCCCTCGTGGACTTGGTGGCCTGACCTCACACTTGATATTTGTAAGTTAGCAACAGGATCACTTGCCTGGGACCTCCCCAATCATATTGATCTCAATAACCCACCCCCTGGAAAATGGTGTGTCCCGAGTGGGGTAGGGAGCACGTATGGGTACTCAGGGCAGTTCTACTGAGCTAACCTTAGAGCTGCAGAATTCTATGTTTACCCTGGCCAAGGTCAGAGCCGAAGGCTTCAACAGGAGTGTGGACGGGCATCAAGGTTTTTTTGTGGTAAATGGGGATGTGAAACAACAGGACAAGCCTACTGGAACCCCTCCTCTACCTGGGATCTGATCACGGTAAAACAGAGCAGTAACTCTGATGGGCCAAATCAAGGTGAGAGAGACAGTTCTAAATATCCGGAGAATGGGTGTGCCTATAAAAACAGCCCCTCTGGACCATGCAAAGGCAAATACTGCAACCCCATACTTATAAAATTCACTGAGAAAGGAAGACAAGATCATCAGAGTTGGCATAAGGGAAACAGGTGGGGTTGGCGAGTATACGCTCCAATGAAAGACCCTGGATTCATTTTCAAGATTAGACTGCCAGTGGGAAACCCAGCTGTAGCACCCATGGAGCCCAACAAAGTCCTTCTCAAGCAGGGCCCCCCTGCCAGAGCCAAACCTCTGGCTCCAATAACTGTTCAGCCTGTCCAGATGACCATGGGCCCCTTTAATATTACCACCCCCACTCCCACTGCTGCTCCACAAAACCCCCACAAACCCTTCAACAGGACAGAGAATGTTTAACTTAGTGAGAGGAACTTTTTATGCCCTTAACAGAACAAATCCGGATGCTACTGAGGACTGTTGGATATGCTTGTCCTCGGACCCCCCTTATTATGAAGGAATTGCTTTTAATGGAGATTTCAATAAAACCAGCAGCCATACTTCCTGCTAATGGGGAACAGGACAGAAACTGACCCTGACCAAAGTATCGGCAAGAAACCCAGGACTCTGTATAGGTACTCCCCCTCCTACCCACAAACATCTGTGCGGCCAAATTCAGTCTGTGTCCAAAACAGAAACTATTACCTCGTGCCATCTCCGGTTGGTTGGTGGGCCTGTCACACAGGGCTCACCCCCTGTGGATCAACTACGGTTTTGAACCTTCTCATGATTTCTGTTATGATCCAACTCTTACCTTGTGTGTACTACCACTCTGCATCTAGTCTAGAGGAAACATAGTCAAAGATTTAAAAGAGAACCAATCACCTTAACCCTAACCACATTCCTGGGCGTTGGGATGGCAATGGGAATGGGAACAGGAGTATCGGCCTTGATCGAAGGTAAACAAGGGATCCAGTCTTTAAGAAATGCTGTTAATGAAGACCTAGAGATGTTAGAAAAATCTATTGATGCTTTAGAGGAATTCTTGTCCTCCCTATCAGAAGTGGTGCTACAGAATAGGAGAGGCCTTAATCTGCTGTTCCTAAAAGAAGGAGGATTGTGTGCAGCCCTAAAAGAAGAATGCTGTTTTTATACAGATCACACTGGGATAGTGAGAGACTCTATGCAAAAGCTAAGGGAAAGACTCGAATGGAGAAAGCAAGACTGAGAGGCCCAACAGGGCTGGTTCGAGTCATGGTACTCTCGGTCTCTGTGGATGGCCACTCTATTTTCTGCCTTAGCTGGGCCAGTTCATATTATATGCTTGATTTTACTTTTTGGCCCCTGTATAATAAGTAGAGGGATTGCTTTTATTCAGAGCAGAATAGATGCAGTTAAACTTATGGTTTTGCAACGACAATACCAACCTATCGTTCAGATAGAAGAGGAATGGGGAGAAACAGACCTCTAAAATTCTAAGATTAGAATTACTTAGTAGAAGAAGAGGGGAATGAAAGAAAGGTGAAATTCCAAGACCTGTAAGTCATATAAAGTACTCAGAAATTGCTGGTTGTTTGTGAGCCTAGAGGCTGCCTGGGACTGAGAAAAAAAGAAAAACAAACCCGGGCATGCCCCATAGTTAAAACATTCCTGGGAACAGCTTGACCATAAAGATAAAGAGGAATATGAAGACATAACAAGGCTATCTGAACTGAGTCAATAACTCACAGAACTCTGACACTGTGCACATACATGTAATTTTTCTGCTGATGTTTGAATAAGGCAATAGTGTGTAGCTATGCTGAATTCCACACCCCTAAGCCCCTTACCCCATAAAACCCCTAGCTTTTGAGCCTCAGGGTCAAATCCACTGTCTCCTGCATGAGATATGTTTCAACCTGGAGCTCTGCCATTAAACTGCCTCATGTGTTTACAGCAAGAAAGGTTCTCGTGTTTCTTTTGGTGTTCTCTCTCCCGAGACTAGAGTGAGGGTCCCAGAAAGAGGGTCTTACACCTCTCTTCTGGGTGAAAAAAAAGGAAGATACTAAAAAAAATCTCTTCCCCACCTCCAAGCCACATCACCAAAGTCACAAAAGGAGTCATTTGTGAGGCAGGGGCCATCTACAGTTAAGAGTAAGCAGGTACTGCAAGAAACCACTGAACACAGCCATTCTCCGTGGAGAGAAAGATCAGTTTTCATAAAAAGAAAACAACTGGTTGCCTTGGACAATAGAGAACAGAAGCCAGCTGCAATCACTTGTGGTATTACACCGGGACCTGTGGTGAGGAGCAGCTGCTCAGAGTGTGGTCAGAAGTGTTTCAAAGTTAAGCTGGAAGCTGCAGTCAGGAGCATTCAGCTAAACCAGCAAAGGCTTCTGAAAAAGACTTTCGGTTTCTGTTTCCTTGGAAAAAACGCGCTCCGCTCCGTTGGGGTCAGCACTGCTGCTTTGGGAGGCCACTTCTCTACAACCTAAGATTAAGGACCTGGCATGTGCTGTGGAATGTCAGCTCTGTTGATGGTGGTGGGGTTTCTGAGAGGGTCCTGAAAATGCTGATCCATGCCAACGCATTTCCCCCTTCCTTCCGCGAGCTCAGAGCACTTCCTGTTTAGTGTTGAAAGCAAGATCCTTTCAAGAGGCTGGGCACTCAGAGAAAGAGGGAGAGAATAGTGAGGTAACTCATCAGGGGTAAGATGAAAATGACCCTTTCTGTACCCCAGTCCCAAGGCTCAGGGAAGGTCTGGGGGAAAATAGCAAGTGCCATGCTTCTGAATAAAGGAACACTGAAAAGAGGACTGGCTGGTGGTGGTCACGGGTTAGGTTAGGAAATGAGCATCAGCTGAGACGGAAAACCAAAACCAAAACGGAACCAACTTTTCGAAAACAGAAACTGACTGGAAATCTATGTGCTCTGTCCCAGACTTAATTAATGGGAACAGAAATAAATTTGACAGGATATAGTGAAAGCCCGGGTTGTCGTTAGCAAGAGCTACAAACTGGTTGGCTGAAGCAACAAACATCTATTCCCTGACAGTTCTGCAGGATAGAAACTGGAAGTCCAGTGTCTTAAGGACCAGCTCATTCTGACACCTAGAATCCTTCCTCTTCTGGCTTCCAGTAATTGCCAGCAGTCCTCGATATTCTTTGGTTTGGGGATGCATGGTTTCCATCATAACCCTGCTCAACTCTTCTTTTTGCAAATACCTAGATCCAACTCACCCTCTTCTGGGACTCCTTCGGGCACCTACATTCACGTGTACAAACCTGCACAGAGATACACGTGTATACGGATGGTTAAAAATAAGGACAAACCTTTTAAAAGTATTTCCTATTTGTTGTCCATAGTATAACCAAAGATCAGACCAGCAATAATTATTACTTTGATTAAAAATGACTCACGCATACTTTAAAGTATTTCTCTTTTCCTTGTAACTTCTTCCTTTCAGTGAGGACAAGTTGGTCCTTTAGCTCTTCAGTTACTTTGTCTCCAAGAACTTTTTAGTGCTCTAACCCATTAAAGTCTGCATTAAGCTAATTTGCATACCATTTATCAGTTGAATTCTTCACACTCTGATATTAATATTAATATGGCAATTTAGTACAATAGGTGTTAAGAGCTACTAATAAAATTATCATCAGGAAGCAGAGAGCAGCAGCAGAGCATATTAAATACCTGGAATTTAGATTGGGAGTCTCTGGCTCTGTCCTAGAAGATTAAATAAATTCTAGGTCAAAGGTAAGAAGTTTCTCCTCCGAGTCTAATGAAGATGAGTGCTAAGCATCTGTGTGTGTTGCCTGGGTGGCTGAAAATTAGGTCGGTTCTTTTTAAATATATATTTTGAGTCTGTTGACTCTGTAATATGCTGACAAAATAAGTGACCTCCCCGACTGTTAAATTTTGTCAGGATCAGAGTCACTGAAGGCACATGATCTCAAATTTCAAGAACTGTAGTGGCATGGTGTTTCAGCCTGACAAAGGGTTGCTTTTACAATATTCAGTAAATATGACATTTTAGGTAGGTTTTTTTTCCCCCTTCCCTTTCTACAAAGGACTTCTGCAACGCTCAAATCTGCTTAGCTTTGAAAGTTGAAATTCTCTGTTGTTCCCGAGAGATCAGCCACAAGCTAACACCTCTTCCACATCCTTATCTGAATCCTGCTCCTCCATGAGAAGCTGTCAGATTGTGATGATTCTAGCTCTTGGATGCCAAACTGCCCTGACGCTTGATTAATTGAATTCCAAATGGCTGGTTTCCTCTAAGGTCACCTTTGTTCTTTTGGAATATACTGTAAGCATCTGACTTCTAACCAAACAAATGGCCTGCAAGATGAGAATTGTCCCCAGTCTGTTTATGCATGTGAGTCAGGTCGATGCATCCCTATTTGTCTTCTTGACAAGTTCTGGCTGCAACAGCCTTAGCTCCACATGTCCACTGTCAGTTAGTGAAGGTAGATGTCACCAATCAAGGGGCTCCAGGGGACAGATGGTATGCAGAAAGTCATTCAGAGATTTATATAGAAGGATGTTTATCACAACATTATTTATAATAGCAAACAATGACAGAACTTAAATATCCAATAATAAATTATGGTCACAGCAGATGATAGCACAGTATAAGGTCACTGATATCTTTTTTTTAAAGCTTTAAGGAACACTTTTAATAAAAACTTAAAACCATACAGTGAAATTTCTCCATGTATATAAATGACTTTTATGTAGGCACTGTGGTGAATACCTGTAACCACATCAGTTGGGCGATAGAGGCAAGAGGGTTGGAGGTTCAACATCAACCTCAGTTATATGGTAAGACCTTTCCTCAAACAAACCAAAAATGATTTAAATGAAATAAAATCATGCCTAGAAGAATAGTGACTGGGAAAATAAGTATTGTTAAAAGATAGAGTAAGGGTTTTTTTTTGGTTTGTTTGGGTTTTTTTTTGTTTTTGTTTTTGTTTTTTTTTTTTTTTGGTTTGTTTGTTTTGGTCTCTTTGCTTGTGTAATCTAGATTTTATCCAAATGGCATGCATTTTTAAACTAGATATGAAAATTCATTTTTGCCTTCTTTGTGAGAACAGATAGTTAATTCTTCTGTGTACATAGGCTGACAGCGTGGATGGTAAAGGCCTCCCTGGTCTGGATTTACTCATGTGAGGCATGTTTGGCCATTTTAGCTAAATTTGTGAGCCTCTATTGTATCATTCATTGTTTCCATATAAATCCTAAATTCCTTCAAAGTCACAATAGTTAAGTTTTTAATCATGCACATAACAAAGATGAGCTTGGTGGTTAATATAGAGGTTCTGAGGATATACTTAAACCAGCATTGTACATAGTTGGAAGCAGTGAGTGGCTATTAAATGTTATATATACAAATAATGTCATAAAGAAATTTTAAGAGCCGGTCATGGTGGCACACTCCTTTAATCCCAGCACTTGGGGGGCAGTGGCAGCCGGATTTCTGAGTTCGAGGCCAGCCTGGACTACAGAGTGAGTTCCAGGATAGCCAGGGTGATACAGAGAAACCCTTTCTTGAAAAAAACAAAAACAAAAAGAAAAAAGAAAAAAATAAATTTTAAAAATGTTATACTAAACAGTTGAATTTAAAAATCAAGCCTAGACTCAAGAAGGTAGACACCAACAACTCAAATAACCCAATTAAAACCCGGGTATAACAGATGTATAATGCGTTTTAAATACTCTCTCACTATGTCATGTGGAATCATATAAGGGCTTTTGAATATATTTCTTAATGATTCTTTTTTAATATTTTATGCTCTTTTATTATGCTTAGCTCCCTAAGCATATTCTGTATGTTTTGGAACAATTTAGTATTTGACATTACATATAGGATCCTCTGTTATGAATAGTATTACATATTCATTAATGATACTTTTAGGATATGAAAATATAAGTTGAACAAAATTTTTATGTATTATTTGATTCTCAAAATACTCAATATTATTAATATGTTTGATGTATAAAGTGCATTTAAATAATAAACATATTAAGAAAAAAAGGGTATAAAGCTAAACAGAAATCTCAACAGAATTCTTAAAGAAATGCTGAGAGTCCTTAGTTACCAGGGAAATGTAAATCAAAACAACTTGGAGGTTCCATCTTACACTCATCAGAATGGCTAAGATCAAAATCTCAAAAGATAGCACATGCAGGTGAGGATATGGAGTAAGGAGAATACTCCTCCATTGCTGGTGGGAGTGCAAACTTGTACGGCCCACTTTGGAAATCAATTTGGCAGTTTCTCAGAAAACTGGGAATAGATAGATCTACCTCAAGACCCAGCTATACCACTCCTGGGAATATAACCAAAAGATATTCCAACTTCCCACAAAAATCACTTACTCAACTATGTTCATAACAGCTTTGTTCATAATAGCCAGAAACTTGAAACAACTTAGATGTCCTTCAACAGAAGAATGGATAAAAAAAAATGTGGTACATCTGTATAATGGAATACTATTCAACTATTAAAAACAAAGACATCATGAATTTTGCAGGCAAATGGATGAATCTTGAAAATATCATCTTGAATGAGGTAACACAGTTCCAAGAAGATGTGCCTGATATGTGCTCACTTAAAGGTAGATATTAGTCATAAAATATAGGATACCCATGCTACACTCCACAGACCCAAGGAATCTAAACCTGAAGGAAGGCACAAGCAAGGATGCTTGAATCTCAGTTAGAAGGGGAATAAAACAGTCATTAGAGGAAGATGAAGGGAGGGACCTGGGTGGGAGAGGAGATAGGGAGGGAATTTAGTGGGGGATGCAGGATCAGGTGTGTGGAGGGACAGCAGAGATGGTCAGTTAGCCATGAGAATGAGTGAAAATCTGTAACTGATGGGGGTGGGGAGGTGGAGGCATTTTCAGAAAGAGAGAGACCTAGGATAAGGGAGGTGCCCAAGAATGAATGGGGGTGACCTTAGCTGTGCCTCACAGCAGTGGGGATATGGAACATAAAGAGGCTACCTCCTATAGCCAGGCAGGAACTCCAATGGAACCATAGGGACACCAACCCTCCCACAAAATTTCCACCCAAAATTTATCCTCTCTACAAGAGATGCAGGTCTGGGGAATAGAGCAGAGACTGAGGGAGTGGCCAGTGAATAACCAGAGAAACTTGAGATTCATCCCATGGGCAAGCACCAATCCCTGACATCGTTCATGATTCTCTGTTATGCTTGCAGACAGGAGTCTAGCACAGGCTGTCCTCCAAGAGGCTCCACCCAGCAGCTGACTCTGACAGATGCAGATATCCACAGCCAAACAGTGGATGGAGCTTGGGGACTCTTATGGGAAAAATAGGAGGAAGGATTGTGAGCCCTGAAAGGAATAAGAACTCCACAAGAAGAACAACAGCATCAACTAACCTGGACCCTTGGTGCTCTCAAAGTCTGAACCACCTACCAAAGAATATAGACAGGCTGGATCTATACCTCCCCACTCATAAGTAGCAGGTGTGCAGTTTGGTCTTCATGTGGGTTCTGAATAATTGGAGTCTGACAATGTGGTTATCCCAAAAGCTGTTACTTGTACATGGGATAAGTTCTTTTAGCTTGGCTGCCTTGTGAGAGAGGAAGCTCCTAGCCTTGTAGAGACTTGAAGTGCCAGGGTTGGGTGCTACTACAGGGGGGCCCTCACCCACTCAGAAGAGAAGGGGAGGAGGGGATGGGAGAAGAATTGTGGGAGGGAGTGACCTGAAGAGGGCAGTAGGCAGGATGTAAAGTGAATAAGTAAGAAAATTAAATTGAAACTGAAAAGAATTCAAGCTGAGGAAATTGCTCAGCCATCGAAGTGCTTGACACCCAAATGTGAGTTCCTGAATTGAGATCCGTAGCACTCACAGAAAGAAGCAAACTAATGTGGAACTCACATCTGTAATCCAGACGGAAGGATTTCTGGAACTTGCTAGCTAGTCAGTGTGATTGAATCAGTGAGCTCAAGATTCAGTGAGAGACTCTCATTGCGAGCAACAGAGGGAGATATCCATTGTCCACCTCCAGCTTCTATTCAGATGCATCTGCACATGTACCCATATATCCACTGACAGACACACGCACACACAAGTGTACACACAAAATTCAAGCCTAAAACCTCAACATTGATAACAAATCCTGAGTGGCTATTTTATCACAAATAAACCTATCTGACAACCAATTTCTGCAGGTAAAAGCATAATAATAATAATAATAATAATAATAATAATAATAATAAGATAAAATAACAGCCATTCTTTTTCTGAAATGTGAAGTGTGTGTGTTGTAATGTAACTTCTGGACAGAGTTGACAAGAAGATTCACCCATAGTTCCCCATTCCTAGTTCACGTTGAGATGGCAGAGGCTCAATCATTCTATGTCCCTTGGTCACTAACATGAGCCTCTGTTGAACTTCTGTGGGTATATGGAATGAGCAAAAGAAAAAGAACAAACTAAAAACAAACACACAAACATAAAAGAAGAGTTGCAATGACCATCAAAAGTTCGTTTTCAGCTGCTGAGATGCCATGGTTTCTTACATCTTCACCTGTGAGATATCAGCTGTACGTTTAGCAGATGGCATGATGCCATAAAATGATGATCTCCTTCACATCTCCCAAATCATGTTCTAGAATAGTTTGTCCTCCCTGGCCTTGCTCGGCATGAGAAGTGATGCCTCCTAACGTGGCCTATCATCACTAGCATGCTCAGGAGAACAGAGAGAAGCTAATTAAAAGGAGACTAGAGAGACAATGGTATTGCATTTTAAAATATATGTTGAATGGCATCTATCAATTTGTAGAAAAATTAGTTAGGAGAATTAAAATACAATGATGAAATAAAACCTAGAATTGAGAATGTACCAGATAGAACTGAAAAAAAAATGTAAAAATGTTGAACACCTTCCTTGGAAACGCTTAGATTGAGTATTATTGTAAAAGCTTGTAAATGTTTATTGTTTTCTCAAGCATTGTAGAGTTAATTAAATCTCTGCTTTATATTTTGATTGCCAAATCATTCCCTAAGCATATTTTATACTGATTACTTATCACACTGAATTCTAAAGAACTCTGGAACTTATTTACTGTACTGTAGACATATGGTAGAGCTTAAAAACTAATATATCTGCAGTAGTAGTTAGTATTTAATTCCCTGTCTTACCCCAAACCCATTCATTCCCCCATCTAAAATTCAGAGTTTAAGGAGAGACTCTTGCTACATTTCCAAGTCCTGGTGGACCAACGATCATTAGCAGCACCTGAACACTGCTTCCCTGGATTAAAATTGGACTGTGCATGTACAGTCTCTTTGATTCTATGAAAGGCACTGGATAGTGTAAATAATACAAATCTGTGAAGAACACTGAGTTGATTAATTATGACACTGCCGATCTAGATTCACCTACTACACCTTAAGTGTGAATTCAAACCCTCTTTTTACTGGTTCTCCGCATATGTGATTTGGGAGGTTGTCAAATCCCACATAACCCTCAAGATTCTTCATTTGAGCTACCATGACACTGCAGTGGACAGTCATGTGCTCACACTTACTTATATTCAAAGATACCTTAATTCAGAATTAACTGTACTCTTAGTATCACAGGCTTTATTCTTAAAATGACTATGTAAATCACATGTGACAAGTTATATTTATATTCAGAGGCTGTCAAATAATAATAATAATGATAAACTGAAGTTTTTGCTTATTCACAGAAGATCTTGTGCTTGGTGCCCTGGGTGGTATGGTAGAAACTCAAATGACACTGAGGATTCTATACCAGGGGAAAACAAAGACACATGGAGAAGGTACATGCTCTGACATAAAGGCCAGACTCAGCCCTGATCTTAGTCCAGACATCAACTATTTGAAGGAAGAAGACCACAAATATTCATGAAGTCCAGGTATTTGAAACACCTGATGTTGGTGTCTTTCTCTAGGTAGCCTGAAGCGGAAGCAGCTCACTTCAGTGTCCTCATTCCAAATTCCTAATTCACAGAGCCCACGAGAGATACAGAGTAACTTGTTTTATACCAGTGAGTTTAAATTGGCCTGCTGTATAGCAATAGACAGACATTCAAAAATAGTTCTGTAAGGACTATCTTTGGTTTTAGGACTCATATAATGCAGTCAACATAGGTAAATAAAGGGAATAGAATGTCCATCTCATACTGGAGTAGTTCAGAAGGAAGAAAAAGAAATATATATATATATATATATATATGTATATATATATATTAGTTATATATTATATAAATAAAATACAAAAGGTATAAATGAGTTTCTGCACACACACACAAAGACAGACAGGCAGGCAGACAGGCAGACAGAACTGGCAAGAGAGTCAATCCTACATGGACCTATTTGAATTACTTTGGAAGTATTTTTGCAAGTTAGAAAGTACCTAATAGTAAGTTAAAAAAAGAACCCATGAGTTTTCAATCATAACATGAATAGGGCGCCATATCTGTGGAAAATCATAACTAACAACCTGAACCAATGTCCAATTTCTGTTAAGCCAGATGGTACAGACTGCCTAGTTCTATCTTTGTGCACTACTATCCTTCTAAAAAGAACATAATCTGAGTAAAATAAGGTTTCTCATCTCAGAGTATCAGATAAGAATCACAAGGACACTGTGTTTTTATACAGAATATGGCATATGTTTTAATGTGTTCTTTCTGGAAAACAAATGGCTTTGCAGCTACAAGACCCAATCGCACCTCTAGATCACAACACCTGTTTATATAATATAGGCAGCCAATAAAGTGGGTAGTGTCAAACCTGGAACACGCAGCACTAAATAAGATATCTCCATCAAATCCCTCGCATGACTCAGGGAACCCCATAGAAGAGGAGGCAGAAAAGTGTAAGAGCCAGAGGGACTGGAGGACACCGTACTGTACCTCTCAATCACCATGGTTAGCATTCATATAAACTCTCAGAGACTGAAGAAGCATGTATAGCAATGGCATGGATTCAGATGCAGTACTTTAACTGAAAGGAAAAACAGACAAGCCCTTATCCCTAACCCAGAAATGGTCTCCAACTGAAAAACACTTGCAAACGAAAATTTAATTTTCTCCCAGGAAATCTCACTGAGGAAACAAACTGCTCTTAAGGGTGGACTGCATGCCCAGCTGCAGATGGACAAAAGAAACCAAACGCAGTATCTTTGGAGGTTCCTAGCCTCACAATGTCATTCAGGGCTCCATTTTAAATCTTATTTCTTATTTACATATTTTTATATTTTTCTCTTTTTTTGCCCTTTGCATATGTATTATGGTTTCCAATTTAGTATTTTTATGAGATTTCTGAGTGTATGAATGAGTGGGTCTCTGCACCTCTATGTGTTTCTTATGAATTTTCTTGGGCTCTTTTCTCTGTTTGTTTTGTAGTATCCCAATATGTTAATTTTTGTTCTATAATTATATCATATCATATAATCATATCATATTCCCCAAGAAGCCTGTTTGTTTTCTAATGAGAGACAAAAAGGGGTGGATCTAGAGGGCAGAAGACGTGGGGGAACAACTAGGAGAGACAGAGAGAGGGGAGACCATAATCAGAATATATCATATGAAAAAAAGTATAATTTCAATAAAAGGAAAAAATATTTTGTATTCTTTGGCTGCACTTTGGCTGCTGGTCCTACTCTGAACATTGAAGATCACAGCCCAATTGTGCACATGCCTACACTTCGAATCCTGAGTGGACAAGTTGACAGCAAAGCTATGAGGCTGTTTTCTTTATTAAGTAACTGACTTATTATGATCTATACACCCATTTTACACGCAGCTAGAAATTTCATTTTCCATATTGCTGTGTGATCTTTTACTCTTTGTTGCAAAGAGCCCCTATGGTTTTTGGAGAACTATACTGTTTACTTTCTGCTCTCAAAAGGAATGTTGAAACAGGAACAAAACAGGGCTGAGTCTTCTTGGGGGGTGGGGTGGGTCTCTTCTGCCAATATGAGGTCAGCTAAAACCAATGATCGTCAGATCAGACGTGTTTTCATGGACCATGGGCAACTGAAGGGAGGGCAAGGAAGGAAGGTGGTCCACCAGGCTTCAGCTCCTGAGAGCAGCCATTCATCATCACAAGATGTGCATCGCATTAACACTAAGAAAGATCTTTTCATATGGTCCCCGGTTTTCTATCGCTGCAGTAACAATGTAGCTCAAAATGACCCACATTTTATTTATTTTTTGGTATGGTAGAGAAGGGTCAAAAATAGATTTTGGGGTAAAAGCAAGTTGCCAACAAAATTGCATTCTTTTTTGGAGTCTCATGATCACTCCCAATCAGACACCATCTCCATTTCTTGGCTCATAAGTCTCTTTCTTTGTCCAACCTCAGCATCTGTCACACATCTATCTACTCTACATTTTTGTTTTGTTTTCTTAATTTGTCTCATCAGAACCTGTGTGGTTATACAAAAATCTAGCCAGAGATTCCAGGATAATTTTCCAAATTTTAATCACCTCTCCAGTCTCTTTTGCCATGAGTGTATATTCCCAGGTTCTGGGGACAGAGAGATGTATTTGTGGCAGTATGAGGTGTTTGCTGAAATAATGTATTCCCAGGTTCTGGGGACAGAAAGATGGGAATATGTGGCAGTATGCGGTGTTTACTGAAAATTTCTCCAATGCTATGAATCTTGGAATTTTTAAAAATAATTATGAACCATTTCTGAGCCAAAGGACCAAAATTATTCCTAGCAAAACTAAAGCTATTCTGAGAGCTTGATGTCATTGGTCCCTTGATATGAGATAAGACCACAGTTCCAAGAATCCCCAAATTAATACTAGACGGACTACCCCTCTCTGTCAAATGTCAATTTTATTATGCATTATTTTTGATTCTCACTCCATAGAGGGAAACACAGCAGTCAAAAGTTAAAGCGGAAAGAAATTTAACATAAACCTTCATTGTCTGAGCCTCAGGTTAAAATAACAGAATATACTCATCAGTGCTGCTTCAGTAAAGTGTTTTGCTCCTCCTCCAGCAACTGATCAAAGGCAAAGCCATGTGAGAAAGAAAAGCCTGGGTGCTGACTGGCTATAGTCACAGAGGTGGGTGATATTGATGGCCTTAATCTGAGTACCATAATACAATGGACATAGCTGAGCTTCAAACTTTCCACTACTCTCTCTGCAAATGAAGGGGCTTGAATTACACAAAGTTTCTATTTTGGCTTTCCTGGAGATTACAAACCACAACTGGCTGGCTTGTTGTTTTTGAACTTGTGAAAATTAGAAAAGCTAGACTAATATGAAGGGATGGCATGCTTGGTTCACAATATATTTTATTAAAATCATAGAAAATGTGTGTGTTCACTCCATAGCTAAGAACTACAAGAAAGCGGTTCAGAGAAAGCCACAGCCCCCCTTGGAGACATTGTCTGAAGAACCTAAAGGTCTCCCACTGAGCACATATCTTAATAGTTTCCACTTCTTCCTAGCCATACCCAATGCAGGGGCCAAGCCTTCAACATAGGGACAGACAGTGACCCGTGCATCTGGTGATCATGAAAATCTTTTGGAAATCTTTATAAGTATACTGCTTCCAACGTGCCACCTCAGACCTACTAAAATAGAACCTTAGAATCTGAATGTAAAATTTTGTCGGTTTTTTTTCACCTGGAATATTTGTGGTCTCAGGGTCTTACTGCCTCCATCTGCTACCCTAGGCCTTCTCCTAAAAGCTTCTAGCCTCCTTAAAGTCTAATCTAGGCCCACAATGTTTTCAGCCTCTGAGACTTATTGCTGAATAAGCTCACCCTTTCTAGTTCTTTCTGAACTCTAGCTGGCTGGTTCAACTTAGCTGTTCAGGCTCAAAATTTTTCTCTAAGCTGACTGATTCAATCTGCCTTCTCTCTGGACCTCTGACTGAATTTGCCCTGCTGGCCTCAAACTAACTCTGACAATCTGTTCTAATCTTCTGGCTCCTTCTAATTCTCTGACTCATTCTGTCTTCACTTGTGTGGAGCTTAGACTCTCTCTACAGCCTGCCTCTCTATCACTGTCCAAGGAAAATGGCCTCCTTTCTCTGCATTGCCCCTTAAGCAGCTTCCCTTTCCTCTTTTCCTGTGAGAGTTGGGCACAATCGAGTCTGTCAAATCTTTCTCTGATCCATCAATTAGACATCACTTTCAAACACGGGTGCTTCCTTCTACAAACTAACTTTACTCTTATTGTTTGGAAATAAAGGTATGTACTAAGAGTGTGTCTGTATTCCAGCCATAGGGATTAAAGGTATGTGCTAAGGGCTGAGCCACATCACAACTAGAAACCAGTATTTTCGATAAATAACACAATATTGTTTTTCACAGTGTGATCAAATAACCTGCAAGACTTGAATAAGGATACAATAAAATCTCAATCAAGAAAACGAAGGCAAGCAGTTTATGCCACAACTTGTAATATCTGCCTGCCTATTCCAAATCCTTAAACATTAGCCCTAGTCCAAACTCCATCCCTTATCCATCTCCTCCCACCCATGTTAAAACCTCTATGTCTTTTTTTTAGTTTGCACTAATATAGTCAGGTCACAAACTGCCAATACCTTTTCTTTTTCCTAAAAAGTTACTACTTTGAAATTATTTTCTGGGCTGGAGAGATGGCTCAGTGGTTCAGAGCATGCACTTTCAGAAGTCCTGAGCATGGTTCCCACATCAAACATCTCCCAAACACCTGTAACTCCAGCCCTGAGGGATCTAATGCCTCTGATGTCCACAGTTCCTGTGCTCATATACACTTCATACAGATAGTTTAAAATAATAAAATAAATCCTAATAAATGCCATGTCCTCCTTCTCTAGCATTGTCCATAGTATTGGCTAACTCGATCTTCAGCTTTAGATTCCAAATTCACAGAAATTCACACCCACTTCTTAGAAGAACTGTTTCATCCCCACTCAATATCTCTACAATGTTTGTTGTTGAAGATTACTAAAGAATAGAGGAAAATTAGAAAAAGGAAATGGCAGGGGGATGGAGATAGTGAGATTGCTACAGCAAATGTGTCAAGTTAGGGATGTGCGATTTATAATTCAAGTTAGTATTTCTCCAAATGGAAGATCATCTGCAGCAAAATGACCTTAAATGGTCCTGTGCCACATGAACTCTGCACACTTCTCTCTGGTCCCACAAACGATGATGAGGTAGCATTTCTTATTTAATCAATGCAATTTTAATCAAAACAATTTAAATCAACAAACAACCACTTTTATAATAAGAACAAAACACTAAACCAAGCACTATAATTACTGATAGTTTACATCCACTCTGACAGAGATTGTGACCCATGAAAACCAACAAAGTTTGTTCCTCACAGGCATTACTACTTGAGGCATTATTTAAACAATAGTAATAATAATAATAATGATAATAATAATAATAATAATAATAATAAATTTACCATTTACTAAATAATAGAGAAATAGCCAACTTTGCATGGGTTAATACACTTAAACATACCTGTAACATTGAGATAAGTATTTTCCATATTTTTATATTTTCTTTATTTACATTTTGAATGCTATCCTGAAAGTTCCCTTAAACTTGTGAAAACTAAACACAAATAATCCAAGGACATAGGACAATAAGAATATCCTTTGCTATTATGAGATGTCTACTGAATCTAAGTCTTTAAATAAAGAACCCAGGAATTCTTATTTTTAGCTAGTTCTCCGTTCTGTCAACTTCGGAAAAGCAACCCTTTAATACATTAGAACAGGAAAATGTAGATGAACATAATTTCATCTTATGAATAACATGGAGGTTACATGAAAAATGACTGCAGTTATGTAAGACCATATCAATGGTGAGTATAGAAAACCTACTTTAAATAGGAGTCAACAACTTCCTGAAGAAGGAGACATTCAAGCTAAGAAATGAAGGTTTGGAAGCCAGACCCAGAAGCCTTGGCAAGACAGTATGAAAGAGCATGTATGAGAACATCGGGTGAAAAGGAATTGGAGACTTTTTCCAAGAAATGAATCTAATTTGGCTTCTGTTGTCACATAGGTGAGAGACCAATATGGACCTTAAAACAAAAATTGAGAGACATTTTTAAAACATATTTTTAGTTACAAGACTGCTCCCAAAGCAACAAGGAATGAAGAGCTAACAGCTCAAACAACTTTTGAAGGAGGTACTGAGAATCTACTACAGAGCCCTGGAACAAGTAAAGAAGCTGGCATAGCCTAAAAGTTATGAATCGAGACAGGCATTGGCAGCAGCCGCAAGTAGGAACCAGAAGAACCAGAGGGTTCTTCATTGTAAAGATCTGCTGTGATAGAACTGGAAAAGTGAAGGGTCTCAGGGCTATGAAGATCTCCCCCTTCAAAACACTGACTGCATTCAGTGATGCCAACCAGAAGCCTTCAGTATACATATATGCATACACACACACACACACACACACACACACACACACACACACACACACATTGTGTGTGAGTATGTGTGTACAATTACAACTAAAGGAAAAAAGAACATTATTTGATAGTGAACAGTTGGGGGGAGTAAATGGGTAGGGTGGGGGAGGAAAATGATGTAATTATACTTTAATTTTTAAAATTCTGAGCTGCCCTTGACATCTGAAAACAAAAAACATCCAAGCCTTAAGAGGTCTGGAGATAGCCTGGCACAGCCCCAAGGCAAGAGACAGCCCCAGGAGGTAGCTATTGAGAGTAAGACAGTCAGACAAGCTGATAAGTGCAAATTACAAGGTCTGGCACAGGCCCTGAAATAAATAGTTCAACTCCCAATGCCCTGAAATGGATCTCATCAATTGAGCACAGTTTGGAAGTTTGTTGGCCCTGATCTAAGGTCAGTGAATGGGGAGACCAACATATCCATTGCTCATTGCTCTTGAGCTGGAGAACTCAGAACTGCATGTACCCAGCACCCTGATTAATACCTAGAACATCTTAGATCTGGAGAGATGGATGGCTCAGAAGTTAAGAGCACTTGCTGTTCTTGCAAAAGACCTGGGTTTGGTTCTCAGCCCCCACATGGGGCAGCTCACAACTTCCTGTACTCTAGTTCCAGGAGATCCAATGCCTGCTTGTGACTTTTGCTGGATCTGCACATATGTGGTATATACACAAACAAGTAGGTGCATGCATGTATACATAAATAGTAATCAAGAGAAAATTTAAAATGCTTACTAACTCTTAGATGACTAAATACAAGTTGTCTGTGTCTTGCTTATATATCCCTCTCACATATCCAGCTCATAGAATGCAATACTACCAGTAAAGGCTCCTGAAGACAAAGAATGTCAGTCAATAAACAGAAGACTGCTCTGCTAGACATCTGACAATGTTCCAATAGGGGCTCAATACCAGCATAAATGACAGGAAAGACATTATTCTAGGAGTCCTTAATCCTAAATCATCAGCACTAACCTCATGAAAACTGGGCAATGCTTACTGAACTTAATAGACATCTATCTATCTATCTGTCTATCTATCTATCTATCTATCTATCTATCTATCTATCTATCATCTAGCTTGTATCTCTATCTTTGTGTGCACATTATATATGTACCTCATTATGTATAATATATGTTTAAAATAATTATAGAACAGTTCATGAATTCAAGGCAGAACATGGGAAACATTAGAAGAGAGATGGATGTAACTGATATATATAATATGCATGTACAAACTTCTCAAATAACATTTTTTTTTAAAAAATAGCCTACAAATTCAAATTTTTCTGATCCCTCCTGCATATGACTGGCTGTTTCCAGGACCTGAAAAGAAGTTGGTCCGATATTATTACTGCTGCTCCTCTTTTGCCTCTTCTTCCCTCCCTCCTCCCCATTCCCTTCCTCTTATTCCTTCTCTTTCTTCTCCTCCTTCTCCCTCTTCCTTGCAATCTATACAAATGGTGTTTATAGATTGTTTTTTTAAACTGGGAAGTGTCACAAGCCACTAATAACTCGCCCACATTGTTTGAGTTAATTAGAGTGAAGATACTTTAAAATAGTGTAAAAACCTTTCTAGTTCTTGGTCCTTCAATTGTTCTTTAGTGAACATTTTTTTCCTTTGATAGTTGAAAATTTGTGTCAGTAAGATAACATTTGCAGTAGAAGATATTTTAATATGAAAATTGTATAAAATTTTATTCTTTATTCCCATATACCATGTGCATTCCCTTATGTAATTTGAATAATGAACTTAAATGGCATCTACAGAGATATAAACATACATACAGAATAAAATGATACAGACAATAGATCCTCGAGCCCGCTGGTCATTCAACATGAAAATCTTGATGGGGTTGGGGAGGGGTGAGGATGATCATAGGAAAGACAGAAAGAAGATGCAAGAGACAGATATCAGAGGGCTGTTGGTCAGTACCATGACAGCAGTGAGTGTTTTTTTTTTCCAGTGTCTCTTAAAGGCAAACAGCAGAGAGCATGACCAATTCCATGAACAATGACCACAAATGCTTATATGGCAAGCTCATGGTACTCAGTATGTTTGAATAAGGCTATTTCCTTCAAGCTTGGACAGTATCTCAAGGACGTATAAGTAAGTAGAGAAAATTGACAGGAATTGAAAACAAAGGTGTCAGCAGATTCATTCATGATTAATCACAAGCAAGACATCAGCCAAAGTTAACTCTGGATATGCTCCCCACAATCATGTAAGTATAAGGTGCTACTTTTATACACACTTAGGGCCATGTTTTCATGTCAGCCTGTTCTTTTTCCATGAACAATAAATCTTAAGGCCCTTACCTTATCAGTAAGTTGCTTAGCGTTTTTTGAAGTGTATGAAAAAATTGAATTTTGCTCCCTCACAAAGTGATATTAAGTTCTATCTCCTCTGAAATAGAGACCCTAAAGATATTACAAAGTTAACACTAGCTCACACTAAATTAGCAGATGGCAAACCTCATGTCTTAGGAGTAACAGAGATGCAGACATGGAAAGAAGGATACTGTGGTGATAAAGATGGACTCTAGGTGCAGTTACAAGCCACAAGACCAGTGATAGCTGGTAAAGTTCCAGAATTCTAGAACAATTCAAAACCATGAAATTATATATATATTTTTTTTCAATCCTCTTTTTTGATAGGACTTTGCTACAGCAGCAGCTGGAAAGCCCCAAGTTAAATGGTCTTCCTAGCTGTCTCATTCACATATGATTTCTGTGCCCAGAGATGTCATGACTCATACCAAATCAGTCAACACTTCCATAATGTTTTACCAATAGAGGAATGGTCTTTATGACTCAGGTTGTTTTGTATAAGACAGAAAAGTAAAATTCATGTGATTTTTATTTATCTTTTCAAGAACAATGGCCGAGAGGAAGTACAATTCCTTCATTGTGAGGAGACAGCTCTTTTAAATCCCTGATGTGCATTTTAACTGATGCTCTCACAACCTCATTATATGAAAATGGGACAGTGCCAAATTTCAGACCTGAATAATGTATATGTTCATGTTTAAAGGAAATTATTTTTATATATTGAAGGCATTTGTTTAAAATATTTTCAATAAAATCTTTGGAGCAGAAATTTTCATTCTAATTACTTTTTAAGATAAATTGGTTCATCCCACAATACTCTATGATATTCCATGATGCATTGTTTTGTAGTTTTTTTACTTACCATGTTTTACATATTTTTCATGAAGAAGTACATATATACAATGACCATATTTTTTCCTCTCTAAAAATTGCCTTATCACTAGAATTTAACAGGCAACCATTCTTTGGCCATTACAAGTGATTCAGTGTTAAGCCTCATTGAAGATAAAGTTTTCATAACTCTTAGTTTGTTCTGATGGTTAATATTGATTGCCAACATGGCACAGTCTGAGCATGCCTAGGAAGAACTTACTGTTTAGATCAAGTTGAATGAGGTAAGAGGATCCACACTAAAGGTGGCCAGTACCATTCCTTGAGTGGGATCCTAGATTGAACGGAAGTGAGCTGAGTGCGAGTAGCACTCTGATCTCTGAGAGGGGATGCAATGTCACCAGTCCTTATGGCTGTGTTTTCCATCGAGGAATGTAGCCCCGAAAACTGAAGCCAGAAAAATCCCTTCCTTTTTGGTTTCTCCAAACAATGAGAAAGCAGCTATGACATACATTTAAGTATTATGTTTATATAATTGGGGCTTTAGGCACAAACATATATGTTCAATTGTATATAAATGGTAAATGAGCATAGAAAGCAGCTGATTGTCATCAATCATTAGAGTACATGAAATGAAAACAGAGAAACCACTAACCACCGAAAGCCATTGAAACATCAAATTCTCCCAAGGAGATGAAGCAGCAATGACTCTCATCTGTTACTTTTAGGAATGCAAAACAATGTAGCCATTCTGGAAGACAGTTTCTGACAAACACTGTAACTCAGAGTTCTAATCTTCCCATATAATCAGAATTCTTGGTATTTTAAAAGGCTCTCATTTGTACTCAAATGCCCAGCTTTCTCCTCCCCACAGTAATTGGTATCTTTCACATTATTTCTGCACTGAAACATTTTCCACTGTTGTGTCAACCCAGTAGAACAAGACAGGAAGTACTGAAGGCCATTGATTGGTTGTATTCATCTCTCAAAAACAAGCATATAGTGTTCAAATGAAGCAATAATTATACATTCTGAGCCCTATTAAATTTTGTTTTTTCTAATTATGTGCTATTAGGGAATAAAATATAATTGATGCTGCTTTGACAAACCAGTGCTCAAAAGAACCTTCAGTTATCCATCTCCAACTTCTGGCCAAAGCTGGAATCAATAAATGGTGGCCCAAAACCCCAAAATGATTAAAGGATTAGGAATATTTGTCATTGTAGTTACAGAAAATGTTAGGGATTATCTAAGGGTGACAAATATTTTGTAAGCATTAAATTAATGAAGAAACACTTAAAAATGACACATTGTAAGTGCTGTTCCTCAAAACAAAAATCTCACAAAAATTAAAAAGCAAAATGGTGATCAAATAAAAGGCAAAGGAAGAACCAGCCAGATTACAGATTCAAGGAGCTCTGCTATCTGCAGTGCCTCACTTTTCTTCTTATTAAGCTCAAACTATGTTGTCAGAAAAGTTGCTAACCTCCTAGTGAGATGAAGACTCACAACTCAAAATAGAGACTTAAGGAGTACCATAAAAATGGAAGAATATATCATTCAAAATAAAATAAAAATTCCTAGAATGAAGGTCCAAACATTTTATAGTAAATATGATACTTATGTGCGTGTAAAGAAATAAATTCATAGCCGGGCGTGGTGGCTCACGCCTTTAATCCCAGCACTCGGGAGGCAGAGGCAGGCGGATTTCTGAGTTTGAGTCCAGCCTGGTCTACAAAGTGAGTTCCAGGACAGCCAGAGCTATACAGAGAAACCCTGTCTCGAAAAACCAAAAAAAAAAAAAAAAAAAAAAAAAAGAAAGAAAGAAATTCAGAATGCAAAAAATTCATAATTTTGAAATGCATAATTAAAAGCAAAATTAGAATTATCAGATTTAAAACTTAAGTTGATAAAAGCACAACTGGTGAATTCTAAGAATGTTAGAAGCTGTCTTGATTAAACAAGAAGAGGTAGCACACAACTATAAGAAGAAAGGCAAAGAGATGGAAACTGAATTATCATTGATGAGACTGAGGTAGTAAAAGTTAATGACGGGAATTTCAAAAGCAGGAGGAAAAGCAATAAGGAGATATTAGAAAATAATTTTTGTAGTTTCTCTGGAGTTCACTTAATGACTCCCCTAGTGAAAGAACGCATAGCCTACCCTGTGGGCAAAAATAAAGAAGAAAGCATGATGTCATTTTCAGTAGTTTTTCTCTGTATGAATATAATTTAATGAGATAGCATTACATTCGCAATTTTGTATCCTGTCATTTTGAGTTCACATACAAGATGGTGTTCTACCAGAAGGCTCAGTAAACCATTTCAGTTAATAAGATATTGAACTGTTTCCCTGGTGTTTGAAAATGACAGCTGTCTTGCTGTTAGCCCCTAGCAAATTTCCCTTGGCCCTAGCACCTGGACAACTTGAGGGAGCTATGTCTGACACTATCAGAAAGTTCCAGAATCTTATTAACCAGCGTCCAGTCTGGTAATTCAACACCTGTACTATACAAGATAATAAATATTTACACTCGTGTCATTCATATTTTAAATGATCGTGATGGCCATGCTGTGACTGTGCCATGATTTATTCAATTACCCATTTGTTATTTAAGAAACACGTTGACTTTCTTCTTTCTTTTCTTACAGTTTTGTTGAAAACAGACCTTTTTCATATGATAGTTCTGACCAGTTTCTTCTCCCTCCACTCCTTGCAGCTCCCCCTCACCTCTGCTCTCCCATGACCCACTCCCCCTCCATTTTCTCTCAGGAAAGAGAGCACTTCCAAGAGATTACATCCAAACACTACAAAACAAGAAACAACAAGACCAAAGCTGGACAAGGTAACCCATCAGGAGAAAAAGCAAGCCAAGAGCAGACAAAAGTCATAGATACGTCCGTTCCCACAATTAGGAGTTCCACAAAAATACCAAGCTGGTAGTCATAAAGCAGACATGGAAGACCTGGTGCAGACCCATGAGAGCCCCATGTTTGCTCTTCAATTGACTGGCAATAAATAAATACATAAATAAATAGAATAACAAAATGATTCCTGATGATATCCTTCAAACTCATAGATCAGTGCCTTGTCTAGTCACCATCAAAGAGGCTTCCTCCAGCAGCAGATGGGAGCAGGTGTATAAACTCACAGACAGACATTATGTATGCAGAGAGTACCTAAACTGAAGGTCTCCATCAGGTCCCTCCTTTCAGAGATGAGGAGGAGAAAAGTTTGCAGGCGTCAGAGGGATTAATACTGACCCATTTCTCTTTGTATCAATTGCACACTTTTCATTTTTAGGATTACATATAAGACATTGGATATCATTATGACATTTTCCAACAGTACGTTTTAGTACACTCTTCTCCCACTACACCTTCCTCATTCCCCTGACCTCTCAAACCTCCCCCAGTAAACACCGCTCTCCGCACCCCCTCCCCGCTCCCGACCCCGCCCCTGCCCTCTGTTTCTACTCTGATTTATATCACATGTGCATTTTTACCCTCCCCATTTTCCTAGGATCCTTTAATCCTTTTCTTTATGTCCTTTCTAGTTTTATAAGCATTATACGCACCCACTCATAAACATACATGTATACATTACAGGCTGAATCTACATATGAAAGTGAACATATGGTCTTGTTTTTTTCTGACTTTGGGTAACTTTACTTGGTTCAGTGGGTGAAACCATTTGCTGTGTGAGCATAGCACACTGAGTCTGGGTACCAGCAGCCACATAAAAGGCTGAGTGTGGTGAACTGCACTTGTAACCCTAAGACTGTGAGAATCAAGAAACAGAAAAGAATTGCTGGAGATTGCTGGCCATCAGCTGTGCCCTTCCCCCAGCCTTGAGCAGGCTGGTGCAGACCTTGTTTTACCACAGTCAGCTAGCTCACCTAGGATGGAGTCTTCTGACCTAAGTGAAGTCTATTGTTCTGAAACATCTGCAGCTTCCAGCAAGAAGCCACTACCTGCTGAGTAGCTAAGCTTGTCTTCCCGAGGAGTTCCTGACAAATAGACAAGATCCTGGCAAAGTGGGGGATGCCCCCCCCCATTTAAATTTCAGACCTTAGAATTAAACATTGAGCCTTGATCAGAGAACTTTGCCTTGGCTTGTTATTTCTTTCTTCCCATCCATCCCCAGCTTTCCTTTCAGGAACCCAGTAACCTGTGTCCACTGGAGGCTACAATCAGCCTAAGTTCAGAGAGAACCTGTCTCAAAGACATAAGGTAGAAATAAACAGAGTTGGAGGCTGGGGTGGGGGAGCTACCCAGTTTTTGTTATTTTCATCTTAAATAAACTTTCATTTGACACCATTGTTCCATTCCAAATAACTTAGAAAATAACATCTTTTCATAGTTCAAGAGCCTATACTCTTCAGTATTTCAAATATTCCTTCTAAAGAGTGATGTTTTCATGTTCAACATCCTTAATCATCAGGGAAATGCAAATCAAAACAACCCTGAGATTCCACCTCACACCAGTCAGAATGGCTAAGATCAAAAATTCAGGTGACAGCAGATGCTGGCGAGGATGTGGAGAAAGAGGAACACTCCTCCATTGTTGGTGGGATTGCAAGCTTGTACAACCACTCTGGAAATCAGTCTGGCGGTTCCTCAGAAAATTGGACATAGTACTACCGGAGGATCCAGCAATACCTCTCCTGGGCATACATCCAGAAGATGTCCCAACCGGTAAAAAGGACACATGCTCCACTATGTTCATAGCAGCCCTATTTATAATAGCCAGAAGCTGGAAAGAACCCAGATGTCCCTCAACAAAGGAATGGATACAGAAATTATGGTACATTTACATAATGGAGTACTACTCAGCTATTAAAAAGAATGAATTTATGAAATTCCTAGCCAAATGGATGGACCTGGAGGGCATCATCTTGAGTGAAGTAACACAATCACAAAAGAACTCACACAATATGTATTCACTGATAAGTGGATATTAGCCCAAAACTTAGGATACCCAAGATATAAGATACAATTTGCTAAATGCATGAAACTTAAGAAGAATGAAGACCAAAGTGTGGACACTGTGCCCCTTCTTAGAATTGGGAACAAAACACCCAGGGAAGGAGTTACAGAGACAAAGTTCGTAGCTGTGATGAAAGGATGGACCATTTAGAGACTGCCGTATCCAGGGATCCATCCCATAATCAGCTTCTAAACGCTGACACCATTGCATACACTAGCAAGATTTTGCTGAAAGGACCCAAATATAGCTGTCTCTTGTGAGATGATGCCGGGGCCTAGCAAACACAGGAGTGGATGTTCACAGTCAGCTATTGGATGTATCACAGGGCTCCCAATGGAGAAGCTAGAGAAAGTACCCAAGGAGCTAAAGGGATCTGCAACCCTATTGTTGGAACAACATGATGTACTAACCAGAACCCCGGAGCTCTTGTCTCTAGCTGCATATGTATCGAAAGATGACCTAGTCGGCCATCAATGGAAAGAGAGGCCCATTGGACTTGCAAACTTTATATGCCCCAATATAGGGGAATGCCAGGGCCAAAAGAATGGGAATGGGTGGGTAGGGAAGTGGGGGGCGCTATGGGGGACTTTTGGGATAGCATTGGAAATGTAATTGAGGAAAATATGTAATAAAAATATTAAAAATTAAAAAAAAGAGTGATGTTTTCAATTTGATAATTCTACCATGATCTATTTCCATCTGGTTCCATAATGTCAGTTTGGCTTCCAACACCTCACCTCATGCACTGCCAGCATGAACCATCCCTGGGATTTTGGAATTCAATCTTCAGAGGTTCAGAGATCATCATGGTGTGTCTGTGATTCATGTTTATTTTTAGTTATGCGACATTTCATTAGAAATCCACAATTCTATCTTACCCCAGTTTAGACTCCTGTTCTGTCAGAAACGCTCATATCAGGAATTTCAATGAACATGTTTTGAAAATAATTGAAGGAATCGTTCCTGGGAGGTGTGATGGCAGAGGCAGCTCTCCTTTGTTTTCCTTTTGTAGAATTAAAAGAGTCCCTGTAGGTATCTGATTCATGTCAAGGAACAATAACAGATTAGAGGTTCTTTAATGACAGAGGTTGTGAGCATGATAAGCAAGAGCCTTGTGAAGCAGAATGAAAAAAAAATATGTAAAGAGAAAAACAATTTACAAAAGAAGAGATCTAGGGCTCACGTAGCCCCTTCCAGGTCTCAAGAATTTTGTGCAGTCTTCAATGCATATACCACTAAACCCATAGGTTTGTGAGCATTATTAATGAGTCAACACGTATACATCTATTCACCACAAGCAGAGAACCCGTGACAGACCAAAGCAATGAGGTCACCAAAGTGCAGTGTGATGAGTTACTACTGTTGTGAGTCTGTGGTCATTCAGAGATTCATCAGAATGACTCAACTTTGCTTATGACTTCAATTTGGTCTGAGTAAATTAGAGGCTTTTTATTGAAGAAGAGACTGGCCAGGACCAAACCAGAGAGAATTTTCTAGGTAAGGCCCTGGCTATTATTAGCTCAAGGATTACAAAGGCCAAAACAACAAATTTATAACATTTCATGTAGCCAAATGAACTCATATCCTGCCTAGGTACAGGCAAGACTTGATTTTGTAACAGATGACCTGTCTCAGCCACCCAAGCAAGTGTTTCATACAAAAGCAGAACTTAGTGAGCCTGCTTAATCTTGTGACTCATTACCTTATAGAAATAGCTGAAGCAATGAAATATTTAGAAACAATCAACAATTTTTTTTAGAATAGCCCAAGTGCACCAGATGGACTAGGGGTGGGTGGGGGACAGGAACGGAAGTAATCAGGTTGTGGGGAGGATGGAAGGAGAAAGTACTGAGAGAGATGACTGAAATTGGAGGACAATTGGAGGAAAGGTAGAAACCTTAACAGATGATCCTACCAAAGACTTCTAGTAATGGGGGATATGGTAGACTCTTTACTTTGGGCTGTCGTGAGTTCTCTGCTTATGGAGAGTAAACATAAGACTTTGTCTCATTAGTCTCACACAACATTTGGGTATAGTGGTAGTATGAATTTAGGATTGCGTAAAATCTCTGGGACATGGCAGGGGCTCATCTCCTGTTACCAGGTAAGACTTCAGTGTAGGGATTGGGCTCCAACCCAGACATAAAACCTTGACCTACCATTTTCCCTGCCAACATGATGTCCTGGGGTAAAGGTGGCACAGAAATTGTGAAAGTGACTAGCCAATCAATAACTGGTTCAGCTTGAGATCCATTTCACAAGAGGCAGCTCACCCTTGACATTGCCTGGAGGACCAAAAACCAGAGGACAGATGGCCCAGAGACCTAGCACTGGCACTATAAATAAATAAATAAACAAACAAACAAAAAAATCAAAGTAAAGAAAATATATTCTGCTATATTCATAGACAGGTACCTGGCATAATCATCATCAGAGAAGCTGCATCCAGCAACTGGTACAGATGTATAGATCCATGATCAAACATAAGGTAGAACTCTGTGAATCCTAGTGAAGAAGGGAAAGAAGGCTTGTAGGAGCCAGAGGGGGTCAAGAAGGTCACAAGAAAACCCACAGAATAAACTAACCTGGATTCATCATAGGACCTCACTGAGACTGAACCAACAATTAGGGTGTAACCTCTATGGCTCTAACCTAGGCCCTCTGCATATATGTTACAGTGGTATAGATGGTGTTATGTGGAACTCCTAACAGAGGGAACAGGTACTGTTTCTGATACTTTTGCCTACATTTGGCACCCTTTACCTCATACTGGGTTGCTTCATCCAGCCTTGATATGAGGAGAGATGCCTAGTCTTACTGGAACTCTATAAGCCTTGTTTGGTTGATAACCCTGGGAGGCCTGCTCTTTCCTTGAAGGAGGAGTGGATACAGGAAGGACCTAAGAGAAGCAGTGGGAAGGGAGGCTACAGTTGAGATATGACAGACTAAATTAGTAAAAAAAAATATGTAAAGGAAGAAAGAAGGAAAGAGAGAAAGAGAAAGACAGAGAGAAGAGACAGAGAATAGCCCAACTGTAACAGGAAGTCGTCCATGTTAGTATTTCTGATGACAGGATACATTTAAGGTAGGAGCAACTTCCTTATGGCTTACGCAAGCTAAAAACAATTTTATTTTTACAAGCCTAGCACAGAAAATGTATACTCTAAACATGATGTTTAGCATCTCAACAGGAGTGCCAATGAGAAATTTCTTACAGGAGCAGAAGACTCAAAAGCAACTGCATCACCAAAAGGCCCACCTGATGAGAACCCATCCCCGGAGCACTTTGGATGGCTCACAGACAGCTTAACAAGACTGAGAATCTCCTCCCAGCAATTTGGCAGGTCTGTCTCCTTTTCCAGTGACTGTTTACTGCTTCCTTAACCTCAAAGGATATCTTGTAAACTTCAGCTTTCTCAGACATGTGAAGTTTGTTTACTTGCCAAGTCTCTGGAGCCTCCCCATCCCTTCCATAAAAGGATATTCCAATTGAGAGGAGATTGCTATACAACGCTGTTTTAGAATAGAAGAGAGAGCAAATAAATGGCAGACATCAGGTTTCTTCAATTTCCAAACCAATGATCTTTGCTGCTTTGTGTACTATGGTGTACTCCATGAATGAGCATATAACCTAACTCAGGATGGTAAATAAGTCTTCACTTCTTTCTGTGCCATTTACCAAATAATTTTATAAGGCCTTCTACTGTGGAAAGAGGGTAACCTTTTATATCAACTCAACTTAACCAGATCACTTGATTTGATCAATGGGATTTTGACAAGTATAATGGATGCAAAGATTTGAACAATATCCACAGGAGTGGTGTCAGTCTTTTGCAACTGTATAGGTACTATGAAGAACATTCTACAGCGCACAAAGGGAAATGAAAAACACAACTGAACACTCACACACACTCAAGCTGGATCAGGTGAATCTGGAGGGGAAAAGGTCTCAGCCCACTTATGCATGAAAAAAAAAAAAAAAAACATTACCCAAACCCACCAATCCCTGAGCAGAAGATTCCACCAATCCCTGGATGTGCTTCAAGCTCGGGACTTGAAATCTTGCCAGTCCTTACGCTTGAAATCACCATTCTAGAAAAATCCTCCACTGCAAAAAAACTATATAAACCTGCATCCTACCCGGTTTCCTGCTGCTTCTCACCCAACCAGAGACAACCATCTTCTTGGGGTTCTCCCAATAAATCCCTTGTGTGAGGTTTGTTGTGCAGCGTTACCTTGACTCATGGCTTCCAGTATACCTTCCCCCTCAGAGCTATAAAACTTCCATCTGAGAAAGCTTTCATTCAGAGCTCTGATGCCTCCACTGGGGAAGAGTTTCCTCACAGAGCTATAAAGCCTCTGTTGGGGAAGTTTTTCCCCTAGTAGCTATAATAACACTTCCATAGGGAAAGTTTTTCCTCTCAAAGCTATAAGACATCCAGAACCTTCTAGCTGAAACACTTGACTTGGCCATTCACACTCATTCAACACCTCTGGGAAAGCAAAAGCTACTGAGTTTGGAGATTGGCATCTATGCAAAAAAATTAACCAAAATGAATAAGTAAATAATAAAATGGGATGACATGGAATTTTCACACTTTACAGAAACTGACACAGGGGTTGGAGGTGTGGCTTCGTGGCAGAGCACTTGCCTGAATGTGTGATGCTCTGTGTTCAATCCCTAGCACCACAAAAAAAACAAAAAAAAAACAAAAAAAAAAAACAAAAAAAAACAAAAAAAAAAGAAATGAAGAAAAGAAAAAGATAAAAAAGAAAAGAAAGAAAAGGAAATAAAATTAAAACTACTTACTTTTAAAAATATTTTGACTTGTGTGTATCCTTTATTTCCATAGTCATATGTTTATATGTTACCTGTTTTTATAAAATACAGGCTAGAAACCAAATGCCAAGTAGAACTCAGAATCCAAAGGTAGATATGTGAAATCAGAGGAAGAAAACCTTCACCAAGAAGTGCAAATTACACATACTGGCACTGTGACAACTCAGGCCACCTTTATTCATACTTGTATTTTTTTTTTCAGCTGAAAAGGTTTACATTCATTTTCTCATTTTCTCATGTACAATCCCTTTTAAGAACTTCTTACATTGAACAATAATGTGCACATTGCACTTTTTCCCATTCCTTCTCCTCCTCAATCACCATGGTTTCCTGCTAACCCATGAACTGTATCAAGAAAGAGGAAACACAGCTTCGGCAAGCAGTTCTTAATATCTAACCCAGCACATTTTTACATAACCAAGTGATCATGGTTGGTAGTAACTTCAGTTATAGTATAGAGAGGTGATTGAGTACATACCCAGGAAATTCTGATTTAATAACCGGCACCAAGCATTTCCCCATATCCTAACCCAGAGATCTAATTCCTCTAATGCCCAGGGCTCTCATCAAATTGGTAACCTGACTCAGTTTTTCATCCTTGCTTGGCTCACTTCTGAGTGCTCCTATCAGGTATTGGAACCAACAGATCATGCAAGGCCTTCCTAACCATATGATTATCATCTAGCTGTGGTTTGGAACAGGTTGGTGGACAAACTGTTCATAGAACTAATTGTTCTTTCAAAAAGACCATCGGGAAATTGGCTGATATACCCACACCAGGGCCTTGTGTTGACTTAACCCCATTGCCATTAACAAACAGAGAAGTAGTGGCCCGTTCCATTCCCATGATCCTCAGAGAAAAACAAGAAAGGAGCATAATCTGAGCTTTCTTTCTTTGATTCTGGGGAAATGTCTGTCACTGACAAAGTAAAAGCAAAGACTGCCATTAGCAAAGCCAAGAATGCAAATGTAAGGCAATAACAAACCAAACAATTCCTTAAGAAAGGCCAAGAGATTCTGCATGAATGTATCTGTATATGCCCTTGGAAAATTTGTTATTGGGATATAGGAAAACTACTGGTTTTGTATGTTAATTTTGTATTCTGCTATTTTACTGAAAGTGTATAAAAGATCTAAGAGGTTTTTTGAGGTTGTTTTGTTTTGTTTTGTTTCTGTAGGTCTTTAGACCCTTTAAGTATTAGGTTACGTTGTCTGCAACTTGGGGCAATGTAAATTGTTCCTTCCCTATTTGTTTCCCTTTGATTTATTTATCTTAGTTCTCTGACTACAATTTTAGTGCTATTGAGTAATAGTGAAGATAACAGATCCTCTTCTTTTGGCCCAGATTTCAAAGGAAATGCTCTCATGTTTTTCTCATTTAGTAAATATAATCTTGACTATAAATTTGTTATATATAGCTGATATCTTCAATGATCTGTTGCTTATTTGAGAGTGTGTTATTTAATCACTATACATTGATTTCTGTAGTTTTTCTTGTGATACATTCCTTCTAGCTTATCCTAACTAGGTGCTCAGGGGTCAACAGTTTACTGGGTCAAACCTAAAGGATGAGTCTACAGGGGCAGTTGTGAATAGGAATTTATGATAACTTAGTCAACAGATGTTGTCTTTGAGCTCATGTGAGGCGGCTTAGTCTATAGGGAATAGCCTTCAGTGTGGTAGGCCTTGAACCTGAAACATGCCAGTAGTTAGTCTTGGGTAACTTGTAGCTTGGTGTCAGTCAAGCACCTCTGGCATTGGGTGAACCTATAGGCTTGATTTACAAATACTCATCTAGAACCTGAGGCCATGGGTGTCAGCCTTAAATTCAGTTTCACTGGTGGAGAACTCAACTTGGAAGATATATAGCAGGTTCTGTTGATAAATTCACTATTTGTTCTCAAAAAAACAACAACAAAAAAAGTGTCACGCACTCTGGTCGAGTCAGCTTGACAGGCTGTGTAGCCTAAAAGCCACTTACGAGGCAGAGAGTTTTAAGGAAGCTCACCTCCTGGAGCTTTGGCGTTCTCATACTCATACCCTATTTCTGCATTAGTCTGACATATGGATCCACATGCTCTCTTTTAGTGTTATCTTATTATAAGTGCCTTTTAAGATTGAATTCTGACATAGCTAAGCCTTCGTCAGTGTTCCAATGTCCTAGAAAGTCCTTGAGCTAACCATGGGCTTGAAATTTAGTAAAAATGTTGCCTATTCAGTGACATTTAGAATTGTCTCTGGGATTACACTATTACTTTGAATAAAAGCTAAGTCACTGCCCTACACAGGAATTTACCATCATCTAAGAAGAAGGAAGTTTGAGACCTAAGGAGGAACCAGAGTAGATACTTAGAACTATAAATAGCTGAGTTACACCCATACACATGTATTTACAATGGCCTAGGAGGAAAGTGGACTATACAATAGACTAAAATAGGAACTATGGCAAGGGCACGAAGCCCTTGACCCTGGCTTCTAAGATTAAGTGGACCTTAGGTGGAGCTCTTTTTGATCCCAGTTGAATTCTATCTATCTCAGGTAGTTCCTGTCAGACCTTCTGTGTTTGTATTCCTCTGTTTTGTGTAAGAATCCTGTAACCTCTTTGTACCTTGCTGGTGTGTCACCCAACTTCCCTATTGTCTTCTGTATAAAAAGTTTAATGCTCAATTTGACAAATTATATTCAGATTCTACACAACCGCTCCTGTGTGCATCTGTCTGTCATTTCATCCGACACTTTGACCACCTACCCCAGAGACCTGTTCCACGCAGACAAAGGGATCCAGAGGGTCTACGGCAAAAAAGAAAGAAAAGGTTGACTCTCTCTATATCATGTAGCTGAGGCCTATGGGAAATTCACATGGACATTACTTCTGTGACATATCTAAGAATGGTTTGTTCTCCCTTGGATTCTTCAACTATTATGAAGGTGTTTTGCTTTGTTATTTTTAACATGGGTGGCTTTTCAGTTTAATGTTTCTGCAAGTAGGTGAGTTCTGGACAGTTCCATTGTGCCAGCTTGATGACGTCACTTAGCTACTTTTTAAAAGCTGCACTTTAAATCCCCTTTATACACATATAGACTGGGAGAGTTCTGATATGCTTACAATGTAGTTAAAAGGTCTGTGAGCTGACTCAAACATAGAAATCTAGAAATTTATTGAAAGAACTACTAAGATATCAGTGAGGAATTTCTTTTTTCTATTATTATTTTTTTTATTAAATATTTTCCTTATATACATTTCAAATGCTATCCCAAAAGTTCCCTATACCCTCCCTCTGCCCTGCTCCCCTACTCACCCACTCCTGCTTCTTGGCCCTGGCATTCCCCAATATGGGACATATAAAGTTTGCAATACCAAGGGGCCTCTCTTCCCAGTGATGGCCGACTAGGCCATCTTCTGCTACATATACAGCTAGAGATATGAGTTCTGGGGGTACTGGTTAGTTCATATTGTTGTTCCACCTATAGGGTTGCGGATCCCTACAGCTCCTTGGGTGCTTTCTCTAGCTTCTCCATTGGGGGCCCTGTGTTCTATCTTATAGATGACTGTGAGCATCCACTTCTGTATTTGCCAGGCACTGGCATAGCCTCCTACAAGACAGCTACAACAGGGTCCCTTCAGCAACATCTTTCTGGTTTATGCAATAGTGTCTGGGCTTGGTGGTTGATTATGGGATGGATCCCTGGGTGGGGTAGTCTCTGGATAGTCCATCCTTTCATCTTAGCGCCAAACTTTGTCTCTGTAACCAGTGAGGAGTTTCTTGTCTAAGAAATAGAAAACGTGACATCTGACCACCTCCCCGGACAGAGGAGAGGTGTCCACCCAGCCCGGAAGGTTTTTGCCTCAGAAACAGCAGGAGCCGTCTTGGTCCCGGGACTCCACCGAAAAGTAGTCTGCACAGGAAAGAGTGTGCACACAGAAGCAAACAGCTTCTGGGACAGGCGGGAGCCACAGAGCATCTGAGGCAGCACCCTTTTCGGGCTCCAGACATCCAACCACCTTCCGGTCCACTGCAGCACCAGGGTTCCTGGCCCAGGGAGTATCAGGACACCCGCAAGGACCCACACAGGATCCCCCACGGGATCCTAAGACCTCTGGTGAGTGGAACACAGCATCTGCTCCAATCCAATCCTGCGGGACCTGAGACTGCATTAACTAGGGAAGCAGATAACCCGGCCTAATTAGGGACACAAGTCCCTTCCAGTCCACTCCAGCACCAGGGTTCCTTGTGCGCTGAGATTCTGGACACCCCCAAGTTCCTCACAGGACCCTCCACGGGATCTTAAGACCTCTGGTGAGTGGAACAAAACTTCTGCCAGGAGGCAGGTTCGAACACCACATATTTGAGCACCTTCCCTGCAAGAGGTGAGCTTGCCTGCAGAGAGTACTCTGACCACTGAAACTAAGGAGAGAGCTAGTCTCCCAGGTCTGCTGATAGAGGCTAACATAATCACCTGAGGAACAAGCTCTAACCAGAGACAACTATAAGAACTAGCTCCAGAGATTAGCAGATGGCAAAAGGCAAACATAAGAATCCTACTAACAGAAAACAAGACCACTCACCATCATCACAACACAGCACTCCCACCCCACGTAGTCCTGGGCACCCCAAAACAACCGAAAATCTAGACCTGGATTTGAAAGCATATCTCATGATGATGGTAGAGAACATCAAGACGAACTTTAATAACTCACTTAAAGAAATACAGGAGAACACTGCTAAAGAGTTACAAGTCCTTAAAGAAAACCAGGAAAACACAACCAAATAAACAAATAGGTAGAAGTCCTTAAAGAAAAAAAGGAAAACACATAAAAACAGGTGATGGAAATGAACAAAACCATACTAGACCTAAAAAGGGAAGTAGACACAAAAAAGAAAACCCAAAATGAGGCAACGCTGGAGATAGAAACCCTAGGAAAGAAATCTGGAACCATAGAAGTGAACATCAGCAACAGAATACAAGAGATGGAAGAGAGAATTTCAGGTGCAGAAGATTCCATAGAGAACATCAGCACAACAATCAAAGAAAATACAAAACGCAAAAATATCCTAACTCAAAACATCCAGGAAATCCAGGACACAATGAGAAGAACAAACCTACGGATAATAGGAGTTGATGAGAATGAAGATTTTCAACTTAAAGGGCCAGCAAATATCTTCAACAAAATTATAGAAGAAAACTTCGCAAACCTAAAGAAAGAGATGCCTATGAACATACAAGAAGCCCACCGAACTCCAAAGAGACTGGACCAGAAAAGAAATTCCTCCAGACACATAATAATCAGAACAACAAATAAACTAAATAAAGACAAAATATTAAAAGCAGCAAGGGAAAAAGTCAAGTAACTTATAAAGACAGGCCCATTAGAATTACTCCAGATTTCTCACCAGAGACTATGAAAGCCAGAAGATCATGGACAGATGTTATACAGAAACTAAGAGAATACAAATGCTAGCCCAGGTTACTATACCCAGCCAAATTCTCAATTACCATAGATGGAGAAATCAAAATATTCCATGACGAAACCAGATTCACACAGTATCTTTCCACGAATCCAGCCCTTCAAAGGAAATAACAGAAAAAAAAAAAAAAAAAAAAAACAATACAAGGACAGAAACCATGTCCTAGAAAAAGCAAGAAAGTAATCCTTCAACAAACCTAAAAGAAGAGAGCCACAAGAACAGAATGCCAACTCTAACATCAAAAATAATACAAAGCAAAAATTACTTTTCTTAATATCTCCTAATATCAATGGACTCAATTCCCCAATAAAAAGACATAGACTAACAGACTGGCTACACAAACAGGAACCAACATTTTGCTGCTTACAAGAAACCCATCACAGGGAAAAAGACAGACACTACATCAGAGTGAAAGGCTGGAAAACAATTATCCAAGCAAATGGTCCGAAGAAACAAGCTGTAGTAGCCATTCTAATATCAAATAAAATCGACTTCCAACCCAAAGTTATCAAAAAAAGACAAGGAGGGGCACTTCATACTCATCAAAGGTAAAATCTTCCAAGAGGAACTCAAAATTCTGAATATCTATGCTCCAAATGCAAGGGCAGCCACATTCATTAAAGAAACTTTAGTAAAGCTCAAAGCACACATAATAATAATAATAGTGGGAGATTTCAACACCTCACTTTCATCAATGGACAGATTGTGGGAACAGAAACTAAACAGAGACACAGTGAAACTAACAGAAGTTATGAAACAAATGGATTAAACTGATATCTACAGAACATTTTATCCTAAAACAAAAGGATATACCTTCTTCTCAGCACCTCATGATACCTTCTACAAAACTGACCATATAATTGGTCACAAAACAGGCCTCAACAGATACAAAAATATTGAAATTGTCCCAGGCATCCTATCAGATCACCATGGACTAAGGCTGATCTTCAATAACAACATAAATAATAGAAAGCCAACATTCACGGGGAAAATGAACAACACTCTACTCAATGATAACTTGGTCAAGGAAGGAATAAAAAGAGAAATTAAAGACTTTTTAGAGTTTAATGAAAATGAAGCCACAACATACCCAAACATTTGGGACACAATGAAACCATTTCTAAAAGGAAAACTCATAGCTCTGAGTGCCTCCAAAAAGAAACTAGAAAGAGCACACACTAGCAGCTTGACAACACACATAAAAGCTCTAGAACAAAAGGAAGAAAATTCACCCAAGAGGAGTAGACAGCAGGAAATAATCAAACTCAGGGGCTAAATCAACCAAGTGGAAACAAGAAGAACTATTCAAAGAATCAACCAATCGAGGAGCTGGTTCTTTGAGTAAATCAACAAGATAGATAAACCCTTAGCCAGACTCACGAGAGGGCACAGAGACAGCATCCTAATTAACAAAATCAGAAATGAAAAGGGAGAAATAACAACCGATCTTGAAGAAATCCAAAACAACATCAGATCCTTCTGAAAAAGGCTATACTAAACAAAGCTGGAAAACCTGGATGAAATAGAAAAATTTCTAGACAGATACCAGGTAGCAAAGTTAAATCAGGATCAGGTTAATGATCTAAACAGTCCTATATTCCCTAAAGGAATAGAACCAGTCATTAATAGTCTCCCAACCAAAATAATCCCAGGACCAGATGGGTTTAGTGCAGAGCTCTACCAGACCTTCAAAGAAGATCTAATTCCATTTCTTCTCAAACTATTCCACAAAATAGAAACAGAAGGTACTCTACCCAAATCATCCTATGAATCCACAATTACTCTGATACCTAAACCACATAAAGACCCAACAAAGACAGAGAACTTCAGACCAATTTCCCTTTTGAATATTGATGCAAAAATACTCAATAAAATTCTTGCTAACCGAATCCAAGAACACATCAAAACAATCATCCATTCTGACCAAGTAGGTTTCATTGCAGGGATGCAGGGATGGTTTAATATTTGGAAATCCATCAACATAATCCACTATATAAACAAACTCAAAGAAGAAAACCCACATGATCATCTCTTTAGATTCGGAGAAAGCATTTGACAAAATCCAACACCCATTCATGATAAAAGTCTTGGAAAGATCAGGAATTCAAGGCCCATACCTAAACATGATAAAAAGCAATCTACAGCAAACCAGTAGCCAACATCAAAGTAAATGGTGAGAAGCTGGAAGCAGTCCCACTAAAATCAGAGACTAGACAAGGCTTTACCCACTTTGTCCCTACCTAGTCAATATAGTATTTGAAGTCCTAGCCAGAGCAATTCGACAACAAAATGAGATCAAGGGGATACAAATTGGAAAGGAAGAAGTCAAAATATCACTTTTACAGATGATATGATAGTATATATAAGTGACCCTAAAAATTCCACAAGAGAACTTCTAAACCTGATAAACAGCTTCATTGAAGTAGCTGGATATAACATTAACTCAAACAAGTCAACGGCCTTTCTCTACACAAAGGATAAACAGGCTGAGAAAAAAATTAATGAAACAACACCCTTCACAATAGTCACAAATAATATAAAATACCTTTGAGTGACTCTAACTAAGGAAGTGAAAGATCTGTATGATAAGAACTTCCAGTCTCTGAAAAAAAAAATCAAAGAATATCTCAGCAGATGGAAAGATCTCCCATGCTCATGGATTGGCAGGGTCAATATAGTAAAAATGGCTATCTAGCCAAAAGCAATCTACAGATTCAACACAATACCCATCAAAATTCCAACGAATTAGAAAGGACAATTTGCAAATTCATATGGAATAGCAAAAAGCCTAGGATATCAAAAACTCTTCTCAATGATAAAAGAACCTCTGGTGGAATCACCATGCCTGAACTAAAACTGTACTACAGAGCAACTGTGATAAAAACTGCATGGTGCTGGTATAGCGACAGACAAGTAGACCAATGGAATAGAATTGAAGACCCAGAAGTGAACCTACACACCTATGGTCACTTGATCTTTCACAAGGGAGCTAAAACCATACAGTGGAAAAAATACATCATTTTCAACAAATGGTGCTGGCACAAGTGGCGGTTATCTTGTAGAAGAATTCTAATAGATCCATTCTTATATCCTTGTACTAAGGTCAAATCTAAGTGGATCAAGGAACTCCACATAAAACCAGAGACACTGAAACTTATAGAGGAGAAACTGGGGAAAAGCCTTGAAAATATGGGCACAGGGGGAAATTTCCTGAATAGAACAGCAATAGCTTGTGCTGTAAGATTGAGAAATGACAAAAGGGACTTCATAAAATTGCAAAGCTTCTGTAAGGCAAAAGACACTCTCAATAAGACAAAAGGCCACCAACAGATTGGAAAAGGATCTTTACCAATCCTAAACCAGATAGGTGACTAATATCCAATATATATAAAGAACTCAAGAGGGTGGACTCCAGAAAATCAAATAACCCCATTAAAAATTGGGGCTCAGAGCTAAGCAAAGAATTCTCACCTGAGGAATACGAAATGGCTGAGAAGCACCTGAAAAAATGTTCAGCATCCTTAATCATAAGGGAAATGAAAATCAAAACAACCCTGAGATTCTGTCTCACACCAGTCAGAATGGCTAAGATCCAAAATTCAGGTGACAGCAGATGCTGGCGAGGATGTAGAGAAAAAGGAACACTCCTCCATTGTTGGTGAGATTGCAAGCTTGTACAACCACTCTGCAAATCAGTCTGGTGGTTACTCAGAAAACTGGACATAGTACTACCGAGGATCCCTCAATATCTCTCCTGGGCATATATCCAGAAGATGTTCCAACTGGTAAGAAGGACACATGCTCCACTATGTTCATAGCAGCCTTATTTATAATAGCCAGAAGCTGGAAATAACCCAGATGTCCCTCAACAGAGGAATGGATACAGAAAATGTGGTACATTTACACAATAGATTACTACTCAGCTATTAAAAAGAATGAATTTATGAAATTCCTAGGCAAATGGATGGACCTGGAGGGTACCATCCTAAGTGAAGTAACCCAATCCCAAAATAACTCACATGATATGTACTCACTGATAAGTGGATATTAGCCCAGAAACTTAGAATACCCAAGTTACAAGTTGCAAAACACATGAAACTCAAGAAGAACGAAGACCAAAGTATGGACACTTTGCCTCTTCTTAGAATTGGGAGCAAAACACTCATGGAAGGAGTGACAGAGACAAAGTTTGGAGCTGAGATGAAAGGATGGACCATCTAGAGACTGCCCCTCCCAGGCATCCACCCCATAATCAGCCTCCAAACACCGACACCATCGAATAAGCTAGCAAGATTTTGTTGAAAGGACCCTGATATAGCTGTCTCTTTTGAGGCTATGCCGATGCCTGGCAAACACAGAAGTGGATGCTCACAGTCAGCTATTGGATGGAACACAGATTCCCCAATGGAGGAGCTAAAGAAAGTACCCAAGGAGCTAAAGGGGTCTGCAACCTTATAGGTGGAACAACAATATGAACTAACCAGTACCCCCAGAGCTCGTGTCTCTAGCTGCAAATGTAGGAGAAGATGGCCTATTCGGGAAGAGATGCCCCTTGGTCTTGCAAACTTTATATGCCTCTGCCTAGGGGAACACCAGGGCCAAGAAGTGGGAGTGGGTAGTTAAGGGAGTGGGGGGGGGTATGGGGGACTTTGGGGATAGCATTTGAAATGTAAATGAAGATAATACCTAATTTAAAAAGTAACTAAGAAAAAAATGGAATAGGGAGGCACTATAGGAAGGAAGAGAAATTTTTCCATTGGAACAAGCAAGCCATCCAGGATCCTCTCCAGTTTTGGGTTTTGTTTTGTTTTTTTCTTTTAGTTTTTTAATGTGGTTGGTTACTTTGATGGATTTTTGTATATTGAACCACTCCTGCATTCCTGGAATGAAGTCTACTTAATCATGGCAGATAATTTTCCTCATGTAGCCTTGGATTTAGTTTGCAAGTTTGTTTGTTTGTTTTTTGCTTGCATCTCAGTTTTAATGTTCTGTCATCTCTACACACTGCTTCAGCCATTAAAGGAAGCAGGAATCATCACTAAGCTCCAGTAAAGCCTGATGGACTTCCTGAATGGAGAGAAAATGCACCCAGCAACACTGTCAAATGGAGTAGAATGGCCTAGTGTGAACGATTAGTTCAGTAGATTAAGTAAAACCTGTCTAACACTGCATATGGTGCTCTGTTAATATACTTTTGAAGTGGCAAGGAAAATATTTAAGTGCCAACTTCAAAACCACAGATCTGTCTAAATATTATATCTTTTGAGTGAAATACTTTGCCAATTTATAATGCAAATATGGTATACAGACATATTTTTAAGGCTTTCTTTTTATTATATACATTTATTTTTATAAGAAAGTGTTTCTAGATGAACTAGAAAGTATTCATATCTTTAATTTCCTATTCTTTATTTTAACATTGCCTTTTTTGTACTATAATGGTTTTATTCCACCAAAGTGTGTTAAAAGTGCTCCAAATGACACGAGCAAGTTTGTTAGATTTGGGCTGTTATCTGAAAGGTGAAAGAAGATTGGCTTCTTTCTTTAAATGAAAAGCAAGTTAATAAAATTCTTATGAATAAAAATATTAAAAATTTTAGAGGTGTTATTAGCTCATATGAGTGTTTGAGCCATGCTTGAATCTTCTTCAAAATCAATGATTGTGTGCCAAAACAAGGCTTATGCTAGATATATAATGGTATAAGAAATTAGTTGGATTGTGAATGCCAATAAGTGCCTGTTGACAGGAGTCTGATATAGTTGTCTTGTGAGAGGCTCTACCAGTGTCCAACAAATATAGAAGTGGGTGCTCACTGCCATCCATTTGACTGAGCACAGGATCCACAATGAAGAAGCCAGAGAAAGTACCCAAAGAGATGAAAGAGCTTGCATCCCCCTGGGAGAAACAACAATATGAACTAACCAGTACCCCTAGAGCTCCCTGGGACTAAACCACCAACCAAAGAATACACATGGTGGGACTCACTGCTCCAGCTGCATATGTAGCAGAGGATGGCCTAATCAGTCATCAATGAGAGGAGAGGCACTTAATCCTGTGAAGCCTCTATGCTCCAGTGTAGAGGAATACCAGGGATAGGAAGTGGGAGTGGGTGGGTTGGTGAGCAGCGGGAAGGGGGAGGAGATAGGGGGTTTTCAGAGGGGAAACCAGGAAAGAGGATAACATATGAAATGCAAATAAAAATATATCTTTAAAAAAAGAAAGAAATTAGTTGGGAGAATGGCAGAATGGTTAAGTAGTTAAAGCACTTGCTGTATTATTAGAGAACCCACATGCTCATATAGACAGCTTACAACAACCTGTAAATCCAGTTCCAGTGACTAGACACCCTTTTCTGCCCTTTGTGAATACTCACACGCATATGTGGATATATACTGACACACACACACTCATATACATAATTAAAATATACCTATAAACAAATTATTACTAGGGATAGCAGTAAGTAGGAAGGGAAAGGACATGATTTATCATTTAGATAGAAATGAGGCAATCATGGGAGATGGCCCTAAGTAGAATAAAGAAAACAGACAATCATACGGCACAATTATAAACAAGTTATGTACATTGTGAGTGCATGCAGAAGATGCAGAATACATTTGGAAACCACTTCTCACCTGACAGATCCACATTGTGGTTCTGAGGCAGAGCCACAAGTTTCTCTTCCACGGACCAGTTACACCAGGGACAAGATGGGCAGCATCCTCCCTATTCAAAGTAGAGCAGCCTTTATTTACTTTCTGGCAGATTGGAATGATCTGTAAATGTTTGTAAAAAGAATGTGAAGAGCAAGTTTGAGGAAAGTGTGAGGAAATACCCCACATAACATGAGCAGGACAATACGATGTACTTGTGAAGATCATACATGATCAAGTAATGTCACAACATGGAAAAGAGCCTGCTGGCTATGCCTCATCAATCACAGTTCCTGCATCTGGGAGCTGCTCTGCTCCTTCTTCTTTCAGGAAGCCACAATTGTGGTATGCAGTACTACTGAAAGCCTTTGGAAATATAGCTTGTTTCACAAGGTCAACAGTGACAACCACTCTTAGCAACAGACATGGATTGTGGAAACTGCCTTGCTGTCTGTATCACCTGAGTTTTGTGACCTGTGTGAATACCAATGGCTTCATTGACTAGACCTTTGCAATTTGGCTTCACATGTTACTATATGGAAAGAATTAATGCTTGTGTTTAAAATGTTCCCTTCATTTTTTATGTAAATAAAATTATAGGATGACAAGAAACAGAAATCACTGTTCTGAAAATTACAATAATGGCATCATGGCTACTTGCCATTTAAGATATCTTTTGAACTCATAATTTTTAGTAGCTTCTAAAATATTTGTGAATGAAATTGTATGAAGTTCAGTGCTTTAAAATAACTCATTAATGAGAGATGTAGAGGAAACTAGAGTGAAGGAAGGCAATGATTTGATTAGGGAAACGTGATGGAAAGTACATTTGCACTCACCATACTTTGTATATTATAAATGATTTCCACATTTGAAGATAAAATCAGATTCCAATTAGACATCCCTCTTCTAAGTCTTTCTTCAACCACAAGCTATCAAAATTTCCCATTTTTAAAAAATATATGCTTAATGTCTAGCACTAGATATTTGCTTTTCATTGCAAACATCTGTTTAATCAGTCAACCTAAGTTTGGTTCTGCTTTCAGATCATTACCCCAGAGTCTTTTTAAATGAAGAAAATGAATTATCATGAATTTTCTTACAGCACCAAGAGTGATGTGTATCCATGCATATATGTATATATGTATGTGTCTGTCTGAATGTGTGATCAGATGGTACAAAATCTCAAGTAGTGGTTAAAATACAAAATACCTGAGGAAGGAGTTACAGAGACAAAGTTTGGAGCTGAGAGGAAAGGATGGACCATCCAGAGACTGCCCCACCCGGGGGTCCATCCCACAATCAGCCACCAAACACAGACACTATTGCATACACCAGCAAGATTTTGCTGAAAGGACCCTGATATAGCTGTCTCTTTTGAGGCTCTGCCAGTGCCTGGCAAATACAGACGCGGATGCTCACAGTCAGCTATTGGATGGAACACAGGGCCCCCAATGGAGGAGCTAGAGAAAGTACCCAAGGAGCTGAAGGGTTCTGCAACCCTACAGGTGGAACTACAATACAAACTAACCAGTACCCCCAGAACTCGTGTCTCTGGCTGCATATGTACCAGAAGATGGACTAGCCAGACATCACTGGGAAGAGAGGTCCCTTGGTCTTACAAACTTTATATGCCCCAGTACAGGGGAACACCAAGACCAAGAAGTGGGAGTGGGTGGGTAGAGGAGCAGGGTGGGGGAGGATATAGGGAACTTTCAGGATAGCATTTGAAATATAAATGAAGAAAATACCTAATAAAAAATTGAAAAAAGTTATAAATAAATAAATAATAAATTGTTCAAGCTTAAATGACAAATTAGAGTAATGATCAGAAGCAAAGTTTATGGTCTTTATAAATACCTCCCACTGACCCACTAAAGAGTTGGTGTCACTATTGCAGATGTCATCAAACGTTGAGATACAGTCTTTTAGTAGGAAGTTAGGTCATAAACACATGTCTCTGAAAGATATATGGGACCTCTGACCCTTCTTAATCGCTTTCTTTCTGACCCATAATAAAGTGAACAGGCTTACAACCAGGTTCTTTTGGCTCTTTTGCTATAATACACTATACTGACACAGACCACGCTGTATAGACTAAGGAACTATAATAGACTAAGACCACATAAACCATAAGTCATGTAAATCTTATCATGAATTTTGTCCCAATAACAAAAGATTGGCTACCACAACATAGCAATGTTAAGCTTTGTAATTTCTATTCAACGTTATACTTGAATTTTAAATGATGGAATAACCCAAGGGAAAAATGTACCCATTTTCAAAAGAAGAAGTAAATGTAAACATTTGCAAGCTGGGCTGGTAAGATGCTTCAGTGGATTCATTTACTGACAAACCTGGTAACCTGAATTCAGTCACAGAATCCTCAAAGAGAGAGGAGAGAACCTATAGCTGGTCTTTGCTACTTTATGGGTTCTTTGTTTTACCACCGTTTATCCTTTCTGGTTTCACCCCCTAACACTAGATAGAAAATAAAGGAGAGGGGGGGAGTGGAAGAGAGAGTGATACAGAGACAGCGACAGACAGAGAATTCCTGAACGTAATTTCTTTCCTTTACTTCCTTCTATGACCACAGTTACTAACAAATGGCAACCAACCTCCCTAAACAACCAACAACCACATATCCCTCCTCTGACACTGTAGCATTTATGGACTTTCTGAAAATTTCCCAGAATTCTAAACATCACACAGTTGCAGAAACTATCTGCAGCTGGCAAAACTACGTCTCTGCTAGAGCTCAAGGCCAGTCATAGTCAGCTGCTGCTGTCAGTCCAAAGCAGCCCCGTATCCCTATGCCTGAGATTCAAACAAATTACTTTCTTATAATAATTCTGTGTTTGTTTGTTTGTTTGTTTGTTTGTTTGTTTAGGGATGACGAAAAAATTACATTTTATTTGGTCAATGACAAAAAAGTAAGTCCATTTAAAATACATACTGAACAATAGAACCCAAGTTGCAAAAATTTGACTAGCATGAGGGACCAGAACAAAACAAAATCAACATTTTCTATAACTAATGGGAGGAAATCAGTAGAAAGCAATGTATTAAAACTAATATTAAGTATTTTTTGTTTTTGTTTATATTTTCTATTCCATATCACAGTTACAATGTATAATCTTACATCTGGAGATGAGATTCTGAGGTCACCTTTCAGGTCTTTTGCATTTTTATTGGATATTTTCTCTATTTACATTTCAAAAGTTATCTACTTCCCTGGTCCCCCCACTCCAGACAACCCCTATCCCATCCCTCCACTGCTTCTATGTGTGTGTTCCCACACTCACCCACTCCCACCTCCCTGCCATGGCATTCCCCTATACTGGAGCATTGAGCCTTAACAAGACCAAAGGCCTCTTCTCCCATTGATGTCTGACAAGGCCATCCTCTGCTACATATGCTGCTGGAGCCATGGGTCACTCCATGTAAAGTACTTTAATTTAAAAATAGTACCTATTGCTCAAATACAGAAGTCTTTAAACACCATCAATAAAAGTTATTATATTTTCTTTAGGTATTTTGTTCTTATATTTTGTGAAAATTTATATTATTACTACACTATGCATTATATTTTTACATTACTTTTATTGAGTAATGCATTTTCAATTTGCTTAATCATGTATGTTAATTACATAATAATAATTATGCTATATATTCTTAATGTAAGGAGTGCTCTTTTTTGATGCAGAGTAACAATAAACTCTGAATGCTGAAATGTGTTTTATTTATGCTTTTCATCATAAAAAGTATAACGATAAATATAATGGATCTTAGAAAAGGAAATAATAATCAAAAGCTTAATTTTATACTTCAGATAGGTTATTTTAAAGATATCTTCTTCTTTTTTTTTTGGTGGTCAGAATATTTTATTTCTGCAATAGAAAACAAACTACAATTATGTCTCAGGAGATTTCAAACAAACAAAAAAATCCCTCCATAAAGAGGGAAGAAATACTTGATATAGAGATTTCCAGCCACATCAGGTCCTAAAGGCTAATTTCTATTTGATAGATAAGCTCTGTGCAGGCTACCCACGTCTTTGTTAGCACAAATGCTACAGTCCCATCAAACAGTCTTCCGTTGTCCCAGCAGAGATTTTATTTTCTTTCCCTCCACCCCCAGTGACATTTTAAAACTGAAATTCTATTTTATTTCTTTTTCTTTTTTTTTCTATTTCATGTTTTTTTATTTATTTATTTTTAATTTTTAATATTTTTTATTACATATTTTCCTCAATTACATTTCCAATACTATCCCAAAAGTCCCCCATAGCGCCCCCCACTTCCCTACCCACCCATTCCCATTTAAAGATATCTTCTGATCACACATCTCACATTAGAGCAGTGAGTGGTAGGGCTGGTACAGAATCTCACTAGCTGAACTCCAACTTGTTATGTGGAAGCCTTCAGATTCAATCCTGAGAACCAGAAAAGTCAGTGTTTATCTTATCTCAAGAGTTCTTTGATTTTGTTCTTTGTTGTTGTTGTTGTTGTTTTGGTTTTTGGGGGTTTTATTTATTTATTTATTTATTTATTTATATTAGGTACTTTCTTCATTCACATCTCCAGTGCTATACCAAAAGTCCCCCACACCCTCCCCACCCCCAATCCCCCACCCACCCACTCCCACTTTCCAGCCCTGGAGTTCCCCTGCACTGAGGCATATAAAGTCTGGACGACCAATGGGCCTCTCTTTCCACTGATGGCCGACCAGGCCATCTTCTGATACATATGCAGCTAGAGACATGAGCTTTGGGGGCACTGATTAGTTCATATTGTTGTTCCACCTTAAAGAAACAAAAATTCCAGAATTGTCACTAGAAGAACCAACTCCCACACACACATTGTCCTCTGACCTCTACACACATGCTGTGTCATTGTTACACACACACACATACACACACACACACACGCACTCACACACACACACAAACACAAACATGTACACACACACAAATAAATAAGTAATAAATAGTAAAATTACTAGCTAAGCTTTGCATTGTGACACAAGCCTATGACTTCAGCACTCTGGAGAGTGAAGCTAGAGGATCCTGATTATGAGGCCAGCCTGAACTTCATGTTTAACACCAGTTATACAGTGAGGACCTGTATCAAAAAGAGCAACAAAGTAATATTTCAGCAATGTGTTTGCCAAGGTTTCAAGAACAAGATAAATATCTTTTTAAAATAGCATTTACTATTTCTGTAGAGGAACAGTGAACTATGGAAAATGAAATTTAAAAATTGCTCTTTAAGATAACATAAAACCAAGCCAACTTTGATTTAAACTTAAACCATCTTAAAAACAAAAAAGCTATGTAATGCCTGTGTATTCAAGTCTACAAAACATTACTAAGATGAAGGAAATCTATATAAATACATAGCTATATACTGTTTATAGACTGGAGATTCAATTGTATTAATTAAATTAACTAATTAAGCTCTTTCCAATTACATTAGCTCTTACATTAGGTTAATCTATAACCTAATGTAAATACAATCCAAAACTTGGCATTTGTCTGTTCATTTTGTTATAAAATGGCCAGTTGATCCTAGGCAATGTGTAAATGCAAGGAACATACAAAAGCCAAGACAACTCCAAAAAACAAAAGAACAAAGAGGATTTTGATCACTACCATGATCAAGGCAGGTGGTATCAGCACAAAAATAGAAATAGATCCTGGATGAGTTGATCTTCCAGTCCCACTGCTGAGAGCCTTGCCTGGTTAGAGATGACCAGTTTGACCTCTGCATCCCCTATTACTCTAGAGAGTTTCCACTGCAGTAGTATTCTACATCACCTCCCAAATGCCACTCAATTCCAGTTTTGCATCCCTCTACTCCTCCCCTAATCCCTCCCCTTCCTCCGTCCCCCCTGCTTCAATCCTCACTCACCTCAAGACAGCCACAAAAAAAAATCTATTCTATTCCCCTTCCTGAGAGATTTATACATCTCCCTTTGAGCCTTCCTTATTACTCAGCCTCTCTGGGTCCACAGTTTATACGATAATTATCCTTCTTTAATAACTAATGTCCACTTAAAAGTGAGTACACCACCAAACCTTTCATCTGCTGCAAGATGGTGACACAGAACTTGTGGGGGTGGCCAATCAATGACTATTCAATGAAGGAGGAGTCATCTTTTTAGCAACTTGAGGCCCTTGCCACAAAGAGGGAGCACATGTATGGCACAGCGTGGAGGGCAAGTAACTAGAAGCAGGACAGTTCAGAGACCTAGAGTAGATCAAAACATAACAGGGAGAAAAAGTCAACAAAATGATTCATAATGATATTCTACTATATTCTCAGATCAATACCTATCCGAATTGTCATCAAAGGGACCTCATCCAGCTACTGATGGGAGCAGATGCAGAGACCCACTGACAAATAGTAGTAGGTGGAGCCAGGGGAACCTTTTGGAAGAGGGGAAACAAATATTGTAGGACCCAGATGGGTCAAGGATACCATGAGAACATGACCCCCATAATCAACTAAGCAGTGCTCATGAATCCTGTATGGGGCTGAGCTAAGTCCTCTTCATACATATATATACATGATTCTCCTGTAGCTTAGTGTTCCTGCATAGTGGGAATGGAGTTCTCTCTGACTGCTTTGCCTGAGTATCAGCCCCTTTTTCTCTTACTGAGTTGCCTTATCCACCCTTCATATTATGTTATTTTCCTAGTCTTGTTGCAACTTGTTAAACCAAGTTTGGTCGATATCCCTGGGTGGCCTGCTTTTTCTTTATAAGGGAAACGGAGAAGTGGATCTGAGGAAGAGAGAAGGTGTGGAAGGAACTTGGAGGAATGGAGAGAGGAGAAACTGTGGTCAGGATGGAATGTATCAAAGAAGACTAAGGAAGAGAGAAAGAAAGAAAAAAAGAAAGAAAGAAAGAAAGAAGGAAGGAAGGAAGGAAGGAAGGAAGGAAGGAAGGAAGGAAGGAAGGAAGGAAGGAAGAAAGAAAGAAAGAAAGAAAGAAAGAAAGAAAGAAAGAAAGAAAGAAAGAAAGAAAGAAAGAAAGGTTATCTTTTATCTAATTTAAAAAGAGAGAGAATAGATCATAACGGTAATGCCCTTGTCTAGCCACAATAGGAGGAAATGCACCTAGACCTACTGCAACTTGATATGCAAGGTGGATTGATATCCACAGAAGGCCTCCCCTTTTCTGAGGAGGAAGTAAGGACTAGAAGATGGGGAGAGGAGAAGAGAGATAGAGGGACTGAAGGGGAGGAGAGAGAAGACGCTTTGAGAAAGGATGTAAACAAAATAAATTATTAACTAATTTTAAAAATAATAGAATCCATAAGTCCAAAATATAAAATCAAGACTAGTCAGTAAAAGAAAAGGCATACTTTTAGCAAATGATTCTGTAACAATTAGAGACTTACATGTAGAAATTTGTTCAGACCATCAGACATGAGGGAAGTACACATTTATGCCAACCTGAGATACCACTTTAGGGTTACATAGAGAGCTAAACTTAAGTATTCTGAATGTGTTATTTGTTGGCACACAGCCAGAAGCTCATAAATACACTGCTGGCAGGTATCTAAAAATTCACAACCACTTTCAAAAACATTCTGACAGCTTCTGAAAAATTAAAAGAGGGCTCACTATATTCCATCCATAGCTAACTGCTCAGGGGAGAAGTATATGCTCACTATATGTTTACAGACACAGTTGTACCTATGTGCTCATAGCAGAAAAAATAACCAGAAATACCTAAAATATTCCCTGTTAGGTAAGTAAACAAAGCAATTACAGAAAGAGTCACACAGCAGGAAATCGTATAAAAAATGATTAAAAAAAAATCCCATTGGAAATTTAAATGAAGAAAATACCTAATAAATAAATAAATAAATAATCTATGAGCTGCTGATACACGTGACTAAATCTAAAACTAATTTTGCTGAAATTAAGAAGTAAACAAAAATAATGCATTTCTTATCAATAACAATTGCATAGGATTCTATAAATTATAGTTTCCTCATGATAAGGTTCCAAGTGAACAGAAACAGGAAGTTGGTATTACAAATTAGAATAGCAACCCTCCCCTGAGCTCTATGTCCTGGCCACAACTGGGCAGAAGACTCCCAGTTTACTGGAGGCCAAGCCAGTACTAGGAACCCCAGGTAAGCTACCATCCTCAACCTCCTAATATGCCTTAAACTCTGCCCATCAGGATCCCCCTCTCCTGGGCTCCATAGTGCAGGCCCCAGCCCCAGCTGAAGACTGTGACTGTACAAAAGACCACACCAGTAGTAAGAACCCCAGGAACCCCAGAGACCACACCAGTTATCAAAACTCCAGAATGCTAGAGGCATTGTGAACATCCAAAACCCCAGAGATCACTCTGGCCAAAAATTGTAGAAACACATTACTGGACCTAAATACTTGCTAGTCATCAGAACCACAGGCCGCACAGGCCAGAAGACCAGAGAGTGAACAGAAAACCAAGGGGAAAAAGAGACAAAAAAAAAAAAATTTGATCCAAGATAGTAAAAAATTGGCACCTAAACAAATAATAGCTCCAAATCCAGATGACTAGAGGCCAGAATAAGAACAAAATCAACAACACTCAGGGCAATATGGAACCACCAGATACCAATTATTCTACTACAGCAAGCCCTGAACATTCCAACATAGCCGAATTACAAGAAAATGACCTTAAATCCAATCTTGTGAAAATGCTAGATTCCCTTAAAGAGAAAATAAAACAAAGAAATCCAAGAAAACACAAACAAACAGATACAGGAAATAAATAAAACTGTTCAATCTGTGAAAGTGGAAATAGAAGCAATAAAGAAGGCACAATGTTTGCAAAGAATTGTCAAGTGAGGAATATCAAATGACTGAGAAGCATCTAAAGAAATGTTCAACACCCTTAGTTATCAGGGAAATGCAAATCAAAACAACCTTGAGATTCCACCTCACAACAGTCAGAATGGCTAAGATCAAAAACTCAGGTGACAGCAGTTGCTGGTGAGGATGTGGAGAAAAGGAACACTCCTCCATTGTTGGTGGGACTGCAAGCTGGTACCACCACTCTGGAAATCAGTTTGGTGGTTCCTCAGAAAATTGGACATAGTATTACCTGAGGATCCAGCTATAGTGCCCCTGGGCATATACACAAAATATTCTCCAAAATATAACAAGGACACATGCTCCATGTTCATAGCAGCCTTATATATAATGGTCAGAAGCTGGAAAGAACCCAGATGTCCTTCAACAGAGGAATGGATAAAGAAAACCGTGGTACATTTACACAATGGAGTATTACACAGTTATTAAAAACAATGAACTCTAAAATTCTTAGACAAATGGATGGAACTAGAAAATATCATCCAGAGTGTGATAATGCAATCACAAAAGAACACACATGGCATGCACTCACTGATAAGTGGATATTAGACCCAAAGCTCAGAATAACCATGATATAGTTCACAGACCACGTGAAGCTCAAGAAAAAGGAAGACCAAAGTGTGGATACTTCAGTCCTTCTTAGAAGAGGGAACAAAATGGCCAAGGGAGGAATTACAGAGACAAAGTGTGGAGCAGAGACTGAAGGAAAGCCCATCAGAAACTGCCCTGCCCAGGGATCCATCCCATGTACAGACACCAAACCCAGACACTATTGTGGGTGCCAAGAAGTGCATGCTGACAGGAGCCTATTATAGTTGTCTCCTGAGGCTCTGCCAGAGCCTGACAAGTACAGAGGCAGATGCTCACAGACAACCATTGGACTGAGCACACGGTTTACAAATGGAGGAGTTAGGGAAAGGAGTGAAGGAGTTGAAGGGGTTTGCAAAACAATATCAACCAACCAGACACCCCAGAGCTCCCAGGACTAAACCACCAACCAAGGAATACACATGGAGGGACCCATGGCTCAAGCTGCATATGTAGCAGAGGATGGTCTTGTCAGGCATCAACGGGAAGAGTGGCCCTTGGACTTCTGAAGGCTCGATGCCCCAGTGTAGGGGAATTCAAGGTGGGGAGATGGGAGTAGGTGGGTGGGTGGGGGAACACCCTCATAGTAGCAGGGGATGAGGGATGAGATAGGGAAGTTAGGGGTGGGGGTAGGGAACCTGGAAAGGGAATAACATTTGAAATGTAAATTTTAAAAAATCCAATAAAAAATTAAAAAAGAAAGAAAACAAAAACTGAGGGAGTCCTGGAGAAAGAAACTCTATGTAAGAGAACAAGAAGTACAGACACAAGCACCATCAACAGAATACAGGAGATGGAAGAGAGAATCTCAGTCATAGAAGATAAGATGAAAGAAATTGATACATCAGTCAAAGAAAATGTTAAATCTAAAAAGTTCCTAACATAAAACATCCAGGAAATCTGGGACACTATGAAAAGACCAAACCTAAGAATAATAGGAATAAAAGAAGGAAAAGATTCCTGTACTGGCTAGTTTTGTGTCAACTTGACACTGCTGGATTTATCAGAGAAAGGAGCTTCAGTTGAGGAAATGCCTCCATGAGATCCAACTGTAAGGCATTTTCTCAATTAGTGATCAAGGGAGGAAGGCCCCTTGATGGTGGGACCATCTCTGGGTTGGTAGTCTTGGTTCTATAAGAGAGCAGGCTGAGCAAGCCAGGGGAAGCAAGCCAGTAAAGAACATTCCTCCGTGGCCTCTGCATCAGCTCCTGCTTCCTGACTTGCTCGAGTTCCAGTCCTGACTTCCTTTGGTGATGAACAGCAGTATGGAAGTGTAAGCTGAATAAACCCTTTCCTCCCCAACTTTTTTCTTGGTCATGATGTTTGTGCAGGAATAGAAACCCTGACTAAGACAAATTGGTACCAGAAGTGGGGTATTCCTGTGACAACCTGACCATGCTTTGGGGAGGACTATGGAACTTTGGGCTAGAAGATCCATTCGGTGTTAAGAGCTCTGTCAGATGTTGTGTAGGAGCTTGGAAGATAATGTTGAGAACAGTGCAGAAGATGGAGGCCTGGCTTGTGAAATTTCAGAGGGAAGATTAAAGACTCTTTTCAGGGTCATTGCTGTTTTGGAGTTTGATTATTCTGTGGTTCTGGTTAGCTGGGACTGAAGAGTCAGCTGTGATTAACAAGATACCAGAACTACTAAAGCAAAACCTTTGCATTACTGGGACTATTAATGCTGGTTAGCTGGAGTTAAGAAATTAGCAGTGATTAAGAAGAGACCAGCATCGTTGAAGTGACATCTTCTGGGAAGTGTTTCCTGAAAGTACAAAGAGGCTGTGTTCCAGAGATATCGAAAGTTGTACTCCTGCTGCAGAGGGACTTGGTAATGTGTAAAGGTCACCCAGGTGGGACTGGTTTTGAAGGCATAAAGGGGTCATGCAGAGCAGCTGAGTCTCGGCACTGTGAGAGGCCATGGAAGGCCATTGGTGAAGGTGCAGCCTCAGTTGCAATTGATGGCCCAGGACTGAAGGGGTCGTGCAGTGTTTTGGAGATGCCAGTACCTTGAGATGCTCTTGGTGGTCACCAAGAGCAGCAGCAATGGAGTACAGGCATCTGGAGCCTAGAGGACGATGCATGTGCTACAAAGGGCATGGAGGGAGAAGTGACCCAAGCCCTTGGAGGAGCCCAGAAGATCGTGAGTTGGATCCCAGACAGTGGATGATTGGAGATTGACTTTTGCTTTTGATTGTGACTGTGCCCTGATATTTTCCCTCTTGAAGGAAGAAAATATTTTAGTGAATCCCACAGTTAAGAGACTTTTAATTGTAAAAAGACTTTGGATTTTAAAGAGATGGATATTTTAAAGAGATTGATATTTTAAGAATTTGTAAAGACTGTGGGACGTTTAAAGTTATTTAGACCTTGGGGATGAACAAGAATGTAAGGGTTGAGGCTTACTACTGATGTGTTTGTGTGTCAAGTTGACAAGGAGTCAATTGTACTGGCTAGTTTTGTGTCACCTTGAAACTGCTGGAGTTATCACAGAGAAAGGAGCTTCAGTTGAGGAAATTCCTCCATGAGATCCAACTGTAAGGCATCTTCTCAATTAGTAATCAAGGGAGAAAGGCCCCTTGTGGGTGGACCATCTCTGGGCTGGTAGTCTTGGTTCTATAAGAGAGCAAGCTGAGCAAGCCAGGGGAAGCAAGTCAGTAAAGAACATTCCTCCATGGCCTCTGCATCAGCTCCTGCTTCCTGACTTGCTCGAGTTCCAGTCCTGACTTCCTTTGGTGATGAACAGCAGTATGGAAGTGTAAGCTGAATAAATCTTTTCCTCCCCAACTTTCTTCTTGGTCATGATGTTTGTGCAGGAATAGAAACGCTGACTAAGACAATTCCCAACTGAAAAACCCAGAAATATTTTCAACAAAATCATAGAAGGAAATTTCCCTAACATAAAAGAAGAGATGCCTTTAAATGTGCAAGAAGCTTACAGAGCTTGAAATTGGTATAGGCATAAAAATTACTATTTAAAGATTGGACAGGAAAAGAAAGTCCACGCACACATAATAATCAAAACACTGAACATATAGAACAAAGGAAGAATATTAAAAGCTCCAAGAGAAAAAGGACAAGTAACATATAAAGGCAGAACAATTAGAATTACACTGCACTTCTCAACAGAGACTGGAAAAGCCAGAAGAGGCAGGGCAGGTATCTTGCAGACTCTAAAAGACCACAAATGCTAGCCCTACCCCAGACTACTATACGAAGCAAATTTTTCAATCACAATAGATAGGGAAAGTAATATATTCTATGACAGAACCAAATTTAACCAGTATCTATCTACAAATCTAGCCCAACAGAGGGGACTGGAAGGAAAATTCCAATGTAAGGAGGTTAACTACACCCATGAAAACATAGGAATTAAATTGTCTCACACCAGCAAAATCAGAAGAAGGGAAAAACACACACACACACTACATCACCACCAATAAAATAACAGGTACTAACAATCACTGATTATCAATATCTCTCTATAGAAATGGACTCAATTCCCCAATAAAAAAAGACACAGGCTAACAGAGTGGTTGTGAAAAGAGGATCATCCTTCTGCTGTTTACAAGGAACACACCTCCCCATCAAAAATGGACACTACCTCAGAGTAAAGCCTGAAAACAGATGTTCCAAGGAAATGCACACAAGAAGCAAGCTGGAGTAGTGATTCTAATATCTAACAAAATAAACTTCCAACCAAAATTAATCAAAAGAGATGAGGAAGAACACTTAATACTCATCAAAGGAAAAATCCACCAAGATGTCTCAATTCTGAGTATTTATGCCCCAAATGCAAAGGCACCCTCATTTGTAAAAGAAACATTACTAAAGCTTAAACCACACATTAAAAATGGGAGACTTCAACACCCCCGTGGGCAGGTCATCCAGACAAAAACTTGTTGCTATAGTTATTTTGGGGAGAAGTTGCTATACCCCCTTTTTCTTCCTAGTATCTATCGGGGGTTTCTTCCCCACTCCTACATGTTTTGCTGCCAAGAAAATGACACAGAAACACCATAATTTATTAATAAGTTGTTGCATTTTTCTGGTCAGTCTGAGCTACATGAATGCCCCATTACTTGCCAAATTAGTGTCTCCTGGGCAACTTCTGATATAGTTGTCTGTCCTCAGAGGAAACTTCTCTTGGCCTTGTATGTGTTCCTGGACCATCCTACTTAATGGTGACCTCTGTCTCTTCTCCTCTTCTCACTCACCTTGTGGTTCCTATCTGCATTCCCCGCCCCCAATCTCAAGTTTTAACTTCCTTTATCTTCAGCACAGTCACAGGCTCAAGCCTTTTATTAACAAATCAGAGATAACTGGGGAGCATTCTTTACAGCACATCAGTCAATACAATGCTGATGTCTGGACTGCATCCTGATCTTAGGACAGAGAACTCAGCATCTGAATACACATGCACAATACCAACTCCAACAAAACTAAAGAGATAAATAATGGAACTAATAGCTGTTATGAACCAAATATACCTAACAGATATCTATCTACAGAACATTTCACCCAAACATGCTCTGTGTGTGTGTGTGTGTGTGTGTGCCTTTTTCTCAGCACTTCATGGAATCCTCTCCAAAACTGACCATATACTTTATACTTGGTTACAAAGCAAGCCACAACAGAAAATTGAGATAATACCTTGTATCTTATCAAAACACTACTGATTAAAAATGGATTTCAACAAAAACATAAACAACAGAAATCCTACAAGCTCATGGACTGAATAACTCTCTACGGAATGACTACTGTGTCAAGGAAGTAATTTTTAAAAAGTAATTAGAGACTTTATAGAATTTAATTAAAGTGAATGTAAAGCATATCCAAACATGAGATTCAATGAAGGAGGTGCTAAAATGAAAGCCCATAACAATAAGTACCTTTATAAAGAAATTAGGGAGATCTTATACTAGCAACTTAACAGCACACCTGAAAACTCTAGAACAAAAAGAAGGAAACACACCCAAGGGTAGTCACAGGAAATAATCAAATACAGAGATAAAATCAATAAAATAGAAAGGAAGAGAACAGTGCAAATAATCAATAAAAGAGAGAGTTGCCAATTTGAGAAAAACAACAATATACATGAACTTTTATCCAAACTAACTAAAAGGGGAGATGGAATATCTAAATAACAAAACCCTTAATAAAAAGGGAGACAGAAAAACAGGCACTAAGAAGACCCGAAGAATCACTAATCATACTTCAAAAATCTGTACTACAAAAAAACTGAAAAATCTAAAGTAGACAAATTTCTTGATAGATACCACTTACCAAAGTTAAATCAAGATCAGATAACCAATTTAAATAGACCTATAATCCCTAAGGAAATAGAAGCAGTCATTAAAAACTCTCAACCAAAAAGCGCCCAGAGAAAGGTGGTTTTAGTGCAGAATTCTACCAGACATTCAAAGAAATAACACCAATATGCCTCAAATTATTCCACAAAACAGAAACAGAAAAAAAGATTCCCAAATTCATTTTAGGAGGCTATGGTTATCCATGTACCCAACAAAGAAAGAGAATTACAGACCACTATCCTTCATGAATATTGTTGCAAAAAAAAATGCTCAATAAAATGCTTGCAAACTAAATCCAAGAACACATCAGAAATAACATCCACCATGATTAAGTAGACTTCATCCCAGAGATGTAGAAATGGTTCAACATACAAAAACCTATCAATGTGATCCACCATATGAATAAACTAAATGAAAAATCTACATGATCATCTCATTAGATGCTGGAATAATAGTCTCTGACAAAGCCCAACACCCCTTCATGATAAAAGTCTTTGAGAGATCAGGGATACAAGGGCCATATCTAAAAAAATTAAGGAAATGTACAGCAAGCAGATAGTCAACATCAAATTAAATGGAGGAAAAACTCAAACCAGTTCCACCAAAATCAGGAACAAATTACGCTGTCCACTCTCCATATGTATTGATATAGTACTTGAATTTCTACCTACAACAATAAGACAACTAAAGGAGATCAAGGGGATCCAAATTAGAAAAGAAATCAAAGTCTTGCTATTTGCAGATGATATGATAGTATACATAAGTGATCCCAAAAATTCTATCAGGGAACTCTTACAGATGACCGTTATCTTCAACAAAGTGGATGGTTGGCTACAAAATTAAGTCAAAGAATCAGTAGCCCTTCTATATATTAACAATAAATAGGCACAGAAAGAAATCAGGGAAACAATACCTTTCACAATAGCCACAAATAATATAAAGTGTCTTGGTGTAACTCTAATCAAGCAAGTGCAAGATCTGTATGACATGAACTTCAAATCTTTGAAGAAAGAAATTGGAGAAGGTATCAGAAGACAGAAAGGTCTCACATGATCATGGATCAATAGAATTAAAGTAGTAAAAACGGCCATCTTACCAAAAGCAATCTACAGATTCAATGTAATCCCTATCAAAATTCCAACACAATACTTTACAGACCTTAGAAAAACAATACTCAACTTCATATGGGAAAATAAAAATCCTAGGATTATTAAAACAATCCTGAAGAATAAAAGATCTTCCAGAGGTATCACCATCCCTGATTTCAAACCTTCCTAGAGAACAATAGTAATAAGATACACACAATATTGGCATAAAAACAGACAGGTGAATCAATGGAATCAAATTAAAGACACAGACATAAAGCCACACCCCTATAGACATCTGATTTTTAATAACAACAAAAAAAAAAAAGCCAAAACAATACAATGAAAAAGAAGAAAGCATCTTGAGGACCACAGGCCTCATCCGGCCGGATCAGCGCCAGGGTAGCAGGAGCGCAGGGTTGCCTGACACCCGCCAGCTACCCACGACCCCCGCCGCAGGATTTTGGGACTGCTGGTGAGTGGAACACAGCTTCTGCTCCAATCCAATTGCGCGGGACCTGAGACTGCATTAGTTAGGGAAGCAGAAACCGGCCTGAGTAGGGCCACAGGCCTCACCCGGCCGGATCAGTGCCAGGGTAGCGGGAGCGCAGGGTTGCCTGACACCCGCCAGCTACCCACGACCCCCGCCGCAGGATTTTGGGACTGCTGGTGAGTGGAACACAGCTTCTGCTCCAATCCAATTGCGCGAGACCTGAGACTGCATTAGTTAGGGAAGCAGAAACCGGCCTGAGTAGGACCACAGGCCTCATCCGGCCGGATCAGCGCCGGGGTAGCGGGAGCGCAGGGTTGCCTGACACCCGCCAGCTACCCACGACCCCCGCCGCAGGATTTTGGGACTGCTGGTGAGTGGAACACAGCTTCTGCTCCAGTCCAATCACGCGGGACCTGAGACTGCTCTGGTTGGGGAGAGAGAAATCCGGCCTATATAGGGCCACAACCCTCTTCCGGTCAGAAAAGCACCTGGGCAGCTGGGGCGCAGGGTCTGCTGACACTCGCCAGCTACCCACAACACCCACCACAGGATCTTAAGACTTCTGGAGAGTGGAACACAGCTTCCGCTCCAATCCAATTGCACGCAGGACCAGAGACTGCATTAGTTAGGGAAGCAGAAAAACGGCCTGAGTAGGACCACAGGCCTCTTCCAGCTGGACCAGCACCGGGGTACCGTCAGCTACCCACGACCCCCGCCGCAGGATTTAGAGACTGCTGGTGAGTGGAACACAACTTCTGCTCCAATCTTTAAATAGTGACAACGATAACAACTAACCCCAGAGATTACCAGATGGCGAAAGGTAAACGTAATAATCTTACTAACAGGAACCAAGACCACTCACCATCATCAGAACCCAGCACCCCCACTTCGCCCAGTCCAGGGCACCCCAACACACCGGAAAAGCTAGACACGGATTTAAAAGCATATCTCCTGATGATGATAGAGGACTTCAAGAAGGACTTTAATAACACACTTAAAGAAATGCAGGAGAACACTGATAAAAAGGCAGAAGACAATAAAGAGGAAGCACAAAAATCCCTTAAAGAATTGCAGGAGAACACTGCTAAAGAGTTACAAATCCTTAAAGAAAAACATGATAACATAATCAAACAGGTAGAAGTCCTTACAGAAAAACAGGAAAACACATCCAAACAGATGATGGAAATGAACAAAACCATACTAGACCTAAAAAGGGAAGTAGACACAATAAAGAAAACCCAAAATGAGGCAACACTGGAGATAGAAACCCTAGGAAAGAAATCTGGAACCATAGATACGAGCATCAGCAACAGAATACAAGAGATGGAAGAGAGAATCTCAGGTGCAGAAGATTCCATAGAGAACATCGGCACAACAATCAAGGAAAATGTAAAATGCAAAAAGATCCTAACTCAAAACATCCAAGAAATACAGGACATAATGAGAAGACCAAACCTACGGATAATAGGAGTGGATGAGAATGAAGATTTTCAACTCAAAGGACCAGCAAACATCTTCAACAAAATTATAGAAGAAAACTTCCCAAATCTAAAGAAAGAGATGCCCATGAACATACAAGAAGCCTACAGAACTCCAAATAGACTGGACCAGAAAAGAAATACCTCCCGACACATAATAATCAGAGCAACAAATGCTCTAAATAAAGATAGAATACTAAAAGCAGTAAGAGAAAAAGGCCAAGTAACATATAAAGGCAAGCCTATCAGAATTACACCAGACTTTTCACCAGAGACTATGAAAGCCAGAAGATCCTGGACGGATGTTATACAGACACTAAAGGAACACAAATTCCAGCCCAGGCTACTATACCCAGCCAAACTCTCAATTAACATAGATGGAGAAACCAAAGTATTCCACGACAAAACCAAATTCACACATTATCTCTCCACGAATCCAGCCCTTCAAAGGATAATAACAGAAAAAAACCAATACAAGGACAGGAACCACGCCCTAGAAACAACAAGAAGGTAATCCCTCAACAAACCTAAAAGAAGACAGCCACAAGAACAAAATGCCAAATTTAACATCAAAAATAACAGGAAACAACAATTACTTTTCCTTAATATCTCTTAATATCAATGGACTCAACTCCCCGATAAAAAGACATAGACTAACAAACTGGCTACACAAACAAGACCCAACATTTTGCTGCTTACAGGAAACTCATCTCAGAGAAAAGGATAGACACTACCTCAGAATGAAAGGCTGGAAAACAATTTTCCAAGCAAATGGCATGAAGAAACAAGCTGGAGTAGCCATTCTAATATCTGATAAGATTGACTTCCAATCCAAAGTCATTAAAAAAGACAGGGAGGGACACTTCATACTCATCAAAGGTAAAATCCTCCAAGAGGAACTATCAATCCTGAATATCTATGCTCCAAATACAAAGGCAGCCACATTCATTAAAGAAACTTTAGTAAAGCTCAAAGCACACATTGCACCTCATACAATAATAGTGGGAGACTTCAACACACCACTTTCACCAATGGACAGATCATGGAAACAGAAACTAAACAGGGACACAGTGAAACTAACAGAAATTATGAATCAAATGGATCTGGCAGATATCTACAGAACATTCTATCCTAAAACAAAAGGATATACCTTCTTCTCAGCACCTCATGGTACCTTCTCCAAAATTGACCACATAATTGGTCACAAAACAGGCCTCAACAGATATAAAAATATTGAAATTGTCCCATGCATCCTATCAGATCACCATGGACTAAGGCTGATCTTCAATAACAAAATAAATAATAGAAAGCCAACCTTCACGTGGAAACTGAACAACACTCTTCTCAATGATACCTTGGTCAAGGAAGGAATAAAGAAAGAAATTAAGGACTTTTTAGAGTTCAATGAAAATGAAGCCACAACATACCCAAACTTATGGGACGCAATGAAAGCATTTTTAAGAGGAAAACTCATAGCTCTGAGTGCCTCCAAAAGGAAACTAGAGAGAGCATACATTAGCAGCTTGACAACACACCTAAAAGCACTAGAACAAAAGGAAGCAAATTCACCCAAGAGGAGTAGACGGCAGGAAATAATCAAACTCAGGGGTGAAATCAACCAAGTGGAAACAAGAAAAACTATTCAAAGAATCAACCAATCAAGGAGCTGGTTCTTTGAGAAAATCAACAAGATAGATAAACCCTTAGCCAGACTCACTAGAGGGCACAGGGAAAGCATCCTAATTAACAAAATCAGAAATGAAAAAGGAGACATAACAACAGATCCTGAAGACATCCAAAACACCATCAGATCCTTCTACCAAAGGCTATACTCAACAAAACTGGAGAACCTGGATGAAATGGACAAGTTCCTAGACAGATACCAGGTACCAAAGCTGAATCAAGATCAGGTTAATGATCTAAACAGCCCTATATCCCCCAAAGAAATAGAAGCAGTCATTAATAGTCTCCCAACTAAAAAAAGCCCAGGACCAGATGGGTTTAGTGCAGAGTTCTATCAGACCTTCAAAGAAGATCTAATCCCAGTTCTTCACAAACTATTCCACAAAATAGAAACAGAAGGTACTCTACCCAACTCATTCTATGAAGCCACAATTACTCTGATACCTAAACCACAAAAAGACCCAACAAAGATAGAAAACTTCAGACCAATATCCCTTATGAATATTGATGCAAAAATCCTCAATAAAGTTCTTGCTAACCGAATCCAAGAACACATCAAAACAATCATCCATCCTGACCAAGTAGGTTTCATCCCAGGGATGCAGGGATGGTTCAATATACGGAAATCCATCAACGTAATCCAGTATATAAACAAACTCAAAGACAAAAACCACATGGTCATCTCGTTAGATGCGGAAAAAGCATTTGACAAGATCCAACACCCATTCATGATAAAAGTCTTGGAAAGATCAGGAATTCAAGGCCCATACCTAAACATGATAAAAGCAATCTACAGCAAACCAGTAGCCAACATCAAAGTAAATGGTCAGAAGCTTGAAGCAATCCCTCTAAAATCAGGGACTAGACAAGGCTGTCCACTTTCTCCATACCTATTCAACATTGTACTTGAAGTCCTAGCCAGAGCAATTCGACAACAAAAGATCAAAGGGATACAAATTGGAAAAGATGAAGTCAAAATATCACTTTTTGCAGATGATATGATAGTATATATAAGTGACCCTAAAAAGTCCACCAGAGAACTCCTAAGCCTGATAAACAGCTTCGGTGAAGTAGCTGGATATAAAATTAACTCAAACAAATCAATGGCCTTTCTCTACACAAAGAATAAACAGGCTGAGAAAGAAATTAGGGAAACAACACCCTTCTCAATAGTCACAAATAATATAAAATATCTTGGCGTGACTCTAACTAAGGAAGTGAAAGATCTGTATAATAAAAACTTCAAGTCTCTGAAGAAAGAAATTATAGAAGATCTCAGAAGATGGAAAGATCTCCCATGCTCATGGATTGGCAGGATCAACATTGTAAAAATGGCTATCTTGCCAAAAGCAATCTACAGATTCAATGCAATCCCCATCAAAATTCCAAATCAATTCTTCAACGAATTAGAAAGTGCAATCTGCAAATTCATCTGGAATAACAAAAAACCTAGGATAGCAAAAACTCTCCTCAAGGATAAAAGAACCTCTGGTGGAATCACCATGCCGGACCTAAAGCTCTACTACAGAGCAATTGTGATAAAAACTGCATGGTACTGGTATAGTGACAGACAAATAGACCAATGGAATAGAATTGAAGACCCAGAAATGAATCCACACACCTATGGTCACTTGATCTTCGACAAGGGAGCTAAAAACATCCAGTGGAAGAAAGACAGCATTTTCAACAAATGGTGCTGGCACAACTGGTTGTTAACATGTAGAAGAATGCGAATCGATCCATTCCTATCTCCTTGTACTAAGGTCAAGTCTAAGTGGATCAAGGAACTTCACATAAAACCAGAGACACTGAAACTTATAGAGGAGAAAGTGGGGAAAAGCCTTGAAGATATGGGCACAGGGGAAAAATTCCTGAATCGAACAGTAATGGCTTGTGCTGTAAGATCGAGAATTGACAAGTGGGACCTCATGAAACTACAAAGCTTCTGCAAGGCTAAAGACACCATCAATAAGACAAAAAAACCACCAACAGATTGGGAAAGGATCTTCACCTATCCTAAATCAGATAAGGGACTAATATCCAATATATATAAAGAACTCAAGAAGGTGGACTCCAGAAAGTCAAATAACCCCATTAAAAAATGGGGCTCAGAACTGAACAAAGAATTCTCACCTGAGGAATACCGAATGGCAGAGAAGCACCTGAAAAAATGTTCAACATCCTTAATCATCAGGGAAATGCAAATCAAAACAACCCTGAGATTCCACCTCACACCAGTCAGAATGGCTAAGATCAAAAATTCAGGTGACAGCAGATGCTGGCGAGGATGTGGAGAAAGTGGAACACTCCTCCATTGTTGGTGGGATTGCAAGCTTGTACAACCACTCTGGAAATCAGTCTGTCGGTTCCTCAGAAAATTGGACATAGTACTACCGGAGGATCCAGCAATACCTCTCCTGGGCATATATCCAGAAGATGTCCCAACCGGTAAAAAGGACACATGCTCCACTATGTTCATAGCAGCCCTATTTATAATAGCCAGAAGCTGGAAAGAACCCAAATGCCCCTCAACAGAGGAATGGATACAGAAATTATGGTACATTTACACAATGGAGTACTACTCAGCTATTAAAAAGAATGAATTTATGAAATTCCTAGCCAAATGGATGGACCTGGAGGGCATCATTTTGAGTGAAGTAACACAATCACAAAAGATCTCACACAATATGTATTCATTGATAAGTGGATATTAGCCCAAAACTTAGGATACCCAAGATATAAGATACAATTTGATAAACGCATGAAACTCAAGAAGAATGAAGACCAAAGTGTGGACATTGTGCACCTTCTTAGAATTGGGAACAAAACACCCAGGGAAGGAGTACAGAGACAAAGTTCGTAGCTGTGATGAAAGGATGGACCATTTAGAGACTGCTGTATCCAGGGATCCGTCCCATAATCAGCTTCTAAACGCTGACACCATTGCATACACTAGTAAGATCTTGCTGAAAGGACCCAAATATAGCTGTCTCTTGTGAGACGATGCCGGGGCCTAGCAAACACAGGAGTGGATGTTCACAGTCAGCTATTGGATGTATCACAGGGCTCCCAATGGAGAAGCTAGAGAAAGTACCCAAGGAGCTAAAGGGATCTGCAACCCTATTGTTGGAACAACATGATGTACTAACCAGAACCCTGGAGCTCTTGTCTCTAGCTGCATATGTATGGAAAGATGGCCTAGTCGGCCATCAATGGAAAGAGAGGCCCATTGGACTTGCAAACTTTATATGCCCCAATATAGGGGAATGCCAGGGCCAAAAGAATGGGAATGGGTGGGTAGGGAAGTGGGGGGCGCTATGGGGGACTTTTGGGATAGTATTGGAAATGTAATTGAGGAAAATATGTAATAAAAATATTAAAAAAAAAAAAGAAGAAAGCATCTTAAACAAATTTTTCTGGTCCAACTAGATGTCAACATGTAGAAGAATGCAAATGAATCTATATCTATCACATTATACAAAACTCAAGCCAAGTGACCCCCAACATAAATCCAGATACACTAAACCTGATAAAAGAGAAAATGGGGAATAGTCTTGAATCAATTGTCACAGGAGACAACGCCCTGAACATACTACCAATAACACAGGCATTAAGACAATTAATAAATGGGACCTCTAAAACTGAAAAGCTTTTGGACTGCAAAGGACACCATCAATAGGACAAAATGGCAGCCTACAGAATGGGAAAAGATCTTCACTAACCCCACATTTGAGAGAGTACTAACTTCCAAAATATATAATGAATTCAAGAAACTAAACACACAAAAAAACCCAAATGAGCTAATTTTTTAATTTCTTTATTTAATTCGGTATTTTCTTCATTTACATAAAAAATGCTATGCCAAAAGTCCCCAAGACCCCGCCCCCGCTCCACTAACCGAGCAATCTCACTTCTTGGCCCTGGCTTTCCGCCATACTGAGGCATATAAAGTTTGCAAGACCAGGGGCCTCTCTTCCCACTGATGGCAGACTAGGCCATCTTCTGATACATATGCAGCTAGAGACACGCGCTCTGGGGGTACAGGTTAGTTCATATTGTTGTTCCACCTATAGGGTTGCAGACCCCTTTAGCCCTTGGGTGCTTTCTCTAGCTCCTCCATTGAGGTCCCTGTATTCCATCCAATAGCTGACTGCGATCATCCACTTCTGTGTTTGCCAGGCACCTGCATAGCCTCAAAAGAGACAGCTATATCAGGGTCCTTTCAGCAAAATCTTGCTGGTGTATGCAATGTTGTCAGCGTTTGCAGGCTGATTATGGGATGGATCTCCAGGTATGGCAGTCTCTAGATGGTCCATCCTTTTGTCTCAGCTCCAAACTTTGTCTCTGTCACTCCTTCCATGGGCGTTTTGCTCCCAATTCTAAGAAGGGGCAAAGTGTCCACACTTTGGTCTTTGTTATTCTTCAATTTCATGTGTTTTGCAAATTGTATCTTGTATCTTGGGTATTCTAAGTTTCTGAGCTAATATCCACTTATCAGTGAGTACATATCATGTGAGTTCTTTTGTGATTGGATTACCTCACTCAGAATGATGCCCTCCAGGTCTATCCATTTGCCTAGGAATTTCATAAATTCATTCGTTTTAAAAGCTGAGTAGTACTCCATTGTGTAAATGTCCCACATTTTCTGTATTTATTCCTCTGTTGAGGGGCATCTGGGTTCTTTCCAGCTTCTGGCTATTATAAATAAGGCTGCTATGAACATAGTGGAGCATGTGTCCTTCTTACCAGTTGGAACATCTTCTGGATGTATGCCCAGGAGAGGTATTGGGGGATCCTCTGGTAATCCTATGTCCAATTTTCTGAGGAACCACCAGACTGATTTGCAGAGTGGTTGTATGAGCATGCAATCTCACCAAAAATAGAGGAGTGTTCCTCTTTCTCCACATTCTCACCAGCATCTGCTGTCACCTGAATTTTTGAACTTAGCCATTCTGACTGGTGTGAGGTGGAATCTCAGGGTTGTTATGATTTGCATTTCCCTGATGATTAAGGATGCTGAACATTTTTTCAGGTGTTTCTCAGACATTCAGTATTCCTCAGGTGAGAATTCTTTGTTTAGTTCTGAGTCCTGTTTTTTAATGGGGTTATTTGATTTTCTGGAGTCCACCTTCTTAAGTTCTTTATATATGTTGGATATTAGTCACCTATCTGATTTAGGATTGGTAAAGATCCTTTCCCAATCTGTTGGTGGCTTTTTGTCTTATTGACAATGTCTTTTGCCTTACAGAAGCTTTGTAATTTTATGAGGTCCCATTTGTCGATTCTCAATCTTACAGCACGAACCATTGCTGTTCTATTCAGGAATTTTTTCCCTGTACCCATATCTTAGAGACTTTTTCCCACTTTCTCCTCTACAAGTTTCAGTGTCTCTGGTTTTATGTGGAGTTCCTTGATCCACTTAGATTTGACCTTAGCACAAGGAAATAGGAATGGATCAATTTGAATTCTTCTACATAATAACAGCCAGTTGAGCCAGCACCATTTGTTGAAAATGATGTCTTTTTTCCACTGTATGGTGTTATCTCCCTTGTCAAAGATCAAGTGACCATAGGTGTGTGGGTTCATTTCTGGGTCTTCAATTCTGTTCCATTGGTCTACTTGTCTGTCACTATACCAGTACCATGCAGTTTTTATCACAATTGCTCTGTAGTAAAGCTTTAGGTCCGGCATGGTGATTCCACCAGAGGTTCTTTTATCATTGGGAAGAGTTTCAGCTATCCTAGGTTTTTTGTTATTCCAGATGAATTTGCAGATTGCCCTTTATAATTCATTGAAGAATTGAGTTCGAATTTTGATGGGGATTGCAATAAATCTGTAGATTGCTTTTGGCAAGATAGCCATTTTTACTATATTAATCCTGCCAATCCATGAGCATGGGAAATCTTGTCATCTTCTGAGATCTTGTTTAATTTCTTCCTTCAGTGTTGAAGTTCTTATCATACAGATCTTTCACTTCCTTAGTTAGAATCATGCCAAGGTATTTTATATTATTTGTGACTATTGAGAAGGGTGTTGTTTCCCTCATTTCTTTCTCAGCCTGTTTATCCTTTATGTAGAGAAAGGCCATTTGCTTGTTTGAGTTCATTTTATTTTATTTTTTTAATTTATTAATTAGGTATTTTCTTCATTTACATTTCTAATGCTACCCCATAAGTCCCCCAAACCCTCCACCCCCACTCACACTTCTAGGCCCGGGCGTTCCCCTGTACTGAGGCATATAAAATTTCCAAGACCAATGGGCCTCTCTTTCCACTGATGGCCGACTAGGTCATCTTCTGATACATATGCAGCTAGAGACATGAGCTCCGGGGGGGACTGGTTAGTTGATATTGTTGTTCCACCTATAGGGTTGCTGACTGTGAGCCTCCACTTACATGTTTGCTAGGCCCCGGCATAGCCTCAAAAGAGACAGTTATATCAGGTTCCTTTCAGCAACATCTTGCTAATGTGTGCAATGGTGTCAGAATTTGGGGGCTGATTATGGGATGGATCCCCGCGTATTGCAGTCTCTGGATGGTCCATCCTTTCATCTCAGCTCCAATCTTTGTCTCTGTAACTCCAGATACAAGATACAATTTGCAAAACACATGAAACTCAAAAAGAATGAAGACGAAAGTGTTTAAATTTGCTCCTACTTAGAATTAGGAACAAACCACCCATGGCAGAAGTTACAGAGACAAAGATTAGATCTGAGATGAAAGGATGGACCATCTTGAGTTCATTTTATATCCAGCTACTTAAATGAAGATGTTTATCAGGTTTAGGAGTTCTCTGGTGGAATTTTTAGGGTCACTTATATATACTACCATATCTTCTGCAAAAACTGATATTTTGACTTCTTCCTTTCCAATTTATATCCCCTTGATCTCCTTTTGTTGTCAAATTGCTCTGGCTATGACTTCAAGTACTATGTTGAGTAGGTAGGGAGAAAGTGGGTAGCCTTGTCTAGTCCCTGATTTTAGTGGGATTGCTTCCAGCTTCTCACCATTTAGTTTGATGTTGGCTACTGGTTTCCTGTAGATTGCTTTTATCATGTTTAGGTATGGGCCTTGAATTCCTGATCTTTCCAAGACTTTTATCATGAATGGGTGTTGGATTTTGTCAAATGCTTTCTCCGAATCTAAAGAGATGATCATGTGTTTTTTTTTTCTTTGAGTTTGCTTATATAGTGTATTATGTTGATGGATTTCTATATATTAAACCATCCCTGCATCCCTGGAATGAAACCTACTTGGCCAAGATGGATGACTGTTTTGATGTGTTCTTGGATTCGGTTAGCAAAAACATTATTGAGTATTTTTGCATTGATATTCATAAGGGAAATTGGTCTGAAGTTTCTTGTCTTTGTTGGGTCTTTCTGTGATTTAGGTATCAGAGTAATTGTGGCTTCATAGAATGATTTGGGTAGAGTACCTTCTGTTTCTATTTTGTGGAATAGTTTGTGAAGAACTGGAATTAAATCTTCTTTGAAGGTCTGATAGAACTCTGCACTAAACCCATCTGGTCCTGGGCTTTCTTTGGTTGGGAGACTACTATGACTGCTTCTATTTCTTTACAGGATATAGGACTGTTTATGTCATTAATCTGATCCTGATTTAACTTTGTTTCCTGTTATCTGTCTAGAAATTTGTCCATTTCATCCAGGTTTTCCAGTTTTGTTGAGTATAGCCTTTTGCAGAAGGATCTGATGGTGTTTTGGATTTCTTCAAGATCAGTTGTTATGTCTCCCTTTTCATATCATATTTTGTTAATTAGGATGCTGTCTCTGTGCCCTCTAATGAATCTGACTAAGGGTTTTTATCTATCTTGTTGATTTTCTCAAAGAACCAGCTCCTCCTCTGGTTGATTCTTTGAATAGTTCTTTTTGTTTCCACTTCGTTAATTTCGCCCCTGAGTTTGATTATTTCCTGCAGTCTACTCCTCTTGGGTGAATTTGCTTCCTTTTGTTATAGAGCTTTTAGGTGTGTTGTCAAGCTGCTGGTGTGCTCTCTCTAGTTTCTTTTTTGAGGCACTCAGAGCTATGAGTTTTCCTCTTAGAAATGCTTTCATTGTGTCCCATAGGTTTGGGTATGTTGTGGCTTCATTTTCATTAAACTCTAAAAAGTCTTTAATTTCTTTCTTTATTCCTTCCTTGGCCAAGGTATCATTGAGAAGTGTGTTGTTCAGTTTCCACGTGAATGTTGGCTTTCCATTATTTATGTTGTTATTGAAGATCAGCCTTAGTCCATGGTGGTCTGATAGGATGCATGGGACAATTTCAATATTTTTGTATCTGTTGAGGCCTGTTTTGTGACCAATTATATGGTCAATCTTGGAGAAGGTCCCGTGAGGTGCTGAGAAGAAGTTATATCCTTTTGTTTTAGGATAAAATGTTCTGTAGATATCTGTTAAGTCCATTTGTTTCATAACTTCTGTTAGTTTCACTGTGTCCCTGTTTAGTTTCTGTTTCCACGATCTGTCCATCGATGAAAGTGGTGTGTTGAAGTCTCCCACTATTATTGTGTGAGGTGCAATGTGTGCTTTGAGCTTTACTAAAGTGTCTTTAATGAATGTTGCTGCCCTTGCATTTGGAGCATAGATATTCAGAATTGAGAGTTCCTCCTGGAGGATTTTACCTTTGATGAGTATGAAGTGTCCCTCCTTGTCTTTTTTGATAACTTTGTGTTGGAAGTCGATTTTATTCGATATTAGAATGGCTACTCCAGCTTGTTTCTTCAGGCCATTTGCTTGGAAAATTGTTTTCCAGCCTTTCATTCTGAGGTAGTGTCTGTCTTTTTCCCTGAGATGGGTTTCCTGTAAGCAGCAGAATGTTGGGTCCTGTTTGTGTAGCCAGTCTGTTAGTCTATGTCTTTTTATTGGGGAATTGAGTCCATTGATATTAAGAGATATTAAGGAAAAGTAACTGTTGCTTCCTATTATTTTTGTTGTTTTCAGCAGTTTTATTTGTAATAGCCCCAAACTGGAAACAACCTAGACATCCCTAGGCCAAAAAAGAGATAAAGAAAATATATATTTACACTGTGAAGTATTGCTCAGCCTTTAAAAACATGATATTTGCAGGCAAATGGGTGAGAGTACCACAAAAATGTCATCCTCAAGACAGTAACCTAGAGACAGAAAGGCAGGCACGGTATGTATTCCCTTATAAGTAGATATTAGCTGTAAAGTAAAGGACAATCACACTTCAATCCAGATATCCAAAGAAGCTAAGTAATAGGAAGAGATCAAGACGGAGGAGGAGAAAGACACAAAAATCTCACTGTAAATGGGGAAATTAAATAGGAGTCTCCCATGAAAAGGAAAATTGAATTGAAGGCTGTGGCCTTCAGCACCTTCCCCAGTCTTCTGCCTGCTCTGCCTGGAACGACAGGCCTCTGACCCCATTTCAGTCTCTTGCTTATGTAGAACCTTCAAAGAAAGGCTTTCAGGCTGGGTGTGGTAGCGCACGCCTTTAATCCCAGCACTTGGGAGGCAGAGGCAGGTGGATTTCTGAGTTCGAGGCCAGCCTGGTCTACAGAATGAGTTCCAGGACAGTCAGGGCTACACAGAGAAACCCTGTCTCGAAACCTCTCCCATCATCGGGGAGAGGTTTGGATAGGAAAAGGAATGGGAACAGGAGTGATCAGGTATGGTGAGGATGGAGGGAGGTGATGATGGCCTTGGTTTATCTTCCCATAAGAATACAGGAAGCATGAAGCAGAAAAAGTACATTGAAAGTACTGGGAGAGGTGACTGGAACTGGGAGACATCTCTGTGATGTCTAGAAACTTAGTACAACAGAAACTCCCAGGAATCTATGAGGGTGACCCTAGCTAAGACTCCTAGCAATGGGGGATACTGAACTTGAACTGGCCATCTCCTGTAACCAGGAAAGACTTCCAATGGGGCATTTAGGACACTAGCCCAGCCACAAAACTTTTGACCCACAATCTGTCCTGCCTATAAATGTGCTTCGGTAAAGGTGGAACAGAAATTGTGAGAGGGCAATCAATGACTGGTCCAGGCTAAGACCCATGCCACAAGAGTGAGCCCACCCTTGACGCTGCCTGGAGGACCAGGACCCAGAAGGAGGATAGCCCAGAAACCTAACAGAACAAAACAGGACTGGCAAAAAAAGAAAAAAAAAAAAAGAGGCAATAAAGTGATACCTAATGATGTTCTGCCATACTCATAGATTGGTGCCTATTCCAATTGTCTCTTGAGAGGCTTTATCCACATATAAAAACATAAAGACTTTAGAGCAGAAAGAATCTTCTCGAAGTGCTTACAATTTTAACAGATTCATCCTAAGGGAGTGCACTTAACCTTCCCACACATAGCCTGTTCCTTCACAAATTTTGATTCCTCACCTCTTGAGGCCTCCCTGTTGTGAGCCTTTTGAGACAATGTTGTCTAACTGCAGATGCCTGTGATAGCAGAGAGCACTTACAGGGTTATTGGCCCTGTAGCTTATTATCCCTAGAGAATGTGACCTGTGAGAATGATTCTCTTCATTAAAATATTTCAGGAAGATCCTTTATTTAGAGTTAATTTCATTTTTTTTTGATTATGTACTTGCAATTGTAAGCAGACAGAGATGTTCTGGACATTTATCTTTATCAAACTAATATGATATCAAGAAACGGTGATTTGCTTTAAAAACACAATTTAATAAAACACAAAAGATAAATGTTTAATAATTAATTAAATGTTGAGTAGTTAGTAACCAGTTACCTTGAATACAAGAATTTGGTAGAGCTCTTCCGGTCAGAAAAGCGCCAGGTAGCTAGGGCGCAGGGTCGGCTGACACTCGCCAGCTACCCACAACACCCGCCACAGGATCTTAAGACTTCTGGTGAGTGGAACACAGCTTCTGCTCCAATCCAATTGCGCGCGGGACCTGAGACTGCATTAGTTAGGGAAGCAGAAAACTGGCCTGAGTAGGGCCACAGGCCTCTTCCGGCCGGACCAGCACTGGGGTAGCTAGAGCACAGGGTCGGCTGACACCCGCCAGCTACCCACTACCCCCGCCACAGGATTTTGAGACTGCTGGTGAGTGGAACACAGCTTCTGCTCCAATCTTTAAACAGTGACAACGACAACAACTAACCCCAGAGATTACCAGATGGCGAAAGGTAAACGTAATAATCTTACTAACAGAAACCAAGACCACTCACCATCATCAGAACCCAGCACTCCCACTTCGCCCAGTCCAGGGCACCCCAACACGCTGGAAAAGCTAGACACGGATCTAAAAGCATATCTCATGATGATGGTAGAGGACTTCAAGAAGGACTTTAATAACACACTTAAAGAAATACAAAGGAACACTGGTAAACAGGTAGAAGACAGTAAAGAGGAAGCACAAAAATCCCTTAAAGAATTGCAGGAGAACACTGCTAAAGAGTTACAAATCCTTAAAGAAAAACAGGATAACCTAATCAAACAGGTAGAAGTCCTTAAAGAAAAAGAGGAAAACACATCCAAACAGATGATGGAAATGAACAAAACCATACTAGACCTAAAAAGGGAAGTAGACACAATAAAGAAAACCCAAAATGAGGCAACACTGGAGATAGAAACCCTAGGAAAGAAATCTGGAACCATAGATCCGAGCATCAGCAACAGAATACAAGAGATGGAAGAGAGAATCTCAGGTGCAGAAGATTCCATAGAGAACATCAGCACAACAATCAAGTAAAATGTAAAATGCAAAAACATCCTAACTCAAAACATCCAAGAGAAAGCCAGAAGATCCTGGACAGATGTTATACAGACACTAAAAGAACACAAATTCCAGCCCAGGCTACTATACCCAGCCAAACTCTCAATTAACATAGATGGAGAAACCAAAGTATTCCACGACAAAACCAAATTCACACATTATCTCTCCACGAATCCAGCCCTTCAAAGGATAATAACAGAAAAAAACCAATACAAGGACAGGAACCACGCCCTAGAAACAACAAGAAGATAATCCCTCAACAAACCTAAAAGAAGACAGCCACAAAAACAGAATGCCAACTTTAACAACTAAAATAACAGGAAACAACAATTACTTTTCCTTAATATCTCTTAATATCAATGGACTCAACTCCCCGATAAAAAGACATAGACTAACAAACTGGCTACACAAACAAGACTCAACATTTTGCTGCTTACGGGAAACTCATCTCACAGAAAAAGATAGACACTACCTCAGAATGAAAGGCTGGAAAACAATTTTCCAAGCAAATGGTATGAAGAAACAAGCTGGAGTAGCCATTCTAATATCTGATAAGATTGACTTCCAACCCAAAGTCATTAAAAAAGACAGGGAGGGACACTTTATACTCATCAAAGGTAAAATCCTCCAAGAGGAACTATCAATCCTGAATATCTATGCTCCAAATACAAAGGCAGCCACATTCATTAAAGAAACTTTAGTAAATCTCAAAGCACACATTGCACCTCATACAATAATAGTGGGAGACTTCAACACACCACTTTCACCAATGGACAGATCATGGAAACAGAAACTAAACAGGGACACAGAGAAACTAAGAGAAATTATGAATCAAATGGATCTGGCAGATATCTACAGAACATTCTATCCTAAAACAAAAGGATATACCTTCTTCTCAGCACCTCATGGCACCTTCTCCAAAATTGACCACATAATTGGTCACAAAACAGGCCTCAACAGATACAAAAATATTGAAATTGTCCCATGCATCCTATCAGATCACCATGGACTAAAGCTGATCTTCAATAACAAAATAAATAATAGAAAGCCAACCTTCACGTGGAAACTGAACAACACTCTTCTCAATGATACCTTGGTCAAGGAAGGAATAAAGAAAGAAATTAAGGACTTTTTAGAGTTCAATGAAAATGAAGCCAAAACATACCCAAACTTATGGGACGCAATGAAAGCATTTCTAAGAGGAAAACTCATAGCTCTGAGTGCCTCCAAAAGGAAACTAGAGAGAGCACACTTTAGCAGCTTGACAACACACCTAAAAGCACTAGAACAAAAGGAAGCAAATTCACCCAAGAGGAGTAGACGGAGGAAATAATCGAACTCAGGGGTGAAATCAACCAAGTGGAAACAAGAAAAACTATTCAAAGAATCAACCAATCAAGGAGCTGGTTCTTTGAGAAAATCAACAAGATAGATAAACCCTTAGCCAGACTCACTAGAGGGCACAGGGAAAGCATCCTAATTAACAAAATCAGAAATGAAAAAGGAGACATAACAACAAATCCTGAAGACATCCAAAACACCATCAGATCCTTCTACCAAAGGCTATACTCAACAAAACTGGAGAACCTGGATGAAATGGAGAAGTTCCTAGACAGATACCAGGTACCAAAGTTGAATCAAGATCAGGTTAATGATCTAAACAGCCCTATATCCCCCAAAGAAATAGAAGCAGTCATTAATAGTCTCCCAACTAAAAAAAGCCCAGGACCAGATGGGTTTAGTGCAGAGTTCTATCAGACCTTCAAAGAAGATCTAATCCCAGTTCTTCACAAACTATTCCACAAAATAGAAACAGAAGGTACTCTACCCAACTCATTCTATGAAGCCACAATTACTCTGATACCTAAACCACAAAAAGACCCAACAAAGATAGAAAACTTCAGACCAATATCCCTTATAAATATTGATGCAAAAATCCTCAATAAAGTTCTTGCTAACCGAATCCAAGAACACATCAAAACAATCATCCATCCTGACCAAGTAGGTTTCATCCCAGGGATGCAGGGATGGTTCAATATACGGAAATCCATCAACGTAATCCAGTATATAAACAAACTCAAAGACAAAAACCACATGGTCATCTCGTTAGATGCGGAAAAAGCATTTGACAAGATCCAACACCCATTCATGATAAAAGTCTTGGAAAGATCAGGAATTCAAGGCCCATACCTAAACATGATAAAAGCAATCTACAGCAAACCAGTAGCCAACATCAAAGGAAATGGTGAGAAGCTTGAAGCAATCCCTCTAAAATCAGGGACTAGACAAGGCTGTCCACTTTCTCCATACCTATTCAACATTGTACTTGAAGTCCTAGCCAGAGCAATTCGACAACAAAAGGAGATCAAAGGGATACAAATTGGAAAAGAGGAAGTCAAAATATCACTTTTTGCAGATGATATGATAGTATATATAAGTGACCCTAAAAATTCCACCAGACAACTCCTAAGCCTGATAAACAGCTTAGGTGAAGTAGCTGGATATAAAATTAACTCAAACAAATCAATGGCCTTTCTCTACACAAAGAATAAACAGGCTGAGAAAGAAATTAGGGAAACAACACCCTTCTCAATAGTCACAAATAATATAAAATATCTTGGCGTGACTCTAACTAAGGAAGTGAAAGATCTGTATAATAAAAACTTCAAGTCTCTGAAGAAAGAAATTATAGAAGATCTCAGAAGATGGAAAGATCTCCCATGCTCATGGATTGGCAGGATCAACATTGTAAAAATGGCTATCTTGCCAAAAGCAATCTACAGATTCAATGCAATCCCCATCAAAATTCCAAATCAATTCTTCAACGAATTAGAAAGTGCAATCTGCAAATTCATCTGGAATAACAAAAAACCTAGGATAGCAAAAACTCTTCTCAAGGATAAAAGAACCTCTGGTGGAATCACCATGCCGGACCTAAAGCTTTACTACAGAGTAATTGTGATAAAAAAAACTGCATGGTACTGGTATAGTGACAGACAAATAGACCAATGGAATAGAATTTAAGACCCAGAAATGAACCCACACACCTATGGTCACTTGATCTTCGACAAGGGAGCTAAAAACATCCAGTGGAAGATAGACAGCATTTTCAACAAATGGTGCTGGCACAACTGGTTGTTAACATGTAGAAGAATTCGAATCGATCCATTCCTATCTCCTTGTACTAAGGTCAAGTCTAAGTGGATCAAGGAACTTCACATAAAACCAGAGACACTGAAACTTATAGAGGAGAAAGTGGGGAAAAGCCTTGAAGATATGGGCACAGGGGAAAAATTCCTGAATAGAACAGTAATGGCTTGTGCTGTAAGATCGAGAATTGACAAGTGGGACCTCATGAAACTGCAAAGCTTCTGCAAGGCAAAAGACACCATCAATAAGACAAAAAAACCACCAACAGATTGGGAAAGGATCTTCACCTATCCTACATCAGATAAGGGACTAATATCCAATATATATAAAGAAATCAAGAAGGTGGACTCCAGAAAGTCAAATAACCCCATTAAAAAATGGGGCTCAGAACTGAACAAAGAATTCTCACCTGAGGAATACCGAATGGCAGAGAAGCACCTGAAAAAATGTTCAACATCCTTAATCATCAGGGAAATGCAAATCAAAACAACCCTGAGATTCCACCTCACACCAGTCAGAATGGCTAAGTTCAAAAATTCAGGTGACAGCAGATGCTGGCGAGAATGTGGAGAAAGAGGAACACTCCTCCATTGTTGGTGGGATTGCAAGCTTGTACAACCACTCTGGAAATCAGTCTGGCGGTTCCTCAGAAAATTGGACATAGTACTACCGGAGGATCCAGCAATACCTCTCCTGGGCATACATCCAGAAGATGTCCCAACCGGTAAAAAGGACACATGCTCCACTATGTTCATAGCAGCCCTATTTATAATAGCCAGAAGCTGGAAAGAACCCAGATGTCCCTCAACAGAGGAATGGATACAGAAATTATGGTACATTTACACAATGGAGTACTACTCAGCTATTAAAAAGAATGAATTTATGAAATTCCTAGCCAAATGGATGGACCTGGAGGGCATCATCTTGAGTGAAGTAACACAATCACAAAAGAACTCACACAATATGTATTCACTGATAAGTGGATATTATCCCAAAACTTAGGATACCCAAGATATAAGATACAATTTGCTAAATGCATGAAACTCAAGAAGAATGAAGACCAAAGTGTGGACACTGTGCCCCTTCTTACAATTGGGAACAAAACACCAAGGGAAGGAGTTACAGAGACAAAGTTCGTAGCTGTGATGAAAGGATGGACCATTTAGAGACTGCTGTATCCAGGGATCCGTCCCATAATCAGCTTCTAAACGCTGACACCATTGCATACACTAGCAAGATTTTGCTGAAAGGACCCAAATATAGCTGTCTCTTGTGAGACGATGCCGGGGCCTAGCAAACACAGGAGTGGATGTTCACAGTCAGCTATTGGATGTATCACAGGGCTCCCAATGGAGAAGCTAGAGAAAGTACCCAAGGAGCTAAAGGGATCTGCAACCCTATTGTTGGAACAACATGATGTACTAACCAGAACCCCGGAGCTCTTGTCTCTAGCTGCATATGTATCGAAAGATGGCCTAGTCGGCCATCAATGGAAAGAGAGGCCCATTGGACTTGCAAACTTTATATGCCCCAATATAGGGGAATGCCAGGGCCAAAAGAATGGGAATGGGTGGGTAGGGAAGTGGGGGGCGCTATGGGGGACTTTTGGGATAGCATTGGAAATGTAATTGAGGAAAATATGTAATAAAAATATTAAAAATCAAAAAAAAAGTAAAGAAACAAACAAAAAACAGCCCAAAAGAGAGAAAGAGAGCAGGTAGTTAATTCAAATTCGTTCCAACCATGGGATAGCCAGGGCTTCCATTTGGCTTTCTCCTTCCAGTCTTTGCATGACTTGGGGTCCTTTCCTATAAGCTGTCCTACTCAGACAATTCCTTACAAGGTGCTGTTCCACGTAGATCACCTCAGAGGATGACTCTTGCACTCTCACAATACACCTGGGAATTCATATCACCTCAGGTACCACAGTCAGTCATTCTGGAAAACTCCAGTTGCTGGAGGCCACATGAGTTTGCTTGTTTGTGAAAGAATCCTGGAATTTCCTGTGAGCTTTCCAGGCTTCCTGATCCTCAAACCTTTCTACTAGGTAAAAGGAACAGAAAAGGAGACATTTGAGATAAAAGACACCCACTCTGAAATCCATCACACTAGCACCTGGGAGGAGGAGGCAGGATGTTTAATAGTTCAAGTCACCATTGGCTACATAGTAAGTTCCAGGTCAACGTGGCCTAAATAAAACTAAGTTTCAAACAAACAAGCAAGGAAACAAACAAACAAGCAGTATTCACTCCTCCAAGAGCTTCAAATGGAACCAAATACTGAATAAGAGCCTGACACCTTCTGCCTTCATTTTGTGTCTGTCACCTTTACTCAGGCTAAAGGTACAGAGAGAAGTCTTTGTCTTGAATCTCTAATCAGCTTGGATTCGAGAAGGAAAAAAAAAAAAATCTCACAGAACAGACCTCTGCCCAGTTAGGGACAATACTTCCTGATGATGTGACCTTCTGGGGCAGAAGGACCAGATTGCTGCCCTCAAGCCAAGACTGCAATAGGAGTTTTGAGCACCTTGGAGAAGCAGAACTGAGACAACAATCAACCAGACTTCAGCATGACTGGGACAGCTCATTTCCACATGCCCCCTGTCCCACTTCATTCTCTACTCAAACTGAAAGCTCACCCAAAGGCAGGCATGGGAATCACTAGACACCTTCATCTAGTCCTCCTTTCAATCCATCCTGAATAATATCCTTTCTCTCCTTTTCACCATGCCCCATCTCTTTAGTTTGCATATTGTGGATGCTTGGCTGTATCTAGCTTGCTTTTCAGGGGAGAGGCTTTTGTGGTCTCTAAACTCCAGCTCCAACAGGACTCTGTGAGATGAGAATATCAGCATGTGAGAAGGCATTTGTAGCAGTTAAGCTAAATAAAGATAAGGATTTTGCTAATTACAGAGGAAATGGACAGGAAGAGTGTCCTTGCTCTAAATATTTGGGGAAACTCATCAACAATCCTAGAATGTCCGAGCAGGCTCTGGCTTTGTTAAGTGGAGCTTTTAGGGTAAAGGTCTAGGCACTGCTGACCTCAGCAAGCTAGGCTTGGCCACCCTTCCCCAACATGCCAATTCAATGTAGAATTAATATTGAAAAGCAGAGCAGGATTTAGGCAGTGTGGTCACACTGGGAAGAAGTACAAATAATAAGCCTTAATTTCAAAGTCACTGATGCAAGGTTTAGGTTCAATCCCAAACAAGACATATTCCTAATTAAGCAGTCTTGATCAAGGTGTGATCCTGTTCAATGTTCACTCATTGTCTCAGCTGACTCTCCTCAGTCTGTTCAGATAAGTTGTCAGAACTGTGTGAAATCCCTTACTGGGTAGTACTCAAGTCTCATCCATTACTTTATCTATCCAGATTTTATCCATCTAGCATGAAATTTGGAATTTCTGGGAAAATGTGTGTTCTCTCTCTGTCTCTCTCTCTCTGTCTCTGTCTCTCTCTCTCTCACGCACACACACAGAGACATACTCACACATGGAGAGTTGGAGAGGGAGCACAAGTTTCTCTCTTTAGACCATCTCCCTTCTTGACAGGACCCTTGCAAATTTGAATATGCAGTTGGCTTTACATTCAGCATGTACACTGCAGAAGGGGTGGGTGAAAGGTCATACCACTGAGCCTGAGATTCTGTTAAAACTAGATATGATGATCCATTTTCTTGAGGAAACTAACCTTGAGGGGTGGGGGTGGCAGTGTTGGGTTTTGAAATAGGTTATCATTATGTATCCCATGCTAGCCCTGAATTTCTTGTACCCCTGGCTCAGCCTGAGTGCTAGGGTGATAGGTTTGTGAAAACACACTAGAAATTTTACTTTAAAGTACCAAAGTATAGAAATGGAGAATAAAGTAGTAGCAGGGGTTTGGGATGGTGGAGGTGTGGGAAGGCTACAAAGGGGCATGAGGGAGATCCTTGTGGCAAGGGAATAGCTCAATATTTTGATTACATTGGTAGGTCCACAAAAGTATACATGTAATAAGAAGATGGGACAGAAGTTGATATATATTGTGCCAATGTCAAGTATTTCAGCATTTTTAGCATGCATAAGTTATGAGAAATGGATTTAATGAGAAAGAGTGGGTAAAGGGAAACTTCTTGGAAATCTATACTTTATTTCAAGATTAAATGTTAAGAAGAGAATGCAGGAAGATGGCTCAGTATACACTGGGAGCTTGCTGGCCAGACAGTTCAGCCAAAATGACAAGCCCTAGGTTAAGTCACAAGGTCTGTCTGAAAAACTAAGGTAAAGGGACGGAGATGACTCAGCCTTTAAAGAGGAGAAGTTCAGAGTTTAGCTCCCAGCAGCCACATTGGGTAGCTCACAGGGTATTGCAAATCCATCTCCAGGGGGTCTAGGACCCCCTTTTGTACTCCTTGGGCACTTGTGCTTACACATGAACACGTGATTAAAATACAAAAATCAATATTTAAGAAAATAATAAAGTGAAGGAGTGATTGAGGGGGACATCCTGGCATTAAACTCTGGCTTCCACACACCCCCACATGGATAAGTTTGCCTGTGCACACACAGATGCACATGGATATACCACACGTGTGCGCACGCACGCACACACACACACACACACACACACACACACTTACACACACACACACTACACACACAAACCCTGACTTACCTGGAACTCACTCTGTAGACCAGGCTGGCCTCAAATTCAGAGATCTATTTGCCTTTGCCTCCTGAGTGCTAGGATTAAAGGTTAAGTCTGGAAACTGCCTGGAAAAGAACAGAGGCTATTTGTGTGATAATTTGGCCAACATTCTCTCTGTGTGTACTCATCATACTAGAGATGAATAAGCATCTGCAATTGTCAAGAAGATTGGCATCCCTAAAGTGAAACCTCCAGTACTGGGACCACAGAAAAGTGTTTTCTCAGGGCCAGCATCCAGAAGCTCATGTAGTTGTTGTCTAAGGAGGCTGGACTACATCTCAAGCTGGCTGCTGAACGTAGCAATTTAAGCACTGTCCATGTTGCTGGTTTTGAAGACCTGAGAGATGTAAGATTGAGGAAGTTGTGGAAAATATCTGATGCCTTGTCCTCTGTGGCCTGGACAGAGTCTTTGTGGAGAGGGCCTTAAAAAGCCAATGCAGGGGCCTGTAAAACCTCAGTTTCAATGGAGAACTCAGGATATTGGAGATGATAAAGTCAGGTCATGGGATGTCCACTAAGGGAAGCTTCAGGTATAAAGTGGAGCCAGCCTAAGCCCAAGAGAGAAGCTGGGTGCACTCACTGCTCATGGTAGATATGGAGGGATGGGGCTACCCAAGCCGTTTGGTGGCAAGATTGCATTATGAGCCCCAGATGCTGGACATTAGAGTTACAAGGTTTGGTATTTTCCTTGCGGGATTTTGGCTTCTTTTTGATCAGACTATTTCTTGTGTTGCTAACTTTCCACTTTTAAACAAGACTAATTGTTTTGTGCCATTATATGTTGGAAGCCTGCGGTGGTTTGAATATGCTTGGCCCGTGGGAAGTTGCACTTTTAAGAGGTGTGGCCTTGTTGGAGGCAGTGTGTAGTTCTGTTATGGATAGTAGGCTTTGGGAAGTGGCAGGGATGTTGGGGAAATTTGTGTGTGGAAGCGAGTGGTGACCTCAGAGCAAGTGCCCACCCCGCCAAGCTTATTGCTTATGTGTTTGCAGTTGAACAAGGGATAGTTTATAGTATGTTAGGTTTTAGTATGACCTGGTTATTTTTTCATTTGGATGTAAGAAGATATGATTATGTGTCAAATTGACAGGGGATGGATTGTGATGGCTATTCTCGGTTGTCAGCTTGACTATATCTAGAATGAACTACAATGCAGAACTTGTAAAGATCTTGTGAAAAGGAAAAGAAAAACTTAGGTTGAGGTGTGATGGTTCATACCTTCAATCTCAGCACTCAGAAGACAGAGGCATGCAGATCTCAGAGTTCAAGATCAGTCTATAGAGCAAGTTCCAAGACAGCCAAGCATATTCAAACCACCGCATAAGTTGTAAGTCTGTAGCTTTTAATTTTATTTTTATAGGAGTTCACAGTTAAGAGACTTGTGGCTTTTAAAAACACTTGGGAATTTTAATGTTGAACTGTATTTCACATTATCAAAAGAGACTCTAGGGATAGGGAGTGAAAGGCTATGGCTTTGTCCATGTTGGCTATGGCTTATTTGCATGTTGCGTTGACAAGGAGGTGGGGTGTAATAGTTAGTTTAGATTATCTGGAAAGGAAACCTTGGCTGCCCTGTGTCTGATGGGAGTTGTCTTAATTTAGTTAATTGACGTGGGAAGACATAGCCCACTATAGGCAGCACCACTCCCTAGGTAGGAAATCTTAAAATGTATGAGTGGAGAAATCAAGCTGATCATAACCAAGTAAGCAAGTGAATATGTGTTTATTCATTTCTCTGTGCTCTCATTTGTGGGTGTGATGTGACTAGATGTTTAAGGTTCCTGCCTTAACTTCCCTACAGTGATGAAATATAACCTGGAATTGTAAAGTATAAACTTTTGCTCTCCTCAGTTGCTTACTGATCACGATGTCTCCAGTGGAGGAGTTAGAGAAAGGACTGAAGGAGCTGAAGGGGTTTATAACCCCATAGGAAGAATAACAATATCAACCAACCAGATCTCCCAGGGTCTAAACCACCTCTAAACACCAAGGAGTACACATGGAGGGACCCATGACTCCAGCCTTATATGTAGCAGAGGATGGCCTTGTTGGGCATCACTGGGAGAAAAGACCCTTGGTCCTGTGAGGCTCGATGCCCTAGTGTAGGGGAATTCGAGGGCGAGGAGGTGGGAGTGGGTGGGTGGGTGGGGGCACACCCTCAGAGAAGCAGGAGGAGGGGGGATGGGATTGGAGGTTTCTAGAATGGAGAATCAGGAAATGGGATAACATTTGAAATGTAAATAAATAAAATATCCAACCAAAAAAAAAAAAAAACATCCAAGAAATACAGGACACAGTGAGAAGACCAAACCTATGGATAATAGGAGTGGATGAGAATGAAGATTGTCAACTCAAAGGACCAGCAAACATCTTCAACAAAATTATAGAAGAAAACTTCCCAAATCTAAAGAAAGAGATGCCCATAAACATACAAGAAGCCTACAGAACTCCAAATAGACTGGACCAGAAAAGAAATACCTCCCGACACATAATAATCAGAACAACAAATGCTCTAAATAAAGATAGAATACTAAAAGCAGTAAGAGAAAAAGTCCAAGTAACATATAAAGGCAAGCCTATCAGAATTACACCAGATTTTTCACCAGAGACTATGAAAACCAGAAGATCCTGGACGGATGTTATACAGACACTAAAAGAAGAGAAATTCCAGCCCAGGCTACTATACCCAGCCAAACTCTCAATTAACATAGATGGAGAAACCAAAGTATTCCACAACAAAACCAAATTCACACATTATCTCTCCACGAATCCAGCCCTTCAAAGGATAATAACAGAAAAAAACCAATACAAGGACAGGAACCACGCCCTAGAAACAACAAGAAGGTAATCCTTCAACAAACCTAAAAGAAGACAGCCACAAGAACAGAATGCCAACTTTAAAAACAAAAATAACAGGAAACAACAATTACTTTTCCTTAATATCTCTTAATATCAATGGACTCAACTCCCCGATAAAAAGACATAGACTAACAAACTGGCTACACAAACAAGACCCAACATTTTGCTGCTTACAGGAAACTCATCTCAGAGAAAAAGATAGACACTACCTCAGAATGAAAGGCTGGAAAACAATTTTCCAAGCAAATGGTATGAAGAAACAAGCTGGAGTAGCCATTCTAATATCTAATAAGATGGACTTCCAACCCAGAGTCATTAAAAAAGACAGGGAGGGACACTTAATACTCATCAAAGGTAAAATCCTCCAAGAGGAACTATCAATCCTGAATATCTATGCTCCAAATACAAAGGCAGCCACATTCATTAAAGAAACTTTAGTAAATCTCAAAGCACACATTGCACCTCATACAATAATAGTGGGAGACTTCAACACACCACTTTCACCAATGGACAGATCATGGAAACAGAAACTAAACAGGGACACAGAGAAACTAAGAGAAATTATGAATCAAATGGATCTGGCAGATATCTACAGAACATTCTATCCTAAAACAAAAGGATATACCTTCTTCTCAGCACCTCATGGCACCTTCTCCAAAATTGACCACATAATTGGTCACAAAACAGGCCTCAACAGATACAAAAATATTGAAATTGTCCCATGCATCCTATCAGATCACCATGGACTAAAGCTGATCTTCAATAACAAAATAAATAATAGAAAGCCAACCTTCACGTGGAAACTGAACAACACTCTTCTCAATGATACCTTGGTCAAGGAAGGAATAAAGAAAGAAATTAAGGACTTTTTAGAGTTCAATGAAAATGAAGCCAAAACATACCCAAACTTATGGGACGCAATGAAAGCATTTCTAAGAGGAAAACTCATAGCTCTGAGTGCCTCCAAAAGGAAACTAGAGAGAGCACACTTTAGCAGCTTGACAACACACCTAAAAGCACTAGAACAAAAGGAAGCAAATTCACCCAAGAGGAGTAGACGGAGGAAATAATCGAACTCAGGGGTGAAATCAACCAAGTGGAAACAAGAAAAACTATTCAAAGAATCAACCAATCAAGGAGCTGGTTCTTTGAGAAAATCAACAAGATAGATAAACCCTTAGCCAGACTCACTAGAGGGCACAGGGAAAGCATCCTAATTAACAAAATCAGAAATGAAAAAGGAGACATAACAACAAATCCTGAAGACATCCAAAACACCATCAGATCCTTCTACCAAAGGCTATACTCAACAAAACTGGAGAACCTGGATGAAATGGAGAAGTTCCTAGACAGATACCAGGTACCAAAGTTGAATCAAGATCAGGTTAATGATCTAAACAGCCCTATATCCCCCAAAGAAATAGAAGCAGTCATTAATAGTCTCCCAACTAAAAAAAGCCCAGGACCAGATGGGTTTAGTGCAGAGTTCTATCAGACCTTCAAAGAAGATCTAATCCCAGTTCTTCACAAACTATTCCACAAAATAGAAACAGAAGGTACTCTACCCAACTCATTCTATGAAGCCACAATTACTCTGATACCTAAACCACAAAAAGACCCAACAAAGATAGAAAACTTCAGACCAATATCCCTTATAAATATTGATGCAAAAATCCTCAATAAAGTTCTTGCTAACCGAATCCAAGAACACATCAAAACAATCATCCATCCTGACCAAGTAGGTTTCATCCCAGGGATGCAGGGATGGTTCAATATACGGAAATCCATCAACGTAATCCAGTATATAAACAAACTCAAAGACAAAAACCACATGGTCATCTCGTTAGATGCGGAAAAAGCATTTGACAAGATCCAACACCCATTCATGATAAAAGTCTTGGAAAGATCAGGAATTCAAGGCCCATACCTAAACATGATAAAAGCAATCTACAGCAAACCAGTAGCCAACATCAAAGGAAATGGTGAGAAGCTTGAAGCAATCCCTCTAAAATCAGGGACTAGACAAGGCTGTCCACTTTCTCCATACCTATTCAACATTGTACTTGAAGTCCTAGCCAGAGCAATTCGACAACAAAAGGAGATCAAAGGGATACAAATTGGAAAAGATGAAGTCAAAATATCACTTTTTGCAGATGATATGATAGTATATATAAGTGACCCTAAAAATTCCACCAGACAACTCCTAAGCCTGATAAACAGCTTCGGTGAAGTAGCTGGATATAAAATTAACTCAAACAAATCAATGGCCTTTCTCTACACAAAGAATAAACAGGCTGAGAAAGAAATTAGGGAAACAACACCCTTCTCAATAGTCACAAATAATATTAAATATCTTGGCGTGACTCTAACTAAGGAAGTGAAAGATCTGTATAATAAAAACTTCAAGTCTCTGAAGAAAGAAATTATAGAAGATCTCAGAAGATGGAAAGATCTCCCATGCTCATGGATTGGCAGGATCAACATTGTAAAAATGGCTATCTTGCCAAAAGCAATCTACAGATTCAATGCAATCCCCATCAAAATTCCAAATCAATTCTTCAACGAATTAGAAAGTGCAATCTGCAAATTCATCTGGAATAACAAAAAACCTAGGATAGCAAAAACTCTTCTCAAGGATAAAAGAACCTCTGGTGGAATCACCATGCCGGACCTAAAGCTTTACTACAGAGTAATTGTGATTAAAAAAAAAAAAACTGCATGGTACTGGTATAGTGACAGACAAATAGACCAATGGAATAGAATTGAAGACCCAGAAATGAACCCACACACCTATGGTCACTTGATCTTCGACAAGGGAGCTAAAAACATCCAGTGGAAGATAGACAGCATTTTCAACAAATGGTGCTGGCACAACTGGTTGTTAACATGTAGAAGAATGCGAATCAATCCATTCCTATCTCCTTGTACTAAGGTCAAGTCTAAGTGGATCAAGGAACTTCACATAAAACCAGAGACACTGAAACTTATAGAGGAGAAAGTGGGGAAAAGCCTTGAAGATATGGGCACAGGGGAAAAATTCTTGAATAGAACAGTAATGGCTTGTGCTGTAAGATCGAGAATTGACAAGTGGGACCTCATGAAACTGCAAAGCTTCTGCAAGGCAAAAGACACCATCAATAAGACAAAAAAACCACCAACAGATTGGGAAAGGATCTTCACCTATCCTACATCAGATAAGGGACTCATATCCAATATATATAAAGAACTCAAGAAGGTGGACTCCCGAAAGTCAAATAACCTCATTAAAAAATGGGGCTCAGAACTGAACAAAGAATTCTCACCTGAGGAATACCGAATGGCAGAGAAGCACCTGAAAAAATGTTCAACATCCTTAATCATCAGGGAAATGCAAATCAAAACAACCCTGAGATTCCACCTCACACCAGTCAGAATGGCTAAGTTCAAAAATTCAGGTGACAGCAGATGCTGGCGAGAATGTGGAGAAAGAGGAACACTCCTCCATTGTTGGTGGGATTGCAAGCTTGTACAACCACTCTGGAAATCAGTCTGGCGGTTCCTCAGAAAATTGGACATAGTACTACCGGAGGATCCAGCAATACCTCTCCTGGGCATACATCCAGAAGATGTCCCAACCGGTAAAAAGGACACATGCTCCACTATGTTCATAGCAGCCCTATTTATAATAGCCAGAAGCTGGAAAGAACCCAGATGTCCCTCAACAGAGGAATGGATACAGAAATTATGGTACATTTACACAATGGAGTACTACTCAGCTATTAAAAAGAATGAATTTATGAAATTCCTAGCCAAATGGATGGACCTGGAGGGCATCATCTTGAGTGAAGTAACACAATCACAAAAGAACTCACACAATATGTATTCACTGATAAGTGGATATTATCCCAAAACTTAGGATACCCAAGATATAAGATACAATTTGCTAAATGCATGAAACTCAAGAAGAATGAAGACCAAAGTGTGGACACTGTGCCCCTTCTTACAATTGGGAACAAAACACCAAGGGAAGGAGTTACAGAGACAAAGTTCGTAGCTGTGATGAAAGGATGGACCATTTAGAGACTGCCGTATCCAGGGATCCATCCCATAATCAGCTTCTAAACGCTGACACCATTGCATACACTAGCAAGATTTTGCTGAAAGGACCCAAATATAGCTGTCTCTTGTGAGACGATGCCGGGGCCTAGCAAACACAGGAGTGGATGTTCACAGTCAGCTATTGGATGTATCACAGGGCTCCCAATGGAAAAAGCTAGAGAAAGTACCCAAGGAGCTAAAGGGATCTGCAACCCTATTGTTGGAACAACATGATGTACTAACCAGAACCCCGGAGCTCTTGTCTCTAGCTGCATATGTATCGAAAGATGGCCTAGTCGGCCATCAATGGAAAGAGAGGCCCATTGGACTTGCAAACTTTATATGCCCCAATATAGGGGAATGCCAGGGCCAAAAGAATGGGAATGGGTGGGTAGGGAAGTGGGGGGCACTATGGTGGACTTTTGGGATAGCATTGGAAATGTAATTGAGGAAAATATGTAATAAAAATATTAAAAATTTTAAAAAAAGAAAAAAAAAAAAAGAGGTGACCCCTTACTCAGGAGTTAAGGACAGTTGATCACTTCTGGAGCTTTAGGGTAGAATCAATTTTCTTTATGGTACGGCCACTGATAGGTTGACCAGACTCCAGAAGATAGCCCTATCCCAGAAGTATATGACAGCACAAAGTGGAGTTAATGAGTTGCTGAGTTGAAGAAGAAGAAGAAAGAAGAGAAGGAGGAGCAGGAACAACAGGAGGAGCAGGAGGAGGATGAGAGAGAGAGAGAGAGAGAGAGAGAGAGAGAGAGGGGAAATAAGGAACAGAGGGAGGGAGAGAGGGAGGGAGGGAGGGAGGGAGGGAGAGAGAGAGGGAGGGAGGGAGGGAAGAAGGAAGCAGAAGAATAAGACAGGAATTTGGGGTGGGATATGGAGTGTGAGAGGTTCTGAAAGGAGTTAAGGAAAGCAGTTGAGAGTTAAAATTGATCAAAATATGTTGTATGAAATCATCAAAGAATTAGTTATATATATTCATGTATATGTGTGTGTGTGTGTCTTAAATAAAAGTGGAAAAAGTCACAGTCTAAAAATAAACTCTCAAAATAGTTCAGTCCAAAGATAAAAAAAAAAAAAAAAAAAAAAAAAAGAATTTGGTAGAATCCTGAAAGAACACATTCTCTTAAAGTAAGAAACCAAAAGTTTAAGATCTTCAATAAACCAGATGCTTTGGGGATGCTGTGGGCTGTGGTCTCTTTTGTCTGGTTTTGTGTTGTTGCTGGATTATTTCGTTTTGGTTTTGGTAGTTATAAGAACAACAGGAACAACAATGGCAAGTAGCAATGATTGACTTCTAAGCAGATGTAACACGATTTCTTTGTGTTGCTGCTGATGCTCCATTGATTTCCTCTTTACCAGTTTTGTGGTGGTCTAGATGTTCTGGTAACTTCACTGGAGATCTGTCTTTACATGTCTGCCCCGCTGCAGTGTAAGCAAAACGCAGACATCAGTCCTGCTTTCTTCAACCTCTGCACTTTTGGGCCCTGTGGGGGCACATGAAGAGCTACAGACATTCAAAGAACTGGCCATGAAAATCGGTTGCCTTTCAATCCTGGATCCAGCTAAGGGTTTATAACTTGTCTTTTCTCCAACAAAATCCTTATGGATGTTTGAATTCTGTTAGTAGCCACACTTAGGACTAAAGGTTCCTGGTCTCTCACTCTGCCTGCATGATGTCTGGCTATGGAATTGCCATAAACTGCCTTCACCATACATAGGGTCTGCAAGGGTCTACATCAGAGGGGCATCTTAGAGCTTAAATAAGAAGTGCATACATTCCCCTATGTGTACCCAGAAGTTATTTCCAATTCATAGCTGTGCATACATTCCCCTATGTGTACCCAGAAGTTATTTCCAATTCATAGCTACCTGCAAATGAAAATTTAGGGAGAGTCTCACTGGGGAAAAAAAAATATTTTAAGGGTAGCCTGCGTGCCAAGCATAGATGGCTAAGAGGAAACAATCTCAAAACTTCATGCTCAAAATTCTGGTCAAGGTCCAGCTAGTGACCCCCAGGAAAGAGTGACCCTCTTCCCAAAGCACCAAGACACTACATGAAAATCTGTTGAGGTAAGAGGGGTCAGGATTCAGACCTTCTCCTGTTACTTCAAATTGTAACAGAAGACTGAGTTCTCTCCAAACCTGTCAGTGACAAAGACATACCTAATATAAAGGACTCTGAATAACAATTATGCCAGCAAGGGTTTGCATGGTGGCTTAACCCTTAAGCATGTGGCCTAGGATTTCTATTGCTGCAACAAAATACCAGAGCCAAAAAGCAAGTGGAGTAGGAAAGGGTTTCACCATCATTGGTGAATCTTACATTGCTGTTCATAATCAATAGAAGTCAGGACTGGAACTCAGACCAGGCAGGAACCTGGAGACAGGAGCTGATGCAGAGGCCATGGAGGGGTGCTGCTTACTGGCTTGCTTCCCATAACTTGTTCAGCCTGCTTTCTTAGAGAACCCAGGACCACAAGCCCAGAGATGATACCACTCACAATGTGCCGGATTCTTCCCCATCAATAACTAATTAAGCATATGCCCTACAGCCAGATCTTATAGAGACATTTTCTCAGTTAAGTCTGCTTCCTCTCCCATGACTCTAGCTTGTGTCAAGTTGACCTAAAACCAGCCCGTATAGTTTACAAATCAAGAATGAAGCCATTGCATAAAAAGAACCAAAGAGATTTTGTCTTCAAGCTTTCCAAATCCCTAAAGGGATACCTTTAAAACCATGCTCTTTATTTTAATGCAATTCTTTTCATGATAAGAGGAAATATAACTGCTGATTGCACATGTTTCACATTAGTAATTCACAAGTAACATCTCTTGAGGATTTTTAATCAAGGAACATTAATTCATTAGTTCAGTCAGTGAAATAGGGTCTGACACATACCTACTTCCCTTAGCTCATGATTCACACTGGCATTGCCTTGGGATTAATCCCTGCTAGGTTCTCCAGTCTCCTCTGTATCACAGACTTCTGCCAATACAAGAGGGGAGGTTCCCCCCAAGATGAGAAGTTTCCTACTGTGTCTATATACAAGAGAATAAGAAACTCCCTACACATCAATGGTCTGGCACAAAGATGCACTTATAGCTGCATTGCTTTGGAATTAGGAGGACTATAAATGGTTTAGAAATGACCATGAAAATGGGGGAGGGAAACTTGGCATAAGAGATGGTCAGGATGCCAGCTTAAAGGATCCCTTAATGTTTTCATACTTGAAAAACCAAATTTCATTGGGGGCCTTGGTTTATTTTCCCATAAGAATACAGGAAGCATGAAGCAGAAAAAGTACATTGAAAACAGAGAGTTATTACTTAACAAAGAGGCACTCTAGTTCATAAGAAGGCTGGGTTCAGGCTTCATAAACATTGAATTCCTCACTACACACAATCTTACCAGCTTTGGGAGTTGCTGTTTAACATGCCTCGAGAGCCTCAGATGAATCAAACCTACATTGTGTTTGTCTGGTTTAAGGAGAAGAGGCATTGATGAAAATAAGCAAGAAGAAAACCCTCCTCCCCAAAGGGAAAAATTAGAGAAAATTAGCTGTTCTGAGACTATGAGGATTCCTAATCTGTTTAAATGTATTTTATCTGAAAAGACGTCAGTCAAGAAAATTTATTTTGATTACCCTGATGAATAAATGACAAAGTTAATATAAATCAATCATCTCCTAGCCTCCCGAATTTTCTATAAAATCAACAAAATCTTTATTCATGGAAATGCAGAAAAATCACTTGTTACCATTCATGGGAAAAGATTATAACAATTTCCTAAATAGCTAGATTTTTAATTGTTAACTTTATTAATGTTATTACACATTATTCTTTATTATTCCAAAAGCATGTTATTTCTCATCTCTTTTTTCATTTTTATGTATTTTTTTAACTTGGGAGGATTACAATAAAATTATACTATTTACCCCTTCCCCTTTTTCCCTCCAACTCCTCTCAGGTATCACTGACCCACACTATCACTAAAAGTCATGGTCTCTTTTTCTTTGTTGTTGTGTATGTGGATAAGGATGTATCTGTATGCGTGTGTATCACACATATTCATGTATGAGTATGTGTGGTACACACACATGTTTCTAAATATATATAGACCTATACACTCATTCATATATACATATATATGTATATATGTATATATATACACACACAAATAAAGATTTAGGAATACACACACACACATATATATATATATATGAATATATACACATAAAGATTTAGGAATATATATATATACATATATATATATATATATATACACACACACACACACAAAACCTGTTCAATCCACATAACACTACTTGCATGTGTATGCTTTCAGAACAGCATTGAATTTCAGGATGCCACAGTAATCACCACAGTAACACTGAGACTCACTACTCTGTTAATGGTGTGAATGAATCAGAAAGCAGGAGAAGAATAGTTGTTATCCTTTCCAATCACAATGATCATCCTCAAAAACATGGCGAAATTTATGCTTATTTACAAGTGGGTTGTTGAGGCAAGGATCCTGCCAAGTGTTTCTTAGACATTAATGATCCTTGCTAAAATATGGATCAGTGCTCATTCTAACAGAGATTCTTGCTGCCTTGTTCAAATTTACCAGGTCGGATGTAGGCCCTGGAATTGACATTTTAAATAAGAGCACTGGGTGCACAGTGGGACAAGTTGCTGTGTCTGACATGCTCAGAAAAAGTGATGCTGACTTGGAAAACTGAGACAAACACATACTAGATGGATGGTTAACAAAATCTGTTTACAATGTAACAAAGAGTTGTAAGGCCTGCAACTCCAAGAGTGCTAGGAGAAATCACAGAGGAAACTCTTCAATAGACAAAGGCATGGAAGTTCTGAAAAGGACTCCACAGCTCTGTAAATAACACAAAGAGTGGGCACATGGGATAACATGAAATTAAGAAGTTTCTGCACAGCAAAGGAAATAATACAATGAAGATACAGGCTATACAGAAGGGAAGAACACTCCTCGCTAACGACCCATCTGACATGGATTGATATCTAGAACACATTTAAAAACTAAAGTCTAATTAAATACTGAAAGCAAAACAACCCAATCAATAAATGGCATAACATGGAGAAAAAAATGCTGGTAAGGATGAAATTCTCATATACCCCTAGTAGGAGTGTAATTACTGCAGCCACTCATAGTGTGAAGGGTGGAAGTTCCTCACAAAACTAAAGCTAGAACTACCATATGAACCAGCTCTGGCATTCCTGGGTGTATATCCATATACATGTCCTACCTAAGGATATGAGCATATCCAAGTTCTCTGCTGTGCTGTTCACATTAGCCAGGTGGAACCAGCTAAGATGTCTGCCAAGACAAAAGTGAGTAAAATAGATGTGTGTGTGTGTGTGTGTGTGTGTGTGTGTGTGTGTGCTACAAATCAAAATCAAATTGCTTTTTTGCTAGAAAACGGGTGACACTGGGTACTGTAATATTAAGAAAAATAAACCTGGTTCAGAAGACAAGTATCTATTTCTTCTCATTTGTGGAGCCTAGATTTTTTTTCCATTTATTTATTTATTTACATCCCAAATGGTACCTTCTTCCCAGTCCTTCCCTCTCAGAGCCTCTCCCCCATCCTCTATTCCCCATCCCCTTCTTCTCTGAGAGGATGCCTGTGCCCACCCCCACCCCCTACCCCCAATATCCCCTGACCCTGGTGTATCAAGTCTATTAGGCATATCCTCTCCCACTGAGGCCAGACAAGGCAGCCCTGTTGGGGAACAGAAACCATAATCAAGCTACAGCTTTAGGGAAAACCTCCACTCCAGCTATTGGGGGACCCACATGAAAACCAAGCTGCACATCTGCTACATATGTGCCGAGGGCTAAAGCCTGTGTGTGTTCTTTGGTTTGTGGCTCAATCTCTGAAAGCCCCAAGTGTCCAGGCAAGTTGACTCTGTTCATCTTCCTGTGGAGTTCCTTATCCTCCTCTGGGCCTTCAATCTTTCCCCTAACTCTTCCCTAAGAGTCCCTGTCATCTGTTTCAGTCAGCTGCTGGACAGAGCTTCTCAGAGACAGTTATGCTAGATCCTAGAATGTGTGTGGGGGTGGGGTGGGGTGTGTGTGTGTGTGTGTGTGTGTGTGTGTGTGTGACAGCACATGATGGCAGAAGGGGGAAGAAAATAGATGGAAGAAGGAAGAACATGGGATAGTATGGTAAAAATACTTAGCCTGAGAAGCAACCATCAAAATTGGAATGAGCATCTTCCCTGAACACCCAGCCCTATATATTGTCCCAGAAGTCATCATCTTCCCTGTATGAAACTGAAATCACACAGACTTAGGCTTATTGGGCATTTGGACAAGATTCAGGTCCACCCTATGAAAATATCATAGCCAAGATATTCATGCAACAAATCATTTGAAACCAAATAGACAGGAAATGAATGAAATAAATAGAAAAACCCTGAGCCTATGGGAAGCTTAGAGTTCTGATAAGTCAGCAAGGAGTGGTGGGCAGGGGAGCAGTAGGGAGGAGTGGCTTGACTGCTGTGTCAGTTGGTCATTCCTTGCAACTGCCCCTGACAGGCATTCCGGTCCACTGAGCATGCCCTGTTGTGTGACTGACCTCACCAAATAGAACTATCAAGACCACCTAAAAGCTTTACCAACATCAGGCCAGGAAAGTGGCCACCAATACACACCATTCTTAAACTCATGGGTCAATAGACCCAAGAATGGGAAAAGCAGCTCCTTTCATCTGTAACAGTCGTTTGAGTCCTACTTTCTAATCTCTTCCTCCTCAGACATACTGGTCTCCTGCAAAGAGACAATAGTCTGGTGAGATGCAGCCATCTTGGTTAACAGGAGCTCAGAGGCAAAGAAAATGTGATGGTGGTAGAACCCAGTATCATCCACCCGAACAGCAGACCCATCACAAGAAGCTCCTGGGTCACCCCGCCAAGCAAGGAAAGAAGGATTTTCATTTAAGGAACCTTATGTGAGAGAGTTGTCAGCTTGCTTCACTGACTTTTTAGCTGAACTGCTTCGGATACTTAGGTGCTGCCTCTTATAAAGCCTGTAACAGCCAAGACAACTCTCAGAATGGAAGAATACGGAGGTAAGGATGTCTGAGTCTTGAGGAGTGAGCACTCTGATACACGCTGACCTGTGGGGGTTTTGCATGATTGTATACATCAAAGTTGGTCTGAAATGGTTTTGATGAGGTCAGATTGTTTCCCTCTATTCATCATTATGGAAAAATAAATAAAAATAAAATGTTGGTTGTGAAGAGCCAGTGACAGATTGGAAGCCCAGAGATAGTTGTATTTAATCTACTTGAAGGAAAGGGTAGCTATATACCAGGAATGTTGGTTCTTATTTAATTTTGAATATTCTAAAATCTTTGGACAATGTCTTCTTCCAATTTTTTGCCAAAAAAATTTGCCAAAAATTCTCCATTAACAGGATATGTCCCTGGCTCACGGGCTCATGGGAAGTCTTTCCCTGTTCCTTCTGCCAGTCTGCCGTTGACCTGAATTTGTTGTAGTCTTTTGATTCCAACCTTGTTGTGGTTTTTGCTGTTGTCATTGATGGTGGTGGTGATGGTAACGGTGGTGGTGGTGCAGTAATGGTGATAGTGGCTGTGTTGGTAGTCATGATGGCTGTGGTAGTGTGGCAATGGTGGTGGTGTGGTAATGGTGGTGGTGGTGGTAGTAGTAGTGGTATGGTAGTAGTTGTGTGGTGGTAGTGTGTGTTGGTGGTAGTGATAGTGGTGTTGGTGTCGGCAGTGGTAGTGGTGGTGATGATGGTGAAGTGTGGTGGTAGGGTGGTGTGATAGTTGTGGTGATCTGAAATGGTGATGATGGTGACAGGGATGGCAGTAGCTGTGGTGGTGGTGTCATTTGGAAAAATACAAAACCAATACTTAGATCTTTATTGGGGAAAAATCAAAGTGTCATGAACATGGAGCCCAAAAAGAAAAATCAAGGGGTTCCACTGTTTCATCTAATGCTCAATTAGACGTGAAGGATTTATCTCATTGAACCTGGAAGTCAGACCTTACTCGAGATGTAGAGGATGGTGCACACTTGATCAAAGCTATCCATGAATCCAGAATGTTCTATATGCACCTTAAGACTGAATAATCCCTATGCATCTGATAGTTTCAAGTCTTGTAGGGATAGGAAATATAGTACAATATATTCCTATCATTAAGAGCTATCTATAAAATAGAAAAAGTTTTAAAAGGAGACTGGAGACCGATAAGAAGTGAATATCTGTGACTACTGCTGCTGGGGGGCTGGGGGGGCAGTTGCAGTTTGATACATATTTTAATTCTTTGTCTGTGTAATTTAGATATGTTTGGAGATATTAACCTCACGATTGGGATGCTGAGTAAGGAGGACAACATTAGCAAGGTATGCAAATTCTCTTTCTTATTCACCTGTAATCCAGCTATTGAGACAATCCATACACAATCCCCTTTGCTTTGGCTCCTTCCTCCTCCTCCTCCTCCTCTCCTTACTCCTCTGATTCCTTCCTTCCTCCCCCTCCTCCTTCACTTTTCCTGGCTTCTCTTATGTCACTAAATCTTTTAGAAAATACATTTGTAATAGAAGTCACTATAGTCCTGAAATAATGGTATTTAGAATTTCAAAACTCACAGAAGCTACTCAAGAATACTCCTGTTCATAACTCTATGTGGGTAGATGCGGAGAAAGGCAAATACCAGATTTGTAACCCTGAGGGTTAGATTCTCCCCCCTGGTAATGTGAAGTTTGCTTTGAAAGTGTACAAAGACTTCCTATGCCCATCTATCATCTTGTCCCACAACCTAAAAATTACTCCAAAAATTGAAGGCTTTTCAGGCATCAACAACCAAGCAACAGTTACCGCCTTTCACTGAACGCTTGTCTATGAAGTAAAGTGCTTAATGTTCTCCACATAACATAATATTTATTCCTCATAACTCTATTCTCTTGTATTTCTATTTTCATTTGACAACTGAGAAAAATGAAACACTAACATTGTGTGACTTACCTAAATAAGGACAGCTGCAGCATATCCAAGCAGAAGCCCATCTAATGCCAACAAAGTCACCCTAATAATTGTTCAACATTGCCTCTTGTGAAAGGCAGTATCTATGTTGTTATCTCATGACTTAGTGATGTTCAAACCTACTTGCCTGATGTTAGCATGAAGAAAATACCAAAGACTAGGCCTCACTAACACGGATTCTAATTATTTCCTTCAATGACAAGATGAGGCATAGGTAGCTCATAGAGATGTCCCTAACATTAGGTTTGAATCTCATAGTAGATATTAACATTCCCACAGAGCACTGCTTTCAAAGACTTAGAGATATTTTGGAAATGATTTCTAGATTGTTTAAGTACTGTGATAGAGTTTCTAGAAAAGAGACTAAAGAATAGAACGTTTAGCAGCCACTTCTAAGTTGCTTTCACACTGAGTAAAACTAACTGATCAGTGAAAATGGTGTAAGGGTCTAGACTGATAGTTCAGCAGTTAAGAGCACATGCTGCTCTTGTAGAGGACCTGGATTAGTCCCCACTATCCACACACAGTAGCCTATAAGTTCCTATAAGCCCTAGTTACTATAGATCCTAGTTCCAGGAAATCTAACTCCCTCTTCTAGCCTCTGTAATCATTATACTCACATGTACATAGATACACAGAAACATGCAATAAACAGAAACAAATACCATTTTTAAAAGAAATAGACATGAGTCAAGCATGGTTGATCATGCCTTTAATCCCAGCACTCAATAGACAGAAGTAGGCAGACCATACGAGTTTGAGATAGGCCTGGACTACATAGTAAGTTCCAAGCAGGCCATGCCTACATGTGAGATGTCCTTTTTTTTTTTAATGAAAATGGTCCAAGGTATAGTATCAAAATGAACTTATCCTGCACTATAGTGTATATGAGGTGCTAAGATTGAAGTACTTACAGCATCAACAGTCAATGAGTCATGTTGATGACTCTATGACTCTTTCTTCAGTTATGAGTCTATTAGTGGCAGCAAACATAAAAAATAGTGAACATTAGTGAAATGTTCTAAATAAAGGGCATGTCCAAGCTCTAAAACATGGTAAAGGCTCTATAAGGTGACCCTTGCAAAGAGAACAAGGCTTACAGAGATCAGAAAATACATGTTGAGCAAAGCAAAATCTTACAGGTGCTTCAATAGGCTCAGGAAACACAGAGAAGAATACCGCCTTCTAACACTTCCTAAGGCCATCCTTATAGACTACTACAAACACAGTAAACACTGATACCATTTCTGGAAGTATGTGCTGGAGGCAATTGGAGATCTGAGAACTCCAGTCTTCCTTTCATCCTTCACAGGACATCTTCAGCATCTACAAGTCCCAATAGGGCATTTGTTCAAATCATATGTCTCCTAGAGATGCACTGCCATTCACAAAGTCCCCCATATTGTCTCAGAAAAAGGCATGGATGAAACAAAAGACTGTAACACTCCTTGGGACAAAGCTTCACAGTACAGCAATGGTCTTTATGATACAGGATGCTCCTTAGTACCATAACAAAGGCCTCAGCCCTGAGAACTCTACAACAGGGATGGACAGACACTTAGAGATGCTGACTACTTTGCCTCTGGTTCAATTAGGTATTGTCTTAGAAATGTAACAAAATAAAATAATATATTTTAGGATTAATGTTGCTATATATGTAAGTGCTTGACTCTTAAACATGCATATTGTGCTTAGAAAGTCTAAACAACTGTACAGCAAACATATCTTGCTTAGTTTCATGGTGTCCTTTGTTTAGGCTTTATCTGAGTTCTTCATGTTTGCAACTCAAATGCTTTTGTCCCCTTCTGTGTTCACAGGAAGACATTTATTGTCATCTCACTTCTTTTATTCAGAATACTGACATCATGGATGATGCAATAGTCCAAAGGTTGATTTATTACACTTCTAAGGACATGAGGGATGAGGAAGTAAGTTTGGGTCTTGGTGGTGATTGTGCACTGAGACTAGTATTGGTTACTTTGAGTGCCTCAGATACACCATGTAGGTGCACAAAAGCCTTTCTGTCACAGCCACCATGACCATAACTGGAATATTTGTTCCTTGTGGTAGCTTCCATAGAGCTATTTACAGAGTCTCTTGGTCACCACTACACAGATTAGGAAATTGAGACAAATGTAAGGAAGACTTTAGAAGATGTATCATCTATCCATCTTTCTAGATGAGGAAGTTTGTGCATGTGAGAGCACCGCAATCTGCCGACAGAAAGAGTACTTAGACCCCAGTTCTCTTAGCTCGTATATCACTTCCTATCTCTGTATCTGGCTCCATTTTCTTCCAATATCTGACTGTTTCAGATCTCAATATAGGAATTTCTTAAGCTCTCTTGTACTTTTATGAGTACAGTGGGCTTTTGTTGAGGCCTTATTTTCCTGGGTAGGAGGGTTGATTAAATTTACCTAGCTCACTACCATCAGCAATAGAAGTATCTATCTCCCAATATGTCTAAATTTGAAGATAATTTCATCAGAATGACAGCAAAATTAAAGTCTCACCACCTAGCTCAATCCCTTTCACCTTTATTTACTCAACCACAGTAATTCATATTTCTTAAACATAAAACATAAACTCTCCATCAAGGTACCTGATTAAATAGCAAGAAAATAATGATCTAGAATTAGTAGCCCATGTCTGTAACACCAATGCTCTGGAAGCAGGGGGAAGGGTGTCATGAGTTCAAGGTCTGCCTGAACTACATGAGTGAAACTCTATCTGAAGCAAAGAGAGAACAATTGGCCCCAAGTCTTAAGAACTGCATCAAAATTGTCTCAGCACTCTTGGTTACTGACACCTGCCTGAGAGATCTGAACTATGACTTTGAAACAGTCTGTTTTTCCTCTCTTTAAAATTGAGGTGAACTTAGAATACTGCATAGACTATTATTGCCCTACCCCCACCCCCACCCCACCCTTTAGACTCACTCTTCTACTTATTCTTGTTATTTCCCTTCTCAGATTCCCAGAGAACTCAGAATGCTGGCTGGTGAGGTGTTGGTATCTCTTGCTGCTCATGATTTCAACTCCGTGATGTATGAAGTGCAAAGTAACTTTAGGATTCTAGAGCTGCCAAATGAATTTGTTGTGCTTGCCCTGGCTGAACTGGCAACCAGCTATGGTATGAAAGGAGCATCCTACATCTTCCCTGGGAAATAGCTACCCATGACTAATTGTCTAAAGCCCCAGAAAGTTAAGCAAAAGCAAGACTGTCTATGTTCTACTGCAGTACAATCCATTGGTAGAAAGCCATGGGAGATGTTGTGAGCACAGATGAGACTGATGACCAGCCATTGATTCAGGATGCACTGCTAAATATAACAGGCTCTCTTCCACCCTCCTTTTTCCCTCCTGTCTTCACATTTCAGAAACACTTTCTCCATGAGGCTGCCAACAGGAAGACACTTTATAAAAAACGATGTCCACCATTTGTTCCTAGAGTATTTTATTGAACAGATGTCATTGAGTACCTGTTTATTTGCTATACCTCCGGGACTTGGGCAAAGCTAGATGGAATATATGGATATTAGTGAAGTAACAATCCAAAATTGCTTATTAGTATTCAGCAGGCATAGATGGCTACCTAGCTAGTGGTTTCCTTCAGACCCACGGCACCTTTAGTAATGATATTCAGGCTTTCAGCTGGGAGAAGAAGAGCAAGAACATAATCTCCCTACTGCTCTTCACCTGTCTAAGCCAGTAAGTCCTGGCATGCTTTTTATGGATGACGGAAAGAGTCAGGACCACCCACAGGAAAAGTGAATGGCGCCTTTTCCTCTTGTGCCCTTCACTGCAGTGTCTCAGAGCATACCCTTCATGATGATGACCCTGCTCACCATGCAGACCATGCTCAGGCTGGTAGAGGATGAAAATATGAGGCAAACCTTCTGTATAGGTGGGTATTCCTATGATTTGCTTTCTTCTTAAGAATAGACATGCTTCCAGGACATTTCTCACATGGTGCAGATAGATCACACAGAGTTTCCAAAAGAGTTTATATCAAATATTCTCTGCCATCGATGTGTAAGAGTACCAACTATAAGTTAATCTAGTTGACATGTGGCATTGGCCGTCTTAAATATGTTCCATTCTAGACAGACTATCTCCTAGTAAGAGTATATAACAACAATCTTAATTTACACTCTATTAACTATTAATTGAAATTGGCTAAATAATTTTCATGTTTTCATGGTTATTTGATGAAGCTTTAAGATAATTTAGAAACTTTTGCTAATTGTCTGTGCTCTCTTTTAGAACAATTTGATGTTTCTTTCCATCTTCACCTTTGTTTCAGTCTGTGGTTGTATTTTTTTTTAATACAGCCCTTGAAAATTTCAGCAAGTCCATTTACAAGTATGTCAACCACTGGAAGGATTTCCCATATCCAAAATTAGATGCTAACCGGCTCTCTGACAAGATCTTCATGCTGTTCCGGTACATAATGGAGAAATGGGCCCCGCAGGCCTCACCCATGCATGTGAGTGAGGTTTCAGATAGGCTCAAGTTGTAAATCCCCATACTGGTCAGACCAGATTTAGAGTTTGTTTCTATCTTATATATGTGTATCTTACACACACGCATACGCACACACACACACATATGTTCTAAACATACACACACACACACACTCATATGTGGCCTAAAATTTAGTGAACTTCTTTAGGTTCTTGCCAACACTTTAAGCTATTAAAGCAGTTTTTAAAAGAATATTTCCCAGTTAAATCATCAAATATGGAACTTCTTATGGGTGTCATTAGTTATGTTTTTGGAGGTATATTAAGTCTACCAATTTTTCTATCTACTTCAAGTCACTGTGTATTTGTGTCATTGTCCCACTCAAAGTTTTTGAAGAACAACAATATACCTGGATCCTGTTTCAGATGACAGAGATGTGTCAAAGATTGAAGAGAACAAAATCTCACTCTGGTATTTCAATGTGTGGGGAAAACAAACGAGTAAATGAGAGACTGTCAATTTTTGTATGTTTTATGTGTCATAAACTATATTTAACTGAATTGTTAACTTGACAAAAAGCAACAGGTCCAAAAAAACAAACTCTGGTTCTACTAGTAACACAATTAAATAAATAACATCAAAAGAATTCACTCAGCTGCACAAAAAATATTGCCATTTTTATGGTTCCTAAATGCCTATGATATATATTTTTAGGAGGCTTGGATACTTTTGGCTCATTATTAAGACAGAAATCAAAAGCAAGTTACATAGGTTTGGGTATCATCATAATTTAAATAACTGGATGATCTGGGATAGTGTCATCTAAGAACTGCATGAAGATCTGAGTGTGACAAAAACTGAGTTCTGGGAAAATGCAGAGGAATAACTCAGGACAGGATAAAGGGAGAGAAAAAGGAGAATGAGATTGCAGAAACTGAAAAACAAGTTTCAAAATAGGAAGGAAAGATGAACAGGCCATTACTACAGAAGTCAAGAAAGACACTGGAAAGTATGCAGTGCCCAGTAAGGGACATTAGAAGAACCATTGCAGCTGACACAGTCTCAAGTCAAATAAACGGTGGTGTAATGAGCTGGTAAGTTTTAATATGGTTTGTTGTAAAGTAGAACATTACACATCACCACATATATTAGCTTCAGAATGTAGGCTATCAAATTATACACTACACTGTTTTTACTTTAAAAAATCACTTTTTTGACAAAAAGATAGTGAGACTCTAGATTTTTATGACCAATCTTTGTCATATGTTCTGCTCTGGAAGTTGGTCTTCCCCAGTGTCAAATGGAAACTAGGTTACAGTGGACTAGGGGCAGGGGTTGTAAGAAGTAGAGGTAGGAAATTCAGAACAAAGCATCTTAACAAATTTACCCTAAGAAAAGGAGGAAAGTAAGTAGACTATTGTAGGGGGAATAGCGTGAGGGAAAACCAACGAAATAGTGTACAATGCTGTGTGATGTGAACAAGCATCAGCTCATCAAGGACAGAGAACCAACAATAGAGCCAATTCCCACCAAAGTCCAACTTGGTGATCCAATAAGTTTTCTTGTACTTACAGGCATTTAGGTGAGGGGTTAGGTACAGGAGCAGAAATGACTCCAAGACAGCTACATCATCAAAGCCCATCCCAACATGGGTAACAGTTCAAGGAAGGGAGAAGCTTATAGTGTGCTTCAAAACCTTCAGGTGGCTCTACCAAGATGAAGGGTGTCCAGGTAGCTCAGTTATTCTGAGCCTCTTCTAGGCAGCTCAGATGGTTTCTGCTTCTTTCAAGCAGTTCAGCTTGTCTGAGAAATTCTCTCAGCCATTCTTACTGCTTCTATATGCCTGGGAAAAGGAGGGGTTTAGTGAACCTTGTCTGTTTCAGGAACTTCCTGAAGGCACTAATTTTTTTTTATTTCCTGAGCTTATTAATAAGCTTTTCAGAAGGATGCAGTGTTTCACCTCCTCTTACATCTTACTGTTTCATCTTCATATGAACAACTTGTGTCTTGATTACCTTCTCTGCAAAGTGAAAGGTTTTCATCTCAGATGGTGAGGTATTCACTAAAAACAGACTTCCCCTCTAGAAAAAATGTTTCACCTCCCCTGAAAATACCCTATTGTTTTAATTTCCATCCTGTGTCTTTACAAGCTTCCCTACGAATGGAAGATTTTATTTAATCTTGAGGAAATATGGAGTCCCAAGGTATTTTATAATATCAGGAAATTTTTTAATTCATCAATATGTTGAAAGAAAGTGACTATGAGAGATTTGGTAAAGCACTTGTTGCACAAGTCTGATGACCTTTAATTTGGATCTCCAGGACTCACACAGAAGTCTGACATGGCAGGGCAGGCGTCTGGATTCTCAGCACACTCCTACTAGGAGTTGAGAGGCAAAGACATGAGAATTAGAGGAAGCTCTAGGCTGCTGAGCCTGACTAACACAAAAACAAACAAAAACAACCTCTCTCACAAGACCTACACCTGAGGTTGCTCAATTATGCACACATCTGCACATGTATACAAACACAGAGGGCAGAGGGATCATACACTGAAAACAAAGAACAAGTATTGAAACGAACATTGACATAGATGTGGTTACACATGCTGTTTGTTGCTCATGAATTTTCAAAAACAAAACAAAGCAAAACAGAATAGTTTTGTTTCTAAAGGTGTTTTTTTTTTCTAAAGTAGATTTTTGTATTTATGGAGTCCCCAAAGCACCCATACACTGAAAGCCATCCACAAAACATAGGACAGTGTCACCAATGATCATTGTTTATTGCCTTTATAGGCTTTGGCCATAATTAAGGCCCATGGCCCCACCGTGAGCCTGCTGCTGCATCGGGAAGACTTTTGTGAATTCGCGCTGAGCCAAATATCCTGGCTTCTCCTCCAATACCGAGACAAGGAGAATGATTTCTACATCACACAGGTGAGGGGGGGGGGCTCCATTTGAAACCTATCTGTGGACACCAAGTTTCAAAAAGCTTAGGGAACTCAAACACCTATTCGGTAGCCCCCTTTGGCCACGCGCTGGGGCATAGCAGAGAGCTCACCGCAACTGCTGACAGAAACTGCAAAAAGTAGGTAAAGAACTGGTGACATCAGAATCCCTATGAAAACTCTGTAACTGAAGCACGGTTGGGCTTGTTCTTCTTATAAAATGTACTCATTCGTTGTCCTTGATCTCCTGTGTGGCTGCCTCATTGGCAGCAGCAGTCCACTAACCCATGAGTGCTTCTGTTCTAGAGTCTGAAACAGATCCTCACTGCCGCAGTCCTCTATGACATTGTCCTTCCCAAGAACCTGAGAAGATCAATCCTCAGCAGTTTGCTGCACCAGGTAGGAAGTCCATGCCGTCGGATCTCTTAGTTCGGTTCTCATTATTTCTCCCCCTTAGCCTTCCACTTACTCTCTGATTGTTGTTATTCCCCCGCCCCCATTCAGATCTGCAAAGTTCCAGAACCACCAATAAAGGAGAACAAACTTGAAGCTTCAAGCTGTTTCCTCATTCTAGGTATGACCCAGCATCCCGAGTGCTAATAAAGAGAGCTCAAAGTGACAAAGATGGGCGAGTGTGTGCTGTCACTGGGACTGCTTGCAAACATACAGAATGTTCCTTAAGCTCACAGCAGCTCTGCCTAACCTTCTCCGCCCCTGCCCCTGTCCCGAGGATCGCAGGAGGAGTGGCATGGGTAGGGCAGTAAGTCGTGCCAGGATACCCAGGACACGGTAATTCTGGGTAGAGAATATTATCTGCTACCAACCAGAAGATTTTTCTGGGAAGCCAGCATGAATTTCTCACCCTAAAAGATAGGAGATTGCTTCCCTCTGAGTATATCAGACGCTGTGATATTTTCAAGTCCTAAGTCATGGCTTGATTCTTTGTCTCATTCTTGGTCATTCCTTCAATCTCAAGAACTTTAAAAGAAAAAAAATTCTCTCTCATCTTTCCCCCTTTTCTTTTGTCTTCTCTCTCCCTCTATCTCTCTCTTTGTTTTACTTCTGCATTACCATACGTCTTTCTGTCCTCTTTTAAATACCTGGCACAGATGAAAAAGGAGATGCCAAAGCCCCTGCATCAATCAGCACATTTAGAAACAGGCATTGGATTCCTCTGAGAGACCACCTCCTCCAGATCCCTCTTATGCCATTGCATATCTATTACAATTTTAAGTATTTTTTGACATTTTTTATTGGATACTTTTATTTATTTACATTTCAAATGTTATCCCCTTCCCCAGTTTCCCCTTTGGAAACCCTCTATCTCAACCTTCTTCCCCCTGCTTCTATGAAAGTGCTCCCGCACCCACCCACCCACTCCAATCTCACCTCCCAGGCATTTCCCTACACTGGGGCATAGAGCTTTCAGAGGACCAAGGGTCTCTCCTCCCACTGATGCCAGATAAGGTCATCCTCTGTTACATATGCAGCTGGAGCCATAGGTCCCTCCATGTGTACTCTTTGGTTGGTGGTTTAGTCCCTGGGGGCTCTGGGGAGTCTGGTTAATTGATATTGTTGTTCTTCCTATGAAGTTTCAAACCCCTTCAACTCCTTCACTCCTTTCTCTAACTCCTCCATTGGGGTCCCCATATTCAGTTCAATGGTTGACTGTGAGCATCTCCATCTATATTTGTTAGGCTCTGGCAGAGCCTCTGAAGAGACAGCTATATCAGGCTCCTGTCAGCAATCACTTATTGGCATCAGCAATAGTGTCTGGGTTTGGTGTCTGTATATGGGATGGATCCCCAGGTGGGGCAGTATCTGGATGGCCTTTTCTTCAGTCTGTGCTTCACTCTTTGTCCCCTATTTCCTTTAGACAGGAGCCATTCTGGGTTAAAAATTTGGAGATGAGTTGGTGGCCCTATCCCCCAACCAGGGGCCTTGCCTAACCTCTGGGTATGGTCTCTACAGGTTCTCCCTCCCTTTGTTAGGTATTTCAGCTAATGTCATCCCCATTGGGTCCCTGAAGCCTCTTGCTTTCCTGGGATTTTCTGGTGGCTACCCCCAGTTCCCCATCCCCCATTGCTACACACCTCTTTTCAATTTCCTGACCCTCTGTCTATCATCCCCATCTCCTCCCATACCTGATCTTGCCCCCGTTTCCCCTCCCCCTCCTCTCTTCCTCCCAAGTCTTTATCACCCTCTACCTCCTGTGAGTATTTTGTTCCCCCTCCTAAGAAGGACTCAAGCATTCACACTTTGGTCTTCCTTCTTCTTGAGCTTCATATGGTCTATGAGTGGCATCATGGGTATTCCAAGCTTTTTGCCTAATATCCACTTATCAGTGAGTGCATACCATGTGTGTTCTTTATTATCTGGGTTACCTCACTGAGGACAATATTTTCTAGTTCCATCCACTTACATGTATTTCACTTGTGTGTATGTCTGTGCGCTGTGTGTGTGCAATGCCTTTGGAAACCAGAATATGGCATTGAGTTACTTGTAACTGGAGTGAAAGATGACTTTGAGGCATTGTGTAGGTGCTGGGAACCAATCCATGACCGTCTAGATGAGCAATCAGTGCCATTGACTGCTGAGAAGTCTTTCCAGCCCTCCCTGTCCCTTCCCAACTCCTCTGATGGTGTACATTCTTCTTCCCTCTATGTCTAACTCAAAGTCACTTTACTCTGATCACTTCTAACTCACACTACTCTCCCTTGACCCAGGCATTCCATTGCTTTGCCCTACAGCCCTCTAGCTTCTGGGCTGCTGAGGCGTTGGTCCAGCCTCTGCCTCCATCTTCCTTGGTCTTGCCATGCCCCTTCACACATCCCTTTTCTTCTTATAGGGACATTAGTTCCTTTGAATTAGTATCCCTTCTACTAGCCTTCTCTAGATTGTCTTTGTAACATCCTTAACTTCTACAGGAGGCTAAGGACACAGGTTGGAGGACAGTAACCCAAGCTCTGCAAGTATCTTAGAAAACAAACTTCTCAGCTAGCTCTGCATTACTACTTACAGAACTACCAGTGCCCAGAAGTCACAAAACCCACCATGGAGGGTCCCTGACAGTCCTCAAGTGGAAATTCCTGTCCTCTCATTCACAAGTACCTTACCTAAGAAGAAAATGAGTCCCCCATATGTTACATGCTTGTGTACTTAGCATGTGCTAATACGAATCCCATATGTTACATGCTTGTGTACTTAGCATGTGCTAATACGAATCCCATATGTTACATGCTTGTGTACTTAGCATGTGCTAATACGAATCCTTTGAAGGTATTCTCACAAGCTTGGTATTTCTAAACCTGCAGCTCACGCCAACCCTGTAGACCTGCTGGATTTTTTTGATGAACAAATAAGAAGTACCAATGAGGCTGTTCGAACAGGAATCTTAACTCTGTTAAGATCAACTATCAATGCTGAGGGTAAGCATTAAAGATGAAGCCAGAATAGTTCATCAGCAAGACAGTCGCAAAGGCCCATTGTCCCCAAACTTTCTGCTACATCTTCTGTGTGACGTCACACTGAGGAAAAGCTGTCTTATTGGTCTTCTGTAACTTCCCCTGTCTAAGCAGGTATTTTCAGTTATTTTCCTTCTTTTGTGAAATTTACAAATGCATTTCACTGAGAAAGATAAAGAAACTCGAAGAGTTAAAATTTAAAAATTAGAAGTTGGAGAAGTTTGGTGAAGGGGTATAGAATTCTCTGCATTTAGAACAGACTAGAATGTGATGAATCACTGTATCACTTACTTCCAAAAATTACATTTTTATAATAGTGAACATGTTTTCATTAATATTTTTATTGTAATTGTCCACTGTATTTTTTCTTTTTTGTTACACTAAAAAAAAATGATATACTATAAATTCAGTAAAATGTGAGAATTCAATTTTTTTTGTAACATGGTAGGTTTAAAAGTCTAGTTGTTTAAGAATTGGCTGGTAACAATACAAAATAGTCTTAAATTTTACAGCCTGGGCATGGCATTTTCAATGCATGCTGTAATTTAACCTGTGATGGAAGAAACAGATGTAACAGAAAACTAAAAGGGTAACTGGCATGGTTAATGATCAGAAGACAGAAGAGATAGGAGAAGAAGGGGTATTGTATAGTGTTAGCGAGCAGAGCCTTCGATTTGTGGGCTTTGATTCTATAGGTTTTTACCAATTCTAGATCGCACTGTATTCCCACTGTTTCTGATCTTAGTTTCTCCTTTTGATTTTCAGAGCCCAAGTTTAGGAATCATACAACTTCAATTGAAAAGACAGTCAAACTTGTCATGGGTGACCTCAGTGTCAAAGTAAGGAATTTAACTGGCACTTCTATTTGGTTAGTGGTGGCTTTAGAAATGACTAAAATTATTCTGGGTCTTTGAGGATCTAGTGTGAAACGTTTTTATAAATTGTTCACTAATCACTGTCATTTTTTTTTAAAGAACTCAACTCCAAAAAATAATTTACATTCTAATTTACATACAGTTCTAAGGCTTCCCAGTGGAATTGTCTTAGTCAGGGTTTCTATTCCTGCACAAACATCATGACCAAGAAGCAAGGTGGGGAGGAAAGGGTTTATTTGGCTTACACTTCCACATTGCTGTTCATCACCAAGGAAGTCAGGAAGCAGGAGCTGATACAGAGGCCATGGAGGAATGTTCTTTACTGGCTTGCCTCCCCTGGCTTGCTCACCCTGCTCTCTTATAGAACCAAGACTACCAGCCCAGAGATGGTCCCACCCACAAGGGGCCTTTCCCCCTTGATCACTAATTGAGAAAATGTCTTACAGTTGGATCTCATGGAGGCATTTCCTCAACTGAAGCTCCTTTCTCTGTGATAACTCCAGCTGTGTCAAGTTGACACAAAACTAGCCAGTACAGGAATCAAAGAGTTTTCCCATCCCAACTCTGTGATGTTCTTCAAATAGATTTTTCTAGGTTACTTGCAAAGATGCTATGTGCTGAAGAGAGGCTCAGTGAGAAAATGTACCTGCTGCTAAGCATAAAAACCTGAGAGTTAATCCTGAGCACCCATATGTTGGAAGGAAAGTCTCATTCCAGCAAGTTGTCCTTTTATCTCCACATATGTGCTGGAGAATGCATGCAACCATGCACATGCACACACAAAATAAATAGAAATTTTCTTTAAAAAGATGACTACCAAATGTGGGTTAAACAAGAACAACAAAACACATGCTAACCGTGAGCAGAGGAAAGAATAGTAGCAACTACTGAATACTGAGAGTGGAAGAAAGAATCTTCCCTGGGAAAGAGCACTGGTTATCCAGTACCAAATGGTCAGTCCTAAAAACATTCACATTCAAGAAACACTATACACACAGAGCATTTTGTATATACATATTTTGCAAATCTATTACATATACGTGTGCGTGTGTGTGTGTGTATGTGTGTGTGTGTAGTAATAATGAAAAGGGAGGCCATAGATATGAAACAGAACATGGAGAAATCTATGAGAGGATTCAGTGGGAATGGGAAAATGATATAATTATATTATAATTTCAAAAAGAAATATTTCTTTAAAAGATAGTGCACCTTCTTCCCAAAAATAAGCCATGGGTCTTTTTCTTAGCGTAGATGTCCTATTTTCAACCTGAGAACATCAAGATTAAGTCATATAAGTGGGAAATTGCTGTTGTTTCCTGTATCTTGTTATTCGATTGACATTTTTCATGTTAGAAAAGTAAAAACAAGAAAAAAATGAATGATTATTTTAATTTTCATATGAAATAGTAGTTTGGAATACATGAAAAGAACGAATTTCTCCCTAAGAGATTCTGGAATAAATCATGATTGAGTAAAAATGTATACTTTTAAAGTTCCTACCTTTGGATGGTTCCGAAGTTGGCAGGCACGTGGAAGGGCCACCCTCTCCTCTGTGAAGCATAAATCATTTCAGTTGTATTACTCCTCGTCCAGGTAAGGAAGTCCACCCTTCTTCTCATCCAAACCATGTGTGAAAAAGGATACATCGAAGCTCGGGAAGGATGGCCCTTGATCGATTATATCTTCTCCCAGTTTGCCATGTCCAACAGGAACCTGGTATGAGCATGCTACAGTTTTGATTGTAATTATCCTTCAAGTGAAGTTGGCTCAATAAACCTCAAAGAAAGTGATGGCGCCCAAGTACAAGCTCTGTCTAACCATTTTTATTATTTCTCTAACCCCCTGGTTCTCTCAGATCCCTTTCCCTTTCACTGACTTCATTTCTCATTTAAAACGAATGTACCCTAGGATAAATCAGTTTTCTCTAAGGAAGCAACATATCCTCCAAGGGCCTCAAATGAGGGAGGCCGGATAATTTAAATGGCTTCAGACACAACTTCATACTACAGTGGTGACTTAGTTTGTTTGAGCCACAAACACAAAAATACCTTGAGCTGGGCGGTTTCTAAACAATATTTAAGAGTCTGTTTCTGGTGAGATCTTCCTCCCACACAGTGCCTTCTCAGTGTGGCCATTCTTGATGTAGGGACTGGCTGATTCTTAGGTCTTTTCCTCAAAACTCCCATTCAATCACATACCTACAACCTAACCACCCTTGGATCACCACCATTATTTATACCATCACTTTGAGGTTTAAGATTTCAACATTTGAGAATGTAGGAGAAAAAAACATCCAGGCCATAGCAACTGAGACTAGCTTTCCATCTAGGAGTGTGTGAGAGATCTCAGCCATTCTAGGAAGAGGGTCACAGCTGAAATTAGAATCCATTCCACTGGCAAACAGTGATTTGCATTTTCTTCCCTAGAGAAAATGGTAAAAGCCTAGATGACAGAGAAAAAGGACAGCATCGAAGAGAGCCTTAGAACCTTTCTTTTGATGTTTCAGCCAACCCTGTATCTTCTAGCCCATTTCTCCAATGGCAACATGATTGGTATTAGGGATCCAGATCAGTGATTCCATGAGCCCTTAAGATGACCATTAATGTCTTCTACCCGAAGTCTGAAAACACACCAAAGTAAGGCTAAAGAAAGTTGTTTATCATGTCTTAAAGGAAAACCCAATTAAATCTAACTCTCAAGAAGATGAAAATGGAGAAAAATCTGTTCAAGAAACAAGCCTTGAGGTCTTAAAATCCCTGGATCCACTGGTCATTGGGATGCCCCAGGTAAGGGACTTTCTTCTGTTCTTTATTTTTTGGATTTTTTTTTCAGTAATTTACTTTTTTTTTAATTCACTTTACACCCTGATTGCAGCCCCACCTCCTTCCTTTCCTTCCAGTCCGGCCCTTACAAATCCCTCCAGCCATGACTCCTCTTCACCTCAGAGAAGGGGGAGCCACCATTGGGAACCACCCCACCCTGAGACATCCAATCCCAGCTGGACTAAGCACATCCTCTACCACTCTAGGCAGGGGAAGGGGATCCAGTGGCAGGGAATAGAGTCTGAGACAACCCCTCCTCAATGAGGGACTTTCGTTGCCATTTAAGTTACTGTGATCACCTGTCTAGGGACCTGCTCACTTGGGGTTAAAGGCATGAGTTTGCACAAGGTTAGATAGTCTTAACTTTCTTGATACTCTGTAAGAACTGCAGTTTGATGCTCAGTACACAGCTGAGGGATGTTTCTCAAAGCCAGGTAAACTCTACAATTAAGGCAATGGGTATGGGTAACCTATGCGTGGAGAGTACATTTCAGTTCATAGAGATTCTAATATATTAATGCTCTTAAGTTATCTTAACTTACCTAGAAATATTGCAGTGTTAATGTGCCCAGGCTCAGGGATAGTTGGAGACAAAGTTAATCTAAACTCCAAAGCGAAGATCCTAAGAAACTATTTTTCTTGAGCAAAGTAACCTGAAAATAAATTTTGATGACTTAAAATCATTGTTCCAACCAGGATGCAATCAAAAGGGTCTCCCCCTCCAATTACAGTCTGAGTCTTCATCCAGGCTAGTATATAGTTCTTGAGTTATTTGGAATATTTGTTTCAGAAGCATATTTTGAAGCTATAAACCTAATGAATCAGCATATCAGAGTCTACATCTGGAGAAAAGTACCAGTATTTCTGGTGCACACTAAAGTTTGAAACCTTCTTATCAAAGAGTCAGTGAAGTAGAAGAAAAGAAATATATCACAGTATTCTTGACATTTAGAATTCCCTGACTAAACGTCAAAGAATCTGGCATATTGAACTATTGCCTCGTGTATGATGAACAAATGAAAATGTTAATCAAAGGCTAAATACAGAAAAGAATCCGTGTGGGGACCCCATGGAATGGCACACAGACAGCCTTAGAGAAAGAAACTATCAGTCCAGATGCCAGTTATAGGAGTCATACAGCAGCACCCATATACAAGCGAAACTGGGGGGTGGGGGCATGAGAAGTCTTACAGGGAAATGGGGGAATTCATGATTAAATACAAGTTGCCAATACGCAAAGCCCAAGCTGATGCAGAACAAGGAGAGCTGCAAAGGAGCCACAAAGCACAAGGAATAGCCACTCCCAGTCGTCCTCTTGTCCAGTCATCCTCTCGTCCCCATTCTCACCAGAACAGTGTCACTTCAGCGTTGAAGTTGGAGAAAGCATGTGGGGTAGTTTCAGTCGTCACTTTGACAAGAAGAACCCTGGCATTGTGGAGGGAGCTCAGAGACGCAGGTCTACCCTTAGTGCCTCCAGCCATCATTCAAAGTGAAGAATTTTTCCACTCCAAAGTCAAGAAACAACTCCAGGGAGAAACACCCACCCACGCTCACTACAACTAGCACTCAAATGTGAATGCGTAGACATGCTTATTTCTCTTGGACACGACCTGAAAACTGAAATACTGACACACAAAAGAGGATATTCTCAAACAAAAGGGGGAACATAAGACGATATTAGGAAGTATGGAAAACGAGAAGTAACACTTTGCATGTGTCCTACAGGTGCTGTGGCCTCGAATCCTGACTTACGTGGTACCCAAGGAATACACAGGAACACTGGACTACCTGTTTAACATCATCCGAATTCTAATCATGGCAGAAGAGAAGAAGAAGCGTGATATCCAGGAGTCAACAGCACTTGTCGTCTCTACAGGAGCTGGTTCGTACATCCATAAATAAAGTAAAACTTTTCTGTTCTGAGAGACTCATTCCAGAATGGCTACCAACCACACTTTGAGCTCATACCTGATCCCAGTCTGAATTTCCCCGGGCCCCCTGCGGTGATGATGAAAATTGCTTTCTCTTTCTAGTGAAACTTCCTTCACCCCAGCAGCTGCTGGCACGACTTCTGGTGAGTGACCAAAATGGGATAAATTTAAGCTGATAATACAGACAGTTTGGGTTAAAATAAAAATTCTGAGAAAAAGAATGCTAAACACTTTCAAAGACACAGTGAGAGGAATTGATAATTCTCTGTTACACTGATGGCATTTATAAAAACTTACTACTGACAAGATAATCTTCTGACTCTGAAACTCTTACCAAACTTAAATTATTTCAAAATAAACATGGGATGCCGGTTCAGACCTAAGATGAGCCCACCAAAATTAAAATTAAAATAAACATGTACTGAATCTCATGCCTAAGTACCATCAATCAAATCCCATATCTACAATGTAGATTTCTCTTCTCCATATCTTGCCACAAACATATCCTTATTTCAAACAATAGTCTACATGTCCTTATTTAATTAGTGAGTAAATCCAAACATTGATTCTTTCCATTAAGTTTTTTGTTCTTTGTTTCCATGTATTTTTTTTCACCTTCATCCTTGGGCCAAAAAAAAAAAGAATGAAAGGAAGGAAGAAAGGGAGGGGGAGGGGAGGGAAGGGGAGGGAGGGGAAGAGGAGAGGGGGGAGGGAAGGAAGGAAGGAAGGAAGGAAGGAAGGAAGGAAGGAAGGAAGGAAGGAAGGAAGGAAGGAAGGAAAGAGAACAGAAATGGAAGAGTAGTCTAAATATTAATTTTGTCCTTGAGAAAGAAGAGAGTTAGCTTATTTGTTAAAAGAGCATCTAATTTAGGGATGAGAGGAAAATGTGAGGACAAAGCAAAGATGGGCCCTTTACACACATTCTCACTTGACCATTCCCTGCTCTGCCTTGTAGGTAGTATCTATACTGGCCAGTTTAGGGCAGTTGTGTGGGGTCGGTGCAATAGGTCTTCTGAAGATTATGCCTGAGATAATCCATCCTAAGCTGGTAGAGATGTGGAAAACACGAATGCCTGCATTTCTGCAGCCTCTGGAAGGTATGTGAGAGTGTGGCTGTGTCTTTATGCTAGGAGACAAGACCATAGAGAAATGCTGCCCCATTTTTCTGTAACCCCATAAGGCAACAGTACTCATTTTAGGCAATTAATGCAGTGAGCATGATAGGTAAGGCAGTCAGCTCTGCTTTGTTTGACTTGACTCCTTACCATCTAGCTCTCAACACGTCAGAATAGCAGCTTTATGGGAACTTTTCTTTTTGCTCTGTTTTTGTTTTTCCTGGCAAATACAAATATTTTCCTTTGCTATTATCTAAGAGGTAGCTGCATGCTGATACATGCTTCTAATTCTAATAATTGAGATGGGCAAACATTCTTATTCAAAGTCACTCTTAGATACACAATGAAGTTTGAGGCTAGCTTGGGCTATATGGTTTTTAAAGGGGGCAAGGGGATAAAGGTCTTGGTGGGTAAAGGCACTTGCCATGAAACATGACAGCCTGAGTTGGGTCTCCAGAACATGCATGGTAGAAGATAAACAGTCTCTGAGAGTTGTCCTCTGACGCCCATATGTGTTCAGTATGCATATGCATTGGAGGGGTGGGGAAGGGCACGTACATACTTGTGCATACACACTCACACACGTTACAGCTTTCCAATGCAAAAGGAAAACACCTGAAAAACATTGTTGATGTTAAAATATGCATTACAAAATGTGTTCATTTCAGTCATTAATTCTGAAAGTAGCAAAAATAATATGTTATCATAGATTAAGGACACTGTCTATTTGACAAGCAATTTAAAGTTGCCAACACAGTAAATTTCATCTCAAAACACTCATCCTGAACAAAGAGAAAGCTTGATTTGTACTCTTCCACTGGATGTTGAGTCGGGGAGAATTGAAGTTGGCTGATTTGAAGTTACAACATTCATTCTCATCTCTAGGAAGTAATGCCAGCATCGTGCTGTGGGAAACCATGCTATTACAGGTAAGGGTGGGTCCTACACCTCTGATGAGCAGCAGCAGGTAAGGGGGCATCCTCAGGAACTCTTGATGATGGAGGGTAAATTAGCTCATTATCCCTCTTCTTATTAACAGCAAAAGAATGCATTGCAAAGAGCATGTAGCACCTTGGCTTGAGAAAAGGATTAGCATTTTAAAATCATCATCATCATCGCTTAAATCTTCTTTAAGTCTTAATGGAAACAGCAATGTTTGTTCTTCAGTGTGTTTAAAGGGAGTTTAAGGAGTCATGATGATTGTACTTAGTATCTCTCTCTTTCTTACATCTTGACTTCTCCAGAATTTTTATCCCCTTCATTCCTTGGTAGTTCACAAAACACAGATGAATGTGAAGCCCACTTCTGGGTCCAAAATGGACTCTTTCCTTCTGCCTGTTTCTTGTTATCCTCTTCCACTCCTGGTTTCTAAAACCCAAAGGGCCCCTGCTGTATCCTTTCTCCAGAAAACAGTCTCCTCTGTGGCCAAGAAACTCCTCAGACGTTTAAATCTAAACAGTGCTTGGGGAATGTCAAGTTGCAGGCAGGAGTGGGCAGGGTTTCCAGCTCAGGAAGCCAATGGCAATGAAGAAGCTCAGAGACAGGGAGGGGTTTTTTTGTTTTTTGTTTGTTTGTTTGTTTGTTTGTTTGTTTGTTTGTTTGGTATGGCACATTTCCCATCATAATCTGTCTGCATAAGAATTTCTGGTGGCTTCTTGAGAATGCCACTTTCCAGGCTAGCAGAATAGCTAGGCAGATCAGAGAGCTTGTCTCCAAGACTGACAACCCAGAGTCCCATCCCCATTTCTCTATGGTGGAAGAAGAGAACCAACCCCCACAAATTGCCTTTGCACCTCCACACATGCACCAATAAGTAACTAAGTAAATGTTTGTTTAACTGCAAAAGTGTTAGTTTTCAGTGGCCTCCCCATGTTACTTCCTCTGCCTCTTTTCAAAGCTTCTTCCAAAAATCAGCATTTGTTTCTTTTTGATTATATATATATATATATATATATATATATATATATATATACACATATATATCAGCTGGTCCTCTGTTCTTACATTCCTACTTCGCTTATGTCCTCCTTCCTGTCTCAAAATCCCAAGCACGCACTTACTAGCTACTGGTTTTAAAATAGCTTTTTGTGATGGGGAATTTATTTTTTTTTCTAGCAGGAAGCCTTGAGAACAGTTCCTTTCCTTCTTCCATTCCTGAGTATGCAACTAATCTTTTTTTTCAAAGCCATGTAACATATGTTCTTCTCTCAAAGTTCCAGGACTATTTCATTTCTTTTCTTTAAGAGGCCCACTAACTGAGCTCCAGTTTTAAAAGTACACACAATCTTTTCATGGGCTTTTGACATTAAGTGTTCTTTTCTAAGCTTAGAAAAAAGGGAATATAAGAGAAATCATATGTTTTAGAAATCCTAACAGATTTTTGTCCTCCAATGAGATTTAAAAAAGTCCTTTTAAGACATCATCCCATGAAGCAATAAAAGGATTCAAGAATCTACCCTCTGATTCTCTTTGGGAACATCTGGTGAGATCAAGAAGATCCACTTAGAAAAGGGCAAGTTGGTAGAAATGCACCTGTGCCTCTCTTTGGTTCTTAAAGACATTTCATTCCCTCTTTGAAAGCTCTTTCTCACTCTCTCTCTCTCTCTCTCTCTCTCTCTCTCTCTCTCTCTCTCTCTCTCACACACACACACACACACACACACACACACACACACGCACGTGCACATGCGCACTCTCATATTTCATAAGCAATTTGGCACACAAACATGGAATTTTTCCAACTCTATCAAAATTTGGAAAATGTTAACTGAAATTTGTTTCTGGTTGTATTCTATTTTAATCTTTGTATAAGTTTTGTTTAATAGAGGAAAGGAAAGTACTTATGTAATTTCTACATCTGTGTATTTTAGTCTTAATGGGAATTCAGAACATATCAGAAAGTAGTTTTTAAAATAAATGAAGGGAAAGGCTCCAAAATAACAAGTTACTTAATGAGAAAGGAACGGCCCCAGTTATGTATACATTTATACTTTAGAAAGTGAGATAAGTAACAGGAAAGCCCCCAAAATAGTCAAACTCACTTCTACCTTCCACTTCCTGCAACAGTTGCTCAAGGAATCTTTATGGAAAATCAGTGACGTGGCCTGGACCAGCCAACTGAGTCGGGACTTTAGCCTACAAATGGGCAGTTACTCCAACAGCTCAATGGAGAAGGTTGGTTTTCCAACAAAAAGACTTTGGAATCCACCTTATGTCTGCTTAACCTCCATCTTGTCTTGAGTACATTCAAAAGGAGAAAAAAATGGCTAGAGGAAAGAGTTCCCTTAGGTCCCTTGCTGAGGGCTGAGTACTTCCTTCTCTTCACCCAACATGTAGACCAACATGCTTATAGGCACCCATCCATGTTTAAGGACTATTGACATACATAGGTATGCACTTGGCTAAGATCCAGAGATCTCTAAAGGAGGAACAATGGACACAGGAAAGTCAATCTCAGCACAGGTTAAATGCCAGTTTGTGCACTAATTTCTGTTATGCCATTTTTACAAGCTAGGCAACCAGACATAACTCTAAATTTCAGCAAGGTTAGAGGCAAGATGTTTTTCAAAATCTAGTTCTTGCATTCAATTGTATCATGCCCATAGCTCTCTACCTTGTAGGGTTCCATTCTAAATGGGATTTTAATCCAGAGTCTGCTGTGTATTCCTAATGTAGCCTGGGGGGGGGGAATATTTAAATCTCTGACTCTTCACAGCATTCAGGATTTGATCTATGTCAAGGGTTCGAGAGATGCAGAAGCAGGTCCCTAAGCAAAGCGACCAGTACAATATGTGTGCTGGGTATGAAAGCAGCTTTGATCATGGTCATTATTGGATTAAAATCACTTATAAATTTCAGTTTTCTATAGAGATATTTAAGATTTACAATTTCTAACACCAAATTCAATAATGAGTTATTACCATTATTAAACTTCAATTCTTCTATCTAATTGTCAAAATTCTCTGTCCTGATTCACACTTAGTTCAGAATACCAGCTTTCCAGACTGCTCCACAAAGCCTGCAGATGCAATTAAAACTTTGTGAGCAAGCCTGCTCTACAAAGCAAGTTCCAGGACAGCCAGGGCTGTTACACAGAGTAACCCTGTCTTGGAGGGAGGAGGGATATGGAAGACTTTGTGAGCAGTGCCTAGTCATCATTGCACAAACTGGCCCTATGTTCTTGATGTCATATCGCTCATCCAGGACTTTCCAAACCTACAATACTGCTCCAAGATAATCACCCTCTGAAGAGCCAGACCAGTTTTGAGGAGGATGTTAAAAATATATATATAGTTGTACTCTGTAGTTCAAGCTAACTCAGAACTTCATAGCAATCCTCCTACATCAGGTTCCTACGTGCTCAGATAATAGGCATGAGCTACCATGCCTGGAGAGACAACAACTTAAGCAGTGAGATCTCTCAGTTGCTCAATCCTTACACTAAAAACAAGTAAAGTAAAAGTATACCAGTTAGTTTTTCCTGTGTAACAAGCTACCAATAATGGTCTGAAATAAAGCCACTCAACAACTGGCTCTACAGCCCTATACTTTGAGTAGTTGTCTCAGAAATGAGCTTGGCTGGGCTCAGCTTTCATTCTTCTCAATTGGGCTTGCAGCATAAACTAGAGTTTGATTCACACATCATAGCTTAGCTAGGACAGATTGTTTCTAGTCCATGTACTCTCAGTCTCATTTCCAACTGGTTAGTTTATGCTTAACCTCATACAGTAACAACATATGAGGTCTTCCCTGGCCATGGGAGGAAAAAACAGTTAAAAATTCCAGCATGGAGGAGGGAGGTATCCAGAAGCTCCATCCCTAGCTGCAAACTACTGTCAGATATCTGCTAAGGAAGGGAGATGCACTTTTCTTTGGTTGGAGTTAGAGGAAGCAATTGGTAGGTTACCCACACCCCAGTGGAGGACTCCCATACACAAGTTCATATGAGCATCACTAGATTTAATGGGATGGGATGTAGATGGGAGATATGTTAGAGGGGGCCAAGGAGAGCTGGAAGGGGGCAGTGAGGAATGAGTATAACCGAGAGACATTGTATACATGTATACGTTTTCAAAAAGAAGCTATAGAGAATGAACCTGTTAGGAAAAGATTCAGAAGGAGTGCAGGAAGCTCCAACGAAGACAGAGCCTGAAAGAATGCTGTCAAGAAGAGAGTGTGTGAGATATGCAGATATTAGGCAATTATAAGTTAATGCCTCCTGGTTTGTTGGTTTGTTTGTTTTTCCTTTTCTTATGACTAATTCAACTCTTCCCTCTTTTCATACATCTTGCTTTCCTAACTTTTGAATTCTCCTGCTCATCTTTTGTCTTCCAGAAGTTTCTTTGGAAAGCCTTGGGGACTACCTTAGCATCCTGCCAAGACAAAGACTTTGTGAGCTCACAGATCAACGAGTTCCTGGTTACTCCCAGCCTACTGGGGGACCACAGACAGGTGCGATCCCTTTCAAGTTCCCTCTTCCAGTGCTAGCTTTTAATCCCAACCACAAAACCTTGGAACAATCCTGGTCTGTCTTATTAAACAGTTATTCACTAGTACCATTACTAGTAGTACCAGTATTATTCACAAAGTCCAAAAGAATCCCCCCCCTGAAAAGAAAAAAGTTTCCCTGTTTAAATGTCAGTACCTCACTTCTTTTTGCCAAGTGTGTAAAATTCCTGAGAAATGCATTTCAAATACTGTTGCTCTGTGATGTGTCTCACTTCTGGTTTCTTGGAGTATGACAATGACCAGTGAGATCATTAAATTTTCAAACTGAGAGTGACCTCAATGGTCATCTAGAAAGAATATGAGCATGAACCTAAGAGATACAGGGAAGTATTTTTATTCACTCCCTACTTAGCCTAGGATACACCACTGCCAACCTCCATGCTATGTAACTCGGGTTCTTCCAAGGTCAAACTGAGGATAAACACATAACAGAGTCCACAGTTGAGCTTGAACTTTACTGAGCCTTTTCAAATGGGAGGGGAACTTGAGGGAAATGGAGAAAGAAAACGAAACAAAAGCTTTGAGATATATCTTTGGATTTGAGGGCTCCACCAAGGTTGAACCATAAGTGTGCCCTTCTGGCTTTCTCCCATGTTCTGGAGCAGTTCAGCACTGAATAATTGAGAGTCCATTTGTCTAGGAACTGGCTTTTGGTGGGCTGAAATGGCAGGTAAATTAGACAAATAAAGGCACAGTGTCATGGGGTAAGCATACAAATAGTCTACACGATCCAAAGGAGTTTATATCTTAGGGTGGTGACTAAGACCATAAGCTGTCAAGGGAGTGTGCCAATTGCTTGCCACTGATAGTGGCCCATGTCTACGAACTAAAAACAGTACCATAGTTGGCCAAATGAAGTACGACAGCAACCATGAAACAAATTGCCATCAATGAACCATGACAAAATTCTTGTCAGACTCATAAGGAAGATTTTATGGCGACATCTACAGTGGGCAAGTAAGGTAGGAAGACCTTTATCATTATAATATGATACCAGCAGCTCCCAAGAACCAGCCCTCAAGAATCAAAGCACCTCAGATATGAGGCCGTTTCAATAGAGTATTGACTTCAAATTTTTTCAATAAACATAGTCGATAATAATATATTACCTAGTTCAAAATGCCTAAAAATAACAGGTTTTAGGTGTAACACACACACACACACGCATGCATGCATGCAATATAGGTATTTAGAACAACAAATATATTCAGCATGATTGGAACATCCCACAGTGTCGAATGTGTATCAGAGCTTCACACTGTACCATTTAAATATATGTACTCCTTATCTGCCAGTTGGGAATAAAAGTTAAAAAAAAAAAAAAAGCTAGCGGTGCATCCAAATTCTTGAGGATCACCTGTAGGCCTCATGGAGCACTGACCTTTATGATCACTTCCTCAGTTCTCCTGAGAGGCATCAGGCCTTTGCAGTTACTTTGTATTTGAAGCTCTCCCTCATAGGAATCCCAGCAACTCACATTTGTGCTAGTCAGGGCCCTGCTTCTGCTCAATTTTAATGTGTTTGCACAAGAATTTCTACCTACCTTACATATATCATGGATTTTGTCGAGTCTTCACCAGCCACTGTGTCCTCCCTTTCTGGATCCTGTAGCATTAGTTGTATACACTATAGAGTTCCCCTGTTGCCTCAAAGCTGTCTAACTACCTGTGTACTCCACAGGGATAGGGATATCAGGGTGCTCCATTCAATCCCCAGTGACCAGAAAAGTGTCTGGTACACAGTGGTAAGTATTCCAGTAGTATTGACTGAACGCATGACTACACTCAAAACTCCATTCCTTCTGATTTTAGGGAACAACATCAATTTTAGGATTCTGCGCTGAGAACCACTTGGATATTGTTTTAAACGTTCTTAAAACATTCCAAGACAAGGAGAAATTTTTTGTCAATCGATGTAAGGTAAAGGAATAATTTTCTCGGAAGCTCATAATTCTCTCAGAGGCAAACAATATTTATTTCTTCAATCAATATCCCTTTTTCATACTATTCTTAGCCCTTGCCCTCAGTCCTTAACCTTGACATTGCGGGATGGCCAACTGTCTAACTAAGAAGTCTACTCCACTTTCTCTGGCACTAGTGCTAACCAAGAAAGCTTAAGTGTGCCTATCTTTGTCCTGTCACAGCTTCAGTGATATACCCTGCTTCCCTGAAGGAGGGGTGGGATGGATACTAATTAACAAAAGATTCATGGCCTGCCCGTATCACAGTCCATCTTGTTGGCATTTGTACAAGCAAGAGTGTTTGTTTTAGCATCACTGTAATCATCTCAATCCAGTTAACCAACCCTTGTGGTGCTCCACCAGGAAAAAGACAAAATATGAGAAAAGGATTCTTTCACATGGTTTATATCTCTCTTCTTTTGTCTTCAGGGTATTTTTTCTGGGAAAAAAAGTCTGACAAAGACTGACCTCATCTTGATCTACGGAGCTGTGGCCCTCCATGCCCCTAAGCAGCAACTTCTAGCCAGGCTTGATCAAGACATCATGGGTCAAATCCTGCTTCTCTATGGTCAATGTTGTCAGGTAACCCCGGTCACAGGACTGACTCTACTTGCAGGCTAGGGCTGCCTTACCTCACAGAGGCTCAGCTCCTAGGAAAATCACCTAGGCCAAAGGGATACAAACCAGACCAATAAATAAAATGTAGCGTGTTAGAGAACACATGAACAGAGACATTATTTTATGGAATAAGGCTAAATGTTTTGTTTATTTCCTGAGTCTTTGGACACAGCATGTCCTTTGTCTCTCCCAGATGCCTTCCCAGGCCAGGTGTATCCATGGTGATCTCAACCTTCTTTGAATATAAACAACTGCCCCACACCACTGTAGGTCCACTGGCTTATCACTTCCTTGGTATATTAATCTTCCAAGTATAACTCAGTGTCAGCTATTTAATCTCTCATTTGTCACCCATGACATTAAATCACAAGCACCATGTATTTATTTTTAATATGACCAAAATGTGTCATTTATCAAGCTACTCAAGCCAACTCATCTTGTGTCACTTCTTCCTCTGCACTCAGCCCAGGCACACTGACCTCCTTGACATTTTTCCATGCTACAAGTGTGAGTCCAGCCTCAGAAGCCACAAAACTGAGTCACAATTCATCTGAAACTTCTTTCCCCCATAGCACTTTCTTTATTTATCTTGAGAACTGCTCCATACTTGTTACCACTTCATATCCTCTTGGCAGGCCACAGTCAAGCTGACCCAGCCCTGAAGAGTCAGTCACCAAGGGGTTGAATTCAAAGTTTAGCTTTACAGCATGGGTCTCCAGAAAGGTTGGTTAAGTAGGTCACAAAAATAGTCTGCAAATCTGTAGACTTGCAAGACTTGGGAGTGATTCTTATCTGAAAGCAGGTATGTGGAAGTCTCCCTGATTGTCTCCACATTTGCTTCTGCCTTCCCCTGCAGGGCCTCTTGATGTCAGGATCTGATAGAATTTTGCACTGATGTGAACAAAATAAATTCACAGAGAAACAACTTAAGGGAGTGAAGTTTTAAGCTGGCTCACAGTTTCAGAGAGCTCTTTCCATGGTTTATGGTATCAGGAGTACAGGCTGAAGTTTCTCCGTGGCACACAAGAATGATGGGGGATAAGAAAATGCCAAGAACAAGATACTCCCTATCTTCTGAGCTCAGCCCCACCTCCTAATATTTCTAAAATCTCAAAATAGTATCATTATCTGAGATCAAGCACAAAACTTGAGCCTCTGGGGGACATTCTACATACAGGCCATAATATTGCCCTTGGCTCATATTCCTATATGCATGTGATAAGAATAAGTTCGTAGGGAATTCATAAAATTTTAGATATCAGCACATGCCAGGAGAAGGATGCAGAGCAGTAAGTCCCACGCCTTAGACCCCAGAGAATTGTCTGACAATCAGTTATTCAATAAGTCAGTTTTTAAGAATAAATGACAAAATCTGGTATTCCCTAGTAGTTCTAGGGAAATGTGTCCCTGTCAGGAAGAACAAAGAGAGTGGCACTCACTGATCTCAGATCTGTCATCCAGGAGTTTACAGAACGTGAGATGTTATCAGGCATGGAATCAATGAAAGTGGTCAGGGTACAGCAGAGTAGATAGGCTAGGTCAGATCAGTGGTCTGACTGATCGTTGTCTCAGCTCTGGTTCTGCGAAAGGTCCTGAGGAAATTGTTAGCACTGCCGTCACTTACAGGGAGCAGTCTCATTCCTGTGAGGACAGCCTATGAGGTGCAGCCTCACCATCACTAACAATCACACTCATTTCAAGGACAATCTGTCTGACAAGGCTCACTGTCACTTAGAAATGACTTCAGTCTCCTACTATAAAAATGTTGACCAATCGATCATGGCATTTCTAATATCCAATGTAACTTCAAGAGAATGAATCAGGAAGGGGTCAAAGTCCTAAAATAGAGCCAGAGAGGGTCAACCTAGAATCAGTTATGCCAAGGAATCTCACTCATCAGGCCCTGATTCTGTTGCCCTCAAGTCTAATAAGCAACAATAAGGATTTTTTTAATTATAAAATTTCTTGTGATACACTAATTTTTAGTCATCTATCAAGGCAACACTACAAAAATAAAAGAAAATAGAGATAATCAAAATGAACATGAATGTGTTTTCAGAGTATGAAATTCTGATAAAATATAACATGTGAAAATGAAACAAAGAAAATACATAAGCCTTATAGGTAAATGTGGCTAGGACATTATAATAAAAATAATTATTGTAGATCCTTTTAAAAGCTATTAGAAACCTAATCTTTTATATAAAATAAAATCTGGTGTGTTATGGTATGCTTATAATCATGGTGCTTGAGAAGATGAGGGAGAAGAGTTTGAACATTTAAGAAAAATCAATAAAATATCAGCAAATAGAATTTAAGGCTATGAAAATCCGGCCTACATAGGGCCACAAGCCTCTTCCGGTCAGAAAAGCATCGGGGTAGCGAGGGCGCATGATCAGCTGACACTCGCCAGCTACCCACAACACCCGCCACAGGATCTTAAGACTTCTGGTGAGTGGAACACACCTTCTGCTCCAATCCAATTGCGTGTGGGACCTGAGACTGCATTAGTTAGGGAAGCAGAAAACCGGCCTGAGTAGGACCACAGGCCTCTTCCTGCCGGACCAGCACCGGGGTAGCTAGAGCGCAGGGTCGGCTGACACCCGCCAGCTACCCACGACCCCCGCCACAGGATTTTAAGACTGCTGGTGAGTGGAACACAGCTTCTGCTCCAGTCCAATCACGCGGGACCTGAGACTGCTTTGGTTGGGGAGAAAGAAATCCGGCCTACATAGGGCCACAAGCCTCTTCTGGTCAGAAAAGCACCGGGGTAGCTAGGGCGCAGGGTCGGCTGACACTCGCCAGCTACCCACAACACCCGCCACAGGAGCTTAAGACTTCTGGAGAGGGGAACACAGCTTCTGCTCCAATCCAATTGCGCGGGACCTGAGACTGCATTAGTTAGGGAAGCAGAAAACCGGCCTGAGTAGGACCACAGGTCTTTTCCGGCTGGACCAGCACCGGGGTACTGCCAGCTACCCACGACCACCGCCACAGGATTTTGAGACTGCTGGTGAGTGGAACACAGCTTCTGCTCCAATCTTTAAACAGTGACAACGACAACAACTAACCCCAGAGATTACCAGATGGCGAAAGGTAAACGTAATAATCTTACTAACAGAAACCAAGACCACTCACCATCATCAGAATCCAGCACTCCCACTTCACCCAGTCCAGGGCACCCCAACACACCGGAAAAGCTAGACACGGATCTAAAAGCATATCTCATGATGATGGTAGAGGACTTCAAGAAGGACTTTAATAACACACTTAAAGAAATACAAAGGAAAACTGGTAAACAGGTAGAAGACAATAAAGAGGAAGCACAAAAATCCCTCAAAGAATTGCAAATGAACACTGCTAAAGAGTTACAAATCCTTAAAGAAAAACAGGATAACCTAATCAAACAGGTAGAACTCCTTAATGAAAAACAGGAAAACACATCCAAACAGATGATGGAAATGAACAAAACCATACTAGACCTAAAAAGGGAAGTAGACACAATAAAGAAAACCCAAAATGAGGCAACACTGGAGATAGAAACCCTAGGAAAGAAATCTGGAACAATAGATACCAGCATCAGCAACAGAATACAAGAGATGGAAGAGAGAATCTCAGGTGCAGAAGATTCCATAGAGAACATCAGCACAACAATCAAGGAAAATGTAAAATGCAAAAAGATCCTAACTCAAAACATCCAAGAAATACAGGACACAATGAGAAGACCAAACCTACGGATAATAGGAGTGGATGAGAATGAAGATTTTCAACTCCAAGGACCAGCAAACATCTTCAACAAAATTATAGAAGAAAACTTCCCAAATCTAAAGAAAGACATGCCCATGAACATACAAGTAGCCTACAGAACTCCAAATAGACTGGACCAGAAAAGAAATACCTCCCGACACATAATAATCAGAACAACAAATGCTCTAAATAAAGATAGAATACTAAAAGCAGTAAGAGAAAAAGGCCAAGTAACATATAAAGGCAAGCCTATCAGAATTACACCAGATTTTTCACCAGAGACTATGAAAGCCAGAAGATCCTGGACGGATGTTATACGGACACTAAAAGAACACAAATTCCAGCCCAGGCTACTATACCCAGCCAAACTCTCAATTAACATAGATGGAGAAACCAAAGTATTCCACGACAAAACCAAATTCACACATTATCTCTCCACGAATCCAGCCCTTCAAAGGATAATAACAGAAAAAAACCAATACAAGGACAGGAACCACACCCTAGAAACAACAAGAAGGTAATCCCTCAACAAACATAAAAGAAGACAGCCACAAGAACAGAATGCCAACTTTAACAACAAAAATAACAGGAAACAACAATTACTTTTCCTTAATATCTCTTAATATCAATGGACTCAACTCCCCGATAAAAAGACATAGACTAACAAACTGGCTACACAAACAAGACCCAACATTTTGCTGCTTACAGGAAACTCATCTCAGAGAAAAAGATAGACACTACCTCAGAATGAAAAGCTGGAAAACAATTTTCCAAGCAAATGGTCTGAAGAAACAAGCTGGAGTAGCCATTCTAATATCTGATAAGATTGACTTCCAACCCAAAGTCATTAAAAAAGACAGGGAGGGACACTTCATACTCATCAAAGGTAAAATCCTCCAAGAGGAACTATCAATCCTGAATATGTATGCTCCAAATACAAAGGCAGCCACATTCATTAAAGAAACTTTAGTAAATCTCAAAGCACACATTGCACCTCATACAATAATAGTGGGAGACTTCAACACACCACTTTCACCAATGGACAGATCATGGAAACAGAAACTAAACAGGGACACAGAGAAACTAAGAGAAATTATGAAGCAAATGGATCTGGCAGATATCTACAGAACATTCTATCCTAAAACAAAAGGATATACCTTCTTCTCAGCACCTCATGGTACCTTCTCCAAAATTGACCACATAATTGGTCACAAAACAGGCCTTAACAGATACAAAAATATTGAAATTGTCCCATGCATCCTATCAGATAACCATGGACTAAGGCTGATCTTCAATAACAAAATAAATAATAGAAAGCCAACCTTCACGTGGAAACTGAACAACACTCTTCTCAATGATACCTTGGTCAAGGAAGGAATAAAGAAAGAAATTAAGGACTTTTTAGAGTTCAATGAAAATGAAGCCACAACATACCCAAACTTATGGGACGCAATGAAAGCATTTCTAAGAGGAAAACTCATAGCTCTGAGTGCCTCCAAAAGGAAACTAGAGAGAGCACACATTAGCAGCTTGACAATATACCTAAAAGCACTGGAACAAAAAGAAGCAAATTCACCCAAGAGGAGTAGACGGCAGGAAATAATGAAACTCAGGGGCGAAATCAACCAAGTGGAAACAAGAAGAACTATTCAAAGAATCAACCAATCAAGAAGCTGGTCCTTTGAGAAAATCAACAAGATAGATAAACCCTTAGCCAGACTCACTAGAAGGCACAGGGAAAGCATCCTAATTAACAAACAGAAATGAAAAAGGAGACATAACAACAGATCCTGAAGACATCCAAAACACCATCAAATCCTTCTACCAAAGGCTATACTCAACAAAACTGGAGAACCTGGATGAAATGGAGAAGTTCCTAGACAGATACCAGGTACCAAAGTTGAATCAAGATCAGGTTAATGATCTAAACAGCCCTATATCCCCCAAAGAAATAGAAGCAGTCATTAATAGTCTCCGAACTAAAAAAAGCCCAGGACCAGATGGCTTTAGTGCAGAGTTCTATCAGACCTTCAAAGAAGATCTAATCCCAGTTCTTCACAAACTATACCACAAAATAGAAACAGAAGGTACTCTACCCAACTCATTCTATGAAGCCACAATTACTCTGATACCTAAACCACAAAAAGACCCAACAAAGATAGAAAACTTCAGACCAATATCCCTTATGAATATTGATGCAAAAATCCTCAATAAAGTTCTTGCTAACCGAATCCAAGAACACATCAAAACAATCATCCATCCTGACCAAGTAGGTTTCATCCCAGGGATGCAGGGATGGTTCAATATACGGAAATCCATCAACGTAATCCAGTATATAAACAAACTCAAAGACAAAAACCACATGGTCATCTCGTTAGATGGGGAAAAAGCATTTGACAAGATCCAACACCCATTCATGATAAAAGTCTTGGAAAGATCAGGAATTCAAGGCCCATACCTAAACATGATAAAAGCAATCTACAGCAAACCAGTAGCCAACATCAAAGGAAATGGTGAGAAGCTTGAAGCAATCCCTCTAAAATCAGGGACTAGACAAGGCTGTCCACTTTCTCCATACCTATTCAACATTGTACTTGAAGTCCTAGCCAGAGCAATTCGACAACAAAAGGAGATCAAAGGGATACAAATTGGAAAAGATGAAGTCAAAATATTACTCTTTGCAGATGATATGATAGTATATATAAGTGACCCTAAAAATTCCACCAGAGAACTCCTAAGCCTGATAAACAGCTTCGGTGAAGTAGCTGGATATAAAATTAACTCAAACAAATCAATGGCCTTTCTCTACACAAAGAATAAACAGGCTGAGAAAGAAATTAGGGAAACAACACCCTTCTCAATAGTCACAAATAATATAAAATATCTTGGAGTGACTCTAACTAAGGAAGTGAAAGATCTGTATAATAAAAACTTCAAGTCTCTGAAGAAAGAAATTATAGAAGATCTCAGAAGATGGAAAGATCTCCCATGCTCATGGATTGGCAGGATCAACATTGTAAAAATGGCTATCTTGCCAAAAGCAATCTACAGATTCAATGCAATCCCCATCAAAATTCCAAATCAATTCTTCAACGAATTAGAAAGTGCAATCTGCAAATTCATCTGGAATAACAAAAAACCTAGGATAGCAAAAACTCTTCTCAAGGATAAAAGAACCTCTGGTGGAATCACCATGCCAGACCTAAAGCTCTACTACAGAGCAATTGTGATAAAAACTGCATGGTACTGGTATAGTGACAGACAAATAGACCAATGGAATAGAATTGAAGACCCAGAAATGAACCCACACACCTACGGTCACTTGATCTTCGACAAGGGAGCTAAAAACATCCAGTGGAAGAAAGACAGCATTTTCAACAAATGGTGCTGGCACAACTGGTTGTTAACATGTAGAAGAATGTGAATCGATCCATTCCTATCTCCTTGTACTAAGGTCAAGTCTAAGTGGATCAAGGAACTTCACATAAAACCAGAGACACTGAAACTTTTAGAGGAGAAAGTGGGGAAAAGCCTTGAAGATATGGGCACAGGGGAAAAATTCCTGAATAGAACAGTAATGGCTTGTGCTGTAAGATCGAGAATTGACAAGTGGGACCTCATGAAACTACAAAGCTTCTGCAAGGCTAAAGACACCATCAATAAGACAAAAAAACCACCAACAGATTGGGAAAGGATCTTCACCTATCCTACATCAGATAAGGGACTAATATCCAATATATATAAAGAACTCAAGAAGGTGGACTCCAGAAAGTCAAATAACCCCATTAAAAAATGGGGCTCAGAACTGAACAAAGAATTCTCACCTGAGGAATACCGAATGGCAGAGAAGCACCTGAAAAAATGTTCAACATCCTTAATCATCAGGGAAATGCAAATCAAAACAACCCTGAGATTCCACCTCACACCAGTCAGAATGGCTAAGATCAAAAATTCAGGTGACAGCAGATGCTGGCGAGGATGTGGAGAAAGAGGAACACTCCTCCATTGTTGGTGGGATTGCAAGCTTGTACAACCACTCTGGAAATCAGTCTGGCGGTTCCTCAGAAAATTGGACATAGTACTACCGGAGGATCCAGCAATACCTCTCCTGGGCATATATCCAGAAGATGTCCCAACCGGTAAAAAGGACACATGCTCCACTATGTTCATAGCAGCCCTATTTATAATAGCCAGAAGCTGGAAAGAACCCAGATGCCCCTCAACAGAGGAATGGATACAGAAATTATGGTACATTTACACAATGGAGTACTACTCAGCTATTAAAAAGAATGAATTTATGAAATTCCTAGCCAAATGGATGGACCTGGAGGGCATCATCTTGAGTGAAGTAACACAATCACAAAAGAACTCACACAATATGTATTCACTGATAAGTGGATATTAACCCAAAACTTAGGATACCCAAGATATAAGATACAATTTGCTAAACGCATGAAACTCAAGAAGAATGAAGACCAAAGTGTGGACACTGTGCCCCTTCTTAGAATTGGGAACAAAACACCTAGGGAAGGAGTTACAGAGACAAAGTTCGTAGCTGTGATGAAAGGATGGACCATTTAGAGACTGCTGTATCCAGGGATCCGTCCCATAATCAGCTTCTAAACGCTGACACCATTGCATACACTAGCAAGATTTTGCTGAAAGGACCCAAATATAGCTGTCTCTTGTGAGACGATGCCGGGGCCTAGCAAACACAGGAGTGGATGTTCACAGTCAGCTATTGGATGTATCACAGGGCTCCCAATGGAGAAGCTAGAGAAAGTACCCAAGGAGCTAAAGGGATCTGCAACCCTATTGTTGGAACAACATGATGTACTAACCAGAACCCCGGAGCTCTTGTCTCTAGCTGCATATGTATCGAAAGATGACCTAGTCGGCCATCAATGGAAAGAGAGGCCCATTGGACTTGCAAACTTTATATGCCCCAATATAGGGGAATGCCAGGGCCAAAAGAATGGGAATGGGTGGGTAGGGAAGTGGGGGGCGCTATGGGGGACTTTTGGGATAGCATTGGAAATGTAATTGAGGAAAATATGTAATAAAAATATTAAAAATTAAAAAAAAAGAATTTAAGGCTATTTAAAATATCACATACCATAACCAAGTTTGTGTCATTCCAGAAAGGTGGAGATGGTTCAGCATACATAAATTACTGCAATGCAGCATATTATTGAACCCAAGGACAAAAATCACACTATTGCCTCAGTAGGTAAAACTTTGACAAGGTTCAATCTCCCTTTATGATAAAATCTTAAAGAAACCAGGAATTAAAACATCTCAACACAATAAAGGCTATGCCTGATAAAGTCGTAGCCTACATTGTACTAAATGAGAAAAACCTGAAAGCATTCCCTCTAAAATCAAGAATAAGACAAGGGCGTTCACTCCTGCTCTCAATATAGTACACTCAATCTTACCTAGAGCAGTAAGACAAGAGAGAGAAATAAAAGAGATGAAAATAGGAAAAGAAGAAAGCAAATATTTCTATTCACAGAAAATGTGGCCTGATACTTTAAAGACCCTAAATTCCACCAGAAAATTCTTAGGTCATAAAAACAATGTCAAGAAAGTATCAGAACACAAAATCAGCATACAATAATCATTAGCTTTTCTATATACCAATAACAAATTTGTTAAGAAAGAAATCAAGAAAAAATTCCATTTGCTATCACTTCAGAAGGAAAAATATTCAAAAATAGCAATAATCAAGGATGTAAATGACTTCTATAGTGAAAGCTTTAAGACACTGTAGGAATCTTAGAAGACGTAGAAAATAGAGAGTCATGGCATGCTCATGAATTGGCAGAATTCATACTGTGAAAATGTCTATATTATAGGTTTAAAAGCATCTCCATTTAAAATTCAACCTTATTTTTCATAACAATAGAAAATCCATCTGTGATGGTTTTGTATATGCTCTGCCCAAGGAGTGGCACTATTAGAAGGTATAGCCCTGTTGGAGTAGGTGTTTCACTATGGACGTGGGCTTTAAGACCCTCATCCTAGCTGCCTGAAAGTCAGTATTCTGCTAGCAGCCTTCAGATAAAGATGTAGAACTCTTAGCTCTGCCTGCACCATGCCTGCCTGCATGCTGCCATGTTCCCATCTTGATGATAATGAACTTAACCTCTGAACCTGTAAAGCAGCCCTAATTAAATGTTGTCCTTATAAGAATTGCCTTGGTCATGGTGTCTCTTTACAGCAGTAAAACCCTAAGACACCATCTGTGGTGGATTGAATGAAAATGCCTCCCATAGGCTCATAGGGAATGTCAGTGTTGGGACTCATGACCTTGTTAAAGTCAGCATGGCCTTGTTGAAGGAGGTGTTTCACTGGGTAGGGCTTTAAGTTTTCAAATGCTCAAGCCAGCCCAGTGTCACTCTCTCTTCCTGCTGCCTATGGATCCTGATGTAGAAGTCTCAGTTACTCTCCAGCAACATGTCTCCATGCCTGCTTTCATGATCCCCTGCCATGATGACAATGTACTAAACCTCTGATTGGTAAGCTAGCCCCAGTTAAATGTTTTCGTTTACAAGAGATGTCGTGGTCATAGTATCTATTCACAGCAATAGAACCTTGACTAAGACACCATCCTAAAGTTAATATGCAACCAAAACAAGCCCAAATACCCCAAAGTCTCCTAAGTGTCACAATATGTGACCTCAAATTATACTAAAGAGCCATAGTAACACAAACAGTATGGTCCTGGCTCAAAGCAGGCATACAGGACAATAGAAAAGAAAGTTGAACTGGGGGAAAGCTCTCATAGCAACAGCCATTTCATTTTTGACAAATGTGTCAACACAATATTTTGGATGGGAGAATCTCTTCCATAAGCAATGCTTATAAAACTGGATATCCACATGTGACAGAATAGAAATAATCTAAATCTCTTACCCTACACACACACGTGCACACACATACACACACACACACACACAAAAAAAAATTCAAAATCAAAGATTTAATATACAACATGAAACTATGAGACTTCTTGAGGAGTAATTTAACAGATCTTGAAAGTATAGACAGAGGCAGAGACTTTATTAAAATAACATCAAAGTACAGTAAACAAACCCAAGAACTGACAGTGTGATTGTTGTAAAATTGTGTAACTTCAACACAGAAGAGAAAGCCATCACCTGCATGGGGAACAGCCCACAGAATAGTACAAATTGTTTGCCAACTATACATCTGATAAGGAGTTAGTAGATAGACTCTACAGAGCATCCAAAAGTCCAATACTAATGTTACAAGTCATTGAATCAATAAATTGGCTAATGAATTAATTGAACAGGCATTCTCACACAAATGGCCAATGAATATTTTTCAGCTTCTTAGTCACAGGTAAAACATTCATGTTAAAAGTACGTTAAGATTCTATCTCACCCCCACCCGAACCCCACCCCCACAAATGGCTCTTGTCAAGAAAACCAATAACAGCTAATGATGGTGAGGATGTGGAGAAAGAGAAAAACTTAGGAACTTCTGGTGGATGTGTCTACTGGTGTTGCCACTATGAAAAAATAATACACACGTTCCTCACAAAACTAAAATTGGAACTACTATATGACCCAGCTCTGGAGCCCCTAAGTGTATACTAAAATGACTCTTACGTGTAGCACAGAGATATCTGTGCATTTGTGTTTACTGAAGCTCTAGTCATAATAACCAAAATGTGGAATCAGTATGAATGTCCATCAACAGACTAAAGAGAAATGTGATGTATGTATGCAATGGAATTTTGTTCAACGGAAACAAAGAATGTAATTACTACATTTTTTAGGGAAAAAGGACGAAACTAGAAATTATTGTTAAGCAAAATAAGCCAGAAAAACAAATGTTGCATTTTCTAGCATTATATCTATATATATTATATGTTTGAGTTTATTTGTATACATATAGTCATAAAAGTAAAAGAGAATTGCAATAAAAAGAAGCATATGTCTAAAGACAGGATGAAGCATGTTCAACAACTAATGGAATGAACCATTAGTTGTTCATGAAACCAGAAGGGAGAACCAGTTAGAGGCAAGGACAGGGGCTGGGGGAGGCAGTGGGGAAGGAAGTTAGAAAATGCAACATTTGTTTTTCTGGCTTATTTTGCTTAACAATAATTTCTAGTTTCATCCTTTTCCCCTAAAAAATGTAGCAATTTCATTCTTTGTTTCGGTTGAACAAAATTCCATTGCATACATACATCACATTTCCCTCTAGTCTGTTGATGGACATGCATATCATTCCACATTTTGGTTATTATGACTAGAGTGTCGATAATTTACATACATGAAAACATCAAAATATCACAATAAAACCCATTTCTTTTTATGCTAGAAGAAAAAAAAAAAACAGAAAAAAAGGAGAAATTGAGATCACCCTGGGCTACATAGCAAGACCATTTCTCAAGTAAATAAATAATAAAATTTAAAATACAAAATATAATTAATTGGTTAAAATCAGAGAATGCATTTTTTTAAAAAAATTACATTTTACCTTGAAACACCTGAATTCAGTAGTAACACTAGTTATGAAATGATGGAGAGATGGTTTTCTGAAGGCCAGTGGACAGTTCCAACACAAGAGTCATACAGAAAGTTTCACAGCACACTGTAAATAAGCTCACTGGCAGCTGTGTGCATGTTTGTACCCTTCATATTCTAACAGGGCCTGGGTCAACTGTATGCCTTTCCAATCTCCTACATAAAGCAACAGAAAATGGCACATGCTAAAAGTAGCCCTAATGCATCAGTACCACAAGAACAGATTCAGACTCTCCAACACAAGCTTGACTACAGATCTGACTGTTCGTTCAGTTCTACAGTCAGCCACCCAGTAGCTCTCCATTTTATAGTGTTGCCCACAATTTACTCTGGGAACATTATTACCCTTCTTCCTGCCAAATGTAGAGCCTTTTTTGAGCCTGAAACCCCATCTTTACCCTTCTTGCTGTTGCTGTTCCTATTCTACCTACCGGTGAGACAAGAGCCCTCTTGGGGCTGTGCCCACTTTGGGGGTTGGAAATGTCTGTGATTGTTGCTAACTCCATATCTGCTTTTGTCTTTAATTTTACAGATTCTGGGTGTGTCTGTCATAAATAAGGTAGGAGATTAGATAGATAGATAGATAGATAGATAGATAGATAGATAGATAGATAGATAGACAGATATAGATGAGAAAGAAAGAAACAAATCTATGCATGCATTGAGCACACTCCTCCCTGAGAAGCATGTCACATTTAGATAACCTCTTGATCTGAGTCTTCTGAGAAGATCTAAACATGCAACTCACTAACCCAACCTGAAGTCATGCCCCCTAAGCCTAATTTAAGAACAATAAGCTATATTAAGGCTCCAGATAGTTCAGAAGTAGAAACCATTGCAGCACTTTCAAACTGCAGGTTGAGAATACAAACACCCCCCTCAAGGGGACCATTATATCAAGTTAATTATAAACAGCAAAATGCTTAATAAAACAAAGTAAAAGGATAAACAATACAGTGCATATGACAATAGTATTATTAAATACTTATTTCAGTGTCTCCTAGATTTTGTTTGTGCAAGCAAGTCTTAATTATTTCATTTCCTTCTGTGGTTTGTGGTTAGAGAAAAAAAAAAAAAAAAAGCTTGAACAGCACCACTCTAGAGAAACTCCAATGTATGTGGGAAGAGATTGACATTCATATTCTAATTTTCCTGCCACTCAGACCCTAGGTGAAGAGTGGAGATGGGAAAGGGAGTAAATATGTCACCTGTGGGTGACATGTTTGTAGACCCAGGCCGGGTGCCTAAGACCTTGACTCTTACTGGGGCTCATTTGCTTCAGGACATGGATCTGCAAATGAGTTTCACAAGAAGCATCACTGAGGTTGGCATCGCTGTCCAAGATGCTGAGGACCACAAGTTCCAGTTTACCTACAAGGAGATGTTGATTGGTTTCTTGCTGGTGCGTGCCCAAGAAGGAAGAAAGGGGGTCCCCAAGTGTTCCATGTAAAAGTGATGACATTCATCATCCCCATCCTGAAACACATGTCTTGCATCTTTCTGATCCAAGGCAAAGACCCAAGCCTTTTTGAAATATTTTGCCTCATTGTCTGTGTGTGTGTATGTGTTACAGGACTTGATAAAGGATGAACCCCTGAATACCTTAGCCAGTCCTGTTCGGTGGAAAGTCTTAATTGCCATCAGATACCTAAGGTAGAAGAAATCTTTGTTGTTCTTCGTGTGAGTATGTGTGTGTGTCTTCTGTGCACATATGCCTGTGTATGTGCATGTCCCAGAGGTGGACATGGAGGGCCTTCCTCACTCGCTCTCCAGCCCATTTTTAAGCCACATCTCTCACTGAACCTAGACTTCACAGTTTTGACCAGGCTGGCTGGCCCATTGCACCCTTTCTGTGCTCACTAGAACACTATCTGTCTCTGTCCACCCCAGCATCTGTGCACGTTTTTAGAGTCATATTCCCCATTGCAGTTAAGGAATTACATTGTCAAAATTTGGAAAGTACAGAAAAGTTAAAATAAGAAAGCTCACCAATAATGCCCTTGTTGATGTATTTGTCAACATCACTTGCACCCTTATCTCTGGTCCTCACTTTCTTCACAGACCTGAGATCCTGCTTGCCTAAGACCTTTTATCCTGATTTTTCTCTCTTCCTGTTATGAATTCCCACATTATTGTCGATCCATCAATGATAACTTTTATTGATTGATTGATTGATTTATATAACATATATATATATATATTTAAGATCTGTAATCATCAAGGAAATGAAATTTAATGCCTGCTAGATCTCTTTTACCAAAAAACAAAAAAAAAAAAACAAAAAAAAACACCACAAGTGTTGGTGGGGGTGGGAGGCGGGAGAATCCTGTACAATGCCTTTGGGCATGGATGCTGGTACATTGTAGGGAACAGTATGGAATTTTTGACAGAAATTGAAAACAGAATCATTATGCAACCTTGCATCTAGATTGTAGGTAGATTCGCAAGGAACATGAAACATCTTGTAAAACATCTAATGCCAGTGTTCATTGTGGAGTCTCTCATAAAATCCATAGTAAGAAAGCAGCCTAAGTATCCATAAATAGACAAGGATATAAAAGATTATAGGGAGCATATACATAATAGAACATTATTTAGCCTTAAAAATTAGAATACCTTGTCCTTTATCATAATATGGGTTCATCTAGATGACCTTATGCCAAATAAATTAATCCAGTCATGGAAAGAAGAATTGCTATTGGTTCTTCCTTATATGGAAAATCTAAATAAAAGTCCATTACCAAAGAAATGAACAATAAAACAATGGCTACTAAATGAAGGACCAAGGAGAATAAGAAAATGCCAATCAAAGAATATAGAGTAGCATTCTGTACGATGAATATGTCTGAAGGCAATGCAGAGGCAACACTAGCAGCTGTGCTTCTGAATGGTGTGCTAATCCAAGATTTCAGCTGCATGAGTAAATTACAGCTGGACTTCCTACAGTGGGATGCGAGGAGGCTATATGACCTATTACATAGTCTGTTAGTCTGTTTCTCTGTGGTAGATATATATATTATGATATATAATTATAAAATTATGGTATATACGTATAAATAAATAACATAATTGATATATCATATAGTGTGCTTCCAAAATGTACACCATAAATGTATCAGAAGAAAATAAAAGATTGTCCTTCTTTCCCCACTTTGAATGGTCTTGGCATCCTCATCAAAAATCAATCACTATATCATTGAGGGTTTATTTCTAGGCTCTCTATTCTGTCCCAGGCATCCATGAGTCTCCCTATATACTTCCACTGCACTATTTTGATTACTGCGACATTGCAACAAGCTTTCAAATCAGAAAGAGCTGGGTAGAATTAGAACATTGATTGCACTGATAGTGCGATTATAGAACCCTTGGGTTAGCTTATCCACCTCTAAAAAAAGAATTCTTAATAGCATGTTTGCATGTTTTTTTAATCTATCCAACATATCCAGTAAATTATCATTTCATCATGCGTTCAGTATTTTTCATCTATATTATCTCTCATTTAAAATTTGGTATAGCATTGGAAATGTTAATGAGCTAAATACCTAATAAAAAATGGAAAGAAAAATAAATAAAATTCAATATGTACCACACTTACATGACATCTCAATTCACATTAACAACTCCTATAGCCAATGGTGACACTCAGTTTGTATAGAAATAGACGATTCTCTAAGCACACACACAAAATAACAGTTAATTGTATGGGGGCCAAAGCGGAGAAAAAGATAACCTGAAAACTGGCAGAAAGAAAATTGGGGGATGCTAGAAATGTGTGTGTTCATCACGGCATTGCTTCCACTTGTATGTGCACACCAAAATCCATTAAAGTGAAGACCTCGGGTAAATGCAGTTCATTGTGCATTCGAGTTTTACACTAGCATGCCAATTTTAAGAAAATAGTCGGACAATCGCAATGAGAAGATTGTAGTCATCCCAGCTCGGCATGACTCACACTCCTCTCTGAGTACCTTTCTCCCGTTCTTCTAACCGCATCTTCATTTTTAATTTATGTTCCTAGTGTGGAAACTCAGACTCATACTTTATTGTCCTAATCTACATCTTTTCCAAATTTTAATGAATGGGCTCTTTATGTTGAACTCAAGTTTTCCCAAGTCATGTCAAGTTTTGTTCTGATAACTATATAGTAAATGTGTGAATGGAGGGGAGGGAGAAGGGAGGAGGGAGGTGGGAGGAAGGGGAAGAGGATCTTTGCTTTTCTTTTTTAACCGGAAATGCGCTTTGCTTTTTACTGGAAATGCCCACAGAATTTATCAATAGCGATTTTAACAGATATTACCAGTGCTTTAATAGTACTTAACATCTTTCCAATATCCCAAAGAGCAATGGATCCCCTGTATCTGTCTTACTATCACCCCCTCCCTCAATACTTCAAACATTTCAGAAAGTGTGACCTAATTTGTTGCCTGCTCCTCGCACTCCTGGCTGGTCTGTTTGTAATTCTATCCTTTGCTCCACGTGGTTCTCATTTCAGCAAACTGAAACCTCCCCTCTCACTAAACGACCACCTGAATATCCTTGAAGAGAATATTCGGAGGCTGCTGCCCCTTCCACCTCTGGAGAAACTCAAAAGCGAGGGCGAAACAGACAAGGACAAAGAACACATTGAAGTACGTGACTGGGGCCTGCGAAGAAAGACAAAGCTCCCGTGGGGATGATATTCCCCACTGCAGCCTGAAACTAACAGCCACCCTTGATTTCAGTTTCTCTACGAACGCTCTATGGATGCTCTAGGGAAACTTCTGAGATCCATGATATGGGATAACACTGATGCACAGAACTGTGAAGAAATGTTTAACGTGAGTGGGGGCACCACTCACCCTGGCTGCCCAACTCCCCGACCTGTCTGCAGGTTAGACACACTAATGACCCCCAGCAATCCAGCATGGTCCATTTACCCCACCCAGTTATAGAAGCGGAGAAAGGTGGAAATTGAGGGAGAAGGGAAGAAAAATCAAATGTAAATGCACAATACTAAGCAAAGACATTCCTTCTTTGCCCAACAGCTTCTCCGGATGTGGCTTGTTTCCCAGAAACACTGGGAGAGAGAAAGAGCGTTCCAAGTCACCTCGAAAGTCCTAACGAAAGACGTTGAGGCAAGTACTCCTTTAAGCAGAGAGGGCATTGCTAGTGAACCGTGGGGACATCCGAGACTCTTGTCTGGTGGATCTCAGGTTCCAGGTGAAGAGGTACTGCAAAGCCATGGGTGGTGTCTCCCAACTCCAGAGCTGAGCAAGCACTGTGCAAATGCTCACTCAGTCTTCCACGGTCCATAAGAAATCATGTACCTTTTAGATGTTTGCGACTGAATTTCATCCGAAGAGCATGCAGAGAAAAGCAAGTAGACGGATTAACCCTGTTGTACCATTAAGCCACCCCCTCACATTGGGTGTCTGCTTTATTCTCCAGGCACCACAGAACTTCAGAATCGGGTCACTCCTTGGACTCCTGGCTCCGCACTCCTGTGACACCCTGCCCACCATCCGGCAGGCAGCCACCAGCTCCACCATTGGTCTGCTCTGTGCAAAAGGTGAGGGAAAGGTAGAGGACACACAAGATCCCCCGGCCTCGTCCTCCCAAGAGCTAGGACTAAAGGTGTACACCACCACAGCGGATTATTTTTTTAAATCTCCCTATACTGCCCTGGCTGGCCTGGAACTCACTGTGTAAACCAGGCTGACCTGGAACTCACAGAGATCTACCTGTACCTCCTGAGTGCTGGAATTAAAGATGTGTAGCGCCACACCCAGCTTTTTTTTTTTAATTTAAAAAACATTACAATAATTTCCTTTTTGAATACGGATGAACAGCTTCCATGTTGAGTTTTTTTTTCTCTTACACATTGCATCTCTACTCCAGTTTCCACCCCTCCACATCACCCACCCCACCCCGACCCTCACCCCACCCCTCACCCCGACCCCCTTTTCCTCCTCCTGGGTTAACTTATCCAACTGTGATGTGTTTGTGCCTAGTCTTTTTATATCTTCTTATGCCATGTTAGGCTGGTATCCTGAGAATCCTGCTTTTTTGGGTTTTTTGTTTGTTTGTATGTTTGGAATGATTTCTTTTTTTTTTTTTTTTTTCTTTGAGACAGGGTTTCTCTGTATAGTCCTGGCTGTCCTGGAACTCACTTTGTAGACCAGGCTGGCCTCGAACTCAGAAATCCGCCTGCCTCTGCCTCCCGAGTGCTGGGATTAAAGGCGTGTGCCACAACACCCGGCTTGGAATGATTTCTTAAAGTAGACCAAAATGTTTTGAATCTCTCTCTGGTTTAAATCACAGAGAAGTTGAACATATTAGCTGTATCTCTACATCACATATTTTCCTCCAAGAGAAAATTACACAACTACTGTGATGCTGCATAATTTTTTCAGAGAGCATTCTGTGAATGTCTGATTTTTGTTTCCAGATTAGAGACAAAGAGTTCCCCTCAGTGCTTCAGTTATATGTGAATAACTGCCTGTACTTTAAAAGAAGAATTTGGGGCTCTGCCGTTAAGAGCATTCACTGCTCTTCCAGTTGACCTCAGTTCAATTCCCAGCATTCACATGGTAGTGCAAAACCATCTGTAACTCCAGTTCTAGGAGATCTGATGTCTTCTGCTAGTGTCCATGGAACCAGGCACACATGTGGTGCATTGACATCAGGCCAGAAAAACAACCATGAACATTAAAAAAAAGAATAAGAATTCTTTTTAAAAGAATTTTAAATTTTTGTTCTCAACTGTGACCTCTAGTTAAGGTTCACTGAGCAGATGCTTCACCAACAGCAACTCTGCACTGTAGGAGATAGCGCCACAGAGATCAAGTGTAGTCTCAGACACTGAGTGGAGGGCCTGGGAACTGGCTCAGGGGGTCAGAGCACTTACTGCACAAGAACGAGAACCCAAGTTCAAACGAGAACCCACATCAAGAGCTGAGCATGGTCACATACACCTGAAACCCAGCAGTGCGTAGGGAAGACACAGGAGGGTCTCTGGAGCTTGTGGGCTGTCATGTCCTCCTCTGGGTTCAGAGAAAGGAGGAAAGCAATAAGCGTGAAAGGAGAACACCTGGCACTGTGGTAGACACACACAGACATAGAGAGACACACTCACACACAAGTGAGAACAGACACACACACTCACAGATACACACATACTCATAGACACACACTCATACACACGTAGACATAGACACACAGGCACTCATATGCACACATACTCATAGAAACACTCACACACACAGACACCTCATAACACACAGACAGACACACACTCATACAGACAGACATAGATATACACACTCATACACACACATACAGACACACACAGACATAGACACACAGGCACTCATACGCACAGACACTCATATACACACAGACACAGACATACACACACTTCAGACACACACAGACACAGACACCTCATAACACACATAGACACACACTCACAGATACACACATACACACATATACTCACAGAAACACACACTCATACACACACAGATACACAAAAGGGAAGAAAAAGATAGAAAGCAAGCAAGCTAGCTAGACAATCATGTCAGACAGGCACAGGTTCAAATTCAGACAGTCCGATCTTTAGTAATTAGTTAACATCAATGTATGAATACTCAATACATTTTAAAACAGAAAATTAGATATTGAGAAATATTACTTACACCACTAAAAGTAATGAAGTAGGGCTTTGTGGCTAAGTATATTTGATTATTTGTGTTTTTTTTAATAAAAAAAGAAAGGAAATAAAACAAAATAAAAAATGAATGAAGTGTCACCACATTGTAGCCTTGCCTACCTTATAACTTACTTACTTTGTAGGTCAGACTGGCCTCTAACTCATGGTGTTCCATGTACCTCTGCCTCTTGGGTAATGGGATTAAGGTGTGTGTGCCACCATGGCTATGCTACATCTGTTCTAAGTCCATGTCTGTTCCACTGGGCTAGGCTGCCTCCTACAAAATGGCCGAAAGTTCAGTTTCTATGATTCATATGCATTCCCATGACAAGAAGTCATTACCGTTCAGGTCTATTGATAAAGCCTTACCAACAATGAATTATGCAGCTACTGATGAATTTCATATTTAAATTGTTTCTCTTTCATTTTCCTCAAGGTAATTCACCACAGAATGAAACTTCAAAAAGAATCGTAGTAATAGCAGTTACAAATTGGTGGCAGACATGGGTTCAAATCAGGCAGCCCTATCTTGAGTAACTCTGTGACCTCAGGCAACTGACTTCACACCTCTCTGCCAGAGCTGCTTCACCAGCAAAAACAGAAACAGGATCAGAGAACATACCTGAAATAAGCTCCATGGGTAGAAATTGAGATCACTGAGTGCAGAGTAGTTAACACAGAGCTACCCTTTCTTTATGGTCACTGCCTGATGAGGCAGCCTTTTCCGTGTTTACTAAAAAAAGCATCCAAGAGTTAAGGTACTGGCACATCAAAAGACAGTCAGACTTTTCAACTCCATTTGGATTTTTTGAAACCCTGCCTTTCTCTTTGCAAACTGTAGGCATTTGCCAGGAGGTTGACAGACTACAAGGCTTGCAGGAAGGATTGGACTCTGAGGATGAACAGGTCCAGATCAAGATATCCTCCAAAATAGCTAAGGTAATGACTGTGAAGTACTGGCCCCATAAACAAAGCTAGTTCTGGCTTAATCTCTAAATGAGTAAGTGTGGCCTCCCTGTTATGAGGACAGCAAGGCAATGATTTAGATGTCCAAATAAGCCTTTCAGAAGACCTTCTGTTCTGCCCATGACTAAGCTTACTAACTTTGAGGACATGTTCCAAGCCCTTGGCTGTGATTAATGAGGCCATATGGGAAGCATTCTGAAGCAAGGGGCCTCTGAAAGGGGAGGGCCTGGAGTAAAATGGACAGAGATAGTGTTTTCCAGCCAATCAGATGCACCCTCTATACACTACCTGTATTAGTCAGGGTTCTCTAGAGTCACAGAACTTATGGATAGTCTCTGTATAGTAAAGGAATTTATTGATGACTTACAGTCTGCAGCCCAATTCCCAGCCCAATTCCCAGCCCGATTCCCAACAATGGTTCAGTCGTAGCTGTGAATGCAAGTCCAAGGATCTAGCAGTTACTCAGACTCACACGGCAAGCAGGTGAAGGAGCAAAAGCGAGACTCCCTTCTTCCAATGTCCTTATATTGTCTCCAGCAGAAGGTGTAGCCCAGATTAAAGGTGTGTTCCACCACACCTTTAATCCCAGATGACCTTGAACTCAGAGATTTAATCTTTTGAAATCCATAGCCACTATGCCTCAAGATCTCCATACCAAGATCCAGATCAGAAACTTCTATCTCCAAGACTCCAGATAAGGGTCATTGGTGAGCCTTCCAATTCTGGATTGTAGTTCATTCCAAATATAGTCAAGTTGACAACCAGGAATGGCCACTACACTACCTAAATAACTTTGGTCTTCTTCAGGCAATGAAAGCTTACAGCTTATTTCTTAGATGTTGTGAGAATTGATTGATCAATTCTGTCTTTTACTCAATCCTGTTTTCATTCACTTACCATCTCCTGAACACACAACATATATCAAGATCAACTCTAGCCGCTAATAAAAGAGAACCCAGCTGGGCAGTGGTGGTGCATGCCTTTAATCCCAGCACTTGGGAGACAGAGGCAGGCAGATTTCTGAGTTCGAGGCCAGCCTGGTCTACAGAGTTCCAGGACAGCCAGGGCTATACAGAGAAACCCTGCCTCAAAAACAAAACAAAACAAAACAAAACAAAACAAAACAAAAAAACAGGAAAAAAAGAAAAGAAAAGAAGAGAAGAGAAGAGAAGAGAAGAGAAGAGAAGAGAAGAGAAGAGAAGAGAAGAGAAGAGAAGAGAAGAGAAGAGAAGAGAAGAGAAGAGAAAAGGAGAGAACCCAAAGTTAAATTGCATCCTAGTCAAGGAGGTCTGAAAAAAATAAATGAAACATTAACTAATAATAATTGAACAAAAGAAAACCAAGTAAAGGGATAAGGAATAGGCTAGAGATGAGCATCTGGAGGGAAAGAGACTCCAGTAAGTACAGTCACAGAGTGGAGGGAAGTATCCTGACAGGGTGCAGTTATTGTGGCTGGTCTAAAAGACCTGAAAGGTCAGTAATTGCTATCTGGAGAGTGTCATATGGGGGGAAGTAAGAGCAAAATTACCAAAGACAATCTGAAGGAAACTACAAGAATCCATCTATTAGGGGATATAACTTGGATCAAGACAGCAGTGGCAGCAGAGAGAAGGAGAAACTTATGGGGAGCGGGAAGAGATGTTAGCTAATGACATATCACAGAAGCCTGAACAGTTTCTCTCAGAACTGTACAACTCACAAACTGGCCTTCATGAGCAACTATTCATGAAAAAAAAGAGAGTTCGTTATCTTCTCAATGAAACATCATTAGACCACTTAACAACGAGGGGAGATGGTTGTGTGTAGGAATGTTGTCATGCCAATAAAGTACAGCCAACTCAAGATAGTTAAAAGCCGAAGATGATGTCACTGGGAACTCATTTAAACTGCCAACTTCCACCTGGATGCCTATCCTCAGTCATTAGCTTTATATTCAGACACAGACATTCACATCCACACACTGCTTTCAATCAAACATTCTGAACTTCTCATACCCAGAGACCAAAATTGCAGTTCTTATTTCTTTGACCTTATCAACTGATCTTAATAGTGAAGAATGGATTACTGCCAGCCACTTGGTTATTCATCACAGTTCGAAGTATATGTGACAATTTCTCGTGCACTTGAAGCATATTTCTATAATATATAAAATGTGTGTGAAGATATATATATTCCACTCTTTTCTCTTCTACAATATGCTATGACTTTGTACTTGGAGAAGAAATTGCCACAGCATGCTTAAGAGGCAATAAATATAAAATGACAAAAGAGGCTACCTCAGGTAAAGTTTGCTTAGGGACAAAATATCAGATGAGGTCTTATTTCCTCTGTTCTCTGTGGTCTCAGTCATATGCTAAGCATTTGGAAATCACAGTGGCTTTCTGTTATCCTAAAACGTACCCCAGCCACAGGTTTAGGTATGTAGGGTAAGGTATGTGATAATGCATTTGTGGTTATATCCTCAGATTGTCTGCAAATTCATCCCCAGTGAAGAAATTCAGGTGTTCTTGGAGGAAACACTGGATGGCTTGGAAACTCTCGACCCCAGGTGCACAAAGGCTTGTGGCATATGGATGATTGCTGCCCTGAAGGAGCATGGCGCTTTGCTGGAAGATCAGGTGAACTGACAATCAGCCCTGTAACCGAGCAAGATTGTAGCGCCTCTGAAATGCCAAGTCATATTTCCATTCTGTTTCTTCTCTAATCCTTAGAGTCTAGTAAGAAACAGGCAGGAGCCTCAGGGGCCTCAACAGAGCACCAACCTATATGTTAACAAGCTTGAGTGGTCTAGCTAAATCTTTGATTACAATAACTTTCAGAACGCAATAGCACTTGTGGGATGAAGGCAGAAGATTCAGAAATTCAAGGCTATCAGTATGAGCTTCTCACACATATGTGCCCACACACACACACACACACACACACACACACACACACTCAAAATGGTCCCTACTCTGTAAAAAGGAAACAGCTCAAGCCTTTGGAAATTAGATTAGTAGATTCACAGGGTTGAGAATAGGTAGATGGGTGCTTCTAAGATGGCCACCAATCCATTCACTGCTGTTCTTCATATTGCTCTTTCACACCCCATAAGAGTGTGTTATCTGGGAAGGAGATTGACAGAGAGTTGGGGAAAGTGCTTAGCTCCTGTCACAGCTGAGAACTTAAGCAGAAAGAACTTCAATGCAGGAATCTCTGTTAATTGCTCCAAATGGAAACACTCTTTCCTGACTCCTCAAGTCAAAGACTGAGCACACAGTACTCCAAGGTTAAGAAGCAGGCAAGGAACTCTATAGGTGGAACAACAATATGAACTAACCAGTACCACCACCACCCCCCCGCACCCCGCAGAGCTCATGTCTCTAGCTGCATATGTATCAGAAGATGGCCTGGTCGGCCATCAGTGGAAAGAGAGGCCCATTGGTTGTGCAGACTTTATATGCCCCCGTACAGAGGAATGCCAGGGCCAAGAGGTGGGAGTGGGTGGGTGGGGGAGTGGGTGGGTGTGGGGGTGTGGGGACTTTTGGGATAGCATTGGAAATGTAAATGAAATGAATACCCAATAAAAAAAATAAATATTTTACAAAAAAAAAAATAAAAAAAGAAGCAGGCAAGGAAACAGAACTGAATGGAAGCATCTCAGAAGGAAAGACTCCCTATCCCTTTGTCAACATTCTCAACTACACAGCTCTGAGTAAGGTTGTTAGAAATTTTTCCTGTCCTACTTACTTTCCAGTAAGTTTTGGGGTTTTTGGTTTTTTGGTTTTTCTTTTTTTGTTTGTTTGGTTTTTTTGTTTGTTTGTTTGTTCTTGAAAGAGCATGGCAAACTATGTGTTAGGCATGAGGCTAAATGTGGGAAAATTATGGTTGATAAATACAAGATAGTTTGTTTGGGTGTGATTGGCATAAGGTGATTGGTTCACAGAATGCGGTAAAGATTTTGAAAAGGGTATTAAACCCTCCCCAGTTACCATTAAATTAGGACTTTAAGATAATCGAAATAAGAGATACCTGTAATACTTTTTGAATAATTGAGAAAATGTTATGTTTATGACAAAAAACAATATGGTAATAATAAAATTTAATTTAAATATCTATACAAAACAAGAAAAGGAAACTTCTAGTAGAGGCAAAGTAGCTTTGCACAGTTACACGCCGTAACCCATATTGAAAATCTGAATATCATTGGAAATGTAATTGAGGAAAATACGTAATAAAAAAAAAAAGAAAATCTGAATGTACATAAAAGTATTGTACACTGTCACTGCTCGGCATCCAAATTCAGAAAAGTGACTGCCTACCTTGCCCTCTAGAGCTGGCTTCATCTCGTCCATGAGTTCATGGCCTTTGACCCCTCCCCTCGTGCCTCTCCCTGTTACATTTATACTGTGTCCTTTCTGACCAGAATGCCCTGCTCTACCATCTCTGTGAGATTGCTGCATCCTGTTAAGACACAGACTCCTCCAAAATGTTCCAGTTGCTTCTGGGCCATCACTTGCCTTATACCTTTGAGTAGATGACTGAAGTCCTTTATTTGACACTTCCTGCTGTCACAAAAGGGCTGCATTCTTTTTCTATCTCAATATATTCACCAACAGGAGATTACAACGCCCAACACACTGTACCCTTTCTCTAGTGTGATAAAGGATACCCAGTTCACCAGCAATACTGAGTGAGATTTCAAAAATAAGTGGTGAGAAAAAAACAACCACCATCTTTAACATTATTAGCAATGCATCAACCACCCACCACTGTGTGAACAGTGGCTTCCTTGTGCCATTCACATGGAGAGAGACAGTGACAGCTTAATGTTTTTCTCTTAGCTCCTGGAGATCCTGAGCGCCATTTACCATCACATGCCTGTCCTCAGACAGAAGGAGGAAAGTTTCCAGTTCATGCTGGAAGCTATCTCCCAGATCGCCAGCTTTCACATGGACGCCGTTGTTAACAACCTGCTCCAGAAGCCTCTGCCCTTTGACAGGTAGAGTCTTAATGCATCTGGTCCCTTCTCCCAGAAAAGACCACCATGAAGGATGCAGTGTTTGAAAGATAGTGAAGGTTGATAACATCTCACCTGAAAAACAATTTTAAAATTACATTTGAACCACAAGTAATATTTTCTCAAACATTTTATTGAATGCAAAAAAGCTCTCATCTTAAAATAGAAATAAATGCATCATGTTTATAATAAAAATAAGTAACTATTGAAAGTGAATATTTCTACTTTTTCTGGTCATGTAGAATGAACCAGTGTGAGAGGTTTCCATCTATTTGGATATTTACATGCCTCTCCAAGGCCAAAATGCTGGGCTGTTAACCAAACCATCATTACTGCCTTATGATACTGACATATCTATCTGCCTTTGCATGTGTGATTATCATCATAATGTGGTCTTAAATTAAGCTGAATGGAAAAGCTCACTGTCCAGAGAGTTGTGCCTTATCTGTTGACTTCCTGGCTTGTCACCCTAGGGACACAAAGACATTGTGGAAGGCACTGGCTGAAAACCCAGCCTCCAGTGGCAAACTCATGAGAGCCCTGATCAAGAAACTGGTAGCCCGGTTAGAGGATGATATAGCTGGGACGGAAGCAATCTCAGTAAGTTGGATATTTGATCACTTGCTTATGTCTCTTATCTACTCTGTGGCCTGCTTCCACCTGCTCCCAATGGAGCATTAACCACACTTCTCAAGAGACCTAATTTTAACTATGGTCTAGTTCATATTGAACTTGGCAGCAGTGTTGACTGTGGTTGATCATTTTTGGAAGCAAATTTCTCAACAGTCACAAAGAAAATATATTTCCAAATGAGTCTTCAAACAGACCATTGTTGTTAATTTTGTTTGTTTGTTTGTTTGTTTGTTGAAAATTTTCCTATGCTGGAATACATGTCTGTCTTAGTTAGGGTTTCTATTCCTGCACAAACATCATGACCAAGAAGCAAGTTGGGGAGGAAAGGGTTTATTCGGCTTACACTTCCATGCTGCTGTTCATCACCAAAGGAAGTCAGGACTGCAACTCAGACAGGTCAGGGAGCAGGAGCTGATACAGAGGCCATGGAGGGATGTTCTTTACTGGCTTGCCTCCCCTGGCTTGCTCAGCCTACTCTCTTATAGAACCCAAGACTACCAGCCCAGGGATGGTCCCACCCACAAGGGGCCTTTCCCCCTTGATCACTAATTGAGAAAATGCCTTACAGCTGGATCTCATGGAGGCATTTCCTCAACTGAAGCTCCTTTCTCTGTGATAACTCCAGCTGTGTCAAGTTGACACAAAAATAGCCAGTACAATGTCATACTCTACACTAAGTCATGACATGTGTCTACCCTAAGTCATGACACCAGTATGATAGTCCTAAGAAACGCAGCCTGTTGAGTCATTTACAGACCAATTTATGTTCCCTTTGGTGTGTGTGTTTTTACCATAGGCATGCTTAAATTAGAAAACAGTCCCTGAAAGTCTGGAGCTTTCTGTACAAGCTTCTGTAACAACCTAGTGGAAAAACAAATGGCCTCAGAGGAAAGAAAAGTACTTAACTGAGAGGTCCTCTGTTCCCCCAGGTGGCCTGTGCTATCTACGAAGTGATCTTAACAGGGGCTCATATCACTCATTTGTATCCAGAGCTGTTCACCCTGCTCCTGAAGCTGGTCAGCTGCTCCTTGGGCCAGAAAATGCCAATGTCTACCCTTAGTCAAAGGCGCCGTGTGATGCAACTTGGAGAACGACAGCAGTTCCCAGACCCCTGCAGGTAAGTGGCCCATCAGGAAAAGATCAACGGGTTGTTTTGATTTGTACCCTGGAGCTCTTGACTCTAGCTGCATATGTATTAAAAGATGGCCTAGTCGGCCATCACTGGAAAGAAAGGCCCATTGGTCTTGCAAACTTTATATGCCCAGTACAGGGGAACGCCAGGGCCAAAAAGTGGGAGTGGGTGGGTAGGGGAGTGGGGAGGGGAGGGTATGGGGGACTTTTGGGATAGCATTGGAAATATAAATGAGGAAAATACCTAATAAAAAATATAAAAAAAAAAAAAAGAAAAGAAAACAAAAGATCAACGGGTCTGATCCCATGCTCCCAAAAAGGGGCTGTGGAACTCAGATTTGGTGCCTTTCTGCCCTGGTATCAAACCCAAACTGAACAAAAATGAATGGAACAAACAAGGCTTTGGCATTCTTTAACCGTGACTCTAGACCGATGGTTCATTTCCCAGAGCCAATATCCAAGGTATCTGCCTAGCTTGGTCACATTAGAAACAACGGCTGTGCTTTCTTTCTTAAAGGGCAAACACGGTTACCCTTGTGGGGAATCTTACTAGGGAAGCTGGAATTCTGTGATACTGAAGGCTACAAAGAAAGAAAACAATATTCCATCTAATCTTAGGACTTTAGCAATTGAAAAATGCAATATCCATCTGTATAAAGTAAAACTTTCCATTAGACCATAGATCAGTGCTTTCTTTTCTTTCATTTAGAAATCATTTTATTTAAAAAATTTTAATACATTTTTACTATGATTCTCTTCCTCCAACTACAGATCCTCCCCAACCTACACACACACACACACACACACACACACACATGAAATGAAATGAAAACAAAATATAAGACCAAAAGAAAAAAATGACATAATAAAACAAAAAATCCACCAAAAAACATGGAGTTCATTATTTTTGTTTTTTGAGACAGGGTTTTTTGTGTAGCTCTGGCTGTCCTGTAACTTATTCTCTAGACCAGGCTGGCCTTGAACTCAAAAATGCACATGGCTCTGCCTTCTGAGTGATGGGATTAAAGTTGTGTGTGGGGCACTACTGCCCAACTTACATTTCCGGTATTTTTAAATGTTTTTGTGTCCATCAAGGATACCAATTGTATTGAATTTGAATACATATGATTGAATATGAATAATTGACTATAAATAATTTGAATATAAGTAATTGAACTTGAATATGAATAAACTGAATTGAATGAGAATTGTGGGTTCCAGGTCCTTCCTTTCTATCATGTCATCTTGTTTCTCTGACCTTCTGCATAGCTTTTCATTCCAATGTCAAATCATAATGTAACCTTTTAAAAGACATTTTAAACACCACTTAGACTCCACACATGCTGTAATACACGTTGTCACTTCACCGAATTGTCAGCAGTATAAAGGGCCGTACCTGAATGCAAGCATCTGTGTGTTAATGCACAGACAACAGCAGCTTCTCTACATCATGGCAACTGGCAGGTCACAGTTCAAAGATCCAATAAACTAGACTATTTTTCACTTTCCATTTACAGGGTTTTTTTTTTTAATCATTTGTTTATTTTTCCTTATGGACAGTTGAGGAGGCTCTATTGGCTCACATGCCCTGTTGCCCTGTTGTCTCCTTTGACCGCCTCCCCCCACCCCACCCCCAAGACTGAAGTGTGAGAATAGGACTGTCTTATTTTTGTCTTGAACAGCATCCACTAATCTACAAGTTGGGAGAGGCTTACAAGAAGTAGGAAGAGTCAACTTGAGAATTCACAACTTCTCATGTAGGGTTGATTTACTTCTATGGTTTCCGCTGTCTCTTCTAGACTCTCAACTGCAACTCTGAAATGCCTGCAAGCCCAAGCCATGAGAGAAGGCCTTGCGAAAGAATCTGATGAAGGCGACAACTTATGGACCCTCCTTAGCAATCCTGACACCCATCACATCGGCGTGTGTGCACTAGCCAGGTAATATGCAGGCTATCTAGAATGGATGCAAGAGGGAAAAGAATACAGAATTGAAGATGCAATGCACAATCAAGTTGACACAAAGGGGGAAAGAGTCCCCTTGGGGACAGAGAGGAGAACCATGTGGTAGTGTGTGCTCCAACCTTACCACTTCTCACAAAAACAAAAAACAAAAACAAAAAGACAAAAAATAAAAATGATTCAAGTGAACTAATTTAAATAAACTAAATTAAATTCACTACTTGGATGGGCCATCTTAAAATGTAAGACTCGGCAGTCTTTCATCTAATATTCCTGTTGAGACACAGTATTGCTTGAAAGCCCTGTAAATGCACTACAGTTCGTTCCATTATTTAAAGCAGTGATTCTCAGTCCTCCTAATGCGATCGCACTTTCATGCAGTCCCTCATGTTGTCAGGACCCTCCCAACCATAAAATTATTTTTGTTGCTTCTTCATAACTGTAATTTTTTCTATACGGTTACAAATCATAATGTAAATATTTTCGGAGATAGAGGTTTGTCAAAGGCATTGTAACCCACGGGTTAAGAACTTCTGATGTAGTGAGAAATTAAGTCCCTTTTAATGTTTCTGTTTTTCAGGAGCATGGCAGTCTGGCAACATGGCGTCATACTGGATATCATGGAACACCTACTCTCGTCTCTCTCCTCCTCCTCTGAGAACTATCAGATAACAGGCATGGCATTCTTCTCTGAGGCAAGGAAAAATACTCAACAGAGCCTGTTCACGAGTCCCTTACTGCATTCCTCATGTAGCTTAGTGATGCCTGGAGCCATGGAAGGGGCCCTTTAAGGGGGTGAGGGGGGGTAGTAGTGAAGGGACCCATTTCAAAGGTGCACAAGCAGGCAGTGAGAGAGAAAGGAAGTCCCTCTCACAACCATCTCCTGCCTCTTCTGTGAAAACCAACCTTCCGGGTCAGAGAATGGACAATAATAGATGTGAGGGAGACAAAATGCAAAATCAACAGGTCATTAGCCCCCTTCCCTGGCATAAGGCTAGCAAACCTAGGGAAGGAATGGGATAGCTAACTTCTGTCTTTGCTACTTCTTGAGTAAATCCTCCTACCTAGATTGTCTGGTCCTCATTACCTTGACCTGTGGGAATTAGGCTCACATTAGGAGCTCAGCCACTACAAGATTTGCTGGTTCACTTGCAAGGGCTCTCTTCCTCCACTCCACAGCAGTAAAAAGCCATCTTTAACTGTAGCTAAGATGCCTTTAGCGTTCCCCTGAAGGGAAGGGAATCCCTTAAGTAAAGGGGAGGAGTTTGTTGGTTTCAGCTTATGAAGGAGCCAATCCTTTGGAAGCATGGAAATCTTCGAGAAGTACTGATTTTCATGGATCAGAATGCACGGGATTCCAACACCATTCTGAGGCAAATGGCTATCCGGGGACTGGGCAACACAGCCTTCGGGGCTCCTCACAAGGTAAGAGGCTTCTTGGGAGAAAGGATTTGTTTAAGTAGAGTTTCAAGGTAATAATCTAGCAGCACCCATCTGGTTGCTTCATGGAAATTAAGTGAATTAATTAACAGCTTTGGGGTTGATGTACATGTGCTCATAACCAGGTTTTAGCCACCACCCCCACCTGGGAGTCCCTACCCTCTTCAAAAGACACACAGAATCGTGTTATCCATCCAGAGACCTTTTTTTCCCACGCAGGTGAGGAAGCATAAGCAGATGATGTTAGAATGTATCATCAGAGGCCTGTACCACCTGGCTCGCACGGAAGTCGTGTGTGAAAGCTTGAAAGCTCTGAAAAAGATCCTGGAGCTGCTTACAGAAAGAGACATCAACTTCTACTTCAAGGAGATAGTGCTCCAAACAAGAACCTTCTTTGAAGATGTAAGTGAGCCTTTTCAGGAATCTCCCTTCCCTGGAAGAAGTGAGGGAACGGCCACTGTAGGACTTGAAGTCTGTGGGGGTGCCCTCACCAGCCCTTTGTGGCCACTCCAGAGAGCCTCCACAAACAGTCCGCATACAGGCTGCTGACTCCCCATGTCCCTCTATTCAAGCATGCTCCCTGGCGTAGAAAACACAACCGATCTAAGCAGGGTGCGCTAGAATAGTTATGGAGGAGGCTAGCCCTGGGAAGAAACTTGAACGAATTCCTCAGGGTCCTCACTTCACAGAAGGTTCGAGTACCACTCGCCTGTGAGGGCAGCACACCCACAAATGCAAGCAAATGGTCCTTTCTTTCCTCCATCCCCTATCTGATTCTCATTCCCCAGGTTTGTTTCCTGGGTGTTTCTCCCAAATAAATTGCTCACAAGTCATTATTTTTTAAGGATTTTATTTATTTATCTTGTGTATATGAGTACATTGTAGCTGTAAAGATGGTTGTGAACCTTCATGTGGCTGTTGGGGATTGAATTAGGACCTCTGCTCGCTCAGGTCAACTCCGTTCACTCAGTCCCTGCTCGCTCCAGCCCAAAGATTTATTTATTATTATACTTAAGTACACTGTAGCTGTCTTCAGACGCACCAGAAGAGGGCGCCATATCTCATTACAGATGGTTGTGAGCCACCATGTGGTTGCTGGGATTTGAACTCAGGATCTTCGGAAAAGCAGTCTTATCTGCTGAGCCATCTCATCAGCCCTCTCACAATCCATTTGCTTTGGGAAATACAGACATCAAGACAATTGCTAGTTCCTCCAACGTGATCTGTTCCACTTCTCAAACTCAAAGACTCTTCAACTCATGGACCAAATCCGGCTCACACTCGGCATTTGTCAATAAAGTTTTATTGGAACATAGCCACTCTTGCTGATAATATATTGCCCATGACGACTTTCACAGTCTACCTGCAGGGCTGATAACTGATGAAGGGACCATGGGGCTCATAAATTGCAATTTATTTGACTGATCACCAAAGATCACTAAGCAATCTTAGGCGAAGGAGAGTCATTTCTGTATTCTGTATCTGTACAAATTTTGGACTCATTTCTTTATTCTACAAACTGTGTCTTAGTAATTTTTTTCTTGTTTATTTACTTCTATGGATGTAAAAATCTGTTTCACAACAACTTCAACCTAATGTTTTGATCATCTATAAAATTTTCCTCGTGTCTAGTTGCCTGAGGAGCCAGAGAATTGCTACCTTCCCTCTCTAGTGTTGCCTTCATAAACATTAAAACTTCATTAAATTATTTATTTATTTTCTGGTCTCCAGACTGAAAACATATATTCCCTCCATAGTTCATCACAAACCTAATTTTTCTATTCATTATATATTTTATAGAAAACTGGTTGAGTCATATCTACTATTGAGGCCTGAGAAGTATCAAGTAGAATTTAAAGAAAAACTTCCTTTCAAGTACAACATGTCCCTATTTATTTACTCCAGTATCTTAATATTTCTATTCCTTTCTGAAACTTTGGTGATTTACTAGCTTTAGGTTTTAATTACATATAATTTTAATTTATTATTTTAATTTTAATATGCAATATATACCCACAGCCAATAATTCTCGTGTTGTATTTTTGCACCCTATTCTTTGTTTATATTCTAGAGTGACCTGGCATGTGAAAACAGCTCCCTGCCTACTTTTCCCAAACATTTTCTTTAATTTACTAACATCAGTTTAATTCCCAAGTTATCCTCAAAAAATGGTTACTGAGCTCCCACCCAATGTAGAATTTTCTGGAAAAAAAAAGTTTCCCTTTTTGCTCCACGGATAATTGCTGTCAGTCTTTACTTCAAGGGGCTATCTGAAGTCTGACTTTCAGGCCCAATCTGTTAGATTCTTGGGTTCTCATTGAAATAATACTATTTCTCTTACATCTGAGCCCCATGTACGTCACAAGTCTTCTTACCAATTTGAAAGTAATGTTACACTGTGCTATGATAAACAATATGCAAACACTTTCTGGTTATTAGGTTAGGCATTTTCTCTCCCAGTAAAGATTAATTCCACCATATGTGAATAAAACTTTCACACACCCCTGATGTTAGTAAAGACCTGCAAATTTCCCTCTAGCAGTGTGCATCCTGCAGTGTGCGTAACTCTGTAATACTTTGCCCTCTATATTTCACTATAGGTTAAGCACACAATTGTGTCATCAGTCAACTTTCCTCTCTTCCCCGTCAGTGTGCAAGTGCTTTTCTGTAATTATCAGAACTCGATGATGCTGTGAAGGGCAGAAGTGAAACTGTGTGGCTGTGCTACACTCTTGTGGCTGTGCCAAGCCCCCCATGACTTGCCACGCCCCATGGCTATGACACACCCCTTCTCATTACACCGCCACCATGAGCAATCAGTTCACTCAGTGTTAATCCATTTTCCTCAACTGAAAACTGAGAACATTTGAACTTGACAGATATTCCCTAATTTTTTAATCTAGTTTTGTTGGCCTGAACAGAAAACCCATCTGTGCTTCTTTTCTTGTTGTAACTTTGAACCCCATCAGCAAAGTACGCATGTGAGCTAACAAAGGCTTTCCTTCCGGTCATTTCACACATTGCTCCTTTAAGTCATTTCCAACTATGCTGGACAAAAAAAAAAAAGAAAGAAAGAAATATTTTTCCCATAACTTTACAAGTTCACAGGAGGCCTACCAGGCATTGTAGAGGCTAGGTCTGTTTCTTCCTCCCAGCCCCATACTCTAAGAAATAAGACTCAGACTCAAATTATATTTACAAATGCCTTGGCCACATAGCTTGGCTCTTCTCTGACTAGATCACAGCTTTAAATATCCCCTTTGTTTGAATCTACATTCTGCCACATGACTGGTTACCTCTGCTCAGGTACCACGCATCTATCTCATCACGTCTCCTGCATCTCATGCTATCCCAGAATTCTTGCTGCCTCCTAGACATCCTACCTTCCATTTCCTTCCTAAGTTATAGGCCATCAGATTTATTATTGACAGGTGCCCCATCCAAGCAGACATAAGATAGTCTTTCTACCAGTCAAGTTTTCATTTGATCTGAGACTCAATGCCAGGATCCATGAGCAGCTTTTCATCCCTTTACAAAACATTTGACATCTTAAAGAAGAGCACTGAAGCTTATGCCCCTTTGATAAGACAATCCACAACTTTAGGTTTAATGATACAACCAGAACACTTTATGAAAGTATATAACAAATGGAAATCACCCCTGGCTTCCTGCTGCCAACTCTTCTGTTTGTTGTTCTGCAATCATATCTCCCCACAAAGGCAGAAATCAAGTCTTCAGTCCTATAACAAAACTGAGTCTAGAGGATTACTTTTTCTATGCTGTGCAAGTTTTTGTAAAGAGTCCTTGGAATGCAGAGACAGTGACAAGAATACACCAGTGCTCAGATGCCAGCCTTCTTTCCATTGCTTGAAGTATAGCAAGGTGGGGTTGGGTACCAAAAGAGTGCCCGCAGGGAATAGCCTATGAGAAGATCCATTTGTCACCACAGGAGCAAGATGATGTGAGACTGACAGCCATCTCCTTATTTGAGGACTTAGCCACCCTAACGGGAAGAAGGTGGAAGATATTTTTTGCTGAGGAAGTGAAAAAGAGCATGATCTCATTCCTCCTCCACCTCTGGGACCCGAACCCCAAGATTGGAGCTGTAAGTAGGCCTGCAGACACCTTCACCTCCCCTCTCACTCCAGGGCTGAGATGCATGAATTAGCCTTCTCTCTCTGAATCAGAAACTAGGCCAGAAGTCACCCTTTAGCACTGAACCCAAAAGCTACTCCTCCGACTCAGAATTCCATTTTGTTGTCTCTTTCCACCTTTCTCTTCCTTTCAAGCCACAGGCTTCTACTGTTGCTTTTAGTATATCAATGAGCAATTATTCCCTTATGACAAATGTAGACTGTGATAGCAAAACCTCTGTTTTCTAGGCATGCCGTGATGTCTTGGTCATCTGTATCCCATTCCTGGGCCTTCAGGAGCTCTATGGGCTATTAGACCACCTCCTTGAACGGGACCTGCCACGGGCCAGGGACTTCTACAGGCAATTCTGCATGAAACTGGTAAGTGTACCACAGATGGTGCTGCCTAAATAGCAAGAAAGGAGTCTAGACAAACCTCAGAAGGATGCATATAATTGGTACCAATATCTAGCAAGAAGCTGACTGAAGTCTCCTCTTCAGGTCACATCTGTTATATTTCTTGTGTTTTATTGAAATAATAACAACAGGACCAAGGTAGCCTTGCTGGGATGGCAGCGACCCCTAGTATTCTCACACACTGTCCTCTCCCTCAAGTCCAATAAGCATCCATTCTTCTGTGTCCTGAAACTAAGTCTGTCAACTAGTTCTTTGATCTCCAGTGCCTTCCTGATTAAATCTTTGTTGAAATGACCATAAGACAACTTTCAGTCAATCAATGTATGGCAATGGATGTTAACTATTCTTTAGCGGTTCGTTCTCTTCGGAGACATATATGGGATGAAAAATGTCATCAAGGGTTACTTTCCAAAGGCTGTCTTTGAGTTCATCCACATTTCTTCCAGTCCAAGAAGAACCAGGAAATTCTGTGGATTCTCCACACGCATTCATTCACCTTCTTCACCAGCAGCTGGGAGATGATCAGGAGCGCAGCTGTGAAGCTCACAGGTGAATGTCCCCTCTGGGTCCCAACACACACATGTCTGTTCTTTCCTGTTTAGGTTTCACTCTGATCGAACTCTCCCTGAAATGGTATGAGACTGGTATGGCAGGACAAAAAGATGGAAGTTGGGGGCAGTGGGAAGAAATGTGTTACCTGCCTTGTGATATCATCTTTTCTTTCACAAATGAAAAAAGTACAGCCTCTTCCAACTCACCCACAGCCCCTGTCCACTGACTTGACTGCTCTTCTCTTAAGTCTTCCAAGATCCACTGCTCCAAGTCTTTGGTCTTTAATCTTCCCAGAGTATTGTTTCCTAGCCTAGTACCGCAGAATAACTACTTTGCCTCTCTCTTTCTTGTGAATCACATTCTGTGTTCTCAAGATGAACACATGAACAGCAAGATGATCTAAGTGAGGAGCACATTGATACAGGTTCTGCTTCTGTGACATGGGACATTTCGCTTCCCTGTGTCACCTCCATGCCAATCTATGACACAAAAGTGAGTGAGTCTCTAAAGACTCTTCTACTATAAAAATGTAAGTGGTCTCTGTAAGCCTGTTCTAATGACCCATCCCACAGTAAGCAGGTCCAGTCCATTGGTGTGTTCGTGTTAACTCCATGGTTTTTTTGGCTGGTTGGTTGGGTTTTTTTGTTTGTTTGTTTGTTTGTTTGTTTGTTTGTTTGTTGATCTTGCACACCATTGCCTTAATTACACTATAAATTTGACCAATTCAGAAATCCTATCTCATGCAGGTTTGAAACCTGACAATACATTCTCCCCACCCCAAGAAGGCCAGCTTGTGAGTTTTCTAAATGAGCTGGACTTGCAAACACTTTCCACTCAGGTTGCTCAGCACCCAGTCGAAGCTCTCCACACATCAGCCTCAGAGGCATATGGGGACTTACATAATTTGTCCAGTCACCAATCAGCCCATTAGCCTTTTGATTATGTACAGTCAGGTCCGCTTTCCCCTGACAGTGAGGTCAGTAACCTTTTCTTTTGCTGACCTTAGATGCCATTATTCTTCATCTGACCAAACGATATGTGGAGTTATTAGACAGAGAACAGCTCACCATGCGTAAGTATCACCCCTACTGTTTACAAACTTTTGTTTCATTCACAGAGAAAGAGAGATTGATTGTTCCAAGTGCCAGACCAGCCCAGAAATAACAAACTTTAGCATCCACAGTATTTTCTGAAGTTGCCTAGACCCTAGAATTTCTATGAATTGATCACAGCCTCCAGCTCCACCACTTTGTGGCATTATTCCCAATGATGTCCTGTTATCTAAACTGTTGTTGACAGTAATGACCTCCTACTCCTACTCCTCTCCCTCCTCCCCTCCCTGCTTCTCCTCTCCCTCTTTTTCCTCCTCTTTATCCTCTTCTTCATCCTTTTATTTTTTGTTTTGTTTTTTTTATTATTTTTTGTTTTTTATTAGATATTTTTTATTTGCATTATTTCAAATTTTATCCCATTTCCTGGTTTCCCCTCTGAAAACCCCCTACCCCCTACCCCCTCCCCGATCACCAACCCACCCAATCCCGCTTCCTGGCCCTGGCATTCCCCTACATTGAGGCATAGAACCTTCACAGGACCAAGGGCCACTCCTCCCACTGATAAACAACTAGGCCATCCTCTGCTACAAATGCAGCTGGAGCCATGGGTTCCTCCATGTGTACTCTTTGGTTGGTGGTTTAGTCCCTGGGAGCTCTGGGGATACTTGTTGGTTCATATTGTAGTTCCTTCTATGGGGTTGCAAACCCTTCAGCTCCTTGGATCCTTTCTCTGGTTCCTACACTGGGGACCCTGTCTTCAGTCCAATGCATGGCTGTGAGCATCCACCTCTATATTTGTCAGGCACTGGTAGAGCCCCTCAGGAGACAGCTATATCAGGCTTCTGTCAGCAAGCACTTGTTGGCATCTACAATAGTGTCTGGGTTTGATGACTGTATATGGGATGGATCCCCAAGTGGGGCTGTTTGTGGGTGGCCTTTCATTCAGTCTCTGCTCCACACTTTGTCTCTGTAACGCCTCCCATGGGTATTTTGTTCCCCCTTCTAATAATAACCAAAGTATTCACACTTTAGTCTTCCTTCTTCTTGAGCTACATGTGGTCTGTGAATTGTATCTTGAGTATTCTGAGCTTCTGGGCTAATATCCACTTATCAATGAGTGCATACCATGTGTATTCTTTTGTGATTGGGTTACCTCATTCAGGATGAGATTTTTCTAGTTCCATCCATTTGCCTAAGAATTTCATGATTTCATTGTTTTTAGTAGCTGAGTAGTACTCCATTCTGTAAATGTACCACATTTTCTGTATCCATTTCTCTGCTGAAGGACATTTGGGTTCTTTCCAGCTCTGGCTATTAAAAATAAGGCTGCTATGAACATAGAGGAGTATGTGTCCTTGTTACATTTTAGAGCATTTTCTGGGTATATGGTCAGGAATGGTATAGCTGGGTCCTCAGGTAATACTATGTCTAATTTTCTGAGGAACCACCAAACTGATTTCCAGAGTAGTTGTACCAGCTTGCAATCCCACCAGCAATGGAGGAGTGTTCCTTTTTCTCCACATCCTCACCAGCATCTGCTGTCACCTGAGTTTTTGATCTTAGCCATTCTGACTGGTATGAGGTGGAATCTCAGGTTTGCTTTGGTTTGCATTTCCCTGATGACTAAGGATGTTGAACATTTCTTTAGGTGCTTCTCAGCCATTCGGTATTCCTCAGTTGAGAATTCTGGGTGTCCTTGCATTTGGAGCATAGATGTTCAGAACTGAGAGTTCTTCTTGGAAGATTTTTCCTTTGATGAGTATGAAATGCTTTCCTTATCTTTTTTGATGACTTTTGGTTGAAAGTCAATTTTATCCGATATTAGGATGGCTACTCCCACTTGTTTCTTGGGACCATTTTCTCAGAAAATTGTTTTACAGCCCTTTTCTGTGATGTAGTGTTTATCTTTGACACTAAGGTGTGTTTCCTGAATGCAGCAAAATGCTGGGTCCTGTTTACATATCCAGTATGTTAGTCTATGTCTTTTCATTGGGGAATTGAGTTCACTGATGTTAAGAGATATTAAGGAATAGTGATTGTTGCTCCCTGTTATTATTGATGTTGTTTTTATGTTTGTGTGGTTATCTTCTATTAGGTTTGTTGAGGAAGATTACTTTCTTGCTTTTTCTAGGGTGTAGTTTCCCTCCTTGTTTTGGCATTTTCCATCCATTATCCTTTATACGGCTGGATTTGTGGAAAGAAATTGTGTAAATTTGGTTTTATCGTGGACTATCTTGGTTTCTCCATCTATGGTAATTGAGAGTTTTGCTGGGTATAGTAGCCTGGGCTGGCATTTGTGTTCTCTTAGGGTCTGTATGAGATCTACCTAGTATCTTCTAGCTTTCATGGTCTCTTCTGAGAAGTCTGGTGTAATTCTGATAGGCCTGCCTTTATATGTTACTTGACCTTTCTCCCTTACTGCTTTTAATAGTCTTTCTTTGTTTAGTGCATTTGGTGCTTTGATTATTATGTGACAGGAGGAATTCCTTTTCTGGTCCAACCTATCTGGAGTTCTGTAGGCATCCTGTATGTTCATGAGCATCTCTTTCTTTAGGTTAGAGAAGTTTTCTTCTATAATTTTGTTGAAGGTATTTACTGGCCCTTTAAGTTGGGAATCTTCACTCTCTTCTATACCTATTATACTTAGGTTTGGTCTTCTCATTGTGTCCTGGATTTCCTGGATGTTTTGAGTTAGGAGCTTTTTGAATTTTGCATTTTCTTTGACTGTTGTGTCAATGTTTTCTATGGTATCTTCTGTACCTGAGATTCTCTCTTCTATCTCTTGCATTATGTTGGTGATACTTGTATCTATGACTCCTGGTTTCTTTCTTAGGTTTTCTATCTTCAGTGTTATCTCCCTTTGTAATTTCTTTATTGTTTCTACTTCCATTTTTAGATCTTGGATGGTTTTGTTCATCTCCTTCACCTGTTTGTTGTGTTTTCCTGTAATCCTTTAAGGAAGTGTTGTGTTTCCTCTTTAAGGTCTTCTACATATTTATCTGTATTCTCTTGTATTTCTTTAAGGGAGTTATTTATTTATGTCTTTCTTAATTTCCTCTATCATCATCATGAGATATGATTTTAAGTCAGAGTCTTGCTTTTCTGGTTTGTTGGGGTACCCAGGATTCACTGTAGTGGAAGAACTGGGTTCTGATGATGCCAAGTAGTCTTGGTTTCTGCTGCTTATGTTTTTTTGCTTGCCTTTCACCATCTGGTTATCTCTGGTGTTAGCTGGTCTTGCTGTCTTTGACTTTGGCTTGTCCCTCCTGCAAGCCTGTGTGTCTGTACTCCTGGGAGACCAGTTCTCTTCGGGAGGAATTTGGATATGGATAGCTGTGGTAAAGGGTCAGCTTTGGGGTGCAAACAGAGACCAGAAAGATCCTGTCCCCAGTTGTACCTTGGTTCCTGTGACCTTATGGCTCTGTGACTGTTCCTCTTAGACCAGCAATTTGAAGAAAATTGGTGGTCTTACCTTAGCTCACGGGTGTGTAGGCACTCCTGGGAGACCAGCTCTCTCTTGGTGGTATTTATGTATGTCGCTCTGTGGTGCAAGATCAGCTCTGGGCCCAGATGGAGACTAGAAGGCTCCCATTCCAGACCACCCCTTGACTCCTGTGCCCTGAGGATTCCAGGCAGGTTCTTTTGAGCAGTAGTGGTGATCCTACTTGCACTCACAGCCTATCCACACTCCTGGGAGGCTTGCTCCCTCCCAGTGCTATTTGGGTATAGAGTGCTGTGGGAGAGGATCTGGTACAGGCAGAGAACAAAATCAGAAGGCTCTGTCCTCCTCTTCCTCTTCTTCCTCCTCCTCTTCTTCCTTTTCCTCTCCCCACTCCCTCTCCTGGAGATTGAATCTTATAATTTCAAACTACACACTGTACCACCAAGCTCCATCCCCAGCCATTCATCACTTTTCATCTTTTAGAGTAGAAGGTGAGCACTGACTTGAGACCACACAGGACTGACCTGTACAGCACTGCAGCCTGTATACACCAGGTCTTGGCTTTGGTTGCTTTTCCTACTAGGCACTGACCCTCCTTGTTCATCTCTCTGTTTCTATCTCAGGACTCCAGGCTCTTCGGCAGGACCCCTGTGTCAGTGTCCAGAGAGCTGCTGAAGCTACCTTACAGACCCTCCTGAGAAGGTGGAAAGAGATCAGCATCCCACTGTAAACCATCAAGAAATAAACTGCTAGGCTTTTTCTAAAACTAAGTCCTGTCTTTGTCCTATGAACTCACAAAGTTGCATCTTCTTGAAGGCAGACATGGCACCTAGATAAGAATATTCGGGCTGGAGAGATGGCTCAGTGGTTAAGAGCACCGAAGGCCCTGAGTTCAAATCCCAGCAACCACATGGTGACTCACAACCATCTCTAATGATAACTGAATCTTTTCTGGGGTGTCTGAAGACAGCTACAATGTACTTACATGTAATAAGTAAATAAACCTTTAAAAAAAGAGGTTCACAGCACATTAAAAAAAAAAAGAATATTCATTACACTCCATAGTCTTCCAGGGGGCATTCCATTAGTAGGAAATTCATTAATTCACTTTGGAGATGGCCTGTTATTTGATTAATGAGAGCCACATGGCATTAATTAGCCCTCTTTCTTGAGAAATGTACACCCAAGCAAATGCAGACACCAATGAGTGGTATAGCCCGCACATTACACTACTGGTAAGAAGAGGGCTACTGTTATCTTTTACACATAAGCCTTTAATAATATTGATGTCATAATTTGAATCACTACCCATAGCCAAATATCATCACATGATAAACTTTAACTTGCCTCTTGTCTCCAAGGTTATAATTAATGTATCAAATCAAATTTATGTATGCTAGGTGTTATTCTACAAAAGACCATTTTGACATTCTACTAAAAAGTAAAGTTTTTATTTTTAAGCTAAAGCAATAAAATATATATGTTTTATGCACATTCATTGTGTGTACATATCTATGTGTGAGTATATTAGATATAGATGTTCTTCATATATACATATATAAACATTTAACAACAAACATTACGAAACATACTTATGTATTAGCAATGGTACTGATCTTTCCCTCTAGACAGGCTATCGCTAAAGATTCCTACTAGTTACATTCTCTTGTCCTCACTCTCAATTGCTCAAGGAAAAATATTTTGTTCCTACAAACAAAACGAGAGATGCAAGTAGTCTTGTGAGTTGAAGAATATGGACCTACAGTCCTATATTCATTCCCTTAAACATTCATTATGTATCTACAGTTTTTACATCATTGTTACAGCCATAACATAACAATGGAACATAGAAATGAGAAAAAACAATATGTCCTTTTGAAGCTAGTGTTCCATGGAATCTTTGTGTATGTTCTAGGTGATGAAACCACTCTCCAGTATGGTTTCCAAAGATCCTGGATCCTGGTGATTAGACCGCCATATAGTTTCCTCCACCAGTAAACAGGGATGACTGTAATACAATCAATAGAATGATTCAGAAATGATGATTCTATTTTGTTTTAAAGACAGTCTTTATGGATGTGATGGGAAGTTATAGAATATCTTGGATACCTGATCCTCTTGCCTCTACCTGCTGAGTGCTGGCATTGAAGGGGCCTGACACCATTCCTAGCTACAGCCAAATTCCATTAAGGCTTTCTGAAGTAACTCAGCACAGTTAAAATGACAAGCTCTGCTTGGAAGCCCAAGACAAGGGCTTCTGGTTTTAGTCAATAATCACATTTATTTAGTCTTTGCTACAAACAAAGCACCATGCAATTTTGTGGAGGAGCAAATGTCATGGAATGCATTTTAATCATATTCACACCCATATTCACACACACTCATACTATATCTAAACCCACATCCCTGTCCCTCCCAATTTCATGTCCTTTTTTTAATAACATTGAGTCTAATTTGTCCTGCCCATATACTCCCAGGTATATGACAATCCACTGGAATGTAGTTAACCTATCAGGGACCACATTCTTTTTTTTTTTTTAGATATTTTCTTCATTTACATTTCAAATGTTATTCTGAAAGTCCCCTATTCCCTCCCCCATCCCTGCTCCCCAATCCACGCCCTCCCACTTCCTGGACCTGGCATTTCCCTCTACTGGGGCATGTGATCTTCCCAAGACCAAGGGCCTCTCCTCCCATTGATAGCGGACTAGGCCATCCTCTGCTACATATGCAATTAGAGACACAGTTCTGTGGGGTACTGGTTAGTTCATATTGTTGATCCTCCTATAGGGTTGCAGACTCCTTTAGTTCCTTGGATACTGTGATGGTTTGTATATCCTTGGACCAGGGAGTGGCAACATCTGGAGGTATGGCCTTGTTGGAATAGGTGTGACCTGGTTGGAATGGATGTTTCACTGTGGGTGTGGGCATAAGATTCTCACCCTAGTTGCCTGGAAGTCAGTCTTCCAGTAGCAGCCTTTGGATGAAGACATAGAAATCTCAGCTCTGTCTGTGCCATGCCTGCCTGGATGCTGCCATAATCCCACCTTGATGATAATAGACTGAACCTGTAAGCCAGCCCCAATTAAATGTTGTTTTTTATAAGACTTGCTTTGGTCATGGTGTCTGTTCACAGCAGTAAAACCCTGACTAAGACAGAAGTTGGTACTGGGAGTGAGGTATTGCTGTGATAGACCTGACCATGCTTCTATTTGAAAGAATGTGAATTTTGGGACTTTGGATTTGGAAAGCAGTGGGATGCTTTACATGGGGCTTAATGGGTCATCCTAGTAGGAATATTGAAGACTTTGTTGCTGGGAGTGATTTGAACTGTGTTGACCTGGCCCAAGAGATTTCAAAGGAGAAGAATTTCAGAATGTGGCATAAAGACTGTTTCTGTGGTATTTTGGTGAAGAATGTGGCTACTTTTCGTCCTTGTCTGAAAAGTCTGCCTGAGGATAAGGTGAAGAGACTCAGATTAATTGCATTGTCAAAGGAAGTTTCAAAAAAGCCCAGCAGAGACTTTGTTCTCTGGTTAAGTCTTATGAAGAGAAGTTTGAACAAGCATAGCAACCTTAGAAAGGAAAAACATAAAATATATGGTTTGAGTATTAAAGTGGGACCAGGAAGTGAAATGGAGCAAAATCCTGTGTTCTAGGAGATAACAGATTAAGGGAGTGGGACCTTGGGGCAAGATCCTACCCAGCTAAATTTAGATCCAGGCATGGTGATCTCTGTGTATAAGGTCAATCTACAGAGCAAGATCCAGAACAGACAATCTTAGGTAGTGAAGGAGTTGGAGAACAGAAAGCTTGTGATAACGTAATGGAACAAGGGGGTCATGTTCCAGCTCCTGCAAGTAGCAGAACTCTGCAGTTTCAGTCACATGGCTCTGGCTTTAGAGTGAATAATAGAAGGGACTACTTGGACAATCAATGCTGGTTAGCTGGAGCTAAAAAAATTAGTGGTTATTAAGAAGAGACCAGCATCACTGAGTTGAAATCTTCTGGGAATTGTTTTCTGGGAACACAAAGAAGCTGTGTTCCAGAGATAGCCAAGGTTGTACTGAAGGAGAAAAATTACTAGCCACCTGAACTCTTCAACTCAGAGTCCTACCCCTCCCATCTGGAGATTGTTCCCGGAACACTCCTGAACTCTTCACCCCAGAGTACATTCCTGAACTCTTCACCCCAGAGTCCGACCCCCTCCCAATTGAGAACTGTTCCAAGAACATTTTTTAGATAAAGGCTTCCTGGAACAACCCCAAGAACATTTTTGAGATAATGTTCCAATAGATCGGGTACATTGCCAAATATAGGACACGACCCCTTGGTTACGGAAAGCCCCTTGGAAAGCCCCTTGGAAAAACCCTTGGCAAAACCCCTTAGTTACGCAAACTTGTACTTTTCCTACCCTGCTCCCCCCTTGGCTTTTCCCTATATAAGCCTGAGAAAAATTTGAGTCGTGGTCGATTCTCCTCTACACCATGCTTGGTGTATGAGTTTCGACCCCAGAGCTCTGGTTCATGTGCTTTCTCGTTGTGCCTTTATTAAATCTTCCTTCCTATATTCTGAGTTCGGTCTCAGTGTCTTCTTGGGTTCGCGGCTGTCCCGAGACTTGAGTGAGGGTCTCCCTTCGGGGGTCTTTCAGTACCTCATGCTGTGGCTGGACTTGGTAATGTGTAAGAGTCACTCAGGTGATACTGGTTTTGAAGGCATGAAGATGTCATGAAGAACAGCTGAGGCTTGTGAGAGGTCATGGAAGGCCATTGGAGAAGGTGTAGCCTCAGCTGTACTTGATGGCCCATGACTGAAGGGGTCATGCAAAGAATTTGAGGCTTGGCACTGTGAAGAGAACCTATGAGAGGTTATTGGTGAAGCTTAGTTGGAGTGGAACAGCCAAGTGTATTGGAGATGTCAGTACCATGGAATGATCACCAGGAACAGCAGCTATAGTGGAGTGGATCACCCTGAGCTTAGAGTGCTACAGAGAGCAGAACTGGAGAAGTGATGCCAGCCCATAGGAGGAGTCCAAAAGATCAAGTGGAATCCCAGACACTGAAACAAGAAGCTGTAACATTGAAATTGCCTTGGAGACTCAAAAATGTTAAAGATGCCAGAGCCAGGGGATACATGCTCAGGAAAGCTGCTAACAGGGAGTGGAACCAGCCCAGGAAAAAGCAGTTTGTTGCAGTCAACGAAGATGAAAAAGGAGTGGAGATCTGAAGACCGCTTTGACATCAGCCATAGAGATGCAAAGTTTGGAGTTTGCCCAGCTAGTTTCCTGCCTTGCTTTGGGGATTACAGTTAATTAGTTGGATAAATCTCAGAAGAGACCTTTAACTTTGGACTTTTAACATTGTTGAGACTGCTATAGACTATGAGGACTTTGAAAGTTGGAGTAAATGCATTTTGCATTATGATATGTTTAAGAATGGCCCCCATAGCCTAGCAAACACAGAAGTGGATGCTCACAGTCAGCTATTGGATGGATCACAGGGCCACCAATGGAGGAGTTAGAGAAAGTACCCAAGGAGCTAAAGGGATCTGTAACCCTATAGGTGGAACAACATTATGAACTAACCAGTACCCCGGAGCTCTTGTCTCTAGCTGCATATGTATCAAAAGATGGCCTAGTCAGCCATCACTGGAAAGAGAGGCCCATTGGACTTGCAAACTTTATATGCCCCAGTACAGGGGAACGCCAGGGCCAAAAAGTGGGAATGGGTGGGTAGGGGAGTGGGGGGGGGTGTTTTGGGGACTTTTTGGATAGCATTGGAAATGTAAATGAGGAAAATACCTAAAAAAAAAAAAAAGAATGGCCCCCATAGACTCATGTTTTTGATCAAGTCTATGGTGACCAGGGAGTGGAATGTGATGGTTTGTATATCCTTGGACCAGGGAGTGGCACCACCTGGAGGTATGGCCTTGTTGGAATAGTTGTGACCTTGTTGGAATGGGTGTTTCACTGTGGGTGTGGGCATAAGATCCTCACCCTAGTTGCCTGGAAGTCAGTCTTCCAGTAGCAGCCTTTGGATGAAGACATAGAACTCTCAGCTCTACCTGTGCCATGCCTGCCTGGATGCTGCCATAATCCCACCTTGATAATAATGGACTGAACCTCTGAACTTGTAAGCCAGCCCCTATTAAATGTTGTTTTTTATAAGAAGACTTGCCTTGGTCATGGTGTCTGTTCACAGCAGTAAAACCCTAACTAAAACAGTTACTTTACCTAGCTCCTTCTTTTGGGGCCCTGTGTTCCATCCAATAGATGACTGTGAGCATCCACTTCTGTATTTGCCAGACACTGGCATAGCCTCACAAGAGATAGCTAATAGCTATATCAGGGTCCTGTCAGCAAAATCTTGCTGGCATATGCATTAGTGTCTGGGTTTGGTGGTTGTATATGGGATGGATCCCCGGGTGGGGCAGTCCCTGGATGGCCCTTTCTTCTTTCTCAGCTCCAAACTTTGTCTTTGTAACTCCTTCCATAGGTATTTTATTCCCCATTCTAAGAAGGAACAAAGTATCCACATTTTGGTCTTCCTTCTTGACTTTGATGTGTTTTGCAAATTGTTTCTTGGATAGTCTAAGTTTCTGGGCTAATATCCACTTATCAGTAAGTGAATATCATGTGTGTTCTTTTGTGATTGGATTACCTCACTCAGGATGATGTCCTCCAGAAGCAACCATTTGCCTAAGAATTTCATAAATTCATTGTTTTTAATTGCTGAGTAGTACTCCATTGTGTAAATGTACCACATTTTCTGTATCCATTCCTCTGTTGAGGGACATCTGGGTTCTTTCCAGCTTCTGGCTATTATAAATAAGGCTGCTGTGAATATAGAGCATAGAGCATGTTTCAGGGACCACGTTCTTAAAGAAAACTGATTCCCTTCCTCATCCAGAAGACATCAACTGTCCAGCGAACCTCAGGAGGGGATCTCGTAAACCCCTTCTCCCTTTATATTAGAGGGGTGATTGGTTTGATATTGTGCATATCTTGTGCAAGTGACTGTAGCTTCTGTGAATTCATGTGTGTAGTGGCCAAGACAGGTTCTTAAAAGATAGCATGTTCTTCTAAACTGCTCAGTCCATGGAAGCAGTGCACTCTTATGAGATTCCTGAGCCAGAAGCAAACTAAGCTGTTCCCAAACTCCTGAGCCACAAAGCTGAGACCATGGATCTTTGCATTTTAAACCACTAAGTTTTGAAGGTAATTCATTATGCACCTGTAGGTAACCATTGCCCAGAGGGTCCACAGTCTCAACAAAATGATTTGCAAATTTCTATGTCTAATCAAATAGATGCATTATCTTGCTAATGGCCTTCATTAAATTCCTAATAGAATAACAAACTATTCCCAATCATAGCATATATGAAGCAGAGCAATAAAAATAATAGAGAAATGTGGGTTTAATTGATCTCCTTTGGCAGGTTATTTTAAATCAAATAACTTTTCAAAATAGCATTAACCAATGAAACTTTCTTCACTGATTAAACAATTTCATTTTTGTACACTAACCAATATGATAGCTACTAGCCATATGAACCTTGAAAAGTGGTTTATACATCTGAAAAATTAAATTTTTAATTTTATTTAGTCTCAATTAATTTTAAGTATGTATCTAAGTATAATTTTCTATTTTAACACTGTGCTCAGTAACTTCAAAATGTATAGAGAGAGCCTTAATAGAATTTGGTTGGAGCTAGGAATGGTCACAGGAGCCTTAAATGCCAGCACTCAGCAAGAGAATCAAGTATTCAAGATCTTCTATAACTTCCTATCATATCCAAGGTCAATCTGGCCTAGAGGAGACTGTCTTTAAATCAAAATAAAACAAATAAATAAATAAATAAATAAACTTGTTTGAGACACACTGGAACTACGATCTTCAACAGTAGCACACATTTTGACTTAGTACTTTTTCTAATATTTCTTTATATCTGTACAACACCTGGATTTACTGACTCACAGAATAAACCAAATAAGTGAAATAGTCTTTGTGGCAGAAGAAACTTAGATCGTCTCCTCATAATATGCTTTCCATTAGTCTCTCCCACTTACTATAATTATCTCACAGACAGTCACCAAGAATATTCCCACTCAGTCCTCCAACCCTTTGTGCTTCTTCCTAAGAGTTTAGCATGTGAGAAAGAGTCCTTGTGGCTTGGGGAATTAGCGGCACAGAAGAAATATGTGTTGACTTTCTATGAGAGATACTACAGTTAGTGTGGCTCCGGTTCTTTGTCTCACTGTTACTCCCATGTGCAATCACTTTTCCACTCACGTGTGTTGTAAGGTAGATTCTGCAGTGTTCACAGACTTCCCAGATGTCCGGCAACTGGTACAGAAGACCATGGATCACATTTCTTTTGCAATTCTGTGTAATTCCCTTGAACCCAACGATGAGAGCCAGTGTTCTGCTGGTAAATTAGGGATGTTTTGTTCTGCTGACCCTTAGACAAGGACAGTTTTACTGAAATAGAGAACAGAGATTACAGACGGGAAGAAACAAATAGGATTCCAAAAGAATCGTTTAGAAGGAATTATCTCTGTGCCGCCTGAGTTTCAAAGGATAACATTCAGAACATTTCATCTGGAACCATCAATAGATTCTAAAATTAAGCAAATAGCTCCTAATAGTACTTTTTGTTGCTTGATCCTAAACAATTAGTTTTTTTTTTAAATCACCTTTGTACAGAAATTAGAGAAAGCACAGTTAATCGGATATGTTAATAGTCTGGGAACTAGCCAGAAACCACTGACAAAGTGCAGCTTTCTGGCATCAAGTATACAGAGTTTCAGATTCTTGGCAATTGTCTCTCACACTCACTTTCTCTCTTTCTTTTTTTCTTTCTTTTTTTCTTTTTTCTTTTTTTTTTTTTTTTGCTTTGTATATTGTGTTCTTTTTTTATTAGATATTTTCTTCATTTACAATTCAAATGCTATCCCAAAAGTCCCTTATACCCTCCCCCCACCCTGCTCTCCAACCCTGTATTCCCCTGTATCTCACTCACTTTCTTGCAAATGTCTCTTATACTAGCACACTAGAAGGCATGATGAGATCAAGAGAAACACGAGGAAGGAACAGTGGGATTCTTTACCAAAGTAAAACTCAGTGTGTATGTGAGAGAGAGACAGAGACAGAGACAGGGATAGAGACAGAGACAGAGATCTATGTGCCTATATGCATAAAAAGCCCCCTAAAAGTCATGACCTAATATAATGGTGTTTGTTCCTGCCTCTCTTTGTCAAACTTTATTTATGCAACAAACATTCTTACTTACATGCATACCCTGGATAAAGTGTCCTAGATTTTATTTATTAAATTATGTAGTTATGCTAGATAAATTTGGAAAATACAATTTTCCAGATGTATGTAAGTCACACTTTGTTTTCAATTTGAGAGCCACTGGAAGACACAAGATAAATCTTTCCTTATGCATTGACTTCCATTTCCTCCAAATATTCTCATAGGCAAAGCCTAGGGCTGAATCAGTTCCCTATATCCATTCTTACCTGCAAGGGGGTCAACATTTGGCTCTGCATTAGAAACAGAGAGCTTGAGGAGCTGCTTTGCTGCAGGACAAGTTTACCAGAAAGTTTTCCGTTCTGCAGAGAAGTAGGGTTTGGGGTGTTCTCTCCCTGCTTCCAATAGAATCATGAGAAAGCTACCGTTTCACATTCTTTTCAGAACCTGTCATTGGGGTTGGAAGAGTGTACCACACCTACAGATGGAGTATATTGACCTGTGGGAAGGGCTAGTCTACTATTTTCCAGTCTGTTACCTCTTAGATTGAAGTCCCATCTGGACAGCAGAAAGGTTTCACTAAAAGATAATGGTGATTCCGGAGAGATGCACTTCAAAACCACAGTGAGCTACAACCTCAAGAACAATGGCTGTTAGGAGAGAAAAAAAAACTAATAATGACACTGTTGATGTGGATATGGAGAAAATAGAGTCCTTGTACACGTTGATAGAGATGTAAATGTGAAAGTGTCATGGAGACACCTCAACAGACTAAAAATATAAGTCTCCTATAAAATAACAATCTAGCTATATTCAAAGGATATGAAATCGGCATGCTAAAGAGACACTTGGACTCCTACATTTACTGCAGCTCTATGCACAATAGCCAAGAAATGGAAACAACTGTCCATCAACAGATGAACATATAATGAAAATATGGTGTGTAGACACAACAGAACATCTTTCAAGCATTTTTAAAAAATGAAATTCTTCCATGTGTGACAAAATCAAGGGAATGAACAGGCATCACGGTAATTGAAGTAGTCCAAGCACAGAAAGGTAAGTGCCACATAGTCTCACCCATGTGTAGACTCCAAAACACAGTAGCATAGAATCCAAGAAAGGAATGGTCATTACCAGTATCCAGCAAGAGCAGAGAGAATGGAGGAATGAGGGAAGAATGACCGATGGGTAATATTTGCAGTCACATGGGAGCAAGAAAAGTTGGTAAGTAGCTACACTAATGATAATACATCCCCCAAAGCTAAGGTTTTCTTCAAAGTCTCACCAAAATAATGATAGATATTTAAGTAGACAAATATATGTGGTGTCAGCTTCAGAATTTTATACAAATTAGTATGCATGACATGAATTTGTATGTACAGTTTTAATGTTTTCATGTATAGCAGGAAAAAAAAGCTAGTGAGGGGAAAATAGAAAGGGAAAATTAATGTTTGTTTTATAAAAACAGTAAAGTTGGCATTGCATCTCTCAATGAGCAATAATGCCCTTTAACAGCACTCTTGAAGTACCAGAACATATTAAATATACACAGCCATCTTCCATCCCAAGATAAGGGATTATTCCAAAAATTGCAAAGACATTATGATAGTTTGTGTTGACTATCAACTGACTGAATCTAGATGCATCTATAAAAGGAGCTTCAAGACATGTATGTGAAGGGCTGTGTAGATACATGCCTGTGGAAAATTTTATTGATTAGGTCAACTGAGGTAGGGAGGCACACCCTACATAAGGGATGCATTGTTTTCTGGGTGGGGTCTTGGGCTGAATACAAAGAACAAAAGTTAAGTAGCATCTATCTATTACTCTCTTCTTGCTGACCTCAGATGTCATTGGTCAACTGCTTCAAGATCCTACCATCTCTATCTTCCCACTATGATAGATTGTGTCTTCAAACTGTAAGGCAAAACAAACCTTTGCTCTCTTTATTTGCTATAAAGGTATTTTGTCACATCAACAGTACAAGAAGCTAGAGTCCCTTCTTTAAGATAGGTCCTATACAAGGGCATGCTGATTCTCCTCCTGACACACCCCAAGACTGTAACTAAATTCAAGTCTAAATATATCATGTTAAAGGTGAAGTACAAATTACAGTCCAAAAGAAGGTATGGTATGCTTCAAAGGAGCAAGCTGAGCATTCCCATTTTACAGAGACAGGAGTGTGAGAATGGGATGCTGGTGAAATTGGTCTGACCAATTTGTTAATATAAATTTACTGAGCACATATCAGATGCCCAGGGAATAAGAAAGAGTTCAACATTTCAATTGGTTAACTACATATGGTTGGCTCAACCTTCCTAATACTGCAACCCTTTAATAAAGTTCTTCATGGTATGGTGACCCCTCCCCCAACCATAAAATTATTTTCATTACTACTTCATAGCTGTAGTTTTGCTGCTGTTATAAATTGTAATGTAAATATCTGTGTTTTCCAAAGACCTCGGGTGACCCCTGTGAAAAGGTTGTTTGATTTCCAAAAGGGGTCGCTACCTGTAAGTTGAGAATGTCCACCCTATACCATTGCCATTTATTGCAATCCTCCTCTACTACCTAGTCTGTATCCTTATGGGATTAAAATGAGGACCACAGTGAATGGATTGGAAGTGCCCGGTTCACCAAGATTGGGATGTTAGAGTGGATTTATTGTAACAGAACTATTCACATAGACTGGTAGGCCCCTGCATCACTGAAAAGAGCTCATGGTCACTTGCCTTTGCAAAGATCTTCCATTGGAAAGTGGAGCCATTGAATTAAGACCATAATGTAATAGAAATTAGAGACACCGAGGAAGCAGATGTCAGACACAGGCAGCACTGAAGGTGTGTGTGATTATCATGCTGGGCAGCAGGGTCAAAAAGCAACCATCTGTGTCTCATCAGTGTCCCTAATGAAGGAGATAAAATTAATCAGATGCTTGATTCTTGACTTGTATGAGCAGAAAAAATTTAGGTCAACGGACTAAAATTCAAACCTGTGAAAATAAAAGCCGATTCTCAGCTCCTTCAGTTCCCAAACTTAATTTACAGATCTCCAATCTCAAATGAAAGAGAGGCTAGATCCCTAATTCACTACTGACTGCTGAAACTGACTCTTTCTTAGCTTCCTAGATCCTTCCACTAGAGAGACAATGAACTTTGGAAAGACAACAAGAGGTCATTTCTGAGACTGCTGCATTCTGACTATACACTGACACCAGGTACAGGAGATACAAAGCATCACTTAGGCCCTCCAGACCAGGCAGTTGTAAAGGTCAAGCAATCAATGGAATTTTGACCCGAGTCCATTTACGGTGGGCTTGAATGTGCCCTGTGTTTATCTTGTCAATCCAGAATATGTAATACAGTATATACCTTCAGCAGCTGGCAGAAGTTCTATATTTTATTGCTTCTCAGACTTGGAGAGTCAAATCTATTAAGGTTGGAAATATCCAAAGAGAAAGTAATAGAACTGCTTCAGTGTAGTAAATATTAATCCCAAAACAGTATTGCATTTCTGGAGGGATTGCTGAAATCAAAAACTTCAATGGTGAGGAGTTCTGACTAACTCCAAGTCTCCATTTAATTCATCATTTTGTCCATACAGAAGAGAGAACAGCAGTAGAGCACCAACAGCTCAACCAAGTGATGACTTCAACTGCAGCTGGCTGCTGTACCAGATGTGATTTCATTGTTTGAACAAATTAACAAACCCTCTGGCATCTAGCATGCAGCTGTTGATCTAACAAATGCTTTTCTCTCCAGACCTATTAGCAAACACCATCCAAAGCAATTTCCCTTCATCTAAAAAGAGCAGCAAAACACTTTCACTGCCATACCTCAGAGAATATCAGTCATAAATCAGATTGCAAAGGTCTATAAAAGATTGTTGCAATATAGGACATTGTGATTGATTCTGATTACTCAGGGCAAAACAGACTGTTTATACAGCCCTGGGGTTGTTTGCCAAGAACATGTCTGGAATATGGGAATATCTCAGGAACTTGATATTAACACATCCTGTGATAAGGTCAATGAGAAGCTTAAACCTAATATGGAAATGATTACTAATGGCCAAATTTCTTCAATAAATGAAGGCTTGTTCATCCTCAGACTATAAAGAAAGAACTACTACCAGTTTACAAGTCTGCTGAAGACAAAGGGATACAGACTGGGTAGTGAAGGAGAGTGGTAATAAATGGTACCTCTCAATGCTATAACACAGAAGTTCTCAACCTCTGGGGGGGGGGGGGTTGAACAACCATTTTACAGGAGTCGCTCAAGATCATCAGAAAACACTGATATTTACTTTACAACTCATAACAGTAGAAAAACTACATTTATGAAGTTTTATAGTTGGGAGTCACCACAACCCGAGGAACTCTGTTAAAGGGTTGCAGCATGAGGAGTGCTGAGAACCACTGCTACAACTCCTTCAGGCCCCTTGAGTAGAACCCAGAATTCAAACTAGACGTTACTGAAATGAAACAGTATATTTAGATGAAGACATAAGAGTGGGCCCTTGTCCAATCCAATTGCGCGGGACCTGAGACTGCATTAGTTAGGGAAGCAGAAACCGGCCTGAGTAGGACCACAGGCCTCATCCGGCTGGATCAGCGCCTGGGTAGCGGGAGCGCAGGGTTGCCTGACACCCGCCAGCTACCCACGACCCCCGCTGCAGGATTTTGGGACTGCTGGTGAGTAGAACACAGCTTCTGCTCCAATCCAATTGCGCGGGACCTGAGACTGCATTAGTTAGGGAAGCAGAAACTGGCCTGAGTAGGGCCACAGGCCTCACCCGGCCGGATCAGCGCCAGGGTAGCGGGAGCACAGGGTTGCCTGACACCCGCCAGCTACCCACGACCCCCGCCGCAGGATTTTGGGACTGCTGGTGAGTGGAACACAGCTTCTGCTCCAGTCCAATCACGCGGGACCTGAGACTGCTCTGGTTGGGGAGAGAGAAATCCGGCCTACATAGGGCCACAACCCTCTTCCGGTCAGAAAAGCACCTGAGCAGCTGGGGCGCAGGGTCTGCTGACACTCGCCAACTGCCCACAACACCCGCCACAGGATCTTAAGACTTCTGGTGAGTGGAGCACAGCTTCTGCTCCAATCCAATTGCGCGGGACCTGAGACTGCATTAGTTAGGGAAGCAGAAACTGGCCTGAGTAGGGCCACAGGCCTCACCCGGCCGGATCAGCGCCAGGGTAGCGGGAGCGCAGGGTTGCCTGACACCCACCCGCCAGCTACCCACGACCCCCGCTGCAGGATTTTGGGACTGCTGGTGAGTGGAACACAGCTTCTGCTCCAGTCCAATCACGCGGGACCTGAGACTGCTCTGGTTGGGGAGAGAGAAATCCGGCCTACATAGGGCCACAACCCTCTTCCGGTCAGAAAAGCACCTGAGCAGCTGGGGCGCAGGGTCTGCTGACACTCGCCAACTGCCCACAACACCCGCCACAGGATCTTAAGACTTCTGGTGAGTGGAGCACAGCTTCTGCTCCAATCCAATTGCGCGGGACCTGAGACTGCATTAGTTAGGGAAGCAGAAACTGGCCTGAGTAGGGCCACAGGCCTCACCCGGCCGGATCAGCGCCAGGGTAGCGGGAGCGCAGGGTTGCCTGACACCCACCCGCCAGCTACCCACGACCCCCGCTGCAGGATTTTGGGACTGCTGGTGAGTGGAACACAGCTTCTGCTCCAGTCCAATCACGCGGGACCTGAGACTGCTCTGGTTGGGGAGAGAGAAATCCGGCCTACATAGGGCCACAACCCTCTTCCAGTCAGAAAAGCACCTGAGCAGCTGGGGCGCAGGGTCTGCTGACACTCGCCAACTGCCCACAACACCCGCCACAGGATCTTAAGACTTCTGGTGAGTGGAGCACAGCTTCTGCTCCAATCCAATTGCGCGGGACCTGAGACTGCATTAGTTAGGGAAGCAGAAACCGGCCTGAGTAGGACCACAGGCCTCATCCAGCTGGATCAGCGCCGGGGTAGCGGGAGCGCAGGGTTGCCTGACACCCGCCAGCTACCCACGACCCCCGCTGCAGGATTTTGAGACTGCTGGTGAGTGGAACACAGCTTCTGCTCCAATCCAATTGCGCGGGACCTGAGACTGCATTAGTTAGGGAAGCAGAAACTGGCCTGAGTAGGGCCACAGGCCTCACCCGGCCGGATCAGCGCCAGGGTAGCGGGAGCGCAGGGTTGCCTGACACCCGCCAGCTACCCACGACCCCCGCCGCAGGATTTTGGGACTGCTGGTGAGTGGAACACAGCTTCTGCTCCAGTCCAATCACGCGGGACCTGAGATTACTCTGGTTGGGGAGAGAGAAATCCGGCCTACATAGGGCCACAACCCTCTTCCGGTCAGAAAAGCACCGGGGCAGCTGGGGCGCAGGGTCGGCTGACACTCACCAGCTACCCACAACACCCACCACAGGATCTTAAGACTTCTGGAGAGTGGAACACAGCTTCTGCTCCAATCCAATTGCACGCGGGACCAGAGACTGCATTAGTTAGGGAAGCAGAAAAACGGCCTGAGTAGGACCACAGGCCTCTTCCGGCTGGACCAGCACCGGGGTACCGTCAGCTACCCACGACCCCCGCCGCAGGATTTAGAGACTGCTGGTGAGTGGAACACAGCTTCTGCTCCAATCTTTAAATAGTGACAATGATAACAACTAACCCCAGAGATTACCAGATGGCGAAAGGTAAACGTAATAATCTTACTAACAGAAACCAAGACCACTCACCATCATCAGAACCCAGCACCCCCACTTCACCCAGTCCAGGGCACCCCAACACACCGGAAAAGCTAGACACGGATTTAAAAGCATATCTCCTGATGATGATAGAGGACTTCAAGAAGGACGTTAATAACACACTTAAAGAAATGCAGGAGAACACTGCTAAAAAGGAAGAAGACAATAAAGAGGAAGCACAAAAATCCCTTAAAGAATTGCAGGAGAACACTGCTAAAGAGTTACAAATCCTTAAAGAAAAACATGATAACATAATCAAACAGGTAGAAGTCCTTAATGAAAAACAGGAAAACACATCCAAACAGATGATGGAAATGAACAAAACCATACTAGACCTAAAAAGGGAAGTAGACACAATAAAGAAAACACAAAATGAGGCAACACTGGAGATAGAAACCCTAGGAAAGAAATCTGGAACCATAGATACGAGCATCAGCAACAGAATACAAGAGATGGAAGAGAGAATCTCAGGTGCAGAAGATTCCATAGAGAACATCGGCACAACAATCAAGGAAAATGGAAAATGCAAAAAGATCCTAACTCAAAACATCCAAGAAATACAGGACATAATGAGAAGACCAAACCTACGGATAATAGGAGTGGATGAGAATGAAGATTTTCAACTCAAAGGACCAGCAAACATCTTCAACAAAATTATAGAAGAAAACTTCCCAAATCTAAAGAAAGAGATGCCCATGAACATACAAGAAGCCTACAGAACTCCAAATAGACTGGATCAGAAAAGAAATACCTCCCGACACATAATAATCAGAGCAACAAATGCTCTAAATAAAGATAGAATACTAAAAGCAGTAAGAGAAAAAGGCCAAGTAACATATAAAGGCAAGCCTATCAGAATTACACCAGACTTTTCACCAGAGACTATGAAAGCCAGAAGATCCTGGACAGATGTTATACAGACACTAAAAGAACACAAATTCCAGCCCAGGCTACTATACCCAGCCAAACTCTCAATTAACATAGATGGAGAAACCAAAGTATTCCACGACAAAACCAAATTCACACATTATCTCTCCACGAATCCAGCCCTTCAAAGGATAATAACAGAAAAAAACCAATACAAGGACAGGAACCACGCCCTAGAAACAACAAGAAGGTAATCCCTCAACAAACCTAAAAGAAGACAGCCACAAGAACAAAATGCCAACTTTAACATCAAAAATAACAGGAAACACCAATTTCTTTTCCTTAATATCTCTTAATATCAATGGACTCAACTCCCCGATAAAAAGACATAGACTAACAAACTGGCTACACAAACAAGACCCAACATTTTGCTGCTTACAGGAAACTCATCTCAGAGAAAAGGATAGACACTACCTCAGAATGAAAGGCTGGAAAACAATTCTCCAAGCAAATGGCATGAAGAAACAAGCTGGAGTAGCCATTCTAATATCTGATAAGATTGACTTCCAACCCAAAGTCATTAAAAAAGACAGGGAGGGACCCTTCATACTCATCAAAGGTAAAATCCTCCAAGAGGAACTATCAATCCTAAATATCTATGCTCCAAATACAAAGGCAGCCACATTCATTAAAGAAACTTTAGTAAATCTCAAAGCACACATTGCACCTCACACAATAATAGTGGGAGACTTCAACACACCACTTTCACCAATGGACAGATCATGGAAACAGAAACTAAACAGGGACACAGTGAAACTAACAGAAATTATGAATCAAATGGATCTGGCAGATATCTACAGAACATTCTATCCTAAAACAAAAGGATATACCTTCTTCTCAGCACCTCATGGTACCTTCTCCAAAATTGACCACATAATTGGTCACAAAACAGGCCTCAACAGATATAAAAATATTGAAATTGTCCCATGCATCCTATCAGATCACCATGGACTAAGGCTGATCTTCAATAACAAAATAAATAATAGAAAGCCAACCTTCACGTGGAAACTGAACAACACTCTTCTCAATGATACCTTGGTCAAGGAAGGAATAAAGAAAGAAATTAAGGACTTTTTAGAGTTCAATGAAAATGAAGCCACAACATACCCAAACTTATGGGACGCAATGAAAGCATTTTTAAGAGGAAAACTCATAGCTCTGAGTGCCTGAGACACTGAAACTTATAGAGGAGAAAGTGGGGAAAAGCCTTGAAGATATGGGCACAGGGGAAAAATTCCTGAATAGAACAGTAATGGCTTGTGCTGTAAGATCGAGAATTGACAAGTGGGACCTCATGAAACTACAAAGCTTCTGCAAGGCTAAAGACACCATCAATAAGACAAAAAAACCACCAACAGATTGGGAAAGGATCTTCACCTATCCTAAATCAGATAAGGGACTAATATCCAATATATATAAAGAACTCAAGAAGGTGGACTCCAGAAAGTCAAATAACCCCATTAAAAAATGGGGCTCAGAACTGAACAAAGAATTCTCACCTGAGGAATACCGAATGGCAGAGAAGCACCTGAAAAAATGTTCAACATCCTTAATCATCAGGGAAATGCAAATCAAAACAACCCTGAGATTCCACCTCACACCAGTCAGAATGGCTAAGATCAAAAATTCAGGTGACAGCAGATGCTGGCGAGGATGTGGAGAAAGAGGAACACTCCTCCATTGTTGGTGGGATTGCAAGCTTGTACAACCACTCTGGAAATCAGTCTGGCGGTTCCTCAGAAAATTGGACATAGTACTACCGGAGGATCCAGCAATACCTCTCCTGGGCATATATCCAGAAGATGTCCCAACCGGTAAAAAGGACACATGCTCCACTATGTTCATAGCAGCCCTATTTATAATAGCCAGAAGCTGGAAAAAACCCAGATGTCCCTCAACAGAGGAATGGATACAGAAATTATGGTACATTTACACAATGGAGTACTACTCAGCTATTAAAAAGAATGAATTTATGAAATTCCTAGCCAAATGGATGGACCTGGAGGGCATCATCTTGAGTGAAGTAACACAATCACAAAAGAACTCACACAATATGTATTCATTGATAAGTGGATATTAGCCCAAAACTTAGGATACCCAAGATATAAGATACAATTTGCTAAACGCATGAAACTCAAGAAGAATGAAGACCAAAGTGTGGACACTGTGCACCTTCTTAGAATTGGGAACAAAACACCCAGGGAAGGAGCTACAGAGACAAAGTTCGTAGCTGTGATGAAAGGATGGACCATTTAGAGACTGCTGTATCCAGGGATCCGTCCCATAATCAGCTTCTAAACGCTGACACCATTGCATACACTAGCAAGATCTTGCTGAAAGGACCCAAATATAGCTGTCTCTTGTGAGACGATGCCGGGGCCTAGCAAACACAGGAGTGGATGTTCACAGTCAGCTATTGGATGTATCACAGGGCTCCGAATGGAGAAGCTAGAGAAAGTACCCAAGGAGCTAAAGGGATCTGCAACCCTATTGTTGGAACAACATGATGTACTAACCAGAACCCCGGAGCTCTTGTCTCTAGCTGCATATGTATCGAAAGATGGCCTAGTCGGCCATCAATGGAAAGAGAGGCCCATTGGACTCGCAAACTTTATATGCCCCAATATAGGGGAATGCCAGGGCCAAAAGAATGGGAATGGGTGGGTAGGGAAGTGGGGGGCGCTATGGGGGACTTTTGGGATAGCATTGGAAATGTAATTGAGGAAAATATGTAATAAAAATATTAAAAATCAAAAAAAAAAAAAAAAAGAGTGGGCCCTTATGATGGTATTAGTGCTCATGAAAAAGAGGAATCTGAGCTGTGTGTGTGTGTGTGTGTGTGTATACCATAAGAAGGTAGCCATGTGCAAAGTAGGACATTGTCTTCCACAGACACAAGAACTTCTTGTTCTTGATTTTCTAGCTCTATGAACAGGGATCGATTATGGTGGGTCGTTGAAGCTACAGAATCTTATGAGCTCAATCTGGACTTCTGTAGCTAAAGGTGACAGTCGGAAGAAATCTGGCAACAATAAAAGGCATAATGGTCAAAAATCAAACATGTAACAGGGTATTCCTAGGAGCTCTTAGTTCTGAACATCCGGCATACATAGCATGTAGTTCATGTGACATAACAGCAATGCTGGCTAAAACACCTCCGTTCAGATTCAAGACTCTGTTTTATGTTATTTGCTGCACTGGTTTTATCAGGCATACAAAGTCTCTACTCTTATAGAAACAAAATGATGTAATTACAGAAAGCAAAATGTGCACGATTTTCCTACTGTCATTTGGCAGCGAGTATCAAATTGGTATCTCTTCAGACTGAACTGTGTTAGAACATTTGAATCTTTTTTTAATTGCTGCTTGAGTTGTTGACTTGAGTTTTGCGTTTTAAAAATCATTAGTGGCCAGGTGTGGTAGCACATGCTTTTAATTTTTAATCCCAGCACTTGGGAGGTAGAAGCAGGTGGATTTCTGAGTTCAAGGCCAGCCTGGTCTACAGAGTGAGTTCCAGAACAGCCAGGGCTACAAAGAGAAACCCTGCCTCGAAAAACAAAAAACAAAAAAAATTATTTTTTTAAAAAATTAAAGTAAAAAAAATAAAAATCATTAGTGGCTTTGGGCTCAAGATAAAGACAAAACTTCAAATAACGTCTGAAATGGAAAACACACTTCTCCCATTTTATACTACAGATTTATGTGAGGCAGGAAGCATCCTCAGCTTGACCCTAATAAAATCAAAGTATTGATTAAATTTGAAAATTGTTGAAGATGCCTTATGTCCTGGAGTATTAAATCAGCCAATATTTCTTCTCTCTATAAAAATAAACACACATATCCATTGTGTTAGTATGAAACTTTTACCTTTGTCTTTTTTAGGGGACTGTATGCACATGCATGTGCTTGTCAGAGGTCAGCCTTGGGTTCTGTTCCTCCGGGAATCCCTTTTTTTTTTTTTTTTGTACAAGGTCTCTCTTGACATCCTGGGACTCAACCATACCTTTGCTTCTGCACTGCTGGGATTGTAAGTACACATCACTGTGTCATACCTTTTATGTATGGTACTGGGGCTCGAACTCAGATCCTCATACTTTCACAAATACATCACCAACTAACCTGTTTTCCCATCCTCCTCCTTTCATCTTTATCAAATGGGAAAATTGTTGGTATATCCAAAACTTATTGTAAAATACATTTCTTTGTGATTTATCACCAGCAAAGAAAAGAAAAAGAGAAAAAGAGAAACATGGGAGAGGAAAATTTGGAGTGAAATTCTTCTCACAGAGAAAAATGAAAGACACGCTGAGGTCGTCTTTGAGGTTTTATTGCTTTGAAGAGGCATCACAACCAAGGGAACTGTTACAAAAGAAAGCATTTAATTGGGGCTGGTTTACAGTTTTAGAGCACTAGTCCATTATCTTCATGGCAGGAAGTATGGCAGACATGGTGCTGGAGGAGCTGAGAGTTGTACATCTTGATCTGCAGGTAGCAGTAGGGGACTATGGGCCACACTAGGCAGAGCTTGAGCATAGGAGGGAGACTCAAAGGGAGACCTCCTCAGTGACACACTTCCTCCAAGTCCATACCTACTCCAAGATGCTACACCTCCTAATAGTGTCACTCTCTGTGGGCCAAGCATTCTATGGGGCCATCCCTATTCAAACCACCACACACACTCACTTCAGTCTATGCTATGGTTTCCGAGTAACAACACCATAGCAAGAAGCCACCCCTAGACTTTAAGGGACCAGCAATATGTTGGCACAGAATGCAAGGCAGGAGCGCCAGTTCTGGGCTAAGTACAAAGACTTTCTGCTCACTAGCTGTTAAAACTAGAACAGTTTTGCAAAGTAGATATTTTACTGAACATATGTCTTCGATGTGCTCAGCACTGAAAACACCTTAGCCAAGCTGAGAGGGACTGAGGCCTACATCTCCTCAAAGATGTTATTCTCCGTTACTTCTATGAATCCGTATAGCACATCCATTAAATCATTAAGATCTTTGGAGTGTTTTTGGAAGATTTATTATCATCCCATCAAAGCTCTTAAACTTACACAGCCACAAAACTCAGGTTAGTGGGTCTGGGTATAATGATATAAAATCATTCCTGGCAGCAGTTGTTCTTGGTGTCATCTCTTTAGAGCAGACACATGCTTTGGTGAGTGGGCTCTATAGTGGCCACCTATCAAATATTGTCACAATGCGCTTTGGTTGTACTTGGTGTCACAACACTTATTCCAAGATTTTTATGTTAGTCACTTTCTCATGAGACTCTCCGGCCAAAGTTTTCTTTCATAGGAAAATTCTATTTTACTATTGACAATAATCCCCCTTTCTTCTTTGCCTTCCCAGCTCCCAGGGCTAATTTATTGCTAGGTGTGGACCAACAAATACATATTACAGCATGTATATTTTTGCAGGTAATTCTTCTCTTTCTTGATAATCATGACCTGTCTTGTGCTTAAGGCCCTTCCTCTGGGGTTCATCCCAAGGGTCCTCTCTCTAAGAAGCATGGAAATCACAATTATGATAGAGAAAAGCAGGGACTGTCCTCCACCCATGACTGGAACCTTCTGTTGTCTCCTGCCCACATTGTGGCCTCCATCCAAACCCCTCAGAAACAACAGCAGCCTCTCTTTCTGGTCTCCTCAATCCTTGGCTAAGGAAACAAGTGTTTCAATGGCTCTGATGTTTTGAGTATAAAATCTGGAGCTCTGCCTTCACAGCCTGACAGGAACAAATAAAAAGACAAATTGTAGGTCTGTGGCTGTCACAGCAGGGTCTCCTATCATGCCATCAGCTTTCGTGTTCCCAAATGTGCAAACGGCCTGAAAGACCAGGGGAATTGAAAGGCAGACATAAACCTCTCTGGTTTCTTGGTATTAACTGAAATTCCCTCCTACTGAAGTTGCTTTTCTGCTTTAGTATTCTGAAAGAAATGCAGGCCACTCTGTTTCCAACACAAATATCAAATACCTCTAACCAGCCCATCATGAAGTAAGGTCTCTGTGGATCAGTAGCTGACAGGGCTAACCTAGTGCCATAGTACTTCTAATGATGTTCTAAATAGTTTCTCTCTCTCTCTCTCTCTCTCTCTCTCTCTCTCTCTCTCTCTCTCTCTCTCTCTCTCTCTCTCTCTCTCTCTCTCCCTCCCTCCCTCCCTCCCTCCCTCCCTCCCGCCCTATCCTTCTCCCTCTTCTCCCTCTCTCCCTTTCTTTCTTCCTCTTTCCCCTCCTCTCTCCTCTCCTCTTGGGCTGCCTTTTTCTTCCCCTCTTTGTTTCCTCTTGTCCATTTACTCCTCTATCAGAAGAGAATGAATAGTGATCATGCCTGGAACATGTGCTTTGTCATTCCCAAGAGGTTGCAGTGTTTTATTTCACCTTCAAGTTAATCATGCCATCTGCGAGCCGTGACTCTGACCTTGCAAATGATGCAAATGTCTAGGCGGATGCTATGGTTTGGCTGTTTCCATCAAGTGGTGCTATTTTGTAATTGGAATCTGATAGAAGGTCAGTGAAGATATATCTTCACAGTAAAATGGGAGACTCTACTTTCTCCCTCTTTTCTTTTTGCATCATGGCTCCTGATTTTACTCTCCCATGTGCTCCTGCAGTAGTGTCACAGTTTCACCTGAAGCTCAAATCCATGGAGTCAGTCTACTTGGGATTGGAACTTCCATAACCATCATAAACAGTTTTCTAATAAATTAATTGTCTCGAGTATTTTGTCATAATAATGGGAAGATGGCTAATACAGAAAACTGATGTATGTGAGTGTAAGAATGTTGGGTTGAAACAGAAAAAAATATAAAGAATGATAAGCAATAGGATCCAAATATCTGAACTTGATGGGAAAGTAGTGATGATCTCTGTGTAGACATGTCTAACTCCATTTCAGGGAGTACTGGGAAATCAGGTGCCAGTCCCACAACTCTGAGCATATTCTCCACAAGTTAATAACTTCATATTCTATATGAACCTGAGATCAGCCAACAGTTGCCCAGGTGAGAGGAGAGCCTGTTATCTGTGTAGTTACAAGAAAACCCAGAGTTGTAGCGTCCTTCAGCAGACATACTCACCATTGTCTACCCTACCATACCCCATATGACTAGTCATCCTCTTCCCTCAGACTGGAAGAATGGCAGGACTCCTGGAGAGATGTGGAATGGAGACCCTACACTTGGAACAGCTTCTTCAGTGGGTCTAGGAAAACCCAGGGCACTGATAGCAGCACTTTGTTAATCAGTTAACAGGAACTGTGTGAGATCACAGGAGTGCAGCTCACAACACTGTCAGGACATCTTCTAAAGCTGCCTCCATCAGGAACTTGCAAAGTCTGCAAATGGTGGGTGAAGATCTGTTTCCCACTTGGCTCCCTGGAAGTAGCGTTAGTAAAGGACTCATTTCCCCTCTCCCTAGATCCAAACCACCTTGATTTCCACCTTTTTGGCAATATTCTGCCATCGATCACTTAATTCTCCATTGGTCTGAGACAGGGAAAAGAAGACAGGAAGGATTTGTTCTCTTTGCCTTTTAGTTATAAACAGTTCCTCCTCGCATTTCTCACAGACTTCTGCTTATAGAGCTTATTTTTAAATTCTCAAGACATCTTCAATGAGTCATTATCAAAAATAATTTTCTTCTGAGGACCTGTTAGGACAATTCTGGTTCCTTGTAGTCAACTCTGAGTGTCCCTGTGTGACTAGAGGAAAGGTCAATAGGCATAAAAAGGTTCTGATGGGGGAGGGGGGAGGGTAAAACACAAATAGAGTATCTCAAAATACCTATCAACAGCCACCTTCCCTCTCCCACCCTTCACGTGATTCATCTGTTCTTTGTGTCTCCTCCAGGAATGCTGTTGAAACTTCTGCCTCAAATGCCTTGGCTGTGAAATGGACTCATCCAAAGTGTTTTGACCAGAAGAGCTTGCAATTTCAGATATTTGTGGACTTACAATATTTGCACATACCAGGTGAGATATTTAGGAGAATGGAATCCAAAACTAGAGGCAAAATTCGTTTATATGTCACATAACCCTGTAAGTCGTTGTGCATGACATTTTTCACACTTGAATTGTGTGACCTGTCCTGATGAGAGCAGAGGTGGAGAATTCTTTACTCCTGGAAGTTTTCTATCATGTCATCAACTGGTTTTAAATTGTAAAAACATTGGAGAAACTGGATTTTCAAATTAGAAGTGCTCATTAAGTAATGGAAATTTTACTCCAGGTTAAACAAGCAAACAAGAGAAAGACTGGAGAATGTTAAGTTCAGCTCTACTAAATGACTCCTTACCGGCTTCCTCTGATGGGGGTCAACAGCCACCCCTGGCATTTTCAAGTTAATCCCTGTGTCCATAGTATCCTCTAAATCAATGCAGTTAATATTTTTAAGTGTGATTGTTTTCAATAAATGAAAACAACAACTGTGCAAGTTCTATACACTTCATCTGCATCAAACCTCAAAGGCAGCTGTTATGAAAAGCTAAATCTGGAGCTGTCACATCAGACACTGTGCACTTTGAAAACATCTAAAGTAATAGGATCTTGAATGCATTTTCTACTCCTTAGCAACTTTAAGTTTGTTAGAAATATATCTAACAGCCTCAAATAAAATACAGAGACGTTGTTTGTACATATTTTAAGCTCTTTTTAAGCCCACACACTTCACCTTCCACAGCTGGATTTTTTTTTGTTGTTGTTGTTGTTATGTTTAATGAAAGATGAGTAAGAAATATACCAAATACCAATTTCTTAAGTTGTGTACTTCTTTAAAAATCTAAGGGTATAACACATTAGGGACGCTTATTCTTGAATATGCATCACTCGATAGCTCTAGCAGAAGCTGACACTTCTCTAAAAAGCAGTGATTTTCAGGTTTGTATTTGACACATACTGAAGAAAACCCCCAAGAAACTGAATCATAATTGTTCTCAGACAAGAGACAGACGGTGTTGGACCCAAAGGACCACCACTCGAGTCTGACCTCCACTTGACCCCCGAAAGGACTACAACACCAGAGTATAATGATGCAAACAGCAAGAGGTTTATTGAAGCCGGCGCACCGGGGTTCCTCTGCCTTTGGGAAGGAGCAGAAACCCGGAAGAGCTATTACAGACTGCTCTTAAGCTCAAAAACCGCAAACTGGGGGAAATGGGGAGGAGGTGCGGGGCCAGAGTCAGTTGGCTCAGTCCCGTGGGAGAGAGGTTTCGATTTTCTTGGGACACACCTGCGTGTTTGTGGCAGGCCAGTTCCTGCATCAGCAGGTTTGTGGTGGACCATTTCCCGGAGCTGTCTTTGTTGCTTTAGCAACTTTGAGGGCAACTGTGGGCCCCCCACTCACCTGGCTTAGGACCAAGCTGTAATTTCTTTGCTGCAGCTTGGGCCTGTGACCATAGCATGATGAATTCTGCTCTGACATTTAAGTAGTTTGATCTTCTGACAAGAAGAAGGATCCTACATATGGGAATGGCTTAGTAGAGCGAAGCGTGACATTACTCCTCAGGATGGAAATAATTACATCTGTCTCTTCCTCCCAATGTGTGTGCATGTGTGTGTGTGTGTGTGTGTGTGTGTGTGTGTGTGTGTGTGTGTGTGTGTGTGTTTGATATCGCTGAGGAAAGCTGACCTCCCTAATTGGGAAATTACAGTCTTTCTGGTTTCCTAATCAACGTAGAGGAGGAACATGGGCCAGTGGTCTGGGTCAATCATACTCAACAAAATCATAGGGATGAAAGAACGGAGAACATGTGCCTCTAGTCTCATCCTGTAAGTTTACAGACAAAAAAAAAAGTCAAAGCCTAATGCATTTTTTCAAAAACCTCACAAATAGCTGGGCATGCCATGGTTCATGTCCCATTCTTCACACCCACCGCTATTTGTAAAGGAAGGAAATCTGGGCTGGGGTTTGAGAAAACAAAGGGTTTGTTTGCACAGGTGGCTGAACACAGAAGGGAGTGGTAAATACTAGAGAGAAAGAGAAAAGGATTGTGCCTTCCTGCTGGAAAAGTAGTCTAAGGACCAGTTACAGATGTTTTAACCCAGCATCCACTGCCCACTAGATTCTGATGAAGAGGATCAAGCCCCACCCCCTCCAGGCCCTACTGGGCTTCTTCTTCGGCACAGGGCTTTATGGCTGTGATGGAGATGCTCTGTCCTCTGCATCTTAAGATGCCAGCCTCACACTCAGACATCGTCTCCTCTTTGCCATTCACTTCCACACAGATTCTGTAGCCTGCTATCTGGCACTCCGATGCTTCTCTGCAGATACATTTGCTGTTCTGAGCTGGAAAGAACAAGCGAGGGAGACTTAATGGCACACTGAGGAGGTGGGCGAGTGGAAGCAAATTACCTCCAAAGTAACGGTGTGGTGATTAAAGAGCTCCCGCCCTGAGCTATACAATAAACTATCTGCTGGAAGAGGAGTAAGACCAGGAAATGGGGCCACTTTTCTTCACTCAGAATAAATGGGCTTGGGAAATTGGGGCCAGGCTTTTTACTGGCTGGACACACAGGAGACAGGTCTATCCAAGTCAGGAGCTCTCCGTCTCTTTCCTCATAGAGACTGGCATCTTTGTGAGCCAGAAATCAAGTATAATTTTTTACTCCCCAGACCAACTAAGAAGGTTTCAGAAGAGACTAGAGTGCCAAAGTTCAGAGACACAAAAAGAAAAGTGACTCGAAAAAGAAAGTATGGCATTCGGGAGGTGCTTGTCCTATAAAACCTAATTAGCAACAATGAGAAAACATGGGAAACATGGGAACATGGGAAATGACACGGTGAGAATACATCATTCAGGTCCTCCAGGGGAAGAGCAACAAGGTCAATCAGAGAACAGTAACACAAAAAGAAGCCAGATGGGGCTAGAGCTACGTACATCTCCATCCTACTGCAACTGATAAGGGACAGGGGGAGAGGGCCACAGGAGTGCACAGGACAAAGAAGGAGAGATTTGGAAGATGTGTGTACCACACAGTTTACCTTCCGCATTGACAGGTAAAGAAACCCAGGCAGAAGTTTGCTTCCTGCAACCCAGTCTTTTTCCATTCACTATATGCCCCAAAACATTGACGGTGATGAAGATCACTGCTAAATTCTGTTCAGTCATATTCTAGTTGATACTGGACTGTAATCTGAGGAAGAAAGTCCCTTGTCTATTCTCTTCAAAGTCTTTGGATTATTTCAAGAAGTGTCAGTTTGGCACTCATATTTTTTTAATGCCTCTCTAATACTTTTTAAACTCCCTTACAAGGAGAAGCTGTCCTTAATCTCAGAGTAGTATCTGACTCAAATCTTCAAGTTTATTTTGTTCCATTATTTGTGTGTGTGCACATGCACACACACACACATTCGTGAGTATACATATTTTTAGTAACTCTTCTTTTCTCCTTTCGTTTTTGTATTTTTATTTTATCTGTATGGGTGACTTTGCCTGTATGCATGTGTGCATACCAAGAAGGTAGAATGAGAGTTAGTGAAGCTTGGAAACACATAAGGGGCATTTTACTGTCAAGCCAATCTGACATATTTGACATCTCTGTGTATCTGCTGATAAACTAGAAACTACGTTACCACTGCCTTAGCATTCTTACAGTTACAAATGTGTAAGGCTACTTACCATCACATTTGCTCCATATTGGGCATGCACCACAGACTTCCTCAGCTGGGGAAGGCAGAGTACAGCTGTCCTTGCCAACAAGAGTGTAATTTCTTTTATGACAGTGGACAACGTGCATCTTGCAGATGGTCAGAGACAGAATCTTGTTTCTACTCTCATCTCGGGCACATACATCCAAGGAGGATCTGAATAGAGCATTTTAATTACATTATTTACAAGATTGATTTTCTTCAAAGCTCAGAAAGATGATCGAAAGCAAGACTTTGTGCTTACAATCCTACATGTAGTCTGTCCATAGACAACCACAAAAACTGTGTCTGCTCTTTCGTGTCCGGAGTGTTTATAAGACCAGATATGTAGTGCTGATTTATTTTGCTCTCAGATAGACCAAATGCAGCAAATTGGATGAGAAGGTGAATTCTACAAGCAACTTTGGATGGATTGATACCAAAGGAAACAGAAAAGCAGCAAAGACCAAATACCCCCCAAGAGATCATGTGAAATCACTGACCTCCTAGCTCAACAGCCCTCAGAGTCTGAAATTCAGCATTGCTCACTAAAATCCTTAAGAAGCAAGGGAAAATGAAAGTCTCTCAATGCTATTTTTTGTTTATTTTATTGTGTTTAATTGTGTGTATGTAAATATATGAGTATGTGAGTGAGTGAGTGTGTGTGTGTGTGTGTGTGTGTGTGTGTGTGTGTATGTGTGTGCATGCGCCCTTCTGTGTACAGGAGTGCAGGTGCCTACAGAGGCTGGAGGAATGAGATCTCCCGGGACTGGAGGTGCAGACAGTTTTGAAGTGCCTGATGTGGGTGTTGGGAAGAGCAAGAGCTCTTAACTACTGAGTTATCCCTCCAACCCCTTCAATGTTATTTTTAAAAAATGTGTATAGCCAATGAGATAATTCAGTGAATAAAGGCTCTTGCCACCAAATCAAATGATGTGTGTTTGATCTCCAGAACCAACAAGGTGGAAAAAGAAAGCCAATGCCAGAAAGTCGTCTTCAGACTTCCTTACTTACTGTAGGATAGCATGAGACCCTCTACCCCACCAATAAAAGTGTCTGTGCTTACAAAGGATTTAGAAATGTTTTCATTAAACATCTTACTGTTTTTTCTTAACTGCTGTTCCTAAAAAAATTGTACAATATAGCTATTTAGAAATATAATTTTAAAAATAAATATTTCCTAAACTGGGTACATTCCCTCAGTGGCATATATCATGTCAGCTCTTGGGAAAGGAAAGCAGAAGCAGAGGTTTAACGCCATCTCAACTACACAGTGAGTTCAAGGCCAGCCTGGATATAATAGACAAGACCTGTCTCAGACTCCTCCTCAACCCCCATACTCACCTGACCCTGAAAAAAATTCCACTTCTGAATACTGATGGATATGAAAAGTATTGTTATAGTAAATACAGGTACAAGTCTTGGACAGCAAAGCTTTTTGTTTGTTTGGGTTTGGGTTTGGGTTTGAGACAGAGCTTCTCTGTGTATCAGTAGATGTCCTAGAACTCACTTTTAGACCAGGGTAGTCTCAAACTCATAGAGATCCATCCTGTCTCTGCCTCCTGAGTGCTGGGATTAAAGGTGTGTATCACCACTGCTGGGCCCAAAGCATATTTTTATATACTGGACAGAAAGTTTTATATTTACATACTTTATTTAGTTTTAATTTTTTTCCTCTTTGACCTAGAAATAATATATATATATATATATATATATATATACATATATACACACATACATATGCTATAGATGGTAGTTTAAAAAACAGAAGCTTTACAAAGCTATGTTGTTATTGGCTTCCAATAACATGAAATTATACTAAATGTTGTGCTATGCCTACACATGACAGAATGAGGACTAACTGGAGGGTATGGGGGCTCAAGGGTACATATTGTGGGGAGTTAGAAAGAGAAAGAATTTGATTCCAATAAATAATGGCTGTAAGGCAGTGAGTGACCACAGAGTTAAGACACTCGAATAAGGATGTATCTAGGCTGATCACAGTTCTCACTTGAACTGTTCACTGGTTTTCTGCATGAGATGTAGTCACCATCATCCTTTATTCATTTAGGATGTGGATATGGGTTTAGTGAGCCTGGCAGCTAAGGAGTATTCAGTCAATTTGAATCTTAAAGATGAACCGACTGTACTGCTGAGTTTCTGTGTCAACTTGACACAGCCTGGAGGTATCACAGAGAAAGGAGCCTCCCATGAGGAAATGCCTCCGTGAGATCCAGCTCTAAGGCATTTTCTCAGTTAGTGATCAAGGATGGGAGGGCCCATTGTGGGTGGTGCCATCCCTGGGCTGGTGGTCCTGGGTTCTATAAGAAAGCAAGCTGAGCAAGCCAGGGGAAGCAAGCCAGTAAGTAGCATCCCTCCATGGCCTTTACATCAGCTCCTGCCTCCAGGTTCCTGCCGTGTGTGAGTTCCTGTCCTGCCTTCCTTTGGTGATGAGCAGCAGTATGGAAGTATAAGCTGATTACAACCTTTCCTCCCCAACTTGCTTCTTGGTCATGATGTTTTGTGCAAGAATAGAAACCCTGACTAAGACACCAACTTAAGTCCTTAATCTTAAAAATGAAAAAGGTCCAGAGGCTGAATGTCTCCTACATCCTCCCAAACCCCTCTCCATTGCTCATCATCATCTTCTTCTTGAGGGTCTGGCATGAAAAGACCTCTAGCTTCCAGTAGGTTCTATGCTGAAGAGCACTGGTGTCAGGAAGTGTAGCTCTAGATTATACCTGTGGTACTTCTCAAGTCCCTTAAAGGGAGTCTGCTCTGCCTTAGAAGTTGTCTCCTCCAGGCCCTCTCTGTCTTCATATTTCATAAACATCTTTCTCCCTCTTTCGGGCCTGGGTGTGCATAAATGCATGGTCTATTATACGCACTTTATTTGCCCACATCACGTTTTTGTAGGCATGCTGATCAACTTCTCCTATTCCTCACCTAACTGTACTACCTGCGCCTTGCTACAACTCGGACACAGGCTTCCAGAAGTTTCTTTACAAATCCTTCTAAAAGCGGTGATGATAAATCAGTAACATTCTTGGAAGGCAGACCTAGAAAGGAAGCTTCTAGTGTCAGGAAAGCAGCTGCTCTGTTGTCTGTTGGTATTGCTTTTTAAAAGCTTATGTCCCTAGGGAATTTCAGCCTTATCCTCCAAAGCCCTAAATCCTCAGGTGACAGTTCTGTCACTTTGCTTCACTTTATATATAGAACAAGCAGGGCTCTGGCGGACCTTCGGTGTCTTGCTCCTCCAGATTATCATCCTGCTTAATATGGTGGCTGAGAGCCTATGACCTATAACAGGCAGGAGTGGGCCAGATTAAGATGCGAAGACACTTAGCTCTCCGGAAGCCATGCCTTGAATTCAATAAGCTCTGCGGAGCCATCCCATTTACCCCAGATAAAATCAAGCAGAAAAGTGAGTGGCAGAGCCAGAGCTTACCCACATTCATAGGGCATTTTACAGATGCATTTTGAGTTCTGCAGTTTCTCCCAAGGCTGGCATGCAGGGGCTGCTGGTGGTAGAGTGCTGGTAGCTAAAGAAACATTTAAGAGCAATGCAATCATTAGGATACACACCTTGCTTTACGATAGATTTGCTGAATCAAATCTGTGGGATGCTTGACTATAGAGATTTCCTATAGTTAAAAGAAAGGCTGTGGGTTTGGGTGGATAGATGGTGGGAGGAATTGGAGAACTATAATCAGAACATAACATATGAAAGAAAATCTACTTTCAATTTAAAAATTAAAGAAAAAAGTTCTCATCCCTAACCAAACAACTATCTCCAGCTGATATCTGCTTCCAAAGGAAGATTAGTCTTCTCTAATGGCGTCTCACTGGATGTATTAACCGCACTTAAGAGTGGGCTCCACACCCAGCAGTGGAAGGCCAACACAAAATGAACTCCAGAGTATTTCTGTAGACTCTTGTCTCTTAATGATTTGCTAGAGCATTTTTTGCCTTACCAGTCTTTTACTTACATATTATGTTCTCCAGTTGAGTGGTGTGTGTGTGTGTGTGTGTCCTATACTTTTTTTAAAAATTCTGGTTTGTTCTATTTGTTGCTGCTTTACCTGTTTGTTTTCTAAAGACGAAGAGAAAGAAAGGGCACCGAGTTGTGAATAAGGAGTACAGAGGATCTCAGAGGAGTTAGGGGAGGAAAAGCTGTGATCAGATCAGTATATACAAAATATTTTTCAATAAAAAATACAGTAAAAACCTATAAGAAATGAACAAGTTGCATTTACATATGAGAGAGAGAGAGAATTTTAATTTCAGGAAATAAAAAAATTTTAAGTATATATTATAGCTTGGCAGTGCTGGTGTATACCTTTAATCCCAGCACTTGCGAGGCAGAGGTAGGTGGATCTCAGAGTTCGAGGCCAGAGTGGTCTACAGAGTGAGTTCCAGGTCAGCCAAAAAACCCTGTCCCAAAGAAAGAAAGAAAGAAAGAAAGAAAGAAAGAAAGAAAGAAAGAAAGAAAGAGAGAGAGAGAGAGAGAGAGAGAGAGAGAGAGAGGGAGGGAGGGAGGGAGGGAGGGAGGGAGGGAGGGAGGGAGGGAGAAAGAGAGAGAGAAGAGAAAGAGAAATAGAAAGAAAGAGAAAGAGAAAGAGGAGGAGGAAGAGGAGAAGGCGAAGGAGAAGTCGAAGGAGAAAGAGAAAGAGAGGGAGAGGGAGAGAGAGAGAGAGAAAGAGAAAACAAATACATATGCACACTTTAATATAATATATAGCATCTATTATATATTGTACATAATATAATAATAAATGTAACATTTAACATATAATTTATAATTTTGTAAAAGAACATAAATATGTATGTTATATATTCATATGCAATGAGTATCTAAAGCATTCACAGAGGAACACTCTGTAAAAAGCTTCAGTGATGACAGATACCATTCCCTGGGCATGGGTCATAAACTGTTTACAAATTTTGTCATTTGATCCCTGCTGACAAGCGCCTATGTAAGAGATGAAAAAGCTAAAGGTCAAGAAGTTTGGAAATGGATGCTTTCTCTAACAGCTTGCAAATCTTCCTATGCAGGGTTAAGCACGCATCTGTACGAATCCACTGCGAGTAGAACAGGTTGCCTTTCATGAAGCCGATCCTTGGAAACTGTTTGTGGTTTTAGACTGCCACGAGCTCACCATGGGTCATAAAGCCACAAAGGAGCTTAGAGCACTGGAAAGGTGGCTCCATGGTTAAGAGCACTTGCTGCTTTTCCAGAGAACCCAGGTGTGATCCCTACCACCACATGGCAGCTCACGACTGCCAGAAGCTCCCATTCCATGGGATCTGATGTCCCCTTCCAGGTTTTGTAGGTCTCAGCTATCCATGTAATGTACATATATACAGACAGATAAAACAGCCATATACATTAAATAAATAGATAGATAGATAGATTGATAGATAGATGATAGATAGATAGATAGATAAATAGATAAATAAATAAACTCTTTTTTTATCAGTAACTTACATTGGAGAAATTTCTGGTACCCAAGGAGAGCTATAACCTCTCACATGCAAATGTCCAGGCAGTCTCCCCTCAACACGTCTGGAGTTGCTTACATTAAAAATATTGTATCCATTGTTTTGAATCTAGAAACTCTTCTTTTAAGCGAGCCATTATTTGAATGTTCGTAAGTAAGCACCTTGGTGTAGCTTTCAGTGATGTAAATGGAAAGCCTATGCATTGGCTTTAGCTGTTGGCAATGTGTAGTCTAAAACAGTCGTTTTTTTCCCCCACTTTCTGCTAGCTTCATTTTAATGAAAATCACTGGAATCAAACTTTTGTGCACAAAATTACGTAATCATTCAATATATTATACAAATGATCTTATTAGACAATCATGGGGATTTTTTTCATTTTAGCTGAGTGTATTTATTTAGTGTGTGCATGGATGTGGTACACGCATGGAGATCAAAAGATAACTTCCAGCCATCGGGCTCTGGGGGATCAAACTTAGGTCACCAAGCCTGGCCACAAGTACCTTAACACACTGAGCCATCTTGGTATCCCAAGGAAATGATTTTAGAAGGAAAAAAATCATAGAGTACATATGTCCCTTACAATGAAAAATATAAGCAAGTTAGACAAGATAGTAACACCCCATGAAAAAGTCACAAAACTAGAAAAGTTGTGGCAATATGGAGCATGTCTTCCATGGTTAGAAATCTCAGTAACAGTCACATTCTCTAAACACTGATGTGGTGGCACGCCCAGTGCAAGACAGAAGCTTAAATCAGATACTAGAAATTAAAATGGCACAGGGAGAAGAGTGCTATCTGAACAACAGCTTAGTCGGTTGTGCCCTGGCAAATGCCCTTCTCCATATGTTTTCTGTGTTGTTTTCTTTGCTTTTAGGACAGGGTCTTATAATATAGCTCAGGTTGGCATCAAAGTTGAGTTTCTCCTGTCTCAGATCCTCAGATCTAAACTGGTAGGTGCAGTGGCCACAAGGTGATTACCATCCCTACACACACACACACAGACAAACACATCATGGGCTCATATATTTGCAAGCTGAGTGTTTGGAAGGAATAGGAAGTATGTCCTTGTTGGAGGTTTGTCACTGGAAGTGAGCTTTGAGGTTCAAAAGCTCACACTAGACACAATCTCTCTCTCTCTGTTTCTGTCTTTCTGTATTTCTGTCTGTCTCTCAGTCCGTCTTTCTGTCTCTCTGTGTCTCTCTGTCTTTCTGTCACTTTCTATGATCTATCACTCTGTATCTCTCTGTCTGTCTGTCTGTCTGTCTCTTTCTCTCTGTCTGTCTCTGTTGCTTTCTCTGTTTCTGCCTCTCTGCATTTCTGTTTGTCTCTCTATCTTTCTGTCTTTCTGACTCTCTCTGTCTCTCTCTGTCTCTCTCTCTCTCTCTCTCTCTCTCTCTCTCTGTTTATCTCTTTGTCTTTCTGTCTCTCTCTGTGTCTCTCTCTCCCTATCCCTTCCCCTATCCCCATCCCTCCCCTACTACCTGCTGCAGATCAGGATGTAAAGCTCTCAGCTACTTCTCCAGCACCATGCCTGCCTGCCTGCTGCTGCATCCTCCACCATGATGATAATGGACTAGCCCCTCTAAAACAGTAAGCAGACCCCCAGTAGACTTCTTTCATATGTGTCACATTGTGTGAAGAGACACATAGATAGAGCAGTAACTAGGACACAGGTATAGGTACCACTGGTCCTTTGTTTTCAAAAGCTAAGTTATGTCAATTTATGCAAAAAGTGAAGGAAGGTGAGAGTGTGTAGAATTTACATTTTGCAACTTTTCTGAGATCTAAAATGATTCCAAAGTAAAATGGTTCTCTGTTTTTCATTAGAATATATTGTAGTTTAAATTAAAGATACACTAAATAAGCTCATGAATTGGGCAATTGGTAGCACTGTCTAGGGAGGATACAGGACCTTTAATAGGTAGAGCCTTGAGAAGAAGTACATCATCAGAGGTGGGCTTTGAGAATTTGGCCTGGCCCCACGTCTGACTCTCACTCTGTTTCCTGGATGCAGTTGTGATGTAATCACCAAGGCATCCAGCTCCTGTACCTAATTCCATCCCTCCCCACCATGATGAACTCTACCTCTCAACCAATAAATAAATCCTTTCTTCTGCTTTGGGTCATGGTATTTTATCAAAGCAAAAAAGAAAATTAGGCCGCAGGATTTTGGGACTGCTGGTGAGTAGAACACAGCTTCTGCTCCAATCCAATTGCGCGGGACCTGAGACTGCATTAGTTAGGGAAGCAGAAACCGGCCTGAGTAGGGCCACAGGCCTCATCCGGCCGGATCAGCACCGGGGTAGCGGGAGCACAGGGTTGCCTGACACCCGCCAGCTACCCACGACCCCCACCGCAGGATTTTGGGACTGCTGGTGAGTGGAACACAGCTTCTGCTCCAGTCCAATCACGCGGGACCTGAGACTGCTCTGGTTGGGGAGAGAGAAATCCGGCCTACATAGGGCCACAACCCTCTTCCAGTCAGAAAAGTACCGGGGCAGCTGGGGCGCAGGGTCTGCTGACACTCGCCAGCTACCCACAACACCCACCACAGGATCCTAAGACTTCTGGTGAGTGGAGCACAGCTTCTGCTCCAATCCAATTGCTCGGGACCTGAGACTGCATTAGTTAGGGAAGCAGAAAAACGGCCTGAGTAGGACCACAGGCCTCTTCCGGCTGGACCAGCACCGGGGTACCGTCAGCTACCCACGACCCCCGCCGCAGGATTTAGAGACTGCTGGTGAGTGGAACACAGCTTCTGCTCCAATCTTTAAACAGTGACAACGATAACAACTAACCCCAGAGATTGCCAGATGGCGAAGGTAAACGTAATAATCTTACTAACAAAAACCAAGACCACTCACCATCATCAGAACCCAGCACTCCCACTTCGCCCAGTCCAGGGCACCCCAACACACCGGAAAAGCTAGACACGGATTTAAAAGCATATCTCCTGATGATGATAGAGGACTTCAAGAAGGACTTTAATAACACACTTAAAGAAATGCAGGAGAACACTGCTAAACAGGCAGAAGACAATAAAGAGGAAGCAAAAAAATCCCTTAAAGAATTGCAGGAGAACACTGCTAAAGAGTTACAAATCCTTAAAGAAAAACACGATAACATAATCAAACAGGTAGAAGTCCTTACAGAAAAACAGGAAAGCACATCCAAACAGATGATGGAAATGAACAAAACCATACTAGACCTAAAAAGGGAAGTAGACACAATAAAGAAAACCCAAAATGAGAGATAGAAACCCTAGGAAAGAAATCTGGAACCATAGATCCAAGCATCAGCAACAGAATACAAGAGATGGAAGAGAGAATCTCAGGTGCAGAAGATTCCATAGAGAACATCGGCACAACAATCAAGGAAAATATAAAATGCAAAAAGATCCTAACTCAAAACATCCAAGAAATACAGGACACAATGAGAAGACCAAACCTACGGATAGTAGGAGTGGATGAGAATGAAGATTTTCAACTCAAAGGACCAGCAAACATCTTCAACAAAATTATAGAAGAAAACTTCCCAAATCTAAAGAAAGACATGCCCATGAACATACAAGAAGCATACAGAACTCCAAATAGACTGGACCAGAAAAGAAATACCTCCCGACACATAATAATCAGAGCAACAAATGCTCTAAATAAAGATAGAATACTAAAAGCAGTAAGAGAAAAAGGCCAAGTAACATATAAAGGCAAGCCTATCAGAATTACACCAGATTTTTCACCAGAGACTATGAAAGCCAGAAGATCCTGGACGGATATTATACAGACACTAAAAGAACACAAATTCCAGCCCAGGCTACTATACCCAGCCAAACTCTCAATTAACATAGATGGAGAAACCAAAGTATTCCACGACAAAACCAAATTCACACATTATCTCTCCACGAATCCAGCCCTTCAAAGGATAATAACAGAAAAAAACCAATACAAGGACAGGAACCACGCCCTAGAAACAACAAGAAGGTAATCCCTCAACAAACCTAAAAGAAGACAGCCACAAGAACAAAATGCCAACTTTAACAACAAAAATAACAGGAAACAACAATTACTTTTCCTTAATATCTCTTAATATCAATGGACTCAACTCCCCGATAAAAAGACATAGACTAACAAACTGGCTACACAAACAAGACCCAACATTTTGCTGCTTACAGGAAACTCATCTCAGAGAAAAGGATAGACACTACCTCAGAATGAAAGGCTGGAAAACAATTTTCCAAGCAAATGGCATGAAGAAACAAGCTGGAGTAGCCATTCTAATATCTGATAAGATTGACTTCCAACCCAAAGTCATTAAAAAAGACAGGGAGGGACACTTCATACTCATCAAAGGTAAAATCCTCCAAGAGGAACTATCAATCCTGAATATCTATGCTCCAAATACAAAGGCAGCCACATTCATTAAAGAAACTTTAGTAAAGCTCAAAGCACACATTGCACCTCATACAATAATAGTGGGAGACTTCAACACACCACTTTCACCAATGGACAGATCATGGAAACAGAAACTAAACAGGGACACAGTGAAACTAACAGAAATTATGAATCAAATGGATCTGGCAGATATCTACAGAACATTCTATCCTAAAACAAAAGGATATACCTTCTTCTCAGCACCTCATGGTACCTTCTCCAAAATAGACCACATAATTGGTCACAAAGCAGGCCTCAACAGATACAAAAATATTGAAATTGTCCCATGCATCCTATCAGATCACCATGGACTAAGGCTGATCTTCAATAACAAAATAAATAATAGAAAGCCAACCTTCACGTGGAAACTGAACAACACTCTTCTCAATGATACCTTGGTCAAGGAAGGAATAAAGAAAGAAATTAAGGACTTTTTAGAGTTCAATGAAAATGAAGCCACAACATACCCAAACTTATGGGACGCAATGAAAGCATTTCTAAGAGGAAAACTCATAGCTCTGAGTGCCTCCAAAAGGAAACTAGAGAGAGCACACATTAGCAGCTTGACAACACACCTAAAAGCACTAGAACAAAAGGAAGCAAATTCACCCAAGAGGAGTAGACGGCAGGAAATAATCAAACTCAGGGGTGAAATCAACCAAGTGGAAACAAGAAAAACTATTCAAAGAATCAACCAATCAAGGAGCTGGTTCTTTGAGAAAATCAACAAGATAGATAAACCCTTAGCCAGACTCACTAGAGGGCACAGGGAAAGCATCCTAATTAACAAAATCAGAAATGAAAAAAGAGACATAACAACAGATCCTGAAGACATCCAAAACACCATCAGATCCTTCTACCAAAGGCTATACTCAACAAAACTGGAGAACCTGGATGAAATGGAGAAGTTCCTAGACAGATACCAGGTACCAAAGTTGAATCGAGATCAGGTTAATGATCTAAACAGCCCTATATCCCCCAAAGAAATAGAAGCAGTCATTAATAGTCTCCCAACTAAAAAAAGCCCAGGACCAGATGGGTTTAGTGCAGAGTTCTATCAGACCTTCAAAGAAGATCTAATCCCAGTTCTTCACAAACTATTCCACAAAATAGAAACAGAAGGTACGCTACCCAACTCATTCTATGAAGCCACAATTACTCTGATACCTAAACCACAAAAAGACCCAACAAAGATAGAAAACTTCAGACCAATATCCCTTATGAATATTGATGCAAAAATCCTCAATAAAGTTCTTGCTAACCGAATCCAAGAACACATCAAAACAATCATCCATCCTGACCAAGTAGGTTTCATCCCAGGGATGCAAGGACGGTTCAATATACGGAAATCCATCAACGTAATCCAGTATATAAACAAACTCAAAGACAAAAACCACATGGTCATCTCCTTAGATGCGGAAAAAGCATTTGACAAGATCCAACACCCATTCATGATAAAAGTCTTGGAAAGATCAGGAATTCAAGGCCCATACCTAAACATGATAAAAGCAATCTACAGCAAACCAGTAGCCAACATCAAAGTAAATGGTCAGAAGCTTGAAGCAATCCCTCTAAAATCAGGGACTAGACAAGGCTGTCCACTTTCTCCATACCTATTCAACATTGTACTTGAAGTCCTAGCCAGAGCAATTCGACAACAAAAGGAGATCAAAGGGATACAAATTGGAAAAGATGAAGTCAAAATATCACTTTTTGCAGATATGATAGTATATATAAGTGACCCTAAAAATTCCACCAGAGAACTCCTAAGCCTGATAAACAGCTTCGGTGAAGTAGCTGGATATAAAATTAACTCAAACAAATCAATGGCCTTTCTCTACACAAAGAATAAACAGGCTGAGAAAGAAATTAGAGAAACAACACCCTTCTCAATAGTCACAAATAATATAAAATATCTTGGCGTGACTCTAACTAAGGAAGTGAAAGATCTGTATAATAAAAACTTCAAGTCTCTGAAGAAAGAAATTATAGAAGATCTCAGAAGATGGAAAGATCTCCCATGCTCATGGATTGGCAGGATCAACATTATAAAAATGGCTATCTTGCCAAAAGCAATCTACAGATTCAATGCAATCCCCATCAAAATTCCAAATCAATTCTTCAACGAATTAGAAAGTGCAATCTGCAAATTCATCTGGAATAACAAAAAACCTACGATAGCAAAAACTCTTCTCAAGGATAAAAGAACCTCTGGTGGAATCACCATGCCGGACCTAAAGCTCTACTACAGAGCAATTGTGATAAAAACTGCATGGTACTGGTATAGTGACAGACAAATAGACCAATGGAATAGAATTGAAGACCCAGAAATGAACCCACACACCTATGGTCACTTGATCTTCGACAAGGGAGCTAAAAACATCCAGTGGAAGAAAGACAGCATTTTCAACAAATGGTGCTGGCACAACTGGTTGTTCACATGTAGAAGAATGCGAATCGATCCATTCCTATCTCCTTGTACTAAGGTCAAGTCTAAGTGGATCAAGGAACTTCACATAAAACCAGAGACACTGAAACTTATAGAGGAGAAAGTGGGGAAAAGCCTTGAAGATATGGGCACAGGGGAAAAATTCTTGAATAGAACAGTAATGGCTTGTGCTGTAAGATCGAGAATTGACAAGTGGGACCTCATGAAACTGCAAAGCTTCTGCAAGGCAAAAGACACCATCAATAAGACAAAAAAACCACCAACAGATTGGGAAAGGATCTTCACCTATCCTAAATCAGATAAGGGACTAATATCCAATATATATAAAGAACTCAAGAAGGTGGACTCCAGAAAGTCAAATAACCCCATTAAAAAATGGGGCTCAGAACTGAACAAAGAATTCTCACCTGAGGAATACCGAATGGCAGAGAAGCACCTGAAAAAATGTTCAACATCCTTAATCATCAGGGAAATGCAAATCAAAACAACCCTGAGATTCCACCTCACACCAGTCAGAATGGCTAAGATCAAAAATTCAGGTGACAGCAGATGCTGGCGAGGATGTGGAGAAAGAGGAACACTCCTCCATTGTTGGTGGGATTGCAAGCTTGTACAACCACTCTGGAAATCAGTCTGGCGGTTCCTCAGAAAATTGGACATAGTACTACCGGAGGATCCAGCAATACCTCTCCTGGGCATATATCCAGAAGATGTCCCAACCGGTAAAAAGGACACATGCTCCACTATGTTCATAGTAGCCCTATTTATAATAGCCAGAAGCTGGAAAGAACCCAGATGTCCCTCAACAGAGGAATGGATACAGAAATTATGGTACATTTACACAATGGAGTATTACTTAGCTATTAAAAAGAATGAATTTATGAAATTCCTAGCCAAATGGATGGACCTGGAGGGCATCATCTTGAGTGAAGTAACACAATCACAAAAGAACTCACACAATATGTATTCATTGATAAGTGGATATTAGCCCAAAACTTAGGATACCCAAGATATAAGATACAATTTGATAAACGCATGAAACTCAAGAAGAATGAAGACCAAAGTGTGGACACTGTGCCCCTTCTTAGAATTGGGAACAAAACACCCAGGGAAGGAGTTACAGAGACAAAGTTCGTAGCTGTGATGAAAGGATGGACCATTTAGAGACTGCTGTATCCAGGGATCCGTCCCATAATCAGCTTCTAAACGCTGACACCATTGCATACACTAGCAAGATTTTGCTGAAAGGACCCAAATATAGCTGTCTCTTGTGAGACGATGCCGGGGCCTAGCAAACACAGGAGTGGATGTTCACAGTCAGCTATTGGATGTATCACAGGGCTCCGAATGGAGAAGCTAGAGAAAGTACCCAAGGAGCTAAAGGGATCTGCAACCCTATTGTTGGAACAACATGATGTACTAACCAGAACCCTGGAGCTCTTGTCTCTAGCTGCATATGTATCGAAAGATGGCCTAGTCGGCCATCAATGGAAAGAGAGGCCCATTGGACTTGCAAACTTTATATGCCCCAATATAGGGGAATGCCAGGGCCAAAAGAATGGGAATGGGTGGGTAGGGAAGTGGGGGGCGCTATGGGGGACTTTTGGGATAGTATTGGAAATGTAATTGAGGAAAATATGTAATAAAAATATTTAAAAAAATAAATAAAAAAAAATTTAAAAAAAAAGAAAATTAGTTAATGTGGGCTATAAAATAATAGATTTCATTGTGCTATCTTTATCCATGCACATACTGTACTTTTCTTGTATTAAGTCCTCTGTTGCTCTCTCTTATTGCCTTCTCTCCTTGCTGGTGGTACCTTTCTCTCCTCTAAAGAGTCATCCACTTCGTTATCATATGTCTTTAACACTATTGCTTTTGTTTTTGTTGTTTATATGTACACACAGGTACATATGTGCCACTGTGTGAGTGTGTGTATGTATATGTATGTATATGTGTGTGTGTCTGTGTGCGAGTTTGTGTGTGTGAGTGTGTATGTGTGTATATGTGTATATATGTATGTGTGTATATGTGTTTATGTGTGTAAAGTTTGTTAGTATGAGTGAGTATGTATATGTGTGTATGTGTGTATATGTGTGTATGTGTTGTATATATGTGCATGTGTGTGTGAGTTTGTGCGCATGAGTGAGTGTGTGTGTATGTATATGTGTATATGTGTGTATATGTGTATATGAGTTTGTGTGTGTGAGTGAGTGTGTGTGTGTGTGTGGGTGTGTGTGTGTGTATGGGGGGCTGGAGCTCAGAGAACAACTTCCAGAAGTAAATCACTCCTTCCACCTGGTTTTTGGAGGAAGAGTTTCTTGTTTCTACTATACCACTCACTCCAGATAGCTGATCCTTGACCTCCCATCTCACATTAGGAGTGCTGGGACTACAGATGCTCACTGCTCCATCTGACTTTGTACTTGGGTTCCAAGGATCAACTCAAGTCATCAGGTTTGTGTAGCATGTGTTTCTACCTGCTGAGTCACATTACCAGGCCTGAGATACATACTTTTTAGGAGTACATTGTACGTATGAGAGAAAACATGCCTCTGTCTTCTTCTGTTTATATGATGATCTCTAGCTCCAGTCAATATCTTTCTGATGATACAGTTTAGTTTCTCTTTGTAGCCGATAAAACTCCACTGTGTACAAATGCCCCATTTTATATCTGTTCTAAATTTTAAATGTGTATTTAATATTAATATTTTAGTCAACTCACACCTCACTCTCTCCTTTGAATCATTTTTCTAGACACACACACACACATACACACCAATTCTCACCCAACTTCATATGCTCTTTTTTTTTTTTAACCCAGTGAGTTCACTTAGTGCTGCCTATATGTGCATGGATGTTTGGCCATCTACTGAGACATGAGTAGCCTCTTAGAGGCTGCATGCCTGCAGAAAACTGACCCCACACAGCAGCTCCCTGAGAGGTAACCCCATTACCTAGCTCTTCCACTATCAGTGGGATTCCATGACTTTCTCCCCCATGCATGCTAGACTTTATATTTTCTTTGATCTTGCGCAGGTCTCGTGCATGATATATCACATTGTCTTCATTTATCTGTCTGCTGGTAGAAATCTAAACTGATTCCATCTTGCTATAATAAATGTGGATGAGCAGGTCTGATGTCCTATGGTGACTTAGATTCCATCAGGTGTGTGATATCATTGGATTAGAGGGTACTTCTAGTTTTGGCTGAGGCATCTCTGAATCGGTTTCCACAGAGTTTGAACTAATATACATTACTGTCAGTAGTCCATAAGGGTTCTTTATACTGCCAAAATTTGTTATGGTTTGGTAAAATGCTTGTAATTATATTTGCTATATCAAAGCACATTTATGTGCAAAACTTGTGGAGATGAGTGGAGGTGGTGGCTGTTCAACAGAAAGAGTGGGCATAATATTTATTATCTCTGTACTTTAAATTGATTAAAATAGTGAATCTTATGATATGTACAGCTTAGCAAAATTTTAATGACTAAATATTGTCATTATTTCATTCACGTGCTACTTAACTGATATTTTGTGTTTATATATATGATATATATGGAATATGCATGTATTCATGTGCTTAGCACAACTTTTAAAGGAATAATATTCAAAGGGCTAGTACTTTATTACTTATTACCTAACAGTGTGTGTGTGTGTGTGTGTGTGTGTGTGTGTGTGTGTGTGTCGTGTGTGTGTGTACTGGAGGTGTGTGTGTACTAGAGGTGTGTGTGTAAGGGTATACGTATGTGAAAGCAAGAGATCAGTGTCAGGGTACCATCTTCTATTCCTTTCCATCGTATTTTTTGAGACAAGATGACTCTTTGAATTTGGTATTTGCCATTTTGGTTAGAGCAGCTAGCCAGCCAGCTGCCAGTATGCAGCTGTCTCCATGTCCCCAGTAATGGGAATAAATACATACACCACAATGCCCAGCTTTTATATGGAAGCTGGAGATCTGAACTAGGGTCTTTGTGCATATGCAGCAAATACTCCTCCTGTTGAACCATCTCCCCATTCCCACATCTAGCAGATTTTTTAGATACAAACCCTGAAAGCTGACAAACATAGGAAGTTTTGTTTGCTATAGGTTTATCTTAAGTGTGGTGATTATTGTAATCTATATATTCAGAAAAATAAACAAGTACATAAAATATCCTTAATTAATGTCATTTTCTACTGAGCGGGTAAAATTTCATACTGAACTATGCTATAAAATGACAGAAGCAAACATTGAAGAAAAACTATCTAATTTCTTTGAAACAGAATTATATCTCATTAAGTATATATTGTTCTCTTTCATTTCCAAATCATGGGCACAGGTGCATTACTTTACATAACTCAAGCAAACTCAGATCTGTGCAACAGGGGACATAGAAATAAGAGCAGTTATTTTCTGATGTGTTCAGAAAAGAGCACATTAGAGCTGATATGGAAGGCACTTCATTCATCTGCTCTACACCTCTCTACTGCCCTGCATCACCACAGTCCATGCCTACATTCAGCGGAACAGAGCTCCAAGAAGCCTGCTGTTCTCAGTTGTAAATGTCTAACTCACTTAACAGTGTTCGTCTTAGAATCTAGTACTTCATCCTCATAAGAATAGACAGATTTCAGCACTGAGTTAAAAACTTTTAGACTAAAGAAATATTATGGAAAGTAGCATGTATGTGAGCTTTCCTTCTTTCTCAGTTATAACTGTTAAAAGCATCGTTCCAGGCTGGAGAGATGGCTCAGCAGTTAAGAGTACTTGCTGTTCTTGCAGCAAACCTGGGTTTTCTGGCACCCACATAGCAACCGTTCTTAACTCCAGTTGCAGGGTATCCAACACCCTCTTTTGGCCTCTGCAAGCACTGGGCTCAAACATTGTTCACTTACATACATGCAGAAAAAACATGCATATATGTAAGATAAAAACAAATTTATCTTTTAAAATTATTAAACAATGTATTTACATTTATTAATATGTAATAAAACAATAAATGTGTTTTAATAAACAAACTTATTCCATTTAAAAGTCTCTGAAAATGCATAATTTATCTTTTTAAATTATTTCTTCTGCCTAAGGTGTTTGTTTGTTTGTTTGTGGAAATGAAGTCTCTCTAAATAGTTCTGGCTATTGTGGAACTCACTATGTAGACCAGGCATGCCTCAAGCTCACAGAGATCCACCTGCCTCTGCCTCTGAGTGTTGGAACTAAAAATGTAGGCCAACACACCCAGTTTATTTTAGGTTCTTAAATAACGTTCGAATGTGACTAGGATTTAGAATACTAGATTGCTGGATTTCCACTACGAGAAACAGAAAAAGACCCACACTCATACCTCCCAGCAAAAGCCAAGGACCTGAAACTAAGCTCAAAGTCCCAAGAAGCAACAATATTTGAATATTTCAGAAGAAAGGTTGCTGACTCAAGCCCAGAAACCAGTGGTTGTAGAAAGAAACAACAGAGTCGGAAACCACAGGGCTTCTCTAAGGAAAACAGCTGACCTCCCTATTTCTCTTTTAAGTCCCTCATGCTCCTTCCCCATCCTTAGCTACAAAACCCTCAGCCTAAAGCCTGGATCCCCCATTCTCTTGACCTCTGATCACTGAATGATTGAATCCTGTGCCTTGATCACAAGGTGGCCAGAATTAGAGATACCACCTCTCTAGTGCTAAATAAACCATGTTCCAGCTATTGAGCATGTCCAAGTTCTCATCTTTTATTTCTTCCTGAAAACTCAATTCTCACCCTTATGAAGAGTAACTTTATAAACCACAAGACTTCTTTGAATGATATCTACTTTGCAATATTAAATATAAATTTATATGTTTTTAATATTTTTTATAAATTTTCACTTTAATATCAGTAACTGAGAGTCCAGAAATGATGCAGCCAATTTTTTAAAATAAATTATCCTTTTAACTCTGAGTTTAGAACATCAGAAGAAAAACAAATATCAGTCTTCAGAAAGTCTTCACTTTCTTTCTAACCAATATAAAGCTCTCTGTTCATATGGAGGAGTGAAGTTTGTTGTGCCATCCTTCCTGTCCCTATATGCGATCAGTCTATGGTTCTACAGTCTACACATTGACCTCATTCTCTTAGAAAGCCAGATGGAGAGAATGATGTACTCTGACGCAATGCCATGATGGTCACCAAAAGGACTCTTCCCTGTCTGAACACAGGTGACACTGGAGATAGAAGCTACTCACCTTTTTGCACACACTGGGCATCCTTCAACTCAGGACTCCACTTCAGGCTGGAGCCACAGAGGAAGGTTGAAGGACCTTCTAAGGACATACCCCCCACACAGGAAAGAGTCACCGTCTCACCAACCATGTAAAGAGGTTTCTGGGGGTGACTCTGCATGCCATTCATCTCTCCAGGTAGAACGCAGGCCAATTCTGAAGATAAAAGAGAACAGAATGGGTCACTGCTTTGGTACTTTTTTAAAAATAGCCTTAAGCTGTGCTAAAATACTTGTTCTGCCTTTTCATATCATAAGACAAACAGAGGAAAAAAAAGAGAGTCTACTTATACAGTGCTCCAAAAAGCACTCTCCACTGTGTCTGACATGTAATTGACCAATGAACGACTAAAGACAAAACAGCTGTCATCTCCTTCCCCTGCCCTCAAAGCAATGTGACAACCTAAAATGAACAAGCCTACAAATAGAGCCCCAAAGCCCAGCCTGCTGCTAAAATCAGACTTCACAGCTGCCACTTATCTCTGTAGTGAGATGATGTCCCACCAGACTTCTCCCAAGAGCTTTACTCATTTGCATATCATTAGCTCTAATTAGATATGTCACCATCTAAAGACTTAAAGCAGCACCTTTCACCTTGCTGCAAGAAAGTGTTCAGTATTTTCCCATCCCAATCTTTCCCTTAATGACATTCATTAGATCAAATTTATTTAAAAATAAAGCAGCTAAAAAAATCATATAGATATGAAGAGGTTGGAAATCATGATTGAAGACAAAAATCTTTGCAATGCCCCTCATGGATTTTGGACAATACTATACAACATTGCTGTGTTTCAGCACTGTCTTTATCAGAAGACCCATCTATTCATTTATCCAATCACAGTTTTTATCATTTATTGAGTGCCTAAATTTTGCCAAATATATTGTGTAATGATGGAGAAATGCTAAGTACATATCACATGCTGTGCCTTCAAAATCTGGCATTGACTTTCTGGCATGATATGTCTGCCAAATGTATCATAAGGATGTTCTACAGCCTCTCTCGTACCAAGACAGATAGGAAAGTTGCCCAAGACTAAAAGAAAAAATGTTTCTGAGAATCATAGAGTTGCCAAAAGAGCGCATTTAGTGAGTGCTAATCCAACATTCAAAACGTAAGAATGTGAAGTGGAAATTTCTGGTTTCTTTGGAGACTTAGTTGTGTCATATGATGTTTTTCTGGAAGCTGTCTATGAGAGGATGCTCTGCTGAAGCAGACACATGAGATGTTTTACTGAAGCAGATACAAGGGAGGATGTGTGATGTTTGGGAAGAGTATAAGTAGAATCCAGCAGACAGTGAATGATACTCTTGCACTGGCTCGCCTTGCTTCACTGATCTCTGCTGATAACAGGCTCAAATTGGTTCACCTTGCAACACTTTTCTTCACTGATCTTCACTTGTCAGGACTTTGTGGAGAAAATATTCTCCAAAGAACTTTACATTGTATTCTAGCTGCTTCCTGCTGCTTCTGCAGACTTGTGCTGATTTGGCAAAGCCTCATGGTTTCTGCTGGGCTGAGCTGTTACTGATTTGTTTTTGGTGTTTGCTATTGGACTAGACTGTCCATATCCTTATAACAAAGATTGGAATCATCCACAGAGAACTACTTTTAAACAAATCCACAACCCCCTTGTCCTATTAACCATCTTTCTCCTCTGTCTTTGGTCAGTGGATTACAAGGAAGGTTGAAGCATTAAAAAACCCTCATAAAATAAATATAAGCCTATGGGAAATGCAACAGAAACAAACTCATAAGAGATACAGATAATAAAATTGACAATGATGGGCCTTGGAAAAGTTGCAATTAGTTTGGTAAATCTAAATGATGCCTGATACAATATCTCATGCCTGTAATCTCAGCACTTGGAAGGCCAGGACAAGAGGAATGCCATTACTTGTGGTCAGGTAAATTCCATGCCTGCCTGAGCTACCAAGTGAGATTTTGTTTCAAAAAAATCTAAATGACAAGCTGGAAATCATTGGAAAATATCAGTAGCAGAAAAAAAATATATTAACAGTTCAATAAAATTCTTAAAAGACTATTTCACAATCACACAGAAAATTCATGAATGAAAGATAAAACAATAGAAATATTTAACATGAAAAACAATGCAAAGAATATAAAGTATTATCTGTAGTCCCTCAAGCACCAGCTTCCATCTCATCTCTCTCTGCTTCCTGACTGTGGCTTCTATGTGAGCAGCTGCCTGAACTCCGTCCACTTAGGTTTCCTTGCTATGACGGACTATACTTCCCTGTGAACTGCGAGCAAACATAAGTCTTTCTTTCCTTAAGCTATTTTGTCCTGGAACTTTTGCCACAGTGGCATGAGAAATTGCTAATGCAGGCTCCTAACAGCTTTCCAGGAGAAGGAGACCGAGAGCGGAGCTGGTGATAATTTGATCCTTCGTGTTGGGGTTAACACAGGCGATTATTTATCCTCGTTTATTTTCTTCCCTACCATTCTGCCACCTTAAGATACACACTACAACCAAGACCACTCACTTTGACAATGCATTTCTCCAACAAGCCACTGTAAGTCTTCTCCACATCTGGCAACGGGATCTCCCATAAGAGAATACCCTTCATCACAAGCATATACTATGCTTTGTCCAACAGGAACCATGGTACCTTCACCCTAAACAAAGATGAAACGTGGACAAAGGTTGAGTTTTCCTGTTCCTCATTAACAAAACACTTCCTTAGTTCTTATTTGGTCTGAAAATCATAATTAACTTTAATCATCAGTCAACCTACTCTCAAACAATTGATTCAGAAAATCAATATAAAACATTTTCCCTTGTATTCAACAACACTAATACCACCATTGATTGAAATAAAGCCATAATGCCAACATATTACAATGTATTGATTGGTCCCAAAATACCAAGTGCTATACTAAGCACTTTATTAAAACCACCTTAGTGGATGCTGTTCTGGTAATTTCCTCCCTTTCCTCATGTAGTAAAATGCAGTTTTCCATCAGTAATTTTGTCCAGCAGTTCTTAGTGTGAAGGATATATATTCTATTCACTAGTGTCAGCATATCAGAAATATTTGCCTCTTCTCAGTGTCTTCATGAAAAGTCTCATTGAGAGCATTATATCACCTGATTATTTGTTTTGCTTTTTGAGAGAGGGTCTCATTGTGCATCTCAGGTAAACCTGCAAATTGCTGTGGAGCTCTAGCTGGCCTCGAGCTTAGAATCTTCACATCTCCAACTCAGTGCTTGGATTACAGGCATGTGTCATCCCACCTGGCTTACCAATGACTTCTAAAGAACATGATGTTGATCTTTTTCTACTCTTCACTATAGTTACAGAAGTGCTGCTGTGAATGGATTAGCTATTGTATTAGTCTATAATACTGATAGGTGAGTTGTCATAATGAAGTAAAGAATTTCAAGTCCCAGCCTGTGAGAGAATAGTTACCCTCATAGGGAACCTTGCTACCTTTCCTTACTTTCGGGTTCTCTGCCCTCTACAAAGAAACACTGAAGAAATACCGACCTGGGGGATGTTTTGGAGACCCTCTAGCAAATAAAACCCAATTTTCTGGTGCCTAATTATCATTGCCAGACATTCCATCCCATGCTTAGTATGCCACTATTGTAGAAGCTAATAGGAAACAATAGAGATGGGACGTGTCAGTTTTTGACTATAGCTCCTATGTCGTCTTCTTTTCAAGAGGGACTTCATGATGAGGAAATTTAACTCAATACGATCCAAATGTTTCTATACAAAAACCACTTATAGCAATTAAAAAAAGAAGACTTGTAGACTCCACTTCCAACCTACTGAATCAGAAAAGATTAGAAGACAGGAATCAAGCAGCAATCTCAATTTTGAAGTTCCCTGAATGAAATGTGGACATTCCAAAACAGTGTTTTAAAATGTTGGCTCCTAAAATGGCAGGAGAGCTTCATGGGTTGCTACAGTATGTGTATATTGCTCTCAAAATATGTTTCATTCAGGAGCCCTATAGATCATGGTGAGCATGCAGAACATTCCAGCACTTTCTATTTTATCTTTCTTCCTCTGCTTCATTGCTTTCTCAACAGTGTCTGCACAGTGGACACTCAAGCAGACTCTCATTATTTTAAACTTAAAGACCTAGAATTTAAGAATAAAAATTTCTCGTTAGAAGTTGAACTCCCAGCATTGAGAGCATCCTTATGAAGACATGTTTCATGTGTGAGCCACAAAGAGATGTCACTGAATTTTGAGGTCAAAGCTCAATCATAAGAAAGACTGGGAACAGAGATAATTAAGACAATTCCAGTGCCAAGTGAAGTCATTAAAGCAAGCAGGGGAAGAGACCGCTGTTCTTTTAGGAACATGGAAACCGGTAAAAATATGATAACATGCATATATCAGACAGTGGTTAAAACTGACTTTTGGGGTAAAAAAATTGATTTCATGATGAAATGTTTCTAAGAAAAGCTTTCAATGAAAGAATAAAAAATTCTTTAGACTTAGACTTAAGAAATTGAGTGTGAATTCACAATTAACAGTAATATTTGCAATGTTCAATAGGCATGATGGTTCTCTGAGTTCATCAGTGGCAGTACTGACTTCTCATTCCATAGAAGGATGAAGAAGAAGAAGAAGAAGAAGAAGAAGAAGAAGAAGAAGAAGGAGGAGGAGGAGGAGGAGGAGGAGGAGGAGGAGGAGGAGGAGGAGGAGGAGGAGGAGGAGGAGGAGGAGGAGGAGGAGGAGGAGGAGGAGAAATGGGAACAAAACACCCATGGAAGGAGTTACAGAGACAAAATTTGGAGCTGTGACGAAAGGATGGACCATCTAGTGATTGCCATATGCAGGGATCCATCCCCTAATCAGCTTCCAAACGCTGACACCATTGCATACACTAGCAAGATTTTGCTGAAAGGACCCAGATAGAGCTGTCTCTTGTGAGACTATGCCGGGGCCTAGCAAACACAGAAGTAGATGATCACAGTCAGCTATTGGATGGATCACACGGCCCCCAATGGAGGAGCTAGAGAAAGTAACCAAGGAGCTAAAGGGATCTGCAACCCTATAGGTGGAACAACAATATGAACTAACCAGTACCCCGGAGCTCTTGACTCTAGCTGCATATGTATCAAAAGATGGCCTAGTCAGCCATCACTGCAAAGAGAGGCCCATTGGACTTGCAAACTTTATATGCCCCAGTACAGGGGAACCCCAGGGCCAAAAAGGGGTAGTGGGTGGGTAGGGGATTGGGGGAGTGGGTATGGGGGACTTTTGGGATAGCATTGAAAATGTAAACGAGGAAAATACCTAATAAAAAAATAAATTAAAAAAAAACAAATATAATTCAGGGCTCAAAAAAAAAAAAGAAGAAGAAAGAGGAGGGGGGGAGAGGGGAGGGGGAGAGGGGAGGGGGAGAGGGGAGGGGGAGGGGAGGGGGAGAAGAGGAAGAAGAGGAAGAAGGAGGAGGAGGAGGAGGAGAAGAAGGAGAAGAAGGAGAAGAAGGAGAAGAAGAAGAAGAAGAAGAAGAAGAAGAAGAAGAAGAAGAAGAAGAAGAAGAAGAAGAAGAAGAAGAAGAAGAAGAAGAAGAATCATCTTGAGCCAAAGGATGAATGAAATCCCCTCTGCTAGTGAAGTAAAAATGCACATATAAAATATATTAGTACTATTTGACCATGGAGAAAGATATAGATTATGTGCAAGTAAAGAGATAGACGTTGGAATATTCATGAAGGAAAAATATATTTTTTCATAACCAACTTGAACAAATCCATCTTTTAAGGCAGGGGGTGATAGGCAGAATTCTTTTGGAACCAAAGACGGATGAAAGCAATGTGGCTCAAGTAATCTGAAAAGGAAACAGCAAAAAATGAAAATTACTATGATTGGGTTCCATAATTTAGTTGAATAAGCATTATATTGTATTATTATATGATATTATATTTTTCCTTTACATCTGAAGTCATTTAAATAGAAAATACAAGAACACAGATATATATACTTTTGTCTTTCACAGAACCAATATGTGATCATATTATATCTGTAAATACCTTGAGCATAAATTCAATCTATAAAATAATGATAATTTAAATATCTACAGGATCAGTACTATGAGAAACAAGATGAATATCTTTGGGTGAAGCATCTACATTATAGGAGTTCTAGGTAGATCTGTCTCAGATATCACTGTGTTTCCTGCTGTTGGGCTCTGAAATCATTTTGTCTAAAAATTAATTCTACTTAGTAAGATTATCAAGTCTAAGTTGAACAGAGATCCTTAAGGCCACATCACCAATGCTATTCCTAAAAATGTGCCATCACCATGGTCATCCCTACAGGAGCTGATAATTATTCTAATGATAATGAAAACACTCATCGTTAAACGGTGATTGTCCACCGGGCCTCTGTGGTCAATGTGCTAGCAATTCACTCCAGCGAGTGAAATCTGCACAGGAAGAACAAGCACAGGCTATGACACTCCTTCTCAGTTAAATTCCTCATCTTTTAAAACACCCCCAAGGAAACCAGAAGTGTGACATATCAAAAATTCCTTATCGGTGCTGAGGAGGACAGCTTCCCTCCTTTGAGGAGGAGGAGGGAATGAGGAGGAGATGTGTGTTATCCCCTTAGAATGTTCCCTCTCTCTTTATATATATAAAGGTTTGTTATTCCTCCACCAAGCAGCCTTAATTTTGTGTAAAAGTGATTTCACAAGTGCAGGGAAATGGGTCCCCTCTGACAGGAAGCTGCTTCCACACTCTCACAGTCTTGGAGGCACGTGTGCAATCATTCCCCACTATAACCCATGTGTCCTTTGGCTTCCTTACTGAAAACATATGAGTTACTGCTGTTTAACATGGCATGAAAGACCAAGGCAGCCTATGTCCTTGTCCATGACATAGCACCTAATATATATATATATATATATATATATATATATATATATATATATATATATATATTCCATATACCCAAGTACCTTGTTTCTTTCCTTAACTCACCTGGCCTTCAAATTATCCTACTAGAATTTTTAATCTAGTTTCTAACCTTTGGAATATGGAACAAATGGACCAACACATGCACTTTTTGAGTCTTTTAGATGGACCCACTAGAAAAGCACCCCCAAATGCCACACACAATGTCCCCACTCAGCCATCAGAAGCCAGATTCATCATCACCCCAACTCCAAGCAGTGGCGGGGGGAGGGATGACAAGGAAAAAAAAAAGGTAAAACTGGCTCAGGAGACCTGAAAGAACAACATCCTGGTTCTTCTGTGGCTAAATCCCAAAAATGACCTTGTGCCTCTTTGGCCATATCATCTTTACCAGGATTTGGGAAGCATTTGGGGGCTGGGATCCATGGTCTGATTCGTAATGATTTTAGGATTACCTCTTTCAAGGGGATGGATGTTGGAGCAACAATAAAGTCCCAATAAGAAAAAGTTCTGGGACCGGAGAGGTGGTTCTGTAGTTAAGAGTGCTCAGTGTTCTTACAGAGGACCACAGTTCCGTTCCTAGCAGTCAAGTCAGATGGCTTATTCCTGCCTCTACTTCTAGCTCCAGGAGAACCCTTAGCCTCTAACATTCTTGGGCATGGGCGCTCGCATAGACAGGTAGATACTTAAAAGTAAGAAATTAACTTTTTAAGTGAATAAAAATCTCCTTCTGGCCAAAAGAATAAAATCTCTGGGGAGAACTAAAATTCTAGTTAAGCCAGATCAATCTCTTGGCCAAGGGATTGCCCTAAGCAGGCAGTCTCACCTTACGCTGTGCTAAAGAGATTGTCAGAATAATTATTTCTTCAGTGAGATACTATACTTTGCCTTGCCTGACCTCCTGCCCCTTCCTAGCGCAGTCTCTTACAGAGCACAATAACACCGCTTCACACACTTACCCACGTTAAGTCCTCAGGGAGATATAACTTGTCCTTCTCTGTCTCTACTCAAACTAAGCATGCCTTCCCTAACACTTCCAATTTCCCCCACCCACATTTGCAGATTTCTTATTTGTTCACTAAAGCTCCCCTGTCCAGCACGTGACTGGTGTGTCACGTGTCTCGCTTCCACAGCGGTTTACACAGCGTGGTTTTTCTTTCCCTTTCTTTCTCCTGCCTGCTTCGCTCTTCCATTTCCCTTTCTTTCTCCTGCCTACTTCGCTCTTCCATTATTTCTCCTCTGGGAAGCTGATGAAATTTATAGCTCCCTCACCCTAGGAGTATTTCTTTTAATATTTCTGCAACAGAAAAGAAAAAAGCAAAAAAAAAAAAAAAAAAACCTGGCATGGAGACAGAAGCTTGTAATCCCAGCACTTTGGAAGTATAAGCAGAAAGATCAGGAGTCTAAGGTCATCTTCCATCACATAGTGAGTTTGAGGATAGCACTGGGCTACAGAAGACCCTGCCTCAAGTATAAATAACAAATATTTTAAAACAGTTCTGACACAGGGGTACAGTTAAGTCGACAAAGTTGAGAGAGCTTCAGCATGCTCGTTCCCAGTGTAATATTACTGGCAGATTTCTACCAGACCAGCTGGCAAAGTTATCATCCAGGTAAAGTGTTGGACTTGATGCTTAACCCAGAGACCAAGAAAGTAGGAGGCACTGGAGTATCTGAAAATTATCACACTTATTAATGCTTTCTGTGTGCCCATACCAGTCACTTTTACATGATTTAGCTCTTATATTTTATTATCAGCTTGTCTACAGCTTCTATTGTGATTTTAAAGATACATCAAGTGAATTGCTCAAGGCTACACAGCAAGTAGGGAGCAAACCCACTGGCCTCCTACCCCCCAGTGACTAACCCTGTGTATCCTGGTGTCTGGAAAACCTGAAGCTCGCAGCCAGTGTTACTAGTCTCCCACCTTCATTGACTCTAGTTCTAAGGAGCCAAGCAAACACTGGCAAAACTCCCTGCTCTACTTCTAATTATCTCAGAGCAGCAGGCATCACCCTCACACTCAGTGCACAGCACGTGTTCTCTTGGTAACCGCCAAAAGGTCCAGTTTCCATTACCGCAATTTCTCCAAGTCCTGGTCTTCACACTGCTTACTCTCAGTTGTTTCTCCAAGACAGGACTTTCCACCATCTCTGGGAGGGGGATTATTGCATTCCCGGCTCCTTGTTCTCTTCCCTTGAACACAGGGGCTCCAAGAGGACCAACAATTCCAACCTCCATCAACCCCTCCTGTAATAGAAGAAAGAGGCTCTTGACTGCTGGAGAGCAGACGTCAGAGCTCAGTGCTATGCTTGCTGCTAATGTGCTCACTGGGAATGCGAAGGTATAGATAATGGCCTTGTGAGATTTAGAAAGGGTGTGTTGTAGGCTCTGCAGCCGCTGGATGTAATTCCTGCTGGGGTATTTTATTAGTACACAACCTTTGACCAGGCTTTCAAACTTCTTGTTCCTTTGTTATTCTGGGGTTTTCTGGGGGTTTTCATAGCAGCCAGAATGACTCTACTCAGTGACTTGAAGAATCCATGTTCAGCCTGCTGTAGATGAATTCTTGCAGTATCTTAAGTGTGCTGATGATTTTGAGTGTGAAATTGCTTTCATGTACATTGTATCATGTACTTGCTTCTCCAGACAATGATCAAAGGGATGGGGAAGACACATTACCATTCCTACTGCATATTCCAATACTTGCTAGCAAAGGGTGCTTCCATTTTAACAGATCATTGAAAATCTTCATGTCTATTGAAAAATATCAACTAGTGGTACATAATACAAAATAGTAGAGATGTTCCAAAGAGCTCACTGTCACAAAGGCTAGCTTCTACAGAGCTGTGTTAAACACAAAACCTTATTGAGATAATCCTGAAAAGATGGAAAGATGTTTTAAACACAGTTCTATTCTAATAGAAAACAGTCAAAGCCAAAATGGTGCCAGCTGAGCAAGAAAAGAAACAGCAGAAGACTTTGACCTCAGAAGCTACGATGTGGAGATGGAAAACCAATGGAGTTCAAATGCAGCTTCACTTCTCCAAACACAGAATAGTGCATGTCAAGGGTCAAAGATAACTCTCTTTTCAATGTATCCCTCGCGATGAGCAAAAACCTATTATGCTGACCTGCTTGATCGCCGACAAGGACTCCTTGCTCACACGCTGAACCAAATGTGTATGGTTTGCATTGACACTGGCACTGTGTCTCCACAACAATAGCAAGGCCGCCATTCTGGCAAGGCTGGCAATGGCAGGGGTCAAATTCATCGAAGTACTCTTCAAGAGCCCGCTTCAGGTACAGTCTTTTCACAGAGGCACATGGCACCTCCTTGACCAGCTCATACAACGGCGCTAGCTACAGAGAAAAGATGTCAGTCAGGACTCCGAGCATTAGGAAAGAGTGTGCTTCTTATTATATGTACACCCGACCCCACTGAAACAAAAGCAAAAGCCATTCTTGCTTTCATTACAGTTGCCCCTATAGTATGCATGTCTCTAGACTGTCCCCAAAGCATGAATAGAACCAAATCCTATATAGGCTGCTTCTTCCTGTTCATATGGATCTATGATAAAGTTCCCTCTCTCTCTCTCTCTCTCTCTCTCTCTCTCTCTCTCTCTCTCTCTCTCTCTCTCTCTCTCTCTCTCTCTCTCTCTCTCTCTGTGTGTGTGTGTGTGTGTGTGTGTGTGTGTGTGTGTGTGTGTGTGTGTGTGTGCTGTGTCCCTGTGAATGACACATGTGGGCAGGTGCCCATAGAAGCAAAAGGAAGATGCCAGATATGTTGGAGCGAAACTTATTTCTAGGCAGTCGTAAGCCTCCCAACATGAGTAGCAGGAAGCAAAGTGTGGTCCCCCAGATGAGCAGCCAGTGTTCCTAACTGAGAGCCTTCTCTCCGGCTCCCTATGACAGAGTGTGCTTTATCACCCAGGCCCAGCATGGGATTAACAATAATATTTAATAATAAAATAAAACTCATGAATTGCCCATTTCTGGAATTTTTTATTTAACATCTTCAGACCCCAAAACTAAAGAAGGTGAAACCGTTCCGAGTGTGTTTCTTGTTTAAATTGGGAGAAAGGAGGAATTCACACTCCTTGCAACATAATCGACACAATCCTAGGAAAGTTTAAAACCAGATAGGGAATGAATATTACTTACATCTTGAAATGCATTAATTTAAAAAACAAAAGCCAGAGAACATTCATTGTCTAGGTAATGGAAGACTGTTTCAAAGACAATGAGTTATCAACTCCATAGAGGACAGAAGGAAGGAAATTGTGCTTAAATTGTAGTAAGGAAGGAAGTGCAATTACACTTGGAATTCAATGTTCCGTCTCAGATTTAATACCTCTTTTCCATAGACCAAGGCTCCCTCCTGAAGAAATTTAGAGCAGGGAAACATTAGTACCTCCTATTTGGTTTTTCAGAAGAAAAACCACTTTGAAGTCAAGGGTCTGGTTGCTAAATTTTAATAGCTTATGTGGGAACATGCTTTCCTACATTTAAAAAAAAAAAAAGAGTCTCTGCCATCTCTGCCTTGCCAGTTTCTAAATTCTCCTGCACACTATTATGATGGTTAAATTCAAATTACCACAATAATGTTACCAAGGACTGGACTAGAAGGACAGTGGCAGCCAGGTTCATTTGAGCAATGGCTTTGAACACTCATAAGCTGGATGCTCTCTGTTCTTTCACTGTGTCCTTCCTTCCCAACCAGGAAGGTGGTACATCCGCAACAGTTTACAGTCCCTTGTGGGCAAAGGACATAGTTGAGGCTGTGAACGAATGTCTGCTTCCCTCCACTGCTAAAGAAGTTATAAGACCATGAAAATGGCTTTTCTAGATATGCTGAAATGCTGCCTGCTTTATTTGAGGTAAACAGTGTGTTATGGGTTCGTAAAGAGCTACTCTAGGTGTTTGTTTGTTTGTTTGTTTGTTTGTTTTATCGTTGTCTGGGATAGTGGATAGCATAAAGAGAAGAGGTGGATTTGCTCTATTGAGGTTGGCATGGTAGAGGACAACGTGAGTGTTTTGCAGATTTTACCTTCTCTTGTGTGCAATGGTGTCTACAAGGCGCACAGTGTGAGAGAACACAGACCCTTGCTGCTCAGGGTAGATGCACACACAGCTCAGCCCTCCATGTTAGTTAACCTACTACTAGCCACACTCACTCATCTGGTAAACTGGCCGCCAGATTTCTAATTGTTCTTCTCTATGTGATCTGAAACACTGTAACACTTCCAGCACCCAAGGGGATTCAGGGTTTTCTAGGCAATGCACCTCATTCACCATAGCATAGGTGCATTTTCTGATAATTTAGAATATATAAAGCCTTACATCCATTGTTATCAATGCCACCTCTCTTAAGTCAACATCACACCAGATCTTGAGTGGTGTGGCCTTCACTTTAATTTCCAGTATGGTCTTTGGTCTTCATTATATGAGTTTGTATAACTCAGTAGGGTTGGGGTTTGGTTTGGTTTGGTTTTGTTTTGAGGAGGGTCTTTGTTTTTATTTTGTTATTGTTGTTTGAAATACATATAGTATGTTATAAAATAATACACTTTAAAAAAAAGAACACCCTCGGCTCTACCTGTCATTTGGTACATATATGTTACTGTAATTTCAGAGCCTGTAAACTATAGCATGGGAAGAGAAGTTATCAGACTGACAGATGTAACAGCAAGGGAGTCTCTATGTATTCCTCTTGGAAAATATGTAACCCCTGCCCCAGATTACAAAGCAAAGAAAATATGATCAAGGGGCTGGCAAGATGAGTTGGCAGATGCAGGCACTTGCTCCACAAGCCTGACAACCTTAGTTTGGTCTTCAACACACACACAAAGAGAACTGACTCCACAAAATTGTCTGTGGGTGTCCACGTGACAACATGTGTGAGCCCACATACATATATCACACACATACGCTGATAGTAAATCAAAGAAGGAAAGTTTTGAAAGAAAACATAATCCAATTTAGGGCCAAAGTTAAAATACAAACGTCGGGCTAGAGAGATGGCTCAGTGATTAAGAGCACTGACCACTCTTCCGAAGGTCCTGAATTCAAATTCAGCAGCCACATGTTGGCTCACAATCATCCTTAATGAGATCTGATGTCCTCTTCTGGTGTGTCAGCTATAGTGTATTTACATATAATAAATAAATCTTTGGGCTGGAGCGAGGGGGTGTGGAGAGAGACAAAAAAGTATCTAAAGACAGCTCCAGTGTACTTACATGTAATAAATAAATAAATCTTAAAAAATTAGAAAGCATTTAAAAAATAAAAATAAAATACAAATGTCCTCATTATTGTCTTGGGATTTACAAGATGTGTAAGCTTTACTGTTGATCTACAAATAAACCACATTGACTGTTTCTTATGATCATGTATATATTCATTTTCCTATATAAAGCGTAATTGGGACTCGGAAAATGATAATTGCAGCCAATTCTGTTTAATCACCTTGATGTAATCTCATTTTCCAACACAAGTAAACATGACTGCTCCCAGTGCTTCGCGCAGTGCTTCACATACCTTTTCTTTTATGACTTGGGGAAGTCTGGTTACAGACTCAGCCCAGGAGGAATATCGCTGCTTGTTTCCAGCAGGATTATCCAGGTCCAGGAAACTAAGGTCACCTACAAAGCCAGTGTCTCCACCTCTGACCAATTGCTTTCCTCGAAGCAACCTGCCCTTATTTCCTAGAAAAGGAGGAAACAAGTAAAATGGATCAAGGTAAGTCAGCATGCACAAATAAAATGAAATTGTCAAGTGAAAGTCCAAAGTCTGTCAGATGTTTTTTTAAAAATCCATCAAACTATGACATCTTGAGAAAAGCAAACCGTAAAGACAATAGTACGAGGGCTGCCTAGGTTTTTGGAGAATTTATACCATTCTATATAACACTACAGTAGTTATTATCCATCTAACATACTTAGAAGACCCATTAAAATATACAACACCACTATTATATGAAAAGCAATCTCTGTGTAGATCCTTCAATCTTAGCAATTGCTTCACTGCTGGGGGAGCTATGACAACAGTGAGGGTGAGGAAGGTATGGCAAGTCTCTACATTTTTCTCATAATTATGCCATGACTCTCAGTGGACATAAAAAATAGGATTGAAAAGAAAATTAGGTGAGTGGGGATATTGTTTAGTCGGTAGAGCATTTGTTATCCCCTGGGAACCTCTGTGCCCGTACCTACACCGCATAAGATTAGTTGTGGGAGCACAAACTTTTTTTTTTTTTGAGATGTGGGTGTTTTATTTTATTTTATTTTATTTTTAATTTTTAATGTTTTTTATTACGAATTTTCCTCAATTACATTTCCAATGCTATCCCAAAAGTCCCCCATACCCCCCCCCACTTCCCTACCCACCCATTCCCATTCTTTTGGCCCTGGTATTCCCCTGTATTGGGGCATATAAAGTTTGCAAGTCCAATGGGCCTCTCTTTCCAGTGATGGCCGACTAGGTCATCATATGCAGCTAGAGACAAGAGCTCCGGGGTACTGGTTACTTCATCATGTTGTTCCCCCTATAGGGTTGCAGATCCCTTTAACTCCTTGGGTACTTTCTCTAGCTTCTCCATTGGGAGCCCTGTGATCCAATAGCTGACTGTGAGCATCAACTTCTGTGTTTGCTAGGCCCCGGCATAGTCTCACAAGAGACAGCTATATCTGGGTCCTTTCAGCAAAATCTTGCTAGTGTATGCAATGGTGTCAGCGTTTGGAGGTTTGGAGGCTGATTATGTGATGGATCCTTTCTCCTCTTGATGGATATCTAAGGATCTGATGGTGTTTTGGATGTCCTCAGGATCTGTTCTTATGTCTCCTTTTTCATTTCTGATTTTGTTAATTAGAATGCTTTCCCTGTGTCCTCTAGTGAGACTGGCTAAGGGTTTATCTATCTTGTTGATTTTCTCAAAGAACCAGCTCCTTGATTGGTTGATTCTTTGAATAGTTCTTGTTTCCACTTGGTTGATTTTGCCCCTGAGTTTGATTATTTCCTGCCGTCTACTCCTCTTGGGTGAATTTGCTTCCTTTTGTTCTAGCGCTTTTAGGTGTGTTGTCAAGCTGCTAATGTGTGCTCTCTCTAGTTTCTTTTTGGAGGCACTCAGAGCTATGAGTTTTCCTCTTAGAAATGCTTTCATTGCATCCCATAAGTTTGGGTATGTTGTGGCTTCATTTTCATTGAACTCTAAAAAGTCCTTAATTTCTTTCTTTATTCCTTCCTTGACCAAGGTATAATTGAGAAGAGTGTTGTTCAGTTTCCATGTGAATGTTGGCTTTCTATTATTTATTTTGTTATTGAAGATCAGCCTTAGTCCATGGTGATCTGATAGGATGCATGGGACAATTTCAATATTTTTATATCTGTTGAGGCCTGTTTTGTGACCAATTGTGTGGTCAATTTTGGAGAAGGTACCATGAGGTGCTGAGAAGAAGGTATATCCTTTTGTTTTAGGATAGAATGTTCTGTAGATATCTGTCAGATCCATTTGATTCATAACTTCTGTTAGTTTCACTGTGTCCCTGTTTAGTTTCTGTTTCCATGATCTGTCCATTGGTGAAAGTGGTGTGTTGAAGTCTCCCACTATTATTGTGTGAGGTGCAATGTGTGCTTTGAGCTTTACTAAAGTTTCTTTAATGAATGTGGCTGCCTTGGTATTTGGAGCATAGATATTCAGAATTGATAGTTCCTCTTGGAGGATTTTACCTTTGATGAGTATGAAGTGCCCCTCCCTGTCTTTTTTGATGACTTTGGGTTGGAAGTCAATCTTATCAGATATTAGAATGGCTACTCCAGCTTGTTTCTTCTTACCATTTGCTTGGAAAATTGTTTTCCAGCCTTTCATTCTGAGGTAGTGTCTATCTTTTTCTCTGAGATGAGTTTCCTGTAAGCAGCAAAATGTTGGGTCTTGTTTGTGTAGCCAGTTTGTTAGTCTATGTCTTTTTATTGGGGAGTTGAGTCCATTGATATTAAGAGATATTAAGAAAAAGTAATTGTTGCTTCCTGTTATCTTTGTTGTTAAAGCTGGCATTCTGTTCTTGTGGCTGTCTTCTTTTAGGTTTGTTGAGGGATTACCTTCTTGTTTTTTCTAGGGTGTGGTTCCCGTCCTTGTATTGGTTTTTTCCTGTTATTATCCTTTGAAGGGCTGGATTCATGGAAAGATAATGTGTGAATTTGGTTTTGTCGTGGAATACTTTGGTTTCTCCATCTATGGTAATTGAGAGTTTGGCTGGGTATTGTAGCCTGGGCTGGAATTTGTGTTCTTTTAGTGTCTGTATAACATCTGTCCAGGATCTTCTGGCTTTCATAGTCTCTGGTGAAAAATCTGGTGTAATTCTGATAGGCTTGCCTTTATATGTTACTTGGCCTTTTTCTCTTACTGCTTTTAGTATTCTATCTTTATTTAGTGCATTTGTTGTTCTGATTATTATGTGTCGGGAGGAATTTCTTTTCTGGTCCAGTCTATTTGGAGTTCTGTAGGCTTCTTGTATGTTCATGGGCATACAAGATTTAGATTTGGAAAGTTTTCTTCTATAATTTTGTTGAAGATGTTTGCTGGTCCTTTGAGTTGAAAGTCTTCATTCTCATCCACTCCTATTATCCGTAGGTTTGGTCTTCTCATTGTGTCCTGGATTTCCTGGATGTTTTGAGTTAGGATCTTTTTGCATTTTCCATTTCTTTGATTGTTGTGCCGATGTTCTCTATGGAATCTTCTGCACCTGAGATTCTCTCTTCCATCTCTTGTATTCTGTTTCTGATGCTCGCATCTATGGTTCCAGATTTCTTTCCTAAGGTTTCTATCTCCAGCGTTGCCTCACTTTGGGTTTTCTTTATTGTGTCTACTTCCCTTTTTAGGTCTTGGATGGTTTTTTTCAATTCCATCACCTGTTTGGTTTTGTTTTCCTGCAGTTCTTTAAGGGATTTTTGTGTTTCCTCTTTAATGTCTTCTACCTGTTTGGTTATGTTTTCCTGCAATTCTTGAAGGGATTTTTGTGCTTCCTCTTTAATGTCTTCTACTTGTTTAGCAGTGTTCTCCTGTATTTCTTTAAGTGAGTTATTAAAGTCCTTCTTGATGTCCTCTACCATCATCATGAGATAGGCCTTTAGGTCCAGGTCTAGCTTTTCAGGTGTGTTGGGGTGCCCTGGACTGGGCGAAGTGGGAGTGCTGGGTTCTGATGATGGTGAGTGGTCTTGGTTTCTTTTAGTAAGATTCTTATGTTTACCTTTCGCCATCTGGTAATCTCTGGAGTTAGTTGTTATAGTTGTCTCTGTTTAGAGATTGTTCTTCTGGTGATTCTGATTACAGTCTATCAGCAGATCTGGGAGACAGGCTTTCTCCTCTGAGTTTCAGTGGTAAGAGCACTCTCTGCTGGCAAGCTCTCCTCTTACAGGGAAGGTGCACAGATATCTGGTGTTTGGACCTCCTCCTGGCCGAAGAAGAAGGCCCAAAACAGGACCATTCCCAGATGCTGTGTTGCTTTGGCAGGTCACAGATGCTGTCAGCTTTTGTGGTGCACACTCTCACATGTGCAGACTAAGTTCCTAAGTTCAGCGGAGTCTCGGCACCAAGATGGTGCTCCCTGCCCCTGAGGCAGAGGGCTCCCTTGCAGGGCTGACCACTGTCCTCCGGCTGGGAGGGTGCCAGATGTCTGCGGCCTCAAAAGGGTGCTGCCTCAGCGGCTCTGTGGCTCCTGCCTGTCCCAGAAGCTGTCTGCCTCTGTGGTGCACACTCTCACCTGTGCAGACTAAGTTCCTAAGTTCGGTGGAGTCCCGGATCCAAGATGGCACTCCCCTCTCCTAAGACCCAACATATATTGAGCACAAACTCTTAATCTCAGCACTCACTCGATGTAAAGAGGATCACAAGTTCAAAGTCACCCTCTACTACATAACAAGTTAAAAGATTGACTAGGATACGTTAGACTCTGTCTAAATAATAATGACAGTGGTAGTAGTAGTTGAAAAGGAGGAGGAAAGGGAGGAGGAGGGAGGGAGGAAGAAGAAAGAGGAGGAACGATGGGCACTGGTGGCACATGCCTTTAATCCCAGCACTTGGGAGGCAGAGGCAGGCAGATTTCTGAGTTCAAGGCCAGCCTGGTCTACAAAGTGAGTTCCAGGACAGCCAGGGCTACACAGAGAAACCCTGTCTCTAAAAACAAGAAAAGAGAAGGGAAGGGAGGGGAGGGGAGGGGAGGGGAGGGGAGGGGAGGGGAGGGGAGGGGAGGGGAGGGGAGGGGAGGGGAGGAGAGGGGAGGGGAGGGGAGGAGAGGAGAGGAGAGGGGAGGGGAGGAGAGGAGAGGAGAGGAGAGGAGAGGAGAGGAGAGGAGAGGAGAGGAGAGGAGAGGAGAGGAGAGGAGAGGAGAGGAGAGGAGAGGAGAGGAGAGGAGAGGAGAGGAGAGGAGAGGAGAGGAGAGGAGAGGAGAGGAGAGGAGAGGAGAGGAGAGGAGAGGAGAGGAGAGGAGAAAGAGGAGGAACGAGTAGAAAAAAAAGAAGAAAACATCTCTAGACTGATATAGAGGATATCATAAAATTACTGTTAGTTTTAAATGTTTTAGTTCAGTAATAATATCATGCATGCTTTGCAGAAGAATATCATTAGAAAAATCATACATATATTAAAGGATGAAGTATCATGAAGGTGAAACTTACTTTCAAATAATTCATAAATAACATAAAGCACTTGAAACACATGCTCAATGATGCCACTAACTAATCAGTCAATATTATAAACATGTGCATATGTGACAAATGTCAGAAGAATAATTGTCATGTATAGGTAATAGATATGTAAACAAGTACTGTGTTCTTTACATTTTTCTCTATATTTGAAATTCTTTTTTTTTTTTACGTATTTTCCTCAATTACATTTCCAATGCTAGCCCAAAAGTCCCCCATGCCCTCTCCCCCACCCCCCTACCCACCCATTCCCACATTTTGGCCCTGGCATTCCCCTGTACTGGGGCATATAAAGTTTGCGTGTCCAATGGGCCTCTCTTCTTTTTGATAAAATGCTGAAGATAAAACAGTTCAGGGACTAGCACATTAACAAATTTTTAAAAGCTGTTAATTAACAGGAATACATTACCTAAAACATGAAAAGTGTTCTGAAAAGTTTGAATGCTAATTGAATTCCTATTTTCCATTTATGTGTCTCATAATTTTAGATGTATTTTTATCTCCACTAAAAATTGGTTCTTACAAAGGTCGTGACTAGACATTTCTAATCCTACAGATCACATTTTGAGTGATTTCCACTTCCTTTTTTGTAACTGTCCAAATTTTGCAATTCTGTCAAATGAACACACTGTACTTCTATAATGAGAAACTATGAAAGCCTGGTATTTTTAATAAATTACCTGAGTGCCTCATTTCCATCGTTAACTCTGGTTTGATATGCAAATCGTAGCCTTTTAAATGCAGTATCTCACAGGTCCAAGCCCTGGGCTACTGCATCACCACCAGCTATGGTGCCTGCAGGTTTCTGAGCTCAGATTAGACCTAGAAGAGACTCTCTAAAGGAAATGCCTCCAAATCTACATCTGTCACCCCACTTTCCCCAGTGATCTCCATGAGCAAGAAAGATTGGGGATCATCGCCTTACTGACACACCAAGTTATGAGCAGGTTCTACAAAACTGGTGCCAGTTTTTAATCATTCATGCTCTGCCTTCAGACCCCAGGAGCCCTCTGCTCTGGCTAAGGCGTTCCTCTGAGAACGGATGGCAAGTAAAACAACAAAGAACCGTGTGTTTACATCTCACATCTGGTTCTTGCTAGCTGTGATCTCTGGTAGCCTTTTTGTATTCCAATGTGTCTGTGTATAAAATGAGAATATAAATTCTAAGCACTTTCTAGGTAGGAGGAGTGCACTGGTTAGCTTTTGTAAAGCACTTAGAATTATTCTGGAAGAAAATAAGTGCTACATGTTTATTAAGTGCAAACTAAAGTCAATGAGCAGAACTCTGTTGACAGTACCTCGAACACCAAATGTCAACATCTTCCAAGACCTTCTCTCTCAACCTTGGCATCCAAAGAGCTACTTTTCCACATCATTGGAATTGAGGGGGATAGTGGGATGGGATGGATGGGAGGAGTATAGAAGGAATTAGAAGGAGGAAAGAGAAGGAGTGATGATTTAATTCTTCTTTAATTGATTTTTTTAATGAAAAGAAAAAAACTGTTCTTCTTTGGCCACATCAATTACCTTGAACAGAATGCTATCCCTGGCCTTGTCACTGCCATGGTCTTGGTGCCTAGGGCCGCCCCCAAAGCTCCCTGCTTCTTCACTGAGCATCACAGCAGTTGACGTCAGCCTTCATTCTTATCTCTACCCTCATCCCCAAGAATATTTAAGCTCTAATTCTGCCAAGGCTGCTACCTTACAAAAGGCATGGGAATCTCGTTTCCACCCCATCCCCTGCGACACAACCCATTGCTTTTATGGAAATAAGCTGTCTCTGCACCCAATGGATGCTGTCATCTGCTCTTGGCTAACTTGGCTTGGTTGATGTTTTCTAGCACTTCCCTGTTAACCTCTCACTCTTTTTCTCTCTGTCTCTTTGCTTCTCACCTTAAAAGGTCATTTGTATTCCTCTCCTCCTTCTCTACATCTTATACCTATATAAACCATCACTTCTTTACTCCTGCTCAAACTTCTAGTGGTGCCCAACAGCTACTGGAACCAAATTCAAATTCCTTAACATCACAGCTATATAATCTATATCAGCTGATCTGAATAACACTATCAGCAAAGCAGTAGGACACAAAAAAACTAACACACACACACAAAAATTAATCAGTGGCTCTCCTAAATACAAAAGACAAATAGACTGACAAAAATTCAGGGAAGCATCACCTTCTATAAAATAAAATAAAATATAAACCATCTTGGAAGATCTCTAACTCTAAGCAAGCAAGTGAAAGATTCATATAGTAAAAACTTTAAGATGCTGAAGAAATTTTTAAAAATCACCAGAAGATAAGACCTTCCCATGTTCATGAATTGGTAGAAATAACATTATAAGAATGGCCATTCTACCAAAAGTGATCCATAGATTTAAGACAATACACATTAAATTCCAACAGTCTTCCACTTCACATGAAAACATACATACACACACACACACACACAAATCTTGAGCAGAACTGTAGGACACATAGCCATTTCAGATTTCAACTTGTATTGCAGAGTTATAATAATAAAAATATGATATTGCATGAAAACTAATCCACTGATCAATGTAACCAAGCTGAAGATCTAGACATAATTCCATAAATGTACAAACACCTGATTTTTTTCACAAAGAAACTGAAAAATATGTTCTAGAGAAAAGACAACATCTTCAATAAATGATGTTGATTAGAATGGATAACTGCATATAGAAGAATGTAAATAGATCTGTACTTATCATCCCACACAAAACCCAACTCAGATGGATCAAGGACCTCTACAGAAGGCCAGATACATTGAATCTGATAGAAAAAAAAGTGGGGAATAGCCTTCAAATGATTTTCACAGGAAAAGGCTTTTTGAACAGAGTGCTGTTAACAGATTAATAATTGTTAACAATTAATAAATGAGAGCTCATGAAACGGAAAAGCTTCTATTCGTGAAGAAGCACACCATTCAGACAAAGTGGCAGGCCACAATGGGGAAAGATTTTTACCAATTATACATCTAATATCCAAAATGTATAAAGAACATTTTTATTTTTTTTTTTCGAGACAGGGTTTCCCTGTATAGCCCTGGCTGTCCTGGCATTCACTTTATAGACCAGGCTGGCCTCGAACTCAGAAATCCACCTGCCTCTGCCTCCCGAGTGCTGGGATTAAAGGCGTGCGCCACCACGCCCGGCAAGAACATTTTTAATGAACATCAAAAATGATTTTAAAATCGTATACAGAATTAGGCAGACAATTCTAAAAAGATGAAACGGGTCTGAAAAACAAAGAAATGTTTAACGTCTTTAGCTATCAGGGAAGTAGAAATTAAAACTACTTTGAAATGCCACCTAACCCGATCCAAAATAACCAAGATCAATAATTATTTAAAAAAAAAAACCTCGGCCATCAATGGAAAGAGAGGCCCATTGGACTTGCAAACTTTATATGCCCCAATATAGGGGAATGCCAGGGCCAAAAGAATGGGAATGGGTGGGTAGGGAAGTGGGGGGCGCTATGGGGGACTTTTGGGATAGCATTGGAAATGTAATTGAGGAAAATATGTAATAAAAATATTAAAAATCAAAAAAAAAAACAACAGAAAAAAAAAAAAAACAATGAACAGCTCTTGCTGGTGATAATAAACAGTCATCCATTGCTGGTAGAAGCAAAAACTTGTATAGTAACTATGGAAATCAGTGTGGGGATTCCTCAGGAAGCTGGGGATAGCACTACTTCAAGATCTAGCTAGACCACTCTTGGGCATATACCCAAAGACACTTGCTCATCCATGTTCATTGCTGTTCTATGCATAATAGTCAAAAATTGGAAACAATCTAGATGTTCATCAACAGACAAATGTATAATTAAAATGTAATCTATTTACATAATGAAATATTATTCGACTGTTAAGAAAAATTAAATTTACAGATAAATGCATCAATCTAGAAAAATCATCCTTAGTGAGGTAACCCAGACTGCCCAAAAGACAAATACTGCATTTTTTCTCTTACATGTGGATGTTAGCATTTCAGCTTTTGATATGTTGTGCTACAACCTGAATAATCACAGAGGTTAGGTGCCTAGTTAGGGAAAACAATAGGGAAGAGGGTCTCCCAAGGAAAGGGAAATAGAATGTAGTATTGTGAAGAGATAAAGGAGAAAACTAGAATAAAAGGATTAAATCAGGTGGGGGAAGAGAGAGGTGGGTAAGGGAGGGAATCTGAGGGGGGAAACTAACACCAAAGGCCACTTGAAAAAAAACCATGGAAATCTACTATTGAAGCTTCCTAAAATACACCTGTGTATGAAAGGAATATAAATGGAACCACTAGATAACTGGAGAGAAAATGACCCAACTAGACATCTCAAATGTCTCAAAGGAACACCTCCAGTTCCAGTTCAAGTTACATCTTGTTGAGTTGGTGCCCAAAGCAGCCCCATGGAAACACACACACACACATACACACACATGTCACAAGCTATGGCAAAGGCCATGGGTTACTCTCCACAACATGATGGTAAGGCCCTACTGCTGCATACAATGTTTTTATGTTACCAACCATAGAGAATTTGAACTGACGCCTACCTAAAATCTTTGCTTCTACTGACTGGCATTCATCGTGGTGAAAGGTGCTCTGTAGACTACTAAAGGAGAAAGGTAATCACCAATGTCACTCAGCTTGCAGCCTACAACCACAAACCACAAGCAAGATAGTCTGGTGTAATAGTGGCACAAAGGTTATGGTAGTTATCAACCACTTCTTGGTTGGATTTAAGGCCCATCCCATGAGAAGGAACCTATACCTGACACTGCTATCATGACTAAGAACCTGAAACTTCAGGTCTTGGCCTAACAGAAAACCTATTTTATCCTCTTAAAGGAACATAGCAATAAAATTACTCCTGACAACATACTACTAAGCACATAAATGTTGTTCAAAGCTTGTCAGAGGAGCTTCTTCTTGCAGTAGATGGGAATTAACACAGAGACCCACAACTGGACAGTGTGCTGAGAGTGACAGACTTTGGAGAACTAAGTCCTATATAGGATATCTTTATCAAACGTCTACCCTGCTATCACAACCAAGAACCTGAAACTAGACAGACCATCGGCCTAACAGAAATCCTATTTTATTCTCTTACAGGAACACAGGAATCTATGAAAAAGAGGAAGTAGACAGGTTGTAAGAACCAGCAGAAATGGAGAACTCCAATGAGACACTGTCTTCAAGAAACAGCAGGACTGGTGCACATATGAGCTCACAGGGATGCAGCAACATGCACAAAATAAATCTCTACAGGTTCAGGCCAGATGAGGTCCCATCAATGAGATGGGGAAGTGGACAAGTAACTTTCTGATCTGCTCCAAAAATTACAACATTACACACTATTGTATCTTCCATTAAGAATTAATTTGGTTGGGGTAGGGGAGGACGCTGGAGAGATGGCTCAGTGGTTAAGAGCACTGACTGCTCTTCCAGAGGTCCTGAGTTCAATTCCTATCAACCGTGTGGTGGCTCACAACCATATGTCATGGGATCCAATGCTCTCTTCTGGTGTGTCTGAAACAGCAACTACATACAGTCATATACATAAAATAAATAATTTTTGAAAAATAGAATTAACTCATCTGGGCCTGTCATTCACTTTACCAAGAGACTATCCCTCAGGAAGGCTGGTTCACATTAAAGCATACTAAAGAGATAGGAAGAATAATTATCCAAGTGAGATAATGTACTTTTGCTTCACAGAAACTTGGTCTTTGGTGCAGTCTCTTACAGAGGCTCTCCCATACAGCTTTGCTATGTCTGCCTGCTTTCCTTAATCCTAACTCTAAAGAGCATGACTGTTCTTTTGTCTTCTTTTCTATATGACTCTGGCTAAACCCTAAGCATGTTTTCTCTGGCACATTGATGCTTTTCCACTCTTTCCCTAAGACTATCCAACCACACATGTTCTACCATGTAGCTCCTCGTCCATGGAACATGCTCAAAAGGCACGGCTTTCTCTCTTCCTTTTCTACATAAACTCTCCTGTAACAGCTGCTGATTTACAGCCTGTCTTCCCTATTGCTTTCTTTCAAACTCTAATAATATTGTTCACAAGCTTCCTATTCAGTCCTTTTTTAAATTCTTCCATGAACAATACTAGGAATCTAAAGAGGCCCTAATTTCCCTGTTACCTTATAGTGTATAACATGGGGGCCCCCTAATTTTCTGGCAACAAAAGTATCACTTAAGCCCACTGGTTCAAGTCTAGATTAGTAACATAATAAGAAACGATATCGGGCTGGTGAGATGGCTCAGTGGGTAAGAGCACCCGACTGCTCTTCTGAAGGTCCAGAGTTCAATTCCCAGCAACCACATGGTGGCTCACAACCATCTGTAATGAGATCTGGCGCCCTCTTCTGGAGTGTCTGAAGACAGCTACAGTGTACTTACATATAATAAATAAATAAATCTTTAAAAAAAAAAAAAAGAAACGATATCAATAAAGTAAAGTAGTACAATATTAAAAAATAAAGCAAGACACAAAAATAACCAAATAGATCTCTTTTTTTAAGCAGAATACCAGCTAAAGATTAAAAGCCCTGGAGACCAAAACTTAATTGATTATAAGAATGATCAAAGCTAAACTAGTAGTACAAATTGAACTCTTTCTCATTTACCTGAAGTTGATTTTTCAGTCTTTAGCAGTTCCATACATCTCTGATCTGCTGATGATGTAAAAAAAAACTGAAAATCCGCAGACGAACATGAGTTATCCTCTTTTTCCTGAAGATCTGGGAAGAAATGCAAAAGTCAAGTGTTTAGTTTCTGTGTTAATTAAAAACCTTCTTAGGTGTATAGCCAGGAGTACTTTCCAGCTGCTGTGGCCGTTTGTTAAGACTAACAAAATACTCAGTTTCAAGAGCTCTCTAAGGGCAACATTCAGGATAGTTGGATTTTCTTATTTTTCTCCTATTAGCTTTGGCCGAAGAGAGGGTGGGGACAGGGCATCATCCCAAGTAAGTGTCACATAAAAGAGTAGCAGAAACTGAATACTTCAAAGAGATGTCTTTTACCCACTCGTGGTCAGCTTCTTAAAAATAAAACAAGTAGATGAACACAAGAGTATGGTTGCTTCCTACTCACTGAAGATTCTAAAAGCTGAACTATACAAATTAATTCCTAAACTCTGGGCCCAACTTACTTGACCTCTCTATATCTATGGTTAATATCTTAATATCTATGGTTCCTAATGAAAGAAATTGGAAGCAAGATAGCCCTCCTTTGTAGGCAGTTTGGTTGGGGGTTACAAGCCTAAAGAAAATAAGATTTCTACATGCCCTGATGGAACAGAGTCAGCTCCAAGAGTGTTAAGGATTGATAATGAACTCTTCCTAAGCATTGAGCTCAGAAACTAAAACCAGAAAACCCTGTTGCATCAATAATCTATCCATGTGTTGATACACATGAAGGCTGCTTTCATATTTTGGTATTGTAAAGGCTAAGTATATAGCACAACAGTAGAGCCTATGAGTCAGTGACTAGTGAAACCAGAAAGATATTGAAAATAAATTGTCCATTTGATTATTCTTAAGAAATATTGTCTGATCTTGACAACAAATTCTGGAGACCATAAGGAAAAAAGAACCCTGCTCATTACTGGTAGGAATGTAGACTGGGATAGCCACAATTGAAGTCAGGATTCTACCACTCCTGGTACTCCTATATTGTAACCTCCCCCGAGCCTGGAGCAGGCTGAGCCAGACCTTGACCTTGCTGCCACTAAGGAGATTACCTAGGGTGGAGCCTTCCTCCCTAGATCACTCTATTGTTCAGCCACTGCCACTGTTCTCCTTTAAGATACTGCTACCTGCTGGGAGGCCACTGAGCTATTCCAGAGACTACACCCTATCCTGCACATCATCACCTGCAGCTGGTTCCAAGCTCCAAGGATGAATTGGCGGGAATGGGCCTCCCCCCTACCTCCTTTATAAGCGCATTTGCCATTAAACATTTGAGCTTTGATCAGGAACCTTGACTTAGCTCCATTTTTCTCTCGTCTGCCTAGTTTCCCTCTCTTTCAGCTCTGGCCTGCCACTCAGGTGTACCCTGTCCATGTGAACCAATGGCCAGCTCACAACACTATATCCTAGGATTAACTATGTCAATACACTGAGGGATACATGCACATCCATGTTTATTGTGGCATTATTCACCACATGATAGGAAAGTATCAAACCATCTTAGATGTTTATCAGCAGATAAATGGATAAAGAAAATGTATATAAACACAATGGAATTTTATTCTGCTAGAAAAGAAAAATTAGTGAAATCATGACATTTGCGGGAAATCTGAAGAAACTAGAAAACATTGTGTTCAGTGAAATAAGCCAAAATTGGAAAGATAGGTACTAATCATTTTCCTTTGTATGGGAGACCTAGATTTAAAGGTGGGGAGAGGACCAGGGGCTGTCCCTAACTCTATTACCTCCCTATGGATCCTGTTTCCCTAACTAGGGGGCCTTGTCTGGCCTCAGTAAGAAAGGATGTGCCTAGTCCTGCAATGACCTGATATGACAGGGTGGGTTGGTACCCAGGGGGCCTCTCCCTTCTCAGAGGAGAAGAGGGAGTGCTGGGGAAAGGGGTCGGGAGGATTGGGAGGGAAGGTAGGCTGTAATCAGGATGTAAGCAAATAAATAATCTGATGAATTAGTGGAAAATTAATGTGGGGAGATGTGGTGGTTTGAATATGTTTGGCCCAGGGAGTGGCACCATTAGGGGGTGTGGCCTTGTTAGAGTAAGTGTATCACTGTCGAGGTGGGCAATGAAATCCTCCTCCTAACCAAGAGGGCCTAGCCAGTCTTCTCCTAACTGCCTTCAGATGAAGATGTGGAACTCTCAGCTCCTCCTGTACTATGCCTGCCTGGATGCTGCCATGCTCCCAACCTTGATGATGATGGACTGAACCTCTGAACCTGTGAGCCAGCCCCAACTAAATGTTGTCCTTATAACAGTTGCTCTGGTCATAGTTTCTCTTCACAGCAATGGAAACTCTAACTAAGACAGGTGAGTAAGAAGAAAGAAAGGGAAGGACTAGATATGGGTCTCTAAAAGAAAAAGAAGTATTAGGGATGGGGACTGATGGAGTCTATGTGACAGGGAGGTGAAGGGGACATGAGGAGGTACAAAGAGCTAAGCGAGAAGGACATTGGGTACAAAGAAAAGACCATGGACGAGGGGGATAAATAAAAAGATATATATGAAGATGCATAATAAATCCATTGCTTTGTAAGCTAACTTAAACATGTACTTTTAAATAAAAGAAGTACTTTTTAATCCGAGAAATGGGAAAGATTATAACGTATTATAAAAATCTAACATCCTCTAGAGACGGGTGATAATGGTAATGATTTAGCTAGACATTATTCAAAGGAGTAGGCAGGCACTGCTTAAATCATGTGAGAATTTGAGCACAGTAAAATAGATGCCTTCAATTTTGGACTCCTCTGCAATTTAAATCTCTATCAAATTTTAAAGCTTAAAAGTTTAATGTAACCACATATATTCTCCCATTAAAACTCTTCAAATGCTTTTAGATAACATTTTTAATACCATACCAGCTTTTTTGCCACTTCCTGAATCCACATAAAATAGAACTCTATATTCTCCTCCTAAGGACCCAGACTGCAGGTAATGTGTCCCATACTGATCGATTAACCGTCGGTAGGCACTGTAGTCATACAGAGTGGGAAGATGGGAGAGTTCCTTCCAGAATGGCTCAGCAACTTGTAAAAATTCAGGATTATTATTAGTGAACTGGGCCACTTCAACAGTGTTCTGAACAACCAACAATTTATAACTCTTCTGGAAAGAGAAAGAGTAAATGAAGTTTTAGGTGAAAGAAAACATAATACAAAAAAATAGTTTCCCTATCCGTCATGGTGATCAGCTGCCAATTCTAGTCACCCAATTTGATTTTTCTGGAGGTCTAGGATCCCCTTTGCAAGAGTTAGAGCAAGAATTAAAGGAACTGAAGGTGATGGAACCCCATAGGAAGACCAACAATGTCAACTAACCTGGATCCCTGTGAGTTCCCAGAGACTAAGCCACCAACCAAAGAGCAAAACACTGGCTGGTCTGATCTCCCCTCCTTCCCCATTCCACAAGCCCTGCACATATGTGGCAGAGGGATGCCTTGTCCAGCCTCAGTGGGACAAGAGGCACCTAACCCTGTAGAGAGAATTGATGCCCCAGGGTGGGAGAAGGAAAGGAGAGATGGGTGGAGGCAGGGGGAGGTTAGGATGTAAGATGTAACGTGTGCAACATTTAGGATGTAAATAAATAAAATAATTAATTAATAAAAATGGCTTTAAAAGGATATAATCATAGTTGATGGCTTGCCAGTGGGGGCAGAAGGGACACAGACTCAGTTTTCTTTAAGAGGCTGGCCACTGAGAATCTGATCATGGTCAGTATATGGGCAACATAAACTGGAATTGGTGAGGCTATTGGGGAGGGCGCAAGGATGGGTGGGTGGATCTGGGATGAATGAGAAGCAAGTATTATCCGGGTGCATTGTACAAAATTCAAAAAACAATAAAAATAGTGTCAGGGGAAAAAATATCTGAGCCTCGCATCATATTCAAGTGCTTTAGGAGCAGCCATCACAGCAGGACTGGGAGGACATTAGAAAAGAACATGTACAATATTCTTAAACAGATAGAAGGAGGTCTTTATTGGGCCCACCTTCATGAAGTAATCTGGGGAATTCTGGAGCCCAAATAAGTATGATATCTGAGCACATTCATCTCAACTAAGAAAAGAGACAGGCATCATTACAGCTGCTAAACTGGTTTTGAAATAAGTGTTCAAAGTAATATTCTTTAGAGTCCTGCATTGACTGTGACTCACATGTAAGGAGAATATATGACCTATCTCCCACACTGGGTATTTTCACATTAAGCTGTTCATTTAATAGGGTCTGTTGAACATTTCCTAATTGTCTTTTATAATATTCAAAGCAGACCTGCACTAAACCCCTCCAATGTGAACAGTATAGTACAGAGATGAGAAACACCTTACACTCCTACAGCCAGCCTTTTAGTTATAAAACAGATAACATCACTTTCACTTATGCCACCCTTTCATGATTAGACAAACTAACTTTGCAAATCCATCAGGCATGATGGTGCATGCCTATAAGCCCAGAACTCCAGAGAGAAAATGATCTGGAATTTAAAGGCCATAATGGACTGCATGAGACCTTGCTGAAAGAAAGAAAGAAAGAAAGAAAGAAAGAAAGAAAGAGAGAGAGAGAGAGAGAGAGAGAGAGAGAGAGAGAGAAAGAAAGAAAGAAAGAAAGAAAGAAAGAAAGAAAGAAAGAAAGAAAGAAAGAAAGAAAGAAAGAGGAAGGAAGGAAGGAAGGAAGGAAGGAAGGAAGGAAGGAAGGAAGGAAGGAAGGAAGGGGGAGGAAGGGAGGGAGAGAGAGAAAGAGAGAGAATAAAATAGGAAGGGAAAAAGGAGGAAGAAAGGGAGGAAGGGAAGGAGTGAGAAATGGAGGGAGGGAGGGGGAGAGGGAGGGAGGAAGGAAGGAGGGAAGAGGGAGAAAGGGAGGGAGAGAGTGAAAAAGAGAATAAAATAGGAAGGGAAAAGGGAGGAAGAAAGGGAGGAAGGGAAGGAGTGAGAAATGGAGGGAGGGAGAGGGAGGGAGGGAGGGAGGGAGGAAGGAAGGAAGGGAGGGAGGGAGGAAGGAAGGAAAAGAATGAAACAAGTCAGACATTATGATACACAACTATAATCACAGCATTTGGAAGGTGATCAGTAGTTCAAAGCTAGCCTCAGCTGTATAACAAACTGAAGGCCTGACTGGACTGGGACTGGAACTACATAAGACCTGTCTCAAATGATGATGATGATGATTATGATGATGATGATGATGATGATGATGATAGAAGCAAATACTTTAATGAGAAAAAATATTGTCAAAAATAACAAAAAAATGTATGATTAGAGAATTAATTCCCTTAAAGAAGTTATTTTTGCCTTAATGTAAATCAAACACCAAGTACTTTTGATGATAATAACAAATGATAATAACACTGAAAACCAGCTAAAAATAAAAAAATAACTAATGTTTCATACTAACCGTTTTCGTGTCGATTTCCTCTTTTGCTGAACCATAACCATCTACATTTGATGAGTGGGAAAATAAGCTCGTCCATGAATAAAATGATTTTTGCTCTGTGGATGTGTGCTTTATGTAAGACCAACTGCTGTTGTAAAATTCATAGTTAAAATCATTATCTACTTTGACCTAAAAGGAAAAGAAGAATTTTTACTATAGGGACTTGACATATATTCAAGATGCTTTTGTTTTATCTTTTAAGATGCACACTTTCTTCACACAGTCTCACATGAACACAAATCTCTGCACTTACACAAAACAACTATGACTCACATCTAAGTCAGACTTGTCTATACACAATATTCTAAGACACCGACAACAGCTGAGCAAGACCTGTAGTATCAATAACAGTAACTCCAAGCAATTCACAAAGCACATTTAGGTACAGACTTATTTCATTTTTCACTTATTTTCTTTACTAAGAACTTAGCCCAAAAGTAATCAAATTCATACAGCTCTACCAACAAAGAACTTGAAGCCTTTAACTGTTGATTTTCCACATTGAAGAACAGAGAAACCGATGGGTAATGTGAAACAATTAGATCCTTTGGATTTTGTGACAGGATACTAGTTTAAACTTCCTGATTCTGTTGGATTAATGCTAAAGTTCAAATACCTTTTTCCACTGGAATTTTAAAACAAACTACAATTTAGTTACTTGGGGCCTAGGTGTGTCTTTCATGGAGAGAAAAACTGACTTGTTTCTCCTGGATTTTCCCTTGCATCAAACTGGTATAAGCCCAAGAGCTTCCAACTGCCATGAGTAGAGCAAGACTCTGTGGGAAGCATGAGGGTGAATGCTTTAGGCTGTCTCCTGCACAAAGGGCACACAACCTCAGATCCATGCCATCACACCATAGAGCTACAGGCTCCAGCACTAGAGAATGACATACTTTTTCTTAGTCAACTAGAAGTTTACCTTATGCAAGCATTTCTATCTCACACCCATCTGTTTTTGTGATCAAAGCACTAATAAACGCAGAGAGAACAAAAGAGATGAAAATGATGAATTTCCAACACGACACTGAAAGGAATATAAAATTATGCAGCCACCCTAAATGATGTTTGTGAAGGGAAGTATTGGTACTGTTGGATTCAATGGTGCAGGTATGACGATCAGAAGTTTATATCCCGTTCTTGCTTAGGAGGCACATATATAAAATTGGAATGATACAGAGATTAGTATGGCCCCTGTGCAAGGATGACATGCAAATTCATGAAGTGTTGCATATTTTTTCCAACCCAAAGTTATCAAAAAAGACAAGGAAGGGCAATTCATACTCATCAAAGGTAAAATCTTCCAAGAGGAACTCTTAATTCTGAATATCTATGCTCCAAATGCAAGGGCAACCACATTCATTAAAGACTTCAGTAAAGGTCAAAGCACACATTGCACCTCACACAATAATAGTAGGAGACTTCAACACCCCACTCTCATCAATGGACAGATGCAAGAAACAGAAACTAAACAGAGACACAATGAAACTAACAGGAGTTATGAAACAAATGGATTTAACAGATATCTACAGAATATTTTATCCTAAAACAAAAGGATATATCTTCTTCTTAGCACCTCATGGTACCTCCTCCAAAATTGACCATATAACTGATCACAAAACAGGCCTCCACTGATACAAAAATATTGAAATTGTCCCATGCATCCTATCAGATCACCACAGAATAAGGCTGAACTTCAATAACATCATAAATAATAGAGAGCAAACATTCACGTGGAAACTGAACAACACTCTACTTAATGATACCTTGGTCAAGGAAGAAATAAGAAAGAAATTAAAGACTTTTCAGAGTTTAATGAAAATGAAGCCACAACATACCCAAACTTATGGGAAACAATGAAAGCATTCCTCAGAGGAAAATTCATAGCCCTGAGTGCCTCCGAGAAAGAAACTAGAAAGAACTCACACTAGCAGCCTGACAGCACACCTAGAAGCTCTAGAATGAAAGGAAGTAAACACACCCAAGAGGAGTAGACAGCAGGAAATAATCAAGCTTAGGGCTGAAATCAACCAAGTAGAAACAAAAAGAACTAGTCAAAGAATCAATCAAACCAGGAGCTGCTTCTTTGAGAAAATCAACAAGATAGATAAACCCTTAGACAGACTAATAGAGGTTGCAGAGACAGTATTCTAATTAACAAAATCAGAAAAGAAAAAGGAGACATAACAACAGAACCTGACGAAATCTAAAACATCATCAGATCCTACTACAAAAGGCTGGAAAACCTGGATGAAATGGACAACTTCCTAGACAGATACCAGATACAAAAGTTAAATCAGGATCAGAGTACCAATCTAAACAGTCCCATTTCGCCTAAAGAAATAGAAGCAGTCATTAATAGTCTCCCAACCAAAAAAAGCCCAGGACCAGATGGGTTTAGTGTAGAGTTCTATCAGACCTTTTTTTTTAATTTTTAATATTTTTTTATTACGTATTTTCCTCAATTACATTTCCAAGGCTATCCCAAAAGTGCCCCATACCCCCCCCCCACTTCCCTACCCACCCATTCCCATTCTTTTGGCCCTGGCATTCTCCTGTATTGGGGCATATAAAGTTTGCAAGTCCAATGGGCCTCTCTTTCCAGTGATGGCCGACTAGGCCATCTTTCGATACATATGCAGCTAGAGACAAGAGCTCCGGGGTACTGGTTTGTTCATCATGTTGTTCCCCCTATAGGGTTGCAGATCCCTTTAACTCCTTGGGTACTTTCTCTAGCTTCTCCATTGGGAGCCTTGTGATCCATCCAATAGCTGACTGTGCTCATCCACTTCTGTGTTTGCTAGGCCCCGGCATAGTCTCACAAGAGACCACTATATCTGGGTCCTTTCAGCAAAATCTTGCTAGTTTATGCAATGGTGTCAGCGTTTGGAAGCTGATTATGGGATGGATCCCTGGATATGGCAGTCTCTAGATGGTCCATCCTTTCATCACAGCTCCATACTTTGTCTCTGTGACTCCTTCCATGGGTGTTTTGTTCCCAATTCTAAGAAGGGGCATAGTGTCCACACTTTGGTCTTCATTCTTCTTGAGTTACATGCGTTTAGCAAATTGTATCTTATATCTTGGGTATCCTAAGTTTTGGGCTAATATCCACTTATCAGTGAATACATATAGTGTGAGTTCCTTTGTGATTGTGTTACCTCACTCAAGATGATGCCCTCCAGGTCCATCCATTTGGCTAGGAATTTCATAAATTCATTCTTTTTAATAGCTGAGTAGTACTCCATTGTGTAAATGTACCATAATTTCTGTATCCATTCCTCTGTTGAGGGGCATCTGGGTTCTTTCCAGCTTCTGGCTATTATAAATAGGGCTGCTATGAACATAGTGGAGCATGTGTCCTTCTTACCTGTTGGGACATCTTCTGGATATATGCCCAGGAGAGGTATTGTGGGATTTGAGCAATTTGACAAGAAAAGGAGATCAAGGGGATACAAATTGGAAAGGAAGAAGTCAAAATATCACTATTTGCAGATGATATGATAGTATATATAAGTGACCTAAAAATTCCAGCGGAGAACTCCTAAACCTGATAAACAGCTTCAGTGCAATAGCTGGATATAAAATTAACTAAACAAATCAGTGGCCTTTCTCTACGCAAAGGATAAATGGATTCGAAAGAAATTAGGGAAACAACACTCTTCACAATAGTCACAAATAATATAAAATACCTTAGTGTGACTCTAACTAAGGAAGTGAAAGATCTGTATGTTAAGAACTTCTAGTCTCTAAAGAAAGAAATTGAAGAAGATCTCAGAAGATGGAAAGATCCCATGCTCATGGATTGGCAGGATTAATATAGTCAAAATGGCTATCCTGCTGAAAGCAATCTACAGATTCAATGTAGATTGAATCCCAATCAAAATTCCAACTCAATCTTTCACTGAGTTACAAAGGGCAATTTGCAAATTCATCTGGAATAACAAAAAACCTAGGATAGCAAAAACTATTCTCAACAATAATAGAACCTCTAGTGGAATCACCATGCCTGACCTCAAGCTGTACTACAGAGCAATTTTGAAAAAATCTGCATGGTACTGGTACAGCTACAGACAGGTAGATCAATGGAATAGAGTTGAAGACCCAGAAATGAACCCACACACCTATGGTCGCTTGATGTTTGACAAGGCTTAAACCATCCAGTGAAAAGAGACAGCATTTTCAACAAATGGTGCTGGCACAACTGGCAGTTATCATGTAGAAGAATGCAAATTGATCCATTCTTATCTCCTTGTACAAAGCTCAAGTCCAAGTGAATCAAAAAACTCCACATAAAATGAGAGACACTGAAATTTATAGAGGAGAAAGTGGGGAAACGCCTTGAAGATTTGCGCACAGGGAAAAATTCCTGAACAGAACAGCAATGTCTTGTGCTGTAAGTACAAGAATCAACAAATCGGACCTCATAAAATTGCAAAGCTTCTGTAAGGCAAAAGATACTGTCAATAAGACAAAAAGGCCACCAACAGATTGGGAAGGGATTTTTTACCAAACCAACATCAGATAGGGGACTAATATCCAATATATACAAATAGCCCAAGAAGGTGGACTCCAGAAATTCAAATAACCCCATTAAAAATGGGATACAGAGCTAAACAAAGAATTCTCAACTGAGGAATATCGAATGGCTGAGAAGCACCTGAAAAAAAATGTTCAACATCCTTAATCATCAGGGAAATGCAACTCAAAACAACCCTGAGATTCCATCTCATACCAGTCAAAATGGCTAAGATAAAAAACTCAGATGACAGCAGATGCTGGTGAGGATGTGGAGAAAGAGGAACACTCCTCCATTGCTAGTGGGATTGCAAGCTTGTACAACCACTCTGGAAATCAGTCTGGCGGTTCCTCAGAAAATTAGACATAGTACTACCAGAGGATCCAGCAATACCTCTCCTGAGCATATACCCAGAAGATGTTGCAACTGGTAATAAGGACACATGCTCCACTATATTCATAGCAGCCTTATTTATAATAGCCAGAAGCTGGAAAGAACCCAGATGTCCCTCAACAGAGGAATGGATACAGAAAATGTGGTACATTTACACAATGGAGTACTACTCAGCTATTAAAAACAATGAATTTATAAAATTCTTAGGCAAATGAATGGATCTGGAGGATATCATCCTGAGTGAGGTAACTCAATCACAAAAGAACTCACTTGAGAGTGACACAGGCCCCAGACATCCGGCCACCTTCCCGGCCAGAGGAAAGGGGTCAGAGCAGAGAGGGAGTTCTTTGCCTGAGCATCGGCTGCAGACATCCTGCTTCCGGGACCCCACCGAGTGCATTCTGCACAGGCCCTAGACATCCACTACCTTCCCAGCCAGAGAAAAGGGGTCCGAGCAGAGAGGGAGCGCTTTGCCTGAGCATTGGCAGAGGACATCTTGGTTCCGGGACCCCACCGAGTGTATTCTGCACAGGTGAGAGTACGGAATACAGAAGCTAAAAGCTTCTGGGACAGGGGAGAGCCACAGAGCTTCTAAGGCAGCCCCCTTTTCAGGCCCCAGACAGCTGGCCACTTTCCCAGCCAGAGGTTAGTGATCCGACCTGCCCAGGAATGCTTTGCCTGAGCATCGGCATCAGACATCTTGGTTCCGGGACCCCGCCCAGTGTATTCTGCACAGGCCCCAGACATCCGGCCACCTTCCCAGCCAGAGGAAAGGGGTCCAAGTGGAGAGGGAGCGCTTTGGCTGAGCATCAGCAGCAGACATCCTGGTTCTGGGACCGCGCCAAGTGTATTCTGCACCGCCCCAGAGATTACCAGATGGCGAAAGGCAAACGCAAGAATCCTACTAACAAAAATCAAGACCACTCACCATCATCAGAACATAGCACTCCCACCCCACCTAGTCCTGGGCACCCCAACACAACCAAAAAGCTAGACCTGGATTTAAAAGCATATCTCATGATGATGGTAGAGGACATCAAGAAGAACTTTAATAACTCACTTAAAGAAATACAGGAGAACACTGCTAAAGAGTTACAAATTCTTAAAGAAAAACAGGAAAACACAACCAAACAAGTACAAGTCCTCCAAGAAAAACAGAAAACACATCCAAACAGGTGACGGAAATGAACAAAACCATACTAGACATAAAAAGGGAAGTAGACACAATAAAGAAAACCCAAAGTGAGGCAACACTGGAGATAGAAACCCTAGGAAAAAAATCTGGAACCATAGATGCGAGCATCAGCAACAGAATACAAGAGATGGAAGAGAGAATATCAGGTGCAGAAGATACCATAGAGAACATCGGCACAACAATCAAAGAAAATACAAAACGCAAAAGGATCCTAACTCAAAACATCCAGGAAATACAGGACACAATGAGAAGACCAAACCTACAGATAATAGGAGTTGATGAGAATGAAGATTTTCAACGTAAAGGGCCAGCAAATATTTTCAACAAAATTTTAGAAGAAAATTTCCCAAACCTAAAGAAAGAGATGCCCATGAACATACAAGAAGCCTACAGAACTCCAAATAGACTGGACCAGAAAAGAAATTCCTCCAGACACACAATAATCAGAACAACAAATGCACTAAATAAAGATAGAATATTAAAAGCAGTAAGTGAGAAGGGTCAAGTAACACATAAAGGCAGGCCTATCAGAATTACACCAGACTTTTCACCAGAGACTATGAAAGCCAGAAGAGCCTGGACAGATGTTCTACAGACACTATGAGAACACAAATGCCAGCCTAGGCTACTATACCCGGCCAAACTCTCAATTACCATAGATGGAGAAACCAAAGTATTCCACCACAAAACCAAATTCACACATTATCTTTCCAGGAATCCAGCCCTTCAAAGGATAATAACAGAAAAAACCAATACAAGGACAGAAATCACGCCCTAGAAAAAGCAAGAAAGTAATTCTTCAACAAACCAAAAAGAAGACAGCCATAAGAACAGAATGCCAACTCTAACAACAAAAATAAAAGGAAGCAACAACTACTTTTCCTTAATATCTCTTAATATCAATGGACTCAATTCCCCAATAAAAAGACATAGACTAACAGACTGGCTACACAAACAGGACCCAACATTCTGCTGCTTACAGGAAACTCATCTCAGGGAAAAAGACAGACACTACCTCAGATTGAAAGGCTGGAAAATAATTTTCCAAGCAAATGGCCTGAAGAAACAAGCTGAAGTAGCCATTCTAATATCGAATAAAATCGACTTCCAACCCAAAGTTATCAAAAAAGACAAGGAGGGAAACTTCATACTCATCAAAGGTAAAATCCTCCAGGAGGAACTCTCAATTCTGAATATCTATGCTCCAAATGCAAGGGCAGCCACATTCATTAAAGACACTTTAGTAAAGCTCAAAGCACACATTGCACCTCACAATATAATAGTGGGAGACTTCAACACACCACTTTCATCGAAGGACAGATTGTGGAAACAGAAACTAAACGGGGACACAGTGGAACTAACAGAAGTTATGAAACAAATGGACTTAACATATATCTACAGAACATTTTATCCTAAAACAAAAGGATATACCTTCTCCTCAGCACTTCACGGGACCATCTCTAAGATTGACCATATAATTGGTCACAAACCAGGCCTCAACAGATACAAAAATATTGAAATTGTCCTATGCATCCTATCAGACCACCATGGACTAAGGCTGATCTTCAATAACAAAATAAATAATGGAAAGCCAGAATTCACGTGGAAACTGAACAACACACTTCTCAATGATACCTTGGTCAAGGAAGGAATAAAGAAAGAAATTAAAGACTTTTTAGAGTTTAATGAAAAATGAACCCACAACATACCCAAACCTATGGGACACAATGAAAGCATTTCTAAGAGGGAAACTCATACCTCTGAGTGCCTCCAAAAAGAAACTGGAGAGAGCACACACTAGCAGCCTGACAACACATCTAAAAGCCCTAGAAAAAAAAGGAAGAAAATTCACCCAAGAGGAGTAGATGGCAGGAAATAATCAAACTCAGGGGTGAAATCAACCAAGTGGAAACAAGAAGAACTATTCAAAGAATTAACCAAACTCGGAGTTGGTTCTTTGAGAAAATCAACAAGATAGATAAACCCTTAGCTAGACTCAGTAGAGGGCACAGGAATAGCATCCTAATTAACAAAATCAAAAATGAAAAGGGAGACATAACAACAGATCCTGAAGAAATCCAAAACACCATCATATCCTTCAACAAAACTGGAAAACCTGGACAAAATGGACAAATTTCTAGACAGATACCAGGTACCAAAGTTAAATCAGGATCAAGTTAATGATCTAAACAGTCCCATATCCCCTAAAGAAATACAAGCATTCATTAATAGTCTCCCAGCCAAAAAAAAAAAAAAAAAAAAGCACAGGACCAGATGGCTTTAGTGCAGAGTTTTATCAAACCTTCAAAGAAGATCTAATTCCAGTTCTGCACAAACTATTCCACAAAATAGAAGTAGAAGGAACTCTACCCAACTCATTCTATGAAGTCACAGTTACTCTGATACCTAAACCACAGAAAGATCCAACAAAGATAGAGAAGTTCAGACCAATTTCCCTTATGAACATAGATGCAAAAATCCTCAATAAAATTCTTGCTAACCGAATCCAAGAACACATTAAAGCAATCATCCATCCTGACCAAGTAGGTTTCATTCCAGAAATGCAGGGATGGTTTAATATACAGAAATCCATCACGTAATCCATTATATAATCAAACTCAAAGACAAAAACCACATGATCATCTCGTTAGATGCGGAAAAAGCATTTGACAAGATCCAACACCCATTCATGATCAAAGTCTTGGAAAGATCAGGAATTCAAGGCCCATACCTAAACATGATAAAAGCAATCTACAGCAAACCAGTAGCCAACATCAAAGTAAATGGTGAAAAGCTTGAAGCAATCCCACTAAAATCAGGGACTAGACAAGGATGTCCACTCTCTCCATACCTATTCAACATTGTACTTGAAGTCCTACCCAGAGCAATTCGACAACAAAAGGAGATCAAGGGGATACAAATTGGAAAAGATGAAGTCAAAATATCACTTTTTGCAGATATGATAGTATATATAAGTGACCCTAAAAATTCCACCAGAGAACTCCTAAACCTGATAAATAGCTTCAGTGAAATAGCTGGATATAAAATTAACTCAAACAAGTCAATGGCCTTTCTCTACACCAAGAATAAACAAGCTGAGAAAGAAATTAGGGAAACAACACCCTGCTCAATAGTCCAAAATAATATAAAATATCTTGGTGTGACTCTAACTAAGGAAGTGAAAGATCTGTATGATAAAAACTTCAAGTCTCTGAAGAAAGAAATTGAGGAAGATCTCAGAAGATGGAAAGATCTCCCATGCTCATGGATTCGCAGGATAAACATTGTAAAAATGGCTATCTTACCAAAAGCAATCTACAGATTCAATGCAATCCCCATCAAAATTCCAAATCAATTCTTCAACGAATTAGAAAGAGCAATCTGCAAATTCATCTGGAATAACTAAAAACCTAGGATAGCAAAAACTCTTCTCAAGAATAAAAGAACCTCTGGTGGAATCACCATGCCTGGCCTAAAGTTTTACTACAGAGCAATTGTGATAAAAACTGCATGGTACTGGTATAGTGACAGACAAGTAGACCAATGGAATAGAATTGAAGACCCAGAAATGAACCCACACACCTATGGTCACTTGATCTTCGACAAGGGAGCTAAGACCATCCAGTGGAAAAAAGACAGTATTTTCAACAAATGGTGCTGGCTCAACTGGTCATTATTATATAGAAGAATGTGAATTGATCCATTCCTATCTCCTTGTACTAAGGTCATGTCTAAGTGGATCAAGGAACTTCACATAAAACCAGAGACACTGAAAGTTATAGAGGAGAAAGTGGGGAAAAGCCTTGAAGATATGGGCACAGGGGAAAAATTCTTGAATAGAACAGCAATGGCTTGTGCAGTAAGATCGAGAATTGACAAATGGGACCTCATGAAACTGCAAAGCTTCTGCAAGGCAAAAGACACAGTCAATAAGACAAAAAGACCACCAACAGATTGGGAAAGGATTTTTACCTATACTAAATCAGATAGGGGACTAATATCCAATATATATAAAGAACTCAAGAAGGTGGACTCCAGAAAATCAAATAACCCCATTAAAAAATGGGGCGCAGAACTGAACAAAAAAGTCTCACCTGAGGAATACTGAATGGCAGAGAAGCACCTGAAAAAATGTTCAACATCCTTAATCATCAGGGAAATGCAACTCAAAACAACCCTGAGATTCCACCTCACACCAGTCAGAATGGCTAAGATCAAAAATTCAGGTGACAGCAGTTGCTGGGGAGGATGTGGAGAAAGAGGAACACTCCTCCATTGTTGGTGGGATTGCAAGCTTGTACAACCACTCTGGAAATCAGTCTGGCGGTTCCTTAGAAAATTGGACATAGTACTACCGGAGGATCCAGCAATACCTCTCCTGGGCATATATCCAGAAGATGTCCCAACAGGTAAGAAGGACACATGCTCCACTATGTTCATAGCAGCCTTATTTATAATAGCCAGAAGCTGGAAAGAACCCAGATGTCCCTCAACAGAGGAATGGATACAGAAAATGTGGTACATTTACACAATGGAGTACTACTCAGCTATTAAAAAGAATGAATTTATGAAATTCCTAGTCAAATGGATCGACCTGGAGGGCATCATCCTGAGTGAGGTAAAACAATCACAAAGGAACTCACACAATATGTACTCACTGATAAGTGGATATTAGCCCAAAACTTAGGATACCCAAGATAAAAGATACAATTTGCTAAAGGCATGAAACTCAAGAAGAATGAAGACCAAAGTGGGGACACTGTGCCCCTTCTTAGAATTGGGAACAAAACACCCATGGAAAGAGTTACAGAGACAAAGTTTGGAGCTGTGACGAAATAATGGACCATCTAGAGACTGCCATATCCAGGGATCCACCCCATAATCAGCTTCCAAACGCTGACACCATTGCATACACTAGCAAGATTTTGCTGAAAGGACCCAGATATAGCTGTCTCTTGTGAGACTAAGCCGGGGCCTAGGAAACACAGAAGTGGATGCTCACAGCTATTGGATGGATCACAGGGCTCCCAATGGAGGAGCTAGAGAAAGTACCCAAGGAGCTAAAGGGATCTGCAACCCTATAGGTGGAACAACATTCTGAACTAACCAGTACCCCAGAGCTCCTGACTATAGCTGCATATGTATCAAAAGATGGCCTAGTAGGCCATCACTGGAAAGAGAGGCCCATTGGACACACAAACTTTATATGCCCCAGTACAGGGGAATGCTAGGGCCAAAAAATGGGAATGGGTGGGTAGGGAAGGGGGGGAGGGCATGGGGGACTTTTGGGAGACCATTGGAAATGTAATTGAGGAAAATACGTAATAAAAAAAATTTTAAAAAAGCCAAAAAAAAAAAGAACTCACTTGATATGCACTCACTCACTGATAAGTGAATATTAGCCCAGAAACTTAGAATACCCAAGATACAATTTCCAAAACACAAGAAAATCAATAAGAAGGAAGACCAATGTATGGATATTTCATTCCTCCTTTGAATAGGAAACAAAACACCCATGGAAGGAGTTACAGAGACAAAGTTTGGTGCTGAGATGAAAGGATGGACCATCCAGAGACTGCCCTACCCAGGGACCCATCCAATAATCAGCCAACAAACCCAGACACTATTGCATATGCCAGCAAGATTTTGCTGAAAGGACCCTGATATAGCTGACTCATGTGAGGCTATGCCAGTGCCTGGCAAATACAGAAGTGGATGCTCATAGTCATCTATTGGATGGAACACAAGGCCCCCAGTGGAGGAGCTAGAGAAAGTACCCAAAGAGCTGAAGGGGTCTGCAACCCTATAGGTGGAACAACAATATGAACTAACCAGTACCCCCAGAGTTCATGTTTCTAGCTGCATATGTAGCAGAAGATGGCCATTCAGCCATCATTGGGAAGAGAGGTCCCTTGGTATTGCAAACTTTATATGCCCCAGTACAGGGGAGTGCCAGGGCGAAGAAGTGGGAGTCGGTGGGGGGAGGGTATAGAGGACTTTTGGGATAGCATTTGAAATGTAATGAAGAATATATCTAATAAAAAAATTTAAAAAAAAGAAGAAGTCTATATCCCACACAATGGTATTCTTTCGCACAGGGGATAAAGAAAACCAGAATTAAAACAGACCAAGGTACCAAAAGGTACCAATTTTAACCAATGTTGAATATTAGGAATGCATTGAAATTTAAGTTTCTGTAGATCAAGGGAAATATTCAAAAGAGAGAAAAGACAATCTACTCAATGTGGGAAAATCTTTCCAGCTACACAACTGATGGGGATTAATAAGTAAAATCTATAAAAATCTCAAAATATTTAATACAACCACATACATTTTAAAAAGGTAACATCCAACAAATAGATGAACTGAACCAGCAACTCTAAAAAGAAAAGTTTAATGTGGTAGATACAGGGAAGAAGCAACGCCACTAGTGAGATTAAATTCGTGCAACCAGTATGGAAATCATTATGGAGCCAGGTGGTGGTGGCGGCGGCGGCGCATGCCTTTAGTCTCAGCACTTTGGAGGCAGAGGAGGCAGATTTCTGAGTTCGAGGCCTGCCTGGTCTACAGAGTGAGTTCCAGGACAGCCAGGGCCCTGTCAAAAAAAAAAAAAAAAAAAAAAAGGAAATCAGCATGGGGAGGTCCTCTTAAAAACTGAAAATAGATCTACCATATGATCCAGGTATGCCAGGCCTGGATATATAAACAAAGAAATCTAAGTCAGGATATTGCAGAGTTACTTAGGACAGTTGACAATATCAGTTATACTCACTTACAGAATGTAGAGTCAGCCTAGAAGTTCACCAAGAGATGAACAGATAAGGACAATGTGGTATATAAAAATACACGTATACAAAGGAGCCATACTGAAACACATTGTTTCACATGATAACCTAAAATATTACTAAAACTCTAAGAAAATATGTACTGTGTACACCATACATAGTATGTTTTCAACAAAATAATAAAATTATGTCATTTGCAGAAAAATAGATTGAAGTGGACATTATTGTTAGTGAAATAAACCAAGCTCAGAAGTAAAATGCTGTGTTTTCTCTAATAGGTGGAATCATCAGTTAAAGATGGTAGTAGGTTAGATAGGTAGGTAGATTAGATAGATAGATAGATAGATAGATAGATAGATAGATAGATAGATAGATAGATAGATAGATAGATAGATAGACAGATGACAGGTAGACAGACAGAAGTAAGTAATGAAAGCAGAATGCTACTTGAAGGAAGAAAGAACAACAGTACAAGAAGAGGAGGGAACATGGAAGGTAGTGTAAGAGAATATGAGCAAAGTAGGATGTTTGGCACATATGAAAATGTCATGATGCAAGCACTGTAGCCCACATGGGTAATTCATCACCTCAAAGGCTGAGGATCATGGCACACTTGAGGCTAGGCTACTTTGTGAGTTCCAGGCCAGAGTTACAAAGTAAGACAATCTCAAAATGAAGAAAATAATAAAGAAGAAAGGTATTATAATGAAACTTTTTTGTTGTTTCAGATGTGCACATACTAAATGCAGAAAACAAGAAGAGACAGGTTTTAACTACTTAATTTTATTCCAATGCTATTTTCATTATGCACAACTGCACACGTACACACAAAATTGAAATAAAATAAACGTGACAGATTCCTCAACCACAACACTGCTTCTGAGCATTTGGTTTCCAATAAACTATATTTAGGTTATTTTTATTTGGATTTATCATGAGAAATAAGAATCTAATGCAAATGTTCGGCTTCTTTTTCCCACCTTCACATCTACAACAAAAATCTCTGATTACTGATTATGCAAATGATACCCTTGGCTGCGCTACTACAACTGGTTTCTCCTCATTCCTGTGTCATCTCGTCTACACTTGGCTGCAGAATTATCTTACATTAGAATAGTGAGATCTTGTTAATTTCCCTCTTCTTCCACCTCAAATAGCAGCTCCCAATCTCTAATCAAACATCCAACACACTAACATCTCAAGGTCTTCTGACAAGATCTTATTTTATTGTTGACACAGCCATCATTCAAAATCATAGAGACCTGTCCTTCAACTTATCCTCTCTTGCTATTAGTATTTTTCACTTTCTTTTTACTGCCTTCCCATTTCAAGTTAGACTTCATAGTTCTTCCTTGACCAGCATCTTCTCTATGAAAGATTCTTCTTGTTCTCTCAGTAAACTGTATCTTTCCATAACCATACCAGAAACCCCTTAAAAGTCATCAAAACTCTTTTTTCTTTCATCTCTTCTTTCCCCCTCTTTTTTCTGATCATTCATAACCTTCATTCTTTACCTCAACTGCTTTTAACTCCTTCTCCTTACTGAGAAGCGCCTCTTACCCAACTATTTTTTCATGTGCTCTTCTCTCCTCTTGTCATTCCCATTACAACCAAAGCTATTATAAGATCACAGTATAAATATTTATAGTATAAGCAGATGTAAATTCATAGATTATATATTGTATAAGCCTATAAATACATAGATGGAAATCTATACATATATTTCATGTTAATACCAGTATTGAACCCTGGCATATACTCATAATGTTTAGAACTGAAGTATATTGGGTTTCAGATATTTTTATCTTAGTATACTTGTATATATAATGAGATATATTGGGAGTAAGACATGTCTAAACACACAGTATATTTTTGTTTCATATATAACTTGTACACATGGTCTAAAGTTAATTTTTATATGATTTTTTTAATACTTTGTACATGAAACATAGTTTCAGGAGGTGGAATTTTCTACTCTTTGTCACTATTCCAGAAGTTTCAGGATTTGAATAATTTTTAAATTTTTTAATTATTATATGTGTGTACACTGTAGCAGTCTTCAGACACTCCAGAAGAGGACATCAGATTTTTGTTATGGATGGTTGTGAGCCACCATGTGGTTGCTGGGATTTGAACTCAGGACCTTTGAAAGAGCAGTCGGTGCTCTTAACTGCTGAGCCATCTCACCAGCCCAGTATTTGAATAATTTATATTTGAGATATTCATATTAGGTGCAATCAATTTTTATGTGAAAAACTATCCATGTGAAAAAATATCCACATGAAATTCTTGCAGCAGTGCCTAGAATATGAAAGTTCTCATATGAGAACTATTTTTCTCACTGCCCCAATTATTCCAGATTAGAATGTAGATCAAACAATCTTAGGTATCATCCTCACATAGATAGCATTAAAGTTGACTTTTTCAACTGGTTAAGTGAGTATAACTGTGTGTGTGTGTGTGTGTGTGTGTGTGTGTGTGTGTGTGTGTGTGTGTAAGGTCTCTCTTCAAGCAAATGATGAACTATGAGATATATTCATAACCAAAATCAAGAGATTCAATGACCTTTACCCAGAGTGGTCTATAAGTAACATCCATCTACAACTTGTCACATGCTGAGAATGAAGGAAGCCAATTGTCACCATCCCAAGCAACTCAAGAGACCTAATATGTGCTTGGTTTTCAGTAGACTTTTGTGTGTGAAAATATGAAGTACAGAAGGTGTATAATAAAGTATGCACCTTAGTCACAAAGAAATCAGGTTTTCCTTAAGAGAATAACCAACTCGTAGCTTGTAAGAGATCATACATGTTTTATGCTTGTTAATATGCATGTCCCAAGAAAGTCAAAAGCCACCCTCTACCCTGTGGAGAATTGACCTGTGAGCCTTTGGTCAGTTTATTTGAACTCTAGGGATTCTTGCTGCCCCATCTCCACAGTTGCATTTAGCACTCAGATGACTGGCTCACTGCCTGTTGCTTCCACCTCCATTCCCCCAGGCTGGATTTGCAAATCATTGCTATTCTGCACTCAGCAACAGGCTATAATTTCCCTCTACTTCTAACAAACACCTTCACTCTCAGTGACGGGCAAGGCATTTCAGATGTCAATCCCCAAACCAATCCGAGCTGAGAAAGAGGAAATGTCAGGATCATGCTGTGGTTAAATCATTCTCTTCAGAAGTCACAGACTTCAAGCATGTCTACCTTCTGACTAACTCAGAAATATTCTTCCTCATTATTTTCTTTTCTCTGTAACACTCTAAATTTGACCCCTTGAAAATTTATATGCAATTTCTCTCCATTATAATTATGAAAGAATTAAAAACATGTCCTCCCAGGAATGGAAGTTGGACAGTAATTACTAGGATCCACGTGCATATACCTCATGTTCTTCCTCCTAGCCAGAGGTTACATTACAACAGTTGTTACTCATTATATAGAATTTAGAATTGAAAAAGAAACTGGAGGCAAAAAATGGAGAAAGCAAAGTATGACAGAAAAATAAAGGGCTTTGGAATCCGACTCTCTTGATCTAGGTTACAAGGTTTTAATGTGGTAATATGGAATAGGCTGAAGTCGTCTAAGGCTCAATTTATACATGACAAAATAGCAAAATATTATCTTATAGAACTAAGAATAGTACAAGAATTTAATCTTAAAAGATTGTTCTTTCTAAAAGAGAACAAATACACAGTAAATATCCAAACCTTGGAGACTACAGCTGTTTCTCAAATCTGTTTTATATCCCACTCTCTTGGCTCAATAACCTTTTTTTTTTTTTTAGCATATTGTAACTGCATAATCATTTGAGATTTATGGTTGCATTTCCATGCACACTTGTATCATAGTCACCCCCTATAGTATTCATTTTTATTTCTCTTTTTCTCAGCGCCTTCACCATCCCTGTCCTCCTTGACTGAACACTCCATGATTTAATAAGTGTTCACAAAAACCAGCTCGTTCTACTATAAGCTGGAGGTTGAAACTTAGTGTTCATGGTCAGAGCTGTTTCTATGTGAGATAATGTGAGCAAGCAGAAGGTCCTTCTGTCTCAACAGCAGTTTTTGTTTACAAATCTGAGAGTTAATTGTAAGGATAGCTCAACTCGAAATGCAGAGAATTCTGAGATAAGGGAAAGAAAAGAGCAAGAAGGTATGTTGGGAGAAGAAGTCAACAAAGAGGTTAAGACAGAATGAGACCAGAAGCTCCACTTTGGCCAGGCTGTGAGGAGAGTTTTGAGGGTCTGGGTATGAACTGGGATGGATGGATGGAATATATTCAGGGTACTATACAAAAAAAAAAAAAAAAACTCTTCCTCTACCCAAATCCTCAGGAAAGCCTCCAAAGCCCTTGAGTATTTTGTATGTGCAGATTTTGTCCTAGTACAAAAAAATGGGATGAGCACAACAGATGCATCCAAGGAGCAGAAGTTTGGTGCAAAAGGATACTCTGACCAAAAACCAAGAGGCATAGTCAGGTAGGACCCACGTGGATAGCATGGACCTATGACCATGCTCAAATACAAACAGGTGCAGCCATTTGGAATCCTAGAAAAGTTTCATTGTCCAGACCCTACAAAATGATGATTCAAGTGGCAGGTTGTATAACCCAAAGAAACTCCAACTCATTTGTGTAAGCTTCATAGAGATGTTGAAAGCATTCTCACCAAAAAAAAAAACAAAAACAAAAAAGGAGTGTAAATTTTAATATATTCATATTATATAGTTATTATATAAAATCTTAAAACATTGCAAAACTGACCATATATTAGGTCAACAAATTCTAAACAAATACCAAAATCTTGATGTATACAAACAATAATCGCTGACGTGTCACTGATGACAATTAACCACAGTGGTATAATTAAGTACCTGGAATGTATAAGAGAAGATATTTCCACTTAGTCTGTAGAAATCTTTTCTGTCCCCGCTGAACACTTTCCTGCACTGACCACCGAAACTCTTGGTGTTGATGACTCTTTTCTTACTCTGGCCAGTAACTGCGTTGTAACTGTGAGGAGGGGAGAAAGGAAGAAGGAGGGTAGGGTGTAGAGAATGAAAAACAGAACTAGTACCTGCTTGGGGTGGAGAAAATGATTAAAGGCTTCAAAAGTCAGTCATTAATATCTACTACAGTTTACCACCTGGGAAGCCATGTAAAAGAGAACAAAACCTAATGCCCCCTTCCATTAGCCAGCTCCTGCTGATGACAGAAGAGCTAACACTAACAGCAGAGGAAATCCAACATCCTGTCAGCCTGAGAACATATTCAGGAAGCACAGGCCTTTTGTATCTATGGCAACGGCTGCTTTAGAATTGATTCTATAGATAAAACCAATACAACTAAGGTTACTGGGAAGGAGAGGTTGCCTTCCACAATGATTTTCCAGCTGATTCTCTTAGCATGCTGAGGAGGATTACATAAAGTAACACTGTCCTGTTTTTCTGTTAAAAACTTGAAGATGTTATAGGAAAATATGCATTGATTTTTGTAAGATAATTTTTAGAAAAATAGAAGCCTGTAATTGACTTGATATAAAATTTCAAAAATAATTTCTTGATAGTTTCACTTTCAGCTCTGTCCTCCTCCTGTCTCCTCTTTTTTCTTCCTCTTCCTCCTCCTCTTCTCTTCTCCTCTCTCCCTCTCCTCCTCCTCCTCCTCCTTCTTCTTCTTCCTTCTCTCTCTCTCTCTCTCTCTCTCTCTCTCTCTCTCTCTCTCTCTCTCTCTCTCTCTCTCTGTGTCTTTCTGTCTCTATGCTTCTCTCTCCTTCTCCTCCTTTTCCTCCCTTTAGAGGGGACCAACTGTCCAAATTTCCCTGTGGATGAGAGGTTTCCCATGATGTGAGACTTTCAGTGCTAAACTGAGGTGTATCTAGAACCACACGGCTCATTCTCCATCTTACTACACGCACCTATAGGTATTCAGCTATGAATTTTTAATTGAAGCAGGATGCGGCAAAGATGTCTGAGCTAATGTACATGCTTAGCTATTGGATAACTTATTATTAGACTCATCAAACCATAAAACAGAACAAAAGGAAAAACTACAACCATCAGTATTCTTGGAAAGCCACTTAGCACCTTACCCATAGCCGGTAAGTTCTATGTTGGGAGGAGGTTTGTCAATGTCGCAGGAAGGGTTAGCCACATTCTCACATCTGTCTTCATCAGCACCATCTTCCTCACAGTCAGAATCCCCATTGCAAACCAATGATTTGCTGATGCACTGACCTGGATGGGAAAGAGGGAGGAGGGAGAAACATGGGCTGGAATCACCCCAGCACTGCACTGGTAGACAAGTGTGGGTTTCAGACAAACCCTCAGATTGTCTAGAAAAGAATTGGTGATGGTTTTTGTCCTCCATTTTGAAGAATACAGAACTGATTTTCACCTTCCCTGGTGCAAATTGAAAATAGACCTGAACCCAAAAGTCCTGAGTCAAACATTTTCATTGCACATTTTTTACTACCTCCTCCAATTTCCACACAAAGGTACTTACTGGTAAAATGAATTGTTGTTCTGTTTCTCAACTTTGGGGTTTTTTTTTTCTGTAATTGTTAACCAAGATGGCAAACATGTGGCTTTTCTCAGGGACTAATGTGTAATTTTTCAAAGCAAAGAAACTGGATCAGAAGGTTGAAACTCAGCATTTTTCAGCATCTACTCTGTGGAATACTTCCTGGTGCTGAGAAACAAATATGTATGGTATGGTCATCACCAAACTTTTCATATGCTGTGTAATCTGCTAGTGAAGACCATGAAGACAGGAACCATTGTACGCCAGCATCCTTTTCCTGATTGCTCAGAATTCCAAGAAAGCACTATCACAGTGGTACTCGGCCTATGGGTCGTGACCTCTTCAAGGGTCAAACAACAGGGGTCGCATATCAGTTATTTACATTATGATTCATAGCAGTAGAAAAAACAGATATAAAATAGAAATGAAAATAATTTTACGGTCAGGGGTCACCACAACATAAAGAACTGTATTAAAGACCTGCAGCATTTGAAAGGTTGAGAACCACTGCACAACTGGGTACAAGATGATCTTGGCCTTGTCTTCCTCCCCAGCATCATCCCAGACTTTTCCTTATGCTCTCTGCATATTGGACCATCTTCCTATGCCTACAGCATACTGAACCATTCACATGAATACAGGTCCAAGTTTCCTGTCATCTCAATGATATACATCTTTCTCTTTCTAGGATTTTCTCTATTCCTCTCTGATGTTTCTTCATATATCAAATTAAATATTATCCCTTTTTGAAAGCTATCTTTATCCCTTAGACTATGGAGGGCATTCTTCCTCTATTCAATGGATGCTTAGTACCCAGAAATTTTTATAGTATAACACATAGCTCAGTCTACATGTCACTCAAAGCAATGCAGCAAACATCTGTTGAGAGTCTGCCTATACTCCAGGCACTTTGTGAGAAAATAAACAAAATAAAGCTTATGTCTACAAAAGTGCAGAAAGATGTACAGGTCACCAATTTGGATCGCAGAGAGTGTAAGATACACAATGAGAAGTGATTTGTTGATTAATTCTAACACCTGAGGGATTAGCAAAAGCTTCTCAAAGCAGCTATCACCTGACTTGAGTTTCAAAATAAAATAGGAGCTTTACAAGTCTTATTGAAGAACAGCTGTAGGCCTGGATGCACTCAATGCTAAATGAGATGTCTTTATCACAGCCCTCTCCTCGAGGCTCAGAGATCTATGCAGAAGAGGAGGTGAAAAAAAAAACTGTAAGAACTAGGTATGGTGAATAACTCCAGCAAATAGCATTTTCCAGGTAGAAAAAAAAAGCTGATAAACATATGTATATATGACAACATATGTATATGACAACATACATATATATGCACAAGATCCACATAAGCTCAGGTCAAATGGGGTCTCAGCACTGAGAAGGGAAAAATAGACACAGGGTCCCATTCCTAATGAAGAAGCTATTTGTAATCTATACCCACTAACAAAGGAAAACATATTTTCTCCAGAGGGATGATACTGAGTATAGCAACCACACAGGTCTGGCCTCGTTCTCAGGAGTAGTTTGGCCAATACAAAAGTCGCTCCATGTTTTCTTGTGTGCTTTCTGTTCTTATGGTTTTATGGGATTTATTTTTTTACTTTTTTTTCTTGACTTGAGAGTTTTTTCATTTTATTTGAGAGAGGAAGAATGTGAAATTGGGTGGGTAGAGAGGATGATCTATAAGGATTTGGAGAAGGGGAAAACGTGATCAAAATATATTGTATGACATTCTTAAAAACTAATTTTAAAAGAAAAATTCTTTATCAGTAATTCTTTATCAAATAATCTGTCCCTAAATTTCCAATGTGTTGTAGGTTGTGGTGGTACATGCCATTAAGCCCAGAACTCAGGAAGCAGAGACAGAGGAACCTGTACACATACATATGGATATGGATATGATATGTAGATATATGTAAATATATATATAATATGTATACACAGTTGAGGCTGTTAATAGCTGTAATTCAGTCAACATGCCAAAGAATAACCATACTTTTATTATCAGATTTCTCCCTTGCTTTTTGAATGGACGGTATCTACTATGTGGTTTATCTGATCATGTATTAATACACTAATAAAAATACTGCGGATAAATTAATCTGGAAGCCAATATCAACCCAAACAAATATGTATCAAACCGGTCAACAAATGATATTTTAATTTACAGTTTGCAGGCTAAGCCCATGGAAAACAAATTACCTGAAAAACATCTAAACCGGTCCCCACAGCCCTCTTCCGTTGGACAGCCTCGTTCAGGTTTGCAGGATTGTGTTTCAAAAGCACTCCCCTCACATGGATGGCCTCCATATTGCCCATAAACAGCAATTGAACGCCTTCGAGTCTGGACACAAAGCAGAAGACCTCATTGTAGTCTAACTTTTAGTTATCTCAAGTTTTCTTGAGAAATAAAATCTGAGAATTAATTCAATCTGAAAAGCACTTTCTGAGAACATGTTCTGGTGTGGTAGAGGAGTAAAAGCCTCAAAACTCAATGACCCTATGGGCCCAATGCCAGCTGAATTGCTGTTTATAGAGAGCTCCCAACTCTACATTTACTTTCACTGTTGAATGATGAAAAACCTTCCTGGTGACTCCCTGGAAAAGGAAATACATTACAATAGAGAATAACATTTTGGCCAGAGGTATATTGTAGGAGTTAAGTAGAAAAAAAAAAATGAAATGCATTTTGTTGGGGGAAAAGGAAGAGAAATGGCAGAAATGTTAAGATGAACTGAAGTTAAGGAAACCCTAATAATCATGATAGTGTTGACTTGGGTTGGGCCATCTAGAAAAAGAAAAGAAATGAGACAAGGGGAAAAAATAAACAGAAATGTACTGATGTAGAGGCCAAGTTTACGAAATGACCTTGAGCAATACAAAAGCTAAGGGATGGTAACAATCAGATTTTACTCGCTGATGTAGAACTGAGCTCTGTGAGGGGAAATATGTTAAAAGCAGACCCCTTGTAGAAAAGAAGAAAAATGGAATAAGTTGCCGGACTGAGTGAGAAGTCCTAAAATTCGCTCAGTCCACTTTCAGTGTGAAACCGTCTATCTAATGCTTAAACAAAGTGAAACAAACTCTTCACCATCTTCCCTCTCTGCTGGCAGCCTCCTCCTGTTCTTGCCCCTTGTGTTGTCTAGTTTGATATCAACCTGCACAAGCTAGAGTTACCTGAAACGAGGGAACCTTCATTGAGAAGATGTCACCGTGATTTCCAGCTGTGGGGCATTTTGGTCCTGGGCTCTCTAAGAAAGCAGGCTGGGCTAGCTTAAGAAGCAAGCTAGTAAGCAGCATCCCTCCATGGCTTCTGCATCAGCTCCTGCCTCCCGGCTCCTGCCCTGCTTGAGTTCCTGTCCTCACTACCTTTGATAATGAACTGTTACATGGAACTGTGAGTGAAATCAACACTTCCCTCCCCAAGTTGCTATTGGTGTTTCACAGCAATAGCAACCCAAACTAAAATAACCCTTCTCTATTAACAAAAAGACACCCATCTCATTGCCAGAGAGGTCAAACCTTGAGTGACGATCAACAAGGAATAACATGTATATAAACCAATTTTAAATTTACTCCTCCATCTTACGTTGAGTTGGAAATGGGTACACTTGGGACAACTGGTCACCCTCTGTGGTTTGGACTCTTGAGTGACTCTTTATCAAGCCTCAGCCTTGCATTGAAGTTAAAATCACAGTTGTAAGAAATGGGGCCGAGTAAAGCTTCTTAATGTTTTAGTTTCTCTTTTTAACTAATGAAGAGTTGCCAGACATGTAGTTTCTCTGCATGCCCTTTTCTGAGTTCTGAACACAGACTGTGTACTTCACACAGGGATGTTTTCCCTTCTCCACATTGCCAGCCAGGCCCTTAAAGATCACCCATTCTCTACCACATTATTCTCAGCTCTCTGACCTTCCTACCCATTTTCATTTTCACCTGTCTCTTTCTGAATAAAAAGTATGTTTCATAAACATCAGTTAAACCTACTGCACAATGACCTTCATCAAAGAAAATATCGCTCGCATGAAAACGCTGTCTGTCTTTCTCTCTAGATTTCATTTTATTTTGGTTTTTAAATTATTAAAATGATTTGTGCACTTTTTGTTTCATTTAATTTTTTGCCTGTCTTTTCACGTGTTTCTTTCCTCTGAAATAAGTCATCATCTATTATGTTTGCTAAATGACAAGCTTCTCATTTGCATAACTTGTTTTGAAAATAGCACCCACCTAGATAATAAAAGAATGTTTCATAAATGATGATCAAATGGCATGGTTATTGCCAATAATCTCAGCACTTGAGAATCTGAAGCAGGAGGCTGGCCATGAGTTCAAGGCCAGCCTGTGCTACTGAGTAAGGCTTGGTTTTAAAAATAAAATGATTCAAGAAGAACGAAGACCAAAGTGTGGACACTGTGCCCCTTCTTAGAATTGGGAACAAAACACCCATGGAAAGAGTTACAGAGATAAAGTTTGGAGCTGTGACGAAAGGATGGACCATCTAAAGACTGCCATATCCAGGGATCCATCCCATAATCAGCTTCCAAACGCTGACACCATTGCATACACTAGCAAGATTTTGCTGAAAGGACCCAGATAGAGCTGTCTCTTGTGAGACAAGGCCAGGATCTAGCAAACACAGAAGTGGATGCTCACAGTCAGCTATTGGATGGATCACAGGGCCCCCAATGGAGGAGCTAGAGAAAGTACTAAAGGGATCTCCAACCCTATAGTTGGAACAACATGATGAACTAACCAGTACCCCGGAGCTCTTGTCTCTAGCTGCATATGTATCAAAAGATGGCCTAGTCAGCCATCACTGGAAAGAGAGGCCCATTGGACTTGCAAACTTTATATGCCCCAGTACAGGGGAACGCCAGGGCCAAAAAGTGGGAGTGGGTGGGTAAGGGAGTGGGGGGGGGCAGTGTATTGGGACTTTTTGGATAGCATTGGAAATGTAAATGAGGAAAATACCTAATAAAAAAATTAATTCTAAAAAAATAAATAAATAAAATAATGATGGTGATCATGATGATGATGATCATGCTTGGAGAAAGCTCAATGGTAGAGTGTGTCCAGCATGCCCAATAACCTGGGTTTGACCAAAAACAAGTACTCCAAGAGAAATGGGTGGAGAACGTGATGCTGAAGAAGATTCAAAACAAAAGTCATTTTCTGTGATAGAGCTGTTATTCTATGCCTGATCTTAGTCAAATGATCAAGACATGATAGATCTGTTATTTTAATAGTTTAAATATGGAGAGACAAAATAGATCAGTGTTTAGAAGCACTTGCTGCCAAGTCTAATAATCAGAGTTTAATTCCCAAAACCTGCATTGTAAAGAAATATAACAGACTATTACAAACTGTTCTCTGACCGCTACACATGTGCTGTAGGCCATACATGCCCATACATATACATATATGCATATACATATGTTCATACATATACATCATATACACAGATACAATTTTAAATATAATAAAGGGTTAAAATAGTTTACTATTAATATATGCTTTATCCAAACTGAAACATTTAAACTATTTAGCCATTCAAAAGCTCAGGACCTTTAAATCAAACATTATATCCTAAGAAGATTATGGGAACATATGACTGATTTCTTTGTATAAAAAAAAATGTTCATTAAAGTTTCACTTATAGCTTAAAAAATGGATCTAGGACTTGGGATGTAGTGAATCATAAGTTTGAGACCAGCCTAGGCTACATCTGTCCTAAACTAAAAAAGAAAAGAGAAAAAGAAACAACCTAAATGTCAAACAATAGAAAAGTGAGTAGGTTGAGTAAAATGTACCTTCATATATGTGTTACAAATTGATGCTGATACTTTGTAAACTAATACAATATAAAGCCATGGCCAGCCCCAAAACCTTGAATGTGTAATCTCTCTTGCCTGGGAGATGTTCTAGGGTAATGGTGGTGCATAACCTGGGGAAGCAGCCAACCCATGTCTTGTTTAACTTGAGGCCCAGGCTTCAAGAAGGAGCCCACGCTTGACCCTGGATGGCTAGGAACCATTCAGGAGACTGGGTAGCCCAGAGACCTAGGGTAGAACCAAGCATGACTGGCCAAAACAAACAAACAAACAAACAAACACAATGAAATGATTCCTAATGATGTTCTGCCAGACTCCTAGATGTAGGTGCCTTGTCTAGTCACCATCAGAGAGGCTTTCTCCAGCAACTGATGGGAGCAGGTACAGAGACTCACAACTAGACATTTGGCAGAAAGTCTAAGTTGGATATCTCCATTAGGTCCCTCCCTGAGCTCTCCACAGGTAGGGCGCGCTGGGGGGAAAGAATTGTAGGAGTCAGAGGGGACGTAGGACACCAGGAGAATATGGCCCACTAAATCAATTGAACAGGCTCGAATGGGCTCACAGAGACTGAAGCTTGGGGCCTGCATGGATCTGCCCCAGGTCCTCTGCATAAATGTTATGACTGTTAATTTCTGTGGGGTAGCTAACAATGAGAGGCGATGTATCTCTGACTCTTTTGCCTGTACTTAGGACTCTTTTCCTCCTGTTGGGTTGCCTTGTCAGGCCTCGATATGAGGGCTTTTACCTTGTCTTATTGTGTCTTATTTTGTCATGTTTGGTTGTTATCTCTTGGATGCCTGCTCTTTTCTGATGGTAAATGGAGGAGGAGTGAATTTGGGGAAGAGGTGAGGTGGAGAGGGTTTGGGAGGAGAGGAGGGAGAGAAAACTGTGGTCATGATGTACTGTATGAGAGAAGCAACTATTTTCAATTTTAAATAATCACTTAAAATGGTGATAATAATATTTTAGAACTAAACTTGATCTTAGCCAAAAGCCTGAGAAGCAATACATTTCAAAACTATAAGCAGTGTTGAAAATATAGTCTTGTGAATGAAATTCCCAGGAAACAATAATAAAATTAATGTTAAAATAAATAAAATAAAGACTATAAACATAGAGAGAAAGGAAGCTGGGAGGATAAATAGCAAAACAGTGGCATATTTGGTTTTTTTTTTTCAGTACAATTCTGAATGCTGTTTTCTCTCACTATACATTTCTATATTCTCATCAATGATTATTACATAGAGGAAAAGATACATTTTTAAAAGTATTGTACAATATCCAGCTCAAGTCTAGTGGTTTATTTTAGATCACTACTTAGGAAATAAATTAAAAACATTGAAGATGGTTGATTTGCTCAGCCATCTTGGTCTCTATTCGTGAAGTTTGCTGATGTTTGAAATGGGAGGAAAAGTTGAAATTGGTGAAAAAAACACAGATTCTGAGCTTTCTTTTATGCTATTCCTGTCTGTTTAATAAAGGGTTACTGAGTTACTCTCAGCTTTCTGCCTGTGCTAGTTAAAAGCAAGCCTTAAATTTTCTCAAAGATATGACATTGTAACACAATATTGTAAACAAGTCCTGGTTTCTTCCTTGAAAATTACTAAAATAAGCATCAAGATACAGTAACACTAATTAATGAACATTAAAAATTAATTTGGTTGTGGTTATACCTACACATAACAATAAGTCAAAAGTTTCATAGGAGCCTACCTGAGTCTTGGTACAGCCATTGCATTCTGACCAAGGGCCATAGGAGTCCCACTTGCAGTTGACTGGAGAGGAGGCTCTGCCACAGCATCAGATTTTCATTATGAGGTAGATAGGGACACAAAGGATAATTAAGAATAGTCAAAAGTCATCAAAAGCAGCTCACCACCTGACAGTGGTGATCACCTGTAACCCAGCCCCTGGTGGGTAGAGGTAAGAGGATCACAAGTTCAAGGTCATGCTCAGGTACACACGTTTGAAGACAGCCTAGACTACATGAGATCCTGTCTTAAAAGAAATAGACAACAACATAAGTGTGCCTTAAGATACATTATATACTTATATGAAAATGTCAACAGGAAGCACGTTATTTTGTATAATTATTATATGTTGATTAAAAAGAAGAAATACTATCAAATTTTTCAAAGAGGTATTAAAAGTATCCTAAAATATATGAAAATGGGAAGAGGAGTACCTATTTTTACTATTTTTACTATTATTTCTTTATTAAATATCTATTTTGTGCAAAGTACTGTTAACATATTAGGCTGTAGAAATAATGAGGTAAGCTGTTGACTATTGATTAAAAGATAGAAACACATAAATTTATAATTATCATATAGTATATCTAATATGTTAAATTCTGTAACAGTGTTTGTACTGGATAGTTTCACATAAGCTCGACACAGCTGGAGTTGTCAGGGAGGAGGGAGTCACAATTGAGAAAATACCCCCATAAATGGGTCAGGCTGAAGTCAAGCCTGAAGAGCATTTTCTTAATTAATGATTGATGGGGGAGACCAGCCTATGGTGAATGGTGCAGTTCCTGGATGGGTGGTCCTGAGTTTTATAAGAAAGTAGGTTGAACAAGCCATTAGGAGCAAGCCAGTAAGTAGCACTCCTCCCTGATCTCTGCATCAGCTCCTGCCTCCAGGTTTCTGCCCCCCCCCCCAACTTGAGTTTTTGTCCTGACTTCCTTTGGTGTAGAACTGTGATGTGGAGGAATCATAAGCCAAAAAGAACCCCTTCCCTCTCCGTGTTGCCTTGGTCATATTTCATCACAGCAATAATAACCCTAAATAAAGGAGTTGTCAGAGTTAAGAGAATAGGTGAGAATATTTAGGAGGAAAGAATTGTGCCTTTGAAGAATCTCAGTAATAGTTTGAAGAGCTATTGAGAAACTTGATAGACAATTTATAAGAACGTGTGAGTGGTTAAAAAACAAAAACAAAGCAAATCAAAATAAAACAAACAATCTAGCAAAGGCTATAATACAGTAATTTGTATTGAAATGCCCTCCATATTCACTTGAGCCCCTTCTCAAGTGCACACACATTTGGGCAAATTGAGCCTAATCAATGCCACTCACACCAAGTATGTGTGGGTGATAGAGCTGCTTTCATGTGATGGTAAACCCTGGCTGTGAGAGAGACAGTTGGGTTACGCCTCAAAGGTAAAGGATGACTTGTGAAGAGATCATGGAGCCTGGATTCTTGATTCGTGGACTCTTAGCACATTATTAGGTTGAGAGACTTCTTGGGTTAAGCTAATTCTTGAATCTTAAAGCTGAAAGATTACCCTAAAAGTAATGAATCCCATCCTGTAGTATGCATTGAAGGAAACTTAGTAACCTGCTTACACATAGCAATAGTGAGTCAAATGCCTAAATGTTTTGACCCTTAGACAAAAGCCCTGAATTTACTGTTGCTTGCCTACCTGTGCCCCAGGGGCAGAGGTCTTCCCCTAAAGTGGGGGCTTAGTATGGGCACTCTATAACCTTCCCTCCTGTCTCCTTCATTACCCTGCCCAGAAGGAACCATCAAACACGCCCATGTTGGCCTCAGGACCTTGGTCGCCAGTAGACTTGATGCGCTACCTGGTTCCTGGCACCAGTCCTGATACTTATTCCAACAGCCCCATCAAGGGACCTGGCCTGTTCCCGTCAATCTGACAGTGAGAATAAACAAGCATAATTTCTTTTATTGGGTAAATAATACTGGCTTTTATCCAGCCTTCAGGAACCAATAAAACTGTTTTCTTTAAATTAAAAGTAAATACCTTTGACCTTTAAAACCCAGAAAATGTTTAGCAAGGACTAAATTTAAAGACAAATATCACTCTGGAGTGCTGCAGCTCTCTGAATGAAAGTAAAATCCTGAAACCAGAACAAAAACCGTGAGGAATTTTTGTCCTTGTTTCTTCTTTAATGGAAAAAATTAAACAAGAATAAAGCATAATTACTATATTTTCTGAAAACACAGAAAGATAAGGTGCATAAACACATCTAATCTGCTTATAAGAATTAAACTATTCTACAGAATGTACTACTTTTTTTACATATTTTAAATTTCCATACAAAATCCAAAATATTCTTACCTAGAGAAGGCTTGAAACGCTGCTATAAAGCACACCAAAATTAATAAGCTTGTCACCTAGGAGAGAAGACAATGAAATATTACTTTAGCTTTCATTTACATAGTAAGTTACAAATAAATACTTGCACTTAAGTGTGGATTTGTGGGTTGGGAGATGAGAGGAAGAGCCATATAAAAGATAAAGACTTTTCTTTTTGAGATTCTGTTTTAAATAGAAGCTTGAAGGTTCTTCAGTAAGAAAAAAAAATTAAAAAGAAAACTACCATATGATCCCACAATCCCCACTACTGGCTATGTATCCCAATGAAATGAAATCAGTATGCCAAAAATGATCTCTTCACACCCATATTTATTGCCGGATTAGTCACCATAGCTAAGGCAAGAAATCTAACAGTGTTCATCATTAGATGAAAGAATTAAGAAGGCAGTAAGAGGAGACAAGGAATGTAACTCACTGATGCTTCCTTGATTTGTGTAAGACTGCATTTGTCCCCCAGTTTGAGAGAGCCAGGATGGTGAGGAGAAAACACTCACAATGGAATATCCGTGAGCCTTAAAAGAGAAAAGCTTCCTGCTTGCAACAACACATATGCACTTAGAAGCTAGTGGGTTACACATATGAACTCAGAAGGTATTGTGTTAAATAAGCCAAGCACAGAAGGAGAAATACCACAGGATAAACTCCATTTGTAAATGTTATCAAACAATGTTCAGATCACAAAAAGAAGAGTGGACTAAAGTGACTGTAGGGTATATCTACAGTGCAACCCCTACACCCAAGACTCAGGGAGCATGGTAGAAGAGGTGGCAGAAAGATTAAAGAGGAAAAAGACACCTGCTGTAAGATAGGTGTCTACCTGAGAAATCTCAAAACTATGATTGGCTAAATAAGCTCAACGTGCTAGCATGGCTGGGGGAATCTCACAAGACCCTAATTCTTTTTTTCTTGTGTGTGTGTGTGTGTGTGTGTGTGTGTGTGTGTGTGTTCCATCTTTTTTTTTTCTTTTATCATTATTATATTTGGGGGGGGGTTATTTATTTCATTTACATTTCCAATGCTATCCCAAAAGTCCCACACACGTTCCCCCACCCACTCCCCCACCCACTCACTCTCACTTCTTGGCCCTGTTGTTCCCCTGTACTGAGGCATATAAAGTTTGCGCGACCAATGGGCCTCTCTTTACACTGATGGCTGACTAGGCCATTTTCTGATTCATATGCAGCTAGAGACACGAGCTCCAGGGGGGTACTGGTTAGTTCATATTGTTGTTCAACCTATAGGATTGCAGATCCCTTTAGCTCCTTGGGTACTTTCTCTAGCTCCTCCATTGGGAACCTGTGATCCATCCAATAGCTGATTGTGAGCATCCACTTCTGTGTTTGCTAGGCCCCTGCATAGTCTCACAAGAGACAGCTCTATCTGGGTCCTTTCACCAAAATCTTGCTAGTGTATGCAATGGTGTCAGCGTTTGGAAGCTGATTATGGGATGGATCTCTGGATATGGCAGTCTCTAGATGGTCCATCCTTCCGTCACAGCTCCAAACTTTGTCTCTGTAACTCCTTCTATGGGTGTTTTGTTCCCAATTCTAAGAAGGGGCAAAGTGTCCACACTTTGGTCTTCATTCTTCTTGAGTTTCATGTGTTTAGCAAATTGTATCTTATATCTTGGGTATCCTAAGTTTCTGGGCTAATATCCACTTATCAGTGAGTACATATTGTGTGAGTTCCTTTGTGATTGGGTTACCTCACTCAGGATGATGCCCTCCAGGTCCAACCATTTGCCTAGGAATTTCATAAATTCATTCTCCAGAAAATCAAATAACCCCATTAAAAATGGGGCTCAGAGCTGAACAAAGAATTCTCACCTGAGGAATACCTAATGGCAGAGAAGCACCTGAAAAAATGTTCAACATCCTTAATCATCAGGGAAATGCAAATCAAAACAACCCTGAGATTCCACCTCACACCAGTCAGAATGGCTAAGATCAAAAATTCAGGTGACAGCAGATGCTGGCGAGGATGTGGAGAAAGAGAAACACTCCTCCATTGTTGGTGGGATTGCAAGCTTATACAACCACTCTGGAAATCAATCTGGTGGTTCCTCAGAAAATTTGACATAGTACTACCGGATGATCCCGCAATACCTCTCCTGGGCATATACCCAGAAGATGTCCCAACCGGTAAGAAGGACACATGCTCAGTTATATTCATAGCAGCCTTATTTATAATAGCCAGAAGCTGGAAAGAACCCAGATGCCCCTCAACAGCGGAATGGATACAGAAAATGTGGTACATTTACACAACGGAGTATTACTCAGCCATTAAAAAGACCCAAATTCTAGATGAGGCACCACAGACAATTGATGGCTGCTGAGCAAAGGAGAGTCGGTTTTCTATAAAAATATAATCTCATGAGTCATCCAATCCCAAGTAGTCAGCACTAAATGCATGTACATAAGAGGAACACGAAAGAGACTCAGCAGGTTTTATTATTAAAGAAACTCAGCAGGTGTGGTGTGTGTGTGTGTGTGTGTGTGTGTGTGTGTGTGTGTGTGTGTGCACGCCTATGGCTGGGGTGGGGGGGCAGGAATAGGGGGTGACATGCTACCCCGGGCAGACTTGTAGATGAATAAGGGAGAGAGGCAAACAGAGGACTTTGTACCTGAAAGGAAACTGTTTAGACATGAATACCTAGGAAGGCCATTGGAATTCTCTGATAAAACAATATCAGAAAGACAGTTCACAGGGAATCCTGGATTGCATAAATGGAGAACGGGGACTAATCATCAGCATTTATTCACTGATCTCTTCTGACCACAGATGTCATGTGACCAGCTGCAGCCGCCTCAATGTCCCCCCACAAAGGACTGCAGCGTGCACAGGGAGCTAAAATAAACCCGTCCTTCCTGAAGTCGTTTTTGTCAGGGCGCTTTTAAACAGAAAACAGAGAGTCCTTAAAATGGGAGCAATTTGCTTTCCTGCTCTTTAGAGAGAGAATAATACACACGGAAAAATGGAACAGTCTTGTGCACAAGTGGACTATAAATAATCGGTTTAGAATTCGACACATTGAAAAATGGGGGATAAACTGTGTCCGTGTCATTCAGTTTGGACCTACAAGCACCTTCAGTTCTTTTCTCTTGTGCTTCACCCCCAAATGAACACTAGCTCACCTGGCTCCACTTTATATTCTAGCTGATGAGCCAGTCCCTGATTTCACTGATTCTAAACTGAACTCAGATCTAGGAAGGCAGACAACACCACTGCCCTATAACTAGCTCAGAGAGACGTTCCTTGGCTCTGAATCCTTCTTTAACAGCTCAGCCCCAAGTCACCTCCTATTCAGGTGATACTAAGAATCAAGGGGGACTTCTGGAGCCATTCTCCTGAGTTTAGCTGACATGGATGGAGAAGGAAGTCAATGATCATTCCTCCTTAAAACAGCAGACATGGAGATCACTTCTGCTATTTGATAGATCCAGGCTTCCCCATGTCTCCCTTGTTTGTTGGAAACATATCACAAAAGCATGTTTTCCAGGTTTGCTCTAAAGATTGTAAACACCATGTGCTTTTAAAGACAAGCAAAAACTGTGTGCATCTTGGAATGGAACCATTGCTTAATCTGTTGGCATCGGGCCAGCCTATTAAAAGGGGGGGGAGTGTATTTATTGTTACATTAAAATGTCATAAATCAATGACATGAAACACATTTTAAACATAAAACAATTATTAAGATGTGTCATCTTAAAATGAGGAAGGAAATTGATTGGCAGCTAATACAAGTATTAGAAAACACAGGTTAGCGAGGTGACTTCCTTCTTGGAGTAACAAGGATTCTAAATTGTCAAGTGAACCTACAAGGCACAATAAGATAAATTTTAAATTAGACTGTAAATCTAAATTTGTAGGCTTCTTTGTTGCTGTAACATTGTAGCCTTCAGTGCATCAACTTGGCAGTTTACATTCAACTTTTAACTACTTCATTCAAAGGATACTGAAAATCTACTTCTGGGTCCTTCTCCAACTTCACTAGTGAGTATGGGTTCTGGACAGGTGGACAGCACATTAACTGTGGGGCAATCCATATCCCCCAGTTTGCTAATGCAACATGTTTGTTTTTAAATATCAATTCTGGCTCATTTGGTAAGGCACCTGATGTGCACGCATAAGGATCTGAGTTTGGTCCCCAGCATCTGTAAGAAGCATACAGATCCTTGTGCTCGCAGATAAGCACTTGGAAAACCAGGAATATTAAAACACATGGTTGTCTCTTGAGAGAGAGAGAGAGAGAGAGAGAGAGAGAGAGAGAGAGGTGTATAACCTGCTTTCCACTCAGAAGGATGGGGATGAATGTAATTAATATTCATTAACCTGGTGACCTCTGCTCTATCTGGATGGCCAGGTGGAACTAGCTCCTTCTGACCCTTAATCTTGAGCCTCTTTATCTCCATCAATCTACAGCACTATCCTCCCCCAAGAGTCTTATCCCAAGTTGGTTTACCTTGAGCCAACTTGAGCCTGCTTCCATAGTAAATACATAGAACCTATCTTTATGGAAGATGCCACTTGGACTTTACCAAAATATATGTAATCATGTCTTGAGTACATGGGACTGGGTTAGCATCAGGATACTTTTTCCATATTGTGCTGTGCTTAAATATGCCTAAAATAAACTACCCGGTGTCAGACTTTCAAAGTTTTTCAAACCAACAGCAGTTAACTGAGTTATATTAAACCAAATTTCCTTCTTGCCTCCCATGGTTTGATACTCTAATGGCTGTGGTGCTTGTAGAAACTGCCTCCAAACCCCTGCACATACACACAAGCATCCACATAAAAAGCCAAGCACAGCAGTGTATACCTATGATCCCAGTACTGAGATGCAGAGACAGGAGGGTATAACAAGACTAGTCATGCAGGAGAGTGCCAGCTTCAGTGAGAAACTTTATCTCAAAAAGAAAAGGGAAAAAAGGAAAAAAAGAAAAAGAAAAGAAGGCCAGCAATTGAGGAGGATACCGTCTGGCATGCACACATATCTATGAACACACAAATAATAATAGCAATTCCAGCTTGTTTTTCCATCTTAAAATTTCATCCTGTAACAATGATTTCTGCCTTTGGTTGTTCATTGCATAGTAACTTTTTAAAATATATATATTCAATTATTTTGTGATGGTTTAACATCTATGTTGATAAACCCATAGTTGCACTCCTGTTCTTACATTTCTGCCCTCACAGCCCTGACCCTTTTACTCAAGATTTTAAATTCTAACTTTCCAAAGCTACAGATTCCATTTTCTATAAAGCTCTTCTATAATCTAAGCAGGACCTTGCTTCATGGCCCAAAATGAGAATTAATAAATGATCAAACTGGCTACAACTTATGCTGTAGAAGTAACAAGGGTGCCATTGTGTTCCTGTATTGCTTTCTTGGGATTTCCATAAACACTACCTTCAGTTCCCTTGTCCCAACTCTCTCAGACTATAACTGCAAAGCAAGAAAGACCCAGTCACTTTGGCCGAACTATTAAAATTTTACTTACATAAGGATTATTTTTCAAGTCACTCATAGACCTTTTACCTCCACGTTTTCCACATCTTGCTCTTCATTTGATTTCTTTCAGTTAAGTATGACCTTCCCCTCTGAGATGCCTTCAACTATATAAGCCATACATTATTATCTTACCTGCATGCTTGGGAAACACTCAGGACAGAAGAGAACAAGAAAATTTCATCGGTAAAGACAGGCAGGCTCTTGTCTCCCCCACAGCTTGTTCTGCTCTGAATTCTTTTTCTGCTCACTTATAAAGCCAGCTGTACTGTCTTCACCAGACTCTCCAGGGACACAGAGAGCCTGCCTCTGTACTTGACCTGTGCCTTGAAGCCAGATGCATTTTATCAGTTACATAGACCTTTGCTGCAACCAGCTGGGACCATTTGGAAATCACAGATATGTTTCTGGGAAGTATATCTGTTAATTAGGAAAGACAGTAAATGTCTTCAGCTCATCATTTAAGTGATTTCCAACCAAAGGAGACTCTGTAACATAAGGGCAAAACCTTTTTACTACTTTAATCTACTAAACTGAGTGCATGATTTCATGATTCTCTTAACAGATATTATAAAGCAAATTTTGAGATCGCTTTGTGAAAGGAGAGTTCTTTTTTTTTTTTTTGATCCATTTTCTGTTTTTATAACAAAGTACTTGAGACTCGGATCTTTAAAATATAAAATTGTATTTGTCTCATGATTCTGAAAACTGGGAAATACAAGAGCATGGAACCAGTATCCACATAATATCTATGAGAGTTTGTCTTTAAGCATCCTGACACAGGGTATCACTTGGAGAGACATCATAAGTGTGGTAGCAAAAGTCTCTCTTCGGTCATTTAAAAACCACTAGTGCTAAAAATAGGAGCCCCATTCTCATGAATTCATCTATTGCTTAGAAGCCCTTCCTCAAAATACCACTAATGTACGATGGGTACTAAATTTTGGAGGATGAGTTTAAGCCATAGTAGATCTGGATGTAGCTCCATCTGTGAAAAGTAAATTCTATGTTTGAGAATGGATTTTTTTTTCTGAAAACAAATGGAGAATAACATTTATAATGCCATATTCTTTTTTTTTTCTGTCTTTGACTTTCACAGATTAATCTCAAAAGTGTTTGGGGGCTACAGCCTGCATGTGAAGTCAAAGGAATCTCTTCACCGCTTCCACCATGTGAGTTCTGAGAATCAAACTCCAGTTTTCAGGCTTGGTAGGAAGCACCTTTGCCCACTGAGGCATCATGATGGCCAGTTTTCAGTTTTCTTTGTTCTAAGTTATTTTATTTCATGTGCATGAGTGTTTGCAGGCATGTATGCATGGCTACCATCCCTCTGCGTGCCTGGGGTCCTCAAAGGCCAAAGTCGGGCCTTAGGTCCCCTGGAACCAGAGTTATACATAGTTTTAAGTCACCACGTGGATTCTGGGAACTGAGCCTGGATCCACTGCAGGAGCAGCAAGTGTTCTTAACTGCTGAGCCATCCCTCCAGCTCTGATTCAACTTTTTAAAGAAGCGGACTCATAAAGAAGCAGACTGTGTGACCATAGTCTCAGGGCGTGATGTGCAACTAAATGCTTCCTTTGTTGTGGTCCCAGAGGGAGCAGGACGTATCTTAATCTCTGGCAGCAGCTGAGACAGAAGAGAAGAAAAGGGAAATGTTACCTTTCTGAGTTAGGACTCAGAAGGGCAGACACCCCTAACAGAACCATGGCTTTAGCAGAAACACAGAAGGTAGAATTCTCAGAAGAAAACGCTCATTATCTCATTGAAGGGATAAATATTCCTCCCAGCTTAAAAGCCTGGTGTTAGGTGAATCTAAGCCATGTGCCTAATCAACCCAACTGGACTGTCTCCACCTGGGCCACAGAGTCCATTCTCTGGACCAGAAGGAAATAACTTTCCCTTGATTGACCTTTAATGCTACAATGCCACATGGGTGTTTATCTGTTTAAATTGCCAATGGGGAAACCATTAGGATAAGAGCTTTCAATATAGATTCAGTCTGTACTGCTGGCAGTTTGGTTGCTGGCATAAGCTTTGTGGACCTTTCCAAAGGGTCAGTTGGGAACCAGTGTCCGGAAAGCACTTAAGGAAGAATGGAAACTGTGGATCAGGATGAGTCAAATGGGGGTCATATGTACATACAGGAGAGGAACTAGAAACATAACTTGGGATTTTTCAGTTTTTAAAAAAAAAGCTTTTAAAAGACAGACAGAAAGTCTAAAAAGATTCTCAGAATGTAGTTGAAAGAACCTAGTGGGGAAACCCCCACTCTGTTCCCAATTCGGTGTGCACCCAAAAATCACGAAAAGGACCGTCTTGATGTAAATACACAAGGTAGTTTAATGGTGGAGCTCCGGGTCGAAATGTATCTCATGCAGGACACAGTGGTTTCGACCACGAGTCTTAAAAACTAGCAGTTTTTATAGAAAAGGGTCTGGGGCTGGGGGAGGAATTGGCGCTGTTTCATATGATTGGTCCATTTAAACATCAGCAGACTGTACATGCAGATCAAGGTAACAGCAGAGCATCTGGTTAACATTTAACTTAGGTCAGAAGGGCAGGAGATAGGGAGGTGCCGGCCCAGTCCAGACATTCTTGTATGTCGTCCCTATCTTTATGGCTAGTTGGTTCCTGGGATGACTTTACAGCCTTTGTTCTTTGCTCTAAGCCCAAAAAGCCCTCCTAACTAGCAAGCCACATGAGTCATGGACCTTGAATAAACTTTCTGGCTAGGGCTTTGAAGTCTTGAATTTAGTTTTCTTTCTTTCATAGCGATTAAGCAGGATTTCAAGTCTGACTCTGAGAAATGAAGGAATTGACAGCAAGCTAATGAGGAAGGAAATGGCGATTCAAGGAGGAAGATAGCCACATTGGTGCTCAGGGAAAGCACCCAGCATATTCCTGCAAGTAGGGGTGTCTTCAGGAAGACCGAGGTCACCCCACTTATGTAAGTGGAGCCATCGGTGTGGAAAAAAAAAAAAAAAAACCACAGCAGGAGTCGTGAAATCTTCTGGCAATTGACTTTTTTTTAATTAACAATGATTTTTTAATTATTTTTTATTAGATATTTTCTTTATTTACATTTCAAATGTTATCCCCTTTCCTGGTTTCCCCTCCAAAAACTCCCTATCCCCTCCCCCTTGTCCCCAACCCACCCACTCCCGCTTCCTGGTCCTGGCATCCCCTATACTGGGATCTTTGCAAGACCAAGGGCCTCTCCTCCCATTGATGGCCGACTAGGCCATTCTCTGCTACATGTGCAGCTAGAGCCATGAGTCCTACCATGTGTTTTCTTTGGTTGGTGGTTTAGTCCCAGGGAGCTCTGGGGGTACTGGTTAGTTCATATTGTTGTTCCTGCTATGGGGCTACAAACCCCTTCAGCTCCTTGGGTTCTTTCTCTAGCTCCTTCATTGGGGACCCTATGCTCGGCACAATGGATGACTGTGAACATCCACTTCTGTATTAGTCAGGCAATGATAGAGCCTCACAGGAGACAACTATATCAGGTTCCTGTCAGCAAGCTCATGTTGGCTTCCACAATAGTGTCTGGGTTTGGTGATTGTATATGGGATAGATCCCCAGGTGGGACAGTCTATGGATGGTCATTCCTTCAGTCTCTGTTCCACACTTTGTCTCTGAAACTCCTTCCATGGATATTTTGTTGCCCCTTCAAAGAAGAACCAAAGTATCCACACTTTGGCCTTCCTTCTTATTGAGTTTCATGTGTTTTGCAAATTGTATCTTGGGCATTTCATACTTCTGGGCTAATATCCACTTCTCAGTGAGTGCATATCATATGTGTTCTTTTGTGGTTGGGTTACCTCACTCAGGATGATATCCTCCAGATCCATCAATTTTTCTAAGAATTTCATAAATCCATTGTTTTTAATACCTGCTTAGTACTCCATTGTGTAAATGTACCACATTTTCTGTATCCATTCCTCTGTTGAGGGACATTTGGTTCTTTCCAGCTTCTGGCTATTATAAATAAGGACACTATGAACATAGTGGAGCATGTGTGCTTATTACAAGTTGGAGCATCTTCTGGGTATAAGCCCAGGAGTGGTATAGTTGGGTCTTCAAGTAGTACTATGTCCAATTTTCTGAGGAATCACCAAACTGATTTCCAGAGTGCCTGTACCAGCTGGCAATCCCACCAGCAATGGAGGAGTGTTCCTCTTTCTCCACATCCTTGCCAGCATCTGCTATCACCTGAATTTTTAATCTTAGCCATTCTGACTGGTGTGAGGTGGAACCTCAGGGTTGTTTTGACTAAGGATGTTTGTCGTGTCCGCTCTCGACCAGCAAGAACGACATGACCACGAGTCCTTCTAACAGCAGTTTATTCAGTCCTGTTTCTTCTTGTTTATATCTCCCCCCCCCCACCCCGAGCCCTGGGCCTCTCACTCTTAAATACTCTCAGTTCTCATCCACGCACAGCAGGTCACACCACCTCACCAGGCACGCAGCTTCAGCTAATCAGGGCAGCAGGGGCATATCTCCATCAGAATGGATTTACCTGTATCCTGGTACACCTGCGCAGCTCTCAAGATGTTTGTGGTTTATATGAGGAAGTCAGGTGCAAGTCATACGATTTAGCTGCAGTCCCTGGCACCTTTGGGACTGCCGCCACACCCGCTCCCCACAGATGTTGAACATTTCTTTAGGGGGTTCTCAGCCATTCAGTATTCCTTAGTTGAGAATTCTTTTGTTTAGCTCTGTACCTCATTTTTAATAGGATTATTTGTTTCTCTGGAGTCTAACTTACTGAGTTCTTTGTATATATTGAATATTAGCCCTCTATTGGATGCGGGCTTGGTAAAAACCAATCTGTTGTTTGTCTTTTTGTCTTGTTGACAGAGTCTTTTCTGGCAACTGATGTTAATGAAGCATAAAACATAAGAAACATCCCATTTGGGGAGCAAGAAAAAAAAACACCAAAAAAAATCAAGATTATAGAAATAAGTAAACAGAAGGAAGCAATGTCGTTAAGGCAGTTCAGAGAACTTCAAGATAAGGCCAGCTGGTAATGAGAAATGGAGGTCAGAGGTAAGAGATACTAAGAAATGCCATGCCATCCCTCAATGACACACTTGTTGTTAAACTTAAAGAAGCATTTTCCAACTTTCCCACACACACACACACAGGCTCTAGTACTACAAGACACTTCCAGGAAGAAAAGAAAAGAAAACAAACAAAAAACAAAACAAAACAAAAAACACTTTGGCTTAATTAGAATGTAAGTGTATATAAATTAAACTTGGGTTGGGACTCTTCCAAGACCCAGAGTTTAGGGGCCTGGTGATGTCTGACTTTGTTTTCTAAGGAAGAAGCATGCTCGTATGGGATGGAAAACAGCCAGCAGCATCCTTGGCCTTGTAGGGATGCCAGCAGGTCCTGCACTGGTCATGGCAGTCAAAACGTCCCCTGGTGCCCAATGTCCCCTGGGGCAAACTGCCCATCACATCTCTGGACTGAGATCAATGTTGCACCATCTTTTCCAGGAAACCACCCTGGTTCATAGTCTCGGTGCACTGTAAAGTGCTCTGAGAGTCTTGCAGAGAGCAACACTTGGATTGAACCTCTTTAACCCAGATTTCCCAAGTTCATTTGACATCCCCCACACTCGCATTTGTAACCAGGTTAGGGTGTGAGCATTTTTGGTAAATAGCATCTGAACCAAAATGAATCCGTGAAAGGGGAAAGGAGGTTTCTGCCCAGGGAGCAGAAGCGGTCAGCAAGAGCACAGCCCTTATCATCTCTGTCACCCAGCAGACCCTACCCATGTCTCATCACTTCCCTGGGATCTGACAACACCCACTATTCCCGGGAAACGTTTAGGCCACTTGTGATATCAGTACACTGTTTTGTTCCACCGCAAGTATCTACACATACCCGGTACGCACATCCGTGCTTGCGTGAGTGGGTGTGTTCTACTTGAAGAATAATGGTTTTGCGTGCCTATTTAGTGTACTAATCATTTTATTGAATAGGGGACAAAACTGGAACAATTCAATTCCAGTAGATCCAGCCGCCTTTGGGAGTTGGAGGAGAACAAACATCCCTGGGAAGAGAAAGCCTCCTTTTTTCTCTTTAGCACTGTGACTGACGGTCAGAACTGAACTTGCCAGGAAGTGGAGCGAAGAAGCAATAGCATCCTCTAGTGGCATGACGCTCCAGGCCCTACAGTAAAGCATCAGCATCTGGCTCTGGCATTAAACCACTTAGGAGCCAGCGAATCTTCCTGAGCTCCCGGGCAGGAGCTTGTTAAACTAATAAGTGCTCCAGGTGGTACCTCTTCTCCATTAAAGTGTCACTGTGTGAATAGTTTGAGAATGAAAAAATGGCTGCCAGGCAATGGTTTATCCAAAGGAAGGTTTCAGCAAAATGATGTTGTTAAGCACTTTATCCCCGCGCCTAGTAAGATGTCGTGCATCCTTGCATATAACACCGCACTAAACGCGGATTCGTACACTAAGGAAGCTCACAAGACGAGTTCTCTTAACATCCTGTTTTGCATGAGAAGTTTAGATAATTTGAAAAATCTTTAGAGGACTCTTCCCTTCCCTCTGGACAGAAGTGCACAATAGACATGCCTTTGGCCCTGGCTGCCCCGATGGCTGCAGACAGCAAAGGTCAGATTAGAATCAGGAGGTAGTATTTTTGTCACTATGGTCTCCAAGAGTGGCTGGCACTTACTAAATATAGGAGACGATCTGGATTTATTTTTATTTCTGAACACTGCTAGGAATTTTGTTGTTGCTGTTACTACCTGTAGTACGTATTGTGGCAGCTGCCTGCAAGCCTGAGATACATTCTTTTGGTTTAAACTGGAATTAAGTGAAACAGTTATGAAAAGGAGGCAAACTGTGCAGGTTGTCTGTGGTTCTTGGAGGACACTGTATATAAAGTCAAGTAGGTCACATGCCAGAGGACACATTTCTTTGTTTCATGTATACTAAAAAGTATGGTGACTCCAACCAGGCAGCGTACACTAGCTGGTCTGAGGCCTTCTCAGTGAGAGAAGACATGCCTAACCCTCAAGTGACGTAAGGCCCTAGGGAGTGGGGAGGACTGGCTGGGGGGGGGGGCGGGGGGGGGATAAGGTGGGAGGTGGTGACATCCTCTTGTGAGGGGAGCGGGGAGAATGGGATGTGGAACTGTGGGAGGGTGGACCTGGAAGTGGTAATGACTGGACTGTAAAAAAATAAAAGCAATAAAAATAAATAGCTCTTCCGGTCTGACCAGCACCGGTGTAGCTAGGGCGCAGGGTCGGCTGACACCCGCCAGATACCCACGACACCCGCCACAGGATCTTGAGACTTCTGGTGAGTGGAACACAACTTCTGCTCCAATCTAATTTCGTCCGGGACCTGAGACTGCATTAGTTACGGACGCAGAAAACCGACCTGAGTAGGGCCACAAGCCTCTTCCGGTCTGACCAGCACCGAGGTAGCTAGGGCGCAGGGTCGGCTGACACTCGCCAGCTACCCACAACACCCGCCACAGGATCTTAAGACTTCTGGTGAGTGGAACAAGTGGAACACAGCGTCTGCTCCAATCTTTAAACAGTGAAAACGATAACAACTAACCCCAGAGATTACCAGATGGCGAAAGGTAAACGTAATAATCTTACTAACAGAAACCAAGACCACTCTCCATCATCAGAACCCAGCACTCCCACTTCGCCCAGTCCAGGGCACCCCAACACACCAGAGAAGCTAGACCCGGATCTAAAAGCATATCTCATGATGATGGTAGAGGACATCAAGAAGGACTTTAATAACACACTTAAAGAAATACAGGAGAACACTGCTAAACAGGTAGAAGACATTAAAGAGAAAGCACAAAAATCCCTTAAAGAATTGCAGGAGAACACTGCTAAACAGGCAGAAGACATTAAAGAGGAAGCACAAAAATCCCTTAAAGAATTGCAGGAGAACACTGCTAAACAGGTAGAAGACATTAAAGAGGAAGCACAAAAATCCCTTAAAGAATTGCAGGAAAACCAAACCAAACAGGTGATGGAAATGAATAAAACCAACCAAGACCTAAAAAGGGAAGTAGAGACAATGAAGAAAACCCAAATTGAGGCAACGCTGGAGATAGAAACCCTAGGAAAGAAATCTGGAACCATAGATACCAGCATCAGCAACAGAATACAAGAGATGGAAGAGAGAACCTCAGGTGCAGAAGACTCCATAGAGAACATCGGCACGACAATCAAAGAAAATAAAAAATCCAAAAAGATCCTAACTCAAAACATCCAGGAAATCCAGGACAAAATGAGAAGACCAAACCTACGGATAATAGGAGTAGATGAGAATGAAGATTTTCAACTTAAAGGGCCAGCAAATATCTTCAACAAAATTATAGAAGAAAACTTCCCAAACCTAAAGAAAGAGATGCCCATGAACATACAAGAAGCTTACAGAACTCCAAATAGACTGGACCAGAAAAGAAATTCCTTCTGACACATAATAATCAGAACAACAAATGCACTAAATAAAGATAGAATACTAAAAGCAGTAAGGGAAAAAGGTCAAGTAACATATAAAGGCAAGCCTATCAGAATTACACCAGATTTTTCACCAGAGACTATGAAAGCCAGAAGGACCTGGACAGATGTTATACAGAAACTAAGAGAACACAATTTCCAGCCCAGGCTACTATACCCAGCCAAACTCTCAATTACCATAGATGGAGAAACCAAAGTATTCCACGACAAAACCAAATTCACACATTATCTTTACACGAATCCAGCCCTTCAAAGGATAATAACAGAAAAAAAAAAAAAAAAAAAAACAATAGAAGGACGGAAATCACGCCCTAGAAAAAGCAAGAAGGTAATCCCTCAACAAACCTAAAAGAAGACAGCCACAAGAACAGAACCCCAACTCTAACAACAAAAATAAAAGGAAACAACAATTACTTCTCCCTAATATCTCTTAATATCAATGGACTCAACTCCCCAATAAAAAGACATAGACTAACAGGCTGGCTACAGAAACAGGACCCAACATTTTGCTGCTTACAGGAAATTCATCTCAGAGAAAAAGATAGACACTACCTCAGAATGAAAGGCTGGAAAACAATTTTCCAAGCAAATGGTAGGAAGAAACAAGCTGGAGAAGCCATTCTAATATCTGATAAGATTGACTTCCAACCCAAAGTCATCAAAAAAGACAAGGAAGGGCACTTCATTCTCATCAAAGGTAAAATCCCCCAAGAGGAACTATCAATTCTGAATATCTATGCTCCAAATACAATGGCAGCCTCATTCATTAAAGATACTTTAGTAAAGCTCAAAGCACACATCCCACCTCACACAATAATAGTGGGAGACTTCAACACACCACTTTCACCAATGGACAGATCATGGAAACAGAAACGAAACAGGGACACAGTGAAACTAACAGAGGTTATGAAACAAATGGATCTGACAGATATCTACAGAACATTTTATCCTAAAACAAAAGGATATACTTTCTTCTCAGCACCTCACGGGACCTTCTCCAAAACTGACCACATAATTGGTCACAAAACAAGCCTCAACATATAAAAGAATATTGAAATTGTCCCATGCACCCTATCAGATCACCATGGACTAAGACTGATCTTCAATAACAAAATAAATAATAGAAAGCCAACACACACATGGAAACTAAACAACACTCTTCTCAATGATACCTTGGTCAAGGAAGGAATAAAGAAAGAAATTAAGGACTTTCTGGAGTTTAATGAAAATGAAGCCACAACATACCCAAATTTATGGGACACATTGAAAGCATTTCTAAGAGGAAAACTCATAGCTCTGAGTGCCTCCAAAAAGAAACTAGAGAGAGCACACATTAGCAGCTTGACAACACACCTAAAAGCTCTAGAACGAAAGGAAGCAAATTCACCCAAGAGGAGTAGACAGCAAGAAATAATCAAGCTCAGGGGTGAAATCAACCAAGTGGAAACAAGAAGAACAATTCAAAGAATCAACCAAACGAGGAGCTGGTTCTTTGAGAAAATCAACAAGATAGATAAACCCTTAGCCAGACTTGCTAGAGGGCATAGGGAAAGTATTCTAATCAACAAAATCAGAAATGAAAAGGGAGAAATAACAACAGACCCTGAAGACATCCAAAACACCATCAGATCCTTCTACAAAAGGCTATACTCAACAAAACTGGAGAACCTGGATGAAATGGACAAGTTTCTAGACAGATACCAGGTACCACAGTTAAATCAAGATCAGGTTAATGATCTAAACAGTCCCATATCCACTAAAGAAATAGAAGCAGTCATTAATAGTCTCCCAACCAAGAAAAGCCCAGGACCAGATGGGTTTAGTGCAGAGTTCTATCAAACCTTCAAAGAAGATCTAATCCCAGTTCTTCACAAACTATTCCACAAAATAGAATCAGAAGGTACTCTACCCAACTGATTCTATGAAGCCACAATTACTCTGATACCTAAACCACATAAAGACCCAACAAAAATAGAGAACTTCAGACCAATTTCCCTTATGAATATTGATGCAAAAATCCTCAATAAAGTTCTGGCTAACCGAATACAAGAACACATCAAAACAATCATCCATCATGACCAAGTAGGTTTCATCCCAGGGATGCAAGGATGGTTCAATATACGAAAATCCATCAATGTAATCCATTATATAAACAAACTCAATGACAAAAACTACATGATCATCTCGTTCGATGCTGAAAAAGCATTTGACAAAATCCAACACCCATTCATGATAAAAGTTTTGGAAAGATCAGGAATTCAAGGCCCATACCTAAACATGATAAAAGCAATCTACAGCAAACCAGTAGCCAACATCAAAGTAAATGGTGAGAAGCTGGAAGCAATCCCACTAAAATCAGGGACTAGACAAGGCTGCCCACTCTCTCCCTACCTATTCAACATTGTACTTGAAGTCCTACCCAGAGCAATTAGACAGCAAAAGGAGATCAAGGGGATACAAATCGGAAAAGAAAAAGTCAAAATATTGCTTTTTGCAGATGATATGATAGCATACATAAGTGACCCTAAAAATTCCACCAGAGAACTCCTAAGCTTGATAAATAGCTTCGGTGAAGTAGCTGGATATAAAATTAACTCAAGCAAGTCAATGGCCTTTCTGTACACAAAGGATAAACAGGCAGAGAAGGAAATAAGGGAAACAACACCCTTCTCAATAGTCACAAACAATATAAAATACCTTGGCGTGACTCTAAGGCGTGACTGTAAGGAAGTGAAAGATCTGTATGACAAAAACTTCAAGTACCTGAAGAAAGAAATTAAAGAAGATCTCAGAAGATGGAAAAACCTCCCATGCTCATGGATTGGCAGGATCAACATTGTAAAAATGGCTATCTTACCAAAAGCAATCTACAGATTCAATGCAATCCCCATCAAAATTCCAACTCAATTCTTCAACGAATTAGAAAGGGCAATCTGCAAATTCATCTGGAACAACAAAAAACCTAGGATAGCAAAAGCTCTTCTCAAGGATAAAAGAACCTCTGGTGGAATCACCATGCCTGACCTAAAGCTGTACTACAAAGCAATTGTGATAAAAACTGCATGGTACTGGTATAACGACAGACAAGTAGACCAATGGAACAGAATTGAAGACCCTGAGATCAACCCACATACCTATGGTCACTTGATCTTTGACAAGGGAGCAAAAACCATCCAGTGGAAAAAAGACAGTATTTTCAACAAATGGTGCTGGCACAACTGGCGGTTATCATGTAGAAGAATGCGAATTGATCCATTCCTATCTCCTTGTACCAAGGTCAAATCTAAGTGGATTAAGGAACTCCACATAAAACCAGAGACACTGAAACTTATAGAGGAGAAAGTAGGGAAAAGCCTCGAAGATATGGGTACAGGGGAAATTTTCCTGAATAGAACAGCAAAGGCTTGTGCTGTAAGATTGAGAATCGATAAATGGGACCTCATAAAGTTGCAAAGCTTCTGCAAGGCAAAAGACACCGTCAATAAGACAAAAAGACCACCAACAGATTGTGTAAGGAGCCGCCTTCACATTCGCCATTACAAGATGGCGCTGATGGCACTGGCACCTGTGTTCTAAGTAGTAAACAAGCAAGCTGCGCATGTGCCAGGGTAGCTTTCCACGCCATGTGCTCTGCCTTTCCCGTGACGACAACTCCGGCTGATGGGCTGCAGCCAATCAGGGAGTGACACGTCCGAGGCGGAGGACAGTCCTCCATAAAAGGGAGGGGGCTCCGCCATCTCTCTCGCTCTCTCTGGCTCTCTCTCTGGCTCCTTTCTCCTCTGGCTCCTGATGGGGTAAGCAATAAAGCTTGTGCTGCAGAAGATTCCGGTTGCCCTGAGCGTGTTCTTACCAGGGGGACACACAAAATTGCGCGGGCAATAAATGGTGCCGAAACCCGGGAGCTACTACATCACGGAGAAGGAGCGGTTAATGAAGTGTTCCCGGAAACAGACTGTTGAGAAGGATCCGGTGTGGGTTCAGAACTCTACAGCTGGGGAACTGTGGTAATGAAGTGTTCCCGGAAACAGACTGTTGAGAAGGATCCGGCGTAGATTCAGAACTCTTCAGCTGGGGAACGGATGCGCGTTTGTTACAGCTTTACAAGGTATGTCTGGTCTTGAACTTTCTCTAGTGTTAAAAGCCTTTTTGTTTCTTTTCACATGTCAACAAGTGGTTAAGACAGGGTGGAGAATTCTGGACAAAATTCAAGACAGTCTATCAGAAGTAAAGCGGGGAGAGAGAGCAGGAAAAAAGAGAAAGCATGGCACGCGAAATAAGTATACAGGCCTTTCCACGGGTCTTGAACCCGAGGAAAAGTTAATGTCAGAGAAGAATACCTGGGGAGAGATTAGAAGGAAAGAGGAGAAAAAACAAAGGAAAAAAGAAAAGTTAATGTCAGGGAAGAATACCTGGGGAGAGATTGGAAGGAAAGAGGAGAAAAGAGATGAGTTTAAAGAGCCAGTTCTTAGTAGCTGTGAATCAGATAAAGAAATAAGCCCTTCTGAGGAAACAGACTTGGAGGAGGGAGCAGCTCATTATGAGAGAGAAATTCAAGCTTTTAAGTCAAGAAAAAAGCCAAAAGCGGCTGGCAAAGGCCAGCTTGCTGCTTGGCCTCAGGGCAGTTGGCTTCAAGGTCATAGTGCACCTTCGCCCTATGCGGAGCCCCCGCCCTGCGTAGTGCGTCAGCCCTGCGCAGAGAGGCAGTGCGCAGACTCGTTCATTTCAAGAGAGGCACAAAGGAAGATGGAACAGGCATTTCCGGTCTTTGAAGGAGCCGAGGGTGGGCGTGTTCACGCTCAGGTTAAAGAGCTTGCTGAATCGGTCTGTAAATATGGAGCCAATGCTAATTTTACTTTGGTGCAGTTAGACAGGCTTGCCGGCATGGCACTAACTCCTGCCGACTGGCAAATGATTGCAAAAGCCGCTCTCCCCAGTATGGGCAAATATATGGAATGGAGAGCTCTATGGCAAGAGGCTGCACAAACGCAGGCCCAAGCAAACGCTGCTGCTTTGACTCCAGAGCAGAGAGATTGGACTTTTGACAGGTTCAGACCTTGGCAGCCACATCCAATGATTGGGCAGTTTTAGTTACTTCCTTTTCAGGACAAATAGATAACCATTATCCAAAACATCCAATTTTACAGTTTGCCCAAAATCAATCTGTTGTGTTTCCACAAATAACAGTAAGAAACCCACTTAAAAATGGGGTTGTGGTATATACTGATGGATCAAAAACTGGCATAGGTGTCTATGTGGCTAGTGGTAAAGTAGTATCCAAACAATATAATGAAAATTCACCTCAAGTGGTAGAATGTTTAGTGGTTTTAGAAGTTTTAAAAACCTTTTTAGAACCCCTCAATTTTTTAGAAGTGGCTGGAGTGATTAAGCCTTCCAGTAAAGTTGCCAATATTTTTCAGCAGATACAATTAGTTTTGTTATCTAGAAGATTTCCTGTTTATATTACTCATGTTAGAGCCCATTCAGGCCTACCTGGCCCCATGGCTCTGGGGAATGATTTGGCAGATAAAGCCACTAAAGTGGTGGCTGCTGCCCTAACATCCCCGGTAGAGGCTGCAAGAAATTTTCATAACAATTTTCATGTGACGGCTGAAACATTACGCCGCCGTTTCTCCTTGACGAGAAAAGAAGCCCGTGACATTGTTACTCAATGTCAAAGCTGCTGTGAGTTCTTGCCAGTTCCTCATGTGGGAATTAACCCACGCGGTATTCGACCTCTACAGGTCTGGCAAATGGATGTTACACATGTTTCTTCCTTTGGAAAACTTCAATATCTCCATGTGTCCATTGACACATGCTCTGGCATCATGTTTGCCTCTCCTTTAACCGGAGAAAAGGCCTCACGTGTGATTCAACATTGCCTTAAGGCATGGAGTGCTTGGGGAAAACCCAAACTACTTAAGACTGATAATGGACCAGCTTATACATCTCAAAAATCCAACAGTTCTGCCGTCAGATGGACGTGACCCTCAAATCCTATCTAATAAAACAGAAAGGGGGAGTCAAGGAGGCTCTACCCCGAGTACCAAGAGTGTCTGTGTCTACAGCACTTTTTACACTCAATTTTTTAAATCTTGATTCTCATGGCCATACCGCGGCTGAACGACATTGTTCAGAGCCAGATAGGCCCAAAGAGATGGTTAAATGGAAAGATGTTTTAAATAACAAATGGAAAGGCCCGGATCCTATTTTGATAAGATCCAGGGGAGCTGTTTGTGTTTTTCCACAGAATGAAGACAACCCATTTTGGATACCAGAAAGACTCACCCGAAAAATCCAGACTGACCAAGGGAATACTGATGTCCCTCGTCTTGGTGATGTCCAGTGTGACAACAACAAAGGGAGAGCAGCGTTGGGAGATACAGAATTGGACGGCTAAATTTGAACAGACCCTTTGAAAATTGAGACTTGCCCCACGCACTTGGACCTGTCCCTGACCTAAGGACTATCTTTTCAACATTTTCCTTCTTTAAAGAATGGGTGGGGGTGGAATTATTTGGAGCTGTTCTTTGCTGTGGATTAGTGTTGCTTCTTTGATTGGTCTGTAAGCTTAAGGCCCAAACTAAGAGAGACATGGTGATTATTTCCCAGGTGCTTGCAGCACTAGAACATGGTGCTTCCCCTGATATATGGTTATCTATGCTTAAGCAATAGGTCGCTGGCCACTCAGCTCTTGCACCCCACGAGGCTAGTCTTATTGCACGGGATAGAGTGAGTGTGCTTCAGCAGCCCGAGAGAGTTGCATGGCTAAGCACTGCAGTAGAAGGGCTCTGTGGCATTTATGAGCCTATTCTAGGGAGACATGTCATCTTTCAAGAAGGTTGAGTGTCCAAGTGTCCTTCCCCCAGGAAAAACGACACTGGACCAGACCAGGACCCCTCCGGGTGATGAGCCTGGGAGGAGGTTTTGTGTACGGCTCCTTTACCTGCACACTGGGGATTTGACCTCTATCTCCACTCTCATTAGATTGGGTGGCCTATTGCTCTTATATAAAAGAAAAGGGGGAGATGTAAGGAGCCGCCTTCACATTCGCCATTACAAGATGGCGCTGATGGCACTGGCACCTGTGTTCTAAGTAGTAAACAAGCAAGCTGCGCATGTGCCAGGGTAGCTTTCCACGCCATGTGCTCTGCCTTTCCCGTGACGACAACTCCGGCTGATGGGCTGCAGCCAATCAGGGAGTGACACGTCCGAGGCGGAGGACAGTCCTCCATAAAAGGGAGGGGGCTCCGCCATCTCTCTCGCTCTCTCTGGCTCTCTCTCTGGCTCCTTTCTCCACTGGCTCCTGATGGGGTAAGCAATAAAGCTTGTGCTGCAGAAGATTCCGGTTGCCCTGAGCGTGTTCTTACCAGGGGGACACACAAAAGCGCGGGCAATAAGATTGGGAAAAGATCTTTACCTATCCTAAATCAGATAGGGGACTAATATCCAATATATATAGAGAACTCAAGAAGGTGGACTCCAGAAAATCAAATAACCCCGTTAAAAAATGGGGCTCAGAACTGAACAAAGAATTCTCACCTGAGGAATACCGAATGGCAGAGAAGCACCTGAAAAAATGTTCAACATCCTTAATCATCAGGGAAATGCAACTCAAAACAACCCTGAGATTCCACCTCACACCAGCTAGAATGGCTAAGAACAAAAATTCAGGTGACAACAGATGCTGGCGAGGATGTGGAGAAAGAGGAACACTCCTCCATTGTTGGTGGGATTGCAAGCTGGTACAACCACTCTGGAAATCAGTTTGGCGGTTCCTCAGAAAATTGGACATAATAGTACCAGAGGATCCAGCAATACCTCTCCTGGGCATATATCCAGAAGATGTTCCAACCGGTAAGAAGGACACATGCTCCACTATGTTCATAGCAGCCTTATTTATAATAGCCAGAAGCTGGAAAGAACCCAGATGCCCCTCAACAGAGGAATGGATACAGAAATTATGGTACATTTACACAATGGAGTACTACTCAGCTATTAAAAGGAATGAATTTATGAAATTCCTAGGCAAATGGATGGATCTGGAGAGCATCATCCTGAGTGAGGTAACATATTCACAAAGGAACTCACACAATAGGTACTCACTGATAAATGGATATTAGCCCAGAAACTTAGGATACCCAAGATATAAGATACAATTTGTTAAATGAATGAAACTCAAGAAGAACGAAGGCCAAAGTGTGGACACTGTGCCCCTTCTTGGAGTTGGGAACAAAACACCCATGGAAAGAGTTACAGAGATAAAGTTTGGAGCTGTGAAGAAAGGATGGACCATCTAAAGACTGCCATATCCAGGGATCCATCCCATAATCAGCTTCCAAACGCTGACCCCATTGCATACACTAGCAAGATTTTGCTGAAAGGACCCAGATATAGCTGTCTCTTGTGAGACAATGCCGGGGCCTAGCAAACACAGAAGTGGATGCTCACAGTCAGCTATTGGATGAATCACAGGGCCCCCAATGGAGGAGCTAGAGAAAGTACCCAAGGAGCTAAAGGGAACTGCAACCCCATAGGTGGTACATTATTATGAACTAACCAGGACCCCAGAGCTCTTGACTCTAGCTGCATTTGTATCAAAAGATGGCTTAGTCAGCCATCACTGGAAAGAGAAGCCCATTGGACTTGCCAACTTTATACGCCCCAGTACAGGGGAATGCCAGGGCCAAGGGGTGGGGGTCGGTGGGTGGGGGACTGGGGGTGGGGAGTGTATTGGGGACTTTTTGGATAGCATTGGAAATGTAATTGAGGAAAATACCTAATTTAAAAAAAAAAGAAATATTAAAAAAAATAGTGTGGGTTAAAAAATAAAGAGTTCAGCATGCAAAGTTTCTTTTTAAAAAAAATCAATCACTTCCAGGAAACAGCAAGCTGTCTCATAATTTTAATCTTTACATCTTCAAACTGTTTTTATGTCCTTAAATGTATATGCATTCATCATTATCATCATATATTCTGCAGTCCAGAAGAGAAAGAAAAATAGAGGTAATAAAGATGTAAAATCCTCAATTATAAAACCTCTTTTTAAAACTTCATTTATATATATATATTCTATGTGTATGATTATTTTGCCTAATATACATATATACTTTGTGTACCATATATGTTCCTGGTGCCCAAGGAGGCCCGGAGAGAGTGTTGGATCCCTAGACCTGGAGTTACAAACAGTTGTGATCTGTCATCTAGGTGCTGGAAATCAAACTCAGGCTGTCTGGAAGAACAGCCAGTGTTCTCACCCACTGACCCACCTCTCCACCCCCATACAACCTATTTAAATGCTTGTGGAGAAAGTTCTCTTAAAATTCAGTGAAAAGCAGCCGCAAACACACGCCAACAGACTACACCTTAAGGGCAGGGATGTTACGGAGAGCAAAAGGAGGTTTTACTTTTCATTTCAGTGGTACAAATATGTGCTCTAAACACAGTCTGCACTCAAAATCTTTTCAAGAGCAGAGAATGAAACCTAGGGCATCATGTGTGATACGTGTGTGATACGTAAGCTCTCTGCCACTGAGCTATGGTCACAGCTAAATTCAAATCTTGAGGAAGTTGCTTATCTCCCACCCCTACTCCACCCCCACTATGTGGTTTGTTTGTTAGTTTATCTGAAAAGTATAATGTCATCTAACTCTTAAGGATGTTTTACTGAGTGTACCAATGCAAGTGAGCCATTAGCATCCTGCTTGGGCTACAGGAAGCTAGTACACAGAGGCTTACAAGCAGCCCAAGCAGACTGTGAATGGATTAAGTAGTGCAGACATTAAATGAATACTATGCAACTGCAAAGCTGAAGTGGCCCATGCAGTGACAAAGAAAACTCTACAGCACATCGTGTTCAAGAAGAAAGAAAAGGGTAAACGTGATGTCTCAACAGTAAAGCTGCCTTTGCCTTGCAGCCCTGGTGGCCGGAGTTCCAGTCTCAGATTCCATAAGAGAAACACACACTCACACACAAGAATAACAACAACAACAACAACAACCCCTGATACTGCCTAGAGGGCCAGGAGCCAGAGGCTGAATAACCCAGAGACAGATAATAGAACCAAACATGAATGGCAAGATCAAACAAACAAACCAAGAAAGAAAGAAAGAAAGAAAGAAGGAAGGAAGGAAGGAAGGAAGGAAGGAAGGAAGGAAATGAAAATATTACTAATGATATTCTGTTATATAGATTGGCATCTAGCCCAGTTGTCATCAGAGAGCAACAGATGGAAACAGATGCAGAGACCCACAGCCATACATTAGGCAGAGCTTTGAGAATCCTTCAGAAGAGGGGGAGGAAAGATTGTACGATCCAGAGGTGTCAAGGAGACCACAAGAAAACCCAAACAATCAATCAACCTGCGCTTTTGGGGGCTCACAGAGACTGAACCACCAACCAGAGAGCATGCATGGGACTAACCTAGGCCCTCTATACACTGTTGTGTAGCTTGGTCTACTTGTGGGACTCCTAACAGTGAGAGCAGGGGCTGTCTCTGATGGTTGCCTGCCTTTGAGACCCTTTCCTCCTATTAGTTTGTCTTGTCTAGCCTTAATAAAAGAGGTCCCTAGTCTTACTGCAACTTGATATGCCATGACTGATTGGTTCCCATTGAGGCCTGCCCTTTTCTGAAGAGAAACAGAGGAAGAGTGGATGGGGCAGGGACTAGGAGGAGAGGAGGGAGGGGAAACTGCAGTAGGGATATAAAACAAATAAAACTAAAATTAAAAAATTAATAATAATAATAATTCTTTAAAATCTGCTTTTGGGTGATAAGTGAATTCAAGGATAGCCTGGATAATTGAGAGAGATGGAATCTCCAAATAAAGAGTAGAAGCAGCTGGGCATGGTGGCACATGCCTTTAATCCCAGCACTCGGGAGGCAGAGGCAGGTGGATTTCTGAGTTCGAGGCCAACCTGGTCTACAAAGTGAGTTCCAGGACAGCCAGGGCTATACAGAGAAACCCTGTCTTGAAAAAAAAAAAAAAGAGTAGAAGCAGGGCTGAGGATGTTGTTCAGGGCTAAAGGACTAACATGAAAGAAGCCCTAGATTTATACCCAGGACCAAGATATATGCATATTGGGGTATAAAGATGATAGATAGACAAGCAGATAAATACTTCTTATCTCAAAGAAGAAGCATGGAGGAAGAGGCGAGTAAAGAGGAAAGATGAAGGGTGAAGCAGAGGAATGGGTAGAAGAGAAAGAAGAGGTAGGGATGGAGGGGTTGATGAAGAGGGAGGGAAAGGAAACAGAATCATCTCCAAAACAGTTGGCACTCAATGTGCATCAATGAGTTAAGGCAGCAGCCTTGGCAGCAGAGCAGCCAAAGAAGGGAAAAAGATCTTCCACACTGCCCAAACATGGGAGTATCTTCTCTCTATCCACAGTGACCTGAACAACATATTTGGCTTGGGTAAAACAGACCCATGCCAGTGGATGCACGGTTTTACTAGAAGTGAATCTAAAACCACTTCTATCTCAGGGTTCCACCTGTGTTTGTAGCCAGAAATAGACACAGATGTAGATATAGACAGAACCTATAGGTGGTAATGGAGATATTTTAATGTTAACATTTTGAATTATGTAGTCAATGGTAACTTGATTTTTTTCTTGAAGACCCTTCAAGAATCGAAATGTAAGTGGGCATCAGATGCTGCCTTCTGGTGTGTCTGAAGACAGTGGCAGTATACCCACATACATAAAATAAATAAGTAAATCTTAAAAAAAAAATCTAAACGTAGATCTACTGTATATATGCTTCTGAATAGCAAAGAGAAATTAAATCGGTATCCCAAAGAGCTATATTTGCATGCCCATAATCTGTAGCACTACTTATGAGAGTTAAGATATCAAAGAAGCCTAGATGTCCAACCATAGACAAATGATTGAATAAAATATGCCTATATACACCGTGGAGAATGCATGATCCATCCAAAAAGAATAAAGCCCTGTCGTTTGATGAAAAATGCATGAAACTGGAGGAGAACACTGTGTTAGGTAAGATGAAGTCAGACACAGTAGCTGAGTAACATGTATATTCTCTCATAGGTAGAACCAAAAGAAAAGTTAAAAGTGAAATTAAAAATGTGAATTCCGGTCCATGCCAGCACTGCGGTTCCTTGCCCACGGAGTCTCCAAGCCCCCTCAAGGACCCCCACAGGATCCCCCACGGGATCTGAAGACCTCTGGTGAGTGGAACACAGCATCTGCTCCAATCCAATCGCGTGGGAACTGAGATTGCATTAATTAAGGAAACAGAAAACCCGGCCTGATCAGAGTCACAAGTCCCTTCCGGTCCACACCAGCACCGGGGTTCCTTGCTCGCAGAGTTTCTGAACACCCCCAAGGTCCCCACAGGACCCTCCACGGGATCTTAAGACCTCTGGTGAGTGGAACACAACTTCTGCCAGGAGTCAGGTTCAAACACCAGATATCTGGGCACCTTCCCTGCAAGAGGAGAGCTTGCCTGCAGAGAGTACTCTGACCACTGAAATTAAGGAGAGAGTTGGTCTCCCAGGTCTGATGATAGAGGCTAACATAATCGCCTGAGGAACAAGCTCTAACCAGAGACAACTATAACAACTACCTTCAGAGATTACCAGACGGCAAAAGGCAAATGTAGAAATCCTACTAACTGAAATGAAGACCACTCACCATTATCAGAACACAGTACTCCCACCCCACCTAGTCCTGGGCACCGCAAAACACCCGAAAAGCTAGACCCAGATTTAAAAGCATATCTCATGATGATGGTAGAAGACATCAAGAAGGACTTTAATAACTCACTTAAAGAAATGCAGGAGAACACAGCTAAACAGGTAGAAGACCTCAAAGAGGAAACACAAAAATCCCTTAAAGAATTGCAGGAAAACACGACCAAACAGGTGATGGAATTGAATAAAACCATCCAAGACCTAAAAATGGAAGTAGACAATAAAGAAAACCCAAAGTGAGGCAACGCTGGAGATAGAAACCCTAGGAGAGAAATCTGGAACCATAGATGCAAGCATCAGCAACAGAATACAAGAGATTGAAGAGAGAATCTCAGGTGCAGAAGATTCCATAGAGAACATCGGCACAACAATCAAAGAAAATACAAAAAGCAAAAAGATCCTAACTCAAAACATCCAGGAAATCCAGGACACAATGAGAAGACCAAACCTACGGATAATAGGAGTAGATGAGAATGAAGATTTTCAACTTAAAGGGCCAGCAAATATCTTCAACAAAATTATAGAAGACAACTTGCCAAACCTAAAGAATGACATGCCCATGAACATACAAGAAGCCTACAGAACCCCAAATAGACTGGACCAGAAAAGAAATTCCACCTGACACATAATAATCAGAACAACAAATGCACTAAATAAAGAGAGAATATTAAAAGCAGTAAGGGAGAAAGGTCAAGTCACATATAAAGGCAGGCCTATCAGAATTACACCAGACTTTTCACCAGAGATTATGAAAGACAGAAGAACCTGGACAGATGTTCTACAGACACTAAGAGAACACAAATGCCAGCCCAGGCTACTATACCCGGCCAAACTCTCAATTACCATAGATGGAGAAACCAAAGTATTCCACGACAAAACCAAATTCACACATTATCTTTACACGAATCCAGCCCTTCAAAGGATAATAACAGAAAAAAAAAAAAAAAACAATAGAAGGACGGAAATCACGCCCTAGAAAAAGCAAGAAGGTAATCCCTCAACAAACCTAAAAGAAGACAGCCACAAGAACAGAATGCCAACTCTAACAACAAAAATAAAAGGAAGCAACAATTACTTTTCCCTAATATCTCTTAATATCAATGGACTCAATTCCCAAATAAAAAGACATAGACTAACAGACTGGCTACACAAACAGGACCCAACATTCTGCTGCTTACAGGAAACCCATCTCAGGGAAAAAGAGAGACACTACCTCAGAGTGAAAGGCTGGAAAATAATTTTCCAAGCAAATGGTCTGAATAAATAAGCTGGAGTAGCCATTCTAATACCGAATAAAATCGACTTCCAACCCAAAGTTATCAAAAAGACAAGGAGGGACATTTCATACTCATCAAAGGTAAAATCCTCCAAGAGGAACTCTCAATTCTGAATATCTATGCTCCAAATGCAAAGGCAGCCACATTCATTAAAGACACTTTAGTAAAGCTCAAAGCACACATCCCACCTCACACTATAATAGTGGGAGACTTCAACACACCACTTTCATCAATGGACAGATCGTGGAAACAGAAACTAAACAGGGACACAGTGAAACTAACAGAAGTGATGAAACAAATGGACTTAACAGATATCTACAGAACATTTTATCCTAAAACAAAAGGATATACCTTCTTCTCAGCACCTCACGGGACCTTCTCCAAAATTAACCATATAATTGGTCACAAAACAGGCCTCAACAAATACAAAGATATTGAAATTGTCCCATGCATCCTATCAGACCACCATGGACTAAGGCTGATCATCAATAACAACATAAAAAATGGAAAGCCAACATTCACGTGGAAACTGAAAAACACTCTTCTCAATGATACCTTGATAGGAAGGAATAAAGAAAGAAATTAAAGACTTTTTAGAGTTTAATGAAAATGAAGCCACAACATACCCAAACCTATGGGACACAATGAAAGCATTTCTAAGAGGAAAACTCATAGCTCTGAGTGCCTCCAAAAAGAAACTAGAGAGAGCACACGCTAGCAGCTTCACAACACACCTAAAAGTTCCAGAAAAAAAAGGAAGCAAATTCACACAAGAGGAGTAGACAGCAGGAAATAATCAAACTCAGGGGCGAAATCAACCAAGTGGAAAAAAAAAGAACTATTCAAAGAATCAACCAAACAAGGAGCTGCTTCTTTGAGAAAATCAACAAGATAGATAATCACTTAGCTAGACTCACTAGAGGGCACAGGGACAACATCCTAATTAACAAAATCAGAAATGAAAAGAGAAACATAACAACAGATCCTGAAGAAATCCAAAACACCATCAGATCCTTCTACAAAAGGCTATACTCAACAAAACTGAAAAACCTGGACGAAATGGACAAATTTCTAGACAGATACCAGGTACCAAAGTTAAATCAGGATCAAGTTAACGATCTAAACATTCCCATATCCCCTAAAGAAATACAAGCATTCATTAATAGTCTCCCAACCAAAAAAAAAAAAAAAAAAAGCCCAGGACCAGATGGCTTTAGTGCAGAGTTTTATCAGACCTTAAAAGAAGATCTAATTCCAGTTCTGCACAAACTATTCCACAAAATAGAAGTAGAAGGTACTCTACCCAACTCATTCTATGAAGCCACTATTACTCTGATACCTAAACCACAGAAAGATCCAACAAAGATAAAGAACTTCAGACCAATTTCCCTTATGAATATCAATGCAAAAATACTCAATGAAATTCTTGCTAACCGAATCCAAGAACACATCAAAACAATCATCCATCCTGACCAGGTAGGTTTTCTTCCAGGGATGCAGGGATGGTTTAATATACGAAAATCCATCAACGTAATCCATTATATAAACAAACTCAAAGACAAAAAACACATGATCATCTCGTTAGATGCGGAAAAAGCATTTGACAAAATTCAACACCCATTCATGATAAAAGTCTTAGAAAGATCAGGAATTCAAGGTCCTTACATAAACATGATAAAAACAATCTACAGCAAACCAGTAGCCAACATCAAAGTAAATGGTGAGAAGCTGGAAGCAATCCCACTAAAATCAGGAACTAGACAAGGCTGACCACTTTCTCCCTACCTATTCAACATTGTACTTGAAGTCCTAGCCAGAGCAATTTGACAACAAAAGGAGATCAGGGGGATACAAATTGGAAAAGATGAAGTCAAAATATCACTTTTTGCAGATGATATGATAGTATATATAAGTGACCCTAAAAATTCCACCAGAGAACTCCTAAACCTGATAAACAGCTTCGGTGAAGTAGCTGGATATAAAATTAACTCAAACAAGTCAATGACCTTTCTCTACACAAAGAATAAACAGAATGAGAAAGAAATTAGGGAAACAACATTCTTCTCAATAGTCACAAATAATATAAAATATCTTGGTGTGACTCTAACTAAGGAAGTGAAAGATCTGTTTGATAAAAACTTCAAGTCTCTGAAGAAATAAATTAAAGAAGATCTCAGATGATGGAAAGATCTCCTATGCTCATGGATTGGCAGGATCAACATTGTAAAAATGGATTCAATGCAATCCTCATCAAAATTCCAACTCAATTCTTCAACGAATTAGAAAGAGCAATCTGCAAATTCATCTGGAATAACAAAAAACCTAGGATAGCAAAAACTCTTCTCAAGGATAAAAGAACCTCTGGTGGAATCACCATGCCTGACCTAAAGCTTTACTACAGGGCAATTGTGATAAAAACTGCATGGTACTGGTATAGTGACAGACAAGTAGACCAATGGAATAGAATTGAAGACCCAGAAATGAATCCACACACCTATGGTCACTTGATCTTCGACAAGGGAGCTAAAACCATCCAGTGGAAGAAAGACAGCATTTTCAACAAATGGTGCTGGCACAACTGGTGGTTAACATGTAGAAGAATGCGAATTGATCCATTCTTATCTCCTTATACTAAGGTCAAATCTAAGTGGATCAAGGAGCTCCAAATAAAACAGAGACACTGAAACTTATAGAGGAGAAAGTGGGGAAAAGCCTCAAAGATATTGGCACAGGGGAAAAATTCCCAAATAGAACAGCAATGGCTTGTGCTGTAAGATCGAGAATAGACAAATGGGACCTCATGAAACTGCAAGGCTTCTGCAAGGCAAAAGACACCGTCAATAAGACAAAAAGGCCCCCAACAGATTGGGAAAGGATCTTTCCCTATCCTAAATCAGATAGAGGACTACTATCCAATATATATATAAAGAACTCAAGAAGGTAGACTCCAGAAAGTCAAATAACCTCATTAAAAAATGGAGCTCAGATCTAAACAAAGAATTCTCACCTGAGAAATACCAAATGCTGAGAAACACCTGAAAAAATGCTCAGCATCCTTAATCATCAGAGAAATGCAAATCAAAACAACGCTGAGATTCCATCTCACACCAGTCAGAATGACTAAGATCAAAAATTCAGGTGACAGCAGATGCTGGCGAGGATGTGGAGAAAGAGGAGCACTCCTTCATTGTTGGTGGGTTTGCAAGCTTGTACAACCACTCTGGAAATCAGTCTGGCGGTTCCTCAGAAAATTGGACATGGTACTACCGGAGGATCCCGCAATACCTCTCCTAGGCATATATCCAGATGTCCCAACCGTTAAGAAGGACACATGCTCCACTATGTTCATAGCAGCCTTATTTATAATAGCCAGAAGCTGGAAAGAACCCAGATGTCCCTCAACAGAGGAATGGATACAAAAAATGTGGTGCATTTACACAATGGAGTACTACTCAGCTATTAAAAAGAATGAATTTATGAAATTCCTAGTCAAATGGATCGACCTGGAGGGCATCATCTTGAGTGAGGTAACACAATCACAAAAGAACTCTAATGATATGTACTCACTGATAAGTGGATATTAGCCCAGAAACTTAGTATACCCGAGATATAAGAGACAATTTGCAAAACACATGAAATTGAAGAAGAACGAAGACCAAAGTGTGGACACTTTGCCCCTTCTTAGAATTGGGAACAATCACCCATGGAAGGAGTTACAGAGACAAAGTTTGGAGCTTAGACAAAAGGATGGACCATCTAGAGACTGCCATATCCAGGGGTCCATCCCATAATTAGCCTCCAAATGATGACACCATTGCATACACTAGCAAGCGTTTGCAGAAAGGACCCTGATATAGCTGTCTCTTGTGAGACTAGGCCAGGGCCTAGCAAAAACAGAAGTGGATGCTCACAGTCAGCTATTGGATGGATCACAGGACCCCTAATGGAGGAGCTAGAGAAAGTACCCAAGGAGCTAAAGGGAACTGCAACCCTATAGGTGAAACAACATTATGAACTAACCAGTACCCCGGAGCTCTTGACTCTAGCTGCATATGTATCAAAAGATGGCCTAGTCGGCCATCACTGGAAAGAGAGGCCCATTGGACATGCAAACTTTATATACCCCAGTACAGGGGAACGCCAGGGCCAAAAAGTGGGAATGGGTGGGTAGGGGAGTGGGGGGGGAGGGTATGGGTAACTTTTGGGGTAGCATTGGAAATGTAATTGAGGAAAATACGTAATAAAAAAATATTTTAAAAAAAGAATATTCCCAAATTAAAAAAAAAAATTGTGAATCTGGGAAGGGAAGCAGTAGGGAGGGGGGACGGCTTCCAGGAATGGGAGAGAGAGGAGAGGGTTCAGTCAGAGAGTAACTAGAATCCATATACAAGTGTTTGAAATTGTCAAAGAATAAATTTAATCAGTTTTTAAAAGCACAATCTAGGTTAGCCATGGCCACACACACCATGCTGTTTGTGAGAGGAATCATGTTGCCCAGGTTGGCTTCATTCATCCTTGCTATGTAGCTCAGGCTGGCCATAAGCTCCTGATCCTTCTGCCTCCAACTCCCAAGGGCGAGGATCACAGAGATACACACATGGATAAAAGCTTTTCATTTTCATGAAATTCAGCTTATCTAATTAGGCTGGGGTGGTGACCCATGACTTTAATCCCTGAATGCTTTGGAAGCAGAAGCCAGCAGGCCTCTGTTGAGTAGACCAGGACAGTCTAATCTACATAGTGAGTTCCAGGGAAGCCAGAGCTGAGTAGAGAGGCCCTGTCTTGAACAACAAACATACAAACAAACAACAATTTTTTTTAGTCGGCCATCAATGGAAAGAGAGGCCCATTGGACTTGCAAACTTTATATGCCCCAAAATAGGGGAATGCCAGGGCCAAAAGAATGGGAATGGGTGGGTAGGGAAGTGGGGGGCGCTATGGGGGACTTTTGGGATAGCAGTGGAAATGTAATTGAGGAAAATATGTAATAAAAATATTAAAAATTAAAAAAAAATAAATAAAAAGAAAGGCCATAAACAAAGAAAGGCACATAAGATGCTCTGGAAGCAGGAAAGAAAATGGAGAAATAATATAATTATATGATAGACTTAAAACATAAAATGAACATTTTTAAAGCAACTGACTACAGATCTAATGTTTTATTTCTTCTCTGTGTGTCTACATGTCTGTGGTTAATATCTGTGGTTAGGCTGGTGCCGTGCTGTTTCAATTATTTCAGCTATATAATGCCTTTTGAAGTCAGAACAATCTCAGCTTTACAACTACTTTTCTTTTTTTTTTTTTACAACTACTTTTCTTTTTGAAGATTATTTTCAACTTTATGTGAATTTTTTGCATGTGTCTCTTACTTCTTTTTTTCTTCTCTTTTCATATTGTAATACAATTACATTTCTCCCTTCCCTCTCCTCCTTCCAAACCCTTCCAAGCACCCCTCCCTACTCTCCTTTGAATGCATGGCCTCTTATTTTCATTAATTGTTATTGCATGTGCACATGTATGTGTATATACATATATACTCCCAAATATAACCTACTTGTTCCAAACATTACTTATTCCATATGTTACTGGTGTGTATGTTTTAGAATGACCATTTAGTAGTGAACTCTTTAGAAGCAAACACCAGTGTGCTCTTCTTCCCTGGGGAAGACCACCTCTCCCACTCCCAGTTCTCCCCTGGGGAGGACCACCTCTCCCACTCCCAGCTCTTCCCTGGGGAGGACCACCTCTCCCAGCTCCTTCCTGGGGAAGACCACCTCTCCCACTCCCAGTTCTCCCCTGAGCAGGATCACCTCTCCCAGTCCAAGCTCTTCCCTGGGAGAACCACCTCTCCCACTCCCAGCTTTCTTCAGTACCTGTAGTTCTTTGTGTAAGCTTGCTTGTGATCTCATGGGCTTTTCCTCATTTGCATGTCCACTGATGTCCTGTGAGTTTTAGCATGTGATTTCTCAGCTCTCCAACAAAGGCCGTTGGAATTTGAGTGAAGATTGCTGTGAGCCTCTCAACTGCAATGAGAAGTATTATCATCGTAACAAGATTTTAGTTTCAGCAATGTTTTGAATATATTGAAACTTTTTGGATAAATTTATTTCAGAGCATTTTATTCTTTTTTATGTTATTATAGATACAGCATTTTCCCTTTCAGGGGGCTAACAAAATAGTTCAGTGGGTAAAAGCAGTTACTTAGAATCCATGGGAAAAGAGAGACCCAAATCTTAAAAGTTTCCTGTGACATCACTCACACATGCACACCTCATGTGACCTCACTCACACGTGCACACCCATATTCACACAAATGCACACAGCACACACACAAAAATTATTTTTACATTTCCTCTTATAGCATTAATTTCTACTCCATAGACATAGACTTGGTTTTCACATTAACTAGTACATTGGCTCTAATAGTTTTGTGTGTGAATTACTTACATTTTCTATACAGACCTTTTCTTCTTTGTCTCCAATTTGGGTTCTTTGATTTTTTTTTTCCTATCTAAAACCTCCACTTTGGTGTTGACCAGAAGTAAGGAAGCAGGGAGTGATTACAATTGAGATAAAATGTGGCCGTATCTAAAGTCAGCTATTCTGGCCAGGTGAGGATTTTGCACCCTAGTCACAATTCTAGTCTATTGTATAACCCACCACGGGGGAGGGGGGAGGGAGAGTCCTGCTCTTGCTAACCTTTTCATGAATAATGCAATACTCTAATTCCTCCTTAAACCACAACCCTCCTTCGTCCTAGACCATTGTAAATTCTTGCAAATAGGAGTGACTCAGCTGTAATTCTAAATTTACTTTGTAGAACTTGCCCGGAGATTTCTAACTCTATTTAGTAGATAGTAATGCCTGATTTCTTTCACTATCTCTCTTTCAATACTAGGGGCAATTCATCTGACAAAGTACAATTCTTACTAAATTCCAAGCCCAGGGTTGGCTCAAGGACTGCCTAGAACATCAGGACCTCGGTGAAGACCAGGAAGCAAAGTTCAATCTAGCTATTTGTCAAATCATTCCTTGGGGGTACCTATAATAAAACAATACTGCTGGATCCTCCGGTACTACTATGTCCAATTTTCTGAGGAACCACCAGACTGATTTCCAGAGTGGTTGTACAAGCTTGCAATCCCACCAACAATGGAGGAGTGTTCCTCTTTCTCCACATCCTCGCCAGCATCTGCTGTCACCTGAATTTTTGATCTTAGCCATTCTGACTGGTGTGAGGTGGAATCTCAGGGTTGTTTTGAGTTGCATTTCCCTGATGATTAAGGATGTTGAACATTTTTTCAGGTGCTTCTCTGCCATTCGGTATTCCTCAGGTGAGAATTCTTTGTTCAGTTCTGAGCCCCATTTTTTAATGGGGTTATTTGACTTTCTGGAGTCCACCTTCTTGAGTTCTTTATATATATTGGATATTAGTCCCTTATCTGATTTAGGATAGGTGAAGATCCTTTCCCAATCTGTTGGTGGTTTTTTTGTCTTATTGATGGTGTCTTTAGCCTTGCAGAAGCTTTGCAGTTTCATGAGGTCCCACTTGTCAATTCTCGATCTTACAGCACAAGCCATTACTGTTCTACTCAGGAATTTTTCCCCTGTGCCCATATCTTCAAGGCTTTTCCCCACTTTCTCCTCTATAAGTTTCAGTGTCTCTGGTTTTATGTGAAGTTCCTTGATCCACTTAGACTTGACCTTAGTACAAGGAGATAGGAATGGATCGATTCGCATTCTTCTACATGTTAACAACCAGTTGTGCCAGCACCATTTGTTGAAAATGCTGTCTTTCTTCCACTGGATGTTTTTAGCTCCCTTGTCGAACATCAAGTGACCGTAGGTGTGTGGGTTCATTTCTGGGTCTTCAATTCTATTCCATTGGTCTATTTGTCTGTCACTATACCAGTACCATGCAGTTTTTATCACAATTGCTCTGTAGTAAAGCTTTAGGTCCGGCATGGTGATTCCACCAGAGGTTCTTTTATCCTTGAGAAGAGTTTTTGCTATCCTAGGTTTTTTGTTATTCCAGATGAATTTGCAGATTGCTCTTTCTAATTCGTTGAAGAATTGATTTGGAATTTTGATGGGGATTGCATTGAATCTATAGATTGCTTTTGGCAAGATAGCCATTTTTACAATGTTGATCCTGCCAATCCATGAGCATGGGAGATCTTTCCATCTTCTGAGATCTTCTATAATTTCTTTCTTCAGAGACTTGAAGTTTTTATTATACAGATCTTTCACTTCCTTAGTTAGAGTTACGCCAAGATATTTTATATTATTTGTGACTATTGAGAAGGGTGTTGTTTCCCTAATTTCTTTCTCAGCCTGTTTATTCTTTGTGTAGAGAAAGGCCATTGATTTGTTTGAGTTAATTTTATATCCAGCTACTTCACCGAAGCTGTTTATCAGGTTTAGGAGTTCTCTGGTGGAATTTTTAGGGTCATTTATATATACTATCATATCATCTGCAAAAAGTGATATTTTGACTTCATCTTTTCCAATTTGTATCCCTTTGATCTCCTTTTGTTGTCGAATTGCTCTGGCTAGGACTTCAAGTACAATGTTGAATAGGTATGGAGAAAGTGGACAGCCTTGTCTAGTCCCTGATTTTAGAGGGATTGCTTCAAGCTTCTCACCATTTACTTTGATGTTGGCCCCTGGTTTGCTGTAGATTGCTTTTATCATGTTTAGGTATGGGCCTTGAATTCCTGATCTTTCCAAGACTTTGATCATGAATGGGTGTTGGATCTTGTCAAATGCTTTTTCCGCATCTAACGAGATGACCATGTGGTTTTTGTCTTTGAGTTTGTTTATATACTGGATTACGTTGATGGATTTCCGTATATTGAACCATCCCTGCATCCCTGGGATGAAACCTACTTGGTCAGGATGGATGATTGTTTTGATGTGTTCTTGGATTCGGTTAGCAAGAACTTTATTGAGGATTTTTGCATCAATATTCATAAGGGATATTGGTCTGAAGTTTTCTATCTTTGTTGGGTCTTTTTGTGGTTTAGGTATCAGAGTAATTGTGGCTTCGTAGAATGAGTTGGGTAGAGTACCTTCTGTTTCTATTTTGTGCAATAGTTTGTGAAGAACTGGGATTAGATCTTCTTTGAAGGTCTGATAGAACTCTGCACTAAACCCATCTGGTCCTGGGCTTTTTTTAGTTGGGAGACTATTAATGACTGCTTCTATTTCTTTGGGGGATATAGGGCTGTTTAGATCATTAACCTGATCTTCATTCAACTTTGGTACCTGGTATCTGTCTAGGAACTTCTCCATTTCATCCAGGTTCTCCAGTTTTGTTGAGTATAGCCTTTGGTAGAAGGATCTGATGGTGTTTTGGATGTCTTCAGGATCTGTTGTTATGTCTCCTTTTTCATTTCTGATTTTGTTAATTAGGATGCTTTCCCTGTGCCCTCTAGTGAGTCTGGCTAAGGGTTTATCTATCTTGTTGATTTTCTCAAAGAACCAGCTCCTTGATTGGTTGATTCTTTGAATAGTTCTTCTTGTTTCCACTTGGTTGATTTCGCCCCTGAGTTTGATTATTTCCTGCCGTCTACTCCTCTTGGGTGAATTTGCTTCCTTTTGTTCTAGTGCTTTTAGGTATGTTGTCAAGCTGCTAATGTGTGCTCTCTCTAGTTTCCTTTTGAAGGCACTCAGAGCTATGAGTTTTCCTCTTAGAAATGCTTTCATTGCATCCCATAAGTTTGGGTATGTTGTGGCTTCATTTTCACCTGGGCATATATCCAGAAGATGTCCCAACCGGTAAAAAGGACACATGCTCCACTATGTTCATAGCAGCCCTATTTATAATAGCCAGAAGCTGGAAAGAACCCAGATGTCCCTCAACAGAGGAATGGATACAGAAATTATGGTACATTTACACAATGGAGTACCACTCAGCTATTAAAAAGAATGAATTTATGAAATTCCTAGCCAAATGGATAGACCTGGAGGGCATCATCCTGAGTGAAGTAACACAATCACAAAAGAACTCACACAATATGTATTCACTGATAAGTGGATATTAGCCCAAAACTTAGGATACCCAAGATATGAGATACAATTTGCTAAACGCATGAAACTCAAGAAGAATGAAGACCAAAGTGTGGACACTGTGCCCCTTCTTAGAATTGGGAACAAAACACCCAGGGAAGGAGTTACAGAGACAAAGTTCGTAGCTGTGATGAAAGGATGGACCATTTAGAGACTGCCGTATCCAGGGATCCATCCCATAATCAGCTTCTAAACGCTGACACCATTGCATACACTAGCAAGATTTTGCTGAAAGGACCCAAATATAGCTGTCGCTTGTGAGACGATGCCGGGGCCTAGCAAACACAGGAGTGGATGTTCACAGTCAGCTATTGGATGTATCACAGGGCTCCCAATGGAGAAGCTAGAGAAAGTACCCAAGGAGCTAAAGGGATCTGCAACCCTATTGTTGGAACAACATGATGTACTAACCAGAACCCCGGAGCTCTTGTCTCTAGCTGCATATGTATCGAAAGATGGCCTAGTCGGCCATCAATGGAAAAAGAGGCCCATTGGACTTGCAAACTTTATATGCCCCAATATAGGGGAATGCCAGGGCCACAAGAATGGGAATGGGTGGGTAGGGAAGTGGGGGGCGCTATGGGGGACTTTTGGGATAGCGTTGGAAATGTAATTGAGGAAAATATGTAATAAAAATATTAAAAATAAAAAATAAATAAATAAAACAATACTGAAGAAAAGCAAGCAAAACGCTCAGGGATAAATCTGAAACACATCTGTGTTACAGGATGCCAAAGAACTTCCAGGAGACCCGTTTCCATGAAACTTTTTGCCTCAGGACTGAGGCCAAACTTTTGGGCTTGACACACAGATTCCACTGGATTGGGTGTGGCATACTACACCATCCTTCCATTCATAATCATTGTTATTAGTCTTAAAGTACCCTTCACATGTGTTTTTCCTTATAAATATAAAAGGAGTAACCAGTCTGATTTCTCTTTACACATAATTTTAATATAAGCCAATGAGGGAAGAGAGGGATTTAGATGTGAGACACGTGCAAAGGTTTCACAAGGTTTTTGCTCTAAGAATTCATAGACACTTCATCCAAACTATCTTCGCTTACTAGATGACATTATCCCATACCACTATGACTTCTAACACACATATTGACTCTAGTCCTCCCGCTCTCAAGTGTACTCTGACAGTGACACTACTTTGCCTGTTACATCCAGTCACTTTCTATGAATATTTATCACTTTCACTTTTAACTCTTTTCCCAGAATCCCACTCTATCTATGATAATAAATTTCTTCCTTTTCCCACTCAATAAGCCAGAAAACTTCCACCCAGCTAATGCCTTTTTCTTTACCTTCTTGTGTGTGACTTCTTTATGCTCCTATCTCAGCAGCTTGAAATTCTATTACACATTTCTGTACTAGGGATCCTAAACAGGAGGATAGCCTCAGACTCATACTGAGAGTTGTTGATTTCCAGACTCCCTGGGATACTTTTCAGAGTAAACTGCTTCAGAATAGTCTCAAGTAGGCATTTCAGACAGGAAGAAAGCTTCTGACCTGGCACTACCCCTGAAAACAATCTGGTGTCTCTAAGGGACATGGGTGAACATGGGTGAGCTGATGTACCAAGTTCTTAAGTGACAGGAGCAGAGCCCTCTTACAGCCCAGTGGGACTTAGCGGAAACCACACCAGGCTTTCCCGATGTACATCTACCCTATGCCATTTGTCTCTCATTCATCATGTGAATCTTTCTCCATTGCCTTATATTTAATATTAGTAATTATGCTAGGGGTAGATGAAAGTGTATGGTGGGAAAGTTAATGAGAGCAACTTACACTGACCTCAGAAGGAGAGCAGGCCCAGGCCTGGTTAGCAGTTGGAGGAGGGAATTCTTACCCTGAGACATTTGTATAACGTTATTTCCCACTTTATCGGTCCCCTGCAAACTCTGCTCTCCATGTGTCTCACATTCCTTTCATAGGCAATGCTCCACTTAGCTTGATTTGTCAATTCAAGCCTAGAGTCATCTAGGAAAAGCCTAGATCTTGTTGCCCTGTGGAGAGCCTGTGAGGAATTGTCTTGATAGTTAACTGAGGTAGAAGGGCCCAGCCACTGTGGGTGACACCATTCCCTGGGCAGGTGATCTTGAGCTGTAAGAAAACTAGCTAAAAATGACTCAGAGAGTGGACCAGCAAGCAGTATTCCTCCACAGTTTCTAGTTCAAGTTCCTGCCATGCTGGAAGCCCTGACCTGCTTGGGCTTCTGCCTTAACTTCCCCTAACAATGGACTATGATATGGAAGTGTAAACTGAGTAAACTCTGCACCTCCCCCCACCCCCACCGCCCCGATTTGACTTTGGTCAGTGCTTTGTCACAGCAATATAAGTCACACTATAACTGCCAATAACTTCATTTTGTTTAAAGTAAAACTCATTGCAGTGGCATTTATGTGCATTCCTGTCATCCATGTTCCATATCACTATCTGTGCCCAAATACTCAGCTTTATCTGTGCTACCATAGCTGAATGTCATATGCTCCTAGCCCAGGAAAAATCATCTACTTGTGTACCACTGGAGGATCTAACTCGAAGCCTGTGGGCCACCTGTGGTCCAAGACAGCTGTGAATGCAGCCCTACACAAAGTTGTAAACATTGAGGTATTTTTCTTTTTTTATAGTTTCTTTGTAACTCTAGTACCCAGTTCTAAAGAGTGAACTTTGTGGATGACAACATCATGCCCCAGTGTGATAAAATATAAACCTACATAGACTCTCACTATTTAGAGGTTTATATGGCTTCGGTTTTATCGTGATGTCTGGCCTCCAGCACTATCTTCCAAGCATAGTCAGTCAAATTGGTACCAGAAGGCATCGCTGAGCCTTGGCAGTGAAAGGCCATGATTATCAATTACAAGCAGTAAGTATTTAATGTTGTTTAAAGGGCAGGTAAGCATTCTCACTTCATTAGTAAGTGTCCTTCTGCACCTGAGCCATGTCTCATGCATCATCCCCTCCCCCATGCTGTACGATGAGCCTCTCCATGTCACTACATTAGCAGCTGGGAAGTGGAGGGACACAAATCTTGCTTTCTATGTTCCTGTCAATTAATTTTCATTCTATAAATAAATATAGACTCTTCCTTATAACTATTTTTTAAAATCTCAGCATCAATTTTATAACCTCTCAAGTAATAACAGACCCCTTCCAGCCCTCCAACAAAAAAAGAGAAAAATTACAACAAAAGGAAACTTGTTCAACAAAATGTTGACAAATGGCCTTTTTTTTTTCTTTCTTTTTTTTTTTTTGTTGGTTTTTTTTTTTGTCAAGATAAGCAATAAGGTGTGTGTGCTGCCTAATTTGTAGGGAATTTGACTATCAAATTGCATACATACCAAGGATTGTGTCATTGTACTGGCTAGTTTTGTGTCAGCTTGACACAGCTGGGGTTATCACAGAAAAAGGAGCTTCAGTTGAGGAAATGCCTCCATGAGATCCAACTGTAAAGCATTTTCTCAATTAGTGATCAAGGGGGAAAGGCCCCTTGTGGGTGGGACCATCTCTGGGCTGGTCTTGGGTTCTATAAGAGAGCGGGCTGAGCAAGCCAGGGGAAGCAAGCAGAACATCCCTCCATGGCTTTTGCATCAGCTCCTGCTTCCTGCCCTGCTTGAGTTCCAGTCCTGACTTCCTTGGTGATGAACAGCAATGTGGAAGTGTTAGCCAAATAAACCCTTTCCTCCCCAACTTGCTTCTTGGTCATGATGTTTGTGCAGGAATAGAAACCCTGACTAAGACAGTCATAAAGATGAATTTTTTAAAAATTAACAAGAGCCTGTCCTTTCAGAAAAAGTTTGTTGCAACTGAAATGGATTCTATTATAAAAGCTAGTAATGCATTAGTATATTTAATATCAAAAACAAAGCTATTTACAGAGAGTGAATGTATAAGCAATATATGAGAGCATGGTAGATAGAACATGCTCTTGAAAAAAGTGGAGGGCAATGCATTTAAAACCAGTTTATTTTGCTGGACTATAGCCAGACCGGTTGAAAACACTGGACAACTAATCAAAGGAAGTATGAAGAGTCGCTGATGGCTTTAAATTCTGTACTCTGGGGGTAAGTATTGCACTGATACATTGAATATGGCTCTACTTGCCACCATTACTGGCAGTATTAATGTCAAATGTAATGTCACTGAAGGGAAAGCTTCTTCAATGTCATTACAAAACACAACTAAGGGGGCAGGAGAGATGGCTCTGCTCTTCCAGATCCTGAGTTCAATTCCCAGCAACCACATGGTGATCCTATGCCGCTTTTTGTGTGTCTGAAGACAGTGACAGTGTACTCATATAAAATACATAAATACATAAATAAATAAATCTTTAAAACAACTCAATTAAGAGACTTCTACAAAGCATAAACTGGTGACTGGTAGTACCTCAGTAATGACTGGAAAAGAAGAAGGACTTGTAAAGTTATTAGCAAATGATACAATTACTACCCAAAACTGACTTGCAGTGAAATATCATTGCACAATATAGAAGAAAATGTATGAGCAAAAGTCATTAAAAATGGATATTGGGCAAACCATCATCAAGACTTTGAATTTCACAAGTAACAAAGAATTAAAGGTTCACCAATTTCAAGAATCCCTTGAAGTGCTGATACAGACGTCTCAGTTAGGGTTTTATTGCTGGGAATAGACACCATGACCACAGCAACTCTTATAAAGGAAAACATTTCACTGGGACTGTTTTACCATTTTAGAAGTTTAGTCCATTATTGTGGTGGGAAACATGGTGGTATGCGTGGTGCTGGAGAAGCTGAGAATTCTACATCTTGATCCAAAGGCAGCAGAAGAAGACTGTGTGCCACACTGAACATAACTTGAGACCTCAAAACTCTCCCTTATAGTGACATACTTCCTTCAACAAGGCAACACCTACTCCAACAAGACCACATCTAAGAGTGCCACTCGTTATGGGCCAAGCATTCTAAGGCATGAGTCTATTGAAGCCATACCTATTCAAACGAACAAACAATGACAATTGACTTTTCGGAAGTAAGTCAAATACTAAAAGGAGTTTGAATTGTAGTATCTAATCAGGTCAATTACCATACTAGAAACAAATATCTGTGCCAGAACTTGACAATGAAAACCAGCTTAGAGATTTAGCATTGTTAGTGAATTTGGCCAATTCTTTTGAAGGAGTTGAACATGTATCTTCAAGGTGAAAAACAGCCTATGAACAAAGTGTTTCAATTCATAATAGTGTTGCAAAGGATACTAAAGTAATAGCAAGGGATTAGGGAGAAACAATTATGTGCATTTTGACACACTGGCTAAATACAGTCAAGAGCAGCAACAAATATGTACTATAGCCGTGATTCTTTTTTTTTTAATTCTTTTTTTTAAGATTTATTTATTATTATATCTAAGTACACTGTAGCTGCCTTCAGGTGCACCAGAAGACGGCGTCAGATCTCATTGCGGATGGTTGTGAGCCACCATATGGTTGCTGGGATTTGAACTCAGGACCTTCGGAAGAGCAGTAGGTGCTCTTAGCCACTGAGCCATCTCTCCAGCCCGCCATGCTTCTTTATTTGATAGAAGAAGTTGAAACACATTTCAAGGTTTCTGGAAAGCAGTCAGTACTTTCGTAAATTTGCAACTCTGTCTTTACTTGACATAAACATGTTACCTGCCAGTGTTCAAGTGGAATTGACAGAGTGATCTGATTCAGCTAAAAGGAAAATGGGGTCATGTGTCTTCAGGGGAACTTTGACAGGCTCTATCTTCCTAGAGAAACATATCTCCACTTGACAATCACCTCTTGTTTATGCCACCACCTTTTGACAGCACCCACATTTGTGAACAACTATTTTGAAGAATGAAGCACACTAGGGGTTGAGTTAGAAAGGAAACATCTGCTGAGTTCCTGGAGAACTACTGAGAACTGTAGCTGCTTCCATTGAAGCAGATATTGGTATATTAATTTCTCAAATAAGATGACCATTGTCCCACAGGTGGCTTGTTGATATATTAATTTCTCAAATAAGATGACCATTGTCCCACTAGTGGCTTGTTGCCCTCCTTTTTTTTTTTTAACTTTCACAATTAAAAAAATCAAAAGTGAAGTTTTATAACTTAGATGTGTTCACTCTTGTTGTTGTTGTTAGTGGTGGTGGTGGTGGTGCTGGTGCTGGTGGTGGTGGTGGTGGTGGTGGTGGTGGTGGTGGTGCTGGTTTGTGGTTCGTGCTTGGGACCTGCACAAAGATTTCAAAGGCCTCAGATCAGGGCACTGCATAATTATAGGATTATGATGTAGGGATGTTTTTGCTGATCTGGATTTGTTTGGTTTTGTTTGGTTTTATTGGAGACAGGGTTTCTTTTTGTAGTGGAACTCACTCTATAGACCAGGCTGGCCTCAAACTGAGAGATCTGCCTGCTTCTGCCTCCAGGATTAAAGGCATGAACCACCACAGTCAAGTTGGTTTTTGCTTATCTATAGTGGCAATTATTGCAAAACAATTATACACAGACCTATTTCTTGCTCATCAGTTTTTGTTAGGGTCCATGTATTTAATTCTTCCAATGTGGCTCAGAGAAGCTAAATATTGGACACACCTCACCTAGTAAATACAATGTTGTCCATTCACAACAGAAAACAGAAAAGCCAGCCCCAGATCTCCTTTTAAAATGGTGGTGATACAGGCCTGTAATCTCAGAAAATGAGAGGCTGAGGCAAGTTTGAGTTCAGCCTGAACTACATAGCAAGACTCTGTCTCAAAGCATAGAATTCAGTCTGGATGGTGGTACCTTTCCTTAGTCCCAGCACTGGGGAGACAGAAGGAAGAAAAACTCTACGACGTCAACGCCAGGCTGGTATACATAGTGGATTCTGGGTACAGTGGAAAGAGATGTCATGTGACCCTTTAAGCATTTGGTTAAAGAGGCTGAGTTTCTGGGACTCAGCAATGCTTCGCATGGGCACACAGTAGGTATGCAGAGAGTTGTGCTGAGTGAGTCAGTTCTAGACACAATCTGCAACCCACAGTTTCTCACTTGTGCAGGAAAAAAAAAAAAAACACTTTCCTTAATGCTCAATCTGTTACTGATGAACGCCTTCAGTAAAGTACTATATAAAGTAGCCAGGCGATGGTGGTGCACGCCTTTAATCCCAGCACTTGGGAGGCAGAGGCAGGCGGATTTCTGAGTTCGAGGCCAGCCAGGTCTACAGAGTGAGTTCCAGGACAGCCAGAGCTACACAGAGAAACCCTGTCTCGACAACAAAAACAAAAACAAGTACTATATAAAGTATCTGGAAGTGACCCACACCAAAAGGGGACAAAAGGTATCTCCCAAAGTCCAATTGTTTCTGTATCATGAGTGACTGTCCTCCAGGCTGAGCAACCTCCATCCTGGAACGCCACAGATGAGTTTGTTGATAGTTGGCACCTAAGAATGGAGGGACAAAGGAGACACACAATTCTCACCTGAGTATCCAGCTACTCCCTACCATCTGCTGAGCACAACTCTTCCTCGCAGAGCATAGGTGTGGAGTTATGTACAAGGATGTGAGCACTTTCCCCCACAGCTAGCTGCTCCTGAAAAGTCTTCCCCAGTCAGCATGAGGGCTTTCCCATAGCTGCCTAGCCCCATCTCTAGTCTTCCCTGGCATGTGTATACATATGTGTATATGTATGTATAAATTGTCATCCCGGGGCTGGTGAGATGGCTCAGTGGGTAAGAGCACCCGACTGCTCTTCCGAAGGTCCAGAGTTCAAATCCCAGCAACCACATGGTGGCTCACAACCATCCGTAACGAGATCTGGCATCCTCTTCTGGAGTGTCTGAAGACAGCTACAGTGTACTTACATATAATAAATAAATAAATCTTTAAAAAAAAATTGTCATCCCACTCTCAGTCTACAATCAAGGAGTGGCACTATTTGAGAAGGGTTAGAACAATTGGAGGAGTGGCCTTGTTGGAATACATGTGGCCTCATTGAAGGAAATGTGCCACTGGAAATGGGCTTTGAGGTTTCAAAAACTTAGGCCAGGTGCTCTATCTATCTATGTATCTACGTATCATCTATCTCTCTACCTATCATCTATCTATCTATCTATCTATCTATGCTTGAAGTTTAGGATATAGGTCTCAGTTATTGATCCAGCACCATGGTTGCCCCATGCTCCCTGCCATAATGACAATGAATGGACCCTCTGAAACTATAAGCAAGCCCCTAGTGAAATGCTTTCTTTTATAAGAGTTGGCATGGCCATGGTTGTCTCTTCACAGTCATAGAACAGTGGGTGACTAAGATACCACTATCTCCCGGATTAAGACTTTAAGGATAAGCATATGTGTTTTTACAAGACTAGGCAAGCACACACTGTTCTAGAGTAATCATCTTTGCCATCCGGTCTTGGGTGGAGCAGCTAGCTACAATCCACTTCTCTTTTCTTCATCTACCACCAGATTATTCCCAGAACACAGAAGGCAGCTGATACTGTGAAGACTTGTGGAATAAGGAGAATGGGAAAGCCTGAACGACTTGTGAAGAGTCAACAGATCTTGCACTATTTGAAGTGCTGAAGAATATATCCGTGAGTAGAGTGCTTGGCATGCAAGCATGAGGACCCGAGCTGTGTCTCTAGCACTCATATAAAAGGGAACCTAGACACAATGGCATACACTTGTAACCCCAGTACTGGAGAAGCAGACATAATGGATCCTGGGTCTTACTGGCTCCTCAGTTTAGCCTACTAGGTAAGCTCCCTACCATTGAGTGACCCTGTCTCAAAAAAGAGAGGTGGCTTTTCTGAAAATGATACATGAAGTTGTCCTCTAACCCCACACGTATGTACATACATGTCCCTGCACATATGTATGAACACACATGCATCCACATATAAAAATACATACACTTTAAAAGATTTTATAAGATATAAAGTGACTAGAATGTTCTGAAGCTAAGACATACTGGATGATCTCCCACAGGAGGATGCCATCATGATAGCCAGGGATGGTACTGGTAGGCAAGGTCTGCTGTATACCAAGACTCAGAGCCAATGGTTGATATAGTATGGGTACAAGAGAGCTGATATCACATATACTGGGACTCTCACTCTGTGCCCTGACTGGCCAGGAACTTATAATCCAGACTGATTTGAACTTACAAGATCTGCCTGCCTCTGGTTTTGCCTCCCAAGTGCTGGAATTAAAATCATATGCCACCATACCTAGCATGGAAAATTATTTTAAAGATTGTTTTAGTACATTTTCTGTTATTATAACAGGACATCTGAAACTGGATATTTTATAAAGAAAGGAATTTCTAGAGGGGGCAAAGTGCTGTCCTGAACAGGGCAGAAAAGCAAAACAAATAAACAAAAAGAAAAGGTGGGTGGATAGGGTAGAAATCAGCTGGATATCCTATGATAGCTGCCCCCACTCTCATGAGAGAAGCCTCATTGAGCATCCACTCCCCAATGCCCACTTACCCTTCCATCACCATTCCATTGAAGAACTAAGCTTTAAGATGCATTTCAAAAGGGCCACATTACATCATACCACAGCAAATATGGAGAGGAAAACCCCTTTTTGAGGTACACACCCCCAAACTGCCAAAACTTAGGCAGAGCCTCTGTGCTTGCAAGGTACAGAGAAGAAAAATCATCTCAGTGTGGTCTGACCAGAAATGGAAAACAGGCAATCATGTAGACCTCCATACTTAGTCAGGGAGTCAATGGTACCTTGGGAAATCTCTGGTACCATTTTAGCCAAGGTGGGTTTTATTTATAGAATAAAGGAAAAACATCAGACGGCTTGTATCCTGCCTGGTCCAATGTGTTTTGATTACTTAATGTTGGGCAGATGAAGAATGGCGTCAGTTGTGTACACAGAAGTGAAATAGCTCACATAGAATTAATAAGTGTCTACATAGGAAAAATCATTGGCTAGACAAGCCTGACACCCTGATTTCAACCCCTGAAACCCAAGATGAACAATGATAACTGACTCCTGAAAATGTCTTCTGCCTAGCCCACGTGTGCTGTGGCACATAAGTACTGTGTTTACATACACACAGCCTCATCACCATCACCATAATAAATAAACTCTCAAATGTTGCAAGATCCTAATTTATGTTAGCATTTATTTTTCTTTCTCATTAAGCTTAACCTCCCTGGCCCACTTACAAAGCTACAGGATGTATTAGAGTGTGTGTTATAAAAATAGCAAGTTTTGGAGGGCTGGAGAAACGGCTCAGAGGTTAAGTGGTTAAGTGACTCATAACCATTTATAATGAGATCTAGTGCCCTCTTCTGATGTGTAGATATATATGTAGGCAGAACACTGTATACATAGTAAATAAGTAAATCCTTTTCTTTTAAAAAGGAATATTTAAAAAAAAAATGGCCATTTTGGAACACTAAAAATCAAAAGAAAAATATATGCAAATAGAGATAATTTTTCTTATTCTACTCATTGTCTCTATAGTAACTCTTATCAAAAATTGATGTGAGAAAAGCACCGGGGCAGCTGGGGCGCAGGGTCGGCTGACACCCGCCAGCTACCCACAACACCCGCCACAGGATCTTAAAACTTCTGGTGAGTGGAGCACAGTTTCTGCTCCAATCCAATTGCACGCGGGACCTGAGACTGCATTAGTTAGGGAAGCAGAAACCGGCCTGAGTAGGGCCACAGGCCTCATCCGGCAGGATCAGCGCCAGTGTAGCTGGAGCGCAGGGTTGCCTGACACCCGCCAGCTACCCACAACCCCCGCCACAGGATTTTGGGACTGCTGGTGAGTGGAACACAGCTTCTGCTCCAGTCCAATCACGCGGGACCTGAGACTGCTCTGGTTGGGGAGAGAGAAATCCGGCCTACATAGGGCCACAACCCTCTTCCGGTCAGAAAAGCACCGGGGCAGCTGGGGCGCAGGGTCGGCTGACACTCGCCAGCTACCCACATCACCTGCCACAGGATCTTAAGACTTCTGGAGAGTGGAACACAGCTTCTGCTCCAATCCAATTGCACGCGGGACCAGAGACTGCATTAGTTAGGGAAGCAGAAAACCGGCCTGAGTAGGACCACAGTCCTCTTCCGGCTAGACCAGCACCGGGGTACCGTCAGCTACCCACGACCCCCGCCGCAGGATTTAGAGACTGCTGGTGAGTGGAACACAGCTTCTGCTCCAATCTTTAAACAGTGACAACGATAACAACTAACCCCAGAGATTACCAGATGGCGAAAGGTAAACGTAATAATCTTACTAACAGAAACCAAGACCACTCACCATCATCAGAACCCAGCACCCCCACTTCGCCCAGTCCAGGGCACCCCAACACACCGGAAAAGCTAGACACGGATCTAAAAGCATATCTCCTGATGATGGTAGAGGACTTCAAGAAGGACTTTAATAACACACTTAAAGAAATACAGGAGAACACTGCTAAACAGGCAGAAGACACTAAAAAGGAAGCACAAAAATCCCTTAAAGAATTGCAGGAGAACACTGCTAAAGAGTTACAAATCCTTAAAGAAAAACAGGATAACATAATCAAACAGGTAGAAGTCCTTACAGAGAAACAGGAAAACACATCCAAACAGATGATGGAAATGAACAAAACCATACTAGACCTAAAAAGGGAAGTAGACACAATAAAGAAAACCCAAAATGAGGCAACACTGTAGATAGAAACCCTAGGAAAGAAATCTGGAACCATAGATACGAGCATCAGCAACAGAATACAAGAGATGGAAGAGAGAATCTCAGGTGCAGAAGATTCCATAGAGAACATCGGCACAACAATCAAGGAAAATGTAAAATGCAAAAAGATCCTAACTCAAAACATCCAAGAAATACAGGACACAATGAGAAGACCAAACCTACGGATAATAGGAGTGGATGAGAATGAAGATTTTCAACTCAAAGGACCAGCAAACATCTTCAACAAAATTATAGAAGAAAACTTCCCAAATCTAAAGAAAGAGATGCCAATGAACATACAAGAAGCCTACAGAACTCCAAATAGACTGGACCAGAAAAGAAATACCTCCCGACACATTATAATCAGAACAACAAATGCTCTAAATAAAGATAGAATACTAAAAGCAGTAAGAGAAAAAGGCCAAGTAACATATAAAGGCAAGCCTATCAGAATTACACCAGATTTTTCACCAGAGACTATAAAAGCCAGAAGATCCTGGACGGATGTTATACAGACACTAAAAGAACACAAATTCCAGCCCAGGCTACTATACCCAGCCAAACTCTCAATTAACATAGATGGAGAAACCAAAGTATTCCACGACAAAACCAAATTCACACATTATCTCTCCACGAATCCAGCCCTTCAAAGGATAATAACAGAAAAAAACCAATACAAGGACAGGAACCACGCCCTAGAAACAACAAGAAGGTAATCCCTCAACAAACCTAAAAGAAGACAGCCACAAGAACAGAATGCCAACTTTAACAACAAAAATAACAGGAAACAACAATTACTTTTCCTTAATATCTCTTAATATCAATGGACTCAACTACCCGATAAAAAGACATAGACTAACAAACTGGCTACACAAACAAGACCCAACATTTTGCTGCTTACAGGAAACTCATCTCAGAGAAAAGGATAGACACTACCTCAGAATGAAAGGCTGGAAAACAATTTTCCAAGCAAATGGCATGAAGAAACAAGCTGGAGTAGCCATTCTAATATCTGATAAGATTGACTTCCAACCCAAAGTCATTAAAAAAGTCAGGGAGGGACACTTCATACTCATTAAAGGTAAAATCCTCCAAGAGGAACTATCAATCCTGAATATCTATGCTCCAAATACAAAGGCAGCCACATTCATTAAAGAAACTTTAGTAAATCTCAAAGCACACATTGCACCTCATACAATAATAGTGGGAGACTTCAACACACCACTTTCACCAATGGACAGATCATGGAAACAGAAACTAAACAGGGACACAGAGAAACTAAGAGAAATTATGAATCAAATGGATCTGGCAGATATCTACAGAACATTCTATCCTAAAACAAAAGGATATACCTTCTTCTCAGCACCTCATGGTACCTTCTCCAAAATTGACCACATAATTGGTCACAAAACAGGCCTCAACAGATACAAAAATATTGAAATTGTCACATGCATCCTATCAGATCACCATGGACTAAGGCTGATCTTCAATAACAAAATAAATAATAGAAAGCCAACCTTCACGTGGAAACTGAACAACACTCTTCTCAATGATACCTTGGTCAAGGAAGGAATAAAGAAAGAAATTAAGGACTTTTTAGAGTTCAATGAAAATGAAGCCACAACATACCCAAACTTATGGGATGCAATGAAAGCATTTCTAAGAGGAAAACTCATAGCTCTGAGTGCCTCCAAAAGGAAACTAGAGAGAGCACACATTAGCAGCTTGACAACATACCTAAAAGCACTAGAACAAAAGGAAGCAAATTCACCCAAGAGGAGTAGACGGCAGGAAATAATCAAACTCAGGGGTGAAATCAACCAAGTGGAAACAAGAAAAACTATTCAAAGAATCAACCAATCAAGGAGCTGGTTCTTTGAGAAAATCAACAAGATAGATAAACCCTTAGCCAGACTCACTAGAGGGCACAGGGAAAGCATCCTAATTAACAAAATCAGAAATGAAAAAGGAGACATAACAACAGATCCTGAAGACATCCAAAACACCATCAGATCCTTCTACCAAAGGCTATACTCAACAAAACTGGAGAACCTGGATGAAATGGAGAAGTTCCTAGACAGATACCAGGTACCAAAGTTGAATCAAGATCAGGTTAATGATCTAAACAGCCCTATATCCCCCAAAGAAATAGAAGCAGTCATTAATAGTCTCCCAACTACAAAAAGCCCAGGACCAGATGGGTTTAGTGCAGAGTTCTATCAGACCTTCAAAGAAGATCTAATCCCAGTTCTTCACAAACTATTCCACAAAATAGAAACAGAAGGTACTCTACCCAACTCATTCTATGAAGCCACAATTACTCTGATACCTAAACCACAAAAAGACCCAACAAAGATAGAAAACTTCAGACCAATATCCCTTATGAATATTGGTGCAAAAATCCTCAATAAAGTTCTTGCTAACCGAATCCAAGAACACATCAAAACAATCATCCATCCTGACCAAGTAGGTTTCATCCCAGGGATGCAGGGATGGTTCAATATACGCAAATCCATCAACATAATCCAGTATATGAACAAACTCAAAGACAAAAACCACATGGTCATCTCGTTAGATGCGGAAAAAGCATTTGACAAGATCCAACACCCATTCATGATAAAAGTCTTGGAAAGATCAGGAATTCAAGGCCCATACCTAAACATGATAAAAGCAATCTACAGCAAACCAGTAGCCAACATCAAAGTAAATGGTGAGAAGCTTGAAGCAATCCCTCTAAAATCAGGGACTAGACAAGGCTGTCCACTTTCTCCATACCTATTCAACATTGTACTTGAAGTCCTAGCCAGAGCAATTCGACAACAAAAAGAGATCAAAGGTATACAAATTGGAAAAGATGAAGTCAAAATATCACTTTTTGCAGATGATATGATAGTATATATAAGTGACCCTAAAAATTCCACCAGAGAACTCCTAAGCCTGATAAACAGCTTCGGTGAAGTAGCTGGATATAAAATTAACTCAAACAAATCAATGGCCTTTCTCTACACAAAGAATAAACAGGCTGAGAAAGAAATTAGGGAAACAACACCCTTCTCAATAGTCACAAATAATATAAAATATCTTGGCGTGACTCTAACTAAGGAAGTGAAAGATCTGTATAATAAAAACTTCAAGTCTCTGAAGAAAGAAATTATAGAAGATCTCAGAAGATGGAAAGATCTCCCATGCTCATGGATTGGCAGGATCAACATTGTAAAAATGGCTATCTTGCCAAAAGCAATCTACAGATTCAATGCAATCCCCATCAAAATTCCAAATCAATTCTTCAACGAATTAGAAATTGCAATCTGCAAATTCATCTGGAATAACAAAAAACCTAGGATAGCAAAAACTCTTCTCAAGGATAAAAGAACCTCTGGTGGAATCACCATGCCGGACCTAAAGCTTTACTACAGAGCAATTGTGATAAAAACTGCATGGTACTGGTATAGTGACAGACAAATAGACCAATGGAATAGAATTGAAGACCCAGAAATGAACCACACACCTACGGTCACTTGATGTTCGACAAGGGAGCTAAAAACATCCAGTGGAAGAAAGACAGCATTTTCAACATATGGTGCTGGCACAACTGGTTGTTAACATGTAGAAGAATGCGAATCGATCCATTCCTATCTCCTTGTACTAAGGTCAAGTCTAAGTGGGTCAAGGAACTTCACATAAAACCAGAGACACTGAAACTTATAGAGGAGAAAGTGGGGAAAAGCCTTGAAGATATGGGCACAGGGGAAAAATTCCTGAATAGAACAGTAATGGCTTGTGCTGTAAGATCGAGAATTGACAAGTGGGACCTCATGAAACTACAAAGCTTCTGCAAGGCTAAAGACACCATCAATAAGAAAAAAAGACCACCAACAGATTGGGAAAGGATCTTCACCTATCCTAAATCAGATAAGGGACTAATATCCAATATATATAAAGAACTCAAGAAGGTGGACTCCAGAAAGTCAAATAACCCCATTAAAAAATGGGGCTCAGAACTGAACAAAGAATTCTCACCTGAGGAATACCGAATGGCAGAGAAGCACCTGAAAAAATGTTCAACATCCTTAATCATCAGGGAAATGCAACTCAAAACAACCCTGAGATTCCACCTCACACCAGTCAGAATGGCTAAGATCAAAAATTCAGGTGACAGCAGATGCTGGCGAGGATGTGGAGAAAGAGGAACACTCCTCCATTGTTGGTGGGATTGCAAGCTTGTACAACCACTCTGGAAATCAGTCTGGCGGTTCCTCAGAAAATTGGACATAGTACTACCGGAGGATCCAGCAATACCTCTCCTGGGCATATATCCAGAAGATGTCCCAACCGGTAAAAAGGACACATGCTCCACTATGTTCATAGCAGCCCTATTTATAATAGCCAGAAGCTGGAAAGAACCCAGATGTCCCTCAACAGAGGAATGAATACAGAAATTATGGTACATTTACACAATGGAGTACTACTCAGCTATTAAAAAGAATGAATTTATGAAATTCCTAGCCAAATGGATGGACCTGGAGGGCATCATCTTGAGTGAAGTAACACAATCACAAAAGAACTCACACAATATGTATTCACTGATAAGTGGATATTAGCCCAAAACTTAGGATACCCAAGATATGAGATACAATTTGCTAAACGCATGAAACTCAAGAAGAATGAAGACCAAAGTGTGGACACTCTGCACCTTCTTAGAATTGGGAACAAAACACCCAGGGAAGGAGTTACAGAGACAAAGTTCATAGCTGTGATGAAAGGATGGACCATTTAGAGACTGCCGTATCCAGGGATCCATCCCATAATCAGCTTCTAAACGCTGACACCATTGCATACACTAGCAAGATTTTGCTGAAAGGACCCAAATATAGCTGTCTCTTGTGAGATGATGCCGGGGCCTAGCAAACACAGGAGTGGATGTTCACAGTCAGCTATTGGATGTATCACAGGGCTCCCAATGGAGAAGCTAGAGAAAGTACCCAAGGAGCTAAAGGGATCTGCAACCCTATTGTTGGAACAACATGATGTACTAACCAGAACCCCGGAGCTCTTGTCTCTAGCTGCATATGTATCGAAAGATGACCTAGTCGGCCATCAATGGAAAGAGAGGCCCATTGGACTTGCAAACTTTATATGCCCCAATATAGGGGAATGCCAGGGCCAAAAGAATGGGAATGGGTGGGTAGGGAAGTGGGGGGCACTATGGGGGACTTTTGGGATAGCATTGGAAATGTAATTGAGGAAAATATGTAATAAAAATATTAAAAATTAAAAAAAAAAGAAGTGGTGGGTGGGAGGTATCCAGAAGTCGAAAGGGGTACATTTCAGCCAAAGTGGTTTTCATGAAATCTTCCAAAAGCAGTCCCACCTCAGGCATGCCTTCAAACCACAGGCTGCCCCCTTTTTTCCTCTCTCAAGCCATTGTTGCACCCACTGGGCAGTTCTGTACCGTGTATTCTATCTCTACAGAGCTTTTTTCATAAACGTGATATTTTCATAAACGTGATATGTGTGTGGCATTATTAGTCATGTCTAACCCAAATTTCAGATGTAAGTCCATACAAGACAGAAGTAAGAATAGACAAAGCTTCCCAGATCTCTGTTTTCTGACTTCTGCATATTTAATGTGCTGCTCAGGTGGTGGTACAACTAGGATAACAAGAACTTTAAGATAAGATTATCTCATAGACAACTTGAGTTTTTTCCTCATTTAATGTTTGTCTTTCGTATAAAGGGCACCGAACACCTTATCCTCGAATTATCTTAGATCATTTCTTTTTTCTTAAAGGATTCATTTTATGTATATGAGTACTCTCCAGACAGGCCAGAAGAGGGCGTCAGATCTCATTACAGATAGTTATGAGCCACCATGTGGTTGCTGGAAATTGAACTCAGGACCTCTGGAAGAGCAATCAGTGCTCTTAACCGCTGAGCCACCTCTCCAGACCGTTAGATCATTTCCTGTACCACAAAGTTAGCATTATGCTTTGCTCCCCGCTTCATTTCCTTAAATCTTAGTGTATGTTCTGATTAAGCTTTCTTTTGCTGTAGTAAATCACTCTAACCAAAAGCAAAGTTGAGAAGGAAGAGGTTTATTTCGAGTTACAGCTCCTGCACCACAGCTCATCACTAAGGGAAGCCAAGGAAGGAACGGAAGCAGAGACCATGGAGCAATGCAGCTTACTGGCTTGTCTCCGTGGCTTGCTCAGCCTGCTTCCTTACATCACCCAGGACTATTTACCAAAGGTTGGCACCTCCCACAGTGGGCTGACGCCTTCCATATCAGTTACTAATTAAGAAAATGTCCCACAGATTCTCCAACTGAGGTCCTCTCTGCCTAAGTGATTCTGCTTTGCTTCAAGATCTAACACAATGTGTCATGTGTCTAGTATCTAGCAGAAACTCAACTGCAACTTTTGTTGCATACACATCTGCCAATGGTTAAGGTAGAGGATGCCACAAGTTTGTGGTCGGCCTGATCTACATATGGAATTCCAGGCCAGGCAGAGCTACATAGAAAGACCCTCAGAAAACACCAAAAACAAAAAATAATAAACAAATAAATATCTGCCCATTAAAAAAAAAAAAAAGACAGGCCACATAGCTCAGGGGAAGCACCTGCCTAGCTTGTTGGAGATTCGAGCCCCAGCACTGTATATGTACCCATACACACATGAGCACACAGACACATAGACAGTCAGATAAGCACATACACACAGGCACACGCACACACACACATGTACACAGGTGAACAATGCTTATTCCACAAGCTCAAAATATTTAAAATAGTCTATTTATATCATCTTTAATGAGTTGAACAGAATTGCATTGCATACACATCTTGGATTTTTCTAAAATTAAAATGAGTGTGGTGTGTGTGAGGAGGTGTGTATACATACACATTTGCGAGCATGTATGTAGAATGAATTCATAAATTTCCTAGGCTATAGGAAGTAGATTTTACTTCTTACCAATGTACTTCTTACCAATTTTCTTATCAAGGGGCAATCGCAATTTATATTCTCAATAACACTGAGTATATTTTTACCCAACATGTGTGTGACCATTCATCTTAGAGTAATCAGAAAAGGTTAGAATCAAGGCCAGAAGACGGCAGCTGGATTTCTTAAAGAGATCAACTACACAATTTTCTCCTTCCTCTGTGAATTAATATAGATTGGTGGATAATTTGTTTTTAACACATGTGTTTGGATGTTTTAAAAGACTGCCCCAATTAACTGAAGAGATATTTTTACTGTACTTCCTTTTAAAGAAGAACATCATGTGTCAGCCCACAGAAGAGTTACATGGACCAAGTCTGGAAAAATCTAGGCAGATGTTTATGTGTAAGCATTGCAAGCATCCAGGAGATGGCAGTATAATGATGTTTTTCAAAATGTTGGCTCTAAAGAGGGGGGAAATTCTTAGGAAAATCCAATCTATAAATTGTTCATTCTCTTTCTCTCTCTCTCTCTCTCTCTCTCTCTCTCTCTCTCTCTCTCTCTCTCTCTCTCTCTCTCTCTCTCTCTCTCTCTCTCTCTCTCTCTCTCTCTCTCTCTCTCTCTCTCTCTCTCTCTCTCTCTCTCTCTCTCTCTCTCTCTCTCTCTCTCTCGTATCACACTATGTAGCCTAGATTGGCGTCAAACTCACCATGTCCAGATTTCAAATTCTAGTTCTTCCCGCCTCTGACTCAGATTTCAGCACCATATCCCTCCGTGTCTGGTAAGACTTAAATTACTTTTGAAACTGTATTCAAATGTGAGATGCCAGGAGGAGAAATAAAAGCATGAACTGAAGGCAGGGGTGGGAGGTACACCCGTGTTGAAGATTCTACAAGAGTGGTTGACTTAGTTAGAACCGAGTGATTGTATGTGGAGAGTCAGGATGCTATGTTCTGAGTCCAGGTTATCTGGAGCTGCCTGTATTCCCTGTATATCCTTTATCCCCCATCTTCCTGTCTCTTCCCTTGCCCAGTTGTCCACCTCCATGTCCTACCTAGCAGACATTTGTGTGACTATTGTTTTGAAATGTTCAAATAAGACCGAATACCTGTCAATCCAAAGTCTGGAAACATTATCAGATGTTCCTATAGTCTCTAACAGAGATTTCCCAGAGGTAACCCACATACCTGATATTCCAACTAATGTATTTTTTAAGACTTATTTATTTATATGAGTGCTCTATTTGCATGTTTGCCTGCACACCAAAAGAGGGCATCAGATCCCAATTTAGATGGTTGTCAGCCACCATGTGATTGCTGGGACTTGAACTCAGGACCTCTGGAAAGACAGACAATACTCTTAAATGCTGGGCCATCTCTCCAGCCCCAAGCCAACATATTTTTTAAGTTCTTCGTTTATTATTTTCTTTTCTTCTGTTACAAAATGTCACAAAACTGCTAATAAGTTGGAACATGGTATTAAGTGTAACTTAAATCCATGTTCCAGGGTCATCATCATGGATGATTAATTCCAGAATAAATGATCTCATTCCCTTTAAGATAAATTAGCAACAAGCATAATTTTTCTTTAAAAAATATTTATCTTTAATCTTCTTTTACAGTCCAGTCATTATCCCCCTCCTAGTCCTCCCCCAACAGTTCCTCCTACCATTCCTCCTCCCCCTTGTCTCCAAGAGGATGTCCCCATCCCCCTACCCCACCCCCTAATCCCACTCCACCCTGCCATGTTTCTCCACTCCCAGGGGGTTCAAGTCTCTAGAGGGTTAGGTACATCTTCTCTCATTGAAGCCAGACCAGATAGTCTGCTGTACATGTGTCGAGGGTCTCAGACCAGCCCTTGTGTGCTGCCTGGTTGGTGGCTCAGTGTCGGAGAGATCTCAGGGGTTCAGGTTAGTTGAGACAGATAGTCTTCCTATGGTGTTGCCCACCTCCTCAGCTTCTTCCAGCCTTTCCCTAATTCAACCACAGGGGTTCCAGACTACAGCCCATTGGTTGGGTGTAAGAATCTGCAACTGTCTCAGTAGGCTGCTAGTTGAGCCTCTCATCGGACAGTCATGCTAGGCTCCTGTCTGTAAGCACACCACTGCATCAGTAATTGTTTTAAAAGTCAAGTGGTAGAATACTGTCTTAGTCAGGGTTTCTATTCCTGCACAAACATCATGACCAAGAAGCAAGTTGGGGAGGAAAGGGTTTATTCAGTTTACACTTCCACATTGCTGTTGATCACCAAAGGATGCCAGGACTGGAACTCAGCCAGGTCAGGAAGCAGGAGCTGATGCAGAGGCCATGGAGGGATGTTCTTTACTGGCTTGCTTCCCCTGGCTTGCTCAGCCCGCTCTCTTATAGAACCCAAGACCAGCCCAGAGATGGTCCCACCCACAAGGGGCCTTTTCCCCTTGATCACTATTTCAGGAAATGCCTTACAGTTGGATCTCATGGAGGCATTTCCTCAACTGAAGCTCCTTTTTCTGTATTAACTCCAGTTGTGTCAAGTTGACACAAAAACAGCCAGTACAAACACAGCCCACAGAATCAACTGACTCAAGTGGGCTCACAGAGATCAGGGAGCATGTATGGGTTGGATCTAGGTTCTCTGTATATATGTAGTGGTTGTGTAGCTCAGTGTTCTTGTGAGATCCCTAAGAGTTGGAGCAGGGGCTGTTTCTGACTCTTGCCTTCCTTTTTACCCTTTTCCTCCTATTGGGTTGCCTTGTCCAGTCTTCATGTGAGAATATGAGCCTTCTCTTATTGTAACCCCTTTATGCCATTTTTTGTTGATGTCCCTAGAAAGCCTGCTCTCTTCTGATGGGAGGCAAAGCAGGGGATGGATCCCAGGGAAAGAGGAGGTGGGAGGGGAGAGAGAGAGGGGATAGGGAAAATTGACTTCGGGATGTTATATCTGAGAGAAAAATAAATAAAAAGGAAAAAGCCAAGTTGTTAAAAAATATCTGTGCAGAATTAATATAAAATGACATACTGGAAAATTACAGTTGGATACTCACAGTGTCTAGAAATTCTACATTTGATCTTAGCCAAAAGGCCTAGAGGTGATGTGTCCAGAATTCTAAATGGCATGAAATGTGAACCTGAAACCTAATCTCTGAATAAGACTGACGAGGAGAAGCTCACGGGCCCAGTCATGCGCAGACAGGAAGGGGAAGCATCTAAGACACTAGCGTGCTTCCCTGAGGGGAGAAGGGCTCTGCATTTGAAGCCTAATTTGAATAAAGCAACTATGAGCTTATTTGGTGGCAATTGAGAAAGGCAAAACATACTTAATAATTCATTAGGTGGCATCAAGAAACAATTGTTCATTTTTACAATGTTACAGGGTTACAATGATATTCTGGTTATACTTTGAAACCCTTCTTAGAGATGTCTACTGAAATATTTATGGGTGAAATAACTGGGGAGTAGGCCATGGCTGTGAGACAGAAAAGAAGATGGCACCCTATCAGGGAGTTAGACAACACAGCGTGGGCCTGGAGCATTTTTAACATCATAAAAAGAAACAGACTCCTTTCTGGCCTGCCCACCAGTCATGAAATGGCGTGGCAGTGCACAGTACATTCAAATTAACTATGTGATCCATTGCCACAGAGCCCACAGCCCCCTAGAGACCAACATTGACCAATCAGGACTGCCCTGAATTGCATAGTAGAATTTATTGCTAGGAACACCAATCGTAGAGGACAGCTTTCAAACAAAATCGCCATGATCGGTTACCGCCTTAGCCCACTGCTTTCTTGCAGTACACAAAACAAAACCACATGTTGCCTTTTTCTCCTCTGGTCTTACATGGGTGAATTTTTCACTACCCACCTGTGGGGAAAGTGGCTGGTGCCACCAGACAGAAGAACTTGTAAGGCTGGGGGATCTCAGAATTGAGAACAGCAGGCATGGGGGGCAGTTCCCTGCCAAGCTCCCCTTGTTCTGGACCGTGTAGCCATGACACCCCACTAAGAGGGTCACACAAGAAAACACCTGAAGTCCTTCCCCATGCAAACCGAACATCCCTAACATCTCAGACTGAGCCAAGGGAAGCATTTACCTTCGAATCCCACCCTATCTATGTGCAATAAAGCACAGAAGTTATCTCACTGAGAATCGTCTGAGAGTGGCTGTTTTATTGAACTGTAACACTCTGAGGAAGTTTTCTCTCCTGAAACACTCATCACTAAACCTGGGATCTACCCAGCAGGCTGGGGACGCTGCTGAGGCTCCCAGCTGACTGCAGCTACATGTTGTCTTTCGCTATCAATCACTGAACCCGCTCAGGTTCTCAGCTGCTTACTGCAGCTTGCCACCACTGCTGCTATGGGCTTTAGCACTGCTACGGGCTTCCCTTAGGAGAGCTATAACACTTTGGCCTTTCTGACTAGACCAGAGCCCCAGAGAACTTTCGTTCCAGCCAGGCTAGAGATCCTCGGAATTTATTGACTCTGGTCCCTCCAAGAAGGACACCTGAAGACCCCTATCACGGACTACATTCTGCCTTCCCTGAACAGCTGTAACAACCCCAGTGGCAAGGGAGACAGGTGGCCTGACACTCACCAATTCTGTGCCACAAAACTTTGGATTTACTAAGAAAGAAAGAAAGAAAGAAAGAAAGAAAGAAAGAAAGAAAGAAAGAAAGAAAGAAAGAAAGAAAGAAAGAAAGAAAGAAGAAGGAAGGAAGGAAGGAAGGAAGGAAGGAAGGAAGGAAGGAAGGAAGGAAGGAAGGAAGGAAGGAAAGGAAAGGAAGGAAGGAAGAGAAAGGAAAGGAAAAGAAAGAAAAGAAAAATATGGGGACTGGAAAAATAGTTTCAAAGTTTACTAGCACTGGCTGCTTTTCCAGAGGACCCTACCCACATATAGGCTCATAGGGACCACCTTGAGTACAGCATGCATATAGCACACAGACATACATGCAACCTAAATGTTGGGAGCGACCCTGTTTGAATATTCACTGCCTTGTCAGCCAAAAGTGCTTACTTACAAAGTCTGTGTAAAGTAGTAGCCCAGCTGAGTACAAATAGACATAGATGCTGAAGTCAGCGGAGAACAAATAGCTATACATCTTGTGGATAGGTGCCTAATAACCCTTTCTGTTCTGATCTTTCTGCTGAACTGTTTACCCAGTCAATATCCTGTTCCTGGGAACAGGTGCATTACCCAGAGACGAAGCGACCCCCTCCACCCCCTTCCTGCTCCTACGAGTATATAACCTGTGTGGGAAAAATAAAATTCGTCACCTTGAACAGAACCTTGTCTTGTTGTCCGTATTTTGTGTTTCTTTGTCCCCCATTCTCTTCTAGGTGGCCCCTCAAGTCCCTGTTCGACTGTCCCGCGGGTCAGAAGAGCTAAACACCTATACACATAAACGTTCTATTAAAAAAAAGAAAAAGAAAAACATTTGCCTGATGAGTAAGGGTGTTGAACATTTCTTTAGGTGCTTCTCAGTCATTTGGTATTCCTCAGTTGAGAATTCTTTGTTTAACTCTGTACCCCATTTTAATAGGGTTATTTGGTTTTCTGGAGTCCAACTTCTTGAGTTCTTTACATATATTGGATATTAGCCTCCTATCAGATTTAGGATTGGTAAAGATCTTTTCCCAATCTGTTGGTTGCCATTTTGTCTTATTGACAGCGTCCTTTGCTTTACAGAAACTTCAAGGCTTTCCCCCACTTTTTCCTCTATAAGTTTCAATGTCTCTGGTTTTATGTGGAGGTCCTTGATCCACTTAGACTTGAGCTTTGTACAAGGAGATAAGAATGGATCGATTTGGGGCTGGTGAGATGGCTCAGTGGGTAAGAGCACCCGACTGCTCTTCCGAAGGTCCGGAGTTCAAATCCCAGCAACCACATGGTGGCTCACAACCATCCATAACGAGATCTGACTCCCTCTTCTGGAGTGTCTGAAGACAGCTACAGTGTACTTACATATAATAAATTAATTAATTAATTAATTTTAAAAAAAGAATGGATCAATTTGCATTCCTCTACATTATAACTGCCAGTTGTGCCAGCACCATTTGTTGAAAACGATGTCTTCTTTCCACTGGATGGTTTCAGCTCCTTTGTCAAAGATCAAGTGACCATAGGTGTGTGGGTTCATTTCTGGGTCTTCAATTCTATTCCATTGATCTACCTGTTTGTCGCTATACCAGTGCCATGCAGTTATCACGATTGCTCTGTAGTATAGCTTGAGGTCAGGCATGATGATTCCACCAGAGAGAGGTTCTTTTATTGTTGAGAATAGTTTTGGCTATCCTAGGTTTTTTATTATTCCAGATGAATTTGCAAATTGCCCTTTCTAACTCAGTGAAAAATTGAGTTGGAATTTTGATTGGGATTACATTGAATCTGTAGATTGCTTTCATCAGGATAGCCATTTTAACTACATTAATCCTGCCAATCCATGAGCATGGGAGATCTTTCCATCTTCTGAGATCTTCTTCAATTTCTTTCTTCAGAGACTTGAAGTTCTTATCATACAGATCTTTCACTTCCTTAGAGTCACACCAAGGTATTTTTTATTATTTGTGACTATTGTGAAGAGTGTTGTTTCCCTAATTTCATTCTCAGCCTGTTTATCCTTTGTGTAGAGAAAGGCCACTGATTTCTTTGAGCTAATTTTATATCCAGCTACTTCATGGCAAATCAAAACAACCCTAAGATTCCACCTCACACCAGTCAGAATGGCTAAGATCAAAAACTCAGGTGACAGCAGATGCTGGAGAGGATGTGGAGAAAGAGGAACACTCCTCCTTTGCTGTTGGGACTGCAAGCTGGTACACCACTCTGGAAATCAGTTTGATGGTTCCTCGGAAAATTGGACATAGTTCTACTGGAAGAACCAGCAATACCACTCCTGGGCATATACCCAGAAGATGTTCCAACCAGTAAGAAGGACACATGCTCCACTATGTTCATAGCAGCCTTATTTATAATAGCCAGAAGCTGGAAAGAACCCAGATGCCCCTCAACAGAGGAATGGATACAGAAAATGTGGTACATTTACACAATTGAGTACTACTCAGCTATTAAAAACCATGGATTTATGAAATTCTTAGACAAATGGATGAATCTGGAGGATATCATCCTGAGTGAGGTAACCAATCACAAAAGAACACACATGACATTCACTCAATGATAAGTAGGTATTAGCCCAGAAGCTCATAATACCCAAGATACAATTTGCAAAACACATGAAACTCAAGAAGAAGGAAAATCAAAGTGTGGATACTTCGATCCTTCTTAGAAGGGGGAACAAAATACCCATGGAAGGAGTTACAGAGACAAAGTATAGAGCAGAGCAGAGACTGAAGGAATGATCATCCAGAGACTGTCCACCTGGGGATCCATCCCATAAACAACCACCAAACTCAGACACTATTGCACATACCAACAAGAGCTTGCTGACAGGAGCCTGATATAGCTGTCTCCTGTGAGGCTCTGCCAGTGCCTGACTAATACAGAAGTGGATGCTCACAGTCATCCATTAGATGGAGCACAAAGTCCCCAATGAAGGAGCTAGAGAAAGTACCCAAGGAGCTGAAGGGGTTTGCAGCCCCCTAGGAGGAACAATAATATGAACTAGCCAGTAACCCCAGAGCTCCCTGGAACTAAACCACCAATCAAAGAAAACACATGGTGGGACTCATGACTTTAGCTGCATATGTAGCAGAGGATGGCCTAGTTGGTGATCAGTGGGAAGAGAGGCCCTTGGTCCTGTGAATGTTCTATGCCCCAGTATTGGGGAATGCCTGAGCCAGGAAGAGGGAATGGGTGGGTTGGGTAGCAGGGGGAGTGGGGAGAGGATATCGGATTTTCAGAGGGGAAACTAGAAAGGGGGATAACAAAAAAAGGGATAACATTTGAAATGTAAATAAAGAAAATATCTAATAAAAAAAAAGAAAGATAAAGCTTTACAGAGAGAGAGATCCATGGCCCTATTTAGACAGTCTCGTTTTAAGTCAGCTTGACAAAAGCCAGAGTCATTTGGAAAAAATTTAAACAGGACAAAAATGTCCCCATCTTGTGTCAGCTGGAGCCATCTTTGGTGTCTAATCCCTGCCCTGAAGAGTACTGTTGGAAATCACCCAACCCTGTTCTAGAAACTCAGAGTCAAAATGCTCCCCCAGCTAACTGTATGATCTTGGCTTCTGTTAAACTGCTTGCTTGCTTGCTTCTTCCAATAGTTGCCAATCAGGATATTGTTTTCTTCGTCCTTTATCTTTAAAAGATAAAGAAAAAAGAAAAAAGAAAAACTTCCTATATGCATTTGAGACTGCTCTGTGAGAAATGCTTTTCTCCACATAGGTGTCAGCAGGTTCAATACAGACTCTTAATTTGAACTCTGGTTGTGCTGAGTGGTATTTGGGTCTTTACCCCGCAACAAGAGAGACTTTCAATTGAGAAACTATCTTCACCAGATTATCTGTAGACATGCCTGCACTGTATTTTTTTTTTTTTGATTGGCCACTGATATGGGAGGACCCAGCTCACTGTGTGCAGTGCCATCCTAGGGAACTATAAGGAAACAGGCTGAGCAAGCCATGAGGACCAAGTCAGTAAGCAATGTCCCTCCAAGGCTTCTGCATCACTGCCTTCCTTCGTTGATAAATTGATGCAGAAGTGGAAGTGAAATAAACCCTTTCTCCCAAGTTCTTTATGGCCTTGCATTTTAGAAGCCCTAAGACAGCTCAAGCTGGCCTAGACCTCCAATTTTCCTGTCTTTGCTTCCCTGGTGCTGAGATCACATGTCTATGTCAAAATGCCCAGTGTAGGATTTCCATGTCTTTTTGTTTCATCTATTGATTGATTGATTGATTGATTGATTGATTGATTGATTGTAAGGTATAAAGATCTTCACTTCATAACAAAAAGCTCTGGAGACTCAAAAAAGTAAGTGAGGCAGTTTTATTTACAATCTTGTACAGTCTGGTGCCAAGTCAGAGAAAAGCAGGAGGCAGACTGAGCACAGATAACAGTTTTATACCCCAGAACCGGGGTCTCGCCATCCTTACCACACTGGCCGAGTGTCCTGGGGTCTGGTGTTTTCAGGTCATCTGCCACTGACATTTGTCTGTTTCTCAACCCCACATGATGTGTGGCTTAATTTACATGTTTTATATCCTGCTTATTTTAGGGATTCTCAGGACCATAAACTTTATGTCCAAAAGTCATCAGGGAAGCTTGACTCAGTCATTTTCTTCTCTAAACTTTCGAGTTTGGGGTGGGGGTAGCTAGACTAGCCAAGGCCATCAGGGCCCAGACGTAAGTGAGCTGGCTTAGGCTGAGAATGGACCATTTTATTTTATTTCTTACATGTGTCATTCTAAAAGACAGAATTCACAAACAAAATTAAATACTAATATTGTCCACTATTTCTTTTTTCATCTTTACAATAATCGTGAGAGATTAACTACTCTGAAAACAATATTATTTAACACATGTACAAATACACTAGTGTGATATTAGACTATTCTCAGATGATTGATTCCTTTCTAGAGTTCAGTTACTATCCATGGCTAATATGATTCCTTTCTAGACTTCAGTTACTATCCATGGCTAATATGATTTCTTTCTTTGAGACTTTGACAGCCTTTTTTTTTTCCTGACTGACTCCTTGGAACTATTTTACTATTTAAAATTAGCTTTATAGGGATGGGTCACATGGCTCAGCAGGGAAAACTTGTAACACATAAAGGTGAAAGGAGAGAACAGTCTCTATAAAGTTGTCTGCTGGCCTCCACATACACGTGGCATGCACAAGCACTCACACACACACACACACACACACACACACACACACAATACCCACACACAATAATAAAATTAAATTTTAAGTCAAAAAATTAAAGTCATAAGTTCAAAAATGGGACACTTAGTCCAATTTATAAATCTTACTTTATTTCTAAATGAGGCAAATTTTTAAATCTAACTTAAGGTGGCTTGTTTTTGTTTTCTGAGACTTGGTCTCACTATGTGCTGCTGGCTTGAACCTCAATTCCCCTTCCTCAGTCTCTTATATGTAAGGTCACAGGTGTGTACCAACATGTTCGGCTAATGTAGCCTTTTATTGATACTTGGTGACACTTAAAAACTTAAAGAAGCTCTGGTTAACTATCTGAATCAAATACATTCTTTTTAACACAGCTAACTAGCAGAAGTTATCCAAATGTTCAGAACAACAGGAGTCTACAAAAATTATAACCCTCTCAATCATAAGCTCTCTCAAACATTACTTATACCCTTTATAAATTCCTCTCAATCTTTTCAACTAACTCTAAAATTAAAAACTCACTAACACATTTCTGATTTCAAACCATTAGACTAGTAGAATAGCAGGACCTCTAATGAGGTAAATTTTCTTAGCTATTATATAAAGAATGAAAGATACACAAATCAGTAATCAGTACCAAGGTTAATGTAAAAGTATGTTTTATTGAACACTCATTATTTCCGTGTTTAAGGGCTAAATGAGATAGTCATATCAGGCATGACTACTGTGGCTGTTAGCAGAAGCAAGCTGATTTAACTGTACCAATGGTGCAGGCTGTCTATCTGCTCAGTGCCTGATAATAAACCCAAACCAAGGCACCTCTGAAGCTGCTTTTCTTCAACACTGAGATAAGCTGAGCTCCATATTTTCATCATTTTACAGTCACACAGACTCCACTCCCTGGGTTCAAGCCCCACACCATCGGATATCGAGGGCTGGGCTCAGTGAGTTCATGTATCCTTAGATCCTGTTCTTTCCTCATCTTGCACTTATGATTTGGCAGCTTCATATATGTATACAATGATCATATCCATCCTCAGCTATTCTCTCTTCCTGCTCAGCCTGACCCCCACCCACTCCTTCCTGCTCCTTAGGAGGGTTAGTCGTTGCTTTGGTTTGGGTAACCCACTGAGTGTAATTAATGATGTCTTCTGGAATACTGACTGAACTCTTCGGTTTGATGCTAGATCCAAACCAGACAGGGTCTCATTATATACTCTGGCTGATCTAGAACTGGCTATGCCATTGTTTTGTAGACCAGATTGACCTCGAACACACAGAGATCTGCCTGCTTCTCCTGAATTGGGATGACACAGCCCTCATGCTAAACCCTGTAGGTGTGTGCCACCTTGCCCAGCCAGACCCTACTGTTAACTGCTTCCACAGTTCCCACACTTAGAAACTCTGCTATGCACTTAAGACTTTGCATATTTTTTTGTTTGGCTATTTTTATCAGTCTTCCACTGAAACTTTTCTTCAGACTGTTATATGAGAAGAATAACTTAAGCAAAGATCATACTTCCTAGATCTCTAGAGTATGTTCTTTAACGTCTCCCTGCTCTTGGGTGGAAGGCCTTGGCCTGTGAAGGCTTAGTCTGAGATGCTTTAGGCTGAGTGGGTCTTGGTTGAAAAGGCTTCGATTGGGACTGATGGGGTTTATGTGCCTTAAGCTGAGTAGATTGGGATAGGGAGGGCTTAACTTGGGAGGACTGTGGATGAGTGGGCTTAGCATGAGAGGGATTCTGATGAGAGGGCTTAGCATGGGAAGGATGTGGATGATGGGAGTTAGCTTGAGAGTGAGTGGGTTTAGCTTGGGAGGCCTGGGAGTGAGTGGGTTTAGCTTGGGAGGCCTGGGAGTGAGTGGGTTTAGCTTGGGAGGCCTGGGAGTGAGTGGGTTTAGCTTGGGAGGCCTGGGAGTGAGTGGGTTTAGCTTGGGAGGCCTGGGAGTGAGTGGGTTTAGCTTGGGAAGGCTGCCCCTGAGTAGGGTTTGCATGAGAGGGATTCAGATGAGGGGGTTTAGCTTGGGAGGGACGGGAATGAGAGGGTTTTTTCTGAGAAGGCACAGGTTGAAAGGGCTGAGGCTGGAAGTGTTTGCTCTGGAATTTGGGTTGATGGGAACTGGACTGGGAGGTAGATGAAAGTTTACTCCCAGATGTAGATTGAGACCCTGGTTTGAAAGCTAAGTCTGCAGGCCTTCCCTGTGTTGTTTGTTGGGCTCCTTGATGAGAAACTGGCATTATCCGTTCTTGAACGGCTCCTGCTGGCTGACAGGGCTGAGGGTGAGGATATTTAATATGGGGCAGTGTCCTTATAGACTTTCCAGCTGCTTTAGTCAGCTGCGGCCCCTGGGCACAGGCTTTCTCAGGTTGTGGCTTCCCTGCGGCTCTCTTTGCTTGTGAGCCAAGAGTACGTCTGTGACCTACTCGAGAGACCACTGTCTCAGACCTCTCAAGAGTTCTGGACATCTGCCTGCTCTTAGGATGGGTCTGTACATGAGAAGTCTGTCTCTGTGATCTCCCAAATGGTCCATTCGGGTGATACTGCTGAGGAGTTGCTGAACATCTTGTGAATCTTCCCCTTGAATAACATCTCCAGGGTGGGAAGTATTTAATACCAAAGTTTTGACCTCTGCTGTGAACACCTGTATTCTGATGGGGGAATGGAAAGAACCACTTAGCCTTCTGCTGTGATCTAAAGTGGGAGCTTATAGCCCAGGGGGCTCTCAAAGGAACACGGTAAAAGTTACTTCCAGCCTTAATGGGCAAGGGCCATGCATGTGCTGGATAAGGCATGAATACTGGAGTCTGATGGAAGATTAGAGCATTCTGGCTATCCTCACATTGAGTTCCAGGCTCTCTGAGTGGCTTCTGAGTTCGGCTTTCAGATGGGCTTTTTGTCTGACTCCGTGCTTGGTAGTCCTCACCTTCAATTGTTCTGGGGGAAACTTGAGTATCTTGAATAACTTCAAAGTCTTGGTCTACCTGAATCCCCAGCTCCCTGGCCAGACAGGCCATATCTTCAAGGGACACACATTTGAGTGGAGACGACATTACTTCCTGGAGGGCAGCTTGAAGGGCCTCCATAGCTCTCCTTCTATCCCCAGCTTCCTCTACTTCCCAAAACAGTAGCTGTGATGGCTTCAGTTTTAGGATCTCTTGGAAAATCTGAGCGTCTTCACTCTCCTTGGCCTGGGGACTGAGGATGAAGTAGCACCTTTCAATGACGTCTTCTCCTAAAAACATCAGCAAGGCCCACTCCTTCTCACCGAGGCAGTCTGTGAGAAAGAACACAGCGGAGGAAACTTCTACCAGAAACCCAAATTGCACCCAAAAGCTTTCTAGATCGCCACGAAGGTTGGCCACAGCAACAGGTTTCTGGAAAACGTGTGTGCTCGTTGTTAGCTCCACATTGTCGGGAAAGTGCCACATCACTTCCACCAGGCCATCAGAAATTTGCCGAGGCAGCACAGGAACCGACAGGTCCCGATGGAGGAAAAACGTGTGTGGTTTCTGTTGAGAGGAGCTGAGCAGGGTGTTCAGAATTCTGGACTTGGAGAAGCTACAGTGTCCCAGTCGCACAAAAGAGATGACAGGCATCTTCATGAGACTCAGAGACGCACCTGTTTCCCTGGGGGGCCCGCCTGAGGACTGGGTTGTGTGCTGCTTTAAGTCCTTCATGGCCCCCATCATTAAGATGCTTTTGTTGTTCTCTGCATCTGGCAGTAGCAGGGGAAGAGCAAACCAGCACTGGTACATATTTGACATGACTTCACGTTGCAAAGAGCTGTCTGCGCAAAGCATGCAGGCGCAGAGGACATCCAGGGGATTGATGGTTTGTGCGTCTCCAATTCCTAACTTCTCCATTCCAGCCAGCAGCAGTTCTTTGTTCTCTTCATCCACCATCTTGTGCCTAAGGGTAAAATCTCTGGCTGTCAAGTCTAAAGCCTGAACCTTCATCAGGAAATTCCAAGCTAAGTCCCCTGGGGTCTCGGGCGTCCACTCACGTCCTCGGTCTGTGGAAAACTGCTTCACAGAATCTGGGAGAAGCTTCCTGCTTCTATCCATGTTCAAACAGGACAGGACATGCTGAAATACTCTTTTTCTCTCTGTAAAGCACAAAGGACTCATTATTGCCTCGTTCCCTTCCCTTAAGAATCCATAATTGACAATTCATTGCATAGCATAAGGTGTAAGACTCTGTCTTGGGACACAGCTTCTTTGGGACAGTGCTTACTTACCTAAAGTATATGAAGCCATGTGTTTGATCTCCAGCACTTCAGAAAAACAAACAAACAAACAAACAGAAACAGGAGTGATAGCATGGGCCAATAATCCCAGTGCTTGGGAAATGGAAGCAGAGGTATCTTGGAGATCAAAGGCATTCTTGGCTGCAGTCAGTGTGGGGCCAGCCTGGGCTACATAAGACCCTGGCTCAAAGGGGACAAAAAGGGGGGCTCTTGAGTCATGTTTGCCAGAGACCACTCCTGTTCTGTGGAATCCACTCTATATTTTTACTCTCATCTAAAGAATCTTTTTATGTTTGGTGTGGTGCGTGTGCGTGTGGGCGTGCATGCCGTGGCGTGCGTGTGACAGTCAAAGAACAACACTCAAGAGTTGGTTCACTCCAAGTCAGCTTGCCTACTCTACTTTCATTTTTAGCAAATCTATACTTAAAGTACTCAAAAAAAAAAAAAAAAAGGTTGCACACATAGGTGTCTCTTTGTCAGAATGGTGCTGAATGGACCAGACCAGGCATCTCGAGACCCTAACTGTACACTGTAAGCTCCTTACTAATGATCTCCACTTCCATGCTTAAAACTAAAAATTGCAGACGGGCTTGGTGGCGCACGCCTTTAAACCCAGCACTTGGGAGGCAGAGGCAGGCAGATTTCTGAGTTCGAGGCCAGCCTGGTCTACAAAGTGAGTTCCAGGACAGCCAGGGCTATACAGAGAGACCCTGTCTCGAAAAAAGAAAAAAAACAAAAACAAACAAACAAACAAACAAACAAAAAACCTAAAAATTGCAAAACCCAATTTCTTTCTGGTTACAAAGCCGCTAAAATTACCAAGGTGCCTTAAGCTGAAACAGAAGGTAACGTCAAAGTGGCTACTGACTAGAGATGTAGATTGGGAGGTAAGATGCTTGTCTGGCATGCACACAATATCATCACTAGCACGAAATAAAACCATCAACAGTGAATCGTGCCTGCAATCCTAGAACTTCAGAGGTGAAGGCTGGAAGATCAGAAGCTCAAAGTCATCCTCAGGCTCATGATGGCTTCAAGGCTACCCTGGACGTCAGGGGACTCTGTCTCTGGGTCTGAAGGCCACTGCATAGGAAGGTGTTCATGGCTGGGACTAGTCCATATGTGACTAGTAAGTGCTTAGCACTTAAAAGAACATCCCTTCGATGCTTTCCAATACACAGAGAACATTGTGGAAGAAGGGACAGATGGAGACAAGGGCCTTGAGAACACTGTCTGCTATTGAACTCATGTCATTGTGCTCATGAACTCAGAGCCATCTGAACAGAAACGTGCCTGTTGGCGCTGTCAGTGGTGGTTGTGGGAAGCTACTGGCAGTCGGTGGCTGCTAGGAGGCAAGTCTTCAGTATAACACCAGTGAGCTGCCCATGTTCCAATGTTTAATGCACACTAGTGCCCTAAAGGTGACCCTGGACAACTCAATGGGTCACAAAACCAGAGGACCTGATAGTGGGCAGGAGGCTTGTTGGGTACAGGAGGGGCTTGGGGGTATGTAATAATAGAAGGTGAGGAATGTGGCCAGAATACATAATCGTATACACATAAATGAAATTGTCAATGAACAGATTAATTAAAAACAGAAAAAAAAAATGGACTGAAGAGATGGCTCAGCAGTTAAGAGCACTGACTGCTCTTCCAGAGGTCCTGAGTTCAATTCCCAGCAACCACATGGTGGCTCACAACCATCTACAATGGGGTCTGATGCTTTCTTTTGGTGTGCCTAAAGAGAGCAATGGTGTACTCATATACATAGCATTAGAACTCATGTACAAAAAATAAATAAATACATCTTTAAAAAATAACAGAAATAAATGAGTAAGGTAACCCCTACTGCACAATGGGAAGCGACTATAGAAATCACTAGGCCAATAATCCATGTTTATTTCTGCTCATATGGACAGCTTCCATATGCAAGATTAGGGATCTGTTGTTCAAGAAACTGCAGATCAAAAACGTTTGGGAAAATATGTTTATTCTGAACACATTGACTGACTTTTTTCAGGGAAATAGTTCTATCTCCCTGAAAAGTAACTATTTACATAGAGCCTGTATTTTTTTTCTTTTTTTTTTTTTTTTTTTGTTAGTGTGAGTGTTCTAGGAGTTTGGAGGAAGGAAGGGAGGATGGAGAGAAGATGGCTAATGGGTACTGGAGTGCAATAGTTAAGAATAACTTCTAGGGGCTGGAGAGATGGTTCAGCGGTGAAGAGCACTGACTCCTCTTCCCAAGGTCCTGAGTTCAATTCCCAGCAACCACATGATGGCTCACAACCATCTGTAATAGGATACGATGCCCTCTTCTGGTGTGGCTGAAGATAGCTACAGTGTACTCACATATATTAAATAAATAAATTAAAAACAAAAACAAAACCTCCATCTTATTTAAAAATACATAAATAAATAAATAAATAAATAAATAACTTCTAGGCCAGGGAGACAGCCTTGTACGTACAGGCATTTTCTGCCCAGCCTGATGACCTGAGCTGGATCCCTGGGACACACATGGAGAAAGGAGAAAAACAACTCCTGAGAATTGTCCTCTAACTTCCAGATCCCCCACCCCCACACACACAAATAAATGAATGAATGGATGATGTAATTTAAAAGCTGGGTATGCATATAAAAAGGAAGAATAACTTCTAATATTTTGTTTCACAGTGAGACATCTTTGGTTGAGAATAATTAATTTCTCTAGATCAGCTAGCATAGAGAGCTATTTTATTTTCTGTTTGCTTTGAGATGGGACTTCATTAGCCCAGGCTGACATCAAACTCCCAGTCTTCCTTCTGGTCTCCAGAGTGCTGGCCTTACCTACGTGTACCCCACACCCAGCGAGAGGCTTCTGAATGTTCCCCAACAAATCATCTCAGGGGCAAGAGACATGCCGATTACCCTCACCTGACTATTCCACGCTGTTCACATTTGTTGAAATATTATACTTATACTCCATAAATACATGTAATTACTATAGAGCAGTTAAACCTAAAACATAATGAAATATATTTTTAAAAATGTATAGAGGATACATATAAGTATCAAGTCTCTTTCTCTTTCTTTCAATTTTTTTGAGACAGGTTTTCAGACTTAGCCCTGACTGGCCTGGAACTCAGTCTGTGTCTCAGATTAGGCTCAAATTTCCAGTGATCACCTTGCACCAGCCTCTGAGTGCTAGGATCTCAGGCATGAGCCACCAGGCCTGGTTCACTATGCCATTTTAAATAAGGGATTGGAATATCCACAGATTGTGGTAGTCAGAGGAGGTCCTCAAATACGCTTCCCTCAGACACTGAGTCTTTTAACGGTACTGTCTCCCATTGGCCCAGACCTGAGAACTCCTTCATTCAATACCCTCCCCTGGAGAAAGCCACCGTCAGAGAAATGCCAGGTTTCTGATTAGTTGATTTGCCCTATCATGTCCCCTGTCCACTATGTCATGGCACCTTCTTAGTCCATAGATAAGTTGATACACACTGTCTCCATACCTTCAGCGCTTTTCTCCTCTTCCTCGAATGAGAAATCGATCTCTGAACAGCTACTGGCTTCACTGGAGAACCCCATGGTCTCTTCATTCTCCCATTCCTCTTCATTATCATATACAAAGCACTGGGGGTCCTTGCCGGCCTCTTCCTCCAGGACAGTCTCCACATCTTCTGGGAACCCAAGGTATTCTTGATGTTCCCCTTCCTCTAAGTACAGTGAATCATCTGGCTCCTCGTATCTCTGCCCATTGCTTAAGAAGGTGATACATGCTGGGACTTCATACTCAACTCTTTTTACTGAATGGGGAGCCGTGACTTGCGCTGTACCACGCCCTTCCTGGTTCTCCCAGGAGGATACTGCAAGTTCCCTGTGGCCACTTTCCTTGTAGGTGAAGAACTTCGAAGCTCTCAGATCTAGACATTCTTTCTCTTCTGAGAGCTCTGCTATCTCCGGGGTTATTGTCCCAAGAGAAAGGGCATCTTCAGAATTCCTGTACACCCCCACAGTCTCTTCAGCTTCCTGCCGTGGAACTTCTGAAAGGAAAGCATTTCATTATTGCTTCTGCTTTTCCAATGTAACAATTTTAAATTACCGGACATCTCTGATCTTCAAAGCATCACCCTTTACTTTTATTGCCTTTTCTTCCTTTCTTTCAGACAAAAACTGTAGTCTGTGTGACTGGGCTGGCCCAAACTCTTGAGCTCAAATATATTCATACCTCAGTCCTCCTTACTAGCCGAGGCTACAGGAACGCACTCAATCTCTCTTCTTTGTTTCACTGGATGATAGATCGAATGCCTACTGCATTTGATCAGTAGTAACAAATCACTTCACGTAGTAAATAAGCAAAAAGAAGTGTATTTGTTATGAACAGTATTTAATTATACACTTGACGTGACCCGCAGTCAGATTTCTTTGGGCCATTGCTAAGCAAATCTGATCCCAGTAATTCTTAAAGAGTAAGACAATTACTGTATTCTAGATATAGTAAAGGCCATTTTTGTTCTAGGATTATGAGGTTTGTTGTAAAAGGTTACTTTTAACTGTCAGCACAACTTAGAGAAGAGAGTTTCAGGTGAGGAGTTTTCTGCATTGAGTTGGCCATTGGGCATGGCATTGCTATAAGTTAACTGTTGTGGGAAGACCCATGCTAGCCATTGTGGGTGGTCGTGATCCCTAGGCAGGGGATCTGAACTGTATGAGGTACAGAAGCCAAGCTAAGCACAAGCAAGCAAGTATGTATGCATTTGTCTCTGCTCTTGACTGTAGAAATAATGTGAGGAGCTGTCTCAAGCCTCTGCCTCTGTGACTGCTCCCACAGGGATGAATGTAACCTATAATTATAAACTAAAAATAAACCCACAAACACTTTGTGTTTGTCAGAATACAGAAACTAGAAAGGAAACCAGAACAAGACCTGTCTGACACTAAGGATCCTGAGCACACACTGTTTTAACCTAAGCCCCTACCTTTCTATCGTCTCTTACAATCATCTTGAGCCATCTTTTAGATTACTTTTGTTAAAAAAAGAGCTACGACTCCCTCTAGTGATCATTTCCTGAATTGCCAAACAATACAGTAGAATAGGTCCCTGCTCCATGTCATGAGTTATCATGTCATTTTTTAAAAGATTTATTTATGTATTTTATGTGAGTACACTGTTACCGTCCTCAGACACACCAGAAGAGAGCATCAGATCCCATTACAGATGGTTGTGAGCCACCATGTGATTGCTGGGAATTGAACTCAGGACCTCTAGAAAAACAGTCAGTCTCTTAACCGCTGAGCCATCTTTCCAGCCCAACATGTCATGTTTTTTAAGATGTTATAAATTTTTATTAGTTCTTACTAATCAATTGAACCACAATGAATTGTACTCATTGTGGCATTCTTTCTGTTTCTGTCTGCCTGTCTGTCTCTCTCTTACAAACACACTCTTCCCACTCTCCTCCAACTAGTCCGTCTATTCCCAAAAGATGCTTTCTCCTACTTTCTTTCTTTCTTTTTTTTTTTTTTTTTTTTTTTGGTTTTTCAAGACAGGGTTTCTCTGTATAGCCCTGGTCCTGGTTGTCCTGGAACTCACTCTGTAGATCAGGCTGGCCTCAAACTCAGAAATCTGCCTGTCTCTGCCTTCTGAGTTCTGGAATTAAAGGCGTGCGCCACCACTGCCCGGCTCTCTCTCCTACTTTCTTGTCATACATATTTAGTATGCATATATAGAAATGTAGGTTCTACATATGACATTTAAAAAGGAGACCAAGCAAAGATATTATTATGTTACAAAGGACAGAATGCAGGTAAAAGGGCATGCGTCATGAAAGAAGATATAAAGCTATTTTTTATTTTTTAAAAAATCATACAATTTTTTTCTGAGAGGGATTAGGATAGAGAAAAGTATAGTCAATATTTATTATAGAAGAAAAACCTACTTTTCCTCCACCCCCAGTTTGAACTCCATCATCATTTCTTCCTCCTCTTTTTATGGGGATAAGTAAATAAAAATGTAATTAAAAGTCAAAAAGTCGAAGACTAAAACCCTGAGTGAAGTTCCGTGGTTCATGGTCATTCTAACTGTTTAGCTGTTTACAGCAATGGATAAAGTTTGGGACTGAACAAATTTTTAGAATAAACAGATTTTTTTTAAGAAAGAAAAATAACCATATTTTATAAAGCATCAATTTCAAGACCTTAAAACCTTTATCAGTAATCAAATGGGGAAGCTACACTTGTAGAAACTACTGTTCCTATCACAGACAACAAGCTTCTGATCTTCCAACTGGTTCATTTAAAATGGTTTTCCCTGTACCTTCAGCGTGGCTATCCAAAGGTCTCTGGGGATGTAAACATCTCCAAATTTACTCACACAAACAGGAAAGCCCTAGATGGTGCCATTATTAACAATGGGCTCTTTTCAAATCCCTGCCAAAGCAACAGGCACCAGACAGTAGCTCAAAACGCTGGAACAGTGTGATCAGCCATTGCCAAGCTCCTGAATCAGAGAGATCCACTGCTCCCTCCCTGCCTTAGAAAGGACATACATTCTGTCTCACATTTCAGTAAAACTCGTCTCAGGAAGTCAAATCCAAACAACCAGAAACAATTCTCTTTCTGTTCTAGAAAACCTGCTTCCTCCCCCTTTGCTTCAAACTTTAAAAGCTCCGCTTACCGTGCTTGAAGCCCACGGTGGACGCTGACTCTGGAAAGGCATTAGACAAACACCTGAGGAAATGCCGGCAGCTGTCCTCTCCTTTCTTCTGTATCAAAATCAACAGCTTCCGACTTTTCTTCAGGGGATCTGTGATTTCCTCCAGAGTCTCGTACTCCTCCTCAGAAATCAGGCTCCGAGAGGTTAACGTGTCCAAGATAGAGTCCGGATCTTGTTGGAGGACACTGAGCAACTTCGTTCGTTTTTTTTCTATGAGTTCTGAGGAAGCACCCTCTGTAGCCATTGCTCCCTACAAACCAGGAAATGGATCAAGTCATTCTGGCAGGTAAAGAAATCTATGTTAACAAAGAAAGGCAGAAATCCTACTTAGCAAAGATAAAACGCGTCAAAAATACCTGCTGTTGGAGAGGGCAGAGAGTACAACAGAGAGTACAAACACAGGAAGTCAGCCCGGAGCACTCTTTGTCAGTGGTTCTGTGGTTTCCTGTTGCTGATCTTTTATCTGTGTTCGTTCTCGTTCTCTCTCTCTCTCTCTCTCTCTCTCTCTCTCTCTCTCTCTCTCTCTCTCAGTGTGTGTGTGTGTGTGTGTGTGTGTGTGTACACTTGTTGAGGTTGGAATCCAAGGTCTCATGTGGTTCTGCCAGCATTCAGAAAGCAGAGGCAGGAAAATGATAATCATTACAGTTTCGTGGCTGGCTAGTCTACACAGTGTGTTCTAGCCCACCCAGGACCACATAGTTAGACCCTCTCTCAATAAAACAAAATGAGATGAAGTGAACCTGGGACCTCCTCCAGGGTGTTTCGCTTGAACGTTGAATTGGGCTAGGTATCCCTGCTCTGGGCCCCACACTGTGATGTTATAAATGCAAATCGAATGATTTGTGGAGAGTAATCTTCAAAACGCAGGTAAAAAATAGGACAAAATTGTAAATGTATAACACTTCTCTCTAGCAGTCGCACCTTTAGAGATGTAGGAGCTGGAGAGATGGCTTAGCAGTGAGAACACTTTTTGCTCTTACAGAAGACCTGGGTTCAGTTGCCAGCACTCACAAGGTGGTGCTTCATAACCATCCATAAATCCAGTTCCAGCCACGCCTTTAATCCCAGCACTCGGAGCCAGAGGCAGGCGGATTTCTGAGTTCAAGGCCAGCCTGGTCTACAGAGTGAGTTCCAGGACAGCCAGGGCTACACAGAGAAACCCTGCCTCAAAACACACGCACACACACTATATATATATAATCTAGTTCCAAGAGCTCCAACTTCCTTTCTGACCTCCATAGGTACCAGGCACACACATGGTACACATCTATACACACAAGCAAAAAAAGCACATATGTAACAAAATTAAAATAAATCTAAGAATCTTTAAAGAAGATATTAAATGCATGCCAAAAATATACATAGGAAATATCTATTCCAAGTGGATAATAGCAGAAAAGTAAAAATATCCTAAATTTCCATAAATCAGAGATCTGTGAAATAAATGATAGCAGGAAAATACCAAGGAACTATTAAACTGGTAAAAAGATTTTACTAATTTGTGACACATCATGTGGGTGATCAGAATTGAACCCTAATTCCCTGGGAGAGTAGCCAGTGTTCCTAGCCATCTCTCCAGCTTCCTGCGAGGCTGTTTTAAAGGATAAAGTAGAACCTAATAGTGATGATAAGCACATTATATTATTTTGGAGAATAGCAAGTTACCAATCCTATTTAAAAAAATAAACTGGGCAAGATAATACACACCTTTAAGCCCAGCTCTGGGAGGCAAAGGCAGGTGGTTCAAGGCCAGCCTGGTCTACATAGAGAACTCCAGACCATTCAGGGCTATATAGTATGATATAAATATAGCGTCATCTCAAAATTAGACAAACAAACAAACAAGCAACAGAAGCAAAGCAGTGTGTAAGCTACGTGTGGTATATGCCTTTAACCTCTGAGGAGGCAGAAGCAGATCTCTGTGAATTGGAGTCTGTTCTCCATAGCAAGTTTCAGACCAGCTAGAGCATCATAGTGAGGCCCTGTCTCAGAAAAGCAAAACAAGCAAAACCAGTATGTGTACAGCATATGCCTATCGCACATACAGCAGACATTTTTGTAAGAAGATAATTAAGAGAGACAGCCCAGGTTTTAATACTGCCTACTTCTGAGCATCAGAGTATGAATGGATTTATAGTTTGTACACTAATACATTTTACATTTGAGAAGGCTCAACAGTTAAGAGCACTTGCTGTTCCCGCGGAGGACCTTGGTTTGATTCCCAGCACCTTCGTAATGGCTCACACAGAGCAGGAAGTCCACTGCCAGGAAATCCAATGCCCTCTGCTGAGCTCTCTGGGCACCATGTGGTATACATACATACATGGCGGCAAAACACTCATGCACATTAAATAATTTTTTAACTCAGATTAATTTTTTTGAGACAGGATCTTTCTCACATAGCCCTACTGTCCAGGAACTCATTATGTAGACCAGGTTAGCCTGGAACTTACAAAGACACATTTGCCTCTGTCTTCCAAGTTTCTGAAATTAAAGGCATGTGCCATAACACACAGCAAGAATTTTAAGTGTTTTTATTAACAGACATTTTCTCATTTTTATTAAAATTATATGGTCGGTCTTCAAGAACCTGAAAACAACCTAAATATCAGTATGAAAATAGATAACCTGTAGAACTTCATGAATACTATTTTTTTTTAAGATTTATTTTTATTAGGGCCAGAAAGTGGCGCCTGCCTTTAATCCCAGAACTTGGGATGCAGAGGCAGAGAAATCTCTGAGTTGGAGGCCAGCCTGGGATATGGAGTAAGTTTCAGGCCAGCTGTGAATTCCAGAAAATCTGTCTCGAGAAACAAAAATAGAACTAAACAAACAAACAAAAAAAGATCTATTTTTATTTACCTGCATGTCCACCTGTCATATGTGCGCAGGTATACCCTCTGTCTGTCTGTCATATGTGTGCAGGTACATCCAAGGCCAGAAGGCATTAGATCCATGGAGTTTCAGGAAGTTATAAGTTGCCTAATGTGGGTGTTGGGAATCAAACCTGAATCCTCTGGAAGAGCGGCAAGTGAACTTAATTGCTGAGATATCTCTCCACCCTTTTTATTTAATATATTATATAGCATTCATCAGGAAAAAACATTCAATACCCTACAATATAGAAAAATCATTAAAGAGTATCTAGGAAAAACTAAAGGTCCCCAAAGGGTCACACTCAGCATAAAATCCTTTTAAAAAATTAAAATTGAATATATATACATATATATGTGTATGTGTGCATATATATATGTGTGTGTGTGTGTGTATATATATATATATATATCACATGCACACACACACATATATATATGTGTGTATATATATATATCACATGTACACACACACCTAGGAATACTCATGAAGTCATTAAGATATTATTAGCTGGGCAAAGTAGGCAATGTACAGAGGAGCCTAGGACAGAAGGATTACTTGACTCTATTGCAGGCCAGCTGGCCCACTTCAGAAAACCCACCACTAGCCAGGCTTGGTGGCCCATACCTTTAATCCCAGCACTTGGGAGGCAAAGGAAGGCTGATTACTATGTATTGAAGGGTTACCCTAGTCTACATAGCAACTTCCTAGCGAATGAGGGCTACACAGAGAGATTCCGTGTCAAACCCTCATAGGGGAAAAAAACAACACACAAACATACCCAAAGAAATAATGAATATAAAGTTGAGAATTATATTTATTCAAGTGGGAGAAAGATGGGGCATGTACAAGATGAGAAGGGTAGTGGAGCCTGTGTTGTCTTCTTGGGCCAGGTTATTGTTATTGGAAAGAAAGAGTATGTAAATAAAGGTAAGCCATGTACGGAGGAGCAATGCTAAGCACGCATTTGCAATTAAAGACATTACCTCTCTGACTATGGCACCTGAGATTGAATAAGAAATTTGAAAATCCTTCCCGAAGATTTATTTTTAGGTGCAAAGTCTTTTTTTTTTTTTTTCTCAAAGAGCTTTTTCATTTTTTAAAGTTTTATTTGGTTGGCAATTTATAATTTCATGTTCTATATACTTACGGATCCATGATGATGTTTGATATGTAAATACACAGTGTAGGCAGACTGAATCAAGGTAATTAACGTACCCAACGCCTTGCTTCTTTACTTAGTTTTCTTGTCTAGCTGCAAGATTGGGTCCTCTAACTGCTCCTCAGTTTCTGATGCTCACAAGCTTAGTAAAGAGGTTTGGCTGCTTTGTGTCTTAGGCAGTGTTTTATTGCTGTGAAGAGACCCCATGACCACAGCAACTCTTATATAAGAAAGCATTTAATTGGGACTTGCAGCTTCTGAAGATTAGTCTATTGTCAGCATGGAGGGGAGCATGGCGGCATGCAGGCAGACATGCTGCTAAAGTAACTGAGAATTCTAGAGCCAGATCTGTAAGTAGCAAAATAGACAGAGGGGTCTACTTTGGGTTTTTGAAACTCCAAAGCTCCCAAACCCCCAGTGACATACTTCTTCCAACAAAGGCCACACCTCCCAATCCCTCTTAAGAGGTGTCACTCCCTGAAGACCAAGCATTCAGATATGATGGTGAGGCCCTATTACTGAAGACAACACTGACTCTTGCTATCAAACACAGAGAAGTCGAGCTGGGGCCCAACCAGAAGCTCCACCCCTACTGACTTAATATTTGTGGCACTGGATGCGCTTTGCACAGGGGCAGAGTTGAGAGCAAGCATCACCACCACTCAGCCACATAGCCTGTGAGCTACCACAGTAACTTGCTGGAGAGATATACCGGTACAATGGTGGCATAAATATGGGAGTAACCAACTTTCTGATGGGATTTAAGGCCCACTCTGTGAGATGGTACCATATCTGACACTGCTTGGGTGGCCAAGAACCTGAGACTAGACAGGTCACCGGCTTAGGGGGAAAATCCATTGCTTTTATTCTGCTAAAAGGTCACAGGAATATAATGGTCCCTAATGACATATTACTATACCCATAGTTGAGTGCTTGGCTTAACCGTCATCAGAGAAACTTCTTGCTGCAGTTGGGAACTAACAGACCCACAGCTGGACTGTGTGAAGAGAATGAGAGATTTTGGAGCACATCATCCTAAGTGGGATTTCTTCATCACACCCCCCTCCTATCAAGGCTCAGGGACCTCGATGGAAGGGGAGATGAAAAGATTGCAAGTACTAAAAGTGACAGATGACTCTGAGGAAACAGTGTCTTTCAGATACAGTAGGACAGGTGCATGTGTGAACTCACAGAGGCTGGGGCAGCACCTACAAGCCTTGCACAGGTTCAAGCCAGAAGGAATCCTGGCACTGAGAGAGGGAAGTGGACATTGCTGGCAAAGGGAATAATCAGTTTTCTCCAGTAGACTCTCACTGGGTATATCAACACCACTTCAGGGCAGTCCTCATGCCCAAGGGGGCTTTTGATCTTTTATTTGTTTGTTTTTGTTTTTTGAGACAGGGTTTCTCTGAATAGCCCTGGCTGTCCTAGAACTCACTTTGTAGACCAGGCTGGCCTTGAACTCAGAAATCCGCCTGCCTCTGCTAGGATTAAAGGCGATCTTTTGTTTGTTTTGATTTTCATTTTTGTGGGTTTGTGGCAGGAGTTGGGGGTTGATAAAGGTTTTGTTTCTTTTTATGTTTGTTTTTAAAGAGAGAAAAAGAACATAAACTTGGATGGGTAGGGAGTTGGGGAGAATACAAGAGAAACTGGAGGAGAAAAACAGGAAATGGGGAGGGGGAGGGAGATAAAGGGAGGGGAAGGGAGGGAGGAGAGGGAGATAAGGGGAGGAGGGGGAGGGAGGGAAGAGAGAGAAGGGGAAGGGAGAGAAGGGGACAGAAAGGGAAGAGAAGGGTGGGGGAGGAGAGGGGAGAGAAGGGAAGGAAGAATAGGATACACAATTAACCTGGGCTCTATAGCTGCCAAAAAAGAAAAATTATAGAGAGTGTGTACTAGGCTAAAAAATCTTCACCTGGGGCTGGAGAGGTGGCTCAGTGGTTAAGAGCAGTGACTGTTTCCAGAGGTCCTGAGTTCAATTCCCAGCAACCACATGGTGGCTCGCAACCATCTATAATGGGACTTGATGCCCTCTTCTGCTGTGTCTGAAGACAGCTACAGTGTACTCATATACATATAAATCTTTTTTTTTAAATCCTTAATCTGAAATTGGGTGTGGTGGCACACTCCTTTAATCCCATGGATCCAGAAGCCGAGGCAGAAAGATCTATGTGAGCTCTCCACTAGCCCAGTCTTCATAGCTAGTTCCAGGCCAGCCAAGGATGGAGACTTTGTCTCTAAAAAAACAAAACAAAAATGGCCCACTCAGTTTCAGAAGCTGCCAAACTCGGTGCAGTACCTTAACACTACCTGCCAGCACCTGGGAGGCTGAGGCAGGGGGATCACTTGGCCGCAAGAGTTTGCGATCAGCCTGGGCAACACAAACCCTGTCTTAAAAATGTGAAGGAGAACAAAAAAGAAAAAGTAATGTCCCGCCGCCACGGACACACTCCCGCCGCTGCTGCGGACCTACCTAAACCTAGCAGTTGGGTAGAAGCCTGGAAACTTGATTGGGCTTCCTAGAAGCCTCTGGAGCATAAATTTCAGGACAAAAAATGATGTGCGGATTTCCTGCACACCACAAAGAACAAACTCACTTTAGAGAGAAAAAATAATTTCACTGTCTGATATCTTCAGCTGTAGGCACATCTTTGGATAAGGTCAGTGACATCCTGCCTCTAAGGGTGGGCTCCTTGGTGGTTAACGCCCAGCCTACCCTTTCTTCACTAATGTCATTTTTCATAGTCAATGCTGTAGACACAACTCCATGATCCCATCCCAAAAGAGCTGTTTAGTACTCCAAACGTGAGCGTCCAGTGACGTGATAAATCATGAGGTGGCAGAGAGCATTAAGGTTTCAGATTAGTTAACCTGGAGAAATTATCTAGGTGGGGTGGATGTAGTAACAAGGGGTCTTAAAAGTAGAAGAACGCAGAAAACTGTAATACAACGTAAAGTAGGTTATTCCTGGCCTGAAAGGTGAAAGACAACAATTAAACAGAGACTGGGCAGAGCTACACCTCAGCATTACATTTCAATTTTAGTCAAACTAAGCCTCACTTGTGCTTTTCAGCAGAACTGTGAATGAGGCCAGGCAGTGGTGGTGCATGCCTTTAATCCCAGCACTTGGGAGGCAGAGGCCATACAATTTTAAGTGTGCGATACAATTTTGTTATCTGTAGGTACAGTAACGCCAAGAGGACCGCTAGAATTTATTTCCCATAACTGAAAGTTTGCACCTGTTGACTAAATCTGTGTTGCTTCATGCTACTAAATTTATAGCAATTTGCCACCCAGTCTCCTGAGACTTATTTATAGTCCAGTTCAACCATTTGAATACTTGTTTGCTCTCTCTTGTTTGCTTTCTCTCAGGTGTGCCCTATCTCCTCCCTCCTTTGATTTCAGTTTACTACTTCTAAGTGGAAAGGGTTTTCTTTCTACTCCCTTCCCCTAGAAGAAACTGGTACGATTTGCTAACAAAAACCAAACAAAATAAAAAGCTTCCTTGGTGTTTGCTTTGTTCTGCTGTCCACTATCTAAGATTTTTGAATGTGATAGACTAGCGATTCTCACATTTGTTTTAGAAAGTATGTAGATGGTATGACTGAGACTTTTTCCCCTATTCATCAATATTCGTACTATATTCTTCATGTTTCCTACTGGGATTGCGGACAGACAGTTGCATTAGCGTTAATCAAGGATGTCTAGGGTTACTTATTTCAAAATGATCCAGAAAAGTTTTTTATACAGTACAGACTTACAATCTGTACTCAAGCCTAAAAGGGTCAGATTTCCTGATGGCAGCGCGCTGGCTGGCTGGAAGCTGTTATTTAACAAGTTCCGCGTGTGATTCCTTGAGTGAGATCAAACAACTGGCCTCTGAATGACCACCGCGTGAAATCGAGTCGGCCCGAGTCAGAAGCTAACTAAGCTCCTACCCTCGCCGAGACACTTCGTGACTCCATCCTCTCACCAACTCTCCATACAGGCAAGCGAGCGGCCACATCAAAACGAACCTGGAAAGGCTGGCTTTCCCGGATCGGGATCCCAGTCCCAGCACTGCACAAACCGCCAGGGGCGCCGCCACGCACTGGGTGTCCGAGTCTCCTCGAGCCCCGGGACCAGAATCCAGCCCGACTGCCAACAGCGCAGCAGCCGGGACACCGCCAGAAACCCTCTCCACCCAGGAGGCTGGGCCGCTCGGGAGGGCGGAGCCACAGCGCCAGGCACGACCCCTACCGGTGTTGCAGCCCAATCGGCTCCCTGGCTCTCTCGCCCGGGAGACTACACCACCGCACCCGAGGCCTGATAGGGCTGCACCAAGACCCGCCGGAAGTAGTTTCCCGGGCGGAAGCTTATCCACAGGAAGTGGCGAGGCAGCTTTCTTTTCCGGTCTCTTTGGCCTCGCCGGTAGAAGCAAGATGGTGAGTATGGTTTCTGGGCTCTGTAAATCTCTCTCCATCCTTCTTCCCTGGGCTGTCCTGCCTGTTGCTAGGCGCGTTGGTGACAAGGTTTCGAGTGAGGGGAGTTGATGGGCGAGGAGACGGCGTGCTGTGGCCCGCAGGAACTGGAAGGACGGCTGCTGTGTGCAGAGCCCGGCCCACGGTCCTAGCGCCGCTTTTGGTCTCTCCGGACTTTGGAGGAGACATACGCACTGCAGCCCCGGGTGGGTGATCAGGACAGGCTTGGGGACATCTGTCCCCAGCCGCCGAGAAACTGGCTGCTTGGTGGGCAGTACCCGGGACTGAGAGACGAGCAGAATGTTGTCGTCCTTAACGCTTAAAAGCCAAGGAGGCTTAAGTCGTGTGGATAACCGGTAGTGCTTCCTACCTACCCTACCTGTGTGCTAAGATTTAAATCTTTACACCGTTTTGTCCCGTGTGGATCTTGTTTACGTCTCATCCATACTCATTTGCCGAGAAAATGCCAGAGTACATTAAGAAGTCAGATTTCAGAGTTGCTTATATGTGCGGGGTTTTTTCCTGTTTTTTTCTTTTAATGTGCAGACGAAGGGAACGTCATCCTTTGGTAAGCGTCGCAACAAGACGCACACGTTGTGCCGCCGCTGTGGCTCCAAGGCCTACCACCTTCAGAAGTCGACTTGTGGCAAGTGTGGCTACCCTGCCAAGCGCAAGAGGAAGTGTAAGTAGTGTAGTCTGCAGGCTGGTTTCTACCTTGACCTGAGGTAGCGATGTAATACAAAATACGTTTGGCACGCAACAACTTTGAAGGTTGGTTTGTTGGCTGAGTGGTTAAAATGTAGTAATGACACTACTGAGAAAATGGGCTGACAGTGGGTGCTTGGGGAAACCATTTGGAATCCTATTTTTTATTAGATAACTGGAGTGCCAAGGCTAAGAGACGAAACACTACCGGGACTGGTCGGATGAGGCACCTAAAGATTGTCTACCGCAGATTCAGGTACAGTTTTGGCTAAATGTCATTGGTCCTCCGGGGTAGGATGAGAGTTCTCCTGTGTACTTGTAACCTTGCACTCTTACTGAATGGTAGGAATGATACTGGGGTTTGGTGTGGGCCTGAGACGCCCACATTTGTCAGGACTATGGGTGGGATCTGGGGGGCAGCTTACTTGGATCTGCCTCCAGATTTTGCTCAAGTCTGCTAAGCTGTTCAGGGTGCCAGTCATAACATAGATGGGTTTCTTTCTACTGGAGGCTAGGCCTTGATGTTCCTTAAAAGTACAGAATTCCCAGCCCCCCTCTTAAACTTTGCTGTTGGGGTCTGTGCTTTGACAGTTGCTTTTGTGTTTGTCTTTGTTTTAAACTCAGTCCAGTTTTGTGGACTTGCTGTGTGGTGGCTTGCTAGTGTTTGATAGGCTAGTGGCATGTTTTAAGCCTGATTAACCTTTATGTGCTTAGAGTCACCAATCTTCCTATGTAGTATTGAGTAGAAACGAGTGCTACGTACCATTTAGACTTCTTAGATGAGCACCTTCAAGGTCCTGTTACTAAAGGAAAGGTGCCAGGACCTGTCCTTTATAACTTAAGGAATAGCTTCATAAATGCTTTAGTTCTTGTGGAAATAGGGAAAATGAGCCCAAAATTGTTGAGACAGTTGACTATAATATAATGTGGGTGCCTTGATGGGGGTAAACTAATAGCTTATCAATGATGTCCTAAAAAATAAATGTCTGAACATATGACTGCTATAATGATTTCAGCATTTAACTGAGATAAGCTCATTGCGGTCTGCTTGATGAATTTGGAGGCAATGTTTTGATATTGCTGCGTTAACTTTTCTTATCTTTAACATGGCACAGACATGGATTCCGTGAGGGAACAACACCGAAACCGAAGAGGGCAGCTGTTGCAGCATCCAGTTCATCTTAAGGATTTCAATTAGTCATAAAATAAATGTTCTGGTTTCAAAAATTCTGTGGCGTTCTAAGGTATTTTAACGTCAGTTCAGTGTTCGGTTCTATGATTGCTTTGGAATCCTACACTTCTTCCTTCGTAGTTCCTGTGGCTCTGAAGTTGGTAGGGGCTGGATGAATTCTCTTGGGAAAGATAACTCTGAGCCTGTCTTGGGTCCCATCATGTTTGCTTGGTCCTGGGCATGGAAGTGGATGGGTGATAAGCTGAATGAGCAGGCTTGCTAGAGAGGACAGTTACTAGTGTGGTTATATTACTCTCTACCATGCCTACAGTGTCTTAAAATGCTTACAGTCTGTAAGGGACTTAAATGATTTGAGCTCTTACTTATCCTGTAGTTTCTGATTTTTAACATTTACTTGAATAAAGCCAAGCGAGATAAGCCTTTATTCCCAGCACTTGGTGACAGGTGGATCTATGAGTTGGAGATCTGAGCTTCACATTAAAACTTTTATTTCATCTTACTAGAACTCATAGTCTATATAGACTTAAGATTGGTGTGTGGTATCCTTACTAATTGGCTGAATGTGTAATTTCTATCAAGAGGTAAATCAGACACTGAGGCAAGTGGGAATTAAACTCTGGGTGTCTGGACTTGACCAACTCTAGAGATGGAAAAGATTACTACAACTCTGCAAGATAAGTGGGGCTTGAAAAAAAGCTTGTGTTAGGATTTGCAAGGTGACCTCAAGCTTGGTGGTGGCTGCAGCAGCTCGGGCCTTTAATTCCAGCACATGGGGGCTCAGAGGCAAACTCAAAATCTTAAGTTTGAGGCCAGCCTGGTTTACAGAGTTAGTTGCAGACCTACAGAAAAATCCTGTCTTCAAAATCCTTTCTTAAGCTAATGCCTGTGGGAGAATTTGGGTGTTTGTGATGTCAGTTCTAGTGTGTAATGGGGTTGAGAAAAATTAAAGCCACAAAGCTAGGCAATAAAGACTGCTAAATTGAGGGTAGGGTGCAGATCTATAATCCGATACTCAGCGTGTCTAGAATTGTGACACCAACAAACATTGGGTATCCTTCATAGCATAAGGAGTACGTGGAGTCTACTAGTCTCAGGTTGAACATGCCTGGCACTAAATTTTGAGCAGAGAAGTGGCTAGAGCTAACTTGGAACTCTTGGCCCTGCTACTGTCTCAAGTGCTGGGGTTTAAGATGAATTTACATATTTTATTTGTATGAGTACACTGTAGATGTCTTCATACACCAGAAGAGGGCATCTCTCCGGTGCATGACTTTTAATTTTGCTTTTTCCAAGACAAGGTCTCACTGGAAGCTGTCCTGGAACTCAAAGGATTGATTGGCTTACCTTTCTGGGACTGGGATTATAGGCATGAACACACGGCTATGCTTAGATGCTTGAGTTGAGAGAGAGGGCTCAGAAGTTAAGGACACTTGTTTCAGGGGACCCAGATTTAATTCCTAGTATGCACATGGTATTTCACAACCATGACTAGTTCTGGGGAATCCAACACCCTCTTCCCTGGGCCAGGCACACATGGTATACATAGGCACTCAAGCAAAGCGCTCATGTGCATAAACTTTAAGCAGAAATCACGCTTTATTACTATTTTGGATAATATTCAAAAGTTTGTGGTTTTCAGTTTGTAAAAGGGCTGTGACAGGCCTGTGATCTCAGCATTTGGGGTGATAGAGGAACTAGGAAGTGAAGCCATGTCTCTAAAAACAGCTATTTTAAGTCTGGAGTAGTATGTCAAACTTGTAGTGCATGCTAAGTAACCAAGGCAAGTTGCCAGCTTTGCTGGAATTGTCACCTCTGAAATGTCTCATGCCCCAAGGGGGCTCTCTTTCCATTCCTGTGTATATGTGTGGGCACAAAGGTCAGGACAAGTTGTGAGTTCCAAGGAAGTACAAAGGCTTGGTGACACATTTTCTATCTTGTCCTCTTAATTCTCCCTTTTGCTTCCGCTGTCTTGATCAAAAGTTGCTCTGGGCCAGCTATGATGAGGAAAAAACCCACTGACCACCAGCACTCAGTGCAGGGTCCGGGAGAAAGGGCTGCTTTTCTGAAGTTAGAACAGTTACCTGAGAACTGGCCTGGTAGCAGTTCTTAGTGGAAAGCAGCTTATAATTGCACTTCTGGGAGTAGGGAAGGCATATGGAGAGCAGCAGCCCTCGGAGGACAAACAATCCCTAAGGGAAGAGAGAAAACGAGAAGCTGCATAAGAACATTCTATTAGAGACAGCTCTTGAGAGAACAGCGTGGCACACTGACTTATAACCACAGGAGTCCTGAGATGGCGTGCTGCAAATATACCACGGAACAGATGAACACCACATATGTAACTTCAGCATTGTGCTAACACTATAAATGAGCAAAATGGTCCATGGTGGTACATGCTTACAGTCCAAGGACTTCTGAGTAGGCAGGAGAGTCTGTCTGAACTACTCAGTCATGGTCACAGCAAACTTACCCTTTCTTGGTCACCTTGCATAAGAATGAAAAGCAACCTTACTTTCTCAATACAGCCTTCTTGGAGATGCAGTGTCAAGGTATGGTGCTTTAAAAGAGACGGCTCTCTCCTGGCATAGCCTACCAGGACTTTGATCTTAGACTGGAAATGTGAGAAGCAGATTGTCATTAGAGTACAACAGGGCTCTGAGTAAAACTTAGTTGGCTTGACTAAACTGTCCTGAAAGGATTGTAGACCAGCATTGTCTAGTAGCAGTAGCAGTACAATGTGAGGGCCAGAGAGATGGTGCAGCAAAGTAGGAAAGAGCAGACACCCTGCCCAGCAATAACCAGCAACCCAAGTCAGTGAAAAGCCAAGGTCAGTGGCACACGTCTGTCACCGTGGCGTTCCTAGGGAGACTGAAAGCTAAGGTAGAATTGCCAGGAGGTTTTAGGCCTAGCAGGGCTTAAGTATATATAGTGTGGAAGAAAGGGAAGGCAGCAACAGAGATCCCTCAGACTGCTCTGTGCTCAAACATGGCATGTATATATCTACAAATACAGAAAGGCAAATATTAAGAATGAAATGTAATGAGATGCAAATCAAGTATATAGTTTAAATTTTGTAGACACATTTAAAATGTAAAACTAATAATTTATTAGTCTAATGTAGCCAACATGTGTCACCACACAATTGGCATAAAAATTGAGACATCTTAGATTTGTTTTTTCCTACTAGATGACAAAACCATAATATACTTGACACCATCAGCACATCTCCCTTTTGACTAGTTAGATTTCAGTGCTCATGTGGCTGCTTGCTACCAAATAAGGAATGTGAACCTCAACATTAAGTTTAGAGCTTTGAGTTTGGTCATTTGATAACACTTTCTTCAACAGAAATATGTTGTAGTAGATGTGTTGGCACACATGAATCCCAGCACATAGGAAGGACTGGAAAGACCTGTTTGGAAAAACAAGCAACACTATTAAGCACATAAGATTATAAATAAACCAGCACTCGGGAGGCAGAGGCAGGCGGATTTCTGAGTTCGAGGCCAGCCTGGTCTACAAAGTGAGTGCCAGGACAGCCAGGGCTACACAGAGAAACCCTGTCTCGAAAAACCAAAAAAAAAAAAACAAAAAACAAAACAAAAAAAAGATTATAAATAAAATTAAAATACAAAAACTACTAGCTTCTGTATCAATTCATGTAAGCTCAGGGATCTTTGTGCTTTTTATTTTGTAGAGTGATAACTTTTTGCCATACCTAATATTTACCTTTATTTCAAAGTATCACTGTGAGAATAAGGCATACTGACTGGCTTACTGTAGCTATTTGTATATATTAGCAATCATATAGTATCATTCTAGAAAATGAGTATTGTGTGGATGATAGCAAGGAGAGAGAATGCTGAAAGATTTTCTTTTTTGTTTGTTTTGTTTTGTTTCTTTTCAAGACAGTTTCTCTGGAACTCTAGACCAGGCTGGCCTCGAACTCAGAAATCCGCCTGCCTCTGCCTCCCAAGTGCTGGGATTAAAGGCATGCACCACCTCTGAATGGTGAAAGATGTCATTTTTGATTGTTTTAGTTTGTCAAGACGGTCTCTCTGAATAGCCTTGGCTACCCTGGAACTCACTCTATAGAAAGGTATCATTTAACTTGATGAGGTCAGTCTAGGCTATTTGCTATTATCCATGAGTATCCAGTCTGTTGACATTGTCACATGACAACATCAATAAAAGTATTGTTCCCCTTTCATAACTATACCGGGGCACATGTGGTCCAAGGGCCAGAGGATCAACATAGCTGCATAACAGACCGTGGCCCTGTGGACTTAGAAGGTTGTTTGGATCAGAACAGTAAGAGCAGCTTAGCTCTCCAGAGGAGTTTATGTTAACGAAGTCCCTCAAGTAAATGTACATTCAATGAATAAGATTTTATCATAGATATATATTGAATGTTATGTACATATTGGACGCTGATGTTAGATTGGGGATATGTTAGTGAACCAAGAGATAAAGTAGTTATGGGTAAGCCCAAGTCATGTGTAAAACAAAATTATAGTCAACAAAACTGGTTAAAACTAAAATTTATAAATTAAAAGAAATAATTGCTAGATATTATAGCATATACCATTAATCCTACAATTAGGAGAGGAAGTAGAATAAGGAAGAATATTAAGGCCAACCTTAGCTACCTAGTAAGTTTGAGGCCAGCCTGAGATACATAAAACCCTTATAAATACAAAATCCCAGAAAACAATAACAAATAACACTATTATCTGTATATCTTCTATAGATATGAAATATATGTACATGATATATATTACATATTAATATATGATATTAGTAATATGCATATTGTGGTTATGTGTGTTATATACAACATGCAATATATATCAAATATAATATGTAACATTGTTTTTCTGAGACACATGTACATTATATATATGTATATATATATATACACACACACATACATACATACATATATACACACATACACATATATGTATATATGTTGGGTTTTTTTGAGACAGAATCTATAAAGCCCTGACTGTTCTAGAATTCACTCTGTAGACCAGCGTGGCCTCAAATTCACAGAGATTCACCTCCTTCTGCCTCCTGATTGCTGACATTAAAGGTATGTGCCACTGTCCTGGCTTGGCTACTTCTCTATTCTTCTGTTGCTGTGAAGAGACATCGAGATCATGGCAACTTAGAAAAGAGTTGTTGGAAGCTGACAGTTTCAGAGCATGAGTCCTTCCTTGTACATCGTAAGTGGGAGCATGGAAGCAGGCAGGCAGGTATGGTGCTGAGCAGCAGCTGAGAGCTCACATCCTGAGCCACAAGCAGGAGGCAAAGAGAAAGCTACCTAGGAATGGCCTAGGCCTTTGAAAACTCAAAGTTGGCCGGCCCCCAGTGACATACTTCATCTAATAAGACCACAACTCTTAGTCCTTCCCAAACAGTTGTACCAACTGAGGACCAAGTATGCAAATATATGAGCCTATGGGAGTCTTTCAAACCGCCACATGACACCAGGGAAATGTAAGTTAAGCCACCATGAACTAGTACTATGGAGAATGGGACCATCCTCACAGTAGTGCTAACGAGGAACAACTGGAACACTCATTCAGTGCAAGTGGAAACAGGCTGTAGGCACCCTGAAAAAGACTACTTTTTACACAGCTAAACATTCCCAGCAGTTCCTAAACTATCTACTCAAAAAACAGTAATAGTGAAACAGCCTGTATGTGGAAGTTTATTGCAGGACGTTTTTGCTTCTGCTCTGTTGTATGACAAAACTTTTCTGAGGGAGGCACAACACACATGTCTACTCACCCAAGTTAGGAAAACCACAACAGACGAAAGTACAGGTATCAGCAAAATTCAGCTTGGTGAACCCGTGAATTTTATTGGTGTTAGTTACAGGAGTAGTGGTGAGGGTTAGTGACTTACAGGAGCAGAAATGACTCAAAAACAGCTGTATCACCAAGGCCCACTCCAGCATGCATGACAGCTCACAAAAGCAAGGGATTTGGAGACACTGTCCAGCTTGCAGGAAGGTTAAGAGGTTGGAAGATGCCCTTTCCAACTGACTCTAGTCCAAACCTCTTCCTGACAGCTCACGTGCTCTCTGTCTAAAGTTTGCCTGGCTCTTCACGTTTTCATAGTTTACTCAGACAGGAACCTAGTGAATCTAGTTAGATTCAGGGACTTCCTGGAGCTTTTAGTTGTTTACTTCTGTGCTTAAAAGAGCTTTCCTGAAGGGTGGAATATTTCATTCTGGGAGGAAACTGTCACACAACATCCCACCACTTCCTCTGGCTCTTGCATTCTATTTGTGCCCTCTTCCACAATGATCCCTGAGCCTTGAAGGGGAAACTAAATATGTTCACCTTTGACTAAGAATTAGGCTACTGCACCGGGCATGGTGGCGCATGCCTTTAATCCCAGCACTAGGGAGGCAGAGGCAGGCGGATATCTGAGTTTGAGGCTAGCCTGGTCTACAAAGTGAGTTCCAGGACAGCCAGGGCTATACAGAGAAACCCTGTCTCGAAAAAAACAAACAAACAAACAAACAAAAAAGAATTAGGTTACTGCACCGTAGGCACAAGTCACTTGCTCTCAAGAGCATCAGTGATGTTGAGGTTGATATCAGCAGTGATCTATGAGTGCGAACACATGTGCTTAGGAAGCAGTCTGATAAGCACACCGCATCCCTCTAGGAAAACAATACAAGTTCCTTTCCCAGTGGGTCCTCTGACATCCCCAGCCACAGGTTTCTATCCTGGCTTACAATGCCAGATGTGAACTCCCTTTTATGCAGCAGGTCTGCTGTGACAGGCTCTCTCATTGCTTGTTTAAAAGTCTCCTCTAGTTTCAGCGTTTGAAGCACTATTTCCCAATCTCTGTGGTTTCTTGTACTGGACTATTGTAAATGTCCAGTCTTAGTCATTGTTCTCATGCTGTGAAAAACACGATGACCACAGCAACTCTTACAAAGGAAAGCATTTAATGGAGGACTTATTACAATTTCAGAGTCTCTTAGTCCATTATCCTCAAAAGAGGGAGCATGGTGGCAAGCAGGTGTGGTGCTGGAGAAGTAGCTAAGATTTACAACCTCATTTATAGGCTAAAAGAGACACTGGGCCTTGTGGGACTTTTTAAACCCTATCCCCACTTGTAAAAGTATCTTTTATTCAACTAAAGTAATTTTCATCTCCGAGGTTTACTGCCTCCATCTGCTAACCTAGGACTAGTCCTGCAAGCTTCTGGCCTTCTTACAATCTTATCTAGGGCTAGAATGTTTTCAGCCTTTGAGACTTAACTGCTGAATAAGCTTTTTTTTTTTTTTTTTTTTGTGAACTCTGGCTGGCTGCTCAACTCAGCTGTTCTGGCTGAATCTCCTCTTCAAGATGACTGATTCAACATGGCTTCTCTCAGTTTCTCCTGAATTGCTCTGCTTGGCCTCATGTTAACTGTGGCGATATGTTCTAATCATCTGGCTCCTCTTTCTCTAGTTTGTTCTGTCTTCACCTGTGTCTAGCTTATCTTCTCTGTAACCTGTCTCTGTACATCTGTCCCAGTAAAACTGCCTTTCTTTCTCTCTCTTTCTCCATTGCTCTATTAAGTAGCTTCCCTTTCCTCTCCTGATGAAAGTTGGGCATATCCCATTCTGTCAAAATTTCTCTGATTCATCACTTTGTCTGCCATTCATCTAGATGGCACTTTCAAACGTGGGTGCTTCCTTCTACTTTACCTTCATTGTTAGGGGAGTTGTAAAGGTGTGTACTAAGGGCATGTCTGTATTCCAGCTAGAGGAATTAAAGGTGTGTACTAAGAACAGAGCCACGCCACAACTAGAAATAGTTCCCAGTAAACAACACAATCTCAGGGTTCACAATGTGATGAAATATCCTACAACACACCATGACACACTTCCTCCAACAAGCCCACAGTACTCCAAGGCCACACCTAAACCTCAAATCGTGCTACTCTCTAATGACTAAGTATTTAAAAAGATGAGCCTATTGAGGACATTCTTGTTCAAACTGAAGGAACCATTATTGGCCCAAAACACCCCAAAGCCAAATTCTCAGCACAAAGGAGATTTATTTGCCTCACAAGGACAAAGAGCAAGGAATACGTGACAATGATTGGAGATAGAGGATGAAGGAGAAGGAGGAAGAGACATCAGAGACAGGGTTGGGGTATTTGTCCCACAGAGGATCAAGAGACTGCTTCTGCATAGAGAGGAGTCAGATGTGGCCCATAGGCAAATGACAATTTATAAAGATAAAAAGGGACACCCCTGAGTTAGAATGTGGTGATTAATTTTGATTGGGCATGATAAATAAAGTAGCCACAAGGATTTTTTTTTAAGATTTATTTATTTTATATATTGTGAGTACACTATAGCTGTCTTCAGACACAGCAGAAAAGGGCGTCAGATCTCATTACAGATGGTTGTGAGCCACCACGTGGTTGCTGCAAATTGAACTCAGGACCTCTGGAAGAGCAGGCAAGTGCTCTTAACTGCTGAGCCATCTCTCCAGCCCACAAGTGGGCTTTTGATTGCTGGGCTTCAACACTTTGATAGCTAGACCTTGATAATCAGCCTCTGAAAGAGGAAGTGGCCAAACAAGGGGCTAGACTTTGGAGTCTAGTTTCAGGAATGTATTCTAATGGTTTCTAGTGAGGAAGAGGGGATGCAGGAGAAGGCCAAGGCCTGCCAGAGCCATGCTTGTCCTGCTTGGGCTGGCTCGAGTCCCCTCACAAACCACCACCAGCCCCCTTCTGTACAGTGGATCACAGACTTTTTCTTCTTTTTCTACAAAAGATTGGACTTGAGAGGCCTACTGTTTTTCTATCCCTCCCCCTCCTCTTCCCCCTCCCCCTCCCTCTCTCCCATCCTCTCATGTATCTAATTTACTTTCCAACTCTGAGGCTAACATGGAACATGCCAGGAACATCTGCCTTTCTTAATGTAATTGCTCTTTTACACAAACAATTTCCTGCTCAGCCAGCATCTCAGCCTCAGATTCATATCTAAGGCTGCACAGCCGTGGCCAAGCTGTTCCTTTGCTAATCTCAAACACTAAACGTTTTCTGTAAACCTTTAACTATGTTCAGAGTAACTCCATATTTACTTGGTAGACCTCACTTATCAAGCAGGCATGCTAGCTTACACCACATAGACAAAGACTATCCCACAATTCCTCCCACGGACACTCCTCGTTTTGATGGCTCAGTCTTAGTTGCATGTCAGTACTCATAGCAAGAACCATGCAGCAGCTGCCATAGCACAGAGGCACGTTAGCACACAGCACACAGGAAAGGACGATTGTGTCAGAATGCCCTCCGTATGGAGGCTCCCTGCTAGGACCTCTCAGCCTCAGTTGCATGCCTTGCCTCTGATAGCCAGGCCCGTGCACGCTCTTCTCCCCCACTCCTCTTTGGTTCTGTCCTGTACCTGTCCTGTATAGCAAAACTTGTCCTTGGGAGATGTTACACCCATGACTGCTCTCCCCAGATACCCCATTACAGACTGAAGTTCAACTTGGCAAACCAATGAGTTTTATTGGGGTTACTCACAGGAGTATGGGTGAGGGGTACCTCACAGGAGCACAGGAGCAGAAATGACTCAGACACAGTTGTATCACCAAGGGCCACTGCAGCATGGGAGACAGCTCACAAAAGCTAGGAATTTAGAGCATACTGCACAGGACATAAAGAAGCTCAACAGGCTGGAGAGTTGTTGGTTCCAAGCGACTCTGCTCTAACACTTTTCCAAGCAACTCAATTACTTTCTGCTTCTCCCGGGCTGCTGATATGGTCTCAGAGACTTCTCAGTAATTTGGCTTATTTAAGAGAAATCTTTGTGGCTTGGTTGAGGGATTCTCAGCATTTATTGCTTACTCTGGCATGGAGGGGCCTAGTAAATCTGGCCAGTTTCAGGGACTTCCTGAAGCTATTTTTTTTTCTGTTTTCCTTTTCCATTAATTAATTAATTTATTCACTTTAATCTCTATCATCACCGGCCCTCTTATTCCCCCTCATACAGACCTTCCCCTAGTCGCCCGCTTCCCTTCTCTTCTGAGAATCCTGAATTGTTTACCTTTCTGTTTAAGGAGCATAGCTATAGGCTAGAATGTTTCCATTTCAGAGGAAACTGTTGCACAACATGCTCTAAGCCCATCCTAAAAGAATGGGCCTTCTGAAAGAGGCAAGGCTGGAATTTGTTGTTGTTGTTGTTGTTTTTTAAAGATTTATTTATTTATTATATGTAAATACACTGTAGCTGTCTTCAGACACACCAGAAGAGGGAGTCAGATCTCATTACAGATGGTTGTGAGCCACCATGTGGTTGCTGGGATTTGAACTCTGGACCTTCAGAAGAGCAGTCGGGTGCTCTTACCCTCTGAGCCATCTCACCAGCCCTGTTGTTGTTTTTTTTTTTTTTAATTTACTTATTTTATGTGAGTACACTGTTACTGTCTTCAGAAACACCAGAAGAGGGCACCAGATCCCATTACAGATAGTTGTGAACCACCATGTGGTTGCTGAGAATTGAACTCAGGACGTCTGGAAGAGCAGTCAGTGCTCTTAACCACTGAGCCATCTCTCCAGCCCAGAAATTTGCTGTTGTTGTTGTTGTTGTTGTTTTGTTTTCGAGACAGGGTTTCTCTGTACAGCCCTGGCTGTCCTGGAACTCACTCTGTAGACCAGGCTGCCCTCAAACTCAGAAATCCACCTGCCTCTGCCTCCCAGGTGCTGGGATTAAAGACGTGTGCCACCACCACCCGGCTTAGAAATTTTTTTAAAAAGAGAATTTCTGTGAGTGATGAAAGTATTCTAGATCATCTTGGTTCTGGTTAGGCAACCATATAGACTTTTCTAAACTCATTGAATCCTACAACTAAGACAGGTGAATTTTACTGCACGTCAGTCCATTTTACTTCAATAAACTTGTCAAGAAAACAAGCAAGCAAGCAGAGAGTAACCAGTCTGGTGGAGCACACTGATAATCTTAGAAACTGCTGTTTGCTTCCTCCCAAATATCTACAAACCTGAGCTTGCTTCTCTAGAGGGAAGTCTTATGGATATTAACCTAGCTCCTCCACTGGGACTGTACATAATAAACTCACTGAACAGTCTCTAAGAACATCCTAAATATTGTTCTTAATACCCAGATAAGTTTTGTCCAGATAAGTGATGCCACGTCAAGGGAAGTTTCCTTTGCAACAGATGGAGACCATTATAAAAAATCACAACCAATCAGACTGCAGAGTTGTGGAGCCCAGTACGCACTGATGTATCTACAACATAACTCTGGAACCTAAGGCTCACTCAGGGATCATTGCAGAAGAGGGGCAGGAAGATTGCAAGAAGCAGAGGAGTGGGGAGTTTGCTGTGAGATTGTGTCTCCTAGTAATTCAGAAGTTATACAGGTAAAGTCTCAGGAACATGACTGCTTAAGCATGAGCTGAACCCGGACAAAAACAATAGACATTCTAATTTAGAAGAGGAAAAGCCCAAAAGGCCCCAGCCTTACACAAAGGCAATTAAGGAATGCTCAGAGTGGGAAAATAGTCTTCATTAGGAAAGAGCACACCAATTGATTATCCAATATCAAATAGCCCTGCAAACATACATAGAAGTAACATTATACAGACTGAGCAGACTGTAGTTATGTATTTCCGAATACACACACACACACACGCTCACACACACTCACTCACTCACTCACTCACACACATATACATGCATTGTCTTTGGGGTTCCATTGCTATGAGGAGACACCATGATCAAGGCAACTCTTATAAAGGACGACATTTAACTGGCACTGGCGTACAGGTCCAGGAAAGCAGAGAGCACCTGCTGCTTTGTCTTTTTCCTAAGCAAGTGCACCTAGCAGTACCACCGCTAGCATCTCTTGCTGAGAACAGACTTCAGGTGCTTTGACTTTCCAATGTGGAATCAATACCAACACTCCAGGATGTCTAGGCCTTCAGTGACATATTAGAATTGCCTCATAGACTATGAAGCTTCCCAGTTCTCTTACACTCTGGAAGGTAGATAGCCACTATCTGACTGCCTAGCCCCTATCCTATCAACCATCCTAGTTGATAGTATATATATATATATATATATATATATATATATATATATATATATATAAAACCTTTTACAATATCTTCATGCACATTCTATAGGTTCTGTTCCTCTCAAGAACATTCTATAGGTTCTGTTCCTCTCATACACATAAGCGAAATGTATCACTGGCATTGCAGAGGCTGGAAAAGCCAAGATCCAGGAAGCATGACGACAATAAGAGCTTACTACCTCAGAAACGGCATCTTTCTGTCCTCACGTTACAAAAGGAAAAAGTAGCTGTTTGGGGCCTTGTAGCCTCACAAGGGTGTCATTGGGAGTTAGGTTTCCACATGTGAATACTGAATGAAAAGAAAGTTCCTGATTGGGCTGGAGAGATGGCTCAGTGGTTAAGAGCACCGACTGCTCTTACGAAGTGCAAATCCCAGCAACCACATGGTGGCTCACAACCATCCGCAATGAGATCTGATGCCCTCTTCTGGTGCATCTGAAGACAGCTACAGTGTACTTAGATATAATAATAAATAAATCTGAAGAAGAAGAAGAAGAAGAAGAAGAAGAAGAAGAAGAAGAAGAAGAAGAAGAAGAAGAAGAAGAAGAAGAAGAAAAGTTCCTGATTGCTGGGTGGTGGTGGCACACGCCTTTAATCCCAGCACTTGGGAGGCAGAGGCAGGCAGATTTCTGAGTTTGAGGCCAGCCTGGTCTACAGAGTGAGAGTTCCAGGAAAGCCAGGGCTACACAGAGAAACCCTGACTCCAGAAAGGAAAAAAAAAAAAAAGCAACCAAATCTTTATGTATTTAGGGGTTTATTTGTTTTGTTTTGTTTTTGTACTGTGTGAGTTACTGATGAAATAAAAACTATATGAACTGGCTGCTTTTGTGTGTGTCAACTTGACACAAGCCAGAGTCATCAGAGAGGAAGAAGCCTCAATTGAGGAAACGCCTCCATGAGACCCAGCTGGAGAGCAGCTTGTTAATTAGTGATCAATGGGGAGAGCTCAGTCCATTGTGTGCCATCCCTGGACTGGTAGTCCTGGGTTCTCTAAGAGAGCAGGCTGAGCGAACCATAGGAAGCAAGCCAGTAAGCAGCACCCTCCATGGCCTCTGCATCAGCTCCTGCCTCCAGGTTCCAGCCCTGCTTGAGTTCCTGTTCTGACTGCCTCCAGTGTTGGACTGTGACCTGGGAAGTATCAACCAAATAAACCTTCTCCCCGCTTGCTTTTTGATCATGGTGCTTTTGTTGCAGAAAAATAAAAACAACTAACTATGACTAAATGTGTGTATGTATGAAACATCGTTCATACATTTTAATACCTGGCACTCCTCTATCGGAAGGTTATGGAACCTTCAGGAGGTGGAACATTGCTGGAGAAAATCCATTCCTGGTGGAGGATTTAAAGATGTATAGTCTCACCTCTCTCTCCTTCTCCTCCTCCTCCTCCTCTTCCTTCACCTCCTCCTCCTACTCCTCCTTCTTGTGTAGATGAATTGTGGTCAGCTAGCTTACTGCTCCTGCTACCATTCTTCTCCTGCTCATTGCAGTGCCATCCCCATCAGGATGGTACTACAATCCAAATCAAACCCTTTCTTCTTCTTCTTCTTCTTCTTTTGGTTTTTCGAGACAGGGTTTCTCTGTGTAGCTCTGGCTGTCCTAGAACTCACTTTGTAGACCAGGCTGACCTCGAACTCAGAAATCCTCCTGTCTATGCCTCCCGAGTGCTGGGATTAAAGGCATGCGCCACCACGTCCGTCCCCTTTCTTCTTTACATTGCTTTTGTTAGGGCATCTTATTAGAACAACAGGAAAGTAACTAAGGCAAAAATTGGTACCAAGAGAGGACTGTTGATTGATGGAACTGAACAAGTTATTTTGTGGGGCTCTTTGGGATCCAGGTGACTCCTGGACTCCTTCCCCATGGGGAATCCCCATCTAGTTTACTCTCCTCCCTCCCTCCCTGGCTGGGAGGAACTCCAGCCCTATTCTCTCCACTGCCCAGTCACTGGCTCATCAGCTTTATTGACCAATCAGAGAATAATTGGGGAGTAATATTTACACTACATAGAGACAGGAGATCCTCAGACTAAGGATTGCAACCAGATACGGGGGCAGAGAAATCATTATTTGAATAAAACAAGGATAATCTTTCCACGGGGTACAATAATTTGCCTACATAGACTATTTGCTCAAAGGGTGCTAAAGAAGCGGCTATGGTTAACAAAAGACCAGTGTCGGATGGATGGACTTTGCTTGGACAATGGATGCTGCGCAGCTGGGGCTGAAAACTCACCTCTTATTAGTAAGGGATCTGCATCATTGAGGTAAAATCTTCTGTGAAGTATTGCCTCAGTGTCAGCAGACAGAAACTGTAGTCCAAGTGAGTCAAGGCTATGGGTTAAAATGGTGGCCAAACATGGAAATACATAAGAATCACTCCTGAGGTGCTGGTTGAAGGACGGAGTTGCTGAGGTGAGGCTAGGCAGATATCAACCCTCTAAGCTATTTTTCTCTGCTTTCATGCCTTGAATCACAATATATCACTTGCCATATATATATATATATATATATATATATATATATATATATATATATATATTCTTTTTGTTTGTTTTTAGACAGAGTTTCTCTTTGTATCCCTGGCTGTCCTGGAACTCACTCTGTAGATCAGGTCGGCCTTGAACTCAGAAATCCGCCTGCCTCTGCCTCCCGAGTGCTGGGATTAAAGGCGTGTGCCACCACACCCGACCCCATACATTTCATTTGCACAGGCCCTGCTTCATCAGGCCAGCCCTCATGGTCATATTACCTCATGGTGACTGACTTCCTTCTCCTTCTTCTCCCTCTCCCTCTCCCTCATGGTCCCTACCTGAGACCCTAAGCCTGGGAACTTTTGCACCACTTACCACTTATCTGCTCAGCTACAGGCTGTCAGCAACTTTTACTAACCAATCAGGGATAACTTGGAGGAGGGGGCAACATTTACACAACAAAGGCCGGTGTCCTGAGAATTGCTCAGCTTGAGGTAACAAGATCTTAAGATCCAGAATTTAGCATTTGAATATGTAGCAACAGACCAAACCCTACAGATAAGGATTGTGGTCTTTGAGTGAGAAATGTCCTTCATAGGTTCCTAGGTCTGAACACTTGATTCCCATTAGTGCCACTGTTTGAGAAGGCTAGGGAGCCATTAGGAGCTGGAGCCTAGCTAGGGGGAGTATATGATTTGAGGCAGACCTTGAGGTTTCTCTTTAGCCTGGCCCCACTCTCTATTCTGTTTTGCTTCTTATGTGCAGATGATGAAACAGATCTTTCTGTTCCCATTGCCATGACTTCCTTGCTTATTGCTGTCTTCTCTGCCGTAGAATGCTCTATTCCCTGGAACCGTAAACCAAAAAGACCCTTTTCTTCCCTAAGTTACTTCTTGGGGTATTTTATTACAACAAAAGAAAAATAACCAATGCAACCATGTAGTATAAGCTGAATATTTGGGTCTCTCTAAAACTTACATGTTGAAGTCTAATTACCAGTGCTCCAGTGACCTGGACACTTGAAGGGAGTGGTTGGGTCCTGAGAATGAAGCCCTTAAGAACGGAACCCCTGCCTCTATGGAAGTTCCAGAGAGCTCTCGCCATTTCCACCATGTGAAACAACAGCAGTAAGTCATCAACTAGGAATCAGGAAATGGGCTCTTGCCACACAGTGAATGCGCTGGCATTTTGATCATGGACTTCACATTCTCTAGACCATGAACAATGAACTTTTGATGCTTGTAAGTCACCTAGTTTATAATGTTTTGGTAACAGCAAGCTGGCTTCATGTCTGAAGACAATGGTTCCCTGCATAGACTATTTTGAGATATGGATAGATTTATCAGTTAATATACCCATTATATGCCTATTTCCGTGATCTTTTAGCTGAGAGGGTCTAGTGGCAATGAGCATGCTCAGTACCAAATACTAATCTACAAAAGAAGTGACTTAGACTCTCCAAGAAATAAATGATCTAAGCCAATAGCAAGAATGAGATGAGTAAACCAGATGAGTCTGAAGCATCCTGGAACAGCAGAAAGTTAAAAAGGGTGAAACTATTAAACTACATTGGTGAAGATCAAAAAGATACAGAAGTCTCCAATGAAAGCTGAAACAATTTGAGCAACAACAACAAGAAATAATGTTGGAGCTGGGCAGTGGTGGTGCATGCCTTTAAGGCAGAGGCAGGTGGATTTCTGAGTTTGAGGCCAGCCTGGTCTACAGAGTGAGTTCCAGGACAGCCAGGGCTACACAGAGAAACCCTGTCTCGGAAAAAAACAAAAAACAAAAACAGCCGGGCGTGGTGGCGCACGCCTTTAATCCCAGCACTCGGGAGGCAGAGGCAGGCGGATTTCTGAGTTCGAGGCCAGCCTGGTCTACAAAGTGAGTGCCAGGACAGCCAGGGCTACACAGAGAAACCCTGTCTCGAAAAACCAAAAAAAAAAAAAAAAAAAAGAAAAAAAATGTTGGATTTAAAATAGCCATTGGCTCACATTGCTGTTAATAGATAAGTAGACAGGCATGGTGATGTGCGAGAGTCATCCTGGGACGAGGAGCGGAGGCAGGAGGACCACGCCACATCAAGGCCAGCTTGGCTGTATTAGTTACTTCTCTATTGCTGTGACAAAACACCATGACCATAGCAACTGATACAAGACAGCATTTAATTTAGGGCCCATGGCTCCAGCGGGTTGGGGTTCATGACCATTGTGTTGGGGAGCACGGAAGCAGGCAAGCATGGTGCTAGAGCAGTAACTGAGAGCTTACAATGGATCCATACCCCACAAGGTCTGTAGGAAGAGGCACTGACCAGGAATTATGTGGGCTTTTGAAATCTTGAAGCCCACTCTCAGTGACATAGCTACTCCAACAAGGCCACACCTCCTAATCCGTTCCAAACAGTTCCCCCATCTGGGCAACAAGTATTCAAATTCATGAGCTTCTGGGGGCCAGTTCCATTTAAACCACTATGCTGGGCTACAAACTGGGTTCAGATTCTCGGCCAGCCAAGGTCACATAGCGGGACTCCGCTCCAACAATGGGGTGGGAGAGTGCTTGCCTGAGTAGACGAGTAAATGGGGGAGAGGAGACAAGGAATTCCAAAACAGTGTATGTGATGACATTTCACTTTTCTTTTTTAAGACACCATCTCCTATGTAATTCAACTGGTCTGGATCCTGCTTGTGCTCTTTCTAATTCAGCCTCCTGAATGCTCAGTGGACACTACAAGCTAAGCCAGAAAGATTACAAATTTCCAGTTTTTTGATACTTTGTGTATATGTGTGTGTGTGTCATGTATGTGCCATGTGTGTGCAGGTTGTCTCAGAGTCCAAAAGAGGACATCAGATGCTTGAAACAGATCTGAGCAAGCTGATGAGGGAGCTGGGTCCTGGATTCATGTCACCTGGAAGAGCAGCAAATGCTCTAAATCACTGAGCAGCCGCCCTGCTATGGGGGTTGGCAATTGATCCTATGGAAGACCAGTATGTTTTTATGTTTTTTTATCCTTTTATCCAATTATTCGCTGAACCATTTCTCCAGCCCTATGTTTCCAGTTCTTTTTTTTTTTTTTTTTTTTTTGGTTTTTCGAGACAGGGTTTCTCTGTATAGCTCTGGCTGTCCTGGAACTCACTTTGTAGACCAGGCTGGCCTCGAACTCAGAAATCCGCCTGCCTCTGCCTCCCAAGTGCTGGGATTAAAGGTGTGCACCACCACGCCCGGCATAATTCCAGTTCTTAAGTATGGACTTTAATGAATGATTTCCTTCCAGATATTGGAAAGAGGAAACCGAGTAATTTTATAAGAAGGAATGTGACAAGGCCAGGCAGCCAAGGTCAACGTCAACAGGATAAATGCTGCTGCTAGGGAGTGACTAGGGAGTAATTTTATTACACAAAAAATTAAAAAAAAAACACATGGTTTGGATTGCTGAACATTCATGGTTTCCCTGTTGGCAGTGTGCCAGGAGCAGGCTTGGGTACCTCTTCCTGAATCCGCTGCCTGATCTGTCTCTTGCATCTGAATGGGTCTTTGTGATATCATTTATAACTAACTGGTAAGTACACTGTTTTCTAAGGTTCTGTGAACTGCTGTAGAAAACTAACAAGTAGAGCAAGGTCATGATCCTAGTGTTTAGAACCCAAGTCATAGCCTAAGGCGCATGGTTGGCAACTGATAAGGGAGGTGGTCCAATAAGAGCTTTTAACTTATGGGATCTGACACCATTTTAAAAAAGAAATTGTGAAAAATTGAATTAAATAGTTGGATTATGCTGGAGAATCTGGTTAAAAAATGTTTGTTTCAGGGAGCAAAACAAGGTTTGTTTTTTTTTTTTTTTACGAAATTCATCTTTTATAAGCAAATATCACTAGGTCAGGTTACTTATAAACAACAGAAATTTATCTTTCACTGCCCAGGAGGGTAGAGGTCTGAGATCCAAGTTCTGGGAAGGAATCACTGCTAAAAAGTAGACTGTTAGGCTGCGTAGCCATCCTACATGATGGAATGAGAGTCCTCTGTGATCTTTATGGGCATGGATCTTGTTACTGTGGTATTTACCTAATTGCCCCTCAAAGTATAATCACAGTAAAGGTAGAATTTCAACAGATAAAATTTGGGCATACACACATTTAGTCACTAACATCTAACATCCTAGGGCTTATCTGACGACAATGAAAGGTTCCTGTGTTGGAAGTACAGCTTATTAGCAGGGACACCAAGTAGCTGGTTACACTGTGTCCACAATTAGCAGAGCGGGATAGATGCTGGTGGTCAGCTGGCTCTCTACTCTGACAGAAGGTAAGTACTTTTAACAGGGAAGGAGCCATCTCCCAGACGCATCCTGCTTTTTGTCAAACTTGGGTTATCAGGCTTGGGTCCCTAATGCCCTTATCCACCAAGCCATCTCCATGGTCCCTTTTCCTATCTTACTATCCTGTCCCAGCTACCACAATTACTAACAGCTCTGAGGTGATAAGAAAAGTGCCATACTATAGTGTCCTAATATTTATTAAGTTATTAGCAATAAGTTTATTAACTATAGAGAGCTTAAGAAAAGACCAGGAAGAGACAGGATGTTTTAGAAGCACCAATGAGTTAGAGAGGAGTACACTGTCCGTCTCTCTGGTCCTCCACTATGCTCACCAGGGGTGGGTCATCCCTGTGTGTTTTCATCAGGACCTGTCTCATTTGAGTTAATAAATGCCATAGTACTAAAGCAGGCTTACAATTTATAGCATCTTCTATTGAGCTAGAGTGGATTCTTCGAGCCACTTCTATGTAATTCCCGCCTGCTTATACTCCAATATGCTTTGTGGAAATGGGCTGGAGTCAGTATGATAGGTCAGTAGCTGGGTGTTAGCCACAGACTAACTTATCTTTGCCTCCAAGCTGGAAGACTGTTGAGCTGTGTAGCACACTCCATCACTGTTGAAGGCAGGGGAAGACAAAGAACTCTCTCAGTAGATATCATACTGTCCACCTTCTTCAACTGTAGGGACCATGATTTTTCATATCATTGAAAAATGTCAGTTTTCGTAGTGACTGAATTACAAAGCATTTAAAGAAAGTGAAGGTTTGGAGATGGATCCGTGAGAGAGTGAATGGGAAGAAGGTAGATGACAGTGTCAGTAACGTGTCTTAACCAGGAAGGAAAGAGAAGAAGCAAGGAGTCATAGAAGGCTTATTCTTTACTACTTCACACACTTAGTTGGATGCAAGTTTTAACTCAAAATAAAAATAAAACAACAACAACAACAGCAACAACACACACCCCTAACGACAACAAAGTCCCTCCAAACAAAACCTTCCAAACCCTGAGCATGTACAACTGCTTAAGCCTGAGCTGTGGTCAATAGATAAGACAATCTCTAAGTTCCGGCCAACAGTTTGACTTACTATTTCAGACTTTCTGCACACTTAGAAAATGTAGAAGTAGGGGCTGGAGAGATGGCTCAGGGGTTAAGAGGACTGGCTGCTTTTCCAGAGAGCCTATGCTCACTCTCCAGCAACTACATGGCAGCTCACAACTGTCTGTAACTCCAGTTCCAGAGGACCTGGCACCCTCTCATTGACATACATACAGGCAAAACACTAATGCACACAAAATAAAAATGCACATAAAATAAATCTTAAAAACCCAAAGTAAGAATGTACATAAAATTAGAGTAAAATAAAAAAAAATGAAAAAAAAAAAAGACTGTGTTTCAGCAATAAAAGCAATAGTCCCAAAGTGAAAATAATACCAGGATACATTTATTAATTTACTTTAAATTAAGTATCTTTTACTTAAACACGTTTAACAACAAAACGTTATTGAAGTACAAAATTTAAAATATATGATTTATTATATTCACTTTCTTTTTTTTTTTTTTTTTTTTTTGGTTTTTCGAGACAGGGTTTCTCTGTGTAGCCCTGGCTGTCCTGGAACTCACTTTGTAGACCAGGCTGGCCTCGAACTCAGAAATCCGCCTGCCTCTGCCTCCCGAGTGCTGGGATTAAAGGCGTGCACCACCACGCCCGGCTATATTCACTTTCTAACTGAGACTATGGAAAGGCATTTCAATGTGTTAAGTTGATTTAAAATATGTTTCGAGCCGGGCGTGGAGGTGCACACCTTTGATCCCAGCACTCGGGAGGCAGAGGCAGGCAGATTTCTGAGTTCGAGGCCAGCCTGGTCTACAAAGTGAGTTCCAGGATAGCCAGGGCTATGCAGAGTAACCCTGTCTCAAAAAACCAAAACCAAAACCAAAAACAAACAAACAAAAAAACCCAAAAACTAATATATGTTTCAAAGGAGAGTGAATGATGTGTGATAAACATTTGTTCTCATACTTTCTCAGAGTATTTTATTTTGGTCCTAGGATTTTTGAGACTTTGCACTTTATGTGTTAAGTATAATTGTGTCTGACAATAACATTTTGCAAACAACCAAACCAAAAACCAAAACCTAAACTCAAAACTCCCCAGTTCTGTGTATGATCTTTAGATTTTGAAGATTGTTTTTCCTCTGAGACAGTTTCAGTCCTGCTATTCTGAGCTCTCCATGTAGCCCCAAACCTCATAGGGATACATCTGCCTCTGTCCAGGAGTGCAAGATTTAAACAAGTGTATCTCCGTGCTTGATGCTGTAGTAGGGTCTCAAGGCTTCACAGTTTCAGGAAAAACTGGCAAGTGGTTTCACAAAACTCAGCTTCCTTTCGCTCCTTGGCAACATCCTGTTGACGGAACCGGACTGTTTTGTGATTATTTGTTTTTCCCCTTTTAAAGCATTTATTTAATGTGTGCATGTGTGTACTGTAGGTAGGCGTGTGGAGATCAGAGGATAACTTCTGGGAGTTCTCTTTCACCTTCGGCCATGTGGGTCCTGGGGTTCAAATTCAGGTCTTCAGGCTTGACAGTGTGTGCCTGTAACTGTCGAGCCATTTATCCCACTTTAGTTCATGTTAGTTTTGAGAATCTCAGGTAATTCAAATCAGCCTTAGTGTCCCTAGGTGGAGAGGATGGCCTTGAACATGTGATCTCCCTAGCGATAATCTCCAGAGTGCTGGGATGGCAGGCATGAGTCACCATTCTCACTTTTATAGGCTACTGGGGATCAAACCCAGCATGTTAGGCCAGCACTCAACCAAACGAGCTACAGCCTGAGACCACTGATTTCTTGTAGATTAAACAGTAGAACCTTCCTGGGCAAATGTGAAGTAACTTAAAATGCCAGATCAGGGGGTGGGAGAATTGAAAAGGTTTCCCCCTCCTTGAGAGAATCCAGAGCTATTTCTGCCTTATAGTAATCCTTGTAAAATAGAGAGTTGATTAACGAAGACTGCTCCCAGTTATTGTTCTCGGCGTAAAAGAAGCAGGTGTTTCTCAACCCGTGGGTCACGACCCACGACGGGATCAACCTCCTTAGATCATCAGAAAACAATGATATTTACATTGCGATTCATAAAAGTAGGGGAAAAAAAGCTATGAAAATAGCATGTGGGAGAGGGGTCACCACAACATGGGGAACTGTATTAAGGGTCATAGCATTAGGAAGGTTGTGAACCATTGCTCTAAACTTAAAGCAGCTTCCTCCCGCCCCCCCCCCCATAGTTTCTCTTGGGACAAAAGCGTTTGATGTCATAAGCCAGAATATGGGAAAACTAGGAGAGTTGGTAATTTTCATCCCAAAGAAAAATGACATTTTTCGTCTCCTAAAAAAACACTCCGTCCTTTTTCTCCATCGACATTGATAGAAATTCAAATTGCAAAATCGAAGGATGGCATATATATTTTTACCTATTGTTAGAACTGAGTAACAGATTCACTTCAAAATCCTGTTACAAATAAACACACTTCTTTGGTGACACGTTATGGCTCCATTTATACAAACAACACACTTTTTCAAGTGGACTGAAAATGTACATTTTATTGAAAATGTAAAAATATTAGTTTCTAAATACCATAAGTTCGGGATAACACCTCTTCTGGAATTCACATAGCTCACACACATTCCACAGGGGAAATTTGGTGACGGTAGCAAATTTTCTAGGAAGTCTCTCCAGGCTGTGCGGTGTCCCATAGTAATTTACTGGCTCAGAGTTTTTTTGTTTAAAGCAGTGGTAAGTATGAAAAGTACAAGTGAAAACACCCTTGGCTTCCAGATGACACGGAGATGAGATGAAAATCAAGATTTCAAGTCAGTGGTAGGGCGGTGTCCCCTGTCTTGTTTCAAAGCACGCCGCGCTATCCCCCGGCAACGTGTAAGCAAGCATCGTCCTCCTGGGAATTACGGGGGTGGGGTGCTGTACCGCACCCACAGACTCGGGTGGCCGCGGTCGGCTCCGCTGCAGGGGAAGCCTCCCGCGCGCAGATGGGCGGGCGCGCGCAGAAGGATGCGGGGCGCCGAGGCGAGTACCGGCGCCGCTCCCGCCGCCTAGCCCGCCAGGGGGAGCGAGTGCGCTCGGCGGCCGGCTGCGGGGACTGCGGGGCCTGCGCGGGCGGCGGCCGGCGACTGCGCCCCACCGCGGCGCACCCGGTCCCCACCCCCTCGGCGCCCGCCCGCCCCCGGCGCGGCCCTGCCAGCCCCCTCCGCCCCCTCCCGCGGCGCCATGCGCAGACTCAGTTCCTGGAGAAAGATGGCGACGGCCGAGAAGCAGAAGCACGACGGGCGGGTGAAGATCGGCCACTACATCCTGGGGGACACGCTGGGCGTCGGCACCTTCGGGAAAGTGAAGGGTGAGGACGCCCGGGCCAGCGCGGACCCGGCGAACGGCGAGCGACGGCGCCTTTCGCACTCCGCATCCTCCCCCGCGCCCGCCTTCCGGGTGTCTGGGCTCAGTATCCCCGGTCCGGGCGGCGCTGGGAGCGGAGCCCGAGGCTGCCGCGGGCTGCAGAGCTGTGGGGTCCGCCGCGGTGGGGTGGGGGCGGTCGCCATGGCGACGGCGCGGCGCCGGAGGGGCGGGGATGGCTCTGGGTGCAACTTTCCCAAGCGAGGGAGTTGGGCACTGAGCGCGCGGGGGCGCCGGGCGCGGACGAGGGGGTCTCTTGTGGTCTTCTGATCCCGTGTGCCCTTGGCGCAGAGCCAGCCCATCGCGCTCTGGCGGTCCTCCGAGTTGTCGCTGCCTCGCTTTTAGGAGGTTGTGGACTAAAGTGCTTCTTCGGTTTCCTGAATCGAAATGTGTTCTTCCAAAAGCAAGGTAGCTGTGGAGATACCTTTCAGAAATAGTAATGCCCTTGTTAGGACTATTGATCTCCGTCAGGACTTTTGATGCAAATGCCTGTGAACTGGCGCGGTGTTTCCTATGCGTGGTTTACAGTTGGATGCAGATGCTGCTTTTAAGTGTTTCCGTTTTCGGAAGTTTTGCGGTTTCTGAGAGCTATACCTGGTAGGTAGGGCATATGTTAACTCCAGATGGTATTTATTAGCTTATAGGTATAGTTTCCGTTTATTCTCACAGTATATTTATATTTTAGTAATTCAGTGCTCATCATTTGGACTTTTTGTTCGTTTTGGTAGAATCCCCTGTTACCGCCTTAGCAAAAGCATAAGCATCTGTCTTCAACTAACTTGCCCTCTAGCCCACCACCTGTGACAAGGAAAATTCTGATTACAACCTTTGTGAGGTGGACTTTTTTTCCCCTTTAAAATATTTAAGCCTGCTATTAAGTATTTAGAGGAAGGAAGTTTGGAGCTGATAAGAAATAATTCATACATTGGTTTTTGGAGAAATAATAGACTATGGCCTGCATATATAGTAAGCTCCTTAGTAGATATTTGATTGAAATGAAAAAGTTTGTCAAATTACCCAGCAAGCTAACTGAGCTCCGTTCTCCCAGGAGGAGCAGAAGGAGCCCTTTCCATCTCTTGCCCTTTCCCAGTCCTAAACGGAAAGTTGCTGTGTAACCCTCAGGGGAGCAAATGCCTAAACCTGCCTAGGAAAATCAGAAAGCCAGACAGTGTGAAGGAGGAGTAGGTGTGGTCTAGGGCCGTAGCACTGATCATGGTTAAGCCAGTGAGCTGTTCGTGACCACTCTCAGGGTTTTGCTTTGTCTCTTTATATGCATGCATTTCTTTATTTCGAGAGAGTGTTACAATACTGTCCAGGCTGGCTTTGAACTTGTCATTCTTCGTGCTTCAGCTTCCTGAGTAGTTGGCATTAACAGGCAGCTCGCTCTTCCAGTGTTTTCTTTACCTTTAGCTAGGCATCCTCGTTTGCCATCACTGAGGTGGTAAGAAATGCTTATTAAGGCTCTGATGGAAGTGATAAGGCAGACTTGAACTCAGAAGGCTCCTTCTGAAGGCCCTGCTTGGAATGAATGTGGCATCTGGTCCGCCATTCCTTTGACACAGACCGGAGCGGATTAAGCAGACAGGAAAGGAAGAAGAGATTGTTTTCCCGTTCTGGGATTTGACCTGGGAAGTAGCAGTGCCTCGAACCTCCCTCCCAGTGACTCTGCTTTCCTTAACCTTCACTTCTCCACCCACCCACACAGTCTTCTCTCGAAATCCTATACCGTCAGTCATAAGCCTCCTCCAATACAGAGGGCCAGTGTGAGTCAGAGGATCCTAGGCTTTGTGGTTATAATTAAACTTGTCCTTGAACTTGTTAGTTGATGTGGGTCTAAATATTCAGCCAGTTCATTTTAAAACTGTTAAATGGTTGGGATGGTTTTTTTTTTTTTGACATTAGTAATAATGTCAGATTAGTAACTACAGGATTTGCTATGATCCTCTCCAAGGGCTGAACTGCCATATGTCATTTGGTTTATGTATCAGAGTGGGGATAGCATGACTGTCTTAGGGTTTTACTGCTGTGAACAAACACCATGACCAAGGCAACTTTTATGAGGACAACATTTAGTTGGGGCTGGCTTACAGGTTCAGAGGTTCAGTCCATTGTCATCAAGGTGGGAGCATGGCAGCATCCAGGCAGGCATGGTGCAGGAGGAGCTGAGAGTTCAACATCTTCATCTGAAGGCTACTAACAAAAAACTCACTTCCAGGCAGCTAGGATGAATGTCTTCTCACAGCCCATTCCCACAGTGACACACCTACTCCAACAGGGCCACACTTTCTAATAGTGCCACTCCCTGGACCAAGCATATACAAACCATCATACTGGCCATAGGAGGAATGTGACCCAGGTTTGGATATTCGTGGGGGATGGGGGGTGTCTTTCTTTTCTTTTTTTTTTTTTTTAACCTGGCTACAGTGCATAGTTATGTGTGTGCTTGCTTTTGCTGCAGGGATACTATAAAGAGTGAGTATTGTTAGGTAGGCGAGAAAGTGGGAGGCAGGAATGCACAGAGAGTGGGCCAAAATAACCGCTGTGTCTGGTCATATTGGAAATTAACCCCAGGCTTAGTTTGACAAGAACTCTTTTTTTTTTTTTTAAATTACTTTTATTTTTATGTGCATTGGTATTTGCCTGCGTGTGTGCCTGTGTAAAGATGTTGGATACCCTGGAACTAGAGTCACACACAGTTGTGAGCTGCCATTTGGGTGCTAGGAATTGTACCTGGGTCCTCTGGAAAAACAGCCAGTACTCTTAACCACTGAGCCACCTCTCCAGCCTCCATCTCTAAGAATTCTTAGAGATAATAGCATCATCCATAAATTCTTTGTTTCTATATATCTGTGTATGTATGTATATAAGAATTCTTAGAGATAATAACATCATCCATAATTTTTTTGTTTCTATATATCTGTGTATGTATGTACATACCGATCTATCTATGTATCTATGCATCTATCTATATCTATCTATCTATGTATCTATGTATCTATCTATCCATCGGTTTTTGAGAGAGGTTTCTCTGGGGAGCCCTTCTATCCTGGAACTCACTCTGTAGATCAGGCTGGACTTGTACTCAAAGATCCACCTTCCTCTGTCTGGGTCTAAAGGGGTACGCCACCACCACCCTAGCCTTAAATTCTAATTGAAAAATGTAGAGTACATTTTTCAAGTGTTATGCGTGTTGGTAAATTTAACATAAGAGATTCTAACAGAATCTGTGATTGTGATAGTGAATAAATCACCCGTATGCTATTTAGTCCTTCCAGGGAATTTAAGTGTGTTTTGGTTTTCTTTTTTCTATTATTTTTTTTGTTGTTGTTGTTGTTGTTGTTGTTGTTGGCTTGTGTTGTTGTTTGCCCCCCCCCTTTTTTTTTGAGATAGGGTCTCATTTAGCCAGGCTGGTTGTTCACAAACTCACTATGTGAATGAGGACAGGTTTGGATTTCTGATCCTTGGGTTTCTGCCTCCCTAGTGCTGGGATTAGAGGCCTGTGTACCACCATGCCTGTTTATATAGAGTGTTGAGGAGTGAACCCAGGGCTTCATGCTAAATGCTCTACCAAGTGAGCCACATCCCTAGTCCTAGAAATTGAATTTTGGGGCTAAATTGGTAGTGGCTGTCATGTTATGAAGTAAATAGTAATGAAAATAATTGGGTTACTTAATGATAGCATTTGGAGGGGAAAGTTTGGGCAGAAAACAGGGGGTTGGGGTTGTGCTTGAATTATTATTTTCAAGGTATTCTTTTTTTCCCGTCCTGTCTTTTTTTTTTTTGAGGCGGGGAGTTTGAGACAGGGTTTCTGCGTATAGCTCTGGCTGTCCTGGAACTCACTGTAGACTCTGGCCTCAAACTCAGAAATCTGCCTGCCTCAGCCTGCCAAGTGCTGGGACTAAAGGTGTGTGCCACCACTGCCTGGCCTCCCTCTTGTTTGTCAAGGTGTCAGTCTCTACTCCTTTGCTTGCTGTCTCCTACCTCCCATAAAACAGTCATACACACACAGACAAATAGTCACGTACAGTCAAATGGCCGTTCTTGACAGTTTTTATGGGTTGTGTCTTCACAAAGCAAATAAGTCACTTGTACATATAACCTGTTAAGTTGGTGAGTATTCCACATTAAGCCATACTTCAGGTAAATAGATACCCTTCTCTTTGAATGAATAAGGAAAATTTCCTTAAGTAAAAAACAAAAAATGTACATATGGGCTGGAGAGATGGCTTAACAGTTAAGATCACCGACTGCTTTTCCAGAGGTCCTGAGTTCAATTCCTAGCAACCACATGGTGGCTCACAAGTGTCTATAATGGGATATTATCCCCCTTTCTGCTGTTTGTGAAGATAGAGCGTGCACACACACACACATGCACACACACACAATAAACAAATATCAAAAACCCTACATGTAATATGTACATATACATATGTCATATATATGGCATGTGTGACTCTTTAGAAAATAAAGTTAGGCTGGGTGTGGTGGCGCATGCCTTTAATCCCAGCAGTCGGGAGGCAGAGGTGGGCGGATTTCTGAGTTCGAGGCCAGCCTGGTCTACAAAGTGAGTTCCAGGACAGCCAGAGCTATACAGAGAAACCCTGTCTCGAAAAACCATTAAAAATAAGAAAATAAAAAAAAAAAAAAAGAAAAGAAAAGAAAGTTAGGCATCAAACGTAGGTTGTAGAGCAAGGCATGGTGGGACATATTTGTAATCTCAGCACTCAGGAGGCCAAGACAGGAATGTTGAAAGTTTGAGGCCAACCTGGGCTGCATTAGGATTTCCAGGCCAGCCGGAGCTACGTAATAAGACTGTGTCAAAATACTAAAATCAGGAATAGGCATGGTAGTGCAACATGGAATCGCATCACTGGAGAGAGGCAGGCAGGAGGATTAGAACGTAAGGCCATTCTTGAGGAGGTAGTGAGTTCGCCTCCGGCTGGGGCTATATGAGACCCTGGTGCCAAAGACAAAATTACAAGTTCATATTGTAGGAGAGTATGTATGGTCTGATATTTATATGGATTACAAGACACTTGTCTAATACCAGTATAAATTAATACTATCTACAGTGGGCGTATATACGAAAGTTAGTCTAACAATTGAATTTGTAGGAATTTATTCTGTAAATATGCATGGGCTTGAAACACTGTATTATTCCATACCACATATGTAACATAGAAGCTTAGAATTAGCTGAGTGTGGTAGCACACACCTATAAACCCAGTATTCCGGAGATAGAGGCAGGCAGGAAGATTAGGAGTTAAAATGTAGCCTATGCCGCATTACAAGTTGAAGGCGGGCCTGGGCTGCGTGAGATCTTATCTTGCCTCATAAAACAGAACAACAGTTACAACAAAAAGTGTAGAAGTAACTTTATACACACATGTATGTGCGTATGCACACACACACACACACACACACACACACACACACACACACACACCATGGTGCGTATGTGGAGGTCAGGAAAACTTAGGAGTGAATCCTTTCTTTCTAGAGTTATTCTTTCCACCACATGGTCCCAGGGCTCAGAGTCAGGTCTGTGAGAGCTGTTACACACTAAGCCGTCTCCCGGAAACTAACTTTTCTGGTAGGTGAATAGTTTAAATTGGTTTCTCTATACAGTGAAATTATCTTACAGATGTTCAGGGGGAGAAGTAAGGAACGTTATGTAATTCAGAGAAGAGTTTTCCATAGGTACGCTTAAAAGCAAAATGTCATGTCTAGCTACCAGCCATTTCTGTATGAAAGGCAGAGGCAAATGTGTACATTCTTGCCCCTCCCTGTACAGCATGGCTCTATGTAGAGGTCATGAAACTGCTGTGATCGTGGCTCCACAGACTAGATAGTAGCCAAGGATGCTGTACTGCTGTGCGTGCTTAGTTCTTTTGTGCATGTACCATGGTCATTTTTTAAAAACGTTTAGAAAATTACTATTTATGCATGACTGCACACCAGAAGAGGGCATCAGATCCCATTACAGATGGTTGTGAGCCACCATGTATGTGGTTGCTGGGAATTGAACTCAGGATTTCTGGAAGATCATCTAGTGCTCCTAACCACTGAGCCATCTCTCCAGCCTGCCATAGTCATTTTTTAGTACCTAAATTTTATGAAAAGGATAAGGTGTTGCTATGTTTTTTATGGATTTATATGTAATAAAGTAGGTTGGTGTGTGGGAGAGGGACACTGAATTCAGAGTTAGTGGTCACCTCTGGGGAGAGATGAGGAGAGGCTCTGGGACTTCACAGATGTCTGTAATGTGTTGCTTAAGCTGCTGGTATTTGAAATTTTGTATGATTTAAAAATAAAAACTTTCTCTTTTTATTTAGTGTGTGTGTGGTGGGGGAGGGGGTGGTGTTGGAGGTGGTTCTTTCTGTGCGTCCACCATGTGGGTCCTGGGGTGTGAACTCGGGTTATCAGACAGTCTGCTGCCTAACAGAGCAATCCGGTGTTCCCTCACTGGCCCTTGTATGTTCCCATGTTCCTAAAAGAAATCCTCTAAGCTCCCCTCTCAATAGGATTAAACTATTTCCTTACAGTTTTATTAGTGGAATTTTCTTCTAATTTTAGAAAGGAAACGGAAATGGTTAGGTGGCTAGAATGCTTTCAGGGGATCTTTCTATCTTGGTGGCATCTCTAGCCTGTTAAAATTCTTTCTTTTAAAAATAGGATCTTGACCGGGCGTGGTGGCGCACGCCTTTAATCCCAGCACTTGGGAGGTAGAGGCAGGCGGATTTCTGAGTTCGAGGCCAGCCTGGTCTACAAAGTGAGTTCCAGGACAGCCAGAGCTACACAGAGAAACCCTGTCTCGAAAAACCAAAAAAAAGTCCAAGGTTGAGAGAACAATGAGTTTGTGGTTAGCTCATCGTTAGTTGATTAAGCTGTTGCTCTTGGGAGGTGAACCTTGTAGATGTGGCAAATGCGGGTGTTGCAGTTTGCTTAAAAGCAACAGTTTTAGCACTGTTGAAAACAAAGTAACAGTCTGAAAAATACCACTTAAGCTTCAATAAAGGGCAGGCAGGGCCGGCCCCTCAGGGAATATATACTCTTGGCAAAGTCCTTTTATTACATTCACTGATTGATGGGAGCAGCAATTCTGGGGAGCAGCAATTACTTTGACTCCGCCTAAGTTTACTCAATAGAGACTCTTTAGCCCAGTTTTGAGAAAAACAGTTCTGATTCTCACATGATGCCAATCCCTCCCCGCTTCTCACTGCATATGGTTGGTAGGACAGAGTGGATAGGTTGAAAGACTAAAGAGTCAGAAGAACAGTAGAACTTGATCAGAATAGCTGTCTATACCCTGGCAAACTATGGACCCTGAGAGTCCTCAATTTCTTCATCCTTAAAATAACAGGCTTTGAACACATATCATTAGGCCTGAGATACTATGTTTTAAAAGTGTTACACTGCCGAAATGTTAATGTTGCCAATCATTTGTTCAAAGCAAAGGTTTCTGTGTTCCTATAGATCAACATTGGCAACATTGTAGTGCCATAGCTTTAAATGACTGACTTAACTGGGAAGAAGGAGGGTGGGAAGGATGGATAAAAGGAAGGAGATAATACCTAGGCGTGCTTGTTTGTTTAGACAGGATTTCTTGGTGGTGTAGGGCTGGCTGTCCAGGAATTCTCTGCAGACAATGCTAGCCTTGAACTCTGCAGTATATACATCTGCCTCTGAGTGCTGTGATTAAAGGTATGCACCACCATGCCCAGCTGAGATAAGGCCTATGGTGACAAAATATTTTATGATCATCAGGGTCGAGACATTTTTAGAAAACTTTGGAAAGCGAAGTTTGTATTACTTTGATTTATTTATTTATTTATTTATTTATGAGTCTGTGTGTTAGTGCCCCTTTTTCCCCCAGGGTCTGTCACCTTAAGTCAGAGCTCACACCTTTGGCTACTGTAGCTAACCAGCCTGCTCTAGGGGATCAAAGGCAGTTGAAACAAGTGTAGCAGGACCTACTCCACACTTAGCTAACCAATGTGTGAGTTGAGATGTAGCATATGGCAGAATAATCTGTAGCCTTCCTGTTAGTCTGGTTTAGTTCTCAAGAATGAACCAGGAAGGTTTAAAATGAGAACAAATTGGAGGGAAAATGTTGCAATTCTCCTTTCCAGGGCCACGATGCTCCCAGATCAAGTGCCTTAGTGGCAGGGATGGGGAAGTTGGAGCGGCTTAGTTACTGTCCAGTCGCTCTGCAGAGATACCAAGACCAAGGCAGCTAATAAAAGAAAGAATTTTGCCAGGCAGTGGTGGCACACACCTTTAAGCCCAGCACTTGGGAGGCAGAAGCAGGTGGATCTCTGAGTTTGAGGCCAGCCTGGTCTACAGAGTGAGTTCTAGGACAGCCAGGGCTACACAGAGAAACCCTGTTTCGAACCCCCCCCCCAATTTTTTTTTAATTGAGTTTCAGAGGATGGGTCTACATCCCCTCTTCATGGTGGGGAGCATGGCAGCAGACAGGCAGGCAGGCAGGCAGGCACGGCATGGCACTGGAGCAATAGCTTAGAGCTTACAGCTAATTCAGAAGCAGGAGGTGAGGAATGGGGCCAGAGACAAAGACAGACAGACAGACAAACAGACAAGCACACACTGAACCTGGTATGGGCTTTTGAAACCTTAAAGTCCACCCCAGTGACTCACCTTCACTAACAAAGCCATATCTACTAATCGTTCCCAAATCGTCCACCAAGAACCAAACATTCAAGCCATCACCAAGAAATACCATATTTAAGTACAGTATACTTTATGTTTGAACAGTGTACTTTAAGAAACTCAGTTCCAGGACTTTTAGCTGTATGACTTTTCCAGCTAATAGGAAGTACTTAGAGCATGGAGACGGGGCTGTGGAAGCTGACTCTTGATAGGCTGCGCAGGATGCAACTTAACTTCGATAGCAAAATCCCATAGGAGCATCCGCTAGTCGTGGGAAGTCCTCTGAGCTGAACAACTCCCAGCGAAGAATCGTATGAAGGCATGTTGTGTGTGTTTACTTAAGATGAACATTTGTGTCCCTGTCTTCATGAATGCTGTATTTTTGAAACTTTGGAAGTATATAATCCAGTATAGAAAGCCTTTTTTATTCAACTCTTGTTTTTAAAGCTTATTTTTTATGTTTGTGTGTGTTTATATATATGCTTTTGATTGAAGGCGGGTGTGGAGGTCAAAGGTGTTGGAGCCAGCTGAAGCTGGAGTAACAGATGGTTGTATGCCTCCTGTTGTTGGTGGTCCTATGGAGGAGAAGTTTGTGTTCTGAACTGCTGAGCCATCTATCTATCACCCTTGAGTCCTATAGCTTGTTCTGGCCTGATCTCCCAATTCTCCTGCCTACTCCTCCAGAGTGCTGGCCACTTTTTATTTTTTATTTATTTCTATTTTCTTAAAGATTTATTTATTTATTAATTATATGTGAGTACACTGTAGCTGTCTTCAGACACACCAGAAGAAGGCGTCAGATCTCATTACAGATGGCTGTGAGCTGGGATTTGAACTCAGTCAGTGCTCTTAACTGCTGAGCCGTCTCTCCAGCTCACTGGCCACTCTTTACATCAATAAGCATATCACCTTGCTAGGGCTGCAATAGCAATACTAAAGAGTGGTGGCTTAAAACTAGAGAAAATTATTCTCTTACAGTCTGAAGGTCAGAGGAGTGAAACTGGGAGTCTCAAGGGCTGTGCTCCTGAAGGTCAGTGGCGAATGTGTGCCTTACCTCTTAGCCTCTGTTATTCCTGGTTTCTCCTGGCCTGTGGTAGCATAACTCCACTCTCTGCTGCTGCCACCACCGTATGGCTAGTCTCCTGTTTCTGTGCTCATCATAAGAGAGCAAGTCCTTAGATAATTGTGCTCATTCTGAATCTAGCATCATACCATTTTGAGAGCCTTTTCTAAATTCTCTTTTTAAAATTATTTATTTAGTGTATATGAGTATACTGTAGCTGTCTTCAGACACACCAGAAGAGGGCATTGGATCCCATTACAAATGGTTGTGAGCCACCATGTGGTTGCTGGGAATTGAAACTCAGGACCTCTGGAAGAGCAGTCAGTGTTCTAAATCACTGAACCATCTTTTCAGCCCCTACTAATTTTAAAGATTTTACAGAACTGCTTGTAAGTAAGATAACATTCTGGTTCCAGGTTGACGTGGATTTCAGCTCGCCAGACTCCCTGTACTCTTTCATGTTTTGTTATTTATTTGTGGACCCAGATCCTGGTGTCAGGTGTTTACTTGTGTTGGTCTCTGTTTTTCAAGGTCCCCACTGAACCTGAAGCTTACTCACCTTTTCAGCTAGGCTGATTGGCATTCTGGGATCTGCCTGCCTCTGCCCTCTAGGTGCTGAGGTTATAGGCATGGGAGCTGAAACATTGAACTCAGGGTCTCTTCCTTGCTTATTAGGAAGGTCTCTCAAGGTTAAAGTTGTATGCTTTTTCAAAAGATTCTTTAAAGGACTTAGTAAATTTATTGTGTTGACTTTTTTTTTTTTTTTTTTTTTTTTTGAGCAAGGTTTTTCTACGCAGATCTGGATGTCCTGGAATTTATTCTATTAAGATCAGATTGGCCTTAAACTCAGAGATCGGCTACCTTTAATCCTGAATTCTGAAATTAAAATTGTGTGACATCATGCCCCTTTTCTTGATTTTAGGGTAATTTTTTTTTAACATTTATTATCATTATTTATTTAATTAATGATAATTTTAAATATTTATTCTTCTCTCATATACCCTTCCCTCTTCCCAGCCTGCCCCTCTCTTCCTTATCTCCCCTCTCCTCCTTATCTCCCCTCTCCCCAGATGTCCTCTTCCCCCAGGGGTTAACTTTTAACTTGATTTGAGAGAATGTTTTAATCAAATGCCAATGTCTCTATAATATCTCTTGAGATTTTTAAATTTAAAAAACTAGAATAAAAGGATTTTGATTTTTTTTGTTTTTCAAGACAGGGTTTCTCTGTGTAGCCCTGGCTGTCCTGGAACTCACTTTGTAGACCAGGCTGGCCTCAAACTCAGAAATCAAATCCACCTGTCTCTGCCTCCCAAGGGCTGGGATCAAAGGCGTGCGCCACCACTGCCCGGCTTAAAAGGATTTTGAAATTGATAGGTAGGTTTTCAGCAGACAAGGCTTATGTTCTAATATAGGAAAAAGATCAAATGAAAGAGTGAAATTTTAGAGTGATTTTTTTTTTTTAAGTAAGGAAAATTCAATCTATTTTCAAATTTTCACTATAAGGCATCAGAAGATGTTTCTGATATGTGCAACTTTTATATGTTTTATTAGAAGGATGCATATATATGCATTAGACTGTGCAACTTCTGTTTTGATTTATCTTTCTTTCTTTCTTTTTTTTTTTTTTTTTGGTTTTTCGAGATAGGGTTTCTCTGTATAGGCCTGGCTGTCCTGGAACTCACTTTGTAGACCAGGCTGGCCTCGAACTCAGAAATCCTCCTGCCTCTGCCTCCCGAGTGCTGGGATCAAAGGCTTGTGCCACCACGCCCGGTGATTTATCTTTTCTTTTCTTTTCTTTTTTTTTTTTTTTTTAAAGATTTATTTATTTATATGTATGTAAGTACGCTGTAGCTGTCTTCAGACACTCCAGAGGGAGTCAGATCTCGTTACGGATGGTTGTGAGCCACCATGTGGCTGCTGGGATCTGAACTCCGGACCTTCAGAAGAGCAGTCGGGTGCTCTTACCCACTGAGCCATCTCTCCAGCGATTTATCTTTTTTTAAAGGCTAATTTTATTATCATTGGCATTATTTTAGGTAGGATTTCATTCTTTAGACCAGGAGGCCTTGAACTCAGAGATTCACGTGCCCCTGCTTTCTGAGTGGTAGGTATTACATGTCTGGCTATTTCATTATTTTAAATTCATGTACATGTGTGTGGGTTGTACTTGTGAGTGCTGGTGCCTACCAAGGCCAGAAGTCTTGGGTCTCTCTGGACTGGAGTTACTGGTAGTGACGCAGCCCAGTGTAGGTGTGCAATGCAAGCTCACGGATCCCGAGTTCTATCCCTGGAGCCTGGAAGGAGCGAGAGTCCTGACTCCTGAAGCTTAGCTTCTGCCCTCTCTGCATGTGCGCTGTGGCACGAGGCTCCCCACACTCATACGTGGATACCATGCATTCAGTAATAATACCTAAAATAAAGAATTTAAAACTGTCTAAAGAGTGCTGTCATGTTTCCTCTCCTGGAGGGAGCTTCCAGTGTTGAACCCAGTCTGAGTTAGAGCTTTGGGCTGTGCCACGCACCAGCTGTGTACTTAGGACATGTTGTGTCTGTGGGTGCCTCAGTGCCCCGTAGAATGATATTCATAATGCCAGCCTTCCAAGGTTGGTGAGAGTTAGGTGTGTTTGTGTACAAAGTGAATGTGCTGTTGACTTACACAATACAAATCAATTAGATTCATTTTATAACAAACGGTAGTTTAGAAGAACTTACGTGATTTAAACTATAGTCAAATGAGCCTGTATCTTCCCATCTGTGCTGAGAAACACAGAGATGGACTGTTCCCGTCCGTGGCCATAGAAATGTTCTTGAAAAATTTTAGATAGACAGCAACCTCATTGTAAAGGACTGGTGCTGTGTGTATGAGCGACCTGTTGAATATTAACTGTTGAGGAAATGGGCTGAACTTTGGAATCCAAAAATCTCAGGCTCGGTGCTTGGAGTGGTGGGATTTAAGCTGCCGAGAGAGGGTGGCCCCCGAGGCTCTTGATAAGGGCAGGCTGTTGAATACAAATGAACAGAAGGCACTATTGGAAGAGCTAAGATCCAAAGCACCTATTCCCACATCCAAATGGATAGTTCAGGGATGATTAAATAGGAACGGGGGACTGGTTTGGGAATAGTGGAAACTTATCCCTCAGTACTAATAGCTACAGTTGTCTGTTCACTTATGATGTGCTGGTAGGGGGGAACGTCCTTTACAAACACGGTTTCATGTGTCATGTGGCCATCCTTGTAGAGCAGGAGATCACATTTACCAAGGGTTTATATGTGTAAGTCAGAAGTCTGTTAAGTACCTTCAAAGAGGAACAAGACCTGAGGCTACAGAGTGCACACACACTGCCTTCTGGGTTAGAAGGACACCTTCTATTCAGTCTGTTCCTGTGAAGGGCTGGATCTGCCAATGCGTAGCGTTGATGCCCTCCCCTTGGGTGGGCGAGCTTTCTTTCCTTTTCTTCTTCCTTTTAACTGAAAAAATAAAAATAAAACAATACAATTTGAAAGACGGTGGCTACAGAATACCTTTCTTATTTCTTCTGTAGCAGGCAACTGTGGAAGCCTGTGAAACTTGATGATCCATGGCGATAGGAAGGAACATTTCTCATAGTCTCCTACAAGAGTCTGCTGCATTGAAACAATACAGTGGATTAAGCTGTTTTCTGAAATTAGTCATTAGGAGATCTGCAGTCTTTTGTTCTTACATAATAAGCTGTAATAAACTGAGACATATTTATGCATGTTTTCAGCTTACTTCGTAGTTCAATTTGGAGAATACGTATGCTTTTTCTTTTTAAATACAGTGCCACCTTTAATTCTCAAGAATTTTTTTTTTATATATAAATGTGGTTCCCTAAAGTGTTCCATTGGTTCCTTCAGCCATCCCCCTCAAAAACAACAGCAAAAGGAATTACTATGGTGACTTTCTGTTAAGCAGGCGGAAAGCCAGTGCTCCCACTTTCTGTTTCCTTCTGTGTGCCAGGAGGTCGAATGGCCGGCCGCTTGCTTTATGATGGCTGCCGTGCTCCTTCGCCTCCCAGTCAACTTTCTCAGTTTTTGTTTGAACACAGTTTTACTTAATGTGATTTTTTTTTTTCTTGCACTTCAGTCAGTAGACCCATCCCTGTTTTCATTTATATATGTGTGTGTGTACACTGCATAAGTCTTTCCTCCCCTGCAGCGAGTGAGAGAATAGGGGTTGAAGGAAGGCCCCCGTGCTTGGAGGCCTGCAGTTTACCCACTACGGCTCTCTGGAGTTGTTTTGAAAGCGAGGACGTATGTCTAAGTGCTCCTAATTACTTTGTAGTTTGGTGAAACACTCAAGTATGAGAACAAGCTGTGGTATGCTTGGATGGATATTGGCATCTGTTCTTCGTTTTGCCTTTTAAACAGGGGGACGTCGTGTTTGCAGGTGAAATACTGAGATGCCCCTTGCTGAAACTATATACTTGATTATATACTTGAAATGGTAGACTTGATTCCTATCCCTTGGCAACCTTTATCCTTGTTAAATTCTCTCAGTTCTTAGTATCCGACCATAGGTCATAGAATGTGCCACATTATTGCTGAGTCATACTAACTACTAAGTGACACGAACTGTTCTGTTGTAGAATTTTCATTGTTCCCTTTCTATCTCTGTACTCTTAAAAAATAGTGTATGTTTGTGTATATGTGTGTGTGTGTATGTATGGATGTGTGTATGTGTGTATATGGGTGTGCACGTGTGTGTGTATGGATGTGTGTATGTGTGTATATGGGTGTGCACGTGTGTGTGTATGGATGGATGTGTGCATGTGTATGTGTGTATATGGGTGTGCACATGTGTGTGTATGTATGGAAGTATTATGTATATGTGTGTATATGGGGGTGCACATTGTGTATGTATGGACATGTGCATATGTATGTGTGTATATGGGGGTGCACATGTGTGTGTATGTATGGAAGTATTATGTATATGTGTGTATATGGGGGTGCACATTGTGTATGTATGGACATGTGCATATGTATGTGTGTATATGGGGGTGCACATTGTGTGTGTATGGACATGTGCATGTGTATGTGTGTATATGGGTGTGCACATGTGTGTGAATGTATGGATGTGTGCATGTCTGTGTGTGTGTATGGATGTGTGTAGGCTTTATATCCATGTCAATTAAATGGGATCAGGGATCACTTTTGAGGTCCTTTCCCTCTCAATAGCCTACAAATTCATGCTAAGGGGACATATTACTAAACAGACCTCTGAAAATTGCTTACTGACACTGTAATACAATAAGGAGTACAGAGGAGTTACCAAACTGTGTACAGAACTAAATGAGAATTACTTACCCTTCCTTGTTGTGTTAGTGGAGGTCCGAGGAGAACTTTGAGGAGTTGGTTTTTCCTTCCACTTTGTTGGTCCCAGGAACTGAACTTAGGTCATCAGGCTGAGTCAAGCTAAAATCAATCAACCAATCAATCTCTCCCTCCCTCCCTCCCTCCCTCCCTCCCTCCCTCTCTCTCTCTCTCTTTCTGAGAAAGGGTCTTATGTGCTAACTTCTATTGGCCTTAAACTCATGGCAATCCTCCTGTCTCGGACTTCTAAGTGTTCAAATCATAGGCATGAGCCACCATACCTACCTTTTCTTTAAAATGTCAGTCTTATGTATCCCAGGCTGACCTTGAACTTGGCTGTATATTGGAGGATGACCCAGAACTTGTGATCCTCCTGCCTCCCTCCTGTGGGCTGGCACCATCACACCCAGTTACACAGTACAGGGGTTCAAACCCAGTGCCTGTTACGTGTGCTGTGCAAGTACTTTACCAACTGAGCTCCATGTGCAACCCCGCTTGGTTATTGCGAGGCGGGCTTGCTCTGGAGCGTAGAGTAGTCTCACGTTCTTGGCGTTCTTTTTGCCTCAGCTTCCTCTTCTAGGAGGACAGCTGTCTGCCAACACTCAGATTGTTTTTTTTTTTCTCCCCACTAATTAATTAATTTATCCACTTTACATCTCTATCACAGCATCCTCTCTTCTCCCAGCCCCTCCTCACACTGCCTCTCCTCTCAGCTCCCCGACACTTCATCTCTGAGAAGGCGGAAGTCCTTCCTGGGGAACCAACCAAACCCACCTTGGCACCTCAAGTTTATGCAAAACTAGTTACATCTTCGCCCACTGAGGCCAGACAAGGCAGCCTAGTTAGGGAAACCAGATCCACTGGTTAAGCCCCTCCCCCAGTTTTGGGGGGACCTGCTTGAAGACCAAGCTGTCTGCTACACATGTCCAGGGTCTCTAGGTCCAGCCCTTGTTTGCTCCTTGGTTGGTGGTTGATTCTCTGGAAGCCCCCGTGAGTCCAGGTTAGTTGACTCTGTTGGTCTTCTTGTGGAGTCTGTTTGTCCTCCGAGTACCTCAGTTCTTCCCCTAACTCTTCCACCAGACTTCCCAAACTTGGTGTAATGCTTGGGTGTGGGTCTTTGTGAGCCTCTCAGAGGACAGTTATGCCAGGCTCCTTCCTGTCTGTGAATCCAGGCTGACAGATACAAACAGCCTGGGACTCCAAAGAGGTAGAAGGGAGGACAATAGCCAAGAAATGTGTCTGTAGCCTGGGCTAGCCTAGAACTCACTATGGAGAGGCCCAGGCTGGCCCGCCTCTCTCTCTGAGTTGCTGGGATTAAAGATGTCCACTTAAGTTTTTTGAGACAGGGTTTCTCACTGGCCCGGAACTCATGGACTAGGCTAGATTGGTTGGTTTACATTAAACGCAAAGTATATAATCCCAAATGAGTCAAAGAATGTTCAGAGCTTCCTACCCTAGTTTCTTACTTGATGAAAGAAACTATATCTACAGTTTTGGATAAACCTCAAGTGTTTTTGAGAAACATTTATTAATGTGTGTGTGTATGTGTGTATGTACATGTAGGGGCGTGTGTGCCAGTGTGCTTGTGAGAGGATGGCCTTAGGAAGTTATTTCTCTCCTTCTATTATGTGGACCCCATACTTTCAAAGGTATGGGATTATCTCTGTTCCCTCAAAATAGCGACGCTGGCTCCTCTGCGGGTCGCCTTGCCTGGCTTTGCTGCTGTGCAGACCAGCACAGCTGTCGCCATTTGGAGGTTTCTCAATTTGCCTCCTGCATCGGATTCCTGCTCTTTTGGGGACAGAATCTAAGTTACCAAGGCTGGTCTTGAGCTATATTTGGAGCCAAAGTGACCTTAAACTCCCTGTCTCTTCTCACATGCTGGCAATTCAGGCATGTACTACCACAGCTGGCTTTGTTTGCTTTTCCAGGCGGCGGCCCTATCCTGTGCTGCAACCCTTGCTGGCCTGAGCTGGCACTCTCTTCACTAGATGTGCTGCCTTCTTGCTGACATTTTTGTTTCTCTTCTGACTTTGATAGTATCTATGTTTTCCTTAGGTTCCTGAGAAAGGGCACACAGACGCCAGACTTTCAGGGACTTCGCCTCAGCAGCAGTTTCTGAATTCTTATGTGCACATAGACTGACTGTCTGGGTGGGTGTGGGCAAGATGGAATCTCTTTAAACATGATTTATCTACTTTTATTTGCATAGATGTTTTGTCTACATATATATCCGTGCACCATGTCTGTACTTAGTGCCCAAGAAGGCTAGAAGAGGTCCTTGTATCCCCTGGAACTGGAGTTATAGATGGTTGCAGGTCGCACATGAGTGCCGAGAGTCTGACCTGGACTCTCTAGAAGTGCAACTCGTGCCACTGAACCGTCTCTTTAGCCTAAAATCCATGTATTTTTAAATTTTCTATTTGAAAATGGAAACTACATGCCATTGAGCCAAAACTGAAAACAGAACAAAACAACAACAACAGCAGTAGCCAATCACGGGGGCTGTTAATGAAGGGGGATCATGTCAGTGTCCCAGGGGAGTTCGTGTATGTAGTTTTGGGCTTATGTGTGCTGTATGTGTATATGTCAGGCCAGAGGACATGGCTTGCTTTACCATTCTCTGCTTTTGTTTCCTTGAGACAAGATCTCTTATTGAAACTAGAGCTAGGTAGTTAGCCAGTAACACCAGTAATCCCCCTGTCTCTGCCAACCTGTCCTCTTTCTCCCAGTGTTGGGGTTATAGGCAGGGATCATGCTAGGTTCTTCTCTTTTTCTTTTTAAAAGTGTGTTGTGGGAATTTGAATTTAGAGCCTCCTGCGTATACAGCTCTTTCTTGGTGAGCCATCATCTCTCCGGCCCTGCAGGGCAGTTTTCTGAGGGGAAGATACAGCTATTCTATGTTATGGCTTTTGTTTGATTTTCTTGTTTTGAGATCCAGTGTTACCACATAGCCTGGGCCTTCCCTTAGTTCTCAGTCCCCCGACGGTGCGTCTGACGATTGCAGGCATAGGCTACCATGTCTGGATCCTTGCCACATGATTTTAATGGTGGTAGACCAGCTTCTCTGTGTGTGAACATCATCTACAGAAGGTTTTCCAATAAAAGAGTTTCATTTTCTATGTACAGTAGTTGAGAAATGAATAGTGAGCTAAAGGGATTTGAGTACCTGAAGGCATACAGGAAGAATTTTTCCTCTTTCTCTCTTATGACTGGTCCAAATTCCCTTTTCCCAAAATCCACTCGTGGTGAGCAGTTCCTTGTGTGTGTCCTCCTGACTTAAGGCTAAACTTTCACGTGTATAACTGGGGAGGAGAGGGGCAAAGATGCTCCATTATCGTCTGAGTGTTTAGCTTTCTAGTATAACACACCAGAGTATATTATCCATCAGAACCAGTGCTAACACATTAAAAATGATTCCTTCTGCAGTGGGCAAGCACGAGTTGACCGGACATAAAGTTGCTGTGAAGATACTTAACCGGCAGAAGATTCGGAGCCTTGACGTGGTGGGAAAAATCCGCCGGGAGATTCAGAACCTGAAGCTGTTCAGGCACCCTCACATCATCAAACTGTAAGCCCAGCTCATTAACCTGGTCCTCTCATCCCTGTAGTTAGCCCGCCTGACCTGGCAAGCCTGGCCTCTTCCTGTTTCCGAGGCTGGAGGTGTCTTCCTGCTCTTGTCTCTGACCCTGGTTCACTGCCAGTCACAGAGCCCACCCTCGGGTTTTAGCATGGCTCATATCCACTGTATTCCTGTTCTTCCTGTTGTCTCTAAAGAGGCCCGTTTGACAGTACTCTGTGCTACTGTTTTTACAGGTAGTACCAACTGTTGGGTTGCTACTAAAAGTTTCTGTAGCAGGTGCCAGGCCCTGTTTGGTCTCCTGTACCACCTGAAAGGGGGGGGGGGGGGGCGGGGAAGAGGCGAGAAGTTCTTGAGCTTCAAATTTCAATTTTTTTACATGCTGGGAATCAGGCTCAGGAGAGACTGTGTACTAGAAATCTTTTTCCCGTACCCTGCTTGTACTTGACCATACACACGGGCTTTGAGGATCTGGAATTGCAGAAGGACAGTAATCCTAATGGTTGTTTTGAGGAAGCCCCAGTGAGGCTTACAGGTAGCGTACTTCTTACCTCCGGTGTTACCTTGGGGGCTATACTTTAACGCTCCCCATGTGTCTCCATTGAACTGGAATTGTAGAGCTGGCTCCACAGTTGTTTTGCTTTTAGCTCTCATTTATTAAAGTGTTTGGCTCTATCATGTGTCCTGATGGCCCCCAACTGTACAGTCCTTGCTTTGAGACCCATTCTCTGAAGTCCAGGCCCTGTGCCTGCTCCTCACTCATTGGGGTGTCCACGAGGTCTTTCAAAGAACCTGGTACAGGTCTCATCTCCCCATCATCTCCTCAGCTCTTCTTCCTACACTGCTCTCACCATCATCGCAGTTAATCGTCACTTACCCCGGGGGGTGGGGGGGGTGGGGGGGACAATGACAAAGACGATGTAGGAGCATCGTTAACAATCCTGTTTATCCCTCTCCCCACCATCTCTTCCTCCAGAATGTATCTCTGACCTTTTTCACCGTCTTTTAATGCCATCACACTGGCCTGTGCTACCTCACCGCTCATGGGCATCTTCTGAGCGTTCTCTCCGGTCTTCATACCGCCACTGCTTACTCTTTTGACATGACTGCCAGCATAAAAACATCCCATGGCTTTCCACATTCCTTTAAATAAAAGCCAAAGGTTTCTTCGCTCCCGGCTTGTGGAGCTCTGCATCTTTGGTCTCCAACTACTAGCTTCATGTCCTGTTTTCTCTCCTGGCTTGTTTTGCTCTTACCTTACCATGAGTGTGCCAAGCAGGCTCCCAACTGGGCCCTGGCCCTGGCTGTCCCTTCCCTCTGCCCACTTCACCTTCCTCCTGGCCAAGGCAGTCCGCTCCTCCCTTCCTTGGGGCTCTGCTCTGGTGCACTCTGTGACCTTCCGGCAGGCTCTGCCTCTTACTTAATTACTGTCTGTCTCCTGGCCCCTGCATCAGGACCATAACAAACTTGCTTACTGTCTTGTGTCCTGGCACCTGCATCAGGACCATAACAAAGACAGGAGATTGGCTTTGCTCCCCCACAGACTTCTAGCAGCTAGCACAGTACCTGGTATCTTATAGGTGCTTAGTAAATCTTTACTGAATGGATGAATACACGTGTTTTAATATTAGTAGATAATGTTTTCTCTCACCAGGTACCAGGTCATCAGTACACCATCTGATATTTTCATGGTGATGGAATATGTCTCTGGAGGAGAGCTATTTGATTATATCTGTAAAAATGGAAGGGTAAGCAGTTCTCATTTAATCCTGTACATATTTTGGTAACTCCTCTGTCCCCCTTATTGTATTACAGTGTCAGCAAGCAATTTTCAGAGGTCTGTTTAGTAATATGTTCCCTAAGCATGAATTTGTGTAGAATCATAAGCAATTTAGAGGGAAAGGACCTCAAAGATGATCCCTGAGCCCATTTAATTGACATGGATATAAAGACTACTTGTTGAGTATTTGTTCAAGGTCACGTGATTTACTAGTGCTATACAGAATTCATTTAAATCCCTAAAATTTATAATCCTCAGATTTAAGGTTTTTTTTTTTAAAGATTTATTTATTAATTATATGTAAGTACACTGTAGCTGTCTTAAGACACTCCAGAAGAGGGCACCAGATCTCGTTACAGATGGTTGTGAGCCACCATGTGGTTGCTGGAATTTGAACTCAGGACCTTCAGAAGAGCAGTCAGTGCTCTTACCCACTGAGACATCTTGCCAGCCCCAGATTTAAGGTTTTTAGCAATACAAACTTTTATTTATTTATTTTTTTGGAGACAGGGTCACACTATGCCACTGTGGCTGCCACGTAGATCAGGCTGGCCTCTAGTGCATAGAGATGACCCTGTCTCTGTCTCCCAAGTGCTGGGATTGAAGGTTTGCCTGGTAATGTCCTTTCCTAACACGATTTCCTACGTGGGCCTCCCAGAATAGCTTATTAAATACTTAAACGATGTAGGCCTTGCTCTTCAACTCTGGCCACATTTAAGTTGCGGAATAGGGATTTTGAAGGAGCTAGGAAGTAGACTTACAGAGGTTAGTGTTTGAAGGAACCTTGAAGACATTTAGTTCTAAGCACAAATACTGAGCACCGTCCCCTGCCCTTACTCTCATGTTATCTGACTGGCACAGCGCCCTTCTGAAAGACCCCACATCTAGCAGAGAAGAGAGCCTTGCTCCCCTTCAGTCGGAAGCTATTTGCATTCTTCATTCTTTCCTGTTACGTACTGTATCTCTTTAATCAGGATCAAACTCATTAAGCACTCTAGTCTGTTTTTTCTCAATGTGGTTAATTTCTACCTAAAGTTTTCCCTTTCTCATCCTTCAAGGCCCCATTCCTGTGCACTGGAGGAATTCTTCTGAATTAATCAATGCCTGCATTTCTCATCTCTCTCTCTTTTTTTCTCCCATTTGTCATTTCTAGTCATTTTGTTATACATTGTGGGGATGTCTTTAGTGTTACCTTTTGAATGCCAAACTTCCAGCTGTCGCATGTTTGTATTTCAGATCTCTGCCTTATTTTCTGAAATTCCCTTTGGATAGCTGCCTGTTTGGCTTCACAGACACAGCTTTACCTGTTTGAGAATGACATTTTGGTTTTAAATGTCTTTTGGCCACTGCACCGCTCCGTTTTCCGTGCTTTCCGCTCGCCTCCTTTTTTTTTTCCTTCTGCTCATTTTGTCTCCTACCCCCCACCCCCCAATACTCTTAATCAGATATCTGGTCATTCTTAGCTGTCCACTTAAATTTCAGAACAAAGTTACACCACATGCCAAGCCTGTAGATGTGTGCCGTTTACGGTTTTCCCTCAGGTTGTGTTGTTGGAGACATTAATTTTGGTAGGGTAAATTCTTTGCTCACAAGCACAAGTGTTTTTCTTCATCATTTGATTTGGTATCTGCTTTTTCCTATTTTCTTGAAGGTATTGGTTTAGCAGTTGGAACTGAGTCGGGAGATGGGGTCAGGTCTTTCCTGTTAGTATGCACATAATCTACATCTTCCTTACGGTGCCTTATTCCTGCCTCAGAGCCGTGAGAACGGCCTGGCTTTGCCTGGCCCACCGGAGGAGCTAGAGGTCTTACTCCCCCTTGGTGGTACCTACAGCTTTCTGTAGAGGCCTGCTGCTGTCTTGTTTCTGCCCCTCATTGCTTCAGAAAGTCATGGCGCGCCCACTGCTCGGCGTTCCCAGGCTTCCACCGCGCACTTCCGTTCATTTTTTCCTCTAGGATTTGGTTTTGCTTTTCTCTCTTTTGCTGAGTTTTCATCTGCTGTCCATACATTCCTCTAGATGGCTGCTGTCTCTCCATCTTTTTGTTTTATGGGCCTTGTGTGTTGCTGACAGCACCCTGGGGCGACTCAACAGGGAGTGACACAAAAGACTCATTGTGTGATGTTTATCAGCTGGGAGTGTGCTTTCACCTGGCTCATCTTCCTTTAGTCGCTGCCATTCTTTGTACTGTATTTTTATAAATAAAATTCTTTTCACCTTTGCAGCCTTTCTGTTACTTATCTTTTGTTAAGTTTTCTTTTCCTCTTGCATAATTTTTTTTTAAAAAATAAACATCTACTTGAAGAAAGGCGTGAGATTGCAACAGTATTAATGTCTTTTTCTTAAGGGGGAGGACCTTACATTTCAGGGTAAGGGTACGCTACACTTCAGTAGCAGTTTTCATTTTGTATTCAAAGCAATGCCTGGTTTCTCTTTGTACCCATGTTATCCATGTGGTGAAGGTGTAGGATTCTGGATTTAGAATGTTCACTCATGCCCTGCCAGAGGATCTCATGTGAGCATCCTTGCCTGGGGGGCAGTAGCTTACTTACTAAATCCTCTGTCCTGGAGCCTGGGTAAGGCAGTGCGGCTTATCCCCTGTTGAGGAAACATCAGAAAATGCAGAGATTTGAAGATGATTTTTAAAAGATTGTACTTAACAATTTTAATCGTAGTGTAAGCGTTTTCTTTCAGGAAGCATGCAAAAGGTAAATGTGCTAAGGATTTTCTTTTGGTTAAATGAAAACATCTTAGACCGGAAGAGATGGCTCAGTAGATGGCACCCATGTCAGGTGGCTCTCGATTGTAACTCCGGGTCCAGAGGACCCAACATTCTTAGCATTCTTGTCTCTGTAGGCACCTGTAGGCAGATGCACACACACACACACACACACACACACACACACACAAAACTTAAAAAATAGCTTACATTTCAGAGTACAGGCTATCGTTGCGTTGTGGCTCAATTCCAATACTTACCTGTCACTTCTTTGTCGTCTGTAATTGTCCCCTATGCAAGCATCACTTGGTGTATTCTCCTTTTCTTTCCCTTTTCTTCGATTAGATTTGCTCTTTGACAGTTGCATCCACGTGTTCTGCGCCCTCTGTGTACTCTCCTTCCCTGACCCCCTTCTCTCCCACTCCTGCCTTCCCCTCCTCCCTGCAGGTCCCTGGTTTACCCGCATGACTTTGTTTTGTTCTGGGAACCACTGACTTTAGGAGCATCTGTTTTCCCATGGGTTTGGATCTGCTCATTGGAACGCTTTCTCGCTCACTCTGTGACCCTTTTTTCCCCACTGTTACGCTCATGTTTTGTTTTGTTTTGTTTTGTTTTTGGCCTTATTTTTGTCTACTAGAGTAGGGCCTTTCTTTCACTCATTTCTGTACTATGGATATCTAACCAGTACAGCATATTGAATGTGCTCAATAAATATTTATTGAAGGAGGGAAGGATTAAAGACCACTAATTGGAAAACATTCCCAGTTTCAGGTAGAAGTTGAAAGTACTAGAAATAGCCCATGAGCTACAGAAGAAGATGTGTTTTTAAGTGTAGTTTCTGTATGTGATAGGGTCAGAGAGTTGAGTTGCTGATTTGGTCCCCGTAAGCCCTTGGCATTTCAGTGTAGGGCTGCAGGCCTTACTTGTCCATTTCAAAGTACCTCATGGGTGAAGTTCACCTGGAAGCTTTCAGGCTTTGCCAATCCATAGGCTGAAGAATTTTAAGAATGTTTTCATTGAGAGGCACAGCTTAAAATGCTTTTCTTCTTTTCCTAGTTGGACGAAAAGGAAAGTCGACGTCTGTTCCAGCAGATCCTTTCTGGTGTGGATTATTGTCACAGGCATATGGTGGTCCACAGAGATTTGAAACCTGAAAACGTCCTGCTTGATGCACACATGAATGCAAAGATAGCCGACTTTGGTAAGGACGGTTGTAACTGTTTGTATGTTTGTTTTTTTGAATTTTTGAGACAGGGTTTCTCTGTGTAGCCCTGGCTGTCCTGGAACTCACTCTGTAGACCAGGCTGGCCTCAAACTCAGAGATTCACCTGCCTCTGCCTCCCGAGTGCTGGGATTAAAGGCGTGCGCTACCACGCCCGGCTGGTTGTAACTGTTTAATGGTGATAAGTATCGTTCTTCTGGTAGTGTTTATGGGGTATACTAGAATCCCGCACGCACGCACACACACACACACACACGCACACACACACACACACACACACACACACGCACACACACACACACACGCACACACACACACACACACGGGATGTTTCTATTCTTCCACCACATGGGTTTTAGAGGGTGGATTTAGGTTGTCAGACACGGTGGTAAGCACTTTTACCTGCTGAGCCTACCTGCCAGCCCTGAAATTCAGTTTTGTGATCGTAAATATTTCAACTTCTTAACATTAGAGAGATCATTTGAAAAGAAAAGACTATTATTTGTCAAGAAGTTAGCAACTTAATTTCTAATATTTCTTTTTGGTCAAATATGGAGAAAATGAAAAGTGGGATGGAATTATTGACATAACATTGGAATCTAGAAAGATGAATTATATGAGGAAACTTCTTTTAAAAAGTTAATATTTAAATGCTGTAAAGTTGGTTTTCAGATGTAGTGGTACGTGCCTTCAATCTAAGAATTCCAGAGATGGAGGCTGGCAGAAATCTTTCTGTTCAGCTGAGTCTATTTCACCTAGCAATATCCATATTAAAAGGTAAACATTTCAAGGATATTCTAGTATTCAAAACCACCACTAGTTTAGTATGTACACATTAAACTCTAGATATTGAAATCCATTGTACATTTTTTGTCTAAGGTCAGAATATTTAGGAAATAAAGACTATAATCAAGTTAAAAGTTTGTTTGTTTGTTTTTTCTGTTTTACTTGCTTTTTGTCCTTGGGAACTCTTGAGTGGCCACTTTTTGTCGTTTCAGGTCTTTCAAACATGATGTCAGATGGTGAATTTTTAAGAACAAGCTGTGGCTCACCCAATTATGCCGCACCAGAAGTCATTTCAGGAAGGTATTGCTGCCATTAGGCTACTTTTGCTATGTCTGTAGTTGCTTATTTCTCTTAAGTTTGCTAGTCTGTACTGTCGCTTTGAGGATGTGATGTCACTAACGAGGACGTAGAAGTAACACATCTGCCTGCGGTAACTGTCATCTCTGAGGCTCGCTGCCTCAGTCTGCTAGCGTAGGTCTAGTCCTGGAAGCTTCTAGCTTGTGTACAATCTAATCTAGGCCTAGAAAGACTTCAGCTTCTGAGACTTGCTGCTGGGTAAACTCGCCCCTTCCTTGTTCTTTCTGATCTATGGCTGATTCAACTCATATGTTTTGGCTCTCAAACTCCTCTCATGATAACTGATTCAATCTGGCTTCTCTGGGCTTCTCCTGAATTTGCTCTGCTTGACCTCCAACGATCTCTGTCATCCGTTCTAATCTGGCTCCTTCTCAGTCTCTGGCTTGTTCTGTCTTCACCTGTGTCTGGCTTGTCCTTCCTCTGCAACCTGTCTCTGTCCATCTGTCCTGGTAAGATGACCTCCTCTCCCTGCACTGACCCTTAAGTACTCCCTCTCTCTTCCTGGGAGAGGCTGGGCATATCCTATTCTGTCAGGTCTTTCTCTGCCACTCAATTAGAAGTTACTTTCAAACATGGGTGCTTTCTTCTATGAACTAACTTTGCCACAGGGATTAAAGGTGTGGGCTGAGGCCGAGGCACATCACAACTAGAAGCAGCTTTTTTAGTATAACACAATCTTGAGGTTTTACGATATGATAAGATATCCTGCAACAGAAAGAAGGGAATATATTTCTGCACTTGCAGATTTTCTATTTTATGAATAATACACAAGGAGCTGGAGAGATGGCTTATTGGTTAAGAGGACTTGCTGCTCTTCTAGAGGACTGGAATTTGGGACCCGGCAACCGCAATCTGGGTGGCTCACAGTTGTCTATAACTTTGTCTCCAGGAGACCCAACACACTCTTGGTTTTTGCAAGCAGTTACATACATGGATGCACCTCAACACATACACACACACACACACTAATAATAATAATAATAATAATAATAATAATAATAATAATAATAATAATAATAGTAATATATAAACAAGTGGAAAAACAAGTCCATGTTTGGAGGAGAGTGTTGGTTTGCAAGTCACAGTAAAGCAGTTAGAATGAGGTGCTTTAATTTTGTCTCTGGTGGGCGAATCGAAAGCAATCAGTTGTAAAGGTGGATGAGTCACTGAGAGCCTGCCTACTGAAGTACTCACTCCCGAGGAATGCTTTACTTAGGCAAACATTTAAAGATGTAACATGATAGGCCATCGGGATTGCTGGTAATTCTACACCTTGAGAGGTTGAGGTCACTCTTTGCTATCTCACGACACCATCTCAAGAAAACCAAACCAAACTAGACCGCACAGAGAGCAGAACAGAGTCACAAGTGTAACGTCACATGTAGTTTTATAAGTATTCAAATAGATGGCATTCATGTAGTAGCTTCATGTTTTATGAGGAAGGAAACTAAAGAAGTGGTCCTTTAAAAAAATAGACAAGCTGAATGTATTGCATCTATAGCCTGAGTGTTGCACATGGATGCCAAGACAGGGCTATATAGGCCTGGTATCAAGGAAAAGCGAGGTGAGGGGGAGGGGCAAGAGGGTTATAAAAAGGGAGGAGGAAGGAGAGAGACTCACTTATGTTCAGTCTTGATCTGGATCTGCTGGAGACTGCAGTGTAAGACTGCTGACCTCGGAACTGCTAGCTAGCACTAAAATACGGGTATATTTTCATTAGGTACTTTTTAAATAGTGTGAAAACAAAATTTAATTTGTGTTTTATTTTCTTGTTTTGTTCAAGGTTCAAGTTCCTCTTCCTCCTCCTCTTCTTCTTCTTCCTCCTCCTCTTCCCCCTCCTCTTCTTCTTCCTCTTCTTCCTCCTCCTCTTCCTCCTCTTCCTCCTCCTCCTCTTCCTCCTCCTCCTCCTCTTCCTCCTCATCCTCCCCCTCTTCCTCCTCCTCCTCCTCCTCATCTTCTTCTTCCTCTTCCTTCTGCTCCTCCTCCTCCTCCTCGATAGAGACACAAAGAGAAGGCACGCCTAAATTTGGAAGTGGGGTAGTGGTCTGGGAAAAGATATTTGCTCAGAAGTTGTAAAATTTAATTTAAAAGACAGACTTTATTTTAAACCATATATGTATGTGTGTTTGTGTGAGGGTATGTGTACATTAGTGTAGGTGCTGACAGAGGTCAGAGCCCCCACCCCCACCCTTCAGCTATTGCTACCGGCAGTTGTAAGCTGCCCTGTGTGGGGGGTGAGAACTAGACCAGGGGCCTCGGTAAACACGTAGCAGGCTCTCAATGGCTGAGACATCCCTCCAGCCCAGAGAATTTATTTTTTTTTCCAATTTTTTTATTAGGTATTTACTTCATTTACATTTCAAATGCTATCCTGAAAGTCCCCTATACCCTCCCCCAACCTGCTCCCCTACTTACTCACTTCCACTTCTTGGCCCTGGCGTACCCCTGTACTTAGGCATATAAAGTTTGCAAGACCAAGGGGCCTCTCTTCCCAATGATGGCCGACTACGCCATCTTCTGCTACATATGCAGCTAGAGACACGAGCTCCAGGGGGTACTGGTTAGTTCATATTGTTGTTCCACCTATAGGGTTGCAGACCCCTTCGGCTCCTTGGGTACTTTCACTGGCTCCTCCATTGGTGGCCCTGTGATCCATCCCATAGCTGACTATGAGGATCCACTTCTGTGTTTGCCAGGCACCGGCCTAGTCTCATAAGAGACAGCTATATCAGGGCCCTTTCAGCAAAATCTTGCTGGTGTAGAGAATTTATTTTAACATCAACGCTTTGGGTAGGCTTGGTGGTGCACCTTACCCAGGAGGTTAGACAGCAGTTTGTCTCCAGCTCAGGCTCCTTAGTGAGACAGGGCCAGTTTGGGAATAAATAAAATGCTGTTGCAAAAACAAGCAAGCAAAGAAAGAAAGAAAGAAAAAACAAGCAAAAATCAAAGCAAACAAAAGACATAGCTTTCTCACTGCTGCTGAAACACTAACGAGGTAGGGGAAGCCTGTTGCTCGCCAGTGTCCACAATCCTGTCCACCCCAACCATTTCCTTGTTTAAATGTTTCAAATGGTGATGGAACTAATAAAAAAAAAATCCCTGTGCTTTCTATGTTCATGTGCTTATTTTTTTTGACTGCTCAAAGAAAAGGTAATGAGGTGAATTAAGAAGATTCATTTGTGTTTTCTATCTTAATTCCTTTGATTTGAGAAAAATTCAAAATCTAGATGTTATAGGGAATATAACTAAAGAAAAAAGGCATTCATCATGTTCAAGCATGCATAAAATGGGCTCTTGGGGAAATGTAATTCGTTCAGTTTGGATGTCTTTCCTTGAGGTCTGTGTGAATAGGAGCACTCATTTTGAGAACAGTGTTTCCTGCTGTCTATAGGAAGCACTTTCGTCACTCTGAGGGTTCGTTTTCCCCCTGAAGGCAGACTCGGATGATTCAGCTGGCTTGCCGCTCATTAGAATCCGTGTCTCCAGTGCTTCACGTGGAAGCACTCACGCACGAAGAGGGAGAGTGTGCTGTGAGCTCCACTGCCCTTGGCTTGCTTCTGCAGCTCAAGCTTCCTGAACTTTGATGTGAGGGTTTTAGGAGAAATGGGTTCCGAGTCTGTCACTACAGACTTGAATCTTGGGCCCAGTTGAGTTGGCTCAGCTGGTAAAATATTTGCTGCCAAGTGACTAGAGTCTGAGCCTTGAATCCTGGGTAAAGGTAGGAGAGAACTGACTCCACAAAGCTGTCATCTCAGCTCCACACCCACTGTGGCATATGCACACCATGCACACACACATGCATTTGCACACACACACACACACACCACCCATGCACACACACTCATACACACACACACACACAATAAAAGTTACTTAAAGGTGAGGGTGGGGGAACAAAAAAGGTACTTAAAAAAACTATCTTGGTAGCTCAAATCAACATTGATCATGATGGCTCAAGGGTTGACCTTATTGGTAGGAAGTCTGAGGGTCATAGTGAGGTAGTACAATTTGACCCATGGATCACAAGTTACAAAATAGCTTTTTTTTTTTTTTAAGATTTATTTATTTATGTATATGAATATGCTGCAGCTATCTTCAGACACACCAGCAGAGGGCATCAGATCTCATTACAGATGGTTGTGAGCCACCAAGTGGTTGCTGGGAATTGAACTCAGAACCTCTGGAAGAGCAGTCAGTGCTCTTAACTGCTGAGCCATCTCTCCAGCCCAAAATAGCTTATTTTTAAAAAGGTAATACTGATAAGACTAGTATCTGTATGTGTGATGTGCAACAACCGCTATAGATACCATATTCTGACCACTGATTTCTTTAAAAATTATTTTCGTATATTCTTCCTAAAGTATTTGTATTTGAAGAATGTTGACTGGTGCTTTGTGAGATTGTGATTAATACAGTTAGCATTCTCTGTGCAGACTGTACGCAGGCCCCGAGGTGGACATCTGGAGCAGCGGGGTCATTCTCTATGCGCTGCTGTGTGGGACCCTCCCTTTTGATGATGACCATGTGCCAACCCTTTTTAAGAAGATATGTGATGGCATCTTCTACACCCCTCAGTATTTAAACCCTTCAGTAATCAGCCTCTTGAAACATATGCTGCAGGTGGATCCCATGAAGAGGGCCACAATCAAAGATATCAGGTAACTCACTTTATCTGCCTGCTTGACCAACCAGCCAGCAAACCATCTGTCTGTCTGTCTGCCTGCCTGTCTGGACTGTGTAGTCTTGGCTGTCTGGAACTCACTCTAAAGACAAGGCTGGCCCTGCCTGCCTCTGCCACCTGAGTGCTGGGATTAAAGGCATGTGGTATTACCATTGCACAGCAATATTAGGTCATTTTAAACCAATGTATTTTTCTACCTTTTCGAGTCTCAAGATACCAGAGAAATTTCATTTTATTAATGACACACTTTTCTTGTAGCAATATACTTTGAGTCATAGGGAATTGATTATTGTGCTCAATTGAGTATTGAGAAATTGCTGCATTGTGTATCATGGTTTAACCTGATAGTTTAAATGAGGCATGACTGATAGTGGCAGCTGTGCTTCCCGGGTTGAGGTAAGTCATGTCTCATGAACACTCAGTACTCCCTGGCCACGTAGTCTGTCATCAGTGTTTCTTTATTTTTGTTTTCCTTAGTTCTTTGATCTTCTGATGGCTAGACTACACATTTTTCTGATACTGGAAGTAGAAGGAACTAAAGATGAATAATAAGTAGAAAACATTAGGGCACATGGGACTTTGAGCTGGATTCCTTGCCGCTGACTCCTTATGCTAGAAGTCCTGTTGAAGCTGGGTGTGGTGGTCCACGCCTTTAATCCCAGCACTTGGAAAGTGGAGCCAGGGAGAACCTGTTAGTTCAAAGCCAACCTGGTCTACAGAGTGCTTTCAGGACAGTCAGCTCTGTAGAGAGACCCTGATTCAGAAACAATAACAAACAAAAAGACCTGCTGAAAAGAAGACTCCATGTAGCTGGGCATGGCAGATGGGGAGGCAAACTCAGTTAATTAAATGGATATTATAAAATATGTAAGTGGGGCCTATATTCGCACATGTTTTAGATGTTTTTCATAATTGAAATGTGATAGCAAATGCTGGATCTGGTGGCGCACACCCATGATCCCAGGACGTGAGAAGCTGAAAGAGTATGACAGTGAGTGGGGTCCAGCCTGGGCTACAGAGTGAAGATTCCACCTCAAAACCAGTCACCAAGTGAAAACAAACAGATGCCCTTAAAAACCATTATTCTTTTCAGTGTTTGCTTTGTTTGTTTGTTTGTTTTTAAGTTTTAGTATAGTTCTTGTTATGGTTCCATGTCCTTTTATATATAGAATTAATGAATACAATATGAAATAGTTCAGAGGATGGTCTTTTGAATCATAGAACTGGGTTGTAAGGACAAGGGTAGATTTTAAATGAATTGTTTATTGTGAAACTCAGCATGCAGTAAGAATGCATAGGATGATATTGCACACTGTTTTTGTTAGTAAGCTCTTTTCCTATAACATGAAATAGTGTAAACAGTGAAGCCACACAACACAGTTTCTTTCTGGGCTGGAAAAAGACTGTACCCAGTCATTGTCCTTTGGGTAGACATACCAAATTTGGCTGCCTTGATCTTCAAAAATTAGTGGCAGGGGACTAGAGAGATGGCTCAGCTGTTAAGAGCACCTGCTGCTCTTCCAGAGGTCCTGAGTTCAATTCCCAGCAACCACATGGTGGCTCACACCCATCTGTGGTAGGTTCCAATGCCTTCTTCTGGTGTGCAAATTGTACATACAGACAGAACACCCATACACATAAAAGTATATAAATAAAAAATAGGTGGCAGAGTATAATGTTTTTCTCAGCATATTCAATGAAGTATGAGCTAGAAGAAGGAAACCAGTTTAAAGAGAACAACTGTAATAATGTAGCATGAATATGAACTCATTCATATCCTAAACTCTGGAAATTATTACTTTTATTCTTGGTTTAACTGAAAACCCTTCTTCCACCATTGCTGTCTCTCTTAGGGAACACGAGTGGTTTAAACAGGACCTTCCGAAGTATCTCTTTCCTGAGGACCCATCTTATAGTTCCACCATGATTGATGACGAAGCCTTGAAAGAAGTGTGTGAGAAGTTTGAGTGCTCAGAGGAGGAGGTCCTCAGCTGCCTGTACAACAGAAACCACCAGGACCCGCTAGCCGTCGCCTACCACCTCATAATAGACAACAGGAGAATAATGAATGAAGCCAAAGATTTCTACCTGGCGAGCAGCCCACCTGACTCTTTCCTGGATGACCACCATTTAACTCGGCCTCACCCTGAAAGAGTACCGTTCTTGGTTGCCGAGACACCACGGGCCCGGCACACCCTGGATGAATTAAACCCACAGAAATCCAAACACCAAGGTGTACGGAAGGCAAAATGGCATCTGGGAATTCGAAGTCAGAGCCGACCCAATGATATCATGGCAGAAGTATGTAGAGCAATCAAGCAGTTGGATTATGAATGGAAGGTAAGAAGGCAAGCGCTCTCATTTGTTTGGTGAGCCTGGAGCCAAAAGGCCTTTGTAGGAGAACTGATGTGATGTGCCTTTGTTTTTGTCCATATCCAATGCTAGGTTGTAAACCCCTATTATTTGCGTGTACGAAGGAAGAATCCTGTGACAAGCACATTTTCCAAAATGAGTCTACAGCTATACCAAGTGGATAGCAGGACTTACTTGTTGGATTTCCGCAGTATTGATGGTATGTACACACAGAGCCCTGCAGGTGGTATAGTGGGCCTGGTTACCTAATTTGCTTTATAGTCTTTGTTTTCTTTTTTTTTTTTTTGAATAAAAACTAAGCAGGCAAAGTAGTAAGCTTCAGTATGGCACCTTCCTCCCTTCTCTCTCTCTAGCTTTTCTATCTCTTCCCTCCCTCCCTCCCTCGCTCCCTCCCTCTGCATCTGTCTCAGAACACATGAGACGGGCTGCAGAAGCCAATGTCCGGTACCTTCCCCCTTCGCCTTCCATCTTGCTTTGGAGACAAGGTCTCTTGGCACACGGGTGGGTGCCCTTCAGGGTACACTCACGGGCCAGCAAGCTCCAAGGATCATTTCATTTCTGACTTCCAGCTTTGGCGTAATGGGCGTGCCCTTGCTGGCCTGGCTTTGACATGGGTCTGGGGGTCAGCGGCAGGGTCTCCTTATCTACTGAGCCTTCTCCCCAGCCCCCCAGTGCACGCTGTCATAAATGTCCTACGTCCTTGTCATCTTCCTCACTGCCCTCTACCTCAGCTATGTCTTAGGAAGCTTCCTGGCCTTTTCCTGCTAAATCAGTAGGAAACATGACTTCCTATGTTCTGCAAGACTGATGTTTGTGAAACCTGTTGCTCCATGTAGCATATTGATTTATAGATTATTGGGGCTAGGGATTTAGTTCAGTATTGAAGTTCTTGCTTCACTGGCTTCAATCACCATCACCTGACTATTGTTCTGTAAAATCTTTAAAAATATACAGTTTTTTTTTTGTTTTTGTTTGTTTGTTTGTTTTGCTTATGCTCTAAGTGATATTTGAGAAGCTGCAGGGTAAGAGCACTGATCTGAGGTGGGGAGGGTAGAGCTCTTGAGTGGTGGGAACTTACTGTCCATTTGGTTCCTTGGACAAGTCCCTCGACTTCTCTGGCTTTTTTATACCTGTAAAATGATTCCTAGGTGAGACAAGTTCCAAGATACCTTTCATATTGCAAGTGATCGATTCTGTATTTTTTGTTTTGTTTTTGAGACAGGGTTTCTCTGTGCAGCCCTGGCTGTCCTGGAACTCACTGTGTAGACCAGGCTGGCCTCGAACTCCCAGAGTTGCCTTTGCCTCCTAATTGATGGGACTAAAGGTGTGCTTGCCACTACCCAGTGAGTCTGTGGTTTTAATAAATATCTCCTAGCAGTGATATTAATTTACAGGTTATTAGTTTACTGTTTCATAGTTGGTGTGGAAGTCAAGAGTGCTATACTACATACCCCATGCTGACTGGCCATTGTATGTATTTTCTGTGCTGTGTGTAGAAGTGGTAAGGTGCTTAACAAAGGCACGCTTGCTCTATTGGAGATGTATGTAAAACCAATGTGCTTTGGGGAACTGGTTAGTAGTCTCACTTAGGTGCTGCTTAAACACTTGAGGGAGAAATAGATAATAAAACATTGAAATTCTTTTCACCCAGATGAGATTACAGAAGCCAAATCAGGGACTGCTACTCCACAGAGATCGGGATCCATCAGCAACTATCGATCTTGCCAAAGGAGTGACTCTGATGCCGAAGCTCAAGGAAAGCCCTCAGACGTCTCCCTTACCTCATCTGTGACCTCCCTCGACTCCTCCCCCGTCGACGTAGCTCCAAGACCAGGAAGTCATACAATAGAATTTTTTGAAATGTGTGCAAATCTAATTAAAATTCTTGCACAGTAAACCTAAAATTTTGCTTATTTCTTTGATGCAATAAGCATGCATAATAAATAATAGCCAAATACTTCCACTTACCAAGTTATATATATGTGTGTATATATAACCGAGGATTGGCCTTTTGGAATGCAGTTTGCACAGGGACTGGAAAATGATTGATGTTAAAAGCCTAATGTGCAGAATTGAATCAGGATCACTCTGTTATCCCGTATTCAGTAGGTACACACAGCATAACATACACACAATGGACTGTAGGTCTCAGGCTTACTTGACTTTTGGCCATTTGAATTTGCTGTAACAGGTCTCTGTCAACCATTAATTTACCATAAAGCCTTCACATATTAGTACATGTTGATGTATTTTATATTAGCTTCATGAATTTATTGAGTTTGCCTAGAATCCTCACAGACCTTATTAGATAATGCTGTTTTCTGGGCTCCTTAACTTCCAAAATAGCTACTAGTTCCCATTTTTGGTTACATTGTGAACTATTTCCATATTCCTCTTAAAATGCTATTTTTGTGTAGTAAAATACATTTCAGAGAGCAGTCTGGATTTAACATTTTTCTTTGGCTTGTGAGCCCCCAAGCCCCCAGAATTTATATGTTCAGACCTTCCGAGCCCTGAATTTACTTTTTCAGGTTTGCCCTTATGTTTTGTATATGAAGTGCTGCTTTTGATCCAAGAGCCGAGTTGCTCACACTGTAGTGAATCGTGTTGCTTCTGTCAGTGCACAGAGACGCTATCATGTCAGCCAGTGTTGAATTTCTTTGATTGGTATTTTCTAAGCCAATCCAGTGCATAGAAAGGACAGTGTTTATATGCTCTGAATGCTAGGATTGGGGTTTTAACCCCTGATTTTATTCTGGAAAATTTTTAAAGAAAGAAAAGTTGCAAGAATATAGTGACTGCATGTGTATCTACTACTTAGCTCCTACAACTACTGTTTGGCCATATTTGCTCTCTAGATCCACACATGTATAATATACAGATATGCACATATATTCGAGTATATGTTTGCTTTTATTCTGAACCACTGAGATGTTAAGGTATATATACCAGCCCTGAATACTTCAGCACTTCCTAAAAATAATAATAATGTCCTTTAAAAACCTTCTGAAACCATTATAAAATCAATAATTTCCAGATAGTGCCTGGTTTTCCAGATTAGCTGTAACTGCCCAGAATTCCATTTAAGTTACAGCCTGATTTTACTTGTAGTTCTTTAATCAGGTTAATAACACTATTTTGAAAAGATATAGAAGAAATCCTTTCTTCAAACTGGCCAAGTTTATTTCAGGTTTTAATTCAAAATAATGAGTGGCTAAAGAAGTGTGATTTTTCTTCAATGTCTGATTTATCTGCCTCTCTCCTTTTAGTGGTAGCATAGCATAATAGGTGTAAGTGAAGATTTAAAGTCATGCTAGACAAAGCCGGTATTGTGTGAGCTAATAATTAATTTCATATTGGCCATGTTTGGTTCCCTTTAAGTTTAGGAAATTGGTCAGAGGCTCTAGCTCAGTGGTGAGGCTGAGTCATCTCCAGTGATGTGAAAGAAAATGCATTTTCTTTAAACATTAACCGTTCCCATCCCCCTTTGTAAGAGACTTTTCCCCCCACTGCACTCATTTAAAAATATTTGCCCCATCCCCAAACCTGTCCAGCACTTATGTAAGAATGCATTTGGAGGACATGATAGCTTGCATAAAAGATGACGCTATAGTTTATGCACTGATTTCCGGACAAAAATGACGCTTCTTTTTGTTCGGGGCTTGTTTTATTCAACTCTGAATTGAATGCTGTATACAGGAATGGAGACTCCATTTCCCTGAGTTCCCGACTGTATTTATACCTGTGTGTTTGTGCCCTCTGTGTGGGGCTCCCTGATGTCACTTATGCTGTCTGAATGCAGCGCTGTATTCCCACTGTGTAGAACAGAAGGCTGCATTTGTAAAGTTATAGATTTGTAAATAGAACTGAGGAATATCTCTATAAACTGTTGGGGGGACGGGGCACAAAAAGAGGAGCCAACTAAATAGGACCTTCTAAAATTTGTTAATTTTGTAATCTTTGCTTCTTTTATAAGTTATTCTGTGATTCCTTTTAGTTACCGAGTTTTATTTTGAAGACATTTAAATATTGCACTTGTATAAATAGTATGATAAATGCAGACTATTGCAGTCAATTTTTTTTAAAGCTAGGATATCTGAAATGACAGCTTTCAGTTCGGTATGTCACGCCCAGGACAGACTGCTCACAAATGTGTTGTAGTTTGCAGATCCTCACACTGAAATGTAAAGAGAGTTAATGCAAATGATTTGTAATCTTTTTTTATTATCTTTTCAGCAATTTATATTTTTTTGTGATTTTATGCAACCATATTTTTACTTCGTCTTGACAACTGAAAGCTGTGTGATGTTTTTGACAGAAAAGTACTGTATACATAGTTTTAAATATAACAGATTTTGCTGATATGTAAAAATTTTGCCATTAAAGTTTGATTTCTCATGAAAGGAACTTTTCTACCAAGTCGGGAGACGCAAGAGCTTAATATATCTAATTTAAAATAATTTCACTGAAATAAAACACCATTGCTTTTACTTTGATTCTATTTTTTTCTTAAGAGCTTTTGTAGTGTTTGGGAATTTTAGATAATTTTATATGGATTCTCTCCCTACCTTGCCCCATCCTTTGGATCTTTGATACCATTCACAAATAAACTCATGCGGCTGGGTGTATAAAGATATGTATCCCAAGGGGCATCTTGGGAAAGAAACCCATAAATTCTTCTTCTTAACTCCTCCCGTCCGCCTGTTCATTGTGGGCTCTGACATGATGAGTGAAATGCCACACACAGCCTGACTGTAAGCCGTTGTCGGGAGGAGTCAACCACTGTGGCTTATGTATGTTTGCCCAGAGTAACCTGATTTAGAAACATGGCATAATAAAGAAAAAAGTTCGTTTTTCACCTGTTACACAGTCTTTCTTATTTCATCAAGGTTTGGGGTGGGGTGCACTTGTTCATCGCTGAGTATCTGGGCTCGTTCAGGTACTGAAATTAAGATGCAGACAGTAAGTGCTGAAGCAGCTGTCACAGACCAATCACAAACAGAGGCCTTGAATTCCATCCTTGCTAGAATTCAGTTACTATTCAATCTAGAAACTCAGTGTTCTTGAGGCTTTTGCAGGATTGCTAGCTTTCTAAATAATCAGAAAAACTTCATTAGAGATGTTATGAACAGCATGAGAAGTTCTTTTGGAGAGCTAATTTTTCTAGATCTTCATTACAAGTTTACACAAGAAACTGGAATGTGAAAACTTGCATCCATTACACTGTCCTGTTCTGAATGAGTAAGCTTCAGGTTGTTGTAAATGCCAATCAATAGTGCTAAATATTTAGAGGCTGTTCACTGACTTGGAAGACATGGCCAAGTCTTTGCCAGAGTTGAGGGCATCATGGTTAAGCTACCCTGAGAGACTGGGAAGAGGAACAGAGCCTCAAGCACTGTGTATTCATCCATATGGCCACTGTGAACCATTCATGACAGATGTCACCAGGACAGCAAGATACAGGTCCTGCTTCAATCATCTTATTAGGGATGGATGGAGATACATATAGACACTAAAGTACAAACATGTAAGAATGGACTGAGTTGTTGTGAATGTGACCACACGAACCTCCATCCAGATTGAGGAACAGCGCATCCACCAGAGTGTCTGTTATGATTAATATGAGCCTGAGGTGCCACAGACCAACTCTGACATGGAAAGACCTTCACAGAAGTGTGAGCACCAAGAGCAGGAAACACTGAAGTTCATTTATAGGCTGACTACCACAGTAATACATTGGTTATAGTGAATATACCAACTTACTTGACAACTTATTAACATTAATGAATATAATCAAATTATAAATAAAAGTTGTATCTGAAGTCACCATTGATCTCAAAGTCTAGACACACTGGGAAGCTGTCAAGATTATTATATAAGGAGTACAATTTTGTCATTGGAACAGACATTGTCAACTTTTTCTTTAAGTGAGAAAATTTGTGTGTGTGTGTGTTTGCATGTCATAGCACATGTATGGAGCCCAGATGACAACTGTCTTTCCAACGAGTAAGTTCTGGAGACATAACTCATGTCACAAGGCTGAGCAGCAAGCATCCTTATTTGCTGAGCCATTTCACAAGCCCCTTGCTTTGTTCATTTCAAGAAACGGTCAAAGACCTAAATATGAATATAATCAGTTTGACAGTGGTTCAAAAAAAAAAAAAAAAACAGTTGTGTTCCACAGGACAGTGGAACTTTATAATAGCCTTAAAGACCTGGGTTTATTGGGTCTGGAGAGATGGCACTGACTGTTCTTCCAGAGGTCCTGAGTTCAATTCCCAGCAACCACTTGGTAGCATACAGCCATTTGTAAAGGGATCCGATGCTCTTTTCTGGTGTGTCTGAAGACAGCTACAGTGTACTCACACACACACACACACAGAGAGAGAGAGAGAGAGAGAGAGAGAGAGAGAGAGAGAGAGAGAGAGAGAATAATTGATTTTATTCTTCTGTATGTGTATGTGCAGGCACTTGCAGAGGCCAGATCGTGGGGCTGGAAACTCCCAGAGCTGTAATTACACAGAGGCTGTGAGCTGCCAGATGCTGGTGTTGGGAACTGAACTTTGGTCCTCTGGAAGAGCAGGAGCCTGTGCACTTAACTTCTGGACTCTCTGTCCAGCCCTCATCGTGGAATCTTCACTCACTTTTGAGAGGCATCACACTTCCGTAGCAGTAAAAGCACTTGGTATCATAGAAATATGAATGCCATCGTTTAGAAATGCCCTTGATGAAGCAGTGATACTTGGCTTATTAAAGTGAGTCTGGAAATTGGGACTCTTGCTAGGTGACATAGCCAGGTCTCACCTCGGGAGAAACTTGTGTTCCAGAGTTTCACTGTAATGGTGTGACAGAGGACTACATCACTACCATTAGAGTTTGCCATCATTACTTCAAATCCACGTAGCCGCTCTATCACTGTGGCGTTTTAACAGCCAGCACCAATGTTCACTTTTGTGAAAAATGGCAATATGTACGAGTTTTGGGTATGGAAGGGCCTTTCACACTTGGTATCTGTGGGTGTCAGAAGAGGGCAGCAGTTCTCCTGTAACTGGAGTCACAGATGTTTTGAGTCTCTACGTTGAGTGTTGGACCTGAACCCAGGTCCTCTACAAGAGCAGTAAGCCATCGCTCGGGATCAGCATCAGTGATTTTAATGTCAGCGTTGGGTAAGAGTTTCCCTTCAGGGACTATTTGACATTTTGGAGAGAAAGAAGTTAGTAGTCCTTTTGGTGACGTTATGTGTGTGTGTGTGTGTGTGGTGGGGGGTGGGGTGGGGTGGGGGAGGTGGGGAGGGGAGTATTACTAATGGTATCTCAGCATCCTACCATGTTTCTGTTTGGTTTCAGACCCAGGAACAAACAACTCAGGTGTATATTTTACATACCAAAGCAGACCTTGCCTCCAGGTTCTCCCAGCATCCCTCGGCCCCTAGTATAACTGCCCCCCCCCATCCTGAATTTTCAGCACAGGGCCTGGACTCCCTTCCCCCAGAGGATCTTTGCTATATAACCCATTTTGTTTTCTCCCTCCCCATCTCCCCTGCCCCCTTGTCTTAGCCTGAGGGCTCTCTTTCTCTTCCTCTTCTCTCCCTTTTCTGGCCTCCTTCCTTGGGGCCATTGAACTCACCTGCCGGAGAGCAGCTTCTTAATAAACCTGCAATTGTATATATTTTAATCTGGCTTGAATTGGCTCATTTTACCAGTGGAGAAATAATTTATCAGTTTACCTCAACAAATAACTAGCCAGTAAGACATGCGTGGTCTCCATAAATCGATCTTGGCTTTGTGTAGCACAGCTATGTGGATAAATTTAAGGAGTTTTCAGTTCCCTCAGTGTGTCCCAGTGTTAACATCAGCCTGCTAATTTACTTGTAAGAAGTGACAGGTGCTACTTTCAGGCTCTGCGGTGGATCACAGGAAGCTTGCAGTTCAGCCCAATCCTCCCTGATCGGCTCTTGCTTAAGGTTTCTGTTGCTGGGATAAAACACCATGACCAAAGTCAACTCGGGGAGGAAAGGGTTTATATCAGCGTCTAGTTCCACTTTATAGAAGGAAATCAAGGTAGAAACTCAAGCAGGGCAGTAATTGGTCCTTTTTAAGGCTTGTTCAGTTAGCTTCTCTTTGGGCCAGACCACCTGCCTAGGGTGTGGCACCGCCTCTAATGGGTTGGGTTCTCCCACATCAATCATTCATCAAGACAATGCCCGCATAGATTTCCCTACAGGCATTTTCTCAGTTAAGATTCCCTGTTTTATAGCTAAGAATATGTTTGTGTCAAGTTGACAAAAACAAGCCAGCACAGCTCCCCTTTGCACTTATTTCAGCTCAGTTTTCTCCCCGCCTCTTCTGCATCTAACAGACCTTCAGGGCTAGGCCTGTCAGACTAGGCGGTAAGCCATTTATTTACCCGAGGACTGTGTGTATTGCAAAGCACAACCTCAAGCCCGGGACTCCATTCCCGGCTGCAGTTAGAGGGCGCTTCGTCTGGTGCCTTTATTACAAATCCCATAGTCCCTAGGGCGCCGCAGTGACTTCTGGGATTAGTGGTCTTGCAGAAGGGCGCTGGCGGGTAAGAAAGTCTTCTTTTCTTCTGTCCGCTTTGCTGGACTTTAGAACGTCCCAGGATGATTTCATGCTTTTTTTTTTAAATAAAGAATCGGGAAGCGCAGGCAGGCAAGGCAGATTAGAATCCCGACAGAATAGTTTCCGTTTCCGGTGTCAAAGGGCACGTGGAATGTAAACACGGCACCACGGAGTGTTTTCAGGTAACTGGCTGCGGGTAGGCGGTAGACAGGGCTGAGGGTTGCTGCGTGCGGGAGAGAGGGCCGAGGGTGGCCCGGTGAGGTCCACAGAGCCCTGGGGCGTGCCTCCGTCCTGGGCACGGGGCGCGCTGGCAGGGTTCTGGCTGCCGGCCCGGCCGCCGGAGGAGCTGCTATGGCCGGAGCTCATTTTTATTGCAGCCGAGGCAGGGGCCAGTTTTGAATCCTGTATTCTCCTCGGGTAGCATTTTAAGGGAATCCGTTTCTCTCGTTCTTCACCTGCGGATTCATCTCTCCTACCTCCTGCCGGTGTTTTTCCATCTTGGGTGGCCGCATCCTCTCACGCAGTCAGTTCAAGAGGACGTTTTAAACTCTGTGGCAAGCACCCAGCTTATTTATGGCCCGGTAAAGTGTCAAGTCGAGCGGTTGCGGTGGAGAGCATCGCACATGTTTAGAATCTTAATGCCACTCATCAATTCTGTAGAGCATGTAGACTTTTAACTCCAGATGAGAGTTAGCACGAAACCTTTACAATTGTGATTTACCCACTTGATATGTTACCCGGTTGGAAAGAAGCTTGGCGCCTTATCCATCCAAGTACAGATCAACGAAAGCTCCTTCTGCAAGCGGTTTTAGTGAGTACTAATTACAAGCACAACCTAGAGGCACAAGAACTCATAGCGTAAGATGAAAACAGTTCAGTTGAGATGTAAGTGGCGTGTTATACAACTCCTCCTAATAGATTGTATGACTCAGTAACCGTTATTGATGTTCACAAAATCGTGCCATCATACCAATTTATTTTAGGACATTTTAATCACCGAAAAGGGGAGTCCAGAATCATTAATTGACTATTGTCTGTATTTTCTCCCCAGTAGCATTTCAGATTCCGAATCAGATCAGAGCATTACATTTTCCCTGGGGAAGATGTTCACACATGCCAGGAGTCTTCCCTCTTTTAATCCTGGCCAACTTCTATTCTCTAAAGCTCACTTTCATGAAGACACTAGTGTGCATTTGTCTGACAGGTCATTGGATCACGCTTGATAGCACTTACCGGTATTGTAACTGAGTTCAGTCTCCTTGTCCACAGGCAGTTTGGGAGAAAATATAAACTTGGTATTATAAACTGGTAACAAATTCCTGCTTTTTCACTTTAGTAGGCCCTTGATACTGCTTGCTGTTTCTTCATTATTATGTCGTTTCTAATCTCCACAAAGACTTGTTAGATTTTTTTCATCTTTCTCAGATGCATACATTTATTTATTTTTTTCCTTTATGTTGAGTAGATGGCTATAACCTACTTTTCCTACTAATGTGAAATTTGGGAACATGAAATCCCTAGTTTTGTTTGGACTCTGCTCAGAAACTTTAGAAATGTGGAGGACAAGGACACAAGCTTCAGAGGGCAGCGGTGTGAGGCAGAGGCCACCATCTCAGACTTAACCCTTCCTTATGTGTCCTCAGCACTAGACAGCCGTGGCTCAGCTTGGGAGGTGGGGAGTGGTGGGGATCTCAGCGGTTTGTTAACTTCCATTGCCTTATTGTTCTCAGCTTATCCTTTCCCCATGACTGACGGATTTTTCCAGTGATTTAAAATGAACTTGCCGTCAGTAAGCAAACCAGGTTTTCTGTTATTAATAGATCTGCTACATTGTCTGATGCCCCACGTTAGTCATGTAGAATGCAAGTCCCACGTTCTCACTGCCTTTAGGGACATAAGTACAAGAGAGCTGCCACCTCTTCTTTCCTCTTCTTCCTCCTCCTCTTGTATCCTAGTATCCTTTGAAGGCATTCTGAGCATCCATTTTCCCAGACTGTCTTCACTCTATGCCTCTGGATTTGTGGTCCATAGTAGCCATACTGTCATTTTACCTCCTTGTTTTCCCCTGGGATGATGGATTTATATATGTATATATATAAACACACACATATATGTATATATACATCCATATATACGTATACACACACACATATATATGTATCTATATGTTTACACACACACATACACATACACACATATGTATATAGTAATTTTTGAGACAGAGGAAATACATTTCCTCGTGTTATGATGAGGCCAAGGAGGAATCTTCCATAGCCCTCATTCTGTAGCACAATTTATACTCTACTTTGTACCCAGGATTTCCCAAAACTCACTGCTCTCTGGAGAGCACATGGTTCACCTATATCAGCCTGTGATTGATACTCTGTGATTGCTGTGATCTGTTACATTTTCTCTTGTTTAGTGACAGGCCTGTGACCTATAATTCCTCAATTATGGTAGGACCTTGGGGTTGTCTGTGGGAGGGACTGATAGCCACCCTCACATGTTGCTGTTCTCTTCCTGGAACTTGTACTCCGCTGCAGCCATGTGCATGAGTGATGAACTTGGTGTTGCCTGACTCTTACTGCTGTCTTCCCTACTTCCTCCTTCTCATAATGCCTGTTGTCGGATGATTTCAAAAAGACCTGAGCTTATTGCTTTCTCTTCAGGGTTACAGACTCCTTTAAGAACAGATAAAACCTTACATGCTCCTGAATGCACACAGCATCTAGGATATTATACCCAATCGTAGGGGTTCTCATGTATCTTAAAGCCCAGCTGTGTAGTTCATGAATGACTGGGTTTCTTAGTCTTATTGCTAAGTACTATTGAAGACTTCCAGTGTCTGCCTTGTTCTATCGGCTACTCTTCCTTTTCCAACGTTCACCTATCACACTAGGCCCACAAAGCCATTTTATGTTTTTTTTTTTTTTGACTTTCCCAATAGTTGTGTTGAGTCATTAAGTATTTAAACCTCCTAAAAACTCTCTTGCAGTCAGGTGCAGTGGCACACCCTTGTAATTTTAGCATAGGGGAGACTGAGGTAGGAGGATAATGAGTCCACTCTGAGCTATAATTCTGAGTTTCAGGACAGCTGTATGTATAAATAGTAGGTCTTGTTTCGAAAAGACAAGAAAAACCACTCAAAGCATAAAAAACTTCTATTAAGGAGGCTTTCAGGGTTTGTGAAAGGAGAAGAGGCACAACGAGTTGTCCATGCTTGTCTCCCAGCTTCCTCAGTGACTTGAAGTGAGCTCTGTCATCCGCTCCATGCCACTTCTTATTGTTAGTGACTTTGAAAGAATTCGTTGGTATTATATAGTTTCATAGCAAATACATTGCTGTTCTTAAAGGAAAAGGTTTTTTGAAGTTCAATCCTACTATTATGAAGACAACTAGAATCCAGGAGTGGCTTATTTGTACTGTTGGCTGTCTAGTCTGTATTGTGATTTAGTCTTTTATATGGTAGTCTTTCAGTGTTGTTTTAAAGTCAGGAGTGAGAAGAGCACACTAGGCTCCATTTTGTCTTGTCAGTCTCTTAACCTAAGGTCTGGGTTGCCACCTTTCTTTCCCCCGAGTCCCATCCCTTCTCCCATTTGTTCATTCTTGAAGAAACAGTCTTGTTTTTCTTCACTGTCTGCTTCCTCTCAGCCACATCTGATGTGTTTCTGAGCAAGCGTCACCATATCATGTGTTTTTATGAATTGGCAGGGGCCTGTTGGGATTCAGAGTTTGTCTGCAGGAGCACAGCACTCCCATTAGGAGATGAGGTTAGCAGTAGTGTCCAGATGTCACCTTTGAAATTAGTAGTCCTCGGTGATTGTTACCTCAGCCCACAGGTAGGCGCTGAGAGTCTCCTGGTAGTCTGCGTCCGCCTGCTCATGAGAATACGTTCATTGCAGTTTATGTTTCTGAAATCTTACAGAATGGCTTCCTTTGGGTGGAAGAGGAGAATTGGCGAGAAGGTATCCAAGGCCACGTCCCAGCAGTTTGAAGCAGAAGCAGCTGATGAGAAGGATGCAGCTGAGAACGAGGATGGGAACTGGCTTCAGGCCAGCAAACGGAGGAAGGAAACCCTGCAGGAGGGCTGTAAACAGAGGAGCCAGCAGCTGAAGGATGAAGGGGCTCAGCTGGCTGAAAACAAACGGTGTGCTTTTGGGCTTTTAAAAAAGATTTTCTTTACTTTATGTGTGAGTGCTCTATCTGCGTGTATGTCTGCATGCCAGAAGAGGGCATGTGGTTGTTGGGAGTTGGACTCTCAGACAGTGCTCTTAACTGCGGAGCTATCTCTCCAGCCCCAGAATTTTTTTCTTTTCTTTTTTCTTTTTATAAGTGGAGGACAGTGTACTTTCTCTGGTTCATGATCTCTAATGGAATCATCTGTTGTCTTAGGTAGGGTTTCTGTTGCTGTGATGAAACGCCATGACCAAAAGCAACTTGGGAAGGAATGGGCTTATTTCTTCTTGCTCTTCCAGGTAACAGTCCATCATTGAGGAAAGTCAGGGCAGCCACTCCACACAGGAACCTGGAGGCAGGAGCTGAAGCAGACACCATACTATGGAGGGTGCTGCTTACTGGCTTGCTCCTCCTGGCTTGCCCAGCCTGCTCTCTTGTATCGTCAACCTAGGGGTGGCACCACCCATAGTGATCTGGGCCCTTCCACATCAAACATCAGTCAAGAAAATATGTACCACAGGCTCTCCCACTGGCCAGTCTGGTGGGTATGTGTTCTCAAGTGAGGTTCCCTCTTTGAAAACTACTGTCGTGTCAAGTTGATATAAAACTAGTCAGCACAGATTCATGTTTTAAATATCTGATTTCATTTGTCAAAAAGACATCTGCAAAACTGCCATTTTGTAATAGTTCTATTAAGATCTATACAGTGCTTTATTTTACTCTCTGATGTTCGTCTAGGGAGGTGACATTGTCACTCACTGTCCTCTCACTTTCTCATTGGGTTTTCTTCTGTTTGTGACAGAGTCTTGCTGTGTAGCTTAGCTGAGCTCACCTGCCCTCCCCACCTTAGTCTGTGTAGTGCTGGGATTACAGAGCCATGCTGCTGTACCACTTACCGTTGATTCTTAAGTACTTTTGTAAATGTGGTGGGTACACAGGAACTTGATAATAGCATCTTTTATTCATAGCCCTGCCCTAGCTAAATTTCTACAAATGGACCTGTTTCTTCCCTTATTTCCCCTTGATTTCCTAGTTCCTTTCTCTTTACCTTGTTTAGATATTTCCATGGGAATGAAATGTCTTCACAAGTCAATGGAGAACAGACAAATGTTTCATAGCTGGAAAACAAGATTAGAGGACAATAAAAATGGACCTTAATTAATTAATTACTTAATTAGTGGTGCCTGTAAGAGACAGTCTCTTGAAAACCGGCTCCTACAACCCAGGTTGTCCTCAACCTTTTGGCCCTCCTGTCTTTACCTCCCAAGGACGAGGATTACAGGTGTGAGCCACTGAGTCTAGCTTTATCTGGTGCAGCAGTGCTGGTGAAGCCCTTTCCTAAGCAGGCTACACCCCTAGCCTAGTAAAGTCTAAGTATGGAATATACGTTAATAGAAGAAATCTTGAGTAGGAAAGATTTTTTATTTTTTTGTCTTTTCAGTGTTTGAGACAAGGTGCCAAGGTCTTATGGAGCTCAGGCTGTTGGGACTTGTGATCTTGGTTGTCCCTCCTGAGCGCTGTGGTCATTGGCAGGTGCCACCATCCACTATTCTAGTGTAACTTTTTACATTGACAAATGTCCTGTCTGTATTAAAGTTGATGTATTCTGTATGCCTAGACTAAACCTTTTATTATCATGTATTAACTATACATACTAATGGGTTTCATTGTCTTCATTGTCCTATGTGTAAATAGTGTATGTAATGTATTGTGGTCATAGTCCCCTTCCTGCGGCCTCTCTTCCCTCCACCCTTTGCTGACCCAGTGAATTTCATTAGGGTTTCCATGGGTGCATGGGGTGGATGGCTATAGGCACATGGGTTACTTTAGTGGCTATGTTACTAAAGAAAATGTCTTTACCTCTTCTAGCAAGCATTAGTTACTTATAGATCCTTATGGAAGTGTAACTTTGTTTGTTTGCTTTGAGACAGGGCTTCATTGTGTATATATAGCTTGAACTGCCCTAGAACATGCCCTCAAACTCATTGAGATCTGCCTGCCTCTGTCCCAAGAGCTGGGGGGAAAAGTGTGTGCCACCAAGCTCAGCTTTTGGTTTTAGGGACTGGGTTGCACATGGCCAGGATCCTGATCTCCAGCTCAGGTCAGTACTTCTTCAGTCTGCTGAGTGTTGGGAATCTAGGCATGAGCTCTCGTGCCTTACTAACATCAGCTAAGATCATAATAGTGTAATGCTAGTGTGCGTATTGTTGTTTGTGGTGTTTTAGGCATAAAGGGTTTTCTCTTGGGGCTGGAGAGATGGCTCAGTGGTTAAAAGCACTGATTGCTCTTCCAGAGGTCCTGAGTTCAATTCCCAGCAACCACATGGTAGCCCACAAACATCTGTAATGGGATCCAATGCCCTCTTCTTGTGTGTCTGAAGATAGCTACAGTGTACTGACATACATAAAATAAATAAATTAAAAAAAAGGGGGTTTTCTCTTGGAGAATTTTGCAGATTGTGTTTTACAAGAAACCAATGTTAAGTTTTTCATTTATAAGATTACTTTTAAAATATCTACTGAACTGTCTTTAGAGCTCTCCGTCAGCTCCTGTTACAGTTCATTAACACCGTTGCGTTGCCTTTTCTCAGAACTGCACAAGTGTGAGGAGGAAAAGGCCATTGGTTCCTGCCAGGACAGTCCCTTAGGATGCTCTGTGGTCAAGGAAAGATAACAACCTCAGAGATAACAAAGTCGCTCATGGTTTCTGCCTGTGTTGTAAACCCCTGAGTCATGCCACTAAAATCAGCTCCGTCAGAGGCTTACGTTAGGATCATGAAGTTTTTTCTTTTCTGTTAGCATTTGTTTCAGAATAATGTATACATAGCTTTTGGAAAGTAAACAGAATTAAAGGGATCTAGTAGAATTAAGTAATTTGGCTATTTAAAACCAAACAAAGGTAGAATTAGTGGTTTGAAAAATGCCTGAAGATATTGAATGTAATTGGATTACGTTGAATGATATGCAATGTAAGGAGCAGCAGTGAAATTGAAGTGAGAAGCAGCCACACAACCCAGCTTCTCCCTGTCAGTCACCTTTATCCTTAGCATGTCCTTGAGCTACACTGGCCTTTTTTTCCCCAACAGTATGTGTATGCGTGTATATGTTTGTGTGTGGCTGTGCATGCATATTTGTCTGTGTGAGTGTGGAACCAGACTTACTCAAAACAAGCATTTTCCCAACTGAGCTGTCTCCCGGCCTCTCATCCCTGTAATTCTTTTATAATTGTGTGAGGACCTTGTCCAGTGTGTTTTCCTGCCCTTCAGATTTCTGCACACCAGTTGTTCTCCGCTCTCTCTGGTAGGCAGGCTGCTGGGCAGCAGCACTCTGAGGCCTGCCCGCCTGCTGGCCCACCTGCCCTCCCTCCCTCCTCCCTCCCTCCCTCCCTCCCTCCTCCCTCCCTCCTTCCTTCTTTTCCCTTTCACAGCCCTTTGTTTTTCCTTTTGGTATTTCTGCTGTCTTCAAGTCACTTTACATACTAAGTTACTTGTTTTTATGTCCCTGTGAGTTTCTCTTGTTTTTTAAATTCCTATTTCCTCACTGAGCTTTATTGCGCATGTAGCATTGTTTGAACACATTAATCTGGTCTTGTCCAAATACGTTACTGTCATCTCTCCCCCAGAGAAGGCTTCATTCTTCGATACCGTCTTCTACTGCCTGTTTGATGGTGGCAAGACTGCTTTAGACTTATTTTGCCACTTGAATTTTCTCTTCATAGTATTAATGATTCTTCATGACAAAAGGCCTCCTTCTGTGTCCAGCCCTAAGGATGCCTGATGCTTTTTAGATGGGCAGTTGACTATAATGGTTACAAGTGTGGACATTGAAGTAATTTTACCTCTGTTCAGATCTTACTGTAATTATCATTTCTCTCTGGATAAATTTTGGGCAGGTCATTAACTTCTCTACCAATTTCAGGTTTCCTCATATATAAATGATGACATACATCTTAAAGGTTATTGAAAGATTTCAGAACAAGTTATATTGCACTAAAATAAATGTGTGTGAGATATTATGTATTAGGATTTTTATGGTATTGGTTTATAATAATGCTAAGCTTTTTAGAAGTTACTTTCTTCAATTTTTTTTTTTTGTAGACTTATTTCTAACTCGGATTTGTCTTCCTAAGGTAAAGGGTAAAGGGTATAGTCGCTCCCAACATTTTAAAATTGGTATGTAGTTTCAACCACTAGATGGTGACACTTGCATAGCTAGCTAAGCGGCTTTGTTATTGTGGCATGGGTTTGTATGAGTGTGAAGGCCAAGTGTAACTAGAATTTATCCTGAAGGTTAGTTAGGAAAGTATACCAGCCAAAGTGAACTTGAGTATGTTTTCACCGTGGGACGCACATCCTCTGACTCCAAGCTTCAGGGCATTTGAAGTCAATGGTTTTGCCTCACGTCTCACAAAAGAGTGGATGCAATCAGTGTAGTGCGTGGATTCCTTACTCTCATGTCCTTGGAATGTTATCTGTAGATTATTTGTCTTTGAGCTGTTGTAATGAATACCAAATTCTCATGAAAGCTCTCTCCCCTCCACTTATGCACTGGACTCATCCCTTCTTAGTTCTCAGGGACATTTTCCCTAATTATCTCCTGGTGTCCGTGTTACCCGTTCCTTCCACGTGTCCCTTTTTTAGCTTGCTGGCATGCCTGATACCGTGTTGAACCCCAGCTCTGTAAGTGTCTCTTCGCACCTACTTGGATGCATAAAAAGCATCAAACTTACCAAGTAGAACATGGGAGTTTTACGCAGGGATCTGCTGCTTTCCCATATAGGTGAAAGGCACTGCCATTTCCCCAGTTACTTCAGCCTCAAACCATGAATCAGCTCTCTGGCTTACTCACCTTCTCAGAGCTTTCTGCCCCACTTGCTTATAAGTCACTGCCTGTCTGATAGCTCACTCTGTTTCTGTAGCCATGCAGTTCTGGTTGCTACTGTTGTAATAGACTAGTGAGGCCCCATTTGTAATGCTGAGAGAAAGGCTCTTACCCCTTGACATTGACCAGATGAGACTTGGTGAAATTCTGGAGCAAGTGGTGAGGGTTAAGGCTGTGTGGAACATGCTTTGACTTGTGGGAGAATAGCACATAGGAAAGAGCCTGGGGATCACCCCTCACCCAAGCCCCCGATCATGGCCTCTTTCCAAGACACACTGATTTCATCGGTATCACTGAGAAGTTTCTCATGATAATGGTCATCTAAGTTCATTTGCATAGCTGTTGGCAGCATCCCATAGGCCTGTATTTTCCTTCTCCCCTTTGCCCCGACCCTGTCTTGTTTACTTGAGATCCCAGTAGGGTTCGCCAGGAAGCTCTCACCTCCGGCTCTGTTGTCCACATAACCACTGGACATCATTTCTAGATGCCTTTCTTTCACTCCTCAGGCCCAGCCAAAGTGGGGTTTCTTATACCATATATACTCTTTTATCCACTTTCAGTTTTCACTGCAGTTATCCTGGTCTTATTGGGAGTTATCTCGTCCCTGATTTTTTAAGAAACCTGTATTGGTCTCATTGTGCATGTTTTTATATCCTGATAGCTTATTCTGCTCCCTTGACTGGACACCTTTTAGAAATGTAAGTCATGTCAGTGTTGATAAAGCTATGAATTCTTCACCACCACTACATTAGATGAACACCTCTAACCCTAGCCTGGTAGGTTTTCTGTGGCCATGATTTGGCCTACTTCCCTAATATAATTACTTCCTTTCTCCTTACACTGTAACCGTACTGGTTTGACTTTCTATGTTCTGAACATGACGTGCTTAGTCTTGCCTTGGGCTTTTGCCTTTGTCTGGAATGGACTTTCTTCAAATTTTCATGTTTGTCCCGTCTTGTCGTTTAGGTCTCAGGTTATATACATTCCTTGGGAGAATCTCCTGTTTGCCTATCACCCATTTTGAGAAGATACTTGGTCATTACATGTCACATCCCTCTTTAAACCATGGAATTTACATTGGAATCTTTTTCTCATGACCTTTTCCCCAAAAAGTACTTTAGAAAGTTCTAGAAGAATAGTAGAGACCTTTTTTATCCTCGCCCAGAAAAAGTGACCTATAATATTTATTAAATATGCCATTAACTAAATAGCTCACTGAATTGTAGTAAATTAGAAATACAGTCGGGAGCAAAGTAACTAAGCATTGTGCCCTTTCGTCTGGTGAGTGAGCATGTTATCGAACTTACTTGGCTTGGTCACCAGCTGTTCTTTGTCTCACTGTTGGGCATTATCTCACCCTGCCCTGTGTAATCCCTGAGCTATTCACCTTGCTTCCTTCCTTGTGCTAGTTTAGTTCCATGTTGTTAAGGCTGCCTTTAAACTGGCTGAATCAGACTTTGGTCATTTATTAACCACAGTGACTTTAAACCAAGTTTTTATCTTTTACTGTTTCCTATCCAACAGCTGTAATAGGGCTGTGTCTTTTCAGTCTGTTCCAGACCGAAGTTGAATTAGGAGATAGACTGCAGGAATTGGGAGAGACCACAGACTGACTTATTGGGTGCCAAGCATCCTGTGAGCCCCAGATGGAGGAACTAAGTGGTGCCATTGTTGAGCTGTGGGAAGGATCACCTATGAAATGAACAAGGGCGTGAACAAGAGCGAGAGGGATCTGTTAGGACTGAAGCTCTTCATTGCTTGCTTCACCTTAACTGTTGGAAAATAGCTCCTTTGCTTTTTAAATGTTTGTATATTTAGGCAAGAAAGGTCTTACCTGGAAGCATTGATTGAATTTTCAAAATAGAAGTGGTGGTGAGAAGCCGTTCTTTTCTTTTTGCTTTACTTTTGTGTTCCATACAAATCTGTAGGTGTGTTTGTACATGTGTGCGTGTCTCTGTGTGTATGCATGCATATCTGCCTAATGCAAAGAGGAAATAGAAAGAGTTAGAGTCACTGTTGTGGTGAATTTCCTAGTTTATCTTGTTCTCTGTCTATGGGCAGCTTTGTTGGGTGGTGACATGGTAAGTCCTCTTCCTTTGCAGCACTGGGGCAGTGACATTTTGAGCAGTGTAACCTTTTGACAGCTGTTTTCCTCATAGGCTCTTAACATCCCTGACCCCGTGTGGCCCCTGCCACGAATTCCTTAAACACATGTGGTGACAGTTGAAAAAGACCTCCATGAATTTCCATAAATGATACATGCTGCATTGTAATAACTGCTTCTAGTTTTTTTAGGCAGATAAGAACATGTGAAGTTAAGAGGACATTTGGCTAACCCATCAGTAGCTAGGCCAGGCAGAGATTGGCGACCAAACCATTGCTTGTGTTTGAAAGTAAATGTTTTATAGTGACAGAGCCATGCTTATCTGCTTCTGTCACGTCTGTGGCTGATTTGTGACACAATGGTAGAGCTAAGTAGGTGTGACAGAAACTATCCTGCTCACAAAGTCTAAAATACTCACTAGATTGGCTAACAACATGCCATCCTTTGCTCTAGAGACCAGAACCCTTCAAGGTAAACATCTCAGAGCTAAGACCTCTCTGCTCTACCTGGATCTTTGTCCTTCTGTCCTCTCCTCTCCTCTTCCCCCCACCCCCCACCCTTCTCTTTTCTCTGTTCTTTCTCTCCCTACTCACAATCTTCTGTCTTAAGAGTTTTATAATTCTGGTTACTGAAATGATGAGATGGACTAAAGTAAGAATGGTGACTGCTTCTTGTGTTTGAGGGAAGAGCTTGTTTTTACAGCCCCAGCACACCACGGTGTTACTTCCTGGTCCCTCTTAGCATTTCTTCTATGCTTCTCTCTGTTTTCAGAAGTCTTATGGAGCAGGTAGGACAAATGGAGTGGATAGAAACTGTGATATTAGTGTCTTTTAAGTGCTCAGACATTTTCCATTTTCTGTGGGCTTAAAAGAATTAACACACACACACACACACACACACACACACACACTATGGGCCTAAAAGAATTAACACACATACATACAAAAAAATCCAAACACCTGCTCAGGCCAGCTGTCATGGCATAGTCAGGAGGCAGAGGCACGTAGATTTCTGAGTTCAAGGCCAGCTGGTGTACAATAGTGAGTTCTAAGCAGCCAGGGTGGCAGAGTGAGACCCTGTTGCAAAACAACCCCCCCCCCCCCCCAAAAAAAAAAAAAAAACCCTACTCTGATTTCCGAGTTCAGAAAAAAGTACCCAGAAGGACTAGAGGAAAATTAAGTAAGACATTGTTGAGGTCGTTGTAGAAGGCACTGTGGCCTTGGAAGAGCTATGTTACACACTGTACTGTCTTGGGAGGATTACTGCCATCAAGTTTGGGACTGGTCCTGTAGCTTCTCTCAGATTTTGCTCTGTAAATTAAGGGGAGCAAGTCATACCACGTTTATAGGACTTTGAGTACTAAAGACAATTGTATGTTAAATAATTGTATCAACTCTCTCCCTTTTCAAAACGTCATAGAACAGAATATACATTAAAAAGATAAAAAACATAATATTCTTAAAAATGAAAGAGTTACTCTGAGGTCAGTCAGGTGGTATCGTGGCTAGTGTGTGGTACCATCAGCAAAGGCCAGCAGCAGGAAGAACAGTGCTTTAATTTAACAGAGAACATCTTTATGGATCAAAAGATGACAAGGTAGAAAAGACAGTCCTGATGCTGGGTGTGTTTTCACTAGGAGCTCTGTTCAAACAAAGGCATTGTAAGTGGCTGGGCTCAGAGCAGAGGTGTGCTGAGCAATGTAGACAAAAGATTGGCACACCTGCAAGGGCTAACTTGAATTTGCTACCACTGTATTAGAAAATTTACTGCTATAGTATTTGTAAGGAATTTGTGAATGGAAGGATTATTGTGAATTCCAAAGAAGGAATAGACTTTCCAGTTCCCAGCTTTTTCTGTTGTCAGTAGTTACACTGGGAACATTGTTGAGAGAGGCTTGGAAGCACTCACAGTCTACCTAAGAGGCAGAGCACTTACTTTTCATGAGATGCATGGTTACTACCCTGTGGATAAGCGGCATAGTAGCAACAGACTGTTTGATGCTCTGTCACACTGGTGAGAGTCACACAGAAAGCGTGTGCACGTAACCAGAAATCAGCGCTTCGGGCTTTTGAGCGGCTCATGCATTTTCCCCTCTATTTTCCATTTCATTAATCATATTTCTAATGTTCTGCTGAGATATATGTTACATTAGTGTATGTGTATTTTGTATTGTAAGTTTCTGGATGTAATTTATTAATCTTCTTAGAGTTTGCATATTCATCTGATAGATGTGAAAGTCTTCAGTAATCACAAGGATGGATTCTCTTACATTTTTAAATTCTCCAGATAGGCCCAGGTTACATTTTAATTTTGAAATTTAATGCTTCAGACTAGTCAGAGGCAGCAGTTTTCTAGTCGTGGCCTGTTCTGCATCATCCCATGTCATAATATAATAAATATCTTCACTCCAGACTGCTCTGTGTCTACCTCACTCCTCCAGAAATGTGGATCCCTGTTAGGGGAGCTGAGTGCCCATCCCACTGCATGCACAGAACCTGGAACAGACACAGAAGCAGATTCAAAGTTTCAATTTATTCTATAAAGTGTTACTGAGAGAGTGCTATTACCAATATTTACCAGGATAATTTTGTACAGATTCATGCCATTGTTCACATGTAGATGTCAGAGGGCAACATGTGGGATTTTGTTTTTTCTTTTCATCCTATAGATTTCAGGGATCAAAGTCAGGTCATCAGGCTTGGGGCGGGGGGGGGGGGCACTGTTACTGCAGAGCCATCTTGCTAGCATGTTCCTTGAATAAATTTGATAAGGGGGGTTTTTCTTATGAGAGAGGGGGTTGGGTTTAATTCAAGGGAAGGAGTGAATTCTATTTATGTTTTTCCATTTGCATATTTTGTGGACTTATCATTAAAATAAGCAGATTTATCATTAAAGAGAAGACAAGGAACCAGGCAGTGGTGGCGCACGCCTTTGATCTCAGCACTTGGGAGGCAGAGGCAGGCGGATTTCTGAGTTCGAGGCCAGCCTGGTCTACAAAGTGAGTTCCAGGACAGCCAGGGCTACAGAGAGAAACCCTGTCTTGAAAACAAACAACAAACAAACAAACAAAGACAAAAAGAGAAGCCAAGGCGCATGGGTGAAGGAGAGTTGCCCTCTTCTGCCTCTCTTCTCTCCACCTGAGGCATGAGTCATGACAGCAGGAAAGCTAACCCTTCCCCTCACTGGCTGCAGCACTCAGGAGAGCCAGATCTTCACTTCCCTCCCCTGGGCAGCACATTAGAGCTGGCCCTGGTGAGCCAGCCCCCAGCCCTTAGGGCATGACAGTGGGGAACACTGACCCTTCTCCTTGTCATCTGTGGCCTTGGGTGAGCTAGCCAGAGCAGTGCTGGAGAGCCTGGCCTGGTGAGGCTGGCCCAGGAGAGCTGGTGGGCTGACCAACTCAGCTCCCCACAAGGTCCAGATCCAGGGCTTTGAGCTGGCTACCCCAGCATCTACTCAGTCTATGATCTGCTGGAACAAGTGAAGAGGCCTGTCCTGCACATCTAAAGCACCAGGACCTCTATGACACAGAGCAACAACAGGATATCTGAGAGGAGTTCCAATGAGGATCCAGTATTGATAGTGTACCAGAAGCCTGAGGCCTCAAACCAGACCAATGACTCATTGCAATGAACCCATACATGTAAAGATGTATGGACAAAAGGATATACTGTGTGACACACTGTGACACACTACAGCTTCCATGACAACATGTGTGTGTGTGTGTGTGTGTGTATTTTAACGTATTTTCTTTTGCAGGGAGGTTGCAATGGTGGAGGGTAGATATGAAGGGATGGGGAGATGAGAGGATATAAAATTCACAAAGAATCAATGAAAACCAAGACAAGACAACTTGCTATGATCACGAGGTTTATTTTTTATCTTTTATTTGGTCAAAATTATTCTGTGACATTGATGTTAATTTCTGTTGACTTCTAATTTTCTGACGTGTGTGAAATGAATGAAAATGTAGTTAGTACATTTATTTAATTATTCCTCTATCCAGAAGTCAAACTTGGAAGATTAAAACTGTGACTTTGTACATATTTCAGAAAAATTCACTTTCTAGTACAGGTTTTCAACCTGTGGGTCATGACCCCTTTGAGGGGTTTGAATGACCCCTTCACAGAGATGACATATCAGATATTTAAATTACTGTTCACAACAATAGTAAAAATATGTAGTAGCAATGAAATAATTTTATGGTTGGGGGTCACCACACCCTGAGGAAGTGTAATAAAGGGTCACAGCATTGGGGGTGGGGGTTAAGAAGCACTGTTCTATGGGTGTACAGGGGATACTAGAAGTGGGTAACTGTAGTTGGTACAGTAAAACCCTGTAAGTTTCTTGTACTAGTAGATGCTGCACCATTGTGTAAATTTGCTTTGGAAGCGACCTTTATCCAGTGTTGTGTGCACCATCTCAAAGCGTCAGCACCTTCCTGCTGTTCCAGTTAGTCTTGTGTACATAGATGTTTGGTTCTTTCTGACTTCATTAGAAGCTTCTGTGTAAATAAGCAGCTTAAATACCGGAAGTGGATTTGTGGTTTAATCCCCATAACTATATAATTTCAGTAAGTGATATCTGCTTGTCTTAGTTAGGGTTTTATTGCTGTGAAGAGACACCCCGACTACAGCAACTCTTATAAAGAACAACATTTAATTGGTACTTGCTTCAAAGGTTCAGAGGTTCCATCCATTATCATTGTGGTGGAAAGCATGGCAGCATCCAGACAGGCATGGCTGGAGGAGCTGAATGTTCTGAAGATTGGCTCCTGTGTGGTTAGAAAGAGGGTCCCATTGTCCACCCCACAGTTACACACTTCCTCCAGTAAGGCCACACCTACATCAAATAGTGCCACTCCCTGGGCCAAGCATGCTACTACACTGCTGAAACTCTGACCAGATTAGGATTTATTTTAGGGCATATTTATACCTTCTCCTTTGCCTAGTAGGACCATACTAGACCTTTCGGTCTGAGCACTATCACCAATTCAGTTTCCTGTCTCCTATATGTGCTTGTCTTATCTGCATATTAAGTTTACCTATTTAGTAAAATGTATTTTTCGCATACTTATAAAATTTTGATCAGTTACCATCCACTACTTCTGCCCCCATGTGAATTCCAATCCCTTTCACTAAATGTATTTTACCTGCAGTCTGTCCTTTGTTGGTGGATAATCACAGGGGGACAAGAATAGCGAGTCCTCTGATGAGTATATTCTCAGCTGATCTCAAACAAGGGTGTGGTCTACCATTGTTTCAGCTGATACTACTATAATTGTTAATCTCTTCGTGGTATTGGACACTGTTTTATAGTTGTGTGCTTTCTGTTGATTTTGTTATTTAAAATCACCCCTAGATCTAGTGTTAAAATGCTGTTACTTAAGAGGGTTTAAAAGCAATGCCCGAGGAGAGAGCACCGAAGCCAGGGGTTGATGAGAGCAGGCAGAGCAAGCAGTATTTCGGGGCTCTGACTCAGGTCTTCACGCTTGTGTGGCAGGTAACTTACCAAACAGGCTATCTCCTACCTCTAGAAAATACTTTGTTAGTGAGAAATTATTCAAAGCTAGTCTTATCTTAAAATTTAAGCATTTGATACTTCTATTTCTCCTTCTTCTTAAAAGGATTCTTAGTGGATTTCACAAATTTATCCTGATGTTATAATATGCCTGTAATTGTTTCAAAGTATTAGTACACTACGACTAAATATGTGTGCTACTTTTAAATGTCAGGGCCCTGGACGTCTCTTTTCACTTTATCCCTTTACTGCTGTGCTTAACTCAGGCTGGACTGTATTTTTCCCTATAAATAGTATCAAATTTATTCATTTCTGCTCTTGCATTCTCTACTTATATTTTTTTTTCCAGATTTCCATGTGGCAAGTTGATTTTTATTTTCCATAATGGTCCAAATAATACCATTTCAGGCAAGTCTTTTGTAACTACTAAGACAGACGGATTCCCCTGGTACTTTTAGACTTCTGATTCTGTACATTTTCTTTACAGCAATCATGTTTATTCAATTACTCATTTCATGTCGTTTTTCATATTAGAATGTAGGTTCTGTATAAGTAGACATTTTGTGTCCTTCATTGCTATATGCACAACCTGTAGCAGCTAATGTGTGTTCACTATATATTTGACTGTGTGAATGTGGGCCATATCAATTTGCTTTGATGATTTTCTTCGAAGGATCTATCAAAGTTTGGTGGAAACAAAAGCAATCTGAAAGTTGATTTGATAAAAATTTAGAGAAATAATGTGCTTGGCAGAAAGCTAAAGGTGACTGAGATTTGTGTACACTGAATTGTTGAAATAGTTAGACAATAATAATAATATCTAGGCTATGTGAGCAAGGGAATCTTGTGATATATTAGAATCAAAGAAAGTAATCTAGATGAGCCTTTAAGCATAGGGCATTTATAATATGATTATCTGGGAAAAGAATAGTCCAGGCAGAGGAAATAACAACACCAATGCCCTAAAGAGATGTATGCCTAGTGTATCTGAGGAATAGCAAGGAGTATGGTCAAAATATGATTAAAGCACACCATGGAAAGGGGCCAAGTCAGAGGGGAGGTTAGAGACAGAAAAGGGAACCAGTCTTTATAGGCCTCTGTAGTCACTGCTCTATTGCTGTGAAGAGACCAATGTGCCTCTAATAAGAGAAAGCATTTAGTTGGGGGCTTACTTACATCTCAGAGGTTTAGTCCTTTACCATCATGGCAGAGAGTACGGTACCATGTAGGCAGGTTGCTGGAGCAGTAGCTGAGAGCTACATTCTGATTCATAGGCACAAAGAAAGAAGAGGGGAGGAGCTGCAGGGGAGAAAGAGAGGGAGGAAAGGAAGGAGGGAGGGAGGGAGGGAGGGAGGGAGGGAGAGAGAGAGAGAGAGAGAGAGAGAGAGAGAGAGAGAGAGAGAGAGAGAGAGAGAGTGAGTGCAAGCGTGTGAGAGTGCACAATGTGTATGTGAAGTGCTTTCTATGGTATTTTTTTTCATTTCAAAATTATTAGTTTAATAAATCATATAAACTTCAATTCTTCATAAACACTTTAACTTAGTCCAAACAATAATGGGATGAATTGACATTTTATGGCCTTTATGTTAGAGAATATGAAATATACCAACCATCTAAAACCTATGATTTGAATCTAACCAGGAAAAAAAATCAAGAAAAGAAATGTCCTAGGGAAAAAAAAAACCCTGAAATCTTCAATAATTTCTTATATAAATACTATAATTTTTATTAATATACATTAATATTTTACTAGCATGTCCCAGGTATACAGCATTTGGAGGCATTTAGAGAGTTACGACCAATGCAATGAGTGGATCTAGTTTGGATTTTGAATCTTCAAAGCCCTCCCTCCAATGACATACTTCTTTCAGCAAGGCCACACCCACTCCAACAAGGCTATGCCTTCTAATCCTTCTAATCTTTCCAAATAATGCAACTCTCTTATGACTAAGCATTCAAATATACGAGCTTTTGGGAGCCATTTTTCCCATTAATTATTTATTTATCACTTTATATCCCCTCCTCACATCACTTCACATATGCCCTCTCTTCTCCTCTGAGAAGGGGGAGGCTGGAGGCCTTTTTTATTCAAAGTACCACAGGCAGTGAGTTTCTCTACTGTATCTTATTACTACTTACTTTTCTTATTTTATCAGTTTGCTTCTCTACATAGTTTCAACTCTTGAGTTTCCTGTTTTCAGATTCTACAAAGAGGAATCTGATAGGCTTATGCCAGTTGGACCCTGCCATAGAAGTTATACAGAGTCAACTAGACAATGGCTTGGCTTATTTGGATTGCATATTTTTCTTTGTTCCAGGTAGCTATGGCCTGGGTGAAAGAACTTGTGGTCTTCCTTCACTTGGAAAAAAGGACTGGTTAAAACCCAGTTTCTAATACCTACCAATAAAGGTGCTACTGAGTAACTATAATATCTCCTATAACTGTATAACATTCAGTCTTTAAGCAAGTATGCTATAGAGAGAATCTTTTGGTCTAAAGGAATGAAGGAATGTTTCATATGTGTATAAAAAGTACAATACATTTAAAAACCGAGGTTTGTGATTTCTTGGGAAACTACCCAGAATTGTGCTGATGCATCATAAAGTTGGGGTAGAGCTGGCAGGTTGCCCACCCTCCTGTGCAGTCTAACAACCATGCTCACATGGGCAGCTCTGATTGGACCTACTGGGCTGTGGAGAAGAGGAGGGAGGAAAAATTGGGAGGGAACCTGTTAGGGGGTGAGGGGTGCTGCAGGAGGGTAATGGGGTGGATGGGATTGTATTTCATGCAAGAAACTCTCAAGAATAGAAAACATGGTAAAACGATACTGACAAAAATCTGAGACGAACAAGGAGGTAGTCTGAGTAATGAGGGGGAGGGTGGCCACACGGTTCCCACGTTATTAGAAGCCTTTCACCTAGAATTAAACAGTGCTCAGGTAGATGTCTTCTCATCGAGGAATTCTGTGAGCTGCAGGCTATGAAGGAGCTGGTCTCGGTGGTTCCTGTAATCTCAGCACTCAGGAGTCAGAGGCAGGTGGATTGGACTTTGAGGCTAACCTGGTCTATGTAGTAAGTTCCAGGCCAGCCAAGGCTATATTGTATAAGAACTGGTTGCAAAGGCCTCTCAAAGCCCAAAAAGGCTCTAACAGTGGTCTAGGCTTACTTATTTCTGTATGATTTGGCTGGAATCAGAGGTTACCGCCTTCCTTTAATTGAACATTTAACTCGTAGTTAAGCTTCGAGCACAGACCAGCCTGGTCTACAGAGTGAGTTCCAAGACAGCCAGGGCTCCAGGGAGAAACTCTGATCGGAAAACCAAAAAAAAAAAAAAAAAAAAAAAAAACAACAAAAAACAAACCTGTGGTTTGACCGCCACGCCTTTAATGAGTATAAAAGCAAACTTTGTAAAGCACACTCGCACTATGCACTCTTTGTGCTTTGTCAAGATGGTATGAGACTTAATTTGGGGTTGGCCGATAGCCTTGGCTGGCCAGTCCATCCGAGAGATCCTCCTGTCTGTCTCCACAGTGGTGATATTTCAAAAGCTTGTGCTGTGCTTGAGGTTTATGTGTGTGCAGAGGAACTGCACTCAGGCCCTCAGGCTTGTGCAGCAAGCACTCTCCTGATGGAGCCACCCCACCCCCACCCCTGGCTTTAGGGAGTCTGGGTCTTTACATACAGCATATTTTCTGTAATGTAGTGGACATGTTCTGAGATGTGGATCACTAGGCAGTTTCATGTGTGTACATGAATATCATGTATAACCTCTGAAGTACATCATGGAGTATACTCACAAAAACTTACGTGGCCTTTTGAAAAGGACGCCTTGTGAGGAAATAGGACCAAGTGTGGCTTAGCATGAGGCTCTGATGTTACACTTGGTGCCTTCAAATCCTACCCGACCCTTGTAGCTGCAGCATTAGCTACATTCGGGAAGGTAGCTTCTTTAATCTTCAGCTCTCTTATTTATGACGTGGAGATAATAACTAGTGCCACCTGGGGTTCTGGTGAGGGTCCAGTACAGTAATGAAGGTCACGTAACTGGCACTGCAGTCCGCTCAGTGACTGTTAGCGTTTGCTCATATAACTCACAAGTCTCTTTGCTGTGTCCAAGTGCAATGGAAAAATGAGAAATATGTTTAAGGCCCACGCAATTATGCATGTGGTATAAAGAAAAATAATTGGACTAAATAACAACCTAGATGGTTTAGGTCAGTCTCTTGAGTTGCCTTTGATGTGCTTAAGTGAGACAGCAAGAACAGGATGTATGGAGTTTCACTTCTGGTGTATGTGCAAGATACAGTAAACTTGCTCTCCTAAGTATAAGAAATGAACTCTAAAATAGCAATAAAAAGTTTGTGAGTTAGATGGGGAGATGACTCAGTTGATAAGAATGCTTGCTGAATAAGCGTAAGGACCTTTGTCCAAATCTCCAGCACTCGTTTAAAAGCTGCACATGTGTGCCTGTAATCCCTGCTTTGTTGACTGAGAGATAGTGGATCCCAGGAGCTCACTGGCCAACTACCCTTACAAAACCTGCATTTTTCAGGCTCAGAAAAGACCTGTCTCAAGAAAATAACATCGACAGCAATAAAGGAGGATGCTGTCCTAATGCCTGCACATACACATCAGCACAAGTGTACACCATGCACACATGCACACACACACACTATTATATGTATTATATGATTAAAATTTATATTAGAGAATATTAGAGAATATGAATAGCAGTTGTTTATTACCAGGTATTATGCATTGTACATACAAAACACATACTGAGAAAGTGAAGGGTCCTGAAAACAACAAGAAATGATTTAAGAGAAGATAGTACGCAATGGGACGTGACAGAGATTGTCAGTGATTCACAGCCTTGGGACTGCAGACGTGCTCAAGTACCTGGAAAGAAGAGCAGTCATTCACATTGCCTAGAGAGCAGGAAACGGAGCACAGCCTCTAAAGACTGCAGCAAGTGTGCTAAGGGCAGCTGTGCAGTCACTCAGGGAGTTTAGCTGCCTGTGGCTACAGCTGAAACGGAGCACAGCCTCTAAAGACTGCAGCAAGTGTGCTAAGGGCAACTGTGCAGTTACTCAGGGAGTTTAGCTGCTTGTGGCTACAGTTGAGATATTAATTGAATACCTGGCTCTCAATCGTAAACTAAAAGGTGGTGGTGTGCGTTGATTATTAGTCTTGTGGCCATGACTAAAGACTTGACAAGAAGCCACTCGAGGGAGGAAGGAGGAGTTTATTTGAGTTCCCAGGCTGACAGGATGCAGCCCATCATTGCAGAGAAGGCGTAATGGCAGTAGTTCCACCCTGGCAGGAGTGTGCTGTTGGGACTTATCATGTCTCACACCCTGGTGGAACAGGACAAAGGGGAAGGAAGGAAGGAAGCAGGGCTGGTATTTAAAATTTTTAGGTCAGACCCCGGTGATCCATTCCCCACTGAGTCACTACCTCTTAAAGGTTCCACAACTTTTCCAAATAGTGCCACCATTTGGACCAAGTGTCCATACATATACCTTTAAGGGACATGACACACTCAAACCATAGCTTACCAGACATTATCTGCTTATTATTTTGGGTGCATTTTACCCATCTTTTAAGCTTGGCGTGTGTTTGTATTATGAACAAAAATAGATATTTGTCCTTTCCATGACTAAAACCATTGGGGTGGGGGAAGGGGTTATTTTGCTTACATCTTCACATCACTGCTCATCGTTGAATGAAGTCATGGCAGGAGCTCAAACAAGACAAGAGCCTGGGGGCAAGAGCTGTAGAGAGGCTGTGGAGGAGTGCTGCTCACTGGCTTGCTGGGCCTACTTGTAGAGAAAGACTGCCAGTCCAGTGGTCCCATTCATAACAGGCTCAACCCGTAATTTAAAAAATGCCCTACAGGTTTTCCTGCTAACAATCTGACCTTATGGAGACATTTTCTGAATTTGGGTTTCCTCTCAGATGAATTTAGATGTGTCAAGTTGTCATAAAACTAGTCAGGACGACTGTCATCTCTGCCAGGTAGATTGCTATAGCAGAACCTAGGCATGGAACTGGACTGTAAGCTTTCAAGACAAATCCTTTAGAGTACATATCCCATCATTGAAGTTAATTAAAAAAGAAAGACATTTGATTTCTCAGCCCACAAATCGCTTTTAAAGAATAATAATAATTAATAATAATAATGTGTAAGTGCTCTGGTGTGTGTGGAGGTCAGAGGACAAGCCTATAGAGTTAGTCCTCTGCTTCAACCGTTAGGTGGGATCCAGGGATTGACTCGGACATTAGGATTTGCCCCTTAGCCATTGTGCTAGCTCAGGCTCCAGAATCGTAGAAGGCGATTTGTAAGCTCTCTTATGTATATTTTGCCCTATTCTCTTTTGTTGTTTTCTCCTTTAATTTCTTTAATTTACCCATGCTTTTTAAACATTATTAGCAATCTTTAATAGAAAAGTTTCCTAGTGGATTATTTTCAAGTTCCTGATTTTTAAATTTAACATGTACTCTGGAAGAGTTAAAATATGATATTAATGTAACTTTAACAACTGCAGATACAAGGAGGCAATTCAGAAGTGGGATGAAGCACTACAGCTAACCCCAGATGATGCCACCCTTTATGAGATGAAATCACAGGTAATATTGATAAGGAATATGACTTTTACTCTGTAATTATGCTGTGGCTGCTCACTGAGCAGTGATGAACTAATTTGTCTGCTCTTTCTCCTCTTTTCTAATACAATTGTTTTTAAACATTTTTAGCATATTGTATATAGCTTTGTTTTGTGTATAAAATTAGAAATGCATTTGCTTTTGCAGTGAGCTCAACTATTATTTCAACCTAGCTCTAAGAAAATGTAACATATAGATAAAATTACTAGTTAATTTTTTAAATAGATGGAAAGTTTCTACATTGCTTATAAATTAGTTGTCTACTAGTACTGTTTTTGTTTTTTTCAAAATGAAAATGTATTGTGTTTTGGAAGATACTTAAAAAAAATGTTATGGGTCTATTGCTTCAGCATCCCAGAGCTGCTGCTAAAGCATGCATTAGTCACTCAGCAAAGATGCTTGAGGAAACCCAGACCTGAGCCGGACTGTGGAAGAGGAAGAGGTTGAGGCTGCCTCTCCTGTACAAATTGCCCAGTTAATGTTACTTGATTATTAATAATTTCTACTCAGAGAGACCTTTCTTAGGGGGCTCATTTCAAAATTTTCAGGTGCTTTGGCTGAATTAGATGTGAGAGCTTAACAGAAACAAGACATTGGGAAGGAGCTGTTACTGCTCCTAGCAAACAGGATTAAATATCTATTGTGGATTAAATATCTATTGTGGATGCTGGAATGAGAACGACCAGGGATGACTTGATCAACAACTTCGCTACTGTGCCAGGTTTGGGATGAAGCCTTCATTGAGGCTTTGCAGGTTGCTGCAGATATCTTTGTGGTTGGCCAGTTTGGTGTTGTTTTTTTACTGTATATTTGGTTGCTGAGAAGGTGACTGTGAGCACCCAGAATAGTGATCGAACAGCATACCTGGGAATCCTCAGCAGAGGGATCATTCTCAGTGAAGACTGTCACAGGGGCTCTGTGGACCATGGAACAAAGGCTATTGTATCTCTGAAAGAAGACCAAACTGAGGACTTGGAGGAAAGAATAATAAAGTAAATTATTAATAAGTCTCAGTTTATTGGCTAACCCATTACTTCCTTTGTGGAGGAGTGTGATAGAGAAATCAGTGGTCATGAGGCAGAAGACAAGGAAGAAGTCTGGAAACAAACCTTAAATAGCAGCTGTTCATTCAGAGAGAGAGAGGGAAGAGGAGGGAGAGAGGGGAGGGAGAGGAAGAGGAGGAGGAGGGAGGAGGAGGGAGGGGAGAAGGATAGTGTGATTTGAAAGAAAATGGCCCCCATGGGCTCCTAGGAGTGGCACTATTAGGAAGTGTGGCCTTGTTGCAGGAAGTGTGTCTCTGTCGGGAGGCTTTGAGGTCTCAGGTGCTCAGGCCAGGCCAAGTGTAATACTCCTTTCTTGCTGTCCACTGATCAATCCAGATGTAGAACCCTAAGCTACCTTTCCATTTTGGTCATGCTTCCTGTTATGGTAACAGTGGACTCAATCTCAGAACTGTAAGCTAGCCCCAGTTAAATGCTTTCCTTTACAAGAGTTGCTGTGATCATGGTGTCTCCTCACAGCACTAGAAGCCTTAACTAAGACAAATGGTGAAAAGAAAAACAAGACTAAGCAAAGGTACATTGGTCAAGAAACACTCAGCAAAAACAATTCTGTTTGGGTCAGAAGCCCTGAGGACATTAGTGATGACGAATGTGGACAAGGGCGTGGCCAGTGGCTGGGAAACAGGCTTGACAGTGAAGCAGGGCATTTGTTTGTTTTTGTCCTAAGACATGTTCCTTTTGATCTCTTTGAAAGCAGAGGGAAAAGGATCACATTAAGTTGCATGCTTACTGTTTGTATCATGGGTATGTGTAAGAAGTGAATCCCTGAGTATATGGTTGTCATTACAGGGCAGGCACATTCCAAGGATCTCCCTCCAAATAGTTCCTGGGATAAGTTGTCACAGCAATATTTTAAATGTTATCAAAATGAATTTGGTTAAAAATTGCTTAGACCTGTTCACTGAACTGGCAGAAGATAAAGACAAGTTTTATGAGCAGTTCTTGAAAAATATACCTTGGAAGTCATTGAAGACTCTGCACTGCAGGAACTTCCCAGGGCTGCTCTAGTCCTTCACCTGCTCGGGGTGAGATGGCTGTCTCGGACTGCTGTACTAGAGTAAAGGAAAGCATCTACTCCATCACCAAGGACTTTGTGCTTACCTTGGCTTTTGGGGAACATCTCCAAAACCATGGTTAGAAATGATAAAAACAGTAAAGCCCATTGATGAGTACTGTGTCCAACAGCTGAAGGGATTTGAGCAGAGGATTTTAGTGTCAGTCAGGGAGAGCATGGAATATCTAGAAGATAAAGAAGAGAAAAAATAGGAAGAGAAAAAGACAAACTTTCTGCAAAAGTGTAGGAAGAACCCTTGGAAATAAACTTGGAAAAGGTAGTAGTCATCCCAAACTTACTGGAAACCTCTCCAGGCTGTCTGTCACAAGTACACATGAATGGACAGGAAACACAGAGTCAGGCCTTAAGAGATGTCAACAGCGAGTTACATGGCAGCAAAGACACACCTGTGGATATGACAGCCACAGCAGTGAAGGACCTGCTCATCTTGCTGCATGAACCTGAACTTTTGCCTTCAGTCTGGAAGACCTTCACACACGTGCCTACAGGATACCCAGGTCATCAGGCTTGGTCTAAGTATTGTGGAAGAGGAAGGAGTCTCTGCCTGGGATAGCCCTGCTGCTGAGACTGAGGAGAGGACGCTCCTGGAAGGAGAGCAGCTTCCTCAGAAGAACCAGGACACAACATTTTCACTAGATAACTTTCATTTCTTGTATTTCCCAGGATTTTGTGTGTGTGTGTGTGTGTGTGTGTGTGTGTATTCTTGTTAACATTTGAAAGAGAATTTATGACGTGATAAACACTACACAATGGTTCTTTCTATTAGTCATTAAAGAAAAGCTAGAAATGCCTTCTCTGGTTTCATCTGGGCTTACTTGAATAGGTTAGTAGAACATTTGCTATAGGAAGTTATGTAACCCATGTTAACTTTGTGATTGATATCAAGATGGATTTCTTAGTGGACCAGACCTTGCCACTGAACGGTTCTGAGATATATCTTGCTTAAAAGAACAAATGTTAAGATAATTTGAGTTCAACTTCTAGGATTTCCTTTCAAAGTTTACACCCTCTCTAGTTATCTCTGCATGTGCTAATCTTAGAAAAAAGTATGTAAACTGAATCTGTCTGATAGAAAGAATTCCCCACAGCGCTTGCTGCCCAAAAGAAGCACTGAGGAACAAACCTTTAGACCTCGCTAGGTCTGGAAAAGCCACTGGAACTTAAGTAAGCTTAAGTAAGGCTTAAGAATGAAAATGAACTTCTCAAGTCACATCTGCCCAAAAGGTAAATACAGACGAGGTAGCGAGAAAACAAATGTGTAGATCCTACTGAAGGCTGGCATAGTTACTACCAGCTAGAAAACTAATGTAGTAAGCCTACTTTGCTAATATTTTGTGGAAAAATTCTATACAGAAAGTCTCTGAGCACCTGAATTAGGTATTTAAGAAATACTAAAAGTCTCAAGCAGAGATGGGCATTGGTGGCACGTGACTGAAGTCCCAGCGCTTAGACAGAGACAAGAAGAAAGACTAAGACAAAGGCCAGTTTGGGCTCCATAGAGAAACTCTCAAAAGTTAAAATAACAAAAGAAAGTCTCTAGAAGAGCATTAAGTGTAATTTTTGACAACTGTTGCAATCAAGCCTTGATCTGTGTTAACAGGCATTGCCACACAATCCTCTCAGATGAGAGTCACATGCTTTCCCAGACTTGAGCTACTTTATTGAGGAGGACTCCACATTAGTTAAGTCCACTGAAGCAGGCTTTGTAAAGCCCTTCACTTGGATGCTTTCAGGTGCAGAGCTAAGATATGTGCAAATTGAGGCAAGATTTATAGTGAGATACACGAAGAACTTAATTTAGAACCTAAGACTGGTACTTGTGTCAGGAATGCTCCAGAATGTTCATAGACCCAAAGATTATAAATGCAAAAAGAAGTTAAGCATTCAGTTCTCCCGTGCTGTGACTGTTCTGGTTTGTGAGGCTTGAAAAGCCCAGTTCTGAGGTCCACAGGCTGTTTGATTTTCTTAACAGGTAGATGTGTGCTTGGGACAGGGTAGTTGGTTAAACAAACTTATTTATCTAGTTTTAGCAGCAAGACTTGAGTGTTCCCTAAAAAGTGCATTGTAAATAGAGTAACTAGAAGTGGAAGCTGGCCTTCAGGTAGCTCCGAGCTACTGTGGCTGGACTACAACCTCTTGGTTTTGACCACATAGACATAGGGATGCTTTATATTTTCATTTAATTTGGGAGTGAAAAAAGGTAACGAATATAAAGGAGGGAATAAAAGTCATGGAAATGCTGTGTGACAGATTAAAATATATTTTCTACAGGAAAATCATTGTTTGTGTATGGTTACCAACCAGTAGTTTGTCAGTTTATTTTACGTATGCTTATGACAGGTTTTTCTTTCTTTTTTTTTTTTTTTTTTTTCTGGCACACAGGTCCTGCTGTCTCTTCATGAAATGTTTCCAGCAGTCCATGCAGCAGAGATGGCTGTCAAGCGTAACCCACACTCGTGGGAGGCGTGGCAAACTTTAGGTCGAGCTCAGCTTGGATTAGGAGAGATAGTCCTGGTAAGGAAATTAGATTCTTATAATGCTCAAATTGAAGTCTATTTTGATCTTCAAAGTCGATATTTTACAGGTGCATGTTACTCCTTACTGCCTGCCCCTGGTCTCCTGTGTTCTCTCTACCCTCCTTTTCCCCTACCCCACCCTGTCACTGCACTTTGTTCCCTTAGACTAATTTACTTTTGTGTCATTTAATGTATATAGAGATGACTTTATGTGACTATAAAATCTAGGAACATTAGATGAGAGAAAATATATGATGTTTGTCTTTCTGAGATTGGCTTGATACACTTAATATGATTGCATCCATTTTCCTGAGAACAATATAAGTTCATTCTTCTTTATAGCTTAAAAAATGCATTGTATATATATATATATACACATACCACCGTTTTCTTATCCCTTGCTCTGATGTCGACACCTGGGTTGTTTCTTACTTAGCTGTTGTGAGTAGTTGTTGCTTAACTATCGATGTGTAAGTACCTCCGTGTCGTGTCTCCTTGGAGTCCTTTGAGTAAATACCCAGGAGTGCTGTAGCTGGATCAAAGCTAGGTCAGTGTTACATCAGTTTTTCCTAAAAAGCCCTTCATGCTTTTCATGATGAAATCTTACTGAGTTTTGATTTATGTTCTCTAATAGCTAATGAGGATAAACGTTCCTTCATGTTTATTGGCCATTTGTATTTCATCCTTTTCTATTTTGACATTTTTAAAAGTTAAAATGTAGTTTTATCGTCACCCCCTTTTCTTTCTTGCCACCAACCCTTCCTGTGTCCTCCTTCTTGTTCCTTCTCAAGTTCATGGTCTCTTTTCTGTTATTGTAGCTGTATATAACATACATATATAGTATATGTAAATCTACAACTGTATAAGTATAACCTGTGTGGTCAGTTTGGTGTTAATTGGTGTGGTTTCAGGATTGAGCACATGGTGTTGGATGACAGTCAGGGTGCCCATCCCTGCAATGCCCGTCTCTCCTCTCAGGGTTCCTTATGTGTCTGCAGTTCTTTTTCTCGTGGTAGGGTCCTGCGTGCTTTACCCCTTCTTCATTACAATGTCTGATGGAGGTGTAGGTGGCCTTGTTTAGGCGCGCAGATTCTTGCGGTATAATGGGTGAGGCTTTTCTGGGAAATACAGTCTCCCAGCAGATTTCCTAGGCCTCTGCTTCTTAGTCGTCCTTGATGGCCCCTGGCCTTAGGTCCAGAAGCTGTGTTGTGGATTTGAATCAGTTGTTTATATGTTTTGGGCAGTTGTGCTTTTCTGTAATGGTTTCCATCTGTTGCCAAGAGGGGTTTCTTTGATGAGTGGTGAGAGCTACACTTACTCGTGGCTGTAAGGATAGTATTTACAGTGCAGTTATATATAGTGCTGGTTTATCAAAGTGGCAGTAGAAGGTTCTCCTCTGAGGTCCGAGACCTCAGGAGCCTCAGCAGGTTGGCTAGGTTTCCAGTACCAAGCATCATTGAGCTGGCATTAAATCCCGTTAGATAGCCATTGGTTCCCACCAAGATACAGATCTCCTTATTGCAACCTTAGGGATAGTTTGCCATGCTGAGTGTTGTAGTGCTTCAGAGGCGTCACAGCTGAGTAGGACCTTTGGTGGCTTCCCCTCTGAGGTAGTTTATATATATCTTCCAGTGTATGAGCATTCATCCCAGGGAGGGGGCTCTCCGGTCAGATCCTGCTCAGATTTTCTGAGTCTTGTATCTCAAATGTATGATTTCTTCAGCAATAGGGATTTAACGCTCCACCTCAGAGTCAACCAAAAGCAGTAGCAATACCCTAAAATGTTTTGGAGTCTCTTGGACTACCCTGATCAACACCTTGAAAGTGAGTTTCTCATGCCTGGTACTAGAGTTTTTCCTCGTCTATGGCTCTTGAGTGGAGCATTACTCGTCCAAGTGGCATAGCGTCACTTAAACCATGTATGTGCATGTACACAGATACAGAAATATGCATTGTCTATAATGTTAGGTACATAAAAAAATCAAATGACTCCTCAAGAACATTCCTTCAAATATCCTTAGTGCAGTCTTCCCTGCCTCCTTCTCCCCTCCCTCCTAACCCTATTCCCCTTCCTATCAGTGTATCTTGTTCTCTAGAGAATACTTAGAGGAAATACATCCACCCAGTGGGCTGGAGACTGAGAAAGCAGGGCAAGAGCAGTGCAGAGCAGGAGAGGCGTGTTAGGAGAATTCTAGTTTAGGTGATAGGGACTGAGAGAGTAAGAACATGGAAGAAAGAGGGCAGACAACAACAACAGCAGCAGCAACACCAGTGACGGCGACGAGAGAAGAGGATTGCTGAAGAATATTTACGATTTCCGGGAGAAGCTGGAAGGGAGAGGAGAGCAGGCAAACTAGTAGGGAGTGAACACTGGTTCTGTTCCCTACGAAGCCCTTAGCCTCCAGTGCTGAAATTCGCTGGGTCCGCCTTGTCAGCTGGGCATAGGTCATTATCACCTTTTGTTTTCCTTGGTGGCTGTTTGTGATACACACTGCCTAAAAGTCTTCATTCCTTGATGTTTTCCCTCCTTTCCCCAGTCTCATTTTACCCAGTGACAATTCTTATGCTACATGTTTCAATTGCATAATTGGGTATTTCTTTGCATCACTGTACTACTGTTTTGTGAACAATAACTCTTCATTTTTATTATTTTATTTTTGTTCATTTTATATCTTTAACTCCATTCCCCCCTTCTGGTTCCCTCCTGCCACAGTCCCTCCCTCATGTGAGAGAGTGGAGGCCCTCCCTGGCTATTTCCTCACTCTGCCACATCGGCTCTGTAGGGCTAGGCTCTGCTCCCACTGAAGACAAATAGGACAGCCAAGTTAAGGGAACAGATTTCACACATGTGCCACAGCTTCAGGGACCAGCCCCCCGCTCTAGTTGTTCATGGCTTACATGAAGACCAAGCTGTATATCTGCTGCATATGTGTAGGGGAGCCTAGGTCCAGCCTGCATATGTTCTTTGGTTGATGGTTCAGTCTCTGAGAGCCCCCAAGGGTCCAGGTGTCAGGTGTTGGTACTTGCCCATGGGATGGGTCTCATGTTGGGCCGGTTATTGGTTAGCTATTTTCCTCGGTCTCTGCTCCATCTCCTGTGCCTGCATTTCTTGTAGACAGAATAAATTTTGGGTCGAAAGTTTTGTGGATGGGTTGCTGTCCCTATTGCTCCACCTGGGTTCCTGGCTGGCTACAGGAGATGGCCTCTTAAGGTTCTATATTTCCAATGTAGAGAGTCACAGCTAAGGTCACCCCTATTGATTCTTGGGCACCTCCCCTATCCCAGGTCTTTCCTATGTCCTTAATATACTTCCCTCAACTCCCCACTGCCATGCAGATTTCCATTCATTCTCATGGCCACCTGGCCATCTCCCCTGTCTCTCCCTCTCTACTTGTCTTAGTCAGGGTTTCTATTCCTGCACAAACATCATGACCAAGAAGCACTTGGGGAGGAAAGGGTTTATTTAGCTTACATTTCCACATTGCTGTTCATCACTGAAAGAAGTCAGGACTGGAACTCAAGCAGGTCAGGAAGCAGGAGCTGATGCAGAGGCCATGGAGGGATGTTCTTTACTGGCTTGCTTCCCCTGGCTTGCTCAGCCTGCTCTCTTATAGAACCCAAGACTACCAGCCCAGAGATGGTCCTATCCACAAGGGGCCTTTCCCCCTTGATCACCAATTGAGAAAATGCCTTACAGTTGGATCTCATGGAGGCATTTCCTCTACTGAAGCTCCTTTCTCTGTGATAATTCCAGCTGTGTCAAGTTGACACAAAACTAGCCAGTACACTACACCTGGTCCTGAGCATCACCTCCTGCCCCTCACACCCCATTTCGATGTCACATCGATGTCACATCTCCTACCCAGCTCCCTCCCTCCACCTGCCTCCTATGACTATTTTATTCCCCCTTCTAAATGAGATTCAAGCTCCTCACTTGGGCCTTCTTGTTCAGCTTATTTGGGTCTGTGGAGTGTAGCATGGGTATCTTGTATTTTATGGCTAACATCCACTTATTTGTGAGCACAAACTATGCATGTCCTTTTGGGTGTAGGTTACCTCTCTCAGGATGATATTCTCAAGTTCCATGCATTTGCCTGTAAAATTGATGATGTGTTTATTTTTGATAGCTGAATAGTGTATTCCATTGTGTAGATGTAGGACATTTTCTTTATCCATTCTTCAGTTGGCGGATATCTAGGTTGTTTCCAGTTTCTGGCTATCATGAATTAAGCTGCTGTGAGCATAGTTGAACAAGTGTCCCTGTGGTATAGTGGGGCATCTTTTGGGTATATGTCCAGGTGTAGTATAGCTGGGTCTTGCGATAGAACTTGTCCCAGTTTTCGGAGAACCTGCCAGATTGATTTCCCAAGTGGCTATACAATTTTGAACTCCTACCAGAAGTGGAGTAATGTTCCCCTTGCTCCACATCCTCACCAGCTTGTGCTATCACTCGAGTTTGTGATCTTAGCCATTCTGATAGGTATAAGATGGAATTTCAGATTTGTTTTTATTTGCATTTCCCTGATGACTAAGGACTTTGACTCTTTCTTTAAGTGTTTAAGTGTTTAATCATAGAGATACAGAATTTGTCAAATGATATATCTTCATCTATTGGGACAAATCCTATGATTTTTTTCTTTTATTATGTGGTATACTAGTTGTCCCATGTTGAAATATGTGAATAGCATGATTCTTTTAAGATGCTTAAACCCTCATAGCAGTGCCCCTGATTTAGTAGCTTTTAAACTAAAACCAGAATTTTGTCAGTCTTCCCCATCACACTTGTGTTTTGTCTCTACCATAATTATCTAATTATTATGGCAGAATCCTGTCTTTTTAAAAAATTAATTGTAAAAATTATATTTATATAAATGTGTGTGTGTGCCAACATATGTACCCATACTTACTTGTAGGTATGTAATTGTACCTAACTTGGAGACTTTTAGAAATAACCCAGATAAAACCATCTTTCCTCCCAGGCAATTCGAAGCTTTCAAGTAGCCCTGCACATATATCCGATGAACCCTGAACTCTGGAAGGAAGACCTTTCTTGGGCCAGAAAGCTCCAAGAACAGCAGAAAGTAGCCCAGAGGATTGAAAACAAAGAAATGCCCCCGGAAGGCCCAGACCTCTCTCCAGGGTCCATCCCAGACTATGACTTTGAAAGCGATGAGATTGTTGCTGTTTGTGCAGCCGTGGCAGAAAAACAGAAGTCGGTGTCTGCAAATAAAACAATGGTTATTGTGTCGGCGTCTGGGACTGTAGAGATCGTAAACGAGAAGGAAGAGGGCTCTTCCACCCCAGATGGCTCCATCTTTATCAAAGCCCGGTGAAGCCATACACAATGGAGAGGTGTTTGAATCTTTTCCTTTTTGTTTGTTTGCTACTTAATGTTTTGATGACATAGGGATATGCACTGTGGAGGAAGAGGGGAAAAAAGAAATCCTGTTTTAAAACGATTTTTTTTAGGTGAAACATACAAAAATCAAGTTGTGGAATTATTCTTTAGTGAGTGGACTGTGCTTCTGTAACTTCAATATATATACTTAAGGTTAGCATCTTATGTGAAATGTGTTTTGATTGATAAGCATTTAATTTGACTGTATGGGAAAGTACCCTTAAAGGCACAGTTTGGAAAGTGTGTTCTTGAATAGTGTGTCTTGACAGGCGTGTTACTACAGTGCTGACACGGAGACTTTGCTTTGTGATAAAGGAAGAAGTGTGCGGTTTCTTTCCCTCCTGTAAATCTGCTGTTGTCATTCTCCCATTTTTCTTGCTTCACCAGTGTAAGTTTTCATCAAGATTGAATATTGCTGACATTCTTTTGGATTCAAAGTTATTGCTTTGTTATATGTGAATATTTGAAATATTTCAAGTTTGCCTAAAAATGCATGCAGATGTATGTGTCCTGAACATTTCTTTGAAGGTTTCGTTGTTCTTGTTGTTGTTCTAATGTTCTAATTTGTGCTTCTGTTTTGACTTTAAAGTTAAAAAGTGTTAAGTGTCTTCTTCAGTACTTGATAACTGGATACCGGTGTGTCAGAGATGGATTCATTTTACTGTCAAGATTGAGTCATCTTTACCACAAGTCAGTCCTTTGTCAAGATGAATGGCATTTGCAGATTGTCAGTAAAGTCTATTCCTGCATTATCCTGGTCAAAAAAGTTTCTTTCCTTTTATTCTTTTAGGGGAGAGGCTAACTACCCTAGAGCGCTGGATTAGCTCCCTGCCCGAGCTGCATCCTCAGACCTCTTTTTCTTATTTTTGAAAGTGTGAAGAACCTTGAAAGCATTTCTTGTCTTTAGCCCATGCTAGCCTCAGGGTTATCTTCCTGCCTCAGCATCTAGACTGCTGGGAATACAGGTATGATCTACCATAGCTGACTAACACGTCTTGCTTATAACTTTGCAGTGAACAATTTACAAACATCTTTCTAAATAGCTTTTTTGGGAACTGTTCAGTGAAATGAAAAAAATAGTTACAATTTCGATTAAGTATAAAATCTCTCTAAAAGTAAAAAGACAGAGTTCTTAGTGTGTCAGTGTGTGACTGACAGGGAGCTGGGATGTGATGAATAGTGTAACCCACAAGTACGAGGTGGGTATGGTAAGGAAGCAGATCAGAGTCAGGAGTGGTAGCAAAGGCTGTAATCCCAGCACTCAGGAGGCTAAGGCAGGAGAGTTGTAAGTTCACGGCCAGCCTGGGCAACGTAGCAAGCCCTTGCCTCAGAAAAAAGCAAAATCGGTCGAAAAATAAAACAACACAAGAAGAAGTTTATTAGAGACTCTCAGTCACAGTCACAAACCACTACTATTATTGCTGAGTTACTGTTTTTGTTGCATGTATTATAGTGCAAGTATATGCAGTTGTTAGGTGCTGTTCATTCTGATGCTATTAATGATGAAACTTTTTTCTTTAAGAGATATAAATTATCTCAGTTGTATTATGTAGTCTTAGCAAAAACTGTTGGCACATATAAATGTGGTCTGTATTTTTATGAGGATGATATTTTTGAAGTATTTTAGAGGAATGTTCACTAGGTTTTTTTTTTTTTTTTCAGAGTTAGAGAATCAGCACTTTCCTTAAGAAGTATTATATACCGCCCTCCCCAATTATATCTTCAGATAATTAGCCCCTGGATAGAAGAGAGTTTTAGAATGACTAAAAAAATTATTTTGTTAAATAACAAGGGATATTCTCAGAGAGTACCTAGATACCAAGAGAATTGATATGTCACATTTGATATGTTACATACAAATACCTGTTTATTATATAATTTGTGAATAGTTTTCCCTCTGTGTTTTGGAGATTTTCCTCTTAGATTTTGACAATTAGATTTGTATATCTTTTTTTTCCTGTGTAGAAGTATATGTGAGTCACTTGGTATGACCCCTTACACATGCTAGCTAGCTAGTTCTAGGAAGAACTTGTCTTAGTTCGGAAATACATCTCACTTCTCTCTCTTTTATAGTCTTTTATCTGAATGAAGTTACTGCTTGTGAAACTGAAAGATGGTTGTCAGTTAGAGATTGTTCTTGGCGTAGAATCTGTGCCTCTACCTCCAAAGACGCAAGCCCACACATGGCCTGCATGCTGCTTTGCTGCTGCTGAACCTGTTGTTTCAACTGTCCTGGTATTGGTGGGTCATGCTGGTCTTTCTATTACCCCAGTATAAGTTACAAAATAGATGTAAGATGTGGGGAAGGGGAGAATGAGTTACAAAGAAAAAAGAAAGGTTCATTTTGCCGGGTGTGGTGGCGCATGCCTTTAATCCCAGCACTCAGGAGGCATAGGCAGGCAGATTTCTGAGTTCGAGGCTAGCCTGGTCTACAGAGTGAGTTCCAGGACAGCCAGGACTATACAGAGAAACCTTGTCTCGAAAAACGGAAAAAAAAAAAAAAAAGAAAGGTTCATTTCTCCAGACCCCAAAAGATACTTTAGCTATCATTCCGCGTAGGAAGCTAAACATACATCCACTATTTTGCTGGGGTGTGAGCAACAGTATATAAAAGTTTACTAAAGGTGTTAATTCTAATAACACTCGAATTTTATGAATCTGGAGAAGATGATACTCATAATGATATAATTATATTTAATGAATGATCATAAACAACAGTGTTAGTGATTAAAATTATATTGAATATGGATTTGTGTTGTTCTGGTTTCAAAATTTATATGCTCTAGATATTTACTCAAGTGTTACACATCGAGACCATACCTGTAAACTTGAGACTCGTGTTACCTGCTAGGATGCAGTGCCTAGGGTACAAGCATTCTATCATAACTACCTCACAGTCTCGGGAAGTTATAAGGAGGCCTGTCAGAGCTCATGTGTACTGCACGGAGCCTTTGGACAAAGCAGGATGTGATGGCATAAGCATGCAACGATTTTAAGTTGCTCTTAGCTCAAACCAGTGAAGGAGTTGTTTTAGAAAACTGGTATTTTCATGATTGTATCAGGACAGCTCAGCCCTGTCCGCTTGCAGATTATGCTTTGCACGGTGACTCACAGGCTGGCTCCTCTTTCCCAGCAGTAAGAGAATTAATTATTAATCAGCTCTTAAATTTCCTTCAGTCAGAAACCCTTCAAACCCCACTTTGTAACAAACATTCTAGGCTGGGGTTTCATGGCATAGCGTATGTCTGAATGATTTAGGAGCTAACACAAGAACCGCAATCATCATCTTCAGCGTGTGTGCTAAAATGGGATTTTCTGAGATGAGTTTATGATTGCTGGCATTGTAGGTTAGAGAAACTCACTTCTAAAACCAGTATTAAAGCACGCCAGTTTGTAAATTACCCCTTTACAGAAGTAAGTTTAAATGAAATGAAGATTTTTATCTGAAGTTGTGTCCCTTAACCACGTGCAAAATTGACTAGGGCTACGTTGAATGAATGCAAGAGCCATGGTGTCCCTTTGGCTAGTATTCAGTTCCTTAGTGAGTATCAATGTGTGAACTGCCTATGTTGTACTTGGAGGGTGGTGGGAAAGCTAACCAATGTGAACCAACTCCGTTGGGCAAGCAGGTAAGCAGGTTAGGTAGGAATGAATTCCTTTCATCTTGCTTCTTAGACCAGCCAGTGACCAAAGGATCCTGCTCTGCCTCCCACCTCCCAGGGAGACGGAGGACCGGATGTACTGGTCCGGTTCTCCTGTTTTCTCTGGGTTGGTCACGGCTCCTTCCAGCTGCATTGTGATGGGGAGCAATGAAAAGGAGGGGGTGGGCGGGGATGGAGGTGGGGAGTGGGGGAACCGCACCCGCACTTCAGAACTGCCAGTACATCTGTGAGGTCATCTGGCATAACCTCCATGTCCCTAGCTGTCCCCTTAGGTAGGTCAGAGGCCAAGAGGACTCCTTTAAATACTAGGGTTGACTTTGGGCTCACATAGGATCATTTAAGACCCCCTTACATACTAATAAAGATTGAGTGTATTTCAAAGCAAGCATGAAATTTAGTAAAAACAAAATGTAAAAATCCTAATTTCTGCTTTTTTTTTTTTTTTTTTTAAAGTTGTGGAGGTTTTATTGAAAATGAATGATGTTTGTTACAAGACAACACAAAGATTTGCTTACATTACTAAAAGGTCTACTGCTTGGAATAGTAGTAAAGCATAAAGCTGAAGGGGGGACTGTGGAGTGAGTGATAATATCCCGTGCCCATCTTTGTCTTTTCTTAAGTGACTATAATTTAAATATAGGGAACAGCAAGCACTTTAAGTTTGCTGATGGTGCATCTCTGCCGTCACTGCCATCACGAGTAGTTCTCCATCCACCCAGAAAGTCTCCGACATTTTATGCATTCTAGTTCGCCTGCACCCCAGGACCCTGTCTGCTTTCTGTGCTGTCAGTTAGACTTTACTTTTATAGGATTATAAACAGATAGACTGTACAGTTGCACTCTTATGCCTGGCATAGTTTGCTGAGCACAGTGTATGTGAAGTTCTTCCATGCTCAGACTGATCCGTGTTAGTGCACATGTCAGTAATGTCTTCTGTTCTGTTCCTGAGTATTCTCTTGTAGGAATGTACAACAGGTTACTATTGGTCACCATGAACGTTTTGGTTGTTTTGCTTTATTATGAGTAAAGCTGCTATGTACAAATTGTTCATTCTGTTTATGGACATATGTATTACTTTCTTTATCTTAAATGGTTACGACTCCTGTTGTCTGTATAACTTACATGAAACTTTTAAAGATCTCCCAAATTATTTCCCAAAGTTTGCCTTATTCTGTATTTACTAGCAGCTGCTGAAGAGGTGTTCATTTTCTCATACCTTTGTCAATCTTGGTATTGTTCATCTTTATTATTTTAGACAGGCTAGTGGATGTTATATTTTAAGTCTATATTTCCCTGGTGATGTGGGGCTGCATTTCTTCCTTTTTTCTCCTCTTTTCTGACACAGTGTCATGTGTTCTGGCTCAGCCAGGTGTGACGAACTTGAGCTACTGATCTGCCTTTCTCTTCCTTTCCAGTTGTGACAGCAGAGGTGGTGTGGACCATCACACCGGGTTTATATGGTGCTGGAGATTGAGGCCCAGGAGAGGTAAGCACTTCTGGTTGGCCTGCATCCCAGTGCCCGGTGCTGTTTTTCATGGATGTACCTAACATTATCTTTTGGGGAGAAGTATAGATTCAAATTTCCCCATTTTAAATTTTGATTTCCTTACTCCATTTTACAACTAACACTGGATAAGAATTCTTTATGAGTTACTGTTGTGAATATTTTCTCTACCGTAGTTTTCTTCAAACACTATTCAGAAAGTAGACATGTTAGACTTTGGTGAAGGCCGGTATATAGGGTTTTTTCTCTTCTTCCGTTGTACTTACGTGCTGAGAGATCAATTCTTAACTCCTAAGTCACAAGGGATTTCTGTATTTTCTACTATATATTTTCTGCTTTAGCTTTTTGTGACTAGTTTTGTTGTTTGCTAAGTTCATTTTATATGTGATAATAGTAAAATCCGAGGTTCTGTTTTTGATGTCTAGCACCGTTCATAGTAAAACAGTTCTTTCCTACCTGGCTTAGGCCTGTCGTCTTAGTGCTTGGGAGCAGAGGTGCCATTGTGGTATCCAAGACAGCTGGAGCAAGACCTGCCTCAGAAAATAAGCAAGTGCATATATAAATATATAAATAAATAAAAGTAAATTATGTCTTTTTGTGATAAGGTACACAGTTACTATACAAATGTTAAGTCAATTACATTTCTAGGATAAATTTTTCTGAGTCATGATGGATTATCCATTTTAAGTACTGCTCAATTCAATTTGGTAATAGTATATTAAGGATTTCTGTGTCTGTTCATAACAGGATATTGGCTTGTAGTCTTTTACTGAATGTCTGTGTTCAGTTATGCTGAGCACCCCAAAATGAGAAGTAGCCCCGTGTACTCTTCTCAGAACACTTTATAGGTGTTACTGTTCTTTCTATAGACTTAATAGAAATTTCACATGATGTCACTTAGGCCAAGATTTTTCTTTGGGGGATGTTTAATTACAAATTTTGTTTTAAAAATAGCTATAGTGCAGGTTTTATGCGGCATCAAATGATACTATGAAAGCTCTGAAAGAGCTTCACGGCCATGTTGATAGGTCTTACAGTCTGTTAGTACTTGAACGTCTCCTTCCTGTCCCCCACCAATATTTTTTTTAACTCTTACTTACTTAATTTTTAAAAATAATTTTATTCATTTACATTTCAAATGATATCCCCCTTCCCAGTTACCCCTCCACACCCACTCCACCCCCTCTCCCCCCTCCCCTTTACCTCTATGAGGGTGCTCCTCCACTCACCCACTCCCACCTCACTGTGGCTCTAGCTGGGACATCAAGCCTCCACAGGACTAAGGGCCTCTCCTCTCACTGAAGTCAGATAAGGCCATCTTCTGCTACATATGTATCTGGAGCCATGGGTCCCTCCATGTGTACTCTTTGGTTGGTGCTTTAGTTCCTCAGAGCTCCGGGGGGGGGGGGGGGCGGTTAGTTGATATTGTTCTTTAAATTTTGAGATTATCATATACAACATCATTTCTCCCCTTCTCTTCCTCTCTCCAAACCCTCTCATATACCCCTCCCCATTCTCCTTCAAACCCATGGCCTCTTTTCACTAATTGTATATGTATATGTATATGTATATGTATATGTATATGTATATGTATATGTATATGTATATGTATATGTATATGTATGTATATGTATATGTATATGTATATGTATGTAAGCACACACACACACACACACACAACACACACACACACACAACACACACACACACACACAAACACAAATTCTTTAATCTGTCCCGTCTGTATAGTATTACTTCTATGTATTACTTGTGTGTTTTTAGTCCAGTTGGCTCTGGACAATCAGTTTGTGTGTTCTTCCCTGAGGAGGAACACTTCTGCTCCGAGCTTTCCTCAGTTGCCTGTAGTTGCTTGTGTAGCATGAGGCCCGTGGGCTTTCCTCTGTCCAGTGTTTGTTCTATGTTTGGTCAGTCATGTTGGTGGGGCTTTTTGGATGTAGCTTCTGAGACACAATCTTGCAGCTAATCCCTTGATCTTTTGCTTTTTTTTTTTTCCTTTTAATTTTATGTGCATTGGTGTTTTGCTTGCATGAATGTCCGTGAGGGTGTCAATCCCCTGGAAATGAAATTATAGGCAGTTGTGAGCTGCCATATGGATGCTGGGAATTGAACCCAGGTCCTCTTAACCGCTGAGCCACCTCTGCAGCATGATCTTCTGATTCTTACAGTCTGTCTGCCCCTCGTCTGCGGTGTCCCCTGAGCTTTAGCTGCAGTAGTGCTTTGTAGGCGTAGCCACTGGGACTGGGCTCCGCAGCTCTGCATTTTAATTGGCTGTGCTTTTCTGTAGTGGTCTCCATCTGTAGCAGAGAGATGTTTCTTGGAGGCGGGGTGAACACTTCACTCATCTTTGGGTATAAGCACAGCTCTTTAGAGTGTAGTTAGGGACCATGCTGCTTGAGTAGGGTGGTGATTGTACGTGGTTCTCTTTTAAGAGCTACGTCTTCCCGACTCCTGAGTGGTTGGCTGTGTTTCCAGGGCGGGGCCTGATTTCTCTTTTGTTGAGTGGATCTTAAGTTTAATTAGAGAGCTGCTGGTTACTGCCAAGCTCTGTGTGCCGCGGCTGCATGCTCAGGGTTATCATGCCCTGCTGGTCATCGATGTGGTTCACAGTCATCTAGCTGGCTAGGACTGTTTCTTGCCTCCCTCCTTTGGAAGCTTGCATGGTGCCTTCTGGTGCCAGGGAGGGGGCACTCAGGTCGTTCCACCTCAGGGGCCTCTAGGCATTGTTTCTGGGGTACATGGTGTCTTCAGCAGTAGGGACCACTTACCTTCTCCCTGCCACCCCCATTACTTTAAAAAGGAACTAGTCGGTTTTTTCTTTAGTATTTTCATATTTATATATTTTGCTTATTGTATTCTACCTTATACTATTAATGTTCTTCTGTGTTCATACTGCTTATAAAGTGATTGTTAGATTTAGAGGCTTGTTCAGATTCATTTTCTTGGTGGGAGCAGGTGTCAGGGAGGAGGGTGGCAGGCTGGAGGACTTCTACTAGAAGTGAAATATCATACCAGCATGCACCGATTGCCCTTTTCTGGTGTACTTTCCTGGTTGCAGAGATGGAACACCTCACAAAGAAACCTGAAGGCAGGGCTAGCTTTGGCTTCTGGTTTGAAGATGCAGTCCACCAAGGAGTGGAATGCACGGTGACAGGAGCTTAAGGCCACACTGCATCTGCTGTGGGGAAGCAGAAATGTCGGGATGTTGGCACTCAGCTCTCTTTCTCCTTTTTATTCAGCCCAGGACCCCAGCCTAGGAGACAGTGCCACCTACATTCAGAGTGGATGCTGCTTCTTGAAACACCTCGTAGACATTCCCAGAGGTCCGTGTCCTTGGTGACTCCAGATAGCAAGCTGATGAGAGTAACCATCCAATCTAGGTCATCATTTCACTAGAAGTCATAACAACACGAATAATTCTGTTTGTCTTTTGTTCCCCCCCCCCCCAAATTGAGGAGAAACTTTCTAAAACAACTGTATTTTCTTTCTGTGGGGAACAGTTTATATACTGAAGCCATTAGGAGTAAAGACCTCCTGCTGCTGCTGCTTCTGCTGCTGCTGCTTTTTTTTTTTGTTTTTGTTTTTGCCTCATTTTCAGTGTGAAGTCAACACACAAAATGATGGGTAGAATTATGACACTGTTATATGGATGTACTTTGTTCTTGTTCTTCATCCCTCCTCACGGGCCTCCTTGCTTCCCCTGTCCCTCTGCCCAGGTAGTCCCCCTTCTGTTTTCTTGTCATATACAATCCATTATCTGTTGTGCCACGCATGGCCTCCCTCAGGTCTCCTCCTTCCTTCTCATGGTCCGCTAGTCTTATATTTCACACCTTCTGCACACAGATACCTCCAACACAGATTGCTCGCTCTCTCTCTCTCTCTCTCTCTCTCTCTGTCTCTCTCTCTCTTGTTTGCTTGCTTTCTCGATTCTACATATTAAAGGAAATAAGAACAGGATTTGTCTTTCTGAGTCTGGCTTCCTCACTTAATGCAGTGATCTTTGGTTCTGTCCATGTTCCCACAAACAAGTCTTGCTGTGATTTAACATTTGACAAACAGTATGTTGCTTTCCTAGCATTCTCCGGTGAAGACCAACGAACTGTTTAGTTTTGTTGTATCTTATAATGCCCTGCATCAAGACATATTTTGGTATATTTCCGTTCCCAAAATTACCATGCAAGTTAATTTTCAAGGTGGTTGCATTAATTTTGCACTTCTACCAACAGTGTAGAAAATTTTCTGGAGTGTACATGCTGTTCTCATGTGGTTTTACTGTCTTTCCACCACTTCTTCTGAGTTAAGACATTATTAATTGGCCCTGTTGTACATCTAGCTTGTGGTATGTTTCTTTCCTACTGTCTCCATGGAATTCATTATGATTTGCTCGTCTGTATTCACTATTATTTAGTGATGGTGTGTATAATTGCTGCATGTAGTTGACTGAGGTATGGCATACTTATACTTTTGTTCCAGAACTTCTTGTTTTTCCTGGAGTTAGTAAGCACTTTTTGATTTCTGTGTATATATTACAAAACCTCCCCAACTTTAATGAATTTATAATTCTCCTTTTTGTAATGCAAACAATCTTTTTTTTTTTTTTTCAAGACAGGGTTTCTCTGTGTAGCCCTGGCTGTCCTGGCACTCACTTTGTAGACCAGGCTGGCCTCGAACTCAGAAATCCGCCTGCCTCTGCCTCCCGAGTGCTGGGATTAATGGCGTGCACCACCACGCCTGGCTGCAACCTATTTTAAAAACAGAAATTTTGGAATGGCTTAGTGTTCCTTCCCTCTGTATGGCTTCACTTTGTTCTCGAGCTGCTGCACAGTGGATACTGACTGCTCTCACCATGTGTGGAATTCTGTTCTCATTTGAATTAGAGTCTGTTTGATGCTTCTCGAGAAAGTGAAGAACTCACGTGACTATTGAGATTGTGAGCATGTGTTGTTTAAGACACAGGTCAGTTCTGTATTCTCTTCTGCCCCCTTCTTCCGTGGTGGAAGTGGAGAGAGTGCCACAGCAAGGAATTGAGTGAATGAATGAGTGAGTGAGTGAATTAATGAATTGGTGAATGAATGGCAGAGATGTTGATGCTGATTTGAGAACTAGAGGTCAAGCTCTCTTCCTCTCTTCCTTTACCCCATGCCATACTTGCTTGACTCTAAAGCACTGACTGTGGCCCACGGCAGCTTCATGTACAGTGTGACTAAATGGTCTCTTTTGCTGTAAAGTTTTGTTGTCTAGTTCCTGTTCTCATGGACGTGGAAAGCAATCATGTGATCAAACCTTCAGAGTCAGGCTTAGGTTTGGACGTGGTAGTCAGAAGGCATGAGGCAGGGGGATGGTAGAGACCATATCATTATTTTTTGTTCTAAAACTAGTTCTAGTAGGTTATGGAAAATAAGTGTTTAATATTGCATGAATTTTTCTAATGTAATATTCAAGGCTAAAAATCATAGCTAACAGTATTATTGTGCCTGGATTTTACCATGGCCCTTTGTGGTGTCTCCACGAGGAAACCCATGGAGAGAAACATTTGCCATTTGGGAAAATACCAATGATTGCACGACTCCTGATCCACTGCATTTCAACAGTTTTAGCAGTCACATTTCTTTCTTGAACTTGACCCATGTGGTTGCATTTACCTGCTTGTTCACCATGTCATACTAGACAAGACAGGACTCTGTACCAGCCAGTTAGAATTTTCTTACATAGAAAATCTGAGACCAAGTGATGTGAGCAAGTATTCTACAGCCAGGAACTGAACAACACAACAGCCTTTACCATGGAAATGTTAAATCTTACAACCCACCATGGGCCGGAAGATGGAGCAATGGTAGCTTTCTTTTCCTTGGCTGTCCTTAAACTATATACTAGATTCAACAATAAATGAAATTGTGTATCTGTCAAGTTCATTTGTTGACTCTCAAATTCCTTAATGACAGTATTTGTAGATAAAGCATTCACAGGAAGGGTATCAACGTGAGGGCCTTTTCAGGATGCCTGGTGTTTTAGAATGGGGTAGGGTTGGGTTAGCGGAGACACACAAAGGCCATGTGGGAATGTATTGGGAAAGTTGTCAAGCCAACAAGAGAAGCCTCAAGAGAAACCAACCCTGCCAACACCTTGATCTTCATCTTCCAGTGAATAGAACTCTGAGAAAATAGATTCCCGTTGGTTAAGCTATACTCTAGGGTATTTATTATGGCAGCCTTGGCCAAATATTGTACTCAAATGAACCACTAAAATTTTTAAAAAATTTCTTCAATGGACATTTCTCTAAAATATAAAACTAGCAATTTCTATATGTGTATGCTTTCAAAACATCATCTGCAGCAGGCCGTAAGCCCTGTGAAACCCACTTGTTTACTGCCTTGCCCAAGCATGTGCAGTGAGGCTGCATGGGTGGGCTGCCTGCCAGGGTGGACTGTTCCTGGTGATCAGGACCTGTCAGCCTATCTGTGAACGACCTGAGCGCGTGCCTGGAACGTGTGTGAATTCTGATTGGATGAGGTGGGGTGGAGCTAGAAGGAGGTGAGTAGACGGGAGTAGTAAGAGTTTATTTTAGCCCTTGCCCTAGGTAGAAGCCAGTAGTAGAATAGGAGTAGTTTAGCCCTTGCCCTAAGAAGAAGCTGCTGGGGAAGAGAGCTGTAAAAGAAAAAGCCCGAGTAAAGTTGTTGCTAGAACCCGACTTGGTGTCTGTGTCATTTGTGTTGCCGCGGGTCGGAGACTGCGGAGACTGCAACAATCATCAGTCGATAGGGACATGAAATTAAGCTATTACACACCCATTAGATGGCTATAATATATACAACCTTGTAATATTGACAAGGTTATTGAGAAATCAAGGTCTTTATGTTGTTGATGGGAGTATAAAATGGTACAGTCATGTAGAAAACAGGTCAACATTGCCTCAAAACACTGAACCTAGAACTACTGTATGTACCAGCAGTTTCATTCCCAGTTATGAGCCCAAAGGATTAAAAACATTTATGCACAAGAAAGTTCTCAGCATTAATTACAGTAGCTGAAGAGTGAGATCAGTGGAGACTGATTAATTAGAAAATTGGTATATCTATTTCATGGGCTGTTCTTCAGACATGAAAGGGCTAAAGTACTGACTAATGTCGTATTAGCGACTCCTGAAAATGGTATTCTACCATAAAGATGTACAACAAAAATGCCAGTTACTACATTACTTTCTTTGTATAAGATGTTCACAATAGAGAAATCCACAGGAATATCCTGTTTTTCAAGGGCTGGGGCTGAGAACAATGGCCATTGATTGCAGCTGGCATAGGATTCCATCTTGGGATGATGAAAATGTTTGGGAATTGGACATCAGTGATAGATGCATTTTTTTAGTTGAACATACTAAAACATTTCAAAGGATGTATACCTTAAAGAACAAATGTCATGTGACTATTTCAGCAAACATGATTAAGCCGTCAGTGTTTTGGATAGTGAACCTGAGGTAAACATGAATGAGGTATGTCTTGCTTATTAGTAATACCAATTCATGAATGAGGTTTTTGCTTGCTCCATGGACATAGATGAAGTTATATACACATTAATTTATGTATAAATCTAGGGATGGATAATCTCTATGGGTCATATTCATGGAGGCCTGCAAAGATAGTGACTTGTTCTTTTGCCACTCTCTAAAAATATCATTCAACATTTGCAAAGAGTAAATAGTGAGTTTAAGCCTAGAGGTTGTTGCTAAAGTTTGTCCCCATCAGTGTCACCTCAGAACATTTTAACATTGTGGATACCCACACTACTGATACCACACCTACTGTAGATACCCACACTACTGAATCGGAGCCTTGCTGGGGGTGCAGGTACAATGCCGTAATCTCAGCACGCCACCGGAATTACAGGCCAGCCTGAACCATACAGCAGGAGTCTGGAGAGATGGAGGGGTGGGGTGGGGAGGGGAGGAGAGGAGAGTGGAGAGATGGAGAGGAGGGGAAGGGAGGAGAGAAGAGTAGGAAGGGAAGAAAAAAAAAAAGGTTTTATAGATGACTTATGCAGGCTAACGTCTTAGAAACACTGGTCCTGAGGAAGCAAGTAGGAAGTATTAATGCCAATAGTTAGTGATGATTATTTGGGTATTGAACATGCATCTAGTTAAGCCTAACTGGTTCTCCCACCAGTGGCATAAACTGGTGAAATCGAGTACTAGTTTGTCTGTCACTTACATCATGGTTCCTAAGTAAATAGACCGAAGGCTTTAGACTACGCTTGACAACTTAATAATAACATTATTTTAAAATTATGTTTAAAAATTCTAATTTACCTCATTAAGGGGAAAATTAATGCCTCCTATCTCTTTAGCATAGCTTAAGGTGGACCCTACTTCCTGAGGGTATGGTCCTTGGTCAGGTGATTGATTGGGCCAACAGGATTAACCGGATCTCCACTCTCCACCTAGAGATAATTTTCCCAATCCCCACGCCCCCTAATGCTGTCGCTTCATGGCTGCCATGAACTTTTTTTGGGTCCACCCACCTGGTGGCGTCCTCACCCAGAAAAGCATGACTTTTCCCTTTTTATTCTTTTCAGATGCTGGCTAAAGCCTATATGTGCTCTTTTTGGTACTCTGGGCTTTCTTATTCTCTAAAAAGCCTCTTCCGACCATGTGGCTGCTTGTCTGCCACGTGGCTGACCTCCATGTCTCTTAACTGAATGGCACAGCCTTTACTCTCTCCTCTGTCCTTCTCTGGTCAGCTGGTGAGATTTACAACTTGCTGCCTTGGAGTTTTTTCTTTAAAATCAAATAAAAGGGTCTTCAAGCTTCAAACCAAACCAAACCAACCAACCAGCCAACAAACCCTTTAAGTTTAGAGTGACGTAGGTGTCCCAAAACAAAACAGCAAGAAAAAAAAATCTGTTCATGTTTTCCAAAATTGAGACTATGGAACTCAGATTGAATGCAATTATTTATTGTAATCTCCATAATAATTTCAGTCGGTTCAGCTACTCTTTAAAATCATATCAGTATCAGGCTCAGACTTTAATCAAAACCAAGCAATTCACAAGGACACGTTAAGCAACAGGACATGCTTGCTTTCCTCTGAGAAAGCTCCTCCAAACACAGGTACAGTATTCCTGGGAGTTACGCGAAACTGTCAGTGTCTCTCGACACACGCAACAGAGAGGACACCACTGCATCTCTTTCTGCAAAGTTGTCTTTCTCTTTAAGTTTTAAAGGATGCTGTCGGACATTCTGTTGAACAAGTAAAACTACACACACTTTCAGGACAGAATATGCTACTTAGACTTTTTATGCTATACACTTCCCTTGTGGGTAGCTAGAGACCTAAAAAAAAAAAAGTATGTTACATCTTTAAAAATACCAATTTGTGGGGACAAAGGCTGAAAATATTTACCAGCAATGTTAGGTACTCCTGAAATCACAGTTTTCTGGATAAATAAATGTAATATTATGTTTTTATTTTTCATTATTATATATAGCTTGGAAAATATATTTTAGGTTGTTTATTTTTCACATCTTAAATACTACTTATTTTTTCTTTGATGATACTAAACTATTTTAAAAATTTATATCTATTTTATAGATATTAGTATCACTCTGTTTTCAACACCTTGGCCTGAAATTGTTTATGGAAAAAAAATAACATCGACAATATTAGCTGGTTATATTGGCAGGAGAGGGCATATCATGTGATTTTCATACCTTGTATTAACAATAAACCTTCTCACAGAGAAGAACATAAATACCTTAAATTATATTTCCAACAATAAAAATTCACATTTCATGCTTTAGTGAGACACTTAAGTCAGCTGTAAGTAAGCTGTCCTCAGAGTTTGGGGTAGAGCCCTTCCAGTAGCTGGACCCCTGGTATGTGCCAAATAGAGAGCTCTTTTGCTATGACAATAGCGTAGCTTCTGCCATCTTCCTGTCCAGTAGAAAAAAGCTGCCAAGTTGCAACTGCAATCTTGAGTCACATCAGAATGACAGCCAGTGTGCTTCAAGCCTGGGCACTCAAGGACCTCGATCTGCAGCCTTGGAGAGCCCTCAGGAGCTCGCCTGTTCTCTAGTAGGAGTCCAGATGAAGACAGCCCTTCCGAGTACAGCTATGTATGTCTATTGCACAGGATTTTATAAGATTCCAAAAACAGGGCTTTCTCTCCCCCTTTAGCTACTATATACATTTTTCAGATAATTTCAGAGTTTCACTGGGGAATGTGACTTGCAGAGAGTTTCCTTTAGAGGCAGGCTCCTCTCTGTGGCTCCCACTAACCTCACCCACCAACAGGACACTCTCAGAGTCCTGGCCCTGGGAGGAGTCTGAGGTCTCTGAAATTCGCAAAGTTCTCAGCGAGGTGGTGTCTGCTTTGGTCAGGCCCATGCCATGAGGACCTGGAAGCAAATTCCTGCCTCCGAGGCTGCTTTCAGTCAGGTCTGGCAGGTACAGGAGGGTCTGGGACGTGCTGCTGATCTCCTTTAACTCCCGGGAGAGGAAGGAGCGAGAGTGGCCGGACATGGCGGAAGATGTCCTCCGACTCTCTGAGCAGTGCTGGGCCGAGCTGTCTCTGCCAGAACCGCCAATGCGGCAGAAGAGGCACTTGATCTTCTCTATGGCTTTACTGAGTACAGTCTTCCGAAGAAGGATGTAAATCCAGGGGTCCAGGATGGGGTTCACAGAAGCAATCCTGATGGCCTGCAAATCTGGGTTTCTGCTGATGTCTTTCACCACGTTTGGCTGATATAACTGGTTGATGAACACTCGCACCTGTGTAAACGAGAGGCCCACGTTGAAATTTTTATAAGTACGCAATTTGGCAAAATACTTAAGTGCTCCATTTATCTTTGCAACGTGACGTGATGTAAGCTGCTCTCATGTGGGAATGCCTGCTCTGCTACAGCAGGTGACACAACAAGCTAGTCACTGTATTTTAAAGGAGACTCATTTTGTAAGCCAATTAACGGTGTAATCGTTACAAAAAGCTGAGTTGTCTATGCTTTACACCAGAGAAAATGCTTTGTTGTTTTGACCCACCGACAACCTCTCCTGTCACCCAGAATCACTGGAGAATTATGTTTCAGCGAGATGGTGTCTGCTTGGGTCAGTCCTAGCTCTCCCTGCTCTCCCTAATAATTACATGGTGTTACTGTCTCTCAGCTACTGCACATGGGCAGGCTCGGGAAGAGCCCTTCCGGAGAAGCAGTAGCATTGGGCTTTGATGGAGGAGGGGCAGTCTGCCAGCTTCCCACGGAAGGAAATAAGATTCGGCAGGCAGAGAGAAAGTTCCCTGTGCAGAGTCGTGGAAGAGTGAAATGCTATGTCATCCTCTAGGAAAGCCGGATGCTTCACTGGGATGAGCCAGGTCACCGTAAGCCTAGGCAATGTTAGCATTCCTTACTCTCAAGTGTACTCCCAATGTATTGTGGTAAAACTTGCTTGTAACCCAGGTAAAATGAAGCTCTGAGATCATAATCACTGCCCTGCTTGTGGGAATTATTTTAGGTGAGGAAGAAATAAAAAGTTATTCTCGTAGTCAGGAAAGAGGAATAACAGTTTTAAAGGGCGAATGAACACCCACAAAGAGCCTGTAGCCATTAGAAACAAACGTTTGTAACAAGACTTGATGCTTTCACTGTCATGGTGTTTGGTGTAATAACTAATGATTCATGCTATATTGCTTACCAGAAAAAGGCATGGATATGTTAAGAAAAATAGCAAATTGGGTAAAAGCTTTAAAAAACTTAAAGGTATATTTTTTAATTAATTTGTAAAATTCAATTTATATGCAACTTATTTCTTGATGATCTGAGCCAATGATACAAGCCTATTTCTGTTTCTTCATTGATCCCAGTTAGGCAAACGCACGTCCCCAGTGTTCTTAGTAGTCACTGTTTTTCCTCACTGGCTTTGGAAATATATTTGGTTGTAAAACTTGTAAAAACCTAACCTAAATTTCTATCTGTTCCGATATGTTAACAGCTACTCTTCTAGGAGCCACGCAATTGTGAAATCTAAAGATTTTGGAGAAAGGATTATCAACTACAAGTCTTGTAGAATAAAAGAGTCAAGTGGACTTCAGATGAAATTCATCTTGTTCTCTTGAGGACAGATCAGTAAAAATGATGGAAATTAAACAGCAGGGGATGTTTCTAAAGATGAAAGAAGTGTTGGGTAGGAACGGGCTGGTAGCCCTGTCTGTACAGGCAGGGTTTGTGTGAAACGGACACGCTAATAAGCCTCTAGAGGGCAGTGTTGCCTTACTCTGGAGCGGCTAGTGCTGTATCTCCTGGAATGGTTTTTGTTTTGTTTTGTTTTTTGTTTTTTTGAAAGAAGCTTTTAAAACAGAGTTTTGGTTAAGTTTAGACTTTGAATGATATATCTTAACATGTTTTTATACTGGTTGCTTCTCCACCAAAACCTCAAAGGAAACATGGTTTACCTCTGAAAAGAGGAAAATTCTGAACGGTTAAAACAAAAAGCTGTAGCTACTTAAAGGAACGCATGAAGAATTCACATTTTGTTTTCAAATTAAGTCAATGTTGTAAAAAAAATGAATGAATGATTTATTGTTTCATTTTATCTTCAGCCATAATTAAATTTGACGGCTATAAAAGGGAATGAAAACAAGGCATACACACACACAGACACACACACATATGTATGTGTATATATATATATATATATATATATATATATATATTGTAGTGTCTTTCAGTAAATGAGAGCTCATAGGGGTAGCATATGGATGGGTATAAAGTATAGCATTCTGGGCTAGGATACGATTCAGTGGCCTAGCATGCACGAATCCTGAAGCTTAATTCCCAAAAGTGCAGAATAAATTCAATAAATACTTCCAAATTCTAAGTTCATATAAAAAATTCTCAAAAGCCCAGTTGTGGAAGCACGTGTTGCTGATCAAACAGAACCTTTGAGTCAGGGCGGGGAGGCGGGGGAAAGGAGGAAACGTCTAAAAACCTTGCTGGATACAAACGAGGCTGCTTCCTTCCACTTCAGACCACGAGCAGCTGCAGGCCTTGTGACTGTCACTTGTGCCTCATATTGGCAGCGATTCTACAGTTCCGAACGTCTTAAGACTGATCAGACAGTAAGCCCAGGAGCACTGAAATAGCACTTGGAGGGGCTCCAATAAAGGGAGAAGGCATGGCTGCAGGAAGTTGAGGGGAGGGTGTATGGTAGTGTGGTTGAGAGGCCTGAGACGGGTTACTGGACAAGCCTCTCCATCGTTAGGCTGTGATGTGTAGGTGTTTACCATTTATACTTAAGTGGTTTGGATCTTTTTGTTGTTATTGTTTCGAGACAGGGCTTCGCTGTGTACCCCTGGCTGGCCTGGAACCCACAGAACACTCCCTGCCTCTCTCTCAGGAGTGCTGGGCTTAAAGGTGTGAGCCACCACTCTGAGTTGTGCATACATTCTTATAGTGCTTGGAACAACACCTAGGACCAGCGTGTATTTCATCACCTTACTATTTTCTTATTAACCCACGTGTGGAAACCTGGCCCCTGCAGACTACACGGATAACTGCAGGTAAAACACAGCTTCAGGGTACAGCTGATGGCGGGCGTTCAAAACATACTTATGGCAGGCTCTGTCACTGGATTTGAGCATTTGAGCACTGGATTTGTTCTGTTCCAAGCACAGGAAAGGAATTATCTCTGTGTGCTCTGTTATCTCGTTGCCTTGTGAAGAGCCTAGGATTGACACAGCTGTTACTAGAAGTCCTCACCACACCCCTGGAAAACAAATGGCCAAGGAAAATGCCCTTAACTGAGTGGTGGTATGAGCCTGTGTTTCTTGTTACTTCTAGGCCACTAGCTGGTCATTCATTGCATGCCAGCCGCTTAATCCCTACTGGTTAATATCTACATTGCGAATCTATTTGAAAAGTTGTTTTGCATTCCTAATTCACAGCTTCCACATTTCAGCTCTAAGGGAGACAAAGTCCTGTTATAGATGTTCAGTAAAAGCAAAGCTTGAGATGTCAGTAAAGGTGATGAGAAGAACTGAAGAAAGATTCATTCCCAGCCATCCAATTAGACACCGTTCTTCATCTGTAGCTGGGGAAACCGAGGCGTGGAGTGGGTAGGGACATGAGCCACTGAGCTGATTCCAATAAGCTGCTGGGTTTGGCAAAACCCTGTTTTTCTGTACTGCTCTGCAGTCCTCCCAGGGCTTCTAAAGGCCTTCCGTTTCACATTATGACTCAAACATTGCTTCTAGGAAGCGCAGTTCTTTTAAAACTTGGTTGCTTTTTTTTTTTTTTTTTTTAGAAAAGCAATCAATCTCATTGGTTTTGTTACAGTGGCATCTAAATCAATCACCTCCCTTTTACCTGTGCATTTGGCTCATGCGATCATTTAATGAGCCCACTTCCAGTTTGCCTCCTACAAAAAGTGTCCCTGTTTACAGTTTTCATCTGCTTTTATAAGCTGCTGGGGATGCCTTGATCGACTTTCCAGTAAGCAACCAGAGAAACGCAGGAAACTCTTTCCCTAAGGATGAAAGTTTTTCCTGACTGAGGTGGAAGATTAATTAATTTGCCATACTACTGGTAGCTCCAAGTAAGAAGAAAAATAAAAAATAAAAAATAAACAAGCAATAAATATGTCCCTGGCTCCCTGCAGGTGGAAGAAAATACCTTTCCAAATCTGACAGTCTAGTTCTTTAGCCCCGAGGCAAAAGATCTGATTATAACTGTTGTCTCAACATTAGTATTATAACCGCAAAAATAAGTACCAGGAATTGATCTAGCTACTGTATTTAATATGGTGACCTTAGGAGTTTCCATTGATCATATATTTCTAAAGAATGCAAAATATTTATCTTAAGCATGAGCTTTCACTTCTTCAGCATCTCCTGCATTCAACAACAGCAGCCACCCAACCCCGAGAGCAGTTATCAACAGCAGAAAAGACACAAAGACAAGCAACACGCCCCCACCCAGTATTGCTTGTGTGATCGTGTCTGCTTCCATTTTCTCTAGTCCTTGGTTATTACCCACTTGGAGAATTTTGCAGATTCGTCCCATTCATCATATCCACAGTGCAGTTCTCAGTCTTTCTCAGTTATAGCTTTCAAGCTGGGCTCTGTTTTGCAGAACAAATTAAAGTTCACCTTCCAGACTAAATTATCAACCTCTCTGTAAGACCTCATCTAGCCTCTTCTTCCCACAGGTCCAAAAGACAGACACTGGTGTGTTTTTCAGTGGCCGCCTGTCCTCCCTCTGCCTTGTATGTAGCTCTCTGAAAGTCCAAGTCAGCTATAGTTGCTCTGCCAAGTAGCCTTCCTAAAGCATTGGAAACGACCTGGACACTTTCCTTCCTGTCCAATGGTATGAGAACTCAGTTTTATTCCATAATGTTAAAGCAGATGCTTTGCCAGTTCCCTCTGAACTGAAAGCATGTACGCCCAACTGCTTTAACTGTCAGAGAGCTTGCAAAGCTTTAATCTCGAGTATTCCCAGAATATGGGGGCGGGGCTGTAAAAAACAGCCAAGAAAAGACTGTAACTCTGACAGTTTCTTTTGGTCCTTTTAGCAAGCATTGCATTGTGGGTGACCATACTGGGTTCCATAGCGCCTTATCACTTGTCACAATTGGTCTTTAGTTAAACTGCCTCTGAGAGAGTAGATTTTTGTAGCCCAAACTCAAGGGTAAACCAGAAGCTACTCTTTTATTTGATTACTTATTTCTCACGAAAGCAAGGAGCGTTCTGACCAGCATGCTCCCCCCCTAGCTGAGTTCATTTCAGCTCTCAGAGAGAGATTATGACTTAACATCCTCTACCCAGGACTGACTTTCCACAGCAGTTTTCATTAGCTAAAATGTGACCCACATGCCAGCTCTGAATACAGTTCTGGATCCTCTCACACTGCAGGCTTTGTCATAAACGGCTCTGAACCCGAGGGCCAGGTTAGTCCATAGTATTGGTTTCGTGTGCCTCTCCAGATGACAACGGAGACTACTTTATTGGTAGCTTCATATGAATTGTAGAGTCACATGTTCACTTCTAACCATAACATCTAGGAAGCCTGTGCACCGTTACTAATGGCCTAGCTCCGATTCCTCAGTTCTGTGAAGTGGATGTCCTGTAAATAACAGCTACTTACTTTGTCATTTACTGTCCCATAAAATAGAAGGCAGAGACTAGAGGCCTCAGCTCTTCCCTTCCAGATCTCCCTTTATTTTGAGTTGCCATTACAGACAGTAAAATATATTTATGCGGTTTGAGTGTAACTTAACCCTGTAAATTGCATTAGGTTCTGAGATGGCTTAAAGGCCCTTCCGGCCAGTCATATTTATGTCTGTTTACACACATTGGTAAGGAGCTACTGTATGCTGGCTCTCAGACACTGCTAAGTTTTCTTCCATTTACAGTCACTTTTGTAAGAGATAGAAATATGTCCAAATCAAAGATAGCTGGTAGTATTCGTAAGAGCTAGAAAAGAATAGTAGCCCGTTACATGCACTTCTACTTGCTCCAGTGGACATAGATGGCAATCTGTCTTTGAATAGGTAGTTTAGAATTTCTAGGAATGCAGTCTTTTGAGAGATAGAGCTCAAAACAAGATACATTCTAGCTGAAGAATTCTGCTGGACCAATGATTTGTTTCTGGTGCGTTCTGTCAGTGTCACATGTAAAAGCAGAGATCAGAAGAGGCATTTGCCCCTTTCTGCTTTTAATATTTTTGACATTACTGATGGCAGCTTTAAAGACTCTGGTCCTCAGAGATGAAGTGCATCATGACATCGACAGATGTTCCGCAAAGGAGCAAATTAGAAGTGTTCCAGCAAGAGACTAATACTACAGTGGTGAGGACTAGAGTCTCTCTCAAGGAGAAACTGCATTGCTCCTGCTCGTTAAAAATCAAAGGGCAGTGCACACCAACTAGTCCGTCATGCTTTCTTAGCTTGCAAAAGAATAAGGAACTTGAATTTGAACCATACCCAGTTCAGGAGTCTGTTCAAGGTTTTGGGTGGTAGGCGGTGGAGGGGCTAAGGGAGGCTTCGGGGAGGGCAGGGAGCAGTGTGACTGTGTCTGCGAGATTATTCTAAGCAAGGCACTCTTACTCCTCCGTGAAGCGAGTCCTTAGGCTTTTAAGCGGAAAAGCATCTCAACTATTCTAACCTTAAAATGCTGCGTAATTTAGAAAAAAGTCAAGGCCTGAAGAAATCAAAACGGCTGAACCTGCACTCTCTCTCCCCAAAGAAATGAATTCAACAGAGCTTATCGCCCTGGGTTGGCCAACTCTGGGCCACAGAGTGGAGCGCTAGAGTAAGTAACGCTAGTGAGTTGTCCCCCTCCCCCCATCTAACTGAACCCGCCTGAAGGTTCAGGGAAGATGCAAAGCAAAACAGGGCAATAAGGGGAACCTGGCGGGGGAGGGGGCACAGGGGGTTGTCCAGGGGACCTCAGAACTCTTGCTTTCGGGGAAAGAACCTCAGGGGACCTGGGGGGGGGATCACCTCCTCAGTCTTTTTAAGGTCTGGACTTAGAAGGAAAACCTGGGTTTGCTCAGAGAAGCCTTGAAGCGGTCCCAGCCCAGAACTGGAGAAAACTCTCTCCCCCCGCCCCCCAAGGAATCAGGGAAAAGGAGGGGAGCGTGGAGGCGAATGGAGGCAGGAGAGAGGCCCAATGGGTCTCAGGCCCCAAACACTTACCACGAGCGGAATGGAGCAGATGAGCACCACCAGAGAGGTGGCGATTAGTAAGATGACCATCTGGATCTCCGCACCGGCGATGCGCCGGAAACTCCTGCGGCGGCGAAAGTCGCTGAGGCGCTGCAGGGCTGGGGAGGCCCCAGCGTGGCCCCGACAGGCCACCGAAGCTACCGCGGCGGCGGCAGTCGCATGGTGCTGCTCCGTGCCCAACGAGGTGCGGCGCATGAACTGGCGGTGCATGCGGAGCAGCGCGCCACACACCAGCACGTTGCAGAGCACGGTGGCAAGGATGAGGAAGGAGCTGAAGCCGGCGTACATGTAAGAGAAGGCGGCGTAGGCCGTTACGTTGGTGGTCCAGTCGATGAAGCACCAGGTGCCCGGGTACTGCCGCTTGGATCTGCCCAGGCCCATGTTGGGCAGCGCGCAGAACAGCACGTTAGATGCATAGATGGCGAAGAGTGTGAGGCCGGCCAGCCGCTTGTCCACGTAGTGGCTGTAGAAGTAGGCGTGGTTGATGGCCAGGTAGCGCTCGATGCTCATGGCACAAATGATGCTGAGACCCGACAGACCGAAGAAAAGTAGGATGAAGGTGCTATAGTCACACAGTGCCTGGTCTCCGGGCCACTGGCCCTTCATGTATGTGGCGATGGTCACCGGGCTTACCAACAAGGTGCCCAGGAGGTCAGTGACAGCCAGCCCACATACTAGAGTGTAAAAGGTCGTCTCTTTCTGCTCCTTGCGCGACTTGCACAATACTACGATGGCCACCAGATTGCCCACCACCCCGAAGATGAACATCACTGCGGGAATGGTCACCGGGCTGTTCAGCCTCTCCGGAGTGGAGGAGAAGGACGCGTTGACTCCGGGGATGGACATGATGGTGGTGGTTAGTAATACACAGCGTTGGAGCTCACGGTTCGATCTAGGAATGGTACCTAGAGAGAAAGAGAAACAAGCCATTTACCACTTGCAAGGTGTTCGACCCATGGCCAAAATGCTGTGTCGCCTAGATAAGGAGAGCACCCAGATCCAACTTCCTCATCGGTAGCTACTCATTAACTGTGGCTACTTAAATTCCCAAGCTCTGGATCCGTTCTGTCAAGAGCACCGCTCTGCTGACATTAATATATTTATAAGCTGGTAACTGCATTTCCCGCCTATCTCCACCCCCACCGCTCCATAATCAGCTCATTCCCTCACCGAGATGAGCAAGACCCTTCTCAAGGGAAAAGTGACTCCCTAGTGATATTCCCCACAGAATAGATAAAATGCTCTTTGAAAGAAGTTATGGACATTTTGGGACACTATGGGACATTCTGTTCTTTGGTTTCCCGGAAGAGCGCCTGACCACGCAAAGACCTCCATCCCGACTTACCTGTAGGGTGGGGTTAGGAGCCCGGTGTGCCCCAAGGCTCAGGCCTCAGATGTTCAGGACCTACCTCCAACCTCAGCCATCAGTCTCTTCCCACGCAGTGCGGAACTTGTCAAGTTTTGCCGTCTCGGAACCGGGGCTCGGTGGCTGCCAACTTTCCGGAACTGAGGTCAGAGTATCTTGCTTTCAAAAAAGCTTGGAAAGCCAGAGAGGCTAGCAGGGATGGGTCGGTGAAGACCAGTCTGGGGTTTCTTGTTTGATTTACTAACCCCTCCTCCTTTCAAAGGCGAGTCTCAGCTTTGCAGGGCCCGCGCAGGTCTAGTGCGGGAGGTCAGCGTCCAGGTGTGTCGCTGCCACGCGTGCAGGTGGAACAGCGCGTAGGTCCGGGCTCCCTCCTCCCCAGCAGCGGGCTGAACGGACAGCTACCGGAGAAGGCGGTTGCCGCTGAGGCCGCTCCTTGGGCTCTGGGGGCGGCACGGGGTCCACTGGGCCTGGGGCTCTGACCTGAGGCCGTTCATCTTCCTCTCCCGCTGTCGGGTTTCGAGCTTCGCTTTCGGCTTCTCCAGCCTCTGAACAAACTTTTCTTCTCCCGCAAGTTTCCCTGGAGTGGGCGGAGGCAGTCAGAGCGCGGCCCGGGCTTCCATTGGCTGATCTGGAAAGGGGCGGGGCGAGACCTCCTCTAGCACCGCCCGGGAGCCCGGTGATGGAGGGCAGGGCGGAGGGCTGGAGGGACCTGCGGGGGTGCCACCGGGCTGCGGGTGCAGCTTCAGTGCCTTCTCTCCCTCGAAGGTACCGAGATCCCCCAGATCGAGTCCCCAGGAAACGCCAGCTCGAGCTTCGCCACTCCCAAACTGGGCATTTAGCGGGAATGATGCTGGGACCTGTGTCTCTGGTCTACGTTGCTCTGCGGGTTAGAGTGGTTAAATTCTCACATCTTCCACCCACAGATCAAGCATGTGGGTCTTGAGATGTCGGGACAATTGCTTTAGGGCTCTACCTGGGAGCCACAGAGCGGAGAGGAAAAGTGGGTGTGTGGTTGTCCGTGGGTGTGTACGCCCGAGAGCTCCGGGTGGGACTTGGCAGAGGCATGGGTGGACGGGTGAGTAGGTACCAGGCTTGGGCGGGGAGGCGATTAAGAATCCATCCTCTCACCATAAAAGGAGTTACTTGGCAGTGCCCTAGCTGCGCTCAATAGGGCACCAAAGCGGAGGCGGGGAGGAAGGCGAGCAACACGGAACTGCAACTTCTCCTCACTTAGGTGGCAGAGTCTTAGGGCTTTCTTTGGAGACCCGTGGCACACCTGAGATTTAGTTGAGGGGGACTGTTTAACTGTAGAGAGAGAGCTTTCTTCCTCAGGAAGGCTGAAACAAGTGTGGACTGCGGCTTCTGCTTTCCTGTTCAGTTTCTGCTAGCCGTCTTCACCTGCAGGATGAGAAGGGGTTTGAAACTCAAGCAAATTAACGAATTTCCAGGCGTTGCCTCTTTGTTAACTCGGAAAAGGTCTATTTGCCTTTCCCTATTCTTTAGTTTATAGTTTGTTCGGCTTCTTCTTTGATGAGGAAATTTCATTTCTTAATTATCAACTATTCTCCTAAAAAACAGAATTTAAGATCGGAAAACACCAGGGGGCAATTAACCCCCTGTCACTAGATCCTTTAAAAACTACACAATGAGACTGTAGTATGGTTTTCCGAACAATTCAACTTCCTACAAAAACCTCACTCCATGCTTAGCATCTAACCAGGTAACTAGGTGGCTTGAATCTTGTGTGAAACAAGTAGGTATGCCTCTACTGTTACTTACGGGGGCTGGAGAGATGGCTCAGCAGGTAAGAGCACTGACTGCTCTTCCAGAGGTCCTGAGTTCAATTCTCAGCAACCACATGGTGGCTCACAACCATCTGTAATAAGATCTGATGCCCTCTTCTGGTGTGTCTGAAGATAGCTACAGTGTACTCATATAAATAAATCTTTTTTAAAAAATCTGCCAAGAATTTATCTGATTCTTCAGCAAGCCTCAGAAACAAACAAACGAGTAGTGAGAGAACCAAGAGCGTTTACGATTTCAACTAACTTCAGCCTAGAGAACTACTCAGAATTGCGTTTACTTGTATACGGGAACATGTGGGTATCGACATACATTTCGTGTGCAACCTTTTCATCAGGAACATCAGAAGGGAAAGCATTCTTAGCTGATAAAAAAAAATCGGTGGTGATTGTTCAGTTTTTGAGTCTGCTGTTACCACTGATGTCGTTTTGGTGTCTGCATGTCCTTTGGAGAGTAATCTCTAGAATGGTGTCAGCACAGAACACAAATCAACACCAGAAAAATAAGGATGGAAACTACCCTGCACCCCATTCCTCACCGGCCACACTGTGTGATTGGTTCTCACGTTAGCTGGTTGTCAGAAAACCATGAGACGACATTCCTCATAGCCTGCTAACAAACTCCTTCCCAGTTTCTTTCCTCGTTAAGTTCCTGAAATGAAAAAAGGTAATACTGGTGTAGTTCAGGCTACAGGAAATAGTTTCAGTCTACACAGATGGCCTTGGATAAACTATATATAAAGCAAGCCCAGGCTCACAAAATTTGGAAAGGGATTGGTTGGGAGGGAAGAAAGGAGGGAGAGGGAGACAAACAGAGATCTTGGAGGTAAGAGAGGGTTTGGAAAGAGAGTAAGAATGAATTGTGAACAGTTATGACATTTCAGAGAAATTTCTAATTAAAAATTGTTGGTATTAATTTTTCATGACAGAGAATATATTAAGGTGGGAATAGCAGTACAGACCTGTATTCACAACATTTGAAAGCCTGAGATAGGAAGACTGAGTTCAAGGCTAGTCTAGGCTGTATTATGAGACCTTATTTAAAACATACCTAAAAAACACGATTATTAAGTGTCTTAAAGTATACTATTGAGAAAAATCAGTGTCTATTATTGGATGTGTTATCGACTGAGACATTTGCTTGCTAAGCTTTTAAACTTTCTTCACAATAGCTTTAAGCTGACAGAAAATAAGAATCCAGTTTACGAAGCTAAAACAGAATGCAGTGAAGCTCATCTATACCTTCTTTTGGCCCACTTTGCTTTTTTTTTTTTTTTTTTTTTTTTTGGTTTTTGGTTTTTGGTTTTTGCGAGACAGGGTTTCTCTGTATAGCCCTGGCTGTCCTGGAACTCACTTTGTAGACCAAGCTGACCTCGAACTCAGAAATCTGCCTGCCTCTGCCTCCCGAGTGCTGGGATTAAAGGCATGCGCCACCACACCCAGCACTTGGTCTACCATTTTTAAAAAACACAATGTTCCTTCTTATGTACTGCAACTGTAAGGAGTTGTCTCCTCTTTCTCCTTAAGATTTATTTATTTTCAGTGCATTTGGGTCTTTTGCTTGCATGGATGCCTGTGCACCACACGTGTGTCTGCTGCCTGTAGAGACTAGAAGAGGTCACTGGATCTCCTGGACCTGGTGTCACAGAAAGAAGGCTGAAGGCTTTTCTGTGGATGCTGGGAATCAAAGCCGAATCCTCTACAAGAACAGCAAGTGCTTTTGGCCACTGAGCCATCTCTTCTACTCTGGTTCACCATTCTTAAAACTTAAAATGAGTCTTCGGAAGTAAAAGTTGAAAGTTGCATCTTCAGTCATACTACCTCCAGTATATCTTTGCCTAAGAAGCCATGCAGGGTCAGGCAGGGTTAATACTTGGAAGGGAACATTGAAAGTTTGGGAAACATTTTATTTCCTTGGTTTGGAAAACTGGGGCAATGGAGTCCAGTTTCCCTCACATTCTGCCAGGAATTCACATTGCAAAAGGAAAGACATGCCATAATCCTGTGGGCAATTCTTGTTATTGTTTGTTTATTTCAATGAAGAGATCTTTATTTTAATCTTTGTTCTCTATTCCCCCCTGGCAGTTTCTGTCTTAGCCCTCTCTCTGTGCATTGAAGGTTCAGTTCTTTGGAACTGTCATTCATCCCTCCCTGGGGGTTTGAATTAGTTCATGAGCTGATTGTTTGATTGTTCCGTTCTAGTCAATTGTTTGACTACTCTTTCAAGCAAATAGCTTGAAGTGGGAAGCCATTTAAAACCAAAGGCTGTGTCAGGCTGCCACCCACAGCAGCTTGGCCTTGAACAAGTCTGGATCTTCCTTGGATGAAAAGGATGAGCAGAAAGATGAATCGGATCAGGCCCCAACCTCTATTAAAATTTATTTATTTATTATTATCATTATTTTTTAACTACACGTTTGTGTGCACCTGTGTAAGGGCTACATGTGTGTACTAAAGCCTGAGGAGGTTAGAGGCTTTTGGTAGTTCTGGTGACTGTGAGCCATCTGGCAAGGGTGCTAGGATCCAACCTCTGGTCCATTGGGAGAGAAGCAAGAGCTCTTAGCTGCTGAGCCGTCTCTACAGCCTGTGGTCTTAACCTTTTCATGAGCTCTTAGTGTATTCTCCATGCACTAACATTCATATAGGTACAAATAACACGAAGCCTAAACCAACTGTCTTTGTCTTTGTCTGTCTTTCGTGGCTCAAAACAGGGCAAAAATGCATTTGTCTGGCTCAACCTTGGACACCTTTGTCTTCCAGGGGATTCAGTGGATTACAAACAGGATCCTGACCTGATGCTGGGTCTGGAAAGAGGCTCACACAGTGGTGTCCTAATGGTGGCCATACCTTTTCTGTGGTGCATTCCAGTGCCAGCTCCCCTAATCATCTTCCTTTCCCTAAGTGTGAGCTTTATGCTAAGTTTATTGCCTGGAGTTGTGACACACGTCAGTGCTGTGACCGACTCCCTCACTATTTTTGTCAACGAGTGATTGCTGTGGAGGCCTTACTGAGTGATTGCTTCAGGCTGCCTCCTGCTCCAACAGTTGCACTTGGCAAAGTACTGGTTTTCTCCTCTTTTCTTTTTCCTCTTGCTTTAATTCACGTGGTTCTGTCACACCCTTATTGTGATTTACCTTTGCTTGTCTGTACTTGAAGCTATGGGGGAAATGATAATACATTATTATTTCAGGGCTCTCTTCTAGAGGAGGGGGGGGGTCTTTGAATTAAATTTCTGTTTCTCCCTCCCACCCCCAATCTCTGTTTTATAACATGTTAAAAGGTACACAGCAACAAGGGTTTATCTTCCACTTCTGGGGAGTAATAAAATGAAACAGTAAGAAGCTATATGTTAGCGGGGTGTGGTGGCACACGCCTTTAATTCCAGCATTTGGGAGGCAGAGTCAGGTGGATTTCTGAGTTCGAGGCCAGCCTGGTCTACAAAGTGACTGCCAGGACAGCCAGGGCTACACAGAGAAACCCTGTCTCGAAAAAACAACAAAAAAATAATCTATATGTTTTGGGAGATTCTTTTTTTTTTTTTTTTTTTTTGGTTTTTTCAGACAGGGTTTCTCTATGTAGCTCTGGCTGTCCTGGAACTCACTCTGTAGACCAGGCTGGCTCTGCCTGCCTCTGCCTCCTGAGTGCTGGGATTAAAGGTGTGCATCACCTTGGATAGCCCTGGCCAACCACTGAAAAGAGGGCCTCTCATGTCTAGCACTGGGGTTTTGTCATGGGGATCTTGACATTTGGCTATTGCAGGGAACACTGTCGGCACAGATGAGAAAAATTTAGAAAGCTGTATATTTACACATGGAATCATGTGCCCAAACATGGGCTGAACAAGAGTGACATCATAGACATCCAAATGGGATGGGGAAAGCCTACAAAGCCTCAATCGGACACTGAGGAAGGCTGGGAGCCGGAGAGGTGGTCGTTCTCAGGGACGAGCATGCCAATTGGTAGTCTGTTGCTGGTCGGTTTACCCGGGGCGGATGCTGTCCATGGGGATCCATAGGACATTAGCCCAGCTGACTGGCCAAAGAGTTATAGCTCTCCAAGGGGAAGCTGGAATAAGGTGGGCTTCTGGGTCTCTTCTGTGACCATCGATGCCCCGGATTCGGTGGCAGGTGGTGAGATGACAGTGGGCAGCTAGGGGCCAAAGTCAGGGCCACGGAGCAGAAAGTGACACACACTCTCAGCTGGTTGGTCCAGTGACTGAAAGCTTAAGGAGAGAAAACGCTTCCCTGGAGTGTTTACAGCTCAATAAGACAGGCACTCTCAGACGATCTTTGATGAAATAGCTCGTGCGTGGACTTTATTCCTGTGGATAACACCTTATACACATTTGTGGGTGGGGTGGGATCTAGAGGCAGATAGTTTCTATTGGCTTAGTCTGAGATGTTAAGGCTGCCTCATCTACATGTGGAAGGACTTCAGGTGTCATCTCTACTGTGATTGATTGTCACAGTCCTCTCAATGGGTTTTGTGGTCACGTGTTCCAGAACAGGAACATGGTTGGGAGTCGATTTAAATGCCTACTGCTCTCAATTATAAAACTTGCCAGGGCTCCTGAATTATGTACTGAACAGGTTATATTTAGGAATGAATATGTGCATGTGTATATACATTTATTTACACACACACACACACACACACACTAAAAACTAGTATGAAAAGAATCCATGGTTTGAAGGAGAGCCGGGAAGGGGTATATGGAGGGTTTGTAGGGAGGTAAGGGAAGGGAGAAACATTGTAATTAAATTATAATCTCAAAAGGAAAAAAGAAAAAAAAGTTACACAGGAAATCTCCAGTTGATCATCACTGCCAGTGTCATGAGAAGCTCATGACCGCACACAGCTCTCCATAGCACTTTCACATCTGCACCCCTACATGGCTTTATGAGTACTTCCTGGAAATGTGAGGTAGGTGAGGCAGAGATCGCCAGGATTAACAAGGCCCTGTTTCAGTTTCCTCTTACACACCCTGCTGGTGTTAATCCACATACTGGCTTTTATGATGAAATCCAGCCCTTGAAGCTGGGCATGCAACTCGGTGGTAGGATGCTTTTCAGCATGCATGAGTCTTTGGGTTTGATCTTCCTTCTTCTCTCCATCCCCATCCCATCTCTTACACATAAGTGCAACCCATCAGATATAGTATATAATTGGACGGTGGAATATATAGGTTAGAAGTCATGTTTGCCATTTCCAGACCTGGTCCATACATGATTCAGATCTGTTATGTTTTTTGTTTCCTAGTGTCCAAACAAAAGCAAAAGGACAGTATATGGCATATGATAGAGGCATACGTAAAAGGAGACTGTGCCCACAGATGTGTGAATGATTCATTTCAATCTCAGAAGACTTCATGGAACAATAAAGAGACTTAAAGAGATAATCCACTGGGATATGAGGGGCTTTGTACTTCGTTCAGCAGTTAGCTTATCTTCTTTAACTCCCCAGCCCCCCAGCTCTGATTGAACCTAGGGCGAGTAGGTAAGCGTCATATACAAAGCTCTATCGTTCCTCCCTTTCATTCTTTTCAGTGAACAAGACCAAGAAGAAAGAGGGGTGAAGGGTCATGATGTAAATCCAGAAAGAGTAGTCTAGATTCATCTGGTGTTTAGTCTTGCTAAGGTACAGTATGGGACACGTTCAGGTGCTCCCAACAAATGGATGAGGAAGATACTCAGTGGTAATGTGCCAGCTTTATAAATGGGCTAAGGGCTGTAGGAGATGCCATCATTTTTTTCTTTTGTTGGATATTTTCTTTATTTACATTTCAAAAGTTATCCCCTTTCCAGGTCTCCACTCCAGAAACCTCCTCCCCCCTCCCCCTGCCTCTATGACTGTGGTTTTTTTTTTTTTTTTTTTTTAAAGCTTTCCCAGTATCTAAGGTCCTTCCTGTTTGTGGGAAGCTTCCTCTGGGCGACAGTGTTTAGAGTCAAGACTTTCGATGAAAGGAGGCCAATGTGCTGGATCTTCTTTTTTTCATCTCTTATTAGGTCCGTCAATTGGCCTATCAGATTCAGCAATGCAATCTCCAGGGAGATACACAGGGATGCAGGAATAACTTTCGGAGCCACTTGAGGTTGCTCTGAGTCGGCTGGAGAGTACTAAAGGCTGCTTGCTGGCAGTGGCTTTGGATTGAGGCATCCTAACTACTAAAACTCAGGGAGGTGTGCCAAATTTTTGTCTTCCTATTGACTTGGTAGAACTGACTGTCTTTCTAGTAAATTATAGCTTGTTCACACTCTGTTACTTATAGACAATATATTTACCTAGTATAGAGAAGTTGAACAGATGACTAAGGATTGCAGTACTGATAATAACATAGCAAAGATTTTATTATAGGCTTCCCTGGTCCCCAAACTTATACCCACAACCTCTGTATTTCCTAGCCCAAGCTTCATCTTCAGACACACCACTCAGCACTCTCTTTTTGTTTAGTCCCCAACCTTATTAGGTTTAAATAAAGAAAAGCTGGGCTTAATATAGATCACTCCAGTAACCCATAGTCATTTTAAAAGCAAGTTTATTGCATTAAAATAAAATAAAATACTAAAACAATATGTTTTGAGGAGAAAAACTACTTTGATTGATGGGCTTCCATGAGATCCTTCCCCATCCATGACCAAATGTTAATGGATGCAGGCTGGCTCTGTGCAGGCCACCCTGGCTGCTGTGAATCTGGGATTGCAGCGACAGTGTTATACCCAAGAGACAATGGTTCAAGGCTCTCCTCCATATCTTCCAGCTATTACTTTTTTCTGCTCTTTCTTTCTTGATCATCTTTAAAAGGGGTGACACACACTCCTGTGGAGGGCTGAGTGCTCCAAGATCACTTAGGTATTTTGCATTAATTGGTGGTTGCTGCAAAAAGAGGTTTTTCCATTAGTCTGTTACCTTATGTTTCTACCATTGTATCTATGAAAAGAGTTATCGGATACAAGCTACAGCTTGTCTGTTACAAGTTACAGCTTGCCCTTTTGTAGATTCACCCACACATTCACCTTTAGAGAAAGATTTATGATTCAGTGGCTACAATTTATCATAAAGTGCATGCTCTTTGCAGGTAATCCCACATGAGTGATGAGGAGGTTGGGGGCACTTGTTTGTTTTTAAGGTCTTCAGAGAATAATTTCCTTTGCAGAACTGGTACCAACCTGTGATCCTTGGACTGTTGTGAAAGTCTGTATGACGTTTTACATGTAGAACAGTAGAGCCATCTCACATCTCTTGTCTGCCTTTCTGAAAATTCAAGATAAGATTGTTCTGAAAGCTTGCCCACAATGCTGCTACTCCCCTGGAGAAAATGCTCTGCAGCTGGGATGTTCCCATCATGCTCTGAGAGTGAACCACGTGACAGCCAGGAACTCAGACAGCCAGGGTTCTAAACAGTGGTTAACAGTATTTTTTCAGTGACAAGCTGGTTGAGTTTTCACAAATTCTTTATTCTCTCTCTTTGCCTCTTCCCTGTTTCTCACTGTTCGTTAATGGTCTTCACAACTGACTGCTAGTGAACACTACTAGATCATGCTAAAACACAAGGAAATGTGCAAAGTACTTACTGTATAATTCCTCTTCTTTTCCCCCTCCTCGTGTCACAAGTGATCAAGTGAGGCTGCTGTGACAAAGTCACTGTTCTAAGGTCACAGAGCTCAATAGTTATATAGTTAAGGGTAGTAAGCAGCAGTATGGTCCTAGTTTACAGAAATGGAAACTGAGCCTTAGAAAGACTTTCAGAAAGTTCTTCAGGATGGCAGTGTGGGGAGACAGGCCAGAGAGTGGGCTTTCTAACTACTGTGTTATAGGAAGACATTTGTAGTAGGAAAACAAGGGAAATCAAGCCTCAGCCATCCTTAGCTGTGTGACTTTTGTAGAGATGAATTTCCTTTTGTAGAGATGAAAGTATTGTGCTGTGAATTTTTTATGGACATACCATCTAGGTCCCTTACTCTGTCAACAAATGTCATTACCATAGTCACTTCTAATAACAATAACATAGTATCCCCCCCCCCTTTCTCTTTGTGCTTGTTTTTCTCTCTCAGTTTCTGTTCTCCCAAGATTGCCTCTCAACTTGCTATATTGCTACCAAGGACAACTTTGAACTCCTGCTTCTCTTGATCTCACCATTCAAGTCCTGGGATTACAGGTGTTCACCACTATGGCTAGTTTATGTGATGTTGGGGATGAAAACCAAAACTTTGTACATGTTAGGCAAGAACTTAGAGGAGCTACATCCTTAGGAATTTGCTTATTCATGACTTTAATACACACAGTGAGTATGTGTTAGTGCACAAACCATTAGACTTCTTTAGATTCTTCAAGAAAGTAGACATATCTCCTTCAAGATGTAAATGAAGTAAGAAAATTTTCATGTATTCTTTCTAAAATTAAAATCAAATTATTAAATTTTATGTATGTTTATAGTATGGCCCTGTGTGAGTTTGTGCGCACCAGGTGTGTGTAGGGGCCTGCAGAGGACAGAAGAGGATGTCAGACCCTCTGGAACTAGAGTTATAGGTGATTATGAGCTGCTGTGTGGGTACAGGGATCCAAACTCTGGGCTACAGTATAATAGGGGCATTAAAGATCTTTAGCCACCTAGCCCATTATGCATCTCTTTTATGAGGGTGGATTAATAATGGACTCAGGGATAATGTGAAAGGTGGGACATATCATCTAATTTTTTGTATTATGTAATTTTGTATTGGAGACTTTGCTAATTAATAATCTCAATGCTCCTTTCAAGGGTTGTTCAAATTTGTTAATAGAACTTATTTATTTTTGGAAGTCTCAAGTTTGTAATATGTCTCACTATGAATGAAGTGAGTTATCTTACTGCAAGAAGCTCTTTGGAAATGATAAAAAGATGTTATACTTTCCTTCTGTTTCTTTTTCAGAAATATTAGGACTGTGCCTATAATAATAATAAATTATTATTAATGATAACTGGATTTTATCATTTTAGGGCTCAAAAGAGAGCTTGTATCCTTTTGAAATTAGTATAGTTTTGAGCATGATTTCAGTGCTAATATCTAGAAAAAAGAGTTTCAAAGCCAGATCAACTTCCTAAGTCCTTAAAAAAACAAAACAAAACAAAACAAAACTCATTGCACAACAAAACTACTGAAGGCTCTAAGGTGTTTAATCTTTTTAGAAAGCAACACTTTAAATTTTGCTTCAGGTAGTGTATTCCAGGTTTATTTGCTCATGCACTCTTTCTTTGATGACATCTACTAACATAGAACAATCAGAAAAATTCCTTGGAACCTACAGAGTATATATTTCCAAATATAGCAAAGGACACTTTGCTTTTCTCAGACAGACAGAGGCTATCATTTTAGTAGACGAATACTGGTTTGGATGCATTAAGAAAATATATGTCTCATTTACAATTTTATGGATTTTGTTGCTTGGGATAGACCCAATATATGTCAAAAAGAACAGAATTCTAAAATGTAAAGTAAATGCCATTAGAAATAATATGTAAATGTGACAAGAGCATAAAGGTGGTAGGGGAATGTCCGAATGCTTGCTAGCTTTAAGTAGAACTGCAAACTTGTGTGCTAATCCAGGAGCGACATCACTTTGAATCTGTATACTCAGATCCAATCCAGTTATCAGGAACCTAAAGCCAGGGTAATTACTTAGTTCTCTAGATCGGCCTTAAAATAATCCTCTGAGTTGGGGTCTTGGTCTCCTTTTCTGCTCATAACTGCAGGTAATGCAGTAGTCAGCATGTATACAGCTGCACCTATCTACACCAGGAGAACAGTGCCCATACATAGACCCAGCACACATTAGTGTGACTGGGCTGTCATATTCTAGGTTGACTCTGGCTAGAGCATGAGGCAGAGCTCTAAATTACTTGGGGGTCCCCGTGGAAACGATTATCCTTTAGGCCTATTTTCTCAAAGTTGCTGAGCAGTGTTCTTGATCTGAGCTCCTTCCTAGAGTGTAGCATCTTGCATAGTTCTGTCTGCAGAGGATGTCCTAACGGATGACCGAATGACTGGACAGCTCGCACATTTCCTGCCAAAGGCTTAGACGTTCTCAAGAACTGGACAGCAGGTAATGAAAATGAGACTCTTCCTGAAGTCTGCTGGTCCTTTGCTCTTAGGTTTGCCCTTAAGCCTCTGTCTGTCTCGTTGTTTTGTTTTCTTTCACTTGGCTAAGTGGTTATTGATTGCACTATGAGCAGGACCCCATGACCCACATTAGTTTTTTTTTTTTTTTTTTTTTTTTTGCCTGTGCATTGTGACGATATCACGTAATGGTTCTGCCAGGTTGTCACGCACTAGCTGTGTATCCTTACATACAGTTGTTCAATCTCTGTTCCTTGAGGTTAAATAATTTTAAAATTCAGCCTAGTAAATACATTTCAAATGAAAATAATAATTTTAAAATTGAAGGAATTGATACAGGAAAAGCACGTTTTCAGTGTCTGGTGTATCATCCTCAAAAATACTGTTGGCTGTTATTCCTTATATAGTTCTCAGTCATATTACTAAGCTTATTTCTGCTGGGACTGTCACCCAACTGTCTTAAATGTTCTAAGACACAGTTATGTATTAGGAAAAGAATGCCAGTATAGGTATGCTCTTTCTGTCTTCCTCTGCTCTTCCCTTTTCTTCCTTTCCCTCTTTTTCTCTCATCCTCTTTTTCCCTCCCTCTCTCCATCCATCCATCCATCCAACCATCCGTCTCTTCCTTTTGTTCTTGATTGGCAAGTGCTTTATCACTGAGTTTAATTCCCAGTTCACAGTGATCTTGCTTGGAGTCTCCTTGGTTGGGATCCTGAACTTAGTATCTGTGTATTTCAATTGAATCACTTCTTTTTATGGAACTCATTTACTATACTATATCAATAAAATTTTTTCTTTCTGACATGAACATCTTCATCTTGATAATGTTTTGAGAACATTTTCTCATGTGGATTATATCAATAATTCCATACTATAAACTCTATAGTTTTTTTTACATTTACACATTAGTATATATACATTTGGTTAAAAAGCAGGAATAGAAATATCTGTATGCACCACTCAGCTTAAATAAAATGTCACTGGACACTTAGAACTCCCCTGTACCACTCCTCAATTGCTTCAAGAATTTTATAAGTCATTTACTTGCTTTTTTGGTTTTCATATTCTTCAAATTTTCTTTTCAAGTTACCATACAAAATAATGACTCCCTTGGTGGCATTTTCACCCATACATGTCACCACACTGCCCTGTGGTGTGTTTACTGTCCCCTTGTCTTACAAGGTCTCTTTTCTTTGTTGTGTGTGTGTGTTTTTTAGTTTTATCTTTGTCAATATAAGCTAAGACATGCTAAAATTACTTAGTAGTTCACTCACTGTAGTTATTATTTTTATTATTTCTTTTGAGATCATAATTATATAATTTCTTCCCTCCCCCTTTCCTCTATAAACTCTCCTGACTTAGTTCGGATTTCTATTGCTGTGAAGAGACACTATGACCAAGGCAACTCTTATAAAGGACAACATTTAATTGGGGCCAGTTTATACAGTTTCAGAGCTTCAGTTCATTGTCATCATGGAAGGAAACATGGCAGCATGCAGGAGGAGATAGTGCTGGAGGAGCTGGAAGTTCTACATCTTGATCTAAGACCAGACAGGAAGAGAGTCTGATTTCAAATTGGGTGGAGCTTGAGCATAGAAGACCTCACCTCAAAGCTCACCCATGTAGTGACACACCTCCTACAACAAGGCTATACCTCCTCCAATAAGGCCACACCTCCTAATAGAGCCACTCCCTATGGCCAAGCATTGAAACACATGAGTCTATTCAACCCACCTCTCCACACATATACTCTTCTTTTCTCTCTTTCAAATTCCTGGCCTCTTCTTTTTTTTCATTAATTGTTATGTATTTTTTTTTTAAACATAACCTGCTTAGTCTGTATAATATATGTGTATATATGTTTCCAGGGCTGACCATTTGGTATTGGATAACCAGTTGGTGAAGTCTTCCCTTAGGAAGACTGACTCTTCCACTCTCAGAAATCTTAGCTTCCTGTAGTTCTTTGTGTAGAGTTGAAGCCTTGAGGTCTTTCCCTGTCCACAGTTGTGTTGACGAGACTTTTTGGGTGGAGCTTCTGTGATTCTTTCTATGGCTTTTTGAGTTTGGCTGATGAAGATGGGGCTTTCACCTATTGGAGATTAACTCTGACTTAGTTCAGGTTTCTATTGCTGCCATGAAACACCATGACCAAAAATCAAGTAGGAGAGGAAAGGATTTATTTGGCTTATACTTTCCTATTGTTGTTCATCATTGAAGGAAGTCAGGGTAGGAACTCAAACAGGGCAGGATTCTGGAGGCAGGAACTGATGCAAAGGCTATGGAGTGGTGCTAATTACTGGCTTGCTCCCATGTCTTGTTCAGTCTGTTTCCTTATAGAACCCAGGACCACCAGCCGAGGGATTGCACCACCCACAATAGGCTGGGGTCTCCCCATCTAAAACAAATTAAGAAAATGCATTACAACTAGATCTTATGGAGGCATCCTCTTAATTAAGATTCCTTCCTTTTAGATGCCTCTAGCTTGTGTGTCAAGTTGACACAAGACTAGTCAGGAGAAGCTCCTTGAGACAGATTCTGAGAAATGCAATTACCAGACCAGCAGGAGTGTTTTAAGAGCTTTAAACAAGTATCAGTTCACAAACTGTTTTCCAAAAATCTTGCTTCAGCTTATATTCTCAAAAAGTGAGTTAGTAACACTTCAGTGGACAATTCGAAAGACAAGAAGCCTGCCAGGAAGAGGGTACAATGCCTGCCGCCAACCCTGATGCTATCCTCCACATAAGCTTGAGCATTTGGTTTCTAACCCACGGGGCTATCTGGGAATCGTTAGGAGATGGATAAAGTACCCAAGGGCACGCTTTGTGGGTTTATAGCCTGACCCTACTTCCGGTTCTGACACCGCACTTCCTGAGTGCAGACGAAATGTCATCCGTCTGCCACTTGTCTGCCAGGTTGGCCTCACTACAGGTCTCTTGCTGCCATGCCTTCCCTGCTCTGATGGACTATAACCCTTCTGGAACTGGAAGCCAAAATAAATCCTTTCTTTCCTAATTTGCTTTACGACAGGGTATTTTATCACAGCAATAGCAATGTAACTAATACACTTGATAGTCTAAATTTGATCCCTGGGATCCCAAAAGTTGTCCTCTGACTTCCAGAGGTGTGACATGACATGTATTAAAAAAAAAACCCACAAATGAATAAAAATGTAAAAAGAAGTAAGGCAAGAAGTGTCACGAGTATATTGTACTGTACCATATGGTAAGGCTATAATTAAAATCAATTAATTTTTAGAAGGATCATTCACTTACAGGAATATTCATAGAACCCAAGAATTTTGCCTGATGAATTCTTGTGAGAGAAACATGACTTTATAACTAGCACCAAAATCAAGAAGCATATATCTTTTTTAATAAAATTTTTAACTACTGACTTTTGACTCATTTTGTTTATATGGCCTCAATCATCCTTTCTATATATGTAAGACTGAAGTTATAAAACAAATTTATCAATTAAGAAAGCTGTATGGACTCTGTGATAGTTTTACTGTTGCGGTGTCACAGCCTGGAAACACCTGGAAAGAGTCTCAAGGATTGTCTAGACAGAGTGGCAGGTAGACATGTCCTTGGGAGATTTTCCTGAATACATTAGTTACTGTGAGAAGATTAAACCCACTGTGGGAGGCACCATTTCTTAAGCTTTGGGTCTCGTACTGTTTAAGTATAGAAAGTGGATTGGACGGACACACGCAGACATGCAGGCCTTTACTGTCTCCTCTGCTCTCGACTCTGAGCATGACCAGCTGTTTCACTTTCCTGTCTCATTCCTGGATGGGATGGACGAATGGTTCTCAATGATCATAATGTTGTGAGCCTTTAATACTATCCCTCATGCTGTGGTGACCCCCTCCAACCATAAAATTACTTTGATGCTATTTCAGAACTGTAATTTGCTACTGTTATAGATAAAAATGTAAGTATCAATATACAGGGTATCTGATATGTGCCCCACCCCCCTGTGGGTCAAGACCCACAGGTTGAGAACCTCTGGAATAGAACCTGGAATTGTAAGCTGAATCACTTCCCCCTTAACATTGCTTCTGTTGTGTATTTTCACAGCAAGAGAATGAAGCTAGGAAGAACGTCTTACCCACTTAGTTGTACTATTATCTCTCTCCTCCTTAAAAGTCATTACATAGACCCAGGTATTGTATGATTGTGAGAGCCGGCATAGGAAGTTTCATATATAACTACACCACACACACACACACACACACACACACACACACACACACCTTGTGAAATATAATCCATAAATTATTTCTTCTTAGAAAGACATAGAACTTGATTTCCTTAATGTCTTTCCATCTTTCTGTGAGACCTCTCCTGACTTATTTTAGTATGGCCTACATTAATTAGTGTGACTGTATGAAATGCCACAGATGCTTAAAGAAATCTACCAGACTGGGACACGCTAGTCTTTTAGTTCCTAAGAATACAGATCTTGGTCAGAAAAAGGCGACTGTTGTGGTATCAGTTTCTTCCCACGTGCTCTCTGAAATCTGACTGACTGGCCCCCTTGAAGAGAGAACACTGGGCTTGACCTCACACTGTTGTGAATCAGGGGTGAAGTTTATTAGCTCTCCCTTAATTAAACCACTGCAGCAAGAGCAACCATATCATTTGCTCCTTTGTTACTCTTGGCAATATTCCCATTTTTCTTTTATGACAAATTACCCACCCTTTGGCTCCTGATTACCCACCAGAGAAACAGGCCATTGCTTTGTGAAGCAGGAGGGGAAATATACTATAGTTTAATTTTCAACTGTAAGGATTGGCATATGGTGTCAGGAACAAATAAATTTGAATTCTACTTATCTAGTGTTTAAGCAATTCTGTGAGGCTTTTATGGGGACTTTAGGGAAAACTGTCAGCAGTCAAGGCTGATGTCCTTCTCTGGCTGGCAGATGCCAATGTTATTGTGCTGGTTGCCTTTCTGTCTGCTCCAGCTGTTAGCAGCATCTGGGAAGAGTGAACCTCAGTAGAGAAGATGTATCCAACAGATTGCACTGTAAGCAAATATATGGGGCTTTTTCTTCATTAATGAATGATGTGGGAGTCTGAGCCCACAATAGATGGGACTTGGGACTTAGAAAAACAACAAGGTTAAATCCCGTTCTCCCATAATCTCCGCTTCAGTTTCTGACTCCAGGTTACTCCTTGAGCGCCTGCCCAGAACTCCCTCAGTGATGGACCGGGATGTGGACTTGTTGGAAAAACAAACTTTTTCCATCCCAAGGTGCTTTTAGTCAGGGCCTTTATCACAGCAATACAAAGAAAAGTGGGAGCAGGTCCCTGGCTTCAAAAAGGAGCTACTTTCTGTCAGGGTGGGAGATATCTGCATAGCGTGAGCAGGCAGCCTACAGAGCTCCACAGATGTTTCTGAATAGTTCCCTTTATCTGTTTTAAACCATTATATTGTGTGTTGGGTATGCTGGTGCGCTCCTGTAACGCCTGTGCTCAGAGACATCACAAGTCTGAGGACAACCCAGGCTTCATAGTCTGATCTATTTTGAAAGAGTAAACTCCTTCTTTGAAGGAAACTGGCATATGGTAGATTTTCATACTCCAATGGGTGGCTTTACACCGATGCACAGATGGGCAGTACTAGTTGAACCCAATGGGTCCTTTAAAAAGATAGAAGAAAAAAGAAAAAGAAAAAGAAAAAGTAAAAGAAAAACAAAAGAAAAAAAAAAGAAAAAGGAAAGCCTTGGGCAGTGGTGGTGCATGCCTTTAATCCCAGCACTCAAGAGGCAGAGGAAGGTAGATCTCTGAGTTTGAGGCCAGCTTGATCTACAGAGTGAGTTCTAGGACAACCAGGGTTCCACAGAGAAACCCTATCTGGAAGAAAAAAAATGTCACGGGGAATTGTGAGAGGCTGTGACTGTGAAGGAGCTGCTGAGAAGGAACTGGAGGGGTTGCATATGATCTAAGTACATTGTGCAAATGTATGACATCACAAAATAAGTAAAGATAGAGTCCAAATACCATGGCAGGCAACCAAAAACAAAGCAAGGGAGCAAAGCAAAACAAACCAAAACAATTGTACCAAGCTAGACTGACATAGGAAAGAACTGTCCACATTTAAGGTGTACAATACGATGAACTTGAAGACAAATACTCACTTGTGTAATCATTGCTACAGTTAATGCTTTCAACACATTCACCCACTGCAGTTTCCCCTGAACCCCTATTTATTTTTTGCCTTTAAACTATTTTATTCACTTTTTGAAAATTTCATACATTTATTCAATGCATCTTGACCTTGTCAATCTATTCCTTCTTCCCCAAGTCCCCATCATATCCCTATTCCATTTCTTTTCAACTTTATGCTTTCTTTTTGTTGTTGTTATCAATAATTCCCCGAGTCCATTGAGTACACGGTATGTGGGGCTGCTCACTGGGGCATGGCAACTTACCGGTGGCCAAGTCCCAAAGGAGAGTAACTCCCTCGCTCAGCAGCCACCAGCTGCCAATAACTACGCCAGGGCTACTTTACCATCTGTGCTGGAATTTTGACTGGTTTGGTCTTGCGCAGGCACCACAAATGCAGCCGCATCTGTCAGGTTGTGTCGGGAAGGCAGCACTTCACAGTTCTCTTCCATTCTTCCCACTCCTTCTCCGACCCTGCTGCCCGATCCTTCCACGGTGGAAGGCTGATTCGGCAGACTTCACTCACAGCGGAGCCCACACTGTTACATATACTGGATACTTTGCCCAGTTATGAGTTTCTGAATTAAGCGATACCTACTGCAAAAAGCAACTTCTCTGACCAAAGTCGGGAGCAACACAGAAATCAATTTCCACAAGGTTTCTTCACAATCTTCCACTTCCTGTCCTCTCCCTGCTAAAAGTAAACCAATCAAGAGTTGAACATGTGTTTCTGAACTGATCTACGTTGCCAATCTTATGAAGTCTTACATTTATGTTTGGTATGAGTGACAAGAAAAGAGAAGAACTGTGAACGAAAAGAAAGGTGAAAACCCAGAGCGAAGACACCATCCTGAATTGGCTCTGTGGGGGAGCTGAGCAAGGTTCTCCATGGTCTGCTTGTCCTGCCAAAATAACATACCACACACAAAGTAGGTTAAGCAAGATAAATTTACTTTCTTACAGCTGTGGAAGCTGCAAGGGTATTGGCAAGTTAAGATTCGCACACATCTCTGCTATGCAGAGGGTCAGGCTCTTTTTGCCTTGCTTCTGTGTCCCCAGAGAGCCTGCCTCACTCATGTCAGGATACCAGTCAGACTGGATTAGAGCTGACCCTAACCCATGTCCCCTTGCTCCCTGCCGTGAGAGCCTTGTCCCTCTTTACTGGTAGTCACATTGGGACTCCAGTTTCAATTTCAGAGAGTGGGCATCACAGCCAGACCGCAGGAAGGCAATCCTTACAGGGCTTTTTATTATTCTGACAGAATTCGAAAACGAATTGAGGATGTAAATGACTACAAACCTTCAGACCGAAATTAACTGGGGATAGCTCACTGAAGAATGCGGGTGATTACGAACACATTATGCAAATGGAGGAAACTAGATAAGAAAAGTAAATGGGCAATTTGAAGTGTAAGTGGCTTTATGCTACACAGTGAATTCATGGCGCATCATCGGAGAAGTCATCCGTTTGCAGTGTCAGAGAATTAACTTGTCAAAATTGCTTGCATTTCTCATGTTTGCGTGGTTTGTTTTGAAACCTTTCTACAAGTCAAAGAGATTTATGGTATTTCCTTTATTATTTTTGGAAGAAAAACAGTGGTAGAAAGAAAGTGTAAACATTAAACAAAATGAAGCTCTAGTTATGGTTGTTATTTAGTAACAAAGGAAATATTTACCTGGTACCCAATTCATAATCTTTTGAAATATAATAAAAATATTTAATTAAGATAAGCATCTAGTAAGGTGTTTATTTCATTTTATTAAATTCTGAAAACCAATATTGCCACAATCATAATAAAAATTACAAAAACTATTGAGTTTTTTTAACCTTTTATCATTTTCAAATTAAAATGATAAATTAAAATTAAAATCCTTAATACTTAGAATGCTGAATGCTCAAATATTTCTAGAAGAATTTAAAAAATGTATGTATTGTCAGCTTGTCAATTTGACATATAGCATGCATTGTCTGTGCTGTTACTTGTTCTCTCTCTCTCTCTTTCCCTCCCTCCCTCCCTCCCTCCCTGCCTGCCTGCCTCTCTCTCTTTCTCTCTCTCTCTCTTCCTTTCTTTCTTTCTTTCTTTCTTTCTTTCTTTCTTTCTTTCTTTCTTTCTTTCTTTCTTTCCTTCCTTCCTTCCTTCCTTCCTTCCTTCCTTCCTTCCTTCCTTCCTTCCTTCCTTTCTTCCTTCCTTCCTTCCTTCCTTCCTTCCTTTCTTTCTTTCTTTCTTTCTTTCTTTCTTTCTTTCTTTCTTTCTTTCTTTCTTTCTTTCTTTCTTTCTTCCTTTCCTTCTTTCCTTCTTTCTTTCTTTCTTTCTTTCTTTCTTTCTTCTTTCTTTCTTTCTTTCTTTCTTTCTTTCTTTCTTCTTCCTTCCTTCCTTCCTTCCTTCCTTCCTTTCCTTCTTTCTTTCTTCCTTTCCTTCTTTCTTTCTTTCTTTCTTTCTTTCTTTCTTTCTTTCTTTCTTTGTTTTAAATCTACCTTTTGTTTTCATTAACAAGGCGAAATGACCACACCCAAGTCACGGCATGTCCGAGAGCTTTGCGCGTGATAGTGAGATAGTGAATTAGTTTATCATTGAGGTTATGCAGTATGGAACATTTCTCGTACATTTAACTGGATCTTTTCAGCTTTAATAACAAGTTATTAAATAACAAAAATTATCAGATGATTAACTCAGTCTTTACTTATTCAACTTGAAGCAAATGAAAAATGTTTTGTGTCTTTTTTTGTTTTTGTTTTTCCCCAAATTGCTTGTGTTAGGTATGCAATGGAAAGACACAGCTGCCTGGCATACAATCCTGCTCTTACAATTCTTAGCTGTAACAACTCTGGGCAGGTTGTTGAATATGTTTTTGTCTCAGTTTCTTTTCTGTGAAATGGTATTGCATTAATGCCTACTTTTAGTTTCACTGTAGGATTAAATGAGGTAGCTGTTGAAAGTGCTTAGGAGGACACATGCCCATCATTAACATCATAGGAGTTAATTTACTAGATGCTTTTATTGTTAGCTGAAGTGGCATACCCTCCCCCACCATTCTGCATTGTATAGCTGCACAATTAAACCCAAAACCCCAGAACCATTTCACTGATAAATAGTATTCCATAAGAAAGGAAGCTCTTGACCTGGGAATTACATCTTCTCCAAACCAAATTTGAGAAATCTCTGCCCTTGAGCATCAATGAATCCAGAACTGGCATCTCCCACATCTTGAACAGCAAGTATTATGTTTGGCTGATGTGCAAAAATTGAGCTGGCTACAGAGAAGTTGAGGCAGGATTGGTTATAGTTTCCTAGAAAGGAATTGCTTTAAACACTGAGAAGCACAGAATGGATTCTTCTCAACACTCCATAGATGCAAGCTGCTTAACAGGAGTGACTGAATGTGGAGGCTGAACGTCACCTGCAGGGTGCACACAGTAATATCCTAGCATCCTCTGGGCAACTTGCAGCAACTGAAAAATTATATCCCCACACATAGGTGTATGGAATCCTAAGGGAGATGGACTCATGGATCTTGACTGATAGCAGATCTAGCCTGTGAAGATTGTCTCATCTGGTGGCTAGGATGGATCACCAAGGGATTATTATTGGTCCTGAAAATGTGTGGCTTCTTCAGACTTATATAATGATTGCTTAGATTCATTGGACCTTAGTTTCTCTACAAATAAGTAAAGGGAAAGACATTTTTTTAAATTGAAAATGATTTTTTCACATAATATATGCTGATAATCGTTTCCACCCCTCCAGTTCCATGTGCTTTCTTATTCTCTTTGGAAAACAAACAAACAAACAAACAAACAAATGGGCAAACAAAACAGAATAAAGAAAAAAACAAAACAGCAACAAAAACAAACCAAAGAAGAATCAGAAGAAACATGCACACATACACACAAATGAAACCTATAAAGGAACAAAATCGGAAATCATAATATCAAAGCAAGTCAAAACCATCTAAACAAAGCAATATGAGGTGAAATGTCTACAAAAGTACTATTGAGTTCATTTTGTGTTGGCTATCTACTGATGAGGATGGGGTGTACCCTTAAGTGTAGTTAATATACCCAGTGAAATGCCATAGAGAAAAGTTTGCATTTGATGTGAGAATCTCAAAGACACAAATAGAAAATTTGGAAATAGTTGACTATTGGTCTAGAAGAGCAGAGCCATGAGCCTGCTGTGTCTTGACTTCCTTTGTGTTTCCTCCTTTTCCCTGTATAGTTCCTTATAAGCAACTGCTTTGTCTTGGAACTAGAAATAAGGCCCTTTGGATAACCACAACTATTTGATTGTAGCTCCACATTTAGGGATTAAGGTATTGCTGGCAGCAGTGTTGAGTGAGAACTTCTTCGATGTGTTAGATTGAGTGAGTGAGTTGAATCAGGGAAAGATGAGAGATGCCATTACACATTCTTTTATCATAAAGTGGAAGTTAAGTACTTAAGCTCCTTCAGGCTCTAATGCATAAGTTATAACCCAGATCACAAATTGCCTTAAGTGCATCAGGTCTCTTGCTGACTCATTTCAAATGTCGATGAACAATGGGGGGGGGGGGTGGGCAGAGTGCCAGAGGGCGAGAGAGGATACAGCAAGAAATCCATACACATTTAGAGAGGTGGCATCTGCTGGGTGGTGACGGTGCATGCCTTTAATTCCAGAACTTGGGAAGCAAAAGCAGGTGTTCAAGGCCAGTCTGGTCTACAGAGTAAGTTCCAGGACAGGGACAGCCAGGACTACACAGAGAAGGCATGTCTCAAAAAAAAAAAAAAGTAAAAAATTCCCCCAAACCACTCCCCCCCACCAAAGCAACATCATCATCAAAAACACCACCTAAACAAACAAAAAAGAAAGATGTCATCCAGTGGTGTAGATATAGCAGTAATATTGATTATTATTATTATAATCTTATTTTTCTTTGAGATAGAGCAACACCAGAGGCAGGAAGAAAATACATATATTAGGACACTTACCACAAGTTCAGCAATCAGAAAATTATTAATTAGGGCAAGTAATATTATGGTTGACGTTCCTGATAACTGGCTATATGAAGAGGCATGTTTTGCCTTAAATGTGTTTGACGATGTGAGGAGGCTTTTGAAAGAGTCCATGAAGCTATATAGAGGTATAATATATAACTTTGTCATTGTCATAAAACATATTCAATGACAAAGCTCTGAATATGGAGGTCACAAGAACGTTTTAAACATTCTGAGCCTATAACTTTGTTAACTTCAAGCAAATGTTCAGTGCAATACGAAGCGATTTTGATATTTTACGTTTCAAGGTTAGGTAGGGCGGGGAGAATGCCTTACCTGTTTTGCCAGCTGTGAAATACTCACTTGAAGTCAGTGCAATTTTCCTACTGAAGAAGACCTCAAGCACCACCGTAATCAATGCAAGGAAAACGCATGTCATCCAGCAAGAAGATTCCTTCTCTGTATATATTTCTTTTCAGGCTTCTTAAAGCTAATGATCTAGGAGAAAACACTGTTAAGCAAGGAAAAAAATACTTGTCACCAAATTTCTTCTGCTTATAGTCAGATAAGGAATCTCTTTCATGTTTCCTTTCAGAATATAGGCAGCAAGGTTTTGTTGTGGCCAGGGAGCGGGGCATGCACAGTAATGTTCATGCAGATCACAGCAACCCTTTGTCAGTCTTTAAGACTTTCCATCCTGTCAGTTATATATACCAATGGATTATATATGAGAGGAAAGTTAAGATACTGTAAAGACCTTCTCGGGATCTGTGTGAGATTAATAAATCTGCAAGCTTAGGATAAGACCTTCAGTGGCAGCAACAATGATTTTAGTCTACTTACTATATTCAGTAGAGAACGTGATAAAATGAGTAAGTCCAAATTTTGTGACTAAGGAAAGATAATACTTGCTTATTTAGAAAATACATCTCTAGTAACTGCTTTATTCCAAGACCAGAAGAGAATGCAGCATTCTACGTTCCTTAAAGTGGTAAGCTCTCCAAGTGATGGTAGCTGCCTCAGAAGATAGAAGCCAACACCAGGCCTCAAAAAGTTTGTCTTTCTGCCAGTCTGTAAGAGGCTACGGAAATAAAATTCTTCATTCTCATAGAGTAAAGGAGCTCTGTGGGCCAGGTTGGAAATCCGAATACATTTCTCTAATGACTGTTAGCATCTCCGGTAGAAGCAGACTTGCCTTCCCTCTGATGGAATTTCATAATAGTTGTTTTTCTTGACTGGCTCATAGTAGTCATTTTTGTTCTAAAGTAGATCAGAGGTTCCCTTTGTCTTCCTTATTGCCCTGAACAATGGATCCAAACTGATAATACTGTAAAGTACTTGAGAAGGGTGAAATAAGGAGCAGACAGGGAGAGACAGAATTAATGAACCTACAGGGCAGAGAGGATAGGATCAGGGAATGAAGGATAGCAGGGGTCCTTGGCACAGAAATAACAAGGAGAATGGACAATGCAGTAGTCCTCAACCCTGCAAGCGCATTTGCATACTCTGATTTGGTTCAAAAAGTATGGCTCATACTTGAACTGGTTTCCAGAGTGATAAACACTTTTTAGGAGCTGCCAGTGACACCAGGTGTCAGAGTGTGGAATGAGTCTTAAGTATTTGGAAAGGGTAAGACCATGTGGAGAGAATGGATGTTTTTCTACTCACCCACTCTCAGGCCAGTTCAGGATAGAAGGCAATACCTCAAAGGATCAGAAAACTGTGTCATCTTAAAGTTGGTCAGAGGCTACTGATCTTTTTTAACCCTTTCAAAAATTTATTCATAAAGTAATATTTTGTGATGTTTAATGTAAGGTCTTGGCTTCTTTAAGTTGATAAAAAATGATGATAAGACTCTAGTAAATAGGCTACTGCAATAGCTCAGGCACAAGGGCAGGTTTGTGTGGAAGCCATGGGGAGGGAAACAAGAACACAGGGTATAAGGACGTCCGAAAACGTGAAATGCTACACGATGTGTCCTTAGCACAGAAGATATGTACGGAATGTAAAGGGGGGGGGAGGTCCCCAAAAGAATTTCAAATATTAGTCATCAGAGTAGACTTACTATGACAACAGAAAAGGAAAGACTGGAGAGAGGAGTTACATTGAAAAGAGAGTTTCTGTTTAGCATATATTAAATTCTGATGGCAGAGCTATTAACTATAGCTAACATTTGCATGATTGTCTGCCTAAGAGAATAACAGCCCATTTCTTTTGCCTACTTCGCTTGTACTCAAGGTCTTTGACCATTGCAACCCCTTTAAGATGTATTTCTGTGTTTCTCAACTCCCCTAATGCCATCACCCTCATGTTGTGGTGACCCTCGACCATGAAATTATTTTCATTGCCACATCATGACTGTAATTTTGCTACTGAACTCTGGCTGCCTGGTTCAACTCATCTGTTCAGGCTCAAAAGTCCTCTCCAAGTTGACTGATTTAAACTAGCTTCCTTTGGGTTCTCACATAATTGTTCTGCTTGGGAAAACTCTCTTTGAATTCCATGAACTGAACTGCACGGACTGCACACACTGAATAGAACTGAATAAAATTGCCGGAGCTCAACTGAACTCAATTGCATTTAACTGAACTGTACCAAACTGCACTGGACTGCACTCACTGGACTGCTGCTCTCCACTCCTGACTCACGCTGCACTGCTCTTTAAATTGCCTCTTTTTCCTGTCTGTCCTCCTGAGAGTTGGGTGTATCCTATCTCTGACTCACTCTGTCAAATCTTTCCCTGATTCACTACTTTGTCTTCCCTTCAATTAGACAACACTTTCAAACATGGCTACTTCCTTCTACAAACTAACCTTACCTACATTGTTTGGGATTAAGGGCCTGTATGTATTCCAGCCAGATGACACAGACCTAGAAGGTCTTTGGATGTGATCCCTGGTTAGAGCAGCCATGTTGCTGGATTAAAGTTCCTCTATAGTTATAATTTGTAATTATAAATATTTTTGGAGATAGAGGTTTGCTAAAGGGATCCTGACCCACAGGTTAGGAACCACAACTTTGGCATTTTTTTCAAGGTCCTTCCCTAACATTGATGGGGACTCGTTCTCAGTTTTCCATGGACCTCATTCCATTTGAAGTTTCTTTAAAGGAAGTTTTCAGCTATATTACCAGCAGGATTCATGTCCACATTACGTTGCTTAGCACTGTATCTCTGTATCATCTCTCTATCCCATTTGTCACTCTCATTCTCTAGCTATGGTTTTCTCAAGAGGTTGCTACCCCCATAGCTGGTGACCTGCACAGGCAGACACTTTGTTTTTCAGTCTTATAATCTCAGAGTCTATTGCATAGTAAATTAGTAAATGCTTGAGTATATATACACAAACACACACACCCCACAGTGATACTGTAACATTTACCAACCTGTGTCCTAACAGCAGCTCTGGAAAACTGAACAGGGAGCAAGGCTGGTGATAATGGTGGCATGAAGCAATAATTTAAGGAAAATGGCTGAGGGTGTGTGTGTGTGTGTTAAACATTCGGCATGTAGCATCTCCTTTAATCCTCACAACCCTTTAAGTTTGATACTATTATCCATTTCACTTTATGGATAAGTAAATAAGGAAAAATAGCTCTCACCCTGTCTGTATGTAATAAAACCTTGGATTTTTGCTTCTTACTATTTGGCTCTTCTGTCTCTGACTGGTGATAATGTTTGTAGGAGTTTAGAAACACAAAGCTATTGGAAGTCAGAAGTCAAGGGATATAAAAAAGAGTTGAATGTTTTAGAAAACAAGAGATATTTCCTTAGTCAGAAGGGGTGTTAAGGTTCATAGTGACCAAAGCTTCATTGCATGGGCTTGATGATGGGGTAGAGGTCACATGGTTGGTTATTGTTTGGGAGGATGCTAGAACCCTTCTAGATTTATGCTCTTTATGCAGGTCTAAAAACATGGAAGCAATGGCTTAAGGGCCATAAATGGGTGAGTCTCTTTGACCCCTGTCTCTCCAAGTTGAGGACAGAGGAAAAGAAACTGGGAAGGAACTGAATGAGTATTATGGGTAAATGAAGTGTTTTATGGAGCCTGGATGGCTCTGATTACAGTATAACCACTCTTTGTTGTAGCAACAGATGGGGCTTGCTTTTGATGTCTATGCTTTAGTCTCCTCTCACCTTGCTCTCCATACTCTGCCAGGATGGGCGTGGTGTGGTGATGGAAGTTATTCCTTTGTTTCATGAAGTAATGGGATAATGGGAGTCTCTCCAACAGTAGCAGGGTGGTTTTATCTAGATGTAGCCCATCTCCAACTTCCCCATCATTTTTCTAGTGAAGAAACGAAAAATTGGAGAGGTAAACGACTTGTCACTTTTGGATAAAAAGGTAGATAATAAAGAAACACGAAGGAAAGAAGAAGAAAGGAGCATCAGCATGCCACTGCACTGTGAGGACTGAGTTAGGGGTACGTATCCTTATGTAAGCCCAGGTAATTCTGTTCTTGAGAGAACCTTGAGGGGAAATCTATCTTTAGATTTCCTCTATGGTCATATTGAAATCTCTAGTTCTGGACTTCTAAGACTGGGTGGGCATTATCTTAATACTTGGAAATAGACCTGTTAGATATTTTCTTAAGGGCATCCAGAATGTGTTGAGCTGCAATATAACTGTGGAAGCCACTCTCAGGTCCAACTAGGATTAGGTGCTTAGACTATTGAGACCATTTCTCAGCACCTTCATCTGAACTTTATTTATGCAAATACAGATGCTGATGTTGATTTTATTTTATTCTTCTTCAAGTTTAACCCTCTACTAAACACACACACACACACTCAGCCATTTTCCTTAAATTATTGCTTCATGCCACCATTTTCACCAGCCTTGCTCCCTGTTCAGTTTTCCAGAGCTGCTGTTAGGACACAGGTTGGTAAATGTTACAGTGTCACTGTGGTTTGTGTGTGTGTGTGCGCGTGTGTTTGATGGAAACAGAAACCTAAATGAAGATAAGTTCCCTGAAATTATAACTGTTGAGGAATTGTTCTACCTTCTGGCCCTTTGTGACATTCCTCTAACAATGTCAGGAATTTCTCTGGCATCCGTTTCTACGGAGCTCAACGTCATTAACAGATGTGATCCGATTATCTCTCTAAATCTCTGGATGTAACCGGCATCAGGGTTTATCCACCCACTAGACTTTAAGAATCATCAGGATTTAGGTGAAAGTTTCTCTCCAAATCATATTGGCACTTGAGATTTGTCTGTTAGTAAAGTTTCCTGGTGTCTTTGTCTTCACAGAGCAAGATGTACATAGTGCTCATGTTGGTCTTTCAAAGACATCTTCTTTCTCTAAGGATTGTAGCTCTCCCAAAATCCTTTAAAGAGGTGGAACAAGAATTATGTCTCAGAGTCTGCCCTTACTTTGTGTCTTCATAGAATAATGTGAAATCTGGCACTTAAGTGAGAATGTTCTAGAATTTCTTACCTTAAAAGCAACTGAAATGCAGAATGCTTGTGACCGAGGCTTATAGCCGGGGAAGCAGGTGGTTCTTTTCTTTACAGCTGGTACTTAGCTGGCGCTTGGAGGGTAAACCAGTGCCATCCATTCTGTTTATCTCAGGGGGCAAGGGAGTATTAGCCACAGAATCCAGTGCGTGTCAGATTTTATTTACTAAGCAAATGTGTTGCAGTACAGGCCTTCTGTTGCTACCACAGAAGAACCAAATGTGTGACAGCTCTGTGACTTGCTGTCAGGAATGTCACACAGGCTGTTTAAGGGGAGCAGACTGAAAGTCAGGTCAATATGAGCATACTCATGGTTATATGCATCTGCAACCTCATTTTGTAATGGTGTGGATATTCAGAACTTCTTTATTTGAGAGGAAACATGATATTTCAGTTAAACTTGTTTATTTCACAGAAATTCAGCTATGTTCACAAAGTGTTTTTTTGTCTTGCAGTTGGTTATATAGATATTTACACCCATGGTTTTCTTAAAACCACATACCAATAATGCTAGTTTTAAAAGAATATTTTATGTAAAGCAAGAGATTTTTAAAACAAAATACCTTCTCCAGGCAAGTTCTGCTCTCCTGTAGCACCATCTCCATTTGCTCTTCTGCAGCCAGTGAAAGCATTTAGTAACCATGGCTCTGTCTGGTTCTGGTAGCCAAGAAACTTCCCAGTTCACACAAACCACCTCCTCATCTGGGCCTCCTGTGGTGCAGAACATAGCCCCAGCAAACCCTTCCAGCAATATCAACAGTGTCACTCTAACCAGACCTGCAGGGACAACTGCAATGAGGAATGGCCTGTCCAGGCCTAGCTCCCCTTCTGCTCGTGATTGGGGAGGGTGGGTGGGGTGGTATCTGAGTGCCTCTCGCAAGCTTGTACAGCCTGTTCGAAGATCATTGCTAGCTCCTAAGACCTATGGAAAGATGACAGTTGGAAAGATGGCTGTTACTGACTAGCAGAGACCAGGACACAGATGTCCACAGCTTCATGAACAACCCGTCATCAAGCTGAACCAACCGTTATATGTAGACTCTTCAGATGAAACTTTTGGGGTTTGTAAACTCCCAGCCTCACTGTCTTAATAGCACAACTGACAGAGACAAGGAAGCAGCACTTTAAATCCATGTGACATCGAATGTGTTTGGTAATCATGCAGTCACTCTCCATGGGACCCTTAGCTTTGTTCACTAGAAACATGATTCATTTTATTATTTGACAGAGGCCATTATCTGGGCAAATACCTACTGGATGCCAATGAGAAATGCCCATTTTTTTTTTTTTGAGACAGGGTTTCTCTGTATAGCCTTTGCTGTCCTGGAACTCACTTGTAGACCAGGCTGGTCTCGAACTCAGAAATCTGCCTGCCTCTGCCTCCCAAGTGCTGGGATTAAATGTGTGCACCAGAATTGCCCATTTGTAAAGAAAGTACCTATATACATGGGAAGATGGTGAACCTAGGCTATCCAAAACCTCACATTGAACCATTCAACCTACTTTACTGTATAAATAGTATCAATAAATATTGTGTTAACATGAACTAACTACAAAAAAACTACAAAAAAGTTTTTTTGTAAAGCAAGAGATTTTTAAATCAAAGTTGCATCCAGTTAATGTATGTAAACATATTTATTTTGTACTGTGCTTTCAAGTTTCCAGATGACCTTCATGTAACTGTCCTGTGGAAAATTCGGCACTACAAAGACTGCCCATCTATTGTAGATAAGAAAACCCCATCATGTAGCAGTGTGTGTGACATTTAGATGTCACCCAACAAAGGTTTGAAATGAATTGATGGTTATCATATTTATTACAATTTTTCTAGGTTACCTTAACCCAAACAAAATAGAAGGATTTAATGAAAGAAACAATTATGGGAGAACTTTTCTTCCTTATGTTTATGAAGTTTGAACCCAGAGCCCTGACATTGCTGTAACCTTGAGCTGCATCCCCAACCCTATAATAAAACTAACTTTCTTTCTCCCTTTCTCCCTTTCTCCCTTTCTCTCTCTCTTTCTTTCTTTCTTTCTTTCTTTCTTTCTTTCTTTCTTTCTTTCTTTCTTTCTTTCTTTCTTTCTTTCTTTCTTTCTTTCTCTCTCTCTCTCTCTCTCTCTCTCTCTCTCTCTCTCTCTCTTTCTCCCTCCCTCCCTACCTCCCTCTCTCTCTTTCATTCTCTCTCTCCCTTCCTTCCTTCCTTCCTTCCTTCCTTCCTTCCTTCCTTCCTTCCTTCCTTCCTTCTTTCCTCTCTCTCTCTCTCTCTCTCTCTCTCTCTCTCTCTCTCTCTCTCTCTTTCTTTCTCTCAAGTTATTTTACTTATTTTACATTCCAGTCATTGTCTCCCTGCTGCCTGTCCCATTGACCCACAGTTCCTTATCCCATTCTGCCTCCTCTTTGCTTCCAAGAGGGTGCTCCCTGGCCACATCAGGCCTTCTCTTTCCCTCAGACTTCAAGTTTTGAGGATTAAGCCCATCTTTTGCTACTGCGGCAAGATCAGGCAGACCTCTGCTATATGTGTGCCATGGGCCTTGGACGTGCCTATGTATGCTCCTGGTTGGTGGCTCAGTCTCTGGGAGCTTTCTGGGGTCTGGATTAGTTGAGACTGTTGGTCTTCCTATGGGGTCACCCTCCCTTTCAGCTTCTTCAGTCCTTCCCCTAATTCAACCATAGGAGTCCCCAACTTCAGTCTAATGATTGGGTGCCTCTGTCTCAATCAGCTGCTGGTAGGGCCTCTCAGAGGACAGCCATGACAGACTCCTGTCTGTAAGCACATCATAGCACCAGTAATAGTGTCAGGTCCACTCAAATAATTTCATGACTTTAATTTGTGAATAAATGGAGGTCATTGGAGATTGTGTAATAATACAGTAAAAAGCAAGTTGAAGTAAGTTTAAACAAGCTTATCTCTTCAAATCTCTGACATTGTTTTGTGCTGGAAATATTTAGAAAGCTTTTCAGCTTTTCAAAGATGCATATGTTATCTTTAATTTTCATCACTCTCCTTTGTAATAGTATACAAAGTAGCCTTTCTTCATCTAACTGTAACTTAGTACTCTTTGACCAACCTTTTACATCCCTGCCTTCATGCCATTCTTCGCAGCCCCCTGTAGCATTCGATCCTAATACCAGAACTTTTAGATTCCCCACAGAAGGGGAGTTATATGATGCTTGCACTTCTCTTCGTTCAGCTTTTTATGGGTTTGGGGAATCAAATGGAGGTGGTCAGAATTATTGTGGTAGATGATTACCTGCTGAGATACCTAATGGGCCTTCAAGACTTGGGCATATTTTAAATAACATAATTTTTAAAAACTGTATCTTTGGAGGACAGAAGAAGGTGTTGAATTATCTTGGACTGGAGTTACAGATTGTTGTAAGCTGTCATGTGAGGGCTGGGAACTGAACCTTGGTCCTCTGGAAGAGCAATAGATGTTTTTAACTGTTGAGACATCTTTTAACTCTATTTTAAATATTTAAAATCTGTGTTCTAAGCACACTGTATTAAAAAATACCTTATTCGTTCTTTTAAAAAAACTTGTCTTGTCTACATATGTCTATGTGCCTCTGGTGTGCACCCGGTGCCTGCAGATCCAGAAGATGGTGTCAGATACTGTGTGGCTGGAGTTAGAGACAGGGAAGGTGTGGGACAAGTCACTGATGAAAAGACAGTGGCACGACTGCAAATGGAACAGGAGCATTGGAAACTGAGTTTCCAGGAAAAACAGGCACTGATTTCTAGAGAGAAATTCACTGTGCATTGAGATGTCCATTCTCGTATTTTTGATTTGCACAAGTATCTTGTGAGCTACATTATTGCTCCACTATGAACTCTGGGTTCTACTGAGTGACAAAGGGGAAGAGGATGTTTCTGTCCTTTTTGAATGTCCATGCCATTTGAACCAACTTTTGATTCTGTTTTCATTGGCTGTTTGCTTATGTAGTAGGAGTTCCACCTATAAAGCAGATGTTCTGGCCTGAAGTAAATTATGCTCTACAACCATGGCAAGAAGGCTGGCAAGTTGTGTACCATTTACTAATGCATGAGGTGCTCTAATAATATCTTGGCTGTCCTTTTTGTTCTGATGTTTATTCTACTTTTTCAGCAGACCCCAATCCCCTTGTTATCTTGGAAACTAGCAGAGAGAATGAAACATGCAGAAGCAATGAAAACATAACAGTCCAGTTGCCAAGGTCTCGTAGTGCTTACTGCAAGTAATCTTTAAGGATTTGAGCCAGTAGTGTTTACAGGTAGTGTTATAACTTTGTGGGGCTCAAATTTGCAGAGGTTGCTGCTGAAGGGTTTCAATTTTGTTTATTTATTCACCATTATTTATTAAGTAGATCCGTTCTGTACAAAGAACATGAAGGATGACAATTCAGCAGTTGCTCAGACAAGCTTGATAAAGATGTCTTTCCTCGCTGATGGTCATGGCTGTGGTTGTGGAATGTCTCTTCTGGTTGTTTCCTTTGTCACTACAGTATTCAAACAATGCGCCCATGTGCAGAAGAGCTGAGAGCAGAAGGCTATGTGTAGAAATGCTTTCCCTCACTCTCAGTTCTTCATTTAATGACAGAATTGGTGGGCGTGCTTTCAGTCTGAAAAACCCGTTCTTATTGTTTCAGGGCCATGAGTGTAGAGATAACTCAGTAACATAGGATTACTGACTGAAGCTGGAGCTACTGTGGGAACTATTGTCAGTTTTCTTCTCAGTCTGGGTTGGCTAAGAAACATAAGGACTTTAAAAAAAAATCTTCATTCAATCTTCTTTCAAGTCGAAATTATAACTAAACATTTCAAATGGGAAAGATGCTCATATTTATGAGTACTGAGCTAATGTATTTACACGTACGTGTATTGAGTAGAAGAGGGCCAGTTGCTACTTCCGTTCTCTTTAACTCTTTCTTGTGTAAGAATAAAAGGAGAGGGTGCTGGAGAGATGGGTGGGTCAGGGGCTGAGAGTGTAAACTGCTCTTACAGAGGACCCAAGGCCAGTTCCCAGCGCCCATTTCGGGTAACTTACAATTGCTTGTAACTCCAGCTCCAGGATATCTGACATGCTGATAGGTACCTGAACACACACACACACTTACCCACAGCATGTAATTAAAATAAAATAAATCTTAAAGGAATAAGGACAGGCAGTGACAATAAAGTGTTACTATAAAAAAAGAAACAAGATTGAGGGCTAAAATATTGGCATCTGTTTACTAGAATATGATAACCAAAACATTACACTTAAAATGTACATCGTAAATATCAATTTGCTATATGAATTTCTTATGAAGCCGGCATCCCAACTAATTAATCTGTATTCATATAAGTAGGTTTTCCTGCTCATATGCAGTGTTTTTGAAAGCCTGTTTTTAATAGGGCAGCCTCCAATAGGGTTTCAAGTTAGTTCAATAAATATTTATTGTGAAGCATTATTGTGTCCCTGTATCTCAGGGACAAAGATGACTAAAAGGAGTTCAAAGTAGCGATTAAAGAAACAAAAGGTTACAGTAAGAACATTCTGTGTACTCACGTGATTGTGAAAACACCAATCTGGACACTATGCTGGGTTGTTGTGGGGTGTGTTGTGGGGTGTGTTGTGGGGCTGTCCTTAGGGCTGTCCCATGCATTCCAGGGTGGGGTCCTTGTACCTTTCTGGGAGAGCACATTTATTTAGCCTTGATTCCAAAACTGTTTTCTTTCAACGAATCTGATTTTGACTGAGGACTTTGCCTTTGGTGGTTTATTGTAGAAACTTGTTTCATGGTCTGAGCTCTGCCTTTGATTGCGTAATCTTTGAGCTGTTGGATCATCATTCACATCCCCTTTATCTTTTGTTTTGAAATCCAGAATAAGATACAGAGTAAAGTGCTGAGAGACTCGAGGAAGGAGAACAGAGCAACGAAAAAGAAAATCATTATATGACGTGTTGACACACTAAGGGATGTCCTCCAAGCAGTCCTGCCAAAGTTCTGTCACCTTCAGAGCAGCCCTCCTGGCCACACGGAAGTATCTAGTTTTCATCGATGGTGCTGGAGGTTGAAATCAGGGCTCTGTACAGATAACAGAAATACCATACTACTGAGAGAGTTTGTCAGTCTGTTTGTTTTTGTTTTTTGTTTGTTTTAAATGAATGAGTCAGAAAGAACTTTCCAAATCTCCAATTCCTCTTTCAGGTACCCCAAGAAATTTACCAGAGAACTGTGAGCTAGTCTTAAAGATAGCTAGAGAAAAAAAATTAAATTATTTTATTTACATTCCAGTCATTGTCTCCCTTCAGTCCCCCTCCCTCAGTTCCTCATCCCATTTCTCCTCCCTTTTGCCTTGGAGAGGGTGCTCTCTCCTGCACCAGGCCTCCCCTTTCCTGGGGGCCTCAAGTCTCTCAAGGATTTAAGTACATCTTCTCCCACTGTGGCCAGACCAGGTTACATATGTGCCAGGGGCCTTGGACCAGCCAGTGTAAGCTCCTGGTTGGTGGCTCAGTCTCTGGGAACTCCATGGAGTCTGGGCTAGTTGAGACCCCAGGTCTTCCTATGGGGTCACTTTACCTTTCCGCTTCTTCAGTCAGTCGTTTCCTAATTCAACTGTAAGGATTCCCAACTTCCAATGGTTGGGTGTAAATGTCTGCATCTGTCTCAGTCAACCGCTGGTAGGGTCTCTCAGAGGACAGTCATGCCAGGCTCCTGTCTGTAAGCACATCACAACATCAGTAAGTGTCAGGCCTTGGTGCTCCCCCACCCCCATGTGATGGATCCTAAATTGGACTTCCTTTCCTTCAATCTCTTCTCCATTTGTGTCCCTGCAGATATTTTAGACAGGAACAATTCTGGGTCAGGAATTTTGACTGTAGGTTCTTCCACTTGAGGCCCTGTCTATCTACTGAGATGAATTCTTCTAGTTGCCTTTCCTCAATGTTGGACATTTTGGTTAAGGTCACCCTTATTGAGTCCTTAGAGCATCTTACCTCCTAGGTCTCTGCTATTCTCTAGAGGGTCCCTCTACCTCCTATTCCTGGAGGCTGCTTATTTCTATGTATTCTCTTGGCCCTCAGGGCTTCTCTCCTATCCCATTCCCTCCAAATCTGACCCTGTTCTCCTTTTCTGCTCCCCCTCCTCTCTCCCATCTAGATCCCTCCCTCCTTCCGCCTCCTGTGATTATTTCTTTCCCCCTTCTAAGTGAGGTAAAGCCTCCTCACTTGGGCATTTCTGCTCATGGATGATTTCTGCCACACCCTTTTGTTTGTTTGTTTCAGAATAGTCTAGAGACTTAATATGGGAACTTTCCTGAACATCATCAACACATATCCAAACCAGATGCAAAGCTTTTAGATGCCCAGAACAAACAATAGTGTTTGCTGTGCCCTCACACATAGATCCAAGGCAGGAGGATATTAGACCTTGGTATTTTAAAATCACAAGCACACCTCAACTACTAAATGAATAACCAATTCAGAGAGCATTGTTGTAAAGTTTGCACAGAAAAATTCTAACAGTGCACTTTAAGGCTTGAAGAAATAATGTCATTAATGCAAAATGGGGGGGTAAAACGGGAAGTGTGTCTTAAGGTGTAAGGCTTTTGTGCTTGAAAGGACAACGTAGATGTGTTTGAGATGATGAAGTAGGACAATCCAGCTGTGTTTCCAGTTGGCAATATATGGCAGACTGTTAGGTGAATTGGCTTTGATTATACTCAAACACAATCAGAAGATCCAGTTTCTGGTCTACCAAAGCAGTTAATGTGCTTATCTTGTTTATTGATGTCGGTCTTTCTGAATGATGATAGAATGGCTCCCTATTTCCTCATTGGGCAGCTAAATACTTTTTTAAATCGAAGGTTTCTATTAGCACCTGGGTAGAGGATATGATGTAAATTCACTATACATTTGTTTTGTTTGTTTTTTATTAATACATATATATTTTATAAAGTAATGGATCTCATGACATTTTCCCACATTTGTATCATGTACTTTGATCATTTCTGCTCCCCAGTTATATATTGTTCCTTTCCCCTTTTCAAATTCAAAACTAAAAAATGGCATTGTTTTATCTGTGTGTGTATGAGCACACACAGGAGAGAGAGAGCCACATGGTGCCTGTGAGGAGGTCAGAGAACAACTTTTGGAAGCTGGTTCTTTCCTGCCACCACGTGTGTGTGTCCTGGACACTGAAGTCAGCTCAGCAGCCTTCCCTCACTGCGCCATTTTGCCAGCCCCCTTTTCTCCTTCTCTTGCTGCTTCTTGTCTTCTTTCCAGTTGCCCCATTTTGCTTTCATACTCTATTCTTTTAAAACCTAGATTCCACACAGCTGAGAACACATTGTTATTTGTCTTGTTTTACTTCTAAGGTTTACTGTTTGGTGTCTGATTCTTTTGTGATGTTTAGTAGGATGCTATCTAGAACATCCTTTTCAGATTGATCATAATATCGAATATCCAAATGTGAGAGGCCGCCTGCACCCTCCTTTGATGTTATATTAGCTGACGTTCTCTGCTCTTCTGCATGATGCACAGTATCATGTAAAGATATTTCTTTTTGGACAAACTCCATAAAATTAAAGCCTCAGAGAAATAATGAAGAGTAAGAAATTCCCCCTATTTTAGAAGGTAATCATATTTCCTACTTCAAAATCAAGTACAGTGCAGCGTATTTTCTTTACTACTTCATTTCTAAGGAAATCTTACATGAGAAGAGTCAAATCATTTAGCAGAAACATCAGATGTTGGTTCACCTGTCTGATTACTGTTAAGATCTCTAATCTTGTAGTTAGGTAAATATCTTAATTAGATCACATGCCATTTCGGATCACATGCCAGTAGAATGCATCCAAAACTGAAATTTTGCTCAGAAATTTGAGCCCCTGTTGATTGCTACTGTGTTTATTCATGCATAGTTAAGAATCTACCAGTCCAACCCACAACATTAAATATTCACAAACCCAGATTCCAAGACTTGCTATTGATCTTGGGTCTCAGCTACCTGTTTAGGACAATTATGTCTTGTGAGGCTGGTGTGGGTATGAGGGGACACACTCACTTTGTGAAGCTCTTGGCTGGAGGGCGCTTGCTGACACTTGCCTTTCTGTTATAATGACACAATAACCTTTTTGTTTGTCATCATCTTATCTATTGGCTGAAGTGCTCAAGTGGCTTTAACGTTTTGTTTTTCATTTTATATTTATATTATATTATACATTTTATTTTGATATTTCATTCATTCATGAGATAATTTACTGTTACTCAGACATGAAAAATAAATGATCTTTACTTCTACATTCAGTCTGATTATCCAAATGATGACATGTGAACTGCCACTTAACTAAGTCTAAAATAATCATCGTCTCATTTTGAGCGCATCTTCTCCTGTTGTTCAGTCTTGTGGTTTGTTAATCAGGAATCAAATGGGCAGAACACCAAAACTATTTGGGAAAATTCTCTTCAAAATACTGATCCCTGGGCCCTAGGGCATTAGTTGAGTCAGATCTTTAGGGTTTATGTGTAATTAAAAAGCTCCCAGGGACCATGGGGTTGGAACTCATTGGGGTCCAATGATCCCTAACTCAGCTTGCTCTTACTTTATTCTGTTTCACATCTGTTAGCACGCCATTCCTGCCTGTCAGCCTCTTAGCCTCTGAGTGCAGCTTCTGTTCCACCTGTCACGATGCACACAGGTCCCTCATCTTCCTGCTTGGTGCACACTTTATTTCTCTATTATTTTATCATTTGGGCTGACTGGACAAGTGTGATTGAAAAACAAACCCTCTATAACCATGTCTTCTCTATATTTTGCATTTCAAGTTCATGCCTAAGTCTGTTATGGAAGAAGTTGGATGCTTTGGTTTTGTTGTTCACCATTCAGATTGAGCCTTACATCGCTTCTGACCACAACTGGCATGAATGGTCATGGCCAATGGACTCACTTCTGCAAATCTGACCCCTTCCTCTAAACTATTTTGGTTTTGCCACCTGTGGGATATCACCATGAGTTATTGAATTTTTAAGTCCGAATTTCTAAATGCAAAATTCACTCTTAATCAGCTAAAATTCTTTGGCATTTAAGCTTAGCTTTTTACTAGTCTAACTGAACTAAATTTAGAAAAACCCTAATCTTTGGATGTTTTTTAAGGGACCTGTGTTATAAAGCCACAGCATGACATAGCATGTGTTTCCTTTGGAAGGAAGACTGTATCACATTTATCATTGTATCCCAGGCAGACCAGAGAGAGAAGAGAGGAGAGAAAGGACCACGAGGGGAGGAGGGATGGAGAGGATTTGCTGTGAGATCGAGTTGAAAGAGTAGACGCAAGGACACGTGGACCAGAGTGAGCGAAGACCAGACTCAGAATAAAGGTAAAGGACCATGTGACTGGGAAATAGCCTTATAATAACCTACCGAGCTTAGGCTTGCGTCTTGTAAATAAAAATACCAGGTCTCTGTGTCAATTATTTGGGAGGTAGAAATGCCCAGCAGTTATTTGGGTACAAAGGGGACAGAAGAAAAACCCAAATAATTATAGCCACAGTCTACTGTGTACATGTATTTAAGATTTTTCTCTATGCACTTAAGCATATTGTTACACTACCTTGTGAACCTCTTCACAGCAAGACTGACTGTCCTAATATGGCTGTTGAAATGTGGAAAACAAGTCACTTGACTTGATATCACTGCCAAGAGTGGCTGACTGGAGTGTCTAGCTCTCACTGTATCCTCAGAGTCTGACCAAAACTCACTGATAAGGATTCTGTGATAGAGATGCTGGAGCCAGTATGTCAGCATGCATGACAAAAGCTGTTCTAGTTTGAAACAAACCTAAAGAGCACATTTAAACGACAGGACATGTTAAACTCACATGTCATCTACAGATTTTAAAAATAGTTTAAGTGCTTTAGTAGCAAGTGTAAAATATAAATAACAACTTTCAGTATAATATTTTCATACGTGTATAATGTTTTTTGATCATATTCACCCCCATCATCCTCTCTTGTCGACTTTGCATCCTTTCCGATGCCTTTGCTCTTCTACACTACATTTACATTCTACATTTTAAAAAAATAGTTTCTTTTGACAGATAGGCACTGTAGGCCTTTTGGAGGACTCTTTGTTTCTGTATCTCTGCCTTTCGCTGTCTCTATGTCTCTGTTCATCTTTGTCTCTGTCTCTCTGTCTCTTTCTTTCTGTCTGTTTGTCTGTCTGTCTCTCTCCCCTTCTCATATTCCAATGGACTTTTGTGGATCCCTTTCAGACTGAAAGAGAGATGAAGTATTTCATTTTAACAACTAGACCACTGCTATGTCATCAGAGATTAATATTACATAGGACATGATTTTGTTGATTACAACACTACTTACTTTGTAAGAAACCAAGAAGAAAGACAAAATATTTACTCAGGGAAGGTTAGAGGAACTCTTTAAAAACATATTCATCTTTGAAGTGAACAATCATATGTATATCTTTTGTGTATCTGTTCTTGCCATTTTAATAGCTCTGTCTGATTTAATGCTTGGACCTTTACCTCCATTCCAGTAATGATAATGATACTGGTTACATGACTATTTTCTCCAACCAGCCATGGCCTTGAAGAAGTCAGGGTTAAAACACTTTACTTACCATATCCTTAGGACTTATCTGAGTCTCACATGCAAGTAACTGATCATTGATTACTTGGTGATGGAAGGAGAGGTATAGATCTGAGCAGAAAAGCATCTTAGATGGATAATCAATAGTCATAACAGCTTATTTAGGACAATCAGATGATATAGAAATGTGATCCTTACTTTGTAGAATAGGAAGCAAGGCACAGACAGATTGAAATCCTCAAGAGAAAGCCAAGGCTAGGCATAAAAGAGTTTTAATTCTTAGTTCTATAATTTTCTTTCTAATCTATTTAAATGTAATTCATAGTAGATAAAAAAGAGTTGTTTTTAGATTATATAGGGAAATAGCTGGCAAATCACATGTATATTATGTTTTATTATGCTGCATGCTGATTCTTTCTGGTATGTTTTAGTATAATGTAATGGAGAAACATTCTTGTGCTCATTCTAAGACTTATGAGTTTTATAGGGATTCTTGAAGAAGATTGAAGAAATTAATCACTTCATAAAAGAGTACAAATAAAGGCAATGTTTGGCTGGTAATGTCACATAATGCTTTTATTAATAGGCCATATTTGGACAAGTGCCACATTTGTATTTATATTCTACAATTTCTGGAACGTTAAATGACTAAACTAATTTCATGTTGTGTAAGTAAAACAGTATTTGACAACCTTACAGCAGCAAGTCATTTTCCTTAGTTTTTTTTTTTTTCTTAATAGTGCCTTCTTTAACTCTTTTTTTCTTCTTTAAGACAGTGAGAGGGAATAAACTTAAAGGTTTGTTATAGTAGCTGGTTTGATTAATCGATTGTTCATTTTAAAGAAGTTATTTGAGTGAAGGCTTCCAGCAGGAGGATTAGCCTGATTAAAAATCAATCAGTTCATACCTTTGACACCTTTCTGCATCAGAACTGAAAATGAAGATTTCATTAGTTCTTACAAAGTAAAGATCAATTAAGTAAATTGGTTTTTTTTTCCCCTTCAAAAACTCCCTAGGGGAGGTCAATGGGAGGGTGTTAAGAGAATCATCAAGAGGTCTCTGTCGAAAGGCAACAGGTAGTTCCCAAGGAAGCAAAAGAGGCATCACAACAAACAAACAGCAAGGACAACAACAATAAAAAACAAATAGATCTTTTAACATCTGGGAATTGGGAAGTGAAGAAAGATGTATGGGTCAGATCACCAGCACTAAGAAGACCCAGCCATCTATGGCTTCTGTTTAGTCTGTCTCTTGGCGACTTTCATGTGATTGAAAAGGAGGCTGGTTTGGGAATAAGGTGTGAATGCTCCATTGGACAGGGTGTCTGTTATCTAATGATGTGGGGAAATAAAGGGGTGGGAGAGACCTGTGTCCCACCAGAGCTCGGGAAGATTGCTGCTGGACCCCACAGAACTGCCTCGGGATGGGAGTAGGGCCTTATAGGTCACAGAACCCCGCTTGGGGCGATGGTCGGTGGGGAGGCTGCAGTCTCTGACTCTCGGGCACTACAGACTGCTGGGTATCACAGAGGAGCTGGTTTTGGGGTTCCTGGACACATGGGGCCAGGGACGACAGGTTCTTGCTCTCAGACATCCCAGACCACTGTATGTTGTGGAAGAGCTGAGAACAGACCCTCTGGTGAACTGGCCTGGGGGCCGAAGGGAGGGTAGGGGGAAAGCTCTAGCAGGTTACTGTGGGGATGATTCTCACTAGCTCAGGCTGCTAGCTCAGCAGGCCACTTGGGTTGTCTGATAGCTGTGGCCAGAGCACAGGGAGGCCTCCCAGTGGGATGTTAGATGTGTGGCTCCTTAGAGGGAAGCCTGCTCCATTGCTCCAGCACGGTGGATCTTGATGAGAAGAGATGGTCCATGCTTTCAAGGTGTTTATTGTAGAAAGGCAGAGAGAGGGAGAAGAGTAGAGAAGAAGAGGGTGGTCATGGCCATCGGGAGAGAGGGGAGAAGTGGGGGGGGGGGAGAAGGAGAGCAAAAGGAGAGAGTAAGAGCAAGAGCTTAAGAGAGAAGAGAGAGAGGAGGGGCCAAGCAGCTTCTTTTATAGTGGGCTGGGCTACCTTGTTGCCAGGTAACTGTGGGGAGGAGCATACCTGGCTACTGCCAGGTAACTCTGGGGGTGGAGTCCAGACAGTTTAAGTGCCTGATGGCCACAGAATTATGGAGCTGGGTCCTTGTGTCGGGAGCCTATGTCTGATAGCATGGCAAATGGGCCGTCTGTCCCTTGCAGATTAATCTGTTGGGTCTCTGGGGTTTAAACCTAGCTTGACCAGAAAACAGGCTGCCTTTCATGGTCCCACAGCATGATAGCCTTTGTTCCAACTTAAAGTTTTAATTAGCACTCTTTTCATTGATTGCTAATTATTTTATTAATGTATCAAGTATTTTGGCGAGTGCATTGTTGTGAATGTTACTACAAAAAATTTTGGGTATTATTTTCTAATCAGAGTGGAAACCCATAATGTAGTCACATCTTTTCTTCTTCCTCCTCCTCCTCACCTTCTTCATTTTCTTATTTAATACTTTATTTTTTTTTATGTGTATAAATATTTTGTCTGCATGTGTGTATGTGTATCCCACACATCCTTGGTGAGGGCAGAAGAGGACATTGGATTCTCTGGAACTGTAGTGCAGTTGCTTGTAAAGTGCCACATAGGTGTTGGGTACCGAATTTGGGTCCTTTGCAAGAGCAGCCAGTGGGCTTAACTACTGAGTCAACACTCCACTGCACTTCCTTATTTCTTATTTCCTTGTTTCATGTGCTCATCATTGTTGTAGTTTGGTTTCTGCTGCTGTGATAAAATGATTTGTTCAAAAGCAACTTGGGGGAAAAAGGCTTTATTTGGCTTATACTTTCACAGTATATATATTTTATATATCACGGTCCACCATCAAAATGAGGACAGGAACTCAAGACAGGAACTTGGAGGCAGGAACTGAAGCAGAGACTATGTTAAAATGGGGCTCACTGGCTTTTTTCTTCATGGCTTACTCAGCTCATTGTTTTTGTATAACCCAGGGCCACCTATCTAAGGGAAGCAGCCGGGCCCTTCCACAGCAATCATTAATCAAGCAAATGCCTCACAGACTTGCTTGTAGGCTAATTTGATGGAGACATTTTTCTCAGCCGAAGTCCTTGTTCCCAGATGACCCTATCTGTGTCAAGTTGACCAAAAACATAACCCTCCCAAAAAACCTAAAACAAAACAAAGCAAAATCTAGGACAATTGTTCTATGAAAACATAAACCTTATATTACATGGTATAGCACAACCATGTAAATGTAAACTCCCATGTAACCCAGCCAGAATGTATCAGCAACATCTTATGTATCAGGTATGACTTTAGGACCTCACTGAAAATAGCACTCTGAGCACTGTATGAGTCTAAATTGTATCTTCCTTTTTCTTCTCCCTGTAGAAACCTAGGGCTATAGGAGGACTTTAGTTAATGCCTCCTATGGAGACACTTATGCTTGTACTGCCTTGTTACTTCCATATTCATACATAGAAATTTATACATACATAATCATATATGTATATATTTAAATGAAGTTATACTACTTGAAGGGATGGTACTCTCCCCTGGAGCCGTAGATCATCTAACAAAAGCTCCACTGTCAGGCACAGCCACAGGTCCCAAGGATCGTCCAAAACAATGTAAGCTATTCTTGTCACCCTTGGTTGGTTCTCAAAACTTGACGATAAATCCTATTGCTGAAGGCACCGCCTACTTCAGACACAGGACTTGGACAAATCGACCTGGAACTGACTTGCAAGTTTCAACTCTGAGTACCAACTCTCATCTGAAGGTGCCATATAAGCTGCCTAGGGAGAAAAGCAACCAATAGTCCAAACCAGTTGCAAAGCCCATGAACCACCATAGCGAACACAGCAAGATACACTCAGAAGTGCAATAGTGGCACTTTTGTCTTAGTGGTAACCAACAGACACATAATGAGACTTAAGACTTGCTTAATGCCGGGCGTGGTGGCGCACGCCTTTAGTCCCAGCACTCGGGAGGCAGAGGCAGGCGGATTTCTGAGTTCGAGGCCAGCCTGGTCTACAAAGTGAGTGCCAGGACAGCCAGGGCTACACAGAGAAACCCTGTCTCGAAAAAACCAAAAAAAAAAAAAAAAAAACCAAAAAAAAAAAGACTTGCTTAATAAGAGGGAATTCATGCCTGGTACTAAAAACCTATTTAACTATCCCCCAAAACTGCATCATAAGGTGTAAACTTTGTGGAATATTTTCTGAGTAATAACCATGTTTGATATATTCACATTTCTATAGCATTTCTATATTTCATCTCTGGATATTAAGCTAGAAGTGTCTAATAATACAAACACATAGATGATCTTGATAAGTATAGCTGTGGGAGATTCTCCTACTGCAAAAAGTTAAACACACAAGGGTTTTAAGTTTGTCCTACTTTCATGTAATGCTTTGTTTTCTAGACAGTTCTTCCTTGAAAACCTTATGGAAATATGTGAAAAGCAACACAGGTACAGATTTTAAACAGCAAATATTCTTTCATTGTATGATTCTTATGATATCAGTACACATTTTTTTTTTCTTTTTACTTCAGTGTCACTAATTCCTCATAGGAGATGACGAAAGACCATTAGTAATGACTAAGTCTGGATTTTTTTTTTCCAGAACATTGAAAACAGCCTTTGGGCTGGGGAGGCAACTTAGTTATGCATGCCATGCAAACACGGAAGCCTAAGTTTGAGTATTGGGACCCATATAAGAAGAAAGTTGGCCCACATATAAACTTACACTTGTAATCTCAGGACCAGGGAGGAGGAGATACATACATTGCCAGTGCTCACTGGCTGGCCAGCCTGGCATGCTTAGCAAGTTGCAGGCTTGTTAGAGATGCTGTCTCAGGCAAACAAGGGAGACACCACTTGAGGAATGACTTCTGGTACACATACTCATAACATACTCATAACACCTGAGAACATACACACACACACACACACACACACACACACACACACACACACTCACACACACACACACACACACACACTCACACACACACACACACACACACACACACACACACACAGGAAAACAGTCTTGGTAGATTAATTCAGTTTGTTTGTTTGTTTGTTTGTTAGTTTTTTAAAGTCCACACTTTGTCAGGAGATTCATGGACTGAATTTGGCCTCTTTTTTTTTCACTATCAATGAGAGCTAATACCTGAAATGTTGGATGAGGTGACATTTCCCTATCATATTCCATTTAGTTTGTGTTGCACTTGAGAATCTTTTAAACATAGGAATCAAAGAAGGGGTTTTCCCCGTATCATTTGTAAGGTCCTATCTTGGAGACATGGTGTTTTTATGAAGAAGGAACAAAACAAAACTCCCAAACCAACAAATGAATAAAATGAAATGAACAACAACAACAAATGAATAAAACCAAAACCAAAACCCACAAACAAACAAACAAACAAACAAACAAACAAACAACTCAGCCCATTTGGAGATCATTAAAGGAAGTGTTAAATAAATACAAATAGAACAGAGAAATGCTGTTATTTAACAACGAGGGCAACTTTCATAGTAAAACATGGTTATCCGTAGCTCTTTTTAAAAGTTGGCATCATTGCTCAAGTATATGAAGCACTTCTGTAAGCAGTAGATAGCTTCTGGGGGCAAGCTCACACATCTCTTAGCTCTGTCTTTATCTACATGAAATTAATTCTTGTCTAATAATTCATTAGGACTTTGTTTTTTCCTTACATAATAATCGATGAAGGCCACATTCTAAAATAACAAGGTACATGGCCAAGGGATTATAAGGAAATGTTGTGAGTGACAGGACAAGGAGATGGGAAGACTTCCAGCCTTTGTTCTCACATTACCCTGTGTTCAGGAAACTGCTCCCCAGGGAATGAGAGCTGGGACTCCCATGCTGTCCTGAGAGGGACAGGCTTGCTTCACTTTAAGCTACTCTTGTTTTCACAGGTTATGAGGTATTTGCTATTACGTTGAAACAGTTAGTGGTTGTGAAGCTCTTTGAGAAAGAAGTATATCCACTCTATATGATTCAAGGGCTTTATTATCTTTCTGTTATTTATAAACACCTTGAGGTGCAATTAACTTTGTTTTTAATAATATATTTTGTTTGAACTCTACAGGATGCTGTTATTATCTTGTAAATTAGAGAGGCTTCTGAGAGGTATAATTAGATTCGAGTAATCAGAAGGGATGGGAAGGAACCACGGGGGAGCTCAGGGATAGGGCTTAAGAAAGACATGAACAAGGATGGACTGGCTAGACAACAGCATGAGATGGAAGCAGACAGTTATGAGGAACTTCCCTCAGAAGGGAGAAGATTTCATACCTATATCACAGGCCTGGCGCTCTGTTTGCTAGAAGAGTTCGCAGCACAGGCTGGAGCTGTGGTGTGTGCATGTGACTTCAGCAGCTCTGGTTGGGACCCTGACTGACTTTGTTTCCGACGAACCTTTGTTTCTGATGAACCCACCTATACCATTGGATCTGTTTTAACCCGTGAAAACAGATGGAAAAGTAGTAATTTTTAGGAATGGTGTGGACATTAGAAATAGTGTGTGACAAATGCTACCTGCTGAGTCCCATTGGTTATGGGTACTCAGCATGTTATAGAGACAATTGTGACAAGTGTGTAAGTGGTGGCATGAGAGCAAGATGGAGAAAATAAGACCAATTCCTGTGAGCATCATTTAACAATGTTACTTGAAACTGGCCTTGCATTACATTGACTGAATTTGTCATAGACATTGGTTGTAACATGCTAACTCACTAATTGTCTAAAGAGCCACTGTTTGTATTTAGAAGACGCCCATAGTAGGCCTACAACTCAATGGGAAGAATAGCTTTGGTAGGACAAGGGGAGATGAAGGCAGGTAGAGAAGGGTGTAAGGTGGCCTTTTGACTTTCAGGTCATATTGTATGAGGGATAACTTATGTTAGAAACAGGGGCGCTTTGCCTTATTCAGGCTTTGCTCTGTTGTCTGATGTAAAGATGAATGAAGTGCCATGAGAGAAAGGTTTAGTGTAATTGTAACACATTTATTAATAAATTGTCAGAACATGAGGATAACTATCTTTTTGGCTTGTGTAATGAGTCTTTCTCTTGACAAAAACCAGTTTTCTGACTTATACTACGACTGTTCTTGCAAGAATGAAAAACATTTTTTTTGAGACAGGGTAGCCTTGTAATTCAGCCTTGTAGCTTAAACTAGCCTTGAGCCTGTGTTAGATTCCCAAGGATTAGAATTATAGCTGTGTCACCTAACCTGACAAATATATGAATAGAAAATTTAAAGTCAGGCACATGTCTATAATCCCACTACTGGAGATGTTGATGCAGGAGAATCTGAAGTGCAAGGTTAGCCTCTCCTACATTGTGCGTTTGAGGCTATCCTGTCTTACATGAGACCCTTTATTTCTATCTTTTATTATTTTTTTTAGAGTAAAATGACTTTTATTTTCTCATAAAGTCCAATTTTAGATTTCTTTAGGAAACTTCCATTTTATTAAAAGCAAAGACCAATTAGTCTTCAGACTCTGAACCATTTTCATCTTGACTAATCTGGAAATAACGAAGTCGTAAGTTTCCTTGTCAGATGCAACCACACGAAGCCAATCATGGAGATTATTCTTCTTAAGGTATTTCTTGGTAAGATATTTCAAATACCTCTTGGAGAACTGTTTCTCAGAAACAACTGTGATTTTATTCTTCAGGTGTTCAATGTGAACATTTCTAAGATTTCCAGTTTTTCCATTGACTTTAACCTTCTCCTGTAGAAACTGTTCAAAATTTCCAGAGTCAAAAATTCCATTTTCTACTGGATGAGTAAGGTCCAAATGAAACCTCCAGGTTGACTTCTTAGGCTTCTTGTCTTTCTACAGTGCCATGTTGAGCTGCAGATGTGGAAAAAGGACTATGAGACCCTCTCTTAACCCCCGTATCCCCAGTGTTTTGTTTTGTTTAATTCTTCATAGATTTTAATCTCTATCCTGGAGAGTGAAATGATTAAGATAAATTAAAAATCTTATAATAATGATGCTCCTTATTATTCATTACTTTGCTCAAAGAAAACAATAGAGCTTCCCTTAGGGATATGCCTCAGCTATCAATTGCAGTATAATAGAGCCCTCCACAGCTTAGAAGTCTATGACAGTAGCCCTCTGTGGACTGAATTCATGTGGGTGGTTCTTCTGGCCTTCCATGATGTTATTCTTATAGCTTTTGTTATTTGGAGATGTTCTTCAGCTGAAATAATCTTCAGTGGTTCCACTGAGACATTGGTCACTTCAGCTAAGTTGCCTGGGACAGCTGGAAGCTGGGTGGACATCTTTGACCCTCTGCACAAAAGGGAAGAAGGTTTTTTGTTTGTTTTTTTTTTTTGTTTTTTTTAAATCTTATGTAGTGGCTTTGAGCTTCAAAGAAGGCAAAAGCAGAAGTGACCCTGGATTTTAAGGCCAAGATGTCAGTCAACGATGGCCAAGTTCCACTTTCACTACTTTCTGTTGATTTAAGGAACGTCACCTTGCCAGGTTGATTTCACACTAGAGAGTAAATGGACACATCTCTCTATGGGAGGAATGGCAAAGTGTTTGGGCTGTTGTTAGTTCAACACAGAATGCAAAACCTATGCAGCATATACTAGCAATCCCTAAGAATTACTATTAAACGTATAAATCAAAGGTCAGCTCAAAATGTGACACGACACAATTCCTAAGGGCCTAATTTCAAAAGGACAACTTGCCAATCATGCCTAGTCCAAGACTTAAGAAACTTAGATCAGCATTGTTTATCAAATGATAGAGTAGACTGTGGAGAGAATATGGATGTTATGCAGTCCAAACAAATTTCTTATAGTCCAAGCATTTAAACGAGGTTATGGTTATTTGTGTAGCTGTACCACATGGGATGGATCATCTGTATGAAGAACTCACTTTGACTTCAGTTGAGGGAAGGATCATGGAAATGAAACACATTTTGTCAGGAAGGGCGAAAGCTGGAGAGTATTCAAGATCCGAGAGTTTTCAGCATATCCATGCTAGTAAGGGTTCTTGCATGGGAGGTTCAAGGTATTAAATGAGCTTAGAGTTCAGGAGGAATTGAAGCGTCTATAAAACATACTTTACCAAGTTTTCATTTTTCCCAAAGAAGAAACTTCACAATGCACTTTCTACAGTTGTGTTGCCATGGGTCAGAGTAAAGACTTCTTTGAAGGAGTGTTGCTACTGAACTAGAATAAGAAACAGCTTTCCTATGAACTGATTGTTGTTAACATAGGAATGCCTGGCTTCCCCACTAAAGATGGTCTTTATATCCATGTACAAGGTGTGTGTGTGTGTGTGTGTGTGTGTGTGTGTGTGTGTGATCTCGCTATAAAATATGAAGAAACAGACCAATTTATAGATGCCACAAATGGCTAAGGACATTGCTGGCCAGAGGTGTCTGTTTTGATGTATAGACCTCAAGTATAAATGGAAAGCATCCACACCATTTTTGTTAAATAAACCAAAATTTGTTTTTTTTTTTGTTTTTTGTTGTGGTGGGGGGGCAAGAGTCACTTTTTTCTTTCTTCAACATACTAGAATTGCAATTCCTTCACTTATTTGAAGAAAGTTTGTGCATATAGCAAGACTGTAAAACACCTAATTCAATTTAACATGTCCTGCCTTGGGTACAGGATAGTTTTTAAGTGTTTCTTGACAATTTAAAGTGTTTTAGGGCACAATACCCTTTCGATGTGTAGCTTGTTTCTTTCTGTGAAAGATTCATAGGCCTTAGGGCTAGGTCACAATTCTTGGCTCTCCTTTAGTTGGATCACTTATTGAATCACCAAGATAGTAACTAGTCAATGAGTTGAAAAGACAGATATCTTGGTCTCACACACCCCAATCATCAAAAACTAGATTTCCATTACAATACAATGTAAACAAAAACATTACTGCTGTCAATTTTATGAAATTCATTTATGGGACTCTGGATGGACCTATCCCCAAAGCTAGCTTCTGGCCGACTGTGTGCTTCTGTTGGGGAGACTTTCTCTTCTGAGATGTCATTAAGGCACAGTGAAGGTAAATCAATACCTGTTACCTCACAATTGTGGCTTTTTCATTTGTTCCACTGATCTGATGAAATGGCTTTTTAACTCATTTACCCTTATTACCAAGGACACCTCTGGCCAGCCATGTCCCTGGCCATTTGTGATATCTGTAAATGTGTCTTGTTTTCCTTCCTCCTCCCAGTATGATTTTTAGAAGGATGATGTTCTCATACATGTTCTACTGTGGTAGACAGCAGAAACTATGAGTGGCCTACAGGAAAAGTAGTGTCTTCAGGTTGGAACCCAAGAGAAATGTGAGTGACTCAAAACCATTTTTGCTTGAGAGACAAATCATCTCTATCAAGGCCTGTTCTCCAGATTCTGGGGATCCTGTGCTAAGCTGGTACTTTTAGAAACCTGCTTTCCTTACATGCATCCTAGTAAACTTGAGAGACTGAACCAGCATTAACAAAATACCCAAGATTGTCCCCATGCTTTTGATGTGGCAAAACTGAGGCGAAAGGGACAATTCTCTCATATCTGTGCTGGGCACTCTACCTGGAGTCCCTGTTCCACTTTTTGCAGAGGTCAAATTTCAGTTCTAGTGCCTCAGAGAGCAGTGATCATCTCACAGTTGGAAAAGACATGGGAATAGCTTAGGTAGGGCAAGAAGATCAAGCTGTCAAACAACTTCTCTTGAACTCAGACTGGTTTCAGTGACTTAGGTAGAGTACAGCTTTGGCTGCAGGTAATTCTGGGATTGATTAGAGGCTGTGCAGGTATGAGAGACAACAGCTCCTGGCCTAGAGCAGCCTGTACACTTCTGGCTGTTGATTTGCAGAGGAGTAGTATGTTGGCAGGGAAATTTGTTATTAATCATGCATAAGAGAACACAGAGAAATGGGGTGAGGGGAGAGTGGAGAAGAGAGGAGAAGAAACGAGAGGAGCAGTGAGTTAAGATATGGGTTATGGTAGTTTCCCCAAGAAAGTTGAAGTACAGGAGATAATGAGAGTAAAGAAAGAGCCCTAAGGGGCTCATGGCGTTGCATGCTTGAGTCACCTCAGAAAACTCATATTTTGAAGCCCTAGTCCCTAATGTGACGGGGTTATGGCACATATGGATAGGTTTATTTAGCTCACAGTTCTGGATTTCAGAGATGACCCTGGTAGTGGTTGAACTCTGGTGAGGCACTCATGCCGGATGGCTTCAGGGTAGAGGGCAGATCAATGGTGAGATGGGAGCCAGAGAATGGGCCAGGGTTTAGTATCACTGCTTTAGAGCAGCCTGATAATGGCAACTAATCAAGGTACCATTTGGACCGCTACTATTCACGCACCTCGTCATGTTCTCCGCTCTTCTTCACATTGTCATAGTGAAGACCAAGTTTCCACAAGTCACATTTAAACCACAGTGGAGACACTCTTGATCCTCTCTTTATCTTGGATGCTCACACCCAATTCACCAGCATGTTCTCCTACCTTTGTCTCCATCAATGACTTATTGCCCTCTCTACCATCGGCCACTGCATTATGAAACTGTCGCTGCACCTGGATACCTGCTGAAGCTTGTGTTTACTTTCCCTGTTTCCATTCTTGTAACTCCCATGGGATTTTCCCACTCAGCATCTAAAGATGAAGCTAAGAATTCAAACTAGGTTACTCTGTGCCTTTCCTTTTCCATCCAACAGAATAAATCAAAATTGTTGCTGTGTCTCATAAGAGACTGTGTGATCATGTCACAACCTTTTTTTTTTTTTTTTTTTTTTTTTTGCTGCACGGCTCTCTTCTTCCTGGAGTACATGAAGAGATATCCTAACACATAACTTTGTACGTTTTCTTTTCCATTTTCCAATGTGTCTACCCTAGAGTTGCTTAGTTCCACTTTCATGCCACTTTGTATCAAATGAACAATCCTTTCTGAGAGAGCCCTTCTTTGGTGTCTATCATTTTAGGATGGTCTTCCTTCCATCTTTGTTCATGACAATGGTCACAGCATGGCACTGTCCACAATATTGAACTATATACTCCATGAAGTTAGATGCCCTGATGTCTTTGTCTGAGAGGCTAGATCAAAGTGTGGTACTTTACAGGCATTGAATCGTGGATGACAGTGTGGATCAGTTGTCTATTTCATGCCATCCAACAACCATTAAATAGTATTAGGGAGAGAGGGTCTGTGCCATCACACTCTTATCATGCATCTCATGTGCTGTTTTTGACTAGTTGTAGTTAATTTAAAATTTGTAGGTTGCTTCTCACTAGATTATAAGTGCCTCAAGAAGGTATTATATAATACTTAAATCTTTCATCTTAATAAATTTATAATAATAGCACATTAATATTGCTTCAAGACTATATATTTTTAAAATGATTTCAGATGTAAAAAAATGGAAACTGGGCATGCTGTTGCATATTGACAGTCCTCATTGAGCATTGACTCTGGCCTATGCTGCATATTAAGTACCAAGCCATCCACAGTGAATAACAAGGCCATGTCTCAAGAATTTTGAGTTACTCTTCCACAGTGTGTGACTGTAGATTTTCTTGGGTAAAAGATTTCTGCAGTCCCACCATCCTCCAAACGTTATTCAGGATGGCTAAATATGGAACCGAAATGAAAGGGGGATGGAAGAACAAAATGTAGTATATTTACACAACAGAAAACCATTCTGTCTTTAGAGGGAAGGAAGCCATGACATTCACCTCACCTCCATGAGCCCCGTGACTATAAAAACGTCAGGTGTGAAAATCATGGGGATGGAATGAGAGAAACCTTCAATTTTCAAGTCAGAAACAAAACAAGTGTAATCATTTGTTGGAGTAAAAGCATTATCATGTAAAACTAAAAAAAAATAAAGTATCAAGGAGTTTGCTAAATGTTACACCAAGACACCAGTACCAGTTTTTCTTAAATGTGTTATTCCAAGATTCTCCTTTTGACTATTCACATTACTACACATTTGCAGAGTGTTCTTTCTCCAAATTAAAGCTTTGTTGCTTTTCACAGCTGTTTTCATCTTTTCAAGTAAATTGGGTTCAAGTACGAACTTAACAAATGGTGTAATTAGACTTAGCTTTTGAAACTTTTTATTTGGTTTAGTAATCACCATGCCACTTATGACATAAAAATGATAAATAACATTATGTTTGCTTAAAATACAGAAATACAGAAAACTATCATTCTTACCATTAGCATATGTGCTCATTGGTTTTATGTCAACTTGACACAAGTCAAATTCATTTTCGGAAAAGGGAACCTTGATTGAGAAAATGCACCCAGCAGATTGGCCTGTGAGCTAATCAGAGGTATGTTTTTGACTGACAACTGATGGGGGAGGGCCCAGGTCACTTCGGTCAGTACCAGCCCTTGCCTGGTAGTCCTGAATGGCATAAGAAAGCAAGTTGAACAAGCAAGTAAGCAGCACTCCTTAATGGCCCTTGAAATAGTTTCTCCCTTCATGTTCCTGCCCTGACTTGCCTGGATTTTGGACTGCAAGCTGTAAGATAAAATAAATTCCTTCTTTTCCAAGTTGCTTATGGTCACAGTATTTCATCGCAGTAATAGAAACCTGAACAGTATGCAATGGTGTTGCTCACACTCCCTGAAGACCTAACCCTCCAGTTAATTCTTTATGGCTGGGTGCTTAGAGCTGCAGAGGGATGAGCTTTGATAATTCCCCAACCATTTCTCAATCCACGCAGGCTGATAATCAAGACCAAGCAATACATGTCTCAGCTTCAAACAATAGGCTTTCTGAGAAAGCATCTGCTCATCACCGATAAGATGATTGAGGGCTCTTCTGTTCTATCTAGTTAGAAATCGGTGGCAGACCAGGAGAGGCTACTTACCCGTTGGTTTCTAGTAGCTTTTACCTTTCCTTTATTATTTGGCAGCAGCAAGCTTTACAGTTCTCTATAGGTCTTGGAGATTGGGTCTCTTAGCACTTTACAGTGGTCACTGATGGAGCACAGTCTGGTGTCTGAGATCCTTGGTCCTGAGTACTTGACAACTCTCCTGGACTCCCTGGCAGCCAATGGCCAGAGGCTCTCTTCTTTAGATCGTTACTGTTTTCTGTTCTCCATCATGTCTTCCTCTACTTTTGTTTCCTGTCTTCCTGCCCATATCACTTTGACACTGTTCGTTCACTTTCTAGGTATCAGAGAGCCACCACTTCTGCAAGGTGGTGGCTGCTTCAGTAGAGTTGCTCAGACTTTGTCCAGGAGTTACTGCACTTCATTAGTTATTTTTATTGTTGCAAAAGCAGCAGCCTATAATGGTGGGGTAGACATGGCAGCAGGTGGCTGGATCAGTAATCTGGAAACTCTTTTCATCCCTGTAAAACATTAAGCAGGACATGAATTGTGAGGCAAGGCTACAAACTCAAATTCCTTTCCCACTGACACACGTCCTCCAGCAAGGCCGTGCCTACCTACTAAGGTTCTACAACCTCCACATACAGCAGCACCAACTGGGGACCAAATGATTAAATACATGAACTTCTGGGGAGCATTCTATTTTAAGCCACAGCATTCTATTCCCTGCTCCTCATAGGCCTCATGGCTTTATCACAATGAAAAGCCCTAATAGTCTTTAATGGTCTCAACACTGTTCAAAAGTCCAAAATCTCTTTGAGACTCATCATAATCTCTGAACCACAGCCTCATGTTAAAAAAAAAAAGAAATGATATCTTCCTAACATACAGTATCATAGAATATCATTCCTATTTCCAAATGGAGGAATGACAGCATAGTGAGAAAATACTGGACCAAGACAAGACCAAGACACAGGAGGGCGAATACCAAATGCTATAGCTTCAGTTTTGATTTCTGGAACTTTGGTTTCAAAGGGCTTAGATGGCTCTTCTCCTTCAGCCTGACTCCCTGCAACATTCAGCCTTCTTTTAGGATGGTTCCACTCCTTGTATGCACCTCTTATTGATTTATGGCTCTCCGTGTCTCATGGCTCTGGCATTTCAACACCATGTAGGGTCTTGACTGCAACTTGAGTCTCACTTTCATAGTTTTATATAGTGGCCTCTCAGGGTCTCTGGGCTGCTCAGGGCATTCTTCTTGCTGTGACTCTAGTGAAGGTACATTTTGTTGGACCTCATTGGCTCTCTGAAACTGTAGCAGAGGAATTTATGTTGCCCCCACTCTTTTGTCTTTGATACTTCCAGTGCTAGTTCCACATGCGTGAAACTACCAAGTTCCGCTGCTAACCTAGGATGGCCCCTCACTGCAGTTAACCACATTAGCAGCAGCTGCTGCATGGTGAAATGGTCACTTTCTAGAAGGAAGCAGCTCCTTGGGATTTCTCCTTTCACAAGCTGGAAGTTATATAGGAAGGGTTTTGCCCTCAGTCCCCACCCCCCATTACAGAGCAGCAGACTTATTGATGGTAATATTCTTAACAATTAGAGCCACATCTTTCAGTATGTGCTTCGACTGCAACATTAAACTTCCTAACACTCCTTTTCCTTCAGAACTATAATTTTTCATTTCTTTCTGCCCCATAGGTTCTTTTGTATTGCAGACATACATAATACTTATCAGTAGTAACCAATGTATAGACTTTTGAACAGTGTTCAATATTGTACTGACTTGAAATTTTCTCTGCCAAATACAGTAGTCTGTTCTTATTGTTCTTGCTGTTTTATTGCCTTTTAGACGAGCCAGTTCAGTCCAAAGTGATACTGAAATCAAAGGACAATAATGGCAAAACAGCAGGTTCTGGTAGAATTTCAGACTGGATTTGTTTTAAATTCATAGCTGAGGTAGGGGTAATGAGTGAGAACTTGAGCTAGTGAGTTACTGTATGATCTCTTTTAAACAAAGGTTTATTATAACATACAGCAGGCTCTAGGGCAATCTGGAACTGTAGCCAGAGGCAGTAAAAGATGTTAAAACAGGGTATTCCGATGTTTAAATCAGAACGGAAGAGTGTCATTGTCCTCTCAGGTACAAGGAACTGGCTACGTTTTGGCCATTTTTAATTTTTACATGTTATCAGCAGCTACTTACTGTGGCCTTGAACCCTTAAGTTTCATTTTTGATTTCTGCTTGAAAGCCTTATCTTCTTCACCTTTCCTCTTGCCCTGTTTCAGGGCTTCTTCTTGGCATATTTATGTCCTGATAATGATAACTTCCCCATTATTTTTTCATCTCTCTCTCTTTCTCTCTCTCTTATCTATCTATCTATCTATCTATCTATCTATCTATCTATCTATCTATCTATCTATCTATCTATCTGAACTAGAAGTCAAGCAGGGGTATAAACTGTCAAAGTCTACCACCAGTGGTATCTCTCCTTCAAGAAGGATATACTTAATGGCTCTTCCAACTTTCCTAATGTCACCATCAACTGTAAAGCCATTCAAATACACAAGCCTGTGGTTGAAATTTCTCATTAAAAGCAGAACAAGTGTAAAGGTGGTCATTGGGAATGATTAGTATTTTTCAGACCCGGGAATCTACTGCTCCAGTGATATTGCTGTGTGTAGGATCCCAGCAGGTAGACAGGATCACTACTAGGCTGTTGGGATTGATAGCAGCACACTACATACCACCGAATCCCCAAGCTGCTAATGAGTACTTGCTGACAGACTGCACCTAGAAGCTGGTGGTTGAGGCTCTGAGAACAGATGCTGAATATAAGTTGGGCTGCTTAGTATTTTGAAGGTGGGTATAAGCTCTTGCTACTGCTGCGACCATCATTTTGGATGATGCTTCTACCAATATCAGTATTTGTTGTCTCTGATGCTTCTTCTTTGCACAGGAAACTTATTTGTAGTACCAAAGGTTGCTAGAACTATTACATATGAGGAGCCTTTGCAAAGCCTAATGTTGCAACACTGTAGGAGGTTGCCCAGGAGCGTCTCTCTCAGCTGTTAAGTCTTAGCAGCCTGTTTACACAACCAGAAAAGAAGTATTTAGATCAATCTTAGGACAAGAGCAGAAGGCAGCTAGATTCTTTGCTGAAATACTATATACAAATTGTTTCGGGCCCAGTTGGGTGGAAATCTTGGTTTTCTTCAAAATCTCATGAGTGGAGGGTTTATAGGTCATATATTTCTCAGAGGTACTATCTTCCAAGCAACACCAGGTTCCCAGGAGTAGCCCTGTAAATACTGCTTATAGCATTTAATTGAAACTTCTAAAGTCTTCCATATTTCCCCCATAAACCAACATGGTTGGGTTCTTCATAGCAATACTCCTCTTCTAGTCTAAATTAGTTGCTTTTCTGTTGTGATTTAATATCAATGTCAAAAACAAATTATAAAAGAAATAGTTGTACAAGCAGACATTTGCTTTGACAGATCAGACATATTCTCTGTGCCAATCATGACAGATAATTGTTTAGACAAAGGGCTGTCTTGCTTTTTTAGCTGCAACCACAGTAGTCACTCTCCCAGGGGAATTAGCACCAATTATAGTTGTTCTTTCACCAGGGGATGTGTTTCCTCTTCAGTCAAAGTAGAAACTGTCCTGAGGTCATTTAGGGTTCATAGGCTTGTTATAGAAGAAGCCTGTATAACTGGCTGCAAAGATTCCTGTTGCAAGCCGCACCCCCTGGCCCCCGCCCCTGGGAGCCATGCGATGAGCTGTAATTTTTTTTTTTTTTTGTATAGTTGTCTCAAGGCATGCATGGTATATTACAAAAAGTTAGTTCTAACATTAGAGGAGGTCAGCTGGCTATTGTACCCATATTCCAATCAGTCAGGGCAGACAGGAACACAACCAAGAGTTCCACAGCTTCTAATGAGAGAATCTAATTCCTCTGTCCTGAGGGTATTTGCTTATTTACAGGAAAATAAACCACAAAGGGAATGTTTATGATATAAATTAAGAAATTTATCATTAACACCAAGAACGATTTCTTTTTAATAGAGTGTAACGGTGCTTCAACAATGATCAAACTGACTGGTGCCTAAGGAGAGACAGCCCCTCTCAACTGCTTCCCACCCAGTAAGCTCCTCCATCTTCAATGGTTCCACTGTGGAATTAGACATGGCTGCGGTATTGTCTACATCCATTGCCTCTTGCTATGCTGAGTTATTTCTCCTTCTTCAAGAAATGCATATGTAGCAGAGGATGGTCTAGTTGGCCATCAATGGGAGGAGAAGCCCTTGGTCTTGTGAAGATTATATGCTCAGGTACAGGGGATTACAGGGCCAGGAAGCAGGAGTGGGTGGGTTGGGGAGCGGGGGTGGGGGGAAGGGTATAAGGGACTTTCACAGAGGAAACTAGGAAAGGGGATAGCATTTGAAATGAAAATGAAGAAAATATTTAATAAAAAAAAGAAAAAAAGAAATGCAGCTGGCAATTTAGTGTGGAGGAGATGATTTTTTTGAAGTAAAACAACTTTTTTTTTTATTAGATATTTCCTTTATTTACATTTCAAATGTTATCCCCTTTCCTGGTTTCCCCTCTGAAAACCCACTATCCCCTTCCTCCTCCCCCTACTCACCAATCCACCAACTCCTGCTTCCTGGCCCTGGTATTCCCCTACACTGGGGCATAGAACCTTCCCAGGACCAAGGGCCTCTGGAGGAGATGATCTTTAATTGTCAGAAAGAAGGAAATACTTTTAGATGAAAGAAGAGGACTCATCTCTAATGAGGACCTTTGGGTGGGGCCACCAAAGGATTGTGAACTGGTATTTGTGTTGACTTAAGGGACACATCTATTTTTTAATTAATTAATTTTTGACCAGCTCACCTTGCCTGCCCTGGTGCAAAGAGAAATATTTACAACAGGCAGACAGGGCTATTTTAGTATTTTTCCTTTTTAAAAAGTCACCTGTTAGCCTTTAGTTTTAGCTTCTCATGTCTAGTATTTAACCCCTTTTTCATTTCTCATAATTACTTTTATATTCTGTAACCTGAAAGCATTTGCAACTGAGAGCTGAAAGTGAATCTGTAAAGTACAGAGAAAAAACACCATACTACTCTTATGTAGGCTAAACATAGACATAGACACACACAGAGACACAGACACACACAGACACACAGACACAGACACACACACACACACACTTATTCATACACAAACAAATAAACATTCCACTGTGGTTGGTCATGGACAATCCAACAATTTCTACCCAGTTAGAAGAATGGAGAGATCATGATTTTGGATGTTATCTCTTCATTATTAAGAACAATATCAACTTCCTGAATGCTCACTAAGTGTCAGGTAGCTGTTAATTGCTTCACGTATAATTCTCATGGCATCTCTCCTCCGGTAGATATTAAAATACTTTTGCTTTGTTTTGCAGGGAGAACTAACCATTGAGGTTAGATAATTTCCCCAAGAGTATTTATTTAGTGATAGACCCAGATCTTATTACAAAACTGACTCAGAGAGATGTGCTTTTAATAGGCATGAAACTATACATGCATGTTCTAAGGAAATGGATAGAATACAACTGTAGGGACTGGCAGGATGGCTCAGTGGGTAAAGGCATGTTCAGTATGAGCCTGGTAACCCAGTTCAGACTTTGTAACCCGCACATATAGTAGATGGAGAGACCTGAATCCATGAAGTTGTCCACTGACCTTCACACAAACACACATACCAATCTCTCAGCATGGCTAGGAGTGTTTCTGAGATCATCCCACAAAGGAGATGATGGCATTCTGGTGCCATGAGCCAGCCTTGGTTCTAATGTTCTTTGTGGGCCAGTAACCCTCCCAGTCAGTGGTGTTGAAGGGAAAATCTATAGCCTCTATCAAAGCTACATTCAGATGGTCTCAAAGATGGCTGCACAGGGTTTCTGCATTGAACTTGACTCCTGGCCCTGGCCTCTTGTAGGACACTTTATATGTGTTCATTTTCAGATAATTCTTCCAGATCTTCTGCAGCCCCAGGGGTTAGCATTTTTTGTACGAGGAGTCCTTGTTCCACACCTGGAAGGAGGGCAGTGGTTTGACCTTGGCTGTGACCCTGGGATGACTGAGGATTTGAATGTCCTGTTTAGGGTCTTGTTTGCTGATTGAAAACATAGAGCAGGAGCCAGGCCCCATGGCCAGTTTCTCCTGGCTCTTTGGCATCGGGAATTCCTTGGCTTGCAATATAAGAGCCTCATAGTTTCTCCCTTCCTTCCACATACAGAAGACTGCAAACAGGAGAAAGGCAAGGATGAGGAAGCTGAGTTGTTTTCTTCAAGTTGGTATGAATCACAAGGAAAGGTATGTACAGGAGAGCTACTGTTCCAAGCAGGAACCATGCCTGCTTCTGGCTAATCCCTCTGGGGCTGTGGGCCTCCAGGTCCTTAGGAACCAGCACTGTTCTCCATGGGAACGAGGTTTACTTGATTAGGTCTGGAGGCCAAGGCTCATTTTCCTCAAGATGATCAGAAGCCGTCTTAAGGCTGTGTTACGACCCTGGTGTGTATCAACTCATCTCATTCCTGCAGCAAATGCTCCATTCGGTCTGCCCCATTGACCTCTACATCCTATTGGCTGTGGGCATTTCCTCTCTAGTCCAGGAAAAAAAAAGGTGCTACTCTCCAGTCCTGGAAAAGTTTGCGACTGGCTCACTGTCATTTCCTCTAACACTACATCTGTCAGGATGCTCAGTGATATTCTTCTCTGCCTGGAAACGCTCTAGTTCTCAGGACTTGCAGTTTTTCAATCTTCTGTATTAGAGGTGACTATGATCTCAGCTACTTGCTCACAAGGAAATAACTCTGATTTCCTTATTTCCAAAGAAATATACCCAATCAATAACCCCCATTTCAGACATCCTCCTTCCAGTCACAGCTTCAGCCTTTGGAACTTACTTGTATGACTCTCTCAACCCTAACAATCTTCTCTGAATGTCCCCCTCTGCCTCCCTGGCCTCACTTCCTTCTGATTGTCATAAATTCTTTTTTGTTTTTGTTTTTGGCTGTGCATTTAGATTTTTATTTTTAAAATGTTTCATCCCTCCCTCCCTCCCTCCCTCCCTTCCCCTTACATCCTGATCATAGACCACTCTCTCCTCTGAGCCACCCCCTCCCGAGTGCTCCCACTCGCCTTCACTTCTCCTCTAAGAAGGGGAGCCTCCCTCCATACCAGCCCGCCCTGGCACATCAGGTCATTGCAGGACTAGGCACATCCTCTCTCACTGAGGCCATACAAGGCAGCCCAGTTAGGGGAACAGGATCCACAGGCAGGCAACAGAGTCAGAGACAGTCCCGCTCAAGTTGTTCGTGTACCAGCATGGAAGACCAAGCTGCACATTGGCTATGTTTGTGTGGAAGGCCTAGGTCCAGCCCATGATTATATTCCTTGGTTGGTAGTTCAGTCTCTGGGTGCAGAGTTATTTAGCTCTTATGGATTCCCTATCCCCTTTGGGCTCCTAATCCTTCCCCCAACTCTTCCACAATATCCCCTGAGCTCCATCTAATGTTTGGCTGTGGGTCTCAGCATCTCAGTTTCAGTCAGCTACTGGATGGAGCCTCTCAGAAGACAATTATCCTAGGTTCCTGTCTGTAAACCTAACAGAATATCATTAATAGTGTCATGGATTGGGACTTGCCCATGGGATGGGTCTCAAGTTGGGCCAGTTATTGGTTGGCCATCTCCACACAGTTTCTGCTTCATCTTTGTACCTGCACTTCTTATAGGCAGGACACATTTTGGGTTGAATTTATTGTGGGTGGGTTGTTGTCTCAATCCCTCCACTGGGAGTCCTGCCTGACTACAGAAGGTGGCCATTCCAGGCTCCATATCCCCCACTGCTAGGAGTCTCAGCTAGAGTCACCCTCATAGACTTCCTGGAGCCTCCCCTGTCTCAGGTCTCTGGCACATACTAGACATACTAGACATGCCCCTGCTCCTTGCTGCTGATTTCCATTCATTCTTCCTGGCTGTCCCTACATCTGATCTCCTTCACCTCTTCCCCTCCACATCCCCCTTCCACCCAGTTTCCTCCATCCATCCACCTCTGATGACTATTTTATTTTTCCTTCTGAGTGAGATTCAAGCATCCTCCCTTGGGCCCTCCTTGTTATTTAGGTTCTTTGGGTCTGTGGATTGTAACATGGGTATCCTGTACTTATAATATCCACTTATAAATGAGTACATAGCATACATGTCCTTTCTGGTCTGGGTTATTTCACTCAGGATGATCTTTCCTAGTTCCATCCATTTGCCTGAAAATTTCATAAAGTCATTGTTTTTAATAGCTGAGTTGTACTCCATTGTGTAAATGTACCATATTTTTTCTGTATCCATTCTTACATTGAGGAACATCTGAGTTGCTTCCAGTATCTGGCTGTTATAAATAAGGCTGTTGTGAACATAGTAGAGCATGTGTATACCTCAAAAGTCAGCTATACCACTCCTGGGAATATACCCATAAGGTTCTCCAACATATAACAAGGACACATATAACAAGGCACTCCTCTTGTTACACATCCTGACCAAAATGTGCTGTCCCTTGAGTTTTTGATCTGCCTTACACTCTGATGGGTGTAAGGTAGAATTTCAGGGTCATTTTGATTTGCATTTCCCTGATGACTAAGATGTTGAACATTTATATAAGTGTTTCTTCACTATTTGAGATTCCTATTTGAGAATTCTCTGTTTAGCTCTGAGCCTGATTTTTTAGTTGGGTTATTTGGGTTGTTGGTGTCTAATTCTTGAGTTTTTTTTATATATATTTGAATATTAGCCCTCTGTCAGATGTAAGGTTGGTGAAGAATTATTTTCATTCGTTAGACTGCCATTTTGTCCCAATGCCTTACAGAAGCTTTTAAGTTCATGAGGTCCCCTTTATTAATTGTTGATCTTAGTACCTAAGCCATTTGTGTTCTGTTAATGAAGTTGTCTCCTGTACCAAATATGTTCAAGGTTATTCCTCAGTTTCTCTTTTATTAGATTTAGCATGTTCAGTTTTTTGTTTAGGTCTTTGATCCACACGGACTTGAGTTTTGTACAGAGTAACAAATATGGATCTATTTGCATTCTCTATGCAGACATCCAGTTAGAACAGCACCATTTTTGAAGATGCTTTCTTTTTTCCATTGTATAGGTTTGGCTTCTTTGTCAAAAATCAAGTATCTGTAGGTGTGTGGGTTTATTTCTTTGTTTTCAATTTGATTTTATTGATGAACCTATCTGTTTCTGTAACAATACCATGCAGTTTGTATTACTATTGCTCTGCAGTACAGCTTGAAGTCAGGGCTGGTGATACTTACAGAAGTTTTTTTATTATACAGGATTGTTTTTAGCTATTTTGGGTTTTTTGTTCTTTTCCATATAAAGTTAAGAGTTGCTCTTTCAAGTTCTGTAAACAATTGTGTTGGAATTTTGATGGGGATTGCACTGAATCTGTAGATTGCTTTTGGTAAGATGGCCATTTTTACTATATTAATCCTACCAATCCATGAGCATGGGAGATCTTTCCATCTTCTGATATCTTCTCAAATTTATTTCTTCAGAGTCTTGAAGTTCTTGTCATACATGTCTTTTACTTGCTTGGTTAGAGTAACATCAAGATATTTTATATTATTTGGGGCTATTGTAAAGGGTGTTGTTTCCCTAATTTCTTTCGTGCCAGTTTGTGTAAAAGAGGGCTACTGATTATTTTTGTTGTTGTTAATTTTGTATTTACACTTTGCTGAGTGTGTATATCAGCTGTAGGAGTCCTATAGTAGATTTTTTGGAGTCAGTCATATATAGTATATATAATCTACAAATAGCAATATTTTACTTTGTCCTTTGCAATTTGTATTCTTACAAATTATTGTAGTTTGTCTTGCTTTCTTCAGGTAGTTTGTTGTGCTGTCTCAATGGTGTGTGTATGTGTGTGTGTGTGTGTGTGTGTGTGTGCTTTCTGTGTCATTTACATTGCTCTCTTTTTTCATCTTTTCCTTCCTTGTGTTGTGCCTTTTGGGTGGAAGCTTCTCTTAGATCATATCTTTATCAATTTTGATGGAACCCATAGTCTTTCATAAGCAAAACTTCTTACATTGTGTAAGACTTATGAAAGTCTCTGACTTTTGACATTAAAACAACTTAAAAATATATAGGTTGATCTAACTTAGCAGTTTTTTCTACAATCCAGTGTCTTTTGCCTAATCTTATTCCTCCTTTCTATCAACTTACAATTCTTTATGAATTCACACATAAACTAGGTATTTAGCCACTTGTATTCCATGTCCAGCTCCACGACAGGGAGCATGGCTTTTCCCACCATTATCAGGTGGCTGTCTATCTTGATCCTCAATTACATTAGGTATCATAGGTTCGCAATTGAGCAGTTCCTGTTCTTTTCCTCTGTCTTTTGTTTCTCACACCTTTGCACTATCATAGTTAATTTTTCTTGTTGTACAGTTATTCTTTCAACCTTTTTTTGAGAGGAAACATATAAAGTTTGCAAATGAAAGTAGGGAGGGTTTTACTCCAGTGGGCAAAATTGCAATGAGTACTGAGATGATTTTTTTTTTTGTTTTGTTTTGTTTTTTGTTTTGTTTTGTTTTTCGAGACAGGGTTTCTCTGTATAGCCCTGGCTGTTCTGGAACTCACTTTGTAGACTAGCTCAGAAATCCGCTTGCCTCTGCCTCCCAAGTGCTGGGATTAAAGATGTGTGCCACCCCCCTTTTTGATATGAGATGATGTTTTCAAATAAAGTTTCTATCCCCTCTACTCCTACCCTTGGTCTTAAGGTATCCGAAATGGAACATCCCATTTTTTTTTAATGCAGAAAAAGTCTGTCTATATAATTAAAATAGTCTTTTGGGGTGCCTTACTGTGATTTGGTAATAATTAACTGTCTCAGAGGCTCCCGAATTGTTCCTTGCTCTGGGCTGAGGGCTCTTGCCCATTTGGTGTTTTCTCAGTCTCTCCAGGTATCCAGCTGAACACAAATAATGGATGGTTCCTCTGGAGACAGTCCCAGGAGATTATCTGCCCCAGGCATCATTCTGTCAAATGTCTCCTGTCTTCTGCAATGTTTTTGTCAGATGTCCTTTGCTTTCTGCAATGTTGTGGGTTTTCTTCTCCAATCAAGTTGGATGTTCCTTCCAACTACATTGAGCACTAAATGTAAATGTAACCTTTGTTCTCCTGTAATAATTGTCATCTCCTTGGCTAACTGCCTCCGTCTGCTAACATAGGCATAGTCCTAGTCCTGGAAGCTTTTAGGCCCTATACAATCTAATCTAGGCCTAGAATAATTTCAGTTTTTTAGACTCACTGCTGAGCAACTCATTCCTTCCTAGTTCTTTCTGATCCTGGCTCTCTGATTCAACTCAGTTGTTCTGGATCAAACTCATTTCCGACCTGACTGATTCAATCTGGCTTTTCTTTCTCAGCCTGTCCTGAATGAATTTCTCTGCTTGATCTCAAACTAACTCTAACAATAATTCGGCTCCTTCTTACTTTCTGGGTAATTCTGTATTAACCTGTGTCTAGCTTGTTCTCTTTCTTCAACCTATCTCTGTAAAACTGTCCTGGTAAAACTGTTTCCTTTTTTTCCTTTTCTTTCTTCTCTTCCTGCACTACTCTCGTAAGTAGCTTCTCTTTTCTCTCCCTTCTCATTAAAGGTGGACACATTCTATTCTGTCAAATCTTTCTCTGATTCATCACATTGTCTGCCACTCAATTAGACATACTTCGAACATGGGTGCTTCCTTCTACAAACTAACTTCACCCTCATTATTTGGGATTAAAGGTGCATACTAAGGGGATATCAGTATTCCAGCCAGAGGGACTAAATATGTGTTTTAAGGCTGAGCCACACCACAACTAGAAACAGGGCTTTTCAGTAAATAACACAATGTGATCAAATATCCTGCAACAGTAAGCTACTGTAATAAATCTTATATATTATGTATCATTTAATAATTATATAACATATTTTATTATATATAGTATAATATTCAATAACATGTGAATTAATAAAGTCATCATATAATATACATATTATAAATTACATATATGATTTATTAGAGTATATTACAGGCTGGGGTATATGTACTCAAACAATGTAAAGACTAAGAATTTAATACTTGTTCAGTTGAGACTGAAAGTCTTATCAAGAAAAATTTTCACAGGCATGCCAAGCTGTGTGGGTGTAGTTGATTCCAGATGTAGTCAAGTTGACATAAAGATTAATCATCTTGTTATACATAGAGATGAGAACATGATGGATTTACTTTTCTAATTATGGCTTATTTCATTTAAGAGAACGATTTTCTACTGAATCTAATATTTTCCTGCAAATTAATATTTACTCTTCATATGTACCTTATTTTATTTATTAATCTGTTCATAGGCATTTATGCTGAAAATCATATTATTTGTCTATTGCAAAATAATGTAGCTTTAAACAGTGTACATCGTGTCTGTCATGTATTGACTTAGAGCATTCAAGTAGCATAGCCATGTGTTGACTTAGAGCATTCAAGTAGCATAGCTAGGTCATATGGTAATTCTGTTTTTAATTTTTTGAGGATGTTGATACTGAATTCCAAATGGCTGCACCAGTTTGCATAGCCACCAAAGGTGAATAATGGCTTCTCTTTCTCCACATGTTTGCCAGCATTTGTCATTTGTTTTCTTGATGATAAAGCATCCTGTTGATGCCTCTGATGTTCAGAAGATTTTATGTTTCAAATGTAATAGCATGCCAATTCCTGAGGTTGTCTTCTTGCTGTTGGTTTCCTTTCCAGGAAGTTCTTGCTCATGTTTATATGTTGAGATGTTTTTTTTCTCTAGCATTTTCAATGTTGGTGATGTTATGTTAAGGTCTTTGTTTGATCCATCTGAATTGATATGTGACTAGGATGAGAGATAGAAATCCAGTTTTCACAGCACCATCCGCTAAAGATGCTGTCTTTCTTTATTGTGCCCCTCTTTGATGGCTTTGTACAAATTTAAGTGGCTGCAACTTTGTGGGTTTATTTCTATTTTTCTCCATCCCATTCCACTGGCTTATACATCTGTTTTCGTGGCAGCATTATATTGTTCTTGCTACCATAGTTCTGTAATATAAATTGATTTTGAGTATTGTCTAGAATCCCCCCCCCCCTTTAAGCTAAGAATTACTTTGGCTATTTGGGATATTTTGTACTAAGTTTTAGCATTTATTTTTTCTAGCTGTGTGAGGAATATCACTGCGTTTTGGGGGAGACTCCATTGAATTTGTACAATGCTTTTGTCAATGTGATGATTTTCACAATCTTTTTTTCCTGCCAATCCATGAGTATGAGACATCTTTTTATCTTCAAATGAATATCTTTTTCAGCTTCCATCTTTATTGTCTTCATGTTTCAATGTATAGGTCTTTCACTTTCTTGGTTAGGTAAATTCCTGTGTGTTTTACTTTTTAAAGCTATGTAAATAGGATTTTTTCTTATCTGGTTTGTTATTTTCTATAAGATAGCTACTGAGTTTTGTGTGTTGATTTTTTGTTCTACTTCCTTGCTGAAGTATTTATCAGATCTGAGAAACTTCTGGTGAAGTTCATAGGGTCCTTTAAGTACAGGATTATGTTATATTGAAATAGTGACCATTTTCTACAGATTAGTATAATTCTCACCTATATCAAAGAACTTTCTCTTAGCAGAAAACTGGAAAATGACATATGCTTATAATTCAGAGGCCAACTGACTGTGGGGACCCAACACCAATAGATACATCTACAGATGAACCCAAGGCTCACAGAACCTTTTGGAAGAAGGGGCACCAACACTGAAGAATCAGGCAACCAGGAAGTCTGCTGTGAGATTGTGTCTCTAAGGAATAACAGGAAAGCAGCATCAACCAAATATCAACTATATGGATGGCTAACAAGACTAGAACAGAGACAATTTCAACAAACATGGTAGGTAATCCAGAAAATGGAACTTTCACTGGGTCCCACCCCTAGACACATAACTATAGTCAATTAATGACTTCTGAGATAGAGAGAGAGGGAACTAGTCTCTCCCAGGAATGAGTCCATAGTCCCTTCATTTGCTATCCAGCACAAAGTGGATACAGCCTTGGAACTGTATACACAAAAGTAATACAAAATATATTCACCAGGTTGTTAATTAATGTAACACTAGTAATCAAAGAAAAAGAGAACATCAACTTGAGAGAGAGAGAGAGAGAGAGAGAGAGAGAGAGAGAGAGAGAGAGAGAGAGAGAGAGAGAGAGAGAGAAAGTGGTGGGGGCAGGTAAGGAGTTGGAGGGAGAAAAAAAAGGAAAATGATGTAATTATAGTTTTAGCTAAAATAATACATAAATACATGTTTTAAAAATAGGGATAAGTTCACCTTTTACTTTCTGATTTGTATTCCTTGTTCTTTTGTATTTATTCTCTGCCAAAGGCTTCCAAAGGCTATTCTGAGCCAGGGTGGAGAATATGTACCCTGTCTTGTTCCCGATTTTAGAGGAAGTATTCTCATTGACTCTTTCATCTAATAGAAAGCTAACTAACAGTTTTCTGCATATGACTTTATGTCTTTTTGTCAACATGTGATCCTTTTATTCTTAGATTCTTCATGGATCTTATTAGGAAGTCATGTAATATTTTTTACGATGGTTGAAATGAACATGTGATTTCTCTCTTTTGGTTTATTTATGTAGCAAAATACACATATTGATTTATGTACCTTGAACACATCTTGCATCCCTGGAATGAAACCAAGTTGATTGTAGTGTCTGACCTTAATTAAGATGCTCTTGAATTTGGTTTATAAGAATTATATTGAGAGGTTTTGCATCTGTGTCCACCAAGGATTTCAAGCTATCGTTTTCTTCATATGTTCTTACATGTGAATCTTCAAAGTAATGCTCTCTACATGGGATGAGCTCATAGTCTTCCTTCCCTTTTTGTTGTATGGAGTACTTTGAAGACTGTTATTATCTCTTCCTCAAAATTGTCATAGAATTTGGCAGTGAACCCATGCAATCTTGAGCTTTTATTTGGGAGATTTGTTGTTAGATTTGTAGTTTGAATGAGATGTCCACTGTATTCTTGGGTTTCTGAACGTGTGGTACCTAGTTGGTAACAGTATTTGGGTAGCTTAGGGGTTTTGGCCTCACTGAAGGAAGTGTGTCACTATGGTGGACTTTGAATTTAAAAAAAAAAAACTCATGCAGTTCCCAGTTTGTTTTCTTTGCTTCTTGTTTTCTGTTTGAGATGCAAGCTCTTATCTGTTCCCATGTCATGGTTTATGGTGCTTGCTGCTCTTCTTCATCATCGTTTAGGGTGCTCTTCTACTGTGGTGGTGCTGGACCCTTATCCTTTTGGAATGATGAACCTGAAATAAACCCTTTCTATGTTGCCTTGGTGATGGTATTGTATCACAGAAACAGAAAAATGACTAGTGCAGAAATATTTCATTATTACCTCAATTTAATTTCTTGACATGGATCTCTTTAAGCTATTTATATCCTCTAAATTTAATTTTTAGGTCATACATGTTCATGCATTTTTGCATTCTTTGTTTTTGATTTTATAGTGCTTTTGGCAATACAAAAATTTAAAGTATCTCATGACTGTTCTCTGTGTTTCATGAGAAAATAATTTTATTAATTTGGTCATCTCTTTCTTTTGGTTAGTTTGGCTATAGGCTTGTCAGTCTTGTCTTTCTCTTCTTCAGAGAACCAACTCTTTGATTGATTTGTATGTTTCCCTTTTAGCCTCTACTTCATGAATTTCTTCTCTTACCTTTTTTCTTTCTTATTCTCTACTGACTTATTGTTTGTTATTATTCTTGTTTATATAGGACAATGAGGGATGTCATTCAGTTGTGTAAGGTTTTCTGATTTTTTAAAAATTTCATTTTGGTGAGAATTTTATATATGTGTACTATACTTACACCATTTATGTCTTCCTTCCCTAAGTCATGTCACCTATTCTCAAGTTCATGAATTTTTTTCTAAAATTATGATTGTTTTGTGTGTGTATGTGTGTATGTGCCATACCTACCTCCCCCCCCCCCACGGCCTACAGAGCTCATTTAGTGTTGTCCTTGTGTACACATGTGTAGTACTGACAGACTCCTTGTGATAACCTATCAGAGGCACATCCCTAGAGAAGACTGAGTCTCCCTTTCTTGGCATTCATTGATTGTCTGTGGTTCTTCACCTAGGGGTAGGACCTTGTGAAATTTATCCTATCCATGTTGGCTTTTTCACTGGTGCTGTCATGATGTAGGTCTTGGTTAAGCAATCATATTGTTAAGAATCCATGGGTGCAGCTTCATTATCATATCTAGAAGTCTATCCGGCAGCATGCTTCCTGGTCCTCTGGCTCTAACAATGTTTCTGCCCCTTCTTTCATGACATTCTGTAAGCTCCGTGTGTAGGGGTTGTGTTGTAGATTAATCAGCTGTAGCTGGACACTTCAATGTCACTTAGTCTCTGCATTGTGATCAGCTGTGAATCTCTGTAGTAGCCTCTGCTGCAGAAAGAAATTTTGTTGATGAGAACGGAGAGGTACATTTACCTGTGGGTCTAAAGATAAATTTTTAGCATACAGCTAGAAATTAGCATGTAAGGAATGTGACCAGGCCTTTAATATAATCTCAATCCTTAGGCAAGATCAGTAGATCTTGAGAGAAATCTTATGCAGATAATTTACCCTTTGAAAGGGTTAATCAGGTGTTTATACTTGTTGGGTATTTTTGCTAAAGTCCTCCCTGTTGGGTCAGTCCTGGGAACCTTTTGGGTCCCTGGAACTTTTACAAAGTACATGAAACACAGTTTTGAGAATTTTGACTCTGAAGCACAAGACTGTGCCTGTTCCGTGTCAGCCAGTAGTTTTATCTCTACCACATGGTATGAAATTTGAAATGCTGGAAATGTGGAATGTGAGTGCGCATTAATTATTTGAAAGTTCAAGTAAAAGGTGCTTAAAACATATTCTACTGGTGGAGGGGAATATGTGTTTATCAAATTGTGGACCCACAACACTAAATGTGACTGTTAGAATATATTATGTATTTCATGTGATAATGATGTGCCACTGTCTGCTCATCATGACAAATGCATTCCTAGGCATAGTGGCATGTGCCTGTTACTCCCACACTCACAGAACTTGTGTGGGAAGATTTCAAGTTCAAGACTAGCCTAAGTTATATATAAGGCTATATCTATGAAGAACACATCAAAAGAAAAATAGAAATAAAAGAAATGCTCCAGTCTGATTAAATATTTATGATAAAGAAGGATGTGTGTAGGTGGGTAGAGGAAGAGGAATGTGGAAACTCTTTTTGTTCAAATTTGCTGTGAACCCAATACTCTTCCAAAAAACTAGTCTATTTAAAAAAATATCACACTGACCTCTTAGAGGAACACTCAGATTTGGTGCGCACTGGTCTCTGTAATCACCCGCCGGAGCAGAACTACACACAGCTACAGCACCATATTAAAATTATTGCCTTTTCCTGTCCCAGTTATGGAAGCTCACTACCTCATGGAGCCATTTCCATTGTTGGGCAGCACCAGGATTCCAGAGCTCTTCTTTGTGTGAAACTGACGTCAGCCTCATTGTGACTTCCAATCACTGTGCGTCATTCTTCCTGTTGGAACGACGCAGAATAAATCTAATTTCTTAGCCACATGAAGTTCATTTATATATTGGGAGGCAGAGTTCATATTCTCCCTGGCTCTAGCTCATTCCACGTTTTCTTTTTCCAAGGCTGAAGATTCTTTGTATTTTCAGTGGTTCTTCCTCTAATGCAATTTCCAGGCAATTACTACCCTGATTAATATGTCTACTCTTCTTAATATGTCAGTTTCTGAAAGTATTCACATCCCATTGGGCACGTGCAGTAACTATCTAGAATGAAGACCTTCCTGTCTCCATTAACCTTCCGTTAACTCTGGTTGCTGTGCTTGGCCTGCTGGTGTGTACTTGCTGAGTATTAGCCTAAATACTCTTCCTTATGGAATGTTATCACCAGCAATGAACATGAGGCTTTTCATGTGGTATGAATTAGAGTTGAGTGGGTCTTTGCCAGCCTTCAGCCACCTACAACACAGAGTAAGTTGTATGTCTGACAGTAAAGCAAATTGAGAACATTGTTCCTTTTGGGGGGAGTATTTTAAAAATATATATTTTAAAATTTAATATTATATTAGTACACCATTTCCCCCTTTCCTTTCTTCTCTTCAAAACCTCCCATATACCTCTCCTTACTCTCAAATTGTTAGTCTCTTTTTTCATTAATTGTTGTTATATGCATGTATGTCTATATACATATATATTGCTAAATATAACTTGCTCACTTGGCATAATGTTAATTGAGTACATGTTTTCAGGGTTGACCATTTAGTATTGGATAACCAAATGTTCTTCCCCAAGGTGTATGATTTCTCCCCCTCTCAGCGTCCCTTAGTTCTTTGTGTGGGGCTGAGTCCTCTTGAGTTTCCTCTGTCTACTATGGCAGGTCTATGGTTGCTGTCCTTGTTCAGTTCATGTTTAGGCAGTCATGTCGGTGAGACTTTAATGGGTGTAGCTCTGATTTGCTAGGAAATATAAACTGCTCAGAAATCCATACAAGGAGTAGATATCTGAAATAAAGGGAGGATCGATGGGCCATAAAGAAGAAGACCAGAGCAAGAACTAATGAAGAGCAGGGCAGTAATTTATATAATGGAGACTCAGAGACCAGTTCATACCAACCAGACGAGCAGTGTGTCTTTGAAAACATCAGATAAAATTGGCAAACACTGAGTCAATCGAACTAAAAGAAAGAAAACTAAGATTCTAATTATTAGTATAAGAGGTTAAAAGGATGCCAAAGATTCTCAGGAGATCCAGGTGATCGTCAGAGAAGACTTTGAAATCCTATATTGTAACTTTCCTGAAAACCTAGAAGAAGTGTCTAAGTTCCTAGACAGGCATATTACCCCAAATCAAACCAGGATACTGCAAAGAATTTAAATAGATTTCTAATATACAGCAAGATTGAAGCAGTCATAAAGAATTTCCCAGCAAAGCAAAGTCCAGGACTAGATGGAGTCACAGGCAAATTCTGCTGCACTTTTAAAACTCAATAAAATAGAAGGGGAAGGAACATTATTAAGTTTATTACATGAAGACAGAGTTGCTAAACAAAATCAGATAAGGACACAAAAACAAAAGCAATAAACCGACATCCCTGATGAGTAAAGATCTAAAATTACCTAAGAAAATACTTGTACGCTGAATTCAAGAGAACATTAAGATTATGTTCCTAGTATACTATACTTATAGAACATTGCCTCATCCAGTCATTATCAGTTTCCTCTGGCAGTGGATGGGAACAGATGCAGAAATCCATAGTCAAACATTATATATGGAGAGAGAGCCTAAATGATAGGTCTCCATCAAATCCATCTTCTCAGAGCTCAGAGAATCCTGTGAAGGGGAGGAAAGATTGTTAGACCCAAGTATAGAGGACACCAAGAAAATATGGTCCTCTGAATCAACTAAGCAAGGCACATATGAGCTCACAGAGACAGAAGCAGCAAGCGCAGAACCTACATAGGTCTTCACCATGTCCTCTGCATTTACATTACAGATATTAGCTTAGTATTTTTATGGGGACTCAGGACCATGAGAATGAGTGGGTATCTGACTCTACTGCTTGCTCTTTCTCCTCTTGGGTTGATGAGTCCAACTTTGCTTTGATAGTTTTTGCTTCGTCTTACATTTTATTTTTTCAGGCTTGTTTTTTAAAAAAATCTCGTTGAAGCCTCTTCTTTTCTAATGAGAGACAGAAGAGGAGTGGATCCTGAGGGGAGGGGAGGTGGGGAGGAATTGGGAGGAGTAGAGGGAGGGGAAACTATAATCTGGATATATTGTATGAGAAAAAAATGTATTTTTCAATTAAAAAAAAGGAGAAAAAGGAAGATCATGTCCCATGACCATGCTTATTTTATTGCTGGGAGGCAAGAATAGTTCTACATATCCAAAGTTATAATTAAAATGCAGTACTACTATAAGTATGTTTAAGTATAAAAATCACATGATCATCTCAACAGACCATGAAAATGCTTTTAGTAAAAGTTAACACTCAACTCATGATAAAAAACCTTGATTAAATGAGGAAGAGGAAGAACATTCCTTCAACTAATAAGGGCTACCTTTCCTGTTATCATTTTGTAGCATTATAAAGTATGCATAAAACACATCTCCAGAAAAGGTTGTAAAGGCTTGTTTCTTTGTTGGCCTTATGAATTCTAACTGGTAGGGATCCTATATTGCTCTAGTGGTGTATCCATTTCTGCGCCCAGCCATAGACTAGAGGGCCCCTGCTTTAATGTAAGGATCAATGGTTCCATAAAAGGAGCTTTTGATTACACTTTAGTTTCTTCAGACAGCTCTACAATTGGCTACCCCAAACTACTCAGATTTCAGTTCATTTCTTAGATTTTTTTGAAATGTAGATTTCATTTGTGTCTGGCATTTTTTAGGACTTCTTCAAGCCATCAGCTTTTTGAGCTGCCTCACCAGTGGTCTTGTACTTCTGTTACCTAGAGTTCTAATGTATGGGAGTCATCACTGTAACTTAACACATGTTGAAAGGCACTTTAAGTTGTTTATTGGTCATGAGTAAAGCCCCTAGAACAGAAAAAATAAGGGTTGTATGAAACTAAGCAATACTATACTATTCTATATAATACTATACTATATATCAGACAATAATATATTAACTGAGGAAAATTGAAAATGCTGTCTCAAAAATCAGGAAAAAGATGATAGAGATTACTCTCTCTGCTTTTTATTAAATATAGTGTTTTTCATGATGTCTTGTCTAGGACAAAAAGTAAAAAAAAAAAAAAAAGTAAAGGAATAAAGAGTATTCTTTTTTTCAGAAAGCAGGAACCTGTACTTAAACATTTAAAGACAACTGGAAAGCTCTTAGACTTTCTTGTTTCAACCAAGAGGAAAGATACAGGTCAATAGCAGAAACGAAGTAACTTTCCTGTGCACCAACAGTGAACTTCATAAGGAAGAAGTCAGGAAAAAAAAATCTCATTCACAAACTAAATAAAAACCAAGAAACAAAACCAACCAAAAGCAAGCAACCAAACGAAATTCTGACAATAAAGAAAGCTAAATAGGTGAAATGCCTCTACTACAAAACCTTGAGGAAATAAATAGAGAGACGCCGGTAAGCACTTTCTGCAAAGGGCTACAAAACTCCAGGAGAAAATCCTAAGAGAAGATAAACTGACTGTGATGATTACCTAGCATCACAGCAGAAGAAACAGTCAAAAGAGTAAGAAAACTGCTTATAGAATGAGAAAAAAATTCTTTACCGACTATTATCATTGGGAATGATATGTAGAATATATAAAAACGCCAAACATTAAACAAAAAAACCAAATCATCTAATCTGTAAATGGGATACAGATGTGAATAGAAAATTCTCAAAAGCAGAAATCTATCCTTATACCCAGTAAATATTTAAAAACACTGAACTATCTTTATTTTATTTTTTATTAGATATTTTCTTTATTTACATTTCAAATGTCATCCCCTTTCCTAGTTTCCCCTCCAAAAATCCCCTCCCCCCTTCCCCTTCCCCCTGCTCCCCAACCCAACCACTCCCGATTCCTGGCCCCGGTATTCCCCTATCCTGGGGCATAGAACCTTCACAGGACCAAAGGCTTCTCCTCCCATTGATGAACGACTAGGCCATTCTCTGCTACATATGCAGCTAGAGCCATGAGACCCTCCATGTGTTTTCTTTGATTGGTGGTTTAGTCCCAGGAAACTCTGGGGGTGCCGGTTAGTTCATATTATTGTTCCTCCTATGGTGCTGCAAACCTCTTCAGCTCCTTGGGTCCTTTCTCTAGCTCCTCCATTGGGGACCCTGTGCTCAGTCCAATGGTTGGCTGAGAGCATGAACCTCTGTATTTGTCAGGCACTGGCAGAGCCTCTCAGGAGACAGCTATATCAGGCTCCTGTCAGCAAGCACTTGTTGGCATCCACAAAAGCATCCAGTTTGGGTGGTTGTTTATGGGATGGATCCCATGTGGGGCAGTCTCTGCATGGTCCTTCCTTCAGTCTCTGCTCTGAACTTTTCTCTGTAACTCCTCCATGGGTATTTTGCTCCTCCTTCTAGGAAGGATCAAAGTGTCCACACTGTGGTTTTCCTTCTTCTTGAGTTTCAGGTGTTTTGCAAATTGAATCTTGGGTACTTTGGACTGTCTTTAGATATCAGAAGATACAAATTCAAACTGCTTTGAGATTCCATCTCAACTGACTCAGAATGGCTAACATGAAGAAAGTTAAAGACCACAAATACTGATGAGGATGTGGGGAAAGAAGAAAGAGGAAATTAAACTGGAGCAGCCACTATGGAAATTCCACAAAAAGCTAAAAATAAAACCTGTGTAACCTAGTTATACAACTTCTGGGTGTATACCTGGTGAATTCTAAGGTAAGGCAATGTGTTTATTACTATACTATTCACAAGAGCCAGGTTTAATGTTCTTTAACAAATGAGCAGATAAGGAAAATGTGACTATGTAAACAATGGAATTTTTTTGAAACATAAAAAAATAAAGTAAGAGTATTTATAAGGCGATGGATGCTCTTGGAGATTATATGAGGCAAAATAAGCCAGACTTAGAGAAATACCACATGTTCTTTTGTATTGGGGTGGTGGTGATGGTGGTTTTGATGGTTATGTGTGTTATGTTCATGGAAATACCAACAAGATGATGTGAGGGGAAGAAGAGATATTAATGGAGATAGTGGAGGGAAAATTATGAATGATAGAAGCAGTGTGAAATGAATGCCTAAAGTAGAAGTATTTGGTTGAGATAGGGGCCCAAGAAAAAGGGCAGATAGGCTAAAGAAGAGCAATGGGTAACAGGGATGGTAAGAACAGTAAAATAACACGTATGTGGAAATCCATAATACAACTAATTACTTTTTATGCTGACATTAAAAATAAAAAGACCAAAAATACTCAAGGCAATTCCAAATTAAACTAACCATGTTAAAGCATCATTTCAAACTGTACTACAGAGCCATAATAATGAAAACAGTGTGGCAGTGGCCCAGAGGCAGATGGAATAGACAAGAAGACCTAGCAGCCATCTTTGACAAAGTAACCAAAACAAAACAACAATAACAACAAAACAAAACAGAAACTACACACTGGAGAATGTATAGCTCTTGAACAAATGGTGCTTGGAAAACTGAATATCCACTTGCAAATGATGAAAACCTGATCTCTATCTCTGACCCTGCATAAAAATCAACCTAAAGTGGGCCAAAGGCCTTAATGGAAGACCTGGAACCTTCAGAATACTAGAGGGAGAGATTTGTAGAACACTTCAGGATGTAAGCACAGGCAAGTAACTTATGCAAAGGACTCTAGTACTAGCAGAAATAATTAAGAATTGAAAATAAGATTTCATGAAATTAAAATGTTTATGCACAGCAGAGAAAACAGTGAAGAGAAAATATTGGCCAACCACACATGTGATACGTGATTAATACTAATATGCAGAATTTAGAAAAAAACCCTAATAAATAACAAATCTCCAAATTCATCCAATTGAGTATGTAATTCTCAAAGGAAGAGACAGAAATGGAAATTTTTTGTATGTGTATGTGTATTTGTTTTTTAAAATTTTTTTTTAATTTTTAATATTTTTATTACATATTTTCCTCAATTACATTTCCAATGCTATCCCAAAAGTCCCCCATAGCGCCCCCCACTTCCCAACCCACCCATTCCCATTCTTTTGGCCCTAGCATTCCCCTCTATTGGGGCATATAAAGTTTGCAAGTCCAATGGGCCTCTCTTTCCAGTGATGGCCGACTAGGCCATCTTTTGATACATATGCAGCTAGAGACAAGAGCTCTGGGGTACTGGTTAGTTCATCATGTTGTTCCAACTATAGGGTTGCAGATCCCTTTAGCTCCTTGGGTACTTTCTCTAGCTTCTCCATTGGGAGCCCTGTGATACATCCAATAGCTGACTGTGAGCATCCACTCCTGTGTTTGCTAGGCCCCGGCATCGTCTCACAAGAGACAGCTATATTTGGGTCCTTTCAGCAAAATCTTGCTAGTGTATGCAATGGTGTCAGCGTTTAGAAGCTGATTATGGGATGGATCCCTGGATACGGCAGTCTCTAAATGGTCCATCCTTTCATCACAGCTACGAACTTTGTCTCTGTAACTCCTTCCCTGGGTGTTTTGTTCCCAATTCTAAGAAGGTACACAGTGTCCACACTTTGGTCTTCATTCTTCTTGAGTTTCATGCGTTTAGCAAATTGTATCTTATATCTTGGGTATCCTAAGTTTTGGGCTAATATCCACTTATCAGTGAATACATATTGTGTGAGTTCTTTTGTGATTGTGTTACTTCACTCAAGATGATGCCCTCCAGGTCCATCCATTTGGCTAGGAATTTCATAAATTCATTCTTTTTAATAGCTGAGTAGTACTCCATTGTGTAAATGTACCACATTTTCTGTATCCATTCCTCTGTTGAGGGACATCTGGGTTCTTTCCAGCTTCTGGCTATTATAAATAGGGCTGCTATGAACATAGTGGAGCATGTGTCCTTTTTACCGGTTGGGACATCTTCTGGATATATGCCCAGGAGAGGTATTGCTGGATCCTCCGGTAGTACTATGGTCCAATTTTCTGAGGAACCGCCAGACTGATTTCCAGAGTGGTTGTACAAGCTTGCAATCCCACCAACAATGGAGGAGTGTTCCTCTTTCTCCACATCCTCGCCAGCATCTGCTGTCACCTGAATTTTTGATCTTAGCCATTCTGACTGGTGTGAGGTGGAATCTCAGGGTTGTTTTGATTTGCATTTCCCTGATGATTAAGGATGTTGAACATTTTTTCAGGTGCTTCTCTGCCATTCGGTATTCCTCAGGTGAGAATTCTTTGTTCAGTTCTGAGCCCCATTTTTTAATGGGGTTATTTGACTTTCTGGAGTCCACCTTCTTGAGTTCTTTATATATATTTGTTTTTTAAAAATTTTTATTAGATATTTTCTTCATTTACATTTCAAATGCTATCCCAAAAGTCCCCTATACCCTCCCCCCACCCTGCTCCCCTATCCACTCACTCCCACTTCTTGAAATATCTTTCACCATCAGGCAAATGCAAATTTTTTTTTTTTCCTTTTTTTTTTTTTTAAATATTTTTATTACATAATTTCCTCAATTACATTTCCAATACTATCCCAAAAGTCCCCCATAGCGCCCCCCACTTCCCTACCCATCCATTCCCATTCTTTTGGCCCTGGCATTCCCCTATATTGGGGCATATAAAGTTTGCAAGTCCAATGGGCCTCTCTTTCCATTGATGGCCGACTAGGCCATCTTTCTATACATATGCAGCTAGAGACAAGAGCTCCAGGGTTCCGGTTAGTACATCATGTTGTTCCAACAATAGGGTTGCAGATCCCTTTAGCTCCTTGGGTACTTTCTCTAGCTTCTCCATTGGGAGCCCTGTGATACATCCAATAGCTGACTGTGAACATCCACTCCTGTGTTTGCTAGGCCCCGGCATCGTCTCACAAGAGACAGCTATATTTGGGTCCTTTCAGCAAGATCTTGCTAGTGTATGCAATGGTGTCAGCGTTTAGAAGCTGATTATGGGACGGATCCCTGGATACAGCAGTCTCTAAATGGACCATCCTTTCATCACAGCTACGAACTTTGTCTCTGTAGCTCCTTCCCTGGGTGTTTTGTTCCCAATTCTAAGAAGGTGCACAGTGTCCACACTTTGGTCTTCATTCTTCTTGAGTTTCATGCGTTTAGCAAATTGTATCTTATATCTTGGGTATCCTAAGTTTTGGGCTAATATCCACTTATCAATGAATACATATTGTGTGAGTTCTTTTGTGATTGTGTTACTTCACTCAAGATGATGCCCTCCAGGTCCATCCATTTGGCTAGGAATTTCATAAATTCATTCTTTTTAATAGCTGAGTAGTACTCCATTGTGTAAATGTACCATAATTTCTGTATCCATTCCTCTGTTGAGGGACATCTGGGTTCTTTCCAGCTTCTGGCTATTATAAATAGGGCTGCTATGAACATAGTGGAGCATGTGTCCTTCTTACCGGTTGGGACATCTTCTGGATATATGCCCAGGAGAGGTATTGCTGGATCCTCCGGTAGTACTATGTCCAATTTTCTGAGGAACCGCCAGACTGATTTCCAGAGTGGTTGTACAAGCTTGCAATCCCACCAACAATGGAGGAGTGTTCCTCTTTCTCCACATCCTCGCCAGCATCTGCTGTCACCTGAATTTTTGATCTTAGCCATTCTGACTGGTGTGAGGTGGAATCTCAGGGTTGTTTTGATTTGCATTTCCCTGATGATTAAGGATGTTGAACATTTTTTCAGGTGCTTCTCTGCCATTCGGTATTCCTCAGGTGAGAATTCTTTGTTCAGTTCTGAGCCCCATTTTTTAATGGGGTTATTTGACTTTCTGGAGTCCACCTTCTTGAGTTCTTTATATATATTGGATATTAGTCCCTTATCTGATTTAGGATAGGTGAAGATCCTTTCCCAATCTGTTGGTGGTTTTTTTGTCTTATTGATGGTGTCTTTAGCCTTGCAGAAGCTTTGTAGTTTCATGAGGTCCCACTTGTCAATTCTCGATCTTACAGCACAAGCCATTACTGTTCTATTCAGGAATTTTTCCCCTGTGCCCATATCTTCAAGGCTTTTCCCCACTTTCTCCTCTATAAGTTTCAGTGTCTCTGGTTTTATGTGAAGTTCCTTGATCCACTTAGACTTGACCTTAGTACAAGGAGATAGGAATGGATCGATTCGCATTCTTCTACATGTTAACAACCAGTTGTGCCAGCACCATTTGTTGAAAATGCTGTCTTTCTTCCACTGGATGTTTTTAGCTCCCTTGTCGAAGATCAAGTGACCATAGGTGTGTGGGTTCATTTCTGGGTCTTCAATTCTATTCCATTGGTCTATTTGTCTGTCACTATACCAGTACCATGCAGTTTTTATCACAATTGCTCTGTAGTAGAGCTTTAGGTCCGGCATGGTGATTCCACCAGAGGTTCTTTTATCCTTGAGAAGAGTTTTTGCTATCCTAGGTTTTTTGTTATTCCAGATGAATTTGCAGATTGCACTTTCTAATTCGTTGAAGAATTGATTTGGAATTTTGATGGGGATTGCATTGAATCTGTAGATTGCTTTTGGCAAGATAGCCATTTTTACAATGTTGATCCTGCCAATCCATGAGCATGGGAGATCTTTCCATCTTCTGAGATCTTCTATAATTTCTTTCTTCAGAGACTTGAAGTTTTTATTATACAGATCTTTCACTTCCTTAGTTAGAGTCACGCCAAGATATTTTATATTATTTGTGACTATTGAGAAGGGTGTTGTTTCCCTAATTTCTTTCTCAGCCTGTTTATTCTTTGTGTAGAGAAAGGCCATTGATTTGTTTGAGTTAATTTTATATCCAGCTACTTCACCGAAGCTGTTTATCAGGCTTAGGAGTTCTCTGGTGGAATTTTTAGGGTCACTTATATATACTATCATATCATCTGCAAAAAGTGATATTTTGACTTCCTCTTTTCCAATTTGTATCCCTTTGATCTCCTTTTGTTGTCGAATTGCTCTGGCTAGGACTTCAAGTACAATGTTGAATAGGTATGGAGAAAGTGGACAGCCTTGTCTAGTCCCTGATTTTAGAGGGATTGCTTCAAGCTTCTCACCATTTACTTTGATGTTGGCTACTGGTTTGCTGTAGATTGCTTTTATCATGTTTAGGTATGGGCCTTGAATTCCTGATCTTTCCAAGACTTTTATCATGAATGGGTGTTGGATCTTGTCAAATGCTTTTTCCGCATCTAAGGAGATGACCATGTGGTTTTTATCTTTGAGTTTGTTTATATACTGGATTACGTTGATGGATTTCCGTATATTGAACCATCCCTGCATCCCTGGGATGAAACCTACTTGGTCAGGATGGATGATTGTTTTGATGTGTTCTTGGATTCGGTTAGCAAGAACTTTATTGAGGATTTTTGCATCAATATTCATAAGGGATATTGGTCTGAAGTTTTCTATCTTTGTTGGGTCTTTTTGTGGTTTAGGTATCAGAGTAATTGTGGCTTCATAGAATGAGTTGGGTAGAGTACCTTCTGTTTCTATTTTGTGGAATAGTTTGTGAAGAACTGGGATTAGATCTTCTTTGAAGGTCTGATAGAACTCTGCACTAAACCCATCTGGTCCTGGGCTTTTTTTAGTTGGGAGACTATTAATGACTGCTTCTATTTCTTTGGGGGATATAGGGCTGTTTAGATCATTAACCTGATCTTGATTCAACTTTGGTACCTGGTATCTGTCTAGGAACTTGTCCATTTCATCCAGGTTCTCCAGTTTTGTTGAGTATAGCCTTTGGTAGAAGGATCTGATGGTGTTTTGGATGTCTTCAGGATCTGTTGTTATGTCTCCTTTTTCATTTCTGATTTTGTTAATTAGGATGCTTTCCCTGTGCCCTCTAGTGAGTCTGGCTAAGGGTTTATCTATCTTGTTGATTTTCTCAAAGAACCAGCTCCTTGATTGGTTGATTCTTTGAATAGTTTTTCTTGTTTCTACTTGGTTGATTTCACCCCTGAGTTTGATTATTTCCTGCCGTCTACTCCTCTTGGGTGAATTTGCTTCCTTTTGTTCTAGTGCTTTTAGGTGTGTTGTCAAGCTGCTAATGTGTGCTCTCTCTAGTTTCCTTTTGGAGGCACTCAGAGCTATGAGTTTTCCTCTTAAAAATGCTTTCATTGCGTCCCGTAAGTTTGGGTATGTTGTGGCTTCATTTTCATTGAACTCTAAAAAGTCCTTAATTTCTTTCTTTATTCCTTCCTTGACCAAGGTATCATTGAGAAGAGTGTTGTTCAGTTTCCACGTGAAGGTTGGCTTTCTATTATTTATTTTGTTATTGAAGATCAGCCTTAGTCCATGGTGATCTGATAGGATGCATGGGACAATTTCAATATTTTTATATCTGTTGAGGCCTGTTTTGTGACCAATTATGTGGTCAATTTTGGAGAAGGTACCATGAGGTGCTGAGAAGAAGGTATATCCTTTTGTTTTAGGATAGAATGTTCTGTAGATATCTGCCAGATCCATTTGATTCATAATTTCTCTTAGTTTCACTGTGTCCCTGTTTAGTTTCTGTTTCCATGATCTGTCCATTGGTGAAAGTGGTGTGTTGAAGTCTCCCACTATTATTGTATGAGGTGCAATGTGTGCTTTGAGATTTAGTAAAGTTTCTTTAATGAATGTGGCTGCCTTTGTATTTGGAGCATAGATATTCAGGATTGATAGTTCCTCTTGGAGGATTTTACCTTTGATGAGTATGAAGTGTCCCTCCCTGTCTTTTTTAATGACTTTGGGTTGGAAGTCAATCTTATCAGATATTAGAATGGCTACTCCAGCTTGTTTCTTCATGCCATTTGCTTGGAGAATTGTTTTCCAGCCTTTCATTCTGAGGTAGTGTCTATCCTTTTCTCTGAGATGAGTTTCCTGTAAGCAGCAAAATGTTGGGTCTTGTTTGTGTAGCCAGTTTGTTAGTCTATGTCTTTTTATCGGGGAGTTGAGTCCATTGATATTAAGAGATATTAAGGAAAAGAAATTGGTGTTTCCTGTTATTTTTGATGTTAAAGTTGGCATTTTGTTCTTGTGGCTGTCTTCTTTTAGGTTTGTTGAGGGATTACCTTCTTGTTGTTTCTAGGGCGTGGTTCCTGTCCTTGTATTGGTTTTTTTCTGTTATTATCCTTTGAAGGGCTGGATTCGTGGAGAGATAATGTGTGAATTTGGTTTTGTCGTGGAATACTTTGGTTTCTCCATCTATGTTAATTGAGAGTTTGGCTGGGTATAGTAGCCTGGGCTGGAATTTGTGTTCTTTTAGTGTCTGTATAACATCTGTCCAGGATCTTCTGGCTTTCATAGTCTCTGGTGAAAAATCTGGTGTAATTCTGATAGGCTTGCCTTTATATGTTACTTGGCCTTTTTCTCTTACTGCTTTTAGTATTCTATCTTTATTTAGAGCATTTGTTGCTCTGATTATTATGTGTCGGGAGGTATTTCTTTTCTGATCCAGTCTATTTGGAGTTCTGTAGGCTTCTTGTATGTTCATGGGCATCTCTTTCTTTAGATTTGGGAAGTTTTCTTCTATAATTTTGTTGAAGATGTTTGCTGGTCCTTTGAGTTGAAAATCTTCATTCTCATCCACTCCTATTATCCGTAGGTTTGGTCTTCTCATTATGTCCTGTATTTCTTGGATGTTTTGAGTTAGGATCTTTTTGCATTTTCCATTTTCCTTGATTGTTGTGCCGATGTTCTCTATGGAATCTTCTGCACCTGAGATTCTCTCTTCCATCTCTTGTATTCTGTTGCTGATGCTTGCATCTATGGTTCCAGATTTCTTTCCTAGGGTTTCTATCTCCAGTGTTGCCTCATTTTGGGTTTTCTTTATTGTGTCTACTTCCCTTTTTAGGTCTAGTATGGTTTTGTTCATTTCCATCATCTGTTTGGATGTGTTTTCCTGTTTTTCTGTAAGGACTTCTACCTGTTTGATTATGTTATCATGTTTTTCTTTAAGGATTTGTAACTCTTTAGCAGTGTTCTCCTGCAATTCTTTAAGGGATTTTTGTGCTTCCTCTTTATTGTCTTCTTCCTTTTTAGCAGTGTTCTCCTGCATTTCTTTAAGTGTGTTATTAACGTCCTTCTTGAAGTCCTCTATCATCATCAGGAGATATGCTTTTAAATCCGTGTCTAGCTTTTCCGGTGTGTTGGGGTGCCCTGGACTGGGTGAAGTGGGGGTGCTGGGTTCTGATGATGGTGAGTGGTCTTGGTTTCTGTTAGTAAGATTATTACGTTTACCTTTCGCCATCTGGTAATCTCTGGGGTTAGTTGTTATCGTTGTCACTATTTAAAGATTGGAGCAGAAGCTGTGTTCCACTCACCAGCAGTCCCAAAATCCTGCGGCGGGGGTCGTGGGTAGCTGGCGGGTGTCAGGCAACCCTGCGCTCCCGCTACCCTGGCGCTGATCCGGCCGGGTGAGGCCTGTGGCCCTACTCAGGCTGGTTTCTGCTTCCCTAACTAATGCAGTCTCAGGTCCCGCGCAATTGGATTGGAGCAGAAGCTGTGCTCCCCTCACCAGAAGTCTTAAGATCCTGTGGCGGGTGTTGTGGGCAGTTGGCGAGTGTCAGCAGACCCTGCGCCCCAGCTGCTCAGGTGCTTTTCTGACCGGAAGAGGCTTGTGGCCCTGTGTGGGCCGGATTTCTCTCTCCCCAACCAGAGCAGTCTCAGGTCCCGCGTGATTGGACTGGAGCAGAAGCTGTGTTCCACTCACCAGCAGTCCCAAAATCCTGCGGCGGGGGTCGTGGGTAGCTGGCGGGTGTCAGGCAACCCTGTGCTCCCGCTACCCTGGCGCTGATCCGGCCGGGTGAGGCCTGTGGCCCTACTCAGGCCGGTTTCTGCTTCCCTAACTAATGCAGTCTCAGGTCCCGCGCAATTGGATTGGAGCAGAAGCTGTGTTCCACTCACCAGCAGTCCCAAAATCCTGCGGTGGGGGTCGTGGGTAGCTGGCGGGTGTCAGGCAACCCTGCGCTCCCGCTACCCCGGCGCTGATCCAGCCGGATGAGGCCTGTGGTCCTACTCAGGCCGGTTTCTGCTTCCCTAACTAATGCAGTCTCAGGTCCCGCGCAATTGGATTGGAGCAGAAGCTGTGCTCCCCTCACCAGAAGTCTTAAGATCCTGTGGCGGGTGTTGTGGGCAGTTGGCGAGTGTCAGCAGACCCTGCGCCCCAGCTGCTCAGGTGCTTTTCTGACCGGAAGAGGCTTGTGGCCCTGTGTGGGCCGGATTTCTCTCTCCCCAACCAGAGCAGTCTCAGGTCCCGCGTGATTGGACTGGAGCAGAAGCTGTGTTCCGCTCACCAGCAGTCCCAAAATCCTGTGGCGGGGGTCGTGGGTAGCTGGCGGGTGTCAGGCAACCCTGCGCTCCCGCTACCCTGGCGCTGATCCGGCCGGGTGAGGCCTGCGGCCCTACTCAGGCTGGTTTCTGCTTCCCTAACTAATGTAGTCTCAGGTCCCCCGCAATTGGATTGGAGCAGAAGCTGTGCTCCCCTCACCAGAAGTCTTAAGATCCTGTGGCGGGTGTTGTGGGCAGTTGGCGAGTGTCAGCAGACCCTGCGCCCCAGCTGCTCAGGTGCTTTTCTCAGGCAAATGCAAATTTAAACCTCTCTGAATGACTACTATCAAGAAAAACCACAACCATAAACACTATGAGAATAGGCACACACAGGAACTTTTATAAATCACTGGTGTTAATGTAAACTGGGACAGCCACCAGAGAAGTCTCTATGAAGTTTGCTAAATGAAACTTCAAATAGACTGCCTATTATCTACCTTTATTACACCTGGATACACTTGTGATGGATCCCAAGTTGCTGGGCCACACTTATTGTACTGTTTATAGTAATCAAGATATGGACCAGACTAGATGGTTTTCCCCAGACAAATGAATAAGGAGAACATACTATATATACACAGTGGATTTTTCTCCAGATGTAAAGAAAATGAATACATGACATATTCAGGAATATGGTTAGAATTGCAACTTCTGGTTTCTTTTCTCACTTTCCCTGAGTTTTTGGTCCTTGAATACAAGGACTCTGTGTTCCATGCATGGTATTATTAATACATTCACTGACTACAGGTTCTCAATAATCTTTTGGTGAAGGTAATCAAATTACATTTTTATTAGGGATTTCTTTATTTGTTCATGTGTGCATGTGCATGCATGTGTGCATGTGTGTGTATTGTGTACACCTCAGGGTGCAATGTGTCAACAAAGGAAGTTACTGTGGAAGCCACAACAGGATATCGGGTGTCTTTCTTCATCACTCTGCTTTTCTGCCTTGAGACAGAGTATTTCACCAAGATGGAAGCTTGTTGTTTAGGCTGGGTTGACTCCTTGGGTACCACTTGGCATCCTCCTGTCTCTACCACACCCCCTCCATTAGGTTCTGGGATTGCATCAGTTCCAGTCATGTCTGAGATTTTATGTGGGTTCTGGGGACATAAGCTCAGGTCCTCATGCATACAGAGCATCCCTCTTAATGGGATATCTATCCAATCTCATTTTTATTTTTCAAAAATATATATACATGTGTGGATTTTATGTAAACTTTCCCCCAATTAGGAATGTATCCTTACTCATTAGGATACATGTATACATCAATTATATTACAGTTGTCTCAAAAACTGATGTAGATGGATGTTATTTACAATGTATTATAATCTGAGAGGAATATATTATAAAATTAAATGTATAGGACGATTTCATTTTATGAACGTTAAATGTGTGTGTATAGTATATGTATCATAACTATGTGCACAAGTAACATTATAAGATAGGAATTGGGATGTATGCTTTATTATATGTATTAAAAGAGTTTTCATTTCAAACACCCAAGTCACTATTTCATTTTGTGGTGCTGAGGATTGGCCCTCTGCAAGCTCAGCACGTGCTCTACTGCACAAGTACACCCCCAGTCTCTTACGTGATCAGTTTAAATTCTCCCTCTATATCACCTTTCAGTTTTCCTTCACACAGAAGGATAAGAATTGAGATGCTACCACATATAATAATGTATTCTGCTTTCCCTGTGGCATCTTTAAACACAGAGCAGGAACAGTGATAAGCATCCTTATCCTCCTTCAAGGGATGTTGTGCAAGAACAGGCATCGTGTGGAGAACTTGGGAGGAGAATCGGAGAAGTAGAAGCCCTGGATGCTTCATTTATTATTAATATCTCCTCCCTTGTCTGCTTTGTTTTGAAATGACTCAGAATATTAATATGTGAGTCAGGGGACTACTTGGGAAAAGAGGAAGGAATCTGATGATATACAACACAGTATAAAGCTGTTACGTTTTTATCACCCTGGGAGCCAGCAGGACTTTGTCCCTTATCATGCCTCACTAAGTAATGATTCCCCAGAGTCTCTGTGCTCCCCTCTCCCTCTCTTCTGCTGAAGGTGACTTATATATAAAGCATGCTTCTTTCTGCCAATGCTAAGAAGAAACTTGGAACATTTAAACTGTGTACATTTGTTTAGCATACTCTATCAACATTAAAAGCAAAACTGGTAAAACTCAAAGTGAAACAATTTGTTTTAAATTTTAATACCTAATAACATCTCTGCCTTTACCTTAATGATCCTCAGAACAAGAAAGATCACAAAGTTAATGTGTTCATCAAATAAATCATTTTCTAGCCGAGACTCGTAGGAATTTCTCCCAAATGGTTGTCATAAAGGAACATGCCTTTCCCCCTTTTATTAAATGTCAAGTTGGTAAATTTTCATTTTATTTTATACTTTTTTTTAACTTTAAAGGAACTATATTATCCATAGATAGGTTGAGGTCATTGTGTTATATGGTATAATGATAAGTTCTAATAAATATTAGAACCCGATATTGTCCTTGATGTTCAATGTGTTAATCCCATTTATTATCATTACTATTATTTCCTACTAAGTAATACTATTTAATAATTTGAAGAATTTTCTGGCTTACTTGTAGAGTGTACAAGTGTAGACATTATACTCACTTGTAAGTGTCCAACCACACATACAGCAGCAACGTGTGACAACAGGGGCACAGCTGTAAGAAGGAGTAACACATTTACAGGAAGACAAACATCAGGCGGGCCCCCTTGCAGCGGGCAGTCTATCTGTGTGAATGGGGTGACATATGTGTTAGTGCTCAAATCAGGATCATCTCAGACTGGTGATAACTGTGCAGTAATTGGGACAAAATGTAGAAGCTGGGACTTTTCAGGTCAAACTGTGGTGTTTGGGCACCCTACTTAAAGGGTAGGGAGTAGGCAGCCCCCAAACAACGACTTGTCTGCTTCAGAAGGCTTACAGTGTCTGCTGTCTGGGACTACTGCATTTTAAAATTTCATTCATAGAGAGATAGAGAGATTTAAGCCTATGCCTTCTGATGTGTTTATACTTTATATTTCTTGATCTATTTAGTAAATGCACACATTACAATTCAACTACCTTAAGCAAAGGAAAAGTATTTTAAAAGTTTAACTAACTAACTAATTAATTAATAGTGTGTCTAGTGTATATGTGTGTATGTAGTATATGTGTGTCTGTGTACATATGTTTGTGCACATGTGTGTTTATGATATGTGTGGTATATGTGTGTGTCTGTGATTGTATGTGTGTGTATTTATGTGTGTTTCTACATATGTGTGTATATACATGTTAGAGTCAATTCTTCTCTTTTTCCTTTATGCAGGCAACCCAGGTTGTCAAGCTTGCATGGCAACCTCATCTGCACCCACTGAGCTATTTTGCCAGACCTTAGATTTTCCTTTTTTAAAAAAGAGATACAATATGCATGCACAGTAGACTTATTCAGTCACAGAGAAGAGTAATATCCTGTCATTTTTTTTTTTAGCAAAATCACTGTCATTATTGAATGATTTATTTTCAGTGAAATAAGGCAGACATGAAAAGGTGTAGCTCACAGTCTTTATCACATGGAAAATTTAAAAAGTTAACTGGAAATAAAAATAAAAAGTCAACCAGGATGCACAATAGTTACCTGTGGGAGGGGAATGTGGGTTGATGGGAAGGGTGGGAAACAGAGGCTAAAATGGGGTTAGTGCATATTGTGGGCATTCATAGAAGTAGCACATGGAAGCTATTCATATGCACAGTTCGTAAAGGTAATAGAAGACTAAATAGATTTTAAAAAGAGGAATAGTATTTGTGATGTGCTGTATATCTGTTCTCTAAGTTTCAACCATTTGAAAATACTTATTCTAGTTATTCTTTATGAGGTACCAAATAGTTGTCAGGTGCTGTGCATGACGTGCTATTTCTTGCAATCTCCAAAGCCCATCTTTTCCATGTCACCTATCTCTCTTGCTCTCTTAGATGAAGAAACTGTAAGATTCACAGTTTTGGTCATAGTCGTGTGGATAGCAAAGTCTTAGGGCTGGGTTAGAACCCAGCTTGGAATGGCTCCTGAAGAGAAGAGTCTTGTCACTCAAGCTTGTGCTGAAAAGCAACCCAATTCTGTGAGCTACACATGCATTATTAAGGAGCAAGTACATAGGAGGTCAAAGAGACTATTAGAAAAAGGAACCAAACTCCACGTGATGGTTAAGTTCAAAGGCGCCTTTAGAAAAGTCTAGAACTTTGTCCTCTTTTTAGTTGCTGCAACAGTAGTGATCTAGGTCCTAGAAACATTTGCTATTTTCAAAGTCTAATGAAATCACTGGGCAGAAAAATACTATCTAAAATTTAGTTCACTCAACATATATGGAACAACTGCCAAGTTGTCACATTAAGGTCACAGACATCTACTTTTGGGAAGAAATTACAACCATGTAGAAATGATTATGCAATGTTAGGGAGAGACATGTGAGGTGGCATGGCCCACTGATTGTTGTCATACTGTATTCTAGAGAACCTTGGGTCCGGCTGGTGTTTATCTACAGCTGTATTTGGGTACAAGAAAAAAGGAGAAACTAAAAGGTGGAGAGCCTCAGAATCCTGTTCCTGTTCTGCCTTGATCTTTTATTTATCAGTTTTGATAGATTTTCTTCTATTTATGAAAAGAAACTCTGAAGCATCCAGTTACTGATTGCGTGGGAAAAGTAGGCATAGCATCCTTCCACCTGTCAAAGGAGTCAGTATTCTTCATGAAATCCCTGTGTCCTTTATTTGCCACATAGTCTCAGTATGTTGTTTTGGCTATCCTGGGGCTACTATGTAGCCTAAGATTGCTTCAAAATTACTGAGTATAAATTAAGAGATTAAATTAAGCTGGGCTCATAGGGGCTCACTGAGACTGATGTGGTAATCATGGAACCTTCGTGGGTCTGGCCTAGGTCCTCTGCATGCATGTTATGGTGGTTTAGCTTAAAGTTCTTGTGAGACTCCTAACAGTAGGACTGGAGCTGTCTCTGATTCTTTTGCCTGCTCTTGGACCTTTTTTCTCCTACTGGGTTGCCTCATCCAGACTTGATGTGAGGGTTTATTGCCTCCTGTTATGTCACATTAGGTTGATATCCCTGGGTGTCTTGCTCTTTTCTGAAGGGAAACAGAGGAAGGGTGGATCTGGGGGAGAGAGGAGGGAGGGGGAAGTGGGAGGAGTGGAGGGAGAGGAAAGTGAGGTTAGGATGGATTGCATGAGAGAGAATAAATATAAAGAAAACAAAATAAAACAAGACAAGACCTGACAAACAAAGAAAGAAAGAAACAAGTAAACCAAGTGTGTACCTGGCAAATACATCTTTGTATATCTTAAGAGTGAGATTGCCATCATCAGAGAGACTTCCTCTAGCAGCTGATGGGAGCAAATGGAGAGACCTACAGCCAAATATTAGAAGAACTGATGGGGGTGGAGAGGGAAAGAGGGAGGAGGAGGGGGAGAAAAAGTGAGGGTGAGGGGAAGGAGAGCAGGGAAGGGAGAGAGAGAGGAAGGGAGGGAGAAAGGGAGAGGAAAGAGGAGAGGGAAGAGGGGAGAGGGGAGAGGGGAGAGGGGAGAGGGGAGAGGGGAGAGGGGAGAGGGGAGAGGGGAGAGGGGAGAGGGGAGAGGGGAGAGGGGAGAGGGGAGAGGGGAGAGGGGAGAGCCTTTCTTGGGTGCTTGGTCAAGCCAGTCACATTGTGCTCATGTGAATGTGTTAACAGATACTGACTATAGCAAATGTGGTGACTTTGGCCTTCGAAAAATGTGGTAATTAAGTATAATATAATACTTAATTTAGCCTTTGCTGACTTTGCTGTTAGATCTTGAAACTTTTTGAATTAGTTTTTATCCTAATCTCCAACTGAAGTCTCTCTCTCTCTCTCTCTCTCTCTCTCTCTCTCTCTCTGCACATTCCTGTGCCATATATGTACTTTTGTATAGGGGTCCCCATGTCAATGGAGGACAGAGGTTGATGAGACCTTCTTTAGTTACTCTTTACCATGTTATTTTAAAGATAGGGTCTCTCACTGAACTTGAAGTTCATGCATTCAGGTGGGCTGTCTGACCAATGCCCTTCAAGGATTTTCCTGCCTCTTCCTCCTCACTACTGGTATTAAAAATCGGCTACCTCAAATCAAAACAACCCTGAGATTTCACCTCATACCAGTCAGAATGGCTAAGATCAAAAATTCAGGTGACAGCAGATGCTGGCGAGGATGTGGGGAAAGAGGAACACTCCTCCATTGTTGGTGGGATTGCAAGCTTGTACAACCACTCTGGAAATCAGTCTGGCGGTTCCTCAGAAAATTGGACATAGTACTACTGGAGGATCCCACAATACCTCTCCTGGGCATATATCCATAAGATGTTCCAACTGGTAAGGAGGACACATGCTCCACTATATTCATAGCAGCCTTATTTATAATAGCCAGAAGCTGGAAAGAACCCAGATGTCCCTCAACAGAGGAATGGATACAGAAAATGTGGTACATTTACACAATGGAGTACTACTCAGCTATTAAAAACAATGAATTTATGAAATTCCTAGGCAAATGGATGGACCTGGAGGGTATCATCCTGAGTGAGGTAACCCAATCACAAAAGAAATCACATGATATGTACTCACTGATAAGTGGATATTAGCCCAGGAACTTAGAATACCCAAGATACAAGATACAATTTGCAAAACACATGAAACTCAAGAAGAACGAAGACCAAAGTGTGGACACTTTGCAAAACACCCATGGAAGGAGTTACAGAAGATGGTCTAGTTGGCCATCATTGGGAAGAGTGGCCTCTTGGTCTTTCAAACTTTACATGCCTCAATACAGGGGAATGCCAGGGCCAAGAAGTGGGAGTGGGTGGGTAGGGGAGTAGGGGAGGGAGGGTATGGGGGACTTTTGGGATAGCATTGGAAATGTAAATGAAGAAAATACCTAGTAAAAAGAAATCAGCCTCCTTGGGCTGGAGAGATGGCTCAGAGGTTAAAAGCACTGCCTGTTCTTCCAGAGGTCCTGAGTTCAATTCCCAGCAACCATATGATGGCTAACAACCATCTATAATGAGATCTGGTGCCCTCTATTTTTGTGCATGCAAGAAGGACGTGTGTGTGTGTGTGTGTGTGTGTGTGTGTTTGTGTGTGTGTGAAAAAAAATCGGCTACCTCACCCACCCTTTTTGTGGGTTTTTGGATCTGAACTCAGGACCTTATGCTCACACGGCAAGCACTTCACCGACCGACCCAGCCAGTCCTGAAGTGTTGACTTTACACTGAAAAATTCCAAGGTTTTTGGTCAGCAAAACAAGCCATTCTGATCTCTGCCCTCATTTCAAGAGAAGATTCTGCATTAGAGGAATTCGCTCTATTAAATGTAGCTTTTTGTGCTCTCTGCATTGACGTGAGTTTTCCCAGACACAGTGTCTTAGCGTGGAGGAAAAGACACTCCCGATTCTGTCTTTTTCGATTTCACACACTACCGTTCCTGTCTGGTAAGAGAATCAGAAGACATGAGAAGTTAAGTGTTTCATTTCAAATTCTAGCAATATTCTGTCTGAATTATGGAAAATAAATTATTGAAGACAGTGATGGGCATTTGATCTAGTTGAATTGTACCTCTCTAGCATGGGCTTTTCTGCCTATGGCCTGAGAATCCGAGGCAAGGAGAGCCACTGGGCCTTTGAGGTGGGAGGCCTTGGTTGAAGTGTAGGAGTGAAAGAACCATCTGAATTCCACCAGGGACATGTAGGAGCGCACCAGATCTGCAGCTGGAAAGGATCAGCCAGCAGCTGCAGCCAGATCATCATGGTGACTGTAACCCAGACACAGAAACAGTGTGGGAGGCAATCTGCTGGCGGCTTCCTTGTGTCACTAGTAAAACAATGTTGGGCTTACTGCCTTCTTTAGTGAAGGAGAAAAATAATCCCTGAAGATTTCTTCCTGAAGGGTTTCTTTTTTTGTGTGTGGTCGAAACAGAAATACAGAAAATGACTTTCATTAATAAAAATCCGTACTTCTAGAAATTCAGGTTTTAAAAATATAGTTTCTTTTTACACTTTGCTATAAAAAGCAGTATTGTGACAAGAATCCTTATTTACTTTTTTTTTTTCTTCCCGAGACAGAGTTTCTCTGTGTAGCCCTGGATGTCCTGGGACTCACTCTGTACACCAGGCTGCCTGCCTCTGCCTCCCAAGTGCTGGGATTAAAGGCGTGTGCCACCAGTGCCTGGCTTACTTACTTATCATCTTTTTCACTTGGGTTAAAAGTCTAGAATGTAAGTTTCTGAGGTAAAGAATGTATATATTCAAAAGTTTAAAATATGTTTCTAAATTATTTTTTAAAAAACCTTTGCATTCTTCTATGAATTTCTTTTTGTATTTTTGGGAATTCATAAAAATAGAGTACGCCCCAGGAACTCTTGACTTAGTGACTCTCAGACCTAAAGCATTGTGTCTATTGTAGTAACATTACACCTTGATGAGAGCAAATTTCACTTACGGTTAGCCCCTTATCTTCTATTGTTATGCCCTCGATTTATTAATACTCAAAGCCATGGCTAAGGGAACTACTGAGCCAAAATGATAGAATAGAATCTACTCTTTTAAGAGTTTACACCAAGCACCATTAATTTAAGACATTTACAGAATGTACCTGGGGAGAGTGGGTTCAGGTATCCCAGGGTCTTAGAGTTGTGATCCATGACTGACAAGTGGCAAACTAGAGATAAAGTTAAGCACAAAACCCTTGAGTGTAAGGGAGGGACGGGACCTGTAACCAGCAGAGACCAGGTAGGCTGAGGACAGAAATCAGGGCAGTCCCTGTGAGTACCTCCGACAGAATCTCTAGTTTGCTTATGGACTCTCCTGTGCCTTCTCATGTTAACTGTGCTGATCTTTGTCCAAAGAAAACCCAACTCTAAGGAACACTGCAAGGCCAACCCTTTACTTTAAAAGCACCCTTCATTTCTAGGGTTGATATTAGCAGCATATTAAAACCATTTTTATATGTTAAGAGCGTTTGAACGAATAGTCTTTAAGTTAGCACATTTATATTAAATATGACCAGACCAAAAAACATTATGAACCCTACCTTTAACTGTATGAATGTATAGAACCCCTCCATTTCTTACTTTAGGTTTATCTAGCCACCTTTCCATCTCAGAGTTTTTTTTAACCCCTGAAATGTTCCTGCCCAAAGGAAGAACAGGGACCAAAAAAAAAAAAAAAAAAAAAAAAAAAATGGAACAGATACTGAAGGAAGGGCCAACTGGGGAATGGCCCCACCTGGGGATACATCATGTCTGCAGACACCAAACCCAACACTGTTGCCAGGGTCAAGAGGTGCTTGTGGACAGGAAACAAGTGTGGCAGTTTCTGGGTAGGTCCAGCCAGAAGCTGACCAGTGCAGATCTGGATGCTTGGAGCACCATCAGGCTGAACTCTGGGAACCTGGTGGGAGAGCTGGCAGAAGGACTAGAGGAGTAGAGGGGGTTGCAACCCCACTGGAAGAACAACGTAGATTGGCCTTACTACCCAGTTCTCCCAGAGACTAGACCACCAACCAAGGAGTGTACCTAAAGGGACCTTTAGCTCCAGATACATTTGTAGCAGAGGATGACCTTGCCTGACAGCAACGGGAGAAGAGGACCTTGGTCCTGGGGAGGTTTGATGCCCCAGAGTAGGGGGATGCTGGAACTATGGGGCAGGAGCGTGTAGGTGGGTGGGTGAGCACTCTCATACAGGCAAAGGGAAGTGGGGAGGGCAGATGTGGGTTGGGGGATTGGTGGAGGGGGTAACCAGGAAGTGGGATATCATTTGAGATGTAAACAAATGGAATGATTAATAATAATAAAAGAAAAAAATTGACCACACAATACTGTTACCACTGGGACCAGTTGTAACATAGACCTCTGGATATAGCCTGAGACATTCTGGTTTTCTGGAAAGTCTTTCTGCCTGGTAAGAAGCACGGAGGAGGTCAGAATGTGATAAACTCCATCGAAGAAAATACTAAAATTCCTCTTATTTTACTACTTGTTTTTTGGAAGAGATTTTTTTTGTATTACCTCTTTTCTTTTATTCTCTTCTCCCATCAGCTGTCCTACATCTTCTGATTTCCACCCTTCACAACACTCCCCGCCTCCCCTTTCTCCACCGTGACACTCATTCCACAGCTTGGCCATTGTTGTCTGCCTCATTAACTGTTGAAAACCTCATGGTTGGAAAAACAAATTTTTACGTATGTATCCTACTGGCTAGCATGACAAGTAAACACGGCAAGAAGACATACAAACACGCTGTGCTTTTAAACAATGAAGGAAAGTTCCGTTTCTGTTTTTGCTGATTCTTTCAGTCATTTTAGAAGACATTATCTGTGGGCTTGATTACTTCATTTCCTTCCAGTGAAATTAGAAGCGTTCACTTGCATAATTAGAGGACATCACACCTCCTGGAACTAGTTACAGTTGTGGGCTGTTATGGGGGTGTTGGAGAATTGAACCTAGCCCTTGGCTCTTCTAGAAGAGCAGTAGTGTGCTTACCCACTACAATGACCCACCTCTCTGGCTTCATGTCTTGAATTTCATCATAGAATCCAAGTGCTAGAATGGGGTGAAGCAAGGCAAAGGGAGGACATATGTGTACTCACATGACCTGTATATTTCGTTTTTTCCTTATATTAGCTTCTTTTTTAAAAAATATTTTTTATTACATATTTTCCTTAATTACATTTCCAATGCTATCCCAAAAGTCCCCCATACCCTCCCCCCCATTCTCCTACCTACCCATTTCCACTTTTTGACCCTGGTGTTCCCCTGTACTGGGGCATATAAAGTTTGCAAGTCCAATGGGCCTCTCTTTCCAGTGATGGCTGACTAGGCCATCTTTTGATACATATGCAGCTAGAGTCAAGAGCTCCAGGGTACTGGTTAGTTCATATTGTTGTTCCACCTATAGGGTTGCAGATCCCTTTAGCTCCTTGGGTATTTTCTCTAGCTCCTCCACTGGGGGCCCTGTGATCCATCCAATAGCTGACTGTGAGCATCCACTTCTGTGTTTGCTAGGCCCCGGTCTAGTCTCACAAGACTTATATTAGCTTCTTAAGGTGTAACAAGTGTAGTAGGAATTCAAGTGGGTGCATATACATCAGATACGTCTGACAGGTCATACCTCTCTGTGAAGAGTATCCAGTTCATAGAGAATTCACCTTACTCTGTGGCTTCTAGCTCTTGGCTCTGATTGGGCAACAGTGCACAACCCACTAAGCTGGACTGTCATTCCTTCATGTAATTGCTCAAGGTCACGTGATTTACTAGTGCTATACAGAATTCATTTAAGTCCCTAAAATTTATAATCCTCAGATTTAAGGTTTTTTTTTTAAAAGATTTATTTATTAATTATATGTAAGTACACTGTAGCTGTCTTCAGACACTCCAGAGGAGGGCATCAGATCTCGTTACAGATGGTTGTGAGCCACCATGTGGTTGATGGGATTTGAACTCTGGACCTTCGGAAGAGCAGTCAGGTGCCCTTACCCACTGAGCCATCTCACCAGCCCTTGTCACGTTCTTTTAACTTGATGGTAGAGCTAAGGCTTTCGCACAAATGACTTAACCATTCTTCAAATCTTAGTGCTTTCTGTACCTGTGAAGTTAAGAGGAATATGTTTGTAAGGGTAAATCATGCTTTAATCATAGGCTTAGTTTCACAGGTTTGTTTAATATGTCAAGACATAATTTTCTGGAAAGTGTGTGCAAGGATGTTCTAGAAGTAATTAAAAATTTTAGTCAGTAGAGAGTTCTTGTACTCATTTATTCCCTTGAAGAAGGACGTTGAATTCTTGTCAGGACTGATTATATAAAAGGGGCTTTTTATATTTTGGTCAAAGGAGCAAGACCCCACTCAACAAACACATTTTCTTGGATATTTCATTCAGCAAACACATTTTCATGGCTATTTATCATTTTTTTTCTTTATCTTGTTCCTGTTGAACTTCCTGGCCACAGTGACTGTATGCTTGACTCTTGAACTAGATAACATGATCTCAGAAATATGCTCTTTGGGAAGTGCAGAGAGTCCAGATTTGAAGGCTCAGCACAGTCCCTTGCAAACATGTGCCAAGCGTCCAGCTGTTACCGCTGCAATGAGCTGGTGCTTCCACACGGGAAGCACAGTTTACAGCAGGGTTCCAGTGCCAGAAGCCTTGGCAAAATGCTTGTTCCCGAACTTTAGAGCAGATAAAGAAAAGACAGTTTTGGGGAAGTGATGGTGAGAGCATGGGGAACATAGTTTCACAGTGATGAAGCCACAGCGAATTTCTAGAAGGAGACAAGCTGTCACTTAGGTATGATCAGAGCTCTTTTCACAAATACGTTCTCTCATGGCAACTACTTGGTGCAGTGTGTGGTCTGAGATGATAACTTCCTTTCATCCCTAGTGTTCTAAGAGCCCCTGTCTGAATGTATCCAGCAATGAAGTACATTACAAAAAATAAGAACAAAGGTTGTCCAGCTCAAGTGGTTGACTCTTGGCTTATCTGTGCCTTTTCATTAGTCATGTTTCAATTGGGGACTTGATGGAGATACACAGGACCTTTCAGAGGTTGCATTTTCCACGTGGCAGTGGAAAGTTTCTTTGATTTCATGGGTCTCTTAAAAACATCTTAAATCAAAATACACTGTTAGAAGAGCAGACCTACCGGGTGGTGGTGGTGCACACCTTTAATCCCAGCACTTGGGAGGCAGAGGCAGGAGGATTTCTGAGTTAGAGGCCAGCCTGGTCTACAGAGTGAGTTGCAAGACAGCCAGGGCTATACAGAGAAACCCTGTCTCAAAAACAACAACAACAACAAACAAACAAACAAACAAAAACAAAAAAAAGAAAGGAAAAAAAAAGAAAAAAAAAAGAGCAGATCTATCCCACAGTAGATATCATATTAACTGATTAAGATCATCTCAGAAAGAAAAATGTTTTTTCCTTCTATTTGTGGTTCCCAGGTTTTATGTGGAAGTATAAAATCATGTACCTATGTATTATGGGAAAGTAGAAACAAGACTCTCTAGGAGAACAAAAGGGATGCTTGGGGGCAGGAGGGAGTGAGGGTGGGGAAGTGAGAGGTTAGGAAGCATGGAGGGAATGTGCTCAAATGCTCATATACTCTTGCCTGCAGGATATTGTTTTCATGGCAATGTAGTATAATGCCCAGTGAATGTTTTAAAAAGTATATACATTACTAGATACTAAATAAGCTTATGCAACCAGTGGTTAGGTCAAGAAGTATAATATCAGCAATGCTGTATAGATTACTCATGCTCCTGTTGTGGGTCCAGCCCCTCTCTCCATTAGGGGTAGTGCATGGTCTTGGCGTTTTGTGTTCCTGTTTTTTTGTTCTCTGTTTCTGGGCTGGGATTTGTGCATGTGATGTAACTTTGTTGGTTGAGTTTTTCCTTCTTTTCCTTAAATATTTCATACTTTTAAAAAGTCTGGTTTTCTGTTTAGCAGTGGTGATTTCAATGTTCAGTGGATGACTAATTTGTATCAAGTTTGAGGTGTCAAATTCTATGGGATTGTAGTTTGGCCAGAGGCTATATCTCTAACTTTTCTCTGAGAGTCAAATTTTGTCTTGTGTCTCCTGAGTGTCCTGTTTGTGACTTCAATATTCTCTGTGAGATATGGAACAAGCCACATGCGTATGTGCTTTACACAGTCAGATCAAACTCTTACTCTGAGTCAGTAGCTTCTGTTGAAGCTCCTAGGAGGTATTAATTATGATCAGCATTAAAATCTCTTTAGAGTGTGTAGTATGAATATTAAATTTAAGTAAAATATTCTAGAATCATATTAAATGCAAACAGAAACAGTTCCTTATAACTATAATGACAGTATTCGATAATATTTCCTTTTTGGCATGAAAAACAATTTTGTTATATACAGAAATTCGAAGGTACATATTTACAGCTTTATTTGCTCAAAAGTGTGCATAGTAGCTGTAATTTAGTTTGTTTAATGTTTGCAGCTTGCAGTGACACAAATAATTTAATGTGGCTTCCTTGGGAACATGAATCACATAGATTCTAGGAATGTATTATGAGTAAAATGTGTGCTTTCTTTTTTTCTGTGTGTTGTGATTACACACATGAATTTCCAAGTGTGGAGTCGGTCAGTTTCACACAAAAGCAAAGTGCTGTTGCAGCTCACAGGACGTTCTTGTGCTCTGCTGCCTCTGGGCTGGGATATTGTGCATTAGGCAATGAGATGTCAACAAAAGGTTTTCATCTAGGAATGAGATTAGAGGTGGCCTTGAGGAAAGTGATTTTGTTAGGAATTGTAAGCAGAAAGAAATGTAAACACCCAGACATGCTCAGGTGGCAGAACTTCAGAAAGTCAGAGTCATTTTTGCGGAATCACCCACCACTTCTAAATTTAACTTAAAGTAGCTAAGAAAGTAAACTTATATCATAAATAATGGCCTCATAGAATGGCCGAATGTTGATAAGCAGTGCACACAACAGAATATGAGGGAAAACCAGGAGCAACACATTCAACTGAGAAAAACAGCACATTAATTTCCACCAATTCTTGAAAACTATAAACGAATACAACTAAGATTCAATTGTATGGATATCTTGGAGTATCTCTGGAAAGTGGTGTTCTTTGGAAATTAACTTTGAGAACACTTTATTCTACTGTTTGTCTTGCTACTGAATACTTGAGTGGAAATAAATTAATAAACACAAGAAAGTAGGGGATAACCAGAAGGAATTGCCAAGTGGCAGGCTGTGAACAGCAAGGGTTAGAATAACACTTTTATGTGAAAATCTTTTTTTTTCCTCCCATGAAACCAAAACTTCGATGTATTCTGTGTTTTGGAGCTAATGGTATATATATATTACATGTTTGGCAGTTTGTTAGCCTTTCTCTGGTCATTTTTCTCCTTGAGAATAAATAGCATGTTCATAGGGAAGAAGACATAGTGTGCTGTAATGCTCCTGCTTACCTGCCACTGTTCAGAATTACAGAGGCTGGTGCATGAGACTTTTGGGCAAACCCTCTGTCTCAAGACCAAATGTCCTGGAAAATGCACAGTCTACCCTCCTGCATGACAGTAACAAGCAAGTGCTTAATTCTGCCCGTGGACCTCTATTCTAGCATGGCAACCAGGAATACACAACAGAGCTGCAAAGTCCCAGGTGGTTTATGGTTAATGACAGGGGCATTAGCAACACTGAGTAAGGAGGCACGTAAAGAATGATACAACTTAACTTTGGTTCAGCTACTGCAGAGATAAATGATTTGCTTGGATAAATCATTCTGCACTGACCTTAAAGAGAGCCGTGAACAAAATAAAAAACAATGAAAGAATTAAAGCAGAAGAATATTTGCACAATCTTAGCCAACTTGCTTGTGCCAAAATCAGCTTAAGAAAAGTGTGAGATAAATTGTCTTGTCGTAATTTTGAGCTAGAATAACGAACCAATAAAACCAGTTTTTGGTGCATGCAGTGTTTCAAGCAAAGACTTAACACTTCAGATCGCATGTCATATATATATATATATATATATATATATATATACATATATGTTTATATATATTTATTATTTTTGCAAGCTAACATCTAGTTATGTCTGTAAGGAAAGAAGAAATATTCTTTTATGAACTAGGTATCTGAGACGACTTAGTTCTACAAACTATCTAATGCAAAAAAATATTTTCCTCCAAGTGTAGCGTAGCTGAGGTTTGGAAAGTATTAAGAATTAGATTTAGATAGAGTTACTGAGATGTATCCTTCTCAGTGAAGTGGCACATGCTTATATTCCTAGTAGTTGAGAAACTGAAGTAGGGGGATCAAGAGTTCAGGACCAGCTTGGATCACACTGTGAATTTCAGACTAACTTGGTCTGTGTAATTAGACTATTAAAACAAAAGATAATAAACAAAACAAACAAGCAAAAAATGAGAGACGGTCTTCTGACTTCAGGCTAAAGACAGTGGTATTGTTTCAGAGTTCCTTACCAGGTATTACACAGCTGTCTTAGTCAGGGTTTCTTTCTTTCTTTTTTTTTTAAATTAGGTATTTTCCTCATTTACATTTCCAATGGTATCCCAAAAGTTCACCATACCCTCCCCCCCACCCCCCTACCCACCCACTCCCACTTTTTGGCCCTGGCGTTCCCCTGTACTGGGGCATATAAAGTTTGCAAGTCCAATGGGCCTCTCTTTCCAGTGATGGCTGACTAGGCCATCTTTTGATACATATGCAGCTAGAGTCAAGAGCTCCGGGGTACTGGTTAGTTCATAATGTTGTTCCACCTATAGGATTGCAGATCCCTTTAGCCCCTTGGGTATTTTCTCTAGCTCCTCCATTGGGGGCCCTGTGTTCCATCCAATAGCTGACTGTGAACATCCACTTCTGTGTTTGCTAGGCCCCAGCCTAGTCTCACTAGAGACAGCTATAGGGTTTCTATTCCTGGACAAAACATCATGACCAAGAAGCAAGTTGGGGAGGAAAGGGTTTTTTCAGCTTACACTTCCACATTGCTGTTCATCATCAAAGGAAACCAGAACTGGAATGCAGGAGCTGAGGCAGAGGCCAAGGAGGGATGTTACTTACTGGCTTGCTTCCCCTGGCTTACTCAGCCTGCTCTCTTATAGAACCCAAGACTACCAGCCCAGAGATGGTAACACCCACAAGGGGCCTTCCCCCATTTATCACTAATTGAGAAAAATGCCTTACAGCTGGATCTCATTGAGGCATTTTCTCAACTGAAGCTCCTTTCTCTGTGATAACTCCAGCCTGTGTCAAGTTGACACAAAACCAGCCAGTACAACAGCCTTTTTTTTAAGCACAAATTGGATCCTAGCAAGCAAGAGATATTGATAAGAATCTGTGATATAAGAGAGATATTGTTTGAAATGTAAACTTTTCTCTTGAAATACAGAATATATTAAAGCTAAATTTACTTGCCTTAAAAAGCAGCAGGTTGCAACATTTATTTATTTATCTATTTATTATGGTACTCTTTTTCTTTTAATTTTTTTTTTTTTTTGAGACAGGGTTTCTCTGTGTAGCCCTGGCTGTCCTGGAGCTCACTCTGTAGACCAGGCTGGCCTCGAACTCAAAAATCCGCCTGCCTCTGCCTCCCGAGTGCTGGGATTAAAGGCGTGCGCCACCACGCCCGGCTTCTTTTAATTTTTTATTGGATATTTTCTTTATTTACATTTCAAATGTTCTGCCCTTTCCCAGTTTCCCTCCTTCCTGGAAATACCCTATCACATTCTCCTTCCCCCTGCTTCTATGAGGGTGTTCCTCCATTCACCCATCCACTCCCAATTCCTGGCCCTGGTACTCTCCTACATTGGGGCATCTATTGAGCCTTCATAGGACCAAGGACCTTTCCTTCCATTGATGCAGGACGAGGCCACCCTCTGCTACATATGTAGCTGGAGCCATGTGTACTCCTTTGTTCCAGGCTTATTTCCTGGGAGATCTGGGGAGGGGCATCTGTTTGGTAGCTATTGTTGTTCTTCCTCTGGGGTTGCGAACCCCTTCAACTCCTTTAGTCCCTTCTCTAACTCCTCTATTCGGGACCCCGTGCTTAGTCCAATGGTTGGCTCCTTTCAGCATGCACTCCTTGGCATTCACAATGTATCTCAGTTTGGTAACTGTATATGGGATGAATCCCCAGGTGGGACAACCTCTGGGTGGCCTTTCCTTTAGTCTCTGCTCTACACTTGATCTTCATATTTGCTCCTGTGAGTATTTTGTTCTCCTTCTAAGAATGGTTGAAGGACCTACAGGTTGGTCTTCCTTCTTATTGAGCTTCATGTGGTCTGTAAATTGTATCTTGGGTATTCCAAGTTTCTGGGTTAATATCCACTTATCAGTGAATGCCTACCAAGTGTGTTCTTTGTGATTGGGATATTGCACTCAGGATGATATTTTCTAGTTCTATCCATTTGCCTAAGAATTTCATGAATTCATCATTTTTAATAGCTCCATTGTGTAAATGTACCACATTTTCTGTATCCATTCCTCTGTTGAAGGACATCTGGGTTCTTTCCAGTTCTTGGCTATTATAAATAAAGCTGCTATGAACATAGTGGAGCATGTGTCATTATTACCAGTTGGAAAATCTTCTGCCCAACATGGTATATTCCCAGGAGTAGTATAGCTGGGTCCTCAGTTATGTCCAATAACTTCATATAAAATGTTAGAGACTAAAAGCAAAATTCGGGAACTCAAAACATGCTCACGGTTTAAGAGTGGGTTCTGCCCTTTCAGAGGAGGTTGGAGGAATTGTGTTAGGAATGATACTTTTTGTTTTGGTGTTGGACATGAAACCTGGAAACTGTTTGCTATGGACTTCACCACCAGGCTACACTGTGAGGCTGGGGCTTTACATTTTGGAACAAATATTTTCATGAAAAGGATTTGAGGGAAATAATTTTTTTATATTTATGATATAGAGATGAGACATAAGATTAAACAATTCTTGCTGTGTCTTTACATTGATATTTACATCATATGTGAACATCTTTGTGTGTTTTTACATTACATATGTGAATTCTATATGTGAAATAACATAGTATATAAATAGTACATAAATGTAACTATGTATACCTGAGCATGTGAGTGCATGTGTGCACACACACACACACACACACACACACACACTCACACACACTCACATACTTTGTTTTCTCTCTATACCAAATATATCACATATATCATATACTTTATATATATGATAAAGATAAAATAATTCAAGTAATTGTATATATCTCTTGTAAAATGTCTGAAGACAGGATTGTTTCAGATTTTAGATTTTTTCATTTGGAATATTTGCATATATAGGAAGACAGATTGCATAACAAAAAAATCTCAAAATTAAACTTCTTTGTGTCTTATATCTTTTACTCATAGCTTGAAGATAGTTTTGCACAACATCTTGAATACTTTTGAGCAGGAAAAAGTTTGGTGGTGTTGGGTTTCCTGCTTAGGGCATGAGGTAAGTGTTCAAAAGCTTTAGAGTCTTCATATCCTGATAAGAACTACTTACCATGTACTTAAAGCAAAGTGTGAAAAGTGGCAAAATCCCTTAGGATTTTTTTTTGAGGAACCATTGGCTCCTTAATGACAGAATGACATTAAATATATTAATGATAAATAGATCAGTGATATATATCATTACACATATATAGCAAATTTGAAGACATGTACCCAAGGCAAGCCCTTAAAGATGTTTTTCCACTGAGAAATAAAATCCAGCAGTGATGATTAAGAGGAAGAGCCTTGGTGGAATCTTCAACTGACATTAAACTTTAATTCTTGAATAAGTTTTAGAAAGAATACATCAAAGCGTGTGAAACTGGTGGCCAATTATATTATCATTAGTATAAGGCAACGCAGTCTTATCATTCTTCATAAAATGCTGTGAAATAAGTATGTTAAGAATATTTAATTATGTGCATGAGTGCAGTAATAAAGGAAAATTGCAAGTTAATTGCTCTCCTTAGCGATGCTATTAGAGATGTCACTTGGCAGACGCCTGGGATTCTCATGATTCATCCTAAAGAAATATGCTGTGGGGCTGGTAGCATCAGAGACCTTCTGGGAAAACCAGGAAGGAAAACTGAGCCTTCCTGGCACTTGATTCACGAGACACTTCATTTTCAGCCACATGTCACTGCTTCTAAGAATCCTTCTCTGACTTCTCCTAGTGCTATAACTTTGATGAAATACTCTGTAGCCATCTCTGGCATGGTTTTGCATGTGGGATTTTAATCATTATTCTCGGTAGTGCCTTGGTCTCTTCATGAGAGCTAAGGGCTCTTTCTCCTTCCTCCCTAGCTAGGGATTGGCTCAGAAGAGGATTTTTTTTAATTAGATATTTTCTTCATTTACATTTCAAATGCTATCCCAAAAGTCCTCCATGCCCCTCCCCCAACCCCCCTACTCACCCACTCCCACTTCTTGGCCCTGGCATTCCCCTGTACTGAGTCAGATAAAGTTTGGAAGACCAAGGGGGCCTCTCTTCCCAATGATGGCCGACTAGGCCATCTTCTGCTACATATGCAGCTAGAGACACCAGCTCTGGGGGTCCTGGTTAGTTCATATTGTTGTTCCACCTATAGGGTTGCAGACCCCTTTAGCTCCTTGGGTGCTTTCTCTAGCTCCCCAGAAGAGGAACTTAGCTGAGATTCTGGAATGAATTGGTCCAGAGATGGGAGAAGCTAGGAGAGAGAGAGGAGAGAGGGGAGAGGGGAGAGGGGAGAGGGGAGAGGGGAGAGGGGAGAGGGGAGAGGGGAGAGGGGAGAGAGGAGAGGGGAGAGGGGAGAGGGGAGAGGGGAGAGGGGAGAGGGGAGAGGGGAGAGGGGAGAGGGGAGAGGGGAGAGGGGAGAGGGGAAAGGGAGAGGGAGAGAGAGAGAGAGAGAGAGAGAGAGAGAGAGAGAGAGAGAGAGAGAGAGAGAGAGAGAGAGAGAGAGAGAGAGAGGTATGAGGCAGCATTTCTCTGTTTTCCCCTTCCAGGAGCATCTGAAACATCACCACTATATTTAGATTTGCTTGAAGAGCTTCAGTCTGTTGACCAATCCCTCCTCACCCTTATTTTTCTCTAAAAAGAAAAATTTCCACTTCCTCTTCCTCCCATGTCATCTCACTGGAAAAATATGAATGAGTAGGGTGTGACTACTTAGAGCCCAGAGACATGTGTGAGCCAGGATTACACAGGGAAAGGATCACTTGTCTGAGCGGATGATTTGCATCGCCTCGAACACTGTATAAACTGTGCCTTAGAGTTCTGTAGTCTGCTTGAATGTGTCACAGATTTGAGTACATGTGAGTGATAAGGAGAAGGAACCACGTAAAACATCGCACAGATATGGCTGAACAGTGATGCTGATTCTAAATATAACTTCTTGGACTCCATGTAATGTATATAACAACTTACTCACAAATACATGTTTTTTACTTGTTTGTGGTGGTTTAGTGCACCTGCCTGCTCTCAAGGCACTTACCTAAGTGGCACTCATCTGGGAAAAACCTGAATTGAAGTCTACAAGCAACTGATTATCCTCCGTATGCATACTGTGTTCCCTAGAGAATCAAATGCTTGTCATCAGGATGAAAGGAAAAATTTTAATATTTAAAAATAGGAAAAATAAGAAATGCGTCCTTTCTTTAAAAAATAAAAGGAAATCCTACAGGGCCTCCCTCTTCCTTAGCTTCTTCCAGCTTTTCCCTAATTCAACCACAGGGGTCAACAGCTTCTGTCCTTTGGTTGTGTACAAATATCTGCATCTGAATCTTTCAGCTGCTTGTTGGGTCTTTCAGAGGGCAATCATGATAGATCCCTTTTTTGTGAGTGCTCCATAGCCTCAGTAATAGTTACCAGGTCTTGGGACCTCCCCTTGAGCTGGATCCCACTTTGGGCCTGTCGCTGGACCTTCTTTTTCTCAGGCTTTTCTCCATTTCCATTCCTGCAGTTCTTTCAGACAAGATCAATTATGGGTCAGAGTTTTGACTGTGGGAAAGCAATCCCATCCCTCACTTGATGCCCTGTCTTTCTGCTGGAGATGGGCTCTACAAGTTCCTTCTCCTCACTATAGTGCATCTCCTCTAAGGTCCTTCCTTTTGGTTTCTGAGAGTCTCTTACCTCTCAGGTATCTGGTACTCTCTAGAGGGTCCCCCCAGCCTCCTATCTCCCAAGGTTGCCTGCTTCCATTCTTTCTGTTGGCCCTCAGGGCTTCAGTCTTTTTCACCCACCCAGTATCAGATCATGTTCCCATTTCCCTTCTCCCGACCCTGTCCACTTTCTCTCCCAGGTCCCTCCCTCCAGGCTTGTGATTGCTTTCTTCTCCTTCCCAAGTGGGACTGAGACATCCTCACTTGGGCTCTTCAGCTTGTTAACCTTTTTGAGTTCTGTGGACTGTATCTTGAGTGTCCTGTACTTTTTCTTTTCGGCTAATATCCACTTATTAGTGAGTATATACCATGCATGTCCTTTTAGGCCTGAGTTACCTCACTCAGGATGGATGATATTTTCTAGTTCCATTCATTTGTCTGCAAAACTCAGGATGTCCTCATTCTTAGTAGCTGAGTAGTATTCCATTGTGTAAATGAACTACATTTTCTGTATCCATTATTTTATCTTGGGACATCTAGGTTGTTTCCAGTTTCTGGGTATCACAAATAAGGACACTATGAACATAGTGGAACACATGTCCCTGTGGCATGGTGGGGCATCTTTTGGGTATATGCCCAAGTATATATATATATATATATATATATATATATATATATATATATACTTGTATATATGTATATATACACACACAAGTATATATATATACATATATACAAATATATATACACACAAGTATATATATATACAAATATATATACACACAAATATATATATATATATATACACACTTATATATAAGTATATGCCCATATATATATATATATATATGTATGTATATATACATACATATATATCTGGGTCTTCAGGTAGATCTATTTCTAATTTTCTGAGGAACCTCCAGATTTATTTCCAGAGTGATTGTACCAGATTGTAATCCCACCAGCAATGGAAGAGTGTTCCTTTTTCTACACATCCTTGCTAACATGTGTTGTTACCTGAGTTTTTGATCTCAGTCAATCTGATTTTTGTAATCTCAGGGTTGTTTTGATTTGCATTTCTCTGATCACTAAGGACTTTGAACATTTCTTTAGGTGCTTCTCAGCCATGTGAGGGTCCTTTGTTGTAAATTCTTGGTTTAGTTCTATACCTTATTTTTTGATTGGGTTGTTTGTTTTTTTGGTGGTTAGCTTTTTGAGCTCTTTACATATTTTGTATACTAACCCTCTATTGTATGTGGGGTTAGTGAAGATTTTCCCCCCAATCTGTAGGTTGCTGATTTGTCCTATTGACTATGTCCTTTGCCTTATAGAAGCTTTTTAGTTTCATGATGTCCCATTTATCAATTCTTGATCGTAGTACATGAGCCATTGGAGTTCTGTTTAGGAAATTCCCCTCTATGCCAATGAATTCAAGGCTCTTTCCCACTTCCTCTTCTATTAGATTGAGTCTATCTGGTTTTATGTTGAGAGCCTTGATCCACTTGGACTTGAACTTTGTCCAAGGTGACAAATATGGGTCCATTTTCATTTTCTACATACAGACAGCTAGTTAGACCAGCACCCTTTATTGAAGATGCTTTCTTTTTTCCATTGTATATTTTTGGCTTCTTTGTCAAAGATCAGATTATATTTAACTGAGCTGCAGTCATGTCCAGGTAGAGAGATTGATTTGGTCTGAAGTAGTTTTGGGAGCATGTTCAAGGAAGTGAACTGCATTCTCAAAGTGAACTTTTATCGTAGACAGCCTATTTATCATCTTAAGCTTATGTACAGATGGGTGTGTGAACGTGATTCAAATTAGATGCATTATGGAAAAGGACACACATTGTAGACGAGAGGTTATATAACTAATTTGTCAATCAATCTAGAAAATTACACAGACAATAGCCCTAGCAATCAAACTCTATCTTTTTAAGATTTTACAGAAAGAAGACTCAGGCAGTACCTCTGGGGCCCTTGAGTGTGCTCACTCATGAGGCTACCTCTCACCTTTGAAATTGTTTGTGACTTGCTTTTTCTTTGTCTTTGAATAAAGTTAAATTACTACTTTAGTATTCTGTGTAAGCCTTCATTTCAGTTCTTTGACAAAGAGGCCAGGCACCTGGAAACACTGGACAGGGATCCTGGCCACAAGGCCACCAGTAACAGGAGTATTACACTGAGGGAGGGATTGAGGGAGGAAGAGAAAGAGATAGAAACAGACAGTTAGACAGAGAGATAGAGAAATATAGGAGAGGGAAGAGAGGAAGGGAGAACAAGGAAGAGAGGGGGGCTTAGGGGGAGGAGAGAAGAAGAGAGCAGAGGAGGTGAGGGGAGAGGGGAGGAAAGAAGAGGAAGGGAAAGGGGAGGAGAGGAGAGGAGAGGAGAGGAGAGGAGAGGAGAGGAGAGGAGAGGAGAGGAGAGGAGAGGAGAGAATATTGCTTCAGAGGTCTTCCTTGCTTTATTTGTTTTTGTCCCAGTTGACATACCATGGAAAGGATAAGATAATGAAGTTCCAACTCATTTCATATTTAAATTTCTGTTTTCAACCAAACATTTGCTTGAATTCAGAGATTTGAGTATCAGGCTTTTAAAAAAAATTATTCCATCCATGTGTTATTGTGCACGATTTTAGTCCTAGCACTTGGGAGGCAGAGGCAGGTGGCTCTCTGAGTTTGAGACCAGCCTGGTCTATAAAGTTCCAGGACAGCCAGTGCTACAAAGAGAAATCCTGACTCAAACAAACAAACAAACAAACACAGAAACAAAACAAAACAAAAATCAATAAAATCACAAACAGATAGTATTGATTCCATTCCCATCATACAGCATATTGTAGCTTCAATTTTATATCGTGTTCTCTTTTCTATTAGTAAATACCAGCCACAAATCTGGAGAGATTTATTGACTGAGTAAATTGCTAAATTGATACTCTGTGGCACTTTGTATCAGTTTGTAGCATATGTCAACTTAATAGAGACCATTGCTTAACTCAGTATTATGATTTCTTTTCCATATTTTAAGTATGACCCCTTCTCTGCTGTATTCAAAATATTATATAACTTTAGCAGGAAATGTAGGCATGGTACCCATGTGCTTTTGCTATCAACTTGGAGATGTGCTTTGAACTTCATTTAAAAAAAATATATATATATACACACACAAGTATATGTATATATATATGTGTGTGTGTGTGTGTGTGTGTGTGTGTGTGTGGAGGAGGAGGAGAAGGAGGAGGAGGAGGAGGAGGAGGAGGAGGAGGAGGAGGAGGAGAGGGATATCAGTTCACCTAGTGTTAGAGTTATAGGCAGTTGGATGCTGCCTGATATGGGTGGCAGGAATCAAACTTAGGTCCTTGGCCTGAATATTATATGCTTTTAACCATGGAACCATCTATTCAAGCCCCTATTTTAAACTTCTTAAAAGTTTTACAGTATGTTTTAGTGAGGTATGAAGTAGATGGAAGAGATATTTTGGCTATTGGTCTTGCTGGATTCCGCTGATGAGAACTAATTGAAGTAAATCTTATTTGAGATACTTTGTTAAAAGTTTGGACTTCAAACATCAAACTTCAGGTTGGTTTCTACATTTTTTTTTCATTTTTAATTTTTGTGGTTCTAAGTTATGTTTGTCAACTTCTATCCCTGTGACAAAATTCAGAGACAACTAATTTCTGAGAAGAAAAGGATCATTTTGACTTATGGATAAAGAATTTCCAATACATGGTCATTTGGCCCTGTTACATTGTATCTGTGGCCCCATGGTACCTCATACCTCATGACTGCCAGAAAGAAAAGGGAGAGAATTCAGAAGTGGCTAAAGTACTAGTATCTACTCCAAGGGAATACTATCCCTTTAATTATCTCTTTTCTTCTCAGTAGCCCTCATGTCTTAAAGATTCTCCTAGGTCCCAACAGTGCCAAAGGCTGCAGATCCTAATCATTGAATCGTAGGACAAACTTTTTTTCCTTTTATTCCCCCTTGTTGAGGACAAATTAATAGTGGCACTTGTTTCTCACCATTGTCATTAGATATGTCATTTCTTCCAAAATCAGAAGACCCAATAACTTATACTATATTCATGGGAACGTACAAATTCTAGAATCCAAAATTTTCATTCTCGTCCTCTTTGACTGTAGTTTGCAAGTGGCAAAATTGAGTTCTGTATTTGGCTTTAAAAATAGCTGTGATGAAAGGATGGACCATCTAGAGACTGCCATATCCAGGGATCCAACCCATAATCAGCTTCCAAATGCTGACACCATTGCATACACTAGCCAGATTTTGCTGAAAGGACCCAGATATAGCTGTCTCTTGTGTGGCTATGCCGGGGCCTAGCAAACACAAAAGTGGATGCTCACAGTCAGCTATTGGATGGATCACAGGGCCCCCAATGGAAGAGCTAGAGAAAGTACCCAAGGAGCTAAAGGGATCTGCAACCCTATAGGTGGAACAACAATATGAACTAACCAGTACTCCGGAGCTCTTGACTCTAGCTGCATATGTATCAAAAGATGGCCTACTCAGCCATCACTGGAAAGAGAGGCCCATTGGACTTGCAAACTTTATATGCCCCAGTACAGGGGAATGCCAGGGCCAAAAAAATGGGAATGGGTGGGTAGGGAGGTAGGGGGGGAGGGTATGGGGGACTTTTGGGATAGCATTGGAAATGTAATTGAAGAAAATACGTAATAAAAATATTAAAAATTAAAAAATATATAGCTGTACACACTGGTGGGAAACTCTTGTTGTCTGCCTTTTAAACATGCCAGCTCCCCTTGCTTCAGGGTGTGTGATGGTTTATGAGACTGTCCTCTAGAGGCTCAAATGTTTAAATTCTTGTTGCCTGGTTGGTAGCAATGTTTGGGTAGGTTTAGGAGGTGTGTCCTTGTTGGATGATATACATCACTGTGTCTGGGCTTTGAGGTTTCACAGGTATACACTATACCCAGATCTCAGTTTCCAGCTCATAGATTGAGATGTGAGCTCTCAGCATCCATGTCTGAGCTACATGTCTACAGCTACCATTTCTGCCACATGCTGCTATCTTGGCCCTGCCATTGTGGACTCCCAACACTCCTAACACTTACTTAGAACCATAAGCCCAAATGAGCTTTCTATAAGCTGTCTTGGTCACATTGTACTATTATAGCAATAGAAAAGTAACTAATACAGGGGGTAAGTTATATTTTGTGTAAAATGATGTGGTAACCTGTTGCTTTTTACTAATGACTTGTCTGAGATTGGAAGCTTAGACTTTTTTAAAACCCACTTTAAGAAGCGTCCTCAAATACTTTGACCCTTCTTTTAGGCCACCATCCAAAAGTAGGGGAGAAAGATGGTAAATAGGAGAAGGGGATATAGACCTGTTTAGAAGTAGTTCTTTGGGGGTAATTCCAGTCTTTGCTGTCAGGATACCAGCAGTCCAGTTCAGTAGTGTCAGGATACCAAACACAAATCATCAGCAGTGGCAGGATACAGCAGAAATTGCCAGACCTCTGCTGAATCAGCACTAGTCAGCAGGAATGAGTAGGACCAGCAGGGGATGCCAGGAGAAGTTCTCTGCTGTGCCTCTCTCAACAAAGTGAAGATGAGCGAAGATGCAAGACCACCAAAGTGTTGCAAAAGCAGCAAATGAACCTTCATGGTCCTTTCATACTCTCTCCACACATCATGTGTCCTCTCTTGGGTCTTGCCTCAGCAAAACACCACATGAGTGAGTCTGTGTCACATGATACTACCAGAAACTTCTATTGAATTACTTCAATACTGCTGTTGAAAATAAAGTACACTTAAAAGATCAGAAAATACTACCCCTGTATGAGGAATCTATGTTTGGATCTTTGATAACTGTCATTGACCTTGATGAAGAACATTGGAACCACAATGGCTTCCAATGGAAGGATGACTAAACTAAAAAGTGAAGAATTCCATTTCCTCAGCTGTACCATTGAGCCATCGACTCTGTTCTGGGCTGGATTCTATCTAGTTTTTGTTAAGAAACATCCTTGTGTTTTAATTGTTACTTTCTGCTACTTGTAACTAAAATGTTTCTAATTTATGCATTATTATAATACGGACTTGCAATGGTCTGAGATTTTCCCCTCCCAAAATTTATGTTAAAGTCTAATTCCCAAAGTTAATGGCCTTTGAAGGTAAAGCCTTTAAAGGATAATTAGGGTCAGACAGGATAATCCAGGTTCAGTCCCATGATCTAACTGATAGTTGCAGAAGGAGGGGAGGAGGAAGAGGGGAAGAAGGAGGAAGAGGAAGAAGAGAAATGCTAGTGGTTGAAGAAGTGAGAGTAGAAAAAGAGGGTGAAATGAGGATGATGATGAGGAAGAGGATTGTGATGAAGAAAAGACACATGGGTTAGCACAGGTGATGTCTTCCCATCTCTTTTGCTGGCTTGTTCTGATGCAGCAAGTACATCCTCAGTAACCTCTGGCACAATGTTTCCAGAATTGTAAGAAGTACACTTACTTTCTTTACATATCACCTAATCTCAGGTTCTCAGTTACAATAACAGAAAAGAATCCACAGGACTGCATTATTATTTGCTTCCCTGAACTTTCATTTTCGCATTATAGAAGGACCTACACTGTAATGGAAATGTCAGGTTAGAGGCTGGAGAGATGAGTCAGTGTTTACGACCAATGGCTGTTGATCCAAAGCCTTGGGTTTCATTCCCCTCACCTACATGGTGACTCATAACCATCTGTAACTCCAGTTTCAAGGAATCTTCTGGTTTCCACAGACACTGCACCACTGCACAATGATATATACACACACACATGCAGGAAAACACCCTTATATATAGAATAAAAATAATATTAAAAAACAATTTAGTTAGATATAAGATGTCTGAATCTAATGATATTAGATGAATAATGAAGACATTTGGCTGTTATCATAAGGAAACTAAACATAAAATAATTCAGCATTAATAAAAAATCACTATTACTTCCAGACAAATTATCCATAATACATATATAGTATCTATCTTAGTTGTCATGTTTCTATTTTGGACTGATGTCAGTGTAGCTAACTTTGAGATAATGACATTTGCAGGTGAGTAAACCTGCTTACCTAAATCAACAATGTACTTCAGTCTATTTAAACTGGGAAAGCATTGGTAAAGGACAAAAGTGTTGGTGAAATCTAGAAAAGCAGGATCTTCAAATAGCCAATTACTGAAAGTGTTAGAGATGCTTGTGGCAAAGGGCTGCTGGCCCAGGGTCCTTGTCCTTTCTCCACCCTGCCTTGCTCTTGAGAGAAGACAAGGGGACAGAAGAAAGCCAGGGATACCAGGGTGCCGAGTAGCAGAAGAATCCGTGGATGGCCAAACATGCTTATTAACAAGAGAACAAGTTTCTACATATTTGAGCCTCTAGTTTATGTGTATTTTTTCAAGGACTTCTTACTCATTACCCATGAATTCTTGGCTTCAGCACAGTAAATACAGTACTGAGCTCCCCGATTCTGGTGTTGTGACAACAGCAAGTTCTTATTCTGAATGAAAGCAGTCTCAAGTGTGTGAGAGAACATTAGAGGAAGGCTATTACTCGGTGACTGAAAGCCAGCTGCTCGGCCCTTTAGTAGAGTTTATGCTTTTTCAGCTCCCCTCCTTTCCACCTTTGGCATGCCTACAAGCCAATGAAGTGCTTTTCCTGAAATGGCAATCACTATTGAGTCCATTAGCTGGAAACCAAAATGCTTCCCTAATTGTTTAAAGTCTCACTGTCTAAGGGACGTTACCACTGATTGGAATAGGAGGAGGAACCCATCTGAAGTTCATGATGCTTTTCCATTCTATAAACGAAGTCAGATGAGTTCCAGGCTCTCAAAAAGTCAGCTTTATCTCTCTATTTCTCGCAGTTTCTTATTTGGTTTTATTTTGTGCCCAATACTTACATTTTGTCTATTGCATTTGCTGATCATTATTTTCTTCTTCATCTTCTTTTATTGCACTTTTGTATACTTTTTTCAGCAATTTATTCACTTCCGGTACTTTTGAACAAAAATCTCAAAACCATCTTTTATTTCTGGTCTGTTTGTTAAAAATATTAATTGAGTGATATCAGGCACAATGGTGTATGCTGGTAAGTACTCTGGAGGTAGAGACAGGAGGATCAGATATTGAAAATCATCTTCAGCTACATACAGATTCTGAGCTATGTGATACTCTGTTTAAAAAAATAAAATAAGGCAGGTGAGAGTGCAGACTACAGAAGCAACACAGCTTCTGGGACAGGCAGAAGCAACACAGTGTCTGGGACAGACCCCGATTAGGGCTCCAGATATCCAGGCAACTTTCCTGACAGAGGAGAGGTGTCCACCCAGGAGGGCTCTGCCATAGCAGGTGGGGGAACCATCTTGGGTCCAGGACCCCTCAGAGACTAGTCTTCTTAGGTGAGAGTGCAGACTACAGAAGCAACACAGCTTCTGGGATAGGCAGAAGCGACACAGCTTCTGGGACAGGACCTGGTTTCGGGCCTTTATCTTCAGCCAGGAGGCAGGTCTGAATGCCAGATATCTGTGCACCTTCCCTGCAAGAGGAGAGCTTGCCTGCAGAGAGTACTCTGACCACTGAATCTCAGGAAAGAGCTAGACTCCAATGTCTGCTGACAGAGGCTAACAAAATCACAGGAGGAACAAACTCCAACCAGAGACAACTATAACAGCTAACTCCAGAGATTACCAGAGGGTGAAAGGCAAATGGAAGAATCTTACAAACAGAAACCAAGACCACTCACCATCATCAGAATCCAGCACTCCCACCTCAGCCAGTCCTGGATACCCCAACACACCTGAAATGCAAGACTAGGATTTAAAATCATATCTCATGATGCTGGTACAGGACATTAAGAAGGACTTTAATAACTCACTTAAATACAGGAGAACACTGCTAAAGAGGTAGAAGTCCTTAAAGAAAAACAGGAAAACACAACCAAACAGGTGGTAGAATTGAACAAAACCATACAAGACCTAAAAAGGGAAGTAGAAACAATAAAGAAAAGCCAAAGTGAGACAACGCTGGAGATAGAAACCCTAGGAAAGAAACCTGGAACCATAGATGTGAGCATCAGCAACAGAATATAAGAGATGGAAGAGAGAATCTCAGGTGCAGAAGATTCCATAGAGAACATCGGCACAACAATCAAAGAAAATGCAAAATGCAAAAAGATCATAAGTCAAAACATCCAGGAAATCCAGAACACAATGAGAAGACCAAACCTATTGATAATAGGAGTAGGTGAGAATGAAGATTTTCAACTTAAAGGGCTAGCAAATATCTTCAACAAAATTAAAGAAGAAAACTTCCCAAACCTAAAGAAAGACATGCCCATGAACATACAAGAAGCTTACAGAATTCCAAATAGACTGGACCAGAAAAGAAATTCCTCCCGACACATAATAATCAGAACAACAAATGCACTAAATAAAGATAGAATATTAAAAGCAGTAAGGTAAAAAGGTCAAGTAACATATAAAGGCAGGCCTATTAGATTTACACCAGACTTCTCACTAGAGACTATGAAAGCCAGAATATCCTGGACAGATGTTATGCAGACACTAAGAGAACAGAAATGCCAGCCCAGGCTACTATACCCAACAAAACTCTCAATTACCATAGAAGGAGAAACCAAAGTATTCCACGATAAAACCAATTTCACACAATATCTTTCCATGAATCCAGCCTTTCAAAGGATAATAAAGGAAACACACCAACACAAGGATGGAAACTACACCCTAGAAAAAGCAAGAAAGTAATCCTTCAACAAACCTAAAAGAAGACAGCCGCAAGAACAGAATCCCAACTTTAACAATAAAAATAACAGAAAGCAACACTTACTTTTCTTTAATTTCTCTTAACATCAATGGACTCAATCCCCCAATAAAAAGACATAGACTAATAGAATGGCTACACAAACAGGACCCAATATTTTGTTGCTTACAGGAAACCCATCTCAGGGAAAAGGACAGATACTACCTCAGAGTGAAAGGCTGGAAAACAACTTTCCAAGCAAATGGTCCGAAGAAACAAGCTGGAGTAGCCATTCTAATATCAAATAAAATTGACTTCCAGCCCAAAGTTATCAAAAAAGACAGGGAGGGGCACTTCATACTTATCAAAGGGAAAATCTACCAAGATGAACTCTCAATTCTGCATCTATGCTCCAAATACAAGGGCAGCCACATTCATTAAAGAAACTATACTAAAGCTCAAAGCACACATTGCACCTCACACAATAATAGTGGGAGACTTCAACACCCCACTCTCACCAATGGACAGATCCTGGAAGCAGAAACTAAAGAGAGACACACGGATAATAACAGAAGTTATGAAACAAATGGATTTAATTGATATCTACAGAATATTTTATCCTAAAACAAAAGGATATACCTTCTTCTCAGCGCCACATGGTACCTCCCCCAAAACTGACCTTGGTCACAAAACAGGCCTCAACAGATAAAAAAATATTGAAATTGTCCCATGCATCTTATCAGATCACCATGGACTAAGGCTGATCTTCAATAACAACATAAATAATAGAAGGCCAACATTCTCGTGGAAACTGAACAACACTCTACTCAATGATTCCTTGGTTAAGGTGAAATAAAGAAAGAAATTAAAGACTTTTTGGAGTTTAAAGAAAATGAAGCAACAGCATACCCAAACTTATGGGACACAATGAAGGCAGTCCTAAGAGGAAAACTCATAGCCCTGGGTGCCTCCAAAAAGAAACTAGAGAGAGCATACACCAGCAGCTTGACAGAACACCTAGAAGCTCTAGAACTAAAGGAAGCAAATTCACCCAAAAAGGAGTAGATGGCAGGAAATAATCAAACTCAGGGCTGAAATCAACCAAGTGGAAATAAAAAGAACTATTCAAAGAATCAACCAAACCAGGATCTGGTTCTTTGAGAAAATCAACAAGATAGAGAAACCCTTTGCCAGACGAACTAGAGGGTACAGGGACAGTATCCTAATTGACAAAATCAAAAATAAAAAAGGAGACATAACAACAGAACCTGAAGAAATTCAAAACATCATCAGATCCTACTACAAAAGGCTATACTCAACAAAACTAAAAAACCAGGATGAAATGGACAACTTCTTAGACAGATACCAGGTACCAAAGTTAAATCAGTATCAGATTAACAATCTAAACAGTTCTATTTCCCCTAAAGAAATAGAAGCGCTCTTCCGGCCTGACCAGCACCTGGGTAGCTAGAGCGCAGGGCTGGCTGACACCCTCCAACTACCCACGACCCCCACCACAGGATTTTGAGACTTCTGGTGAGTGGAACACAGCTTCTGCTCCAGTCCAATCACGCGGGATCTGAGACTGCTTTGGTTGGGGAGGCAGAAATCCGACCTGAGTAGGGCCACAAGCCTCTTCCGGTCAGAACAGCACCGGGGTAGCTAGGGCGCAGGGTCAGCTGACACTCACCAACTACCCATAACACCCGCAACAGGATCTTAAGACTTCTGGTGAGTGGAACACAGCTTCTGCTCCAGTCCAATTGCTCGGGAACAGAGACTGCTTTGGTTGGGGAGGAAGAAATCCGGCCTGAGTAGGGCCACAAGCCTCATCCAGTCTGACCAGCACAGGGGTAGCTAGAGCGTGGGGTCGGCTGACACCCGCCAGCTACCCACGACACCCGCCACAGGATTTTGAGACTTCGGGTGAGTGGAACACAGAGTCTGCTCCAATCTTTAAACAGTGACAACGATAACAACTAACCCCAGAGAGTACCAGATGGCGAAAGGTAAACATAATAATCTTACTAACAGAAACCAAGACCACTCACCATCATCAGAACCCAGCACTCCCACTTCGCCCAGTCCAGGGCACCCCAACACACCAGAAAAGCTAGACACGGATCTAAAAGCATATCTCATGATGATGGTAGAGGACATCAAGAAGGACTTTAATAACTCACTTAAAGAATTACAGGAGAACATGGCTAAAGAGTTACAAGTCCTTAAAGAAAAACAGGATAACACAATCAAACAGGTAGAAGTCCTTAAAGAAAAACAGGATAACACAATCAAACAGGTAGAAGTCCTTAAAGAAAAACAGGAAAACACATCCAAACAGATGATGGAAATGAACAAAACCATACTAGACCTAAAAAGGGAAGTAGACACAATAAAGAAAACCCAAAATGAGGCAACACTGGAGATAGAAACCCTAGGAAAGAAATCTGGAACCATAGATACGAGCATCAGCAACAGAATACAAGAGATGGAAGAGAGAATCTCAGGTGCAGAAGATTCCATAGAGAACATCGGCACAACAATCAAGGAAAATGTAAAACGCAAAAAGATCCTAACTCAAAACATCCAAGAAATACAAGACACAATGAGAAGACCAAACTTACGGATAATAGGAGTGGATGAGAATGAAGATTTTCAACTCAAAGGACCAGCAAACATCTTCAACAAAATTATAGAAGAAAACTTCCCAAATCTAAAGAAAGAGATGCCCATGAACATACAAGAAGCCTACAGAACTCCAAATAGACTGGACCAGAAAAGAAATACCTCCCGACACATAATAATCAGAACAACAGATGCTCTAAATAAAGATAGAATACTAAAAGCTGTAAGAGAAAAAGGCCAAGTAACATATAAAGGCAAGCCTATCAGAATTACACCAGATTTTTCAGCAGAGATTATGAAAGCCAGAAGATCCTGGACGGATGTTATACAGGCACTAAAAGAACACAAATGCCAGCCCAGGCTACTATACCCAGCCAAACTCTCAATTAACATAGATGGAGAAACCAAAGTATTCCACGACAAAACCAAATTCACACATTATCTCTCCAAGAATCCAGCCCTTCAAAGGATAATAACAGGAAAAAACCAATACAAGGACAGGAACCACGCCCTAGAAACAACAAGAAGGTAATCCCTCAACAAACCTAAAAGAAGACAGCCACAAGAACAAAATGCCAACTTTAACAACAAAAATAATAGGAAACAACAATTACTTTTCCTTAATATCTCTTAATATCAATGGACTCAACTCCCTGATAAAAAGACATAGACTAACAAACTGGCTACACAAACAAGACCCAACATTTTGCTGCTTACAGGAAACTCATCTCAGAGAAAAAGATAGACACTACCTCAGAATGAAAGGCTGGAAAACAATTTTCCAAGCAAATGGTAGGAAGAAACAAGCTGGAGTAGCCATTCTAATATCTGATAAGATTGACTTCCAACCCAAAGTCATTAAAAAAGACAGGGAGGGGCACTTCATACTCATCAAAGGTAAAATCCTCCAAGAGGAACTATCAATCCTGAATATCTATGCTCCAAATACAAAGGCAGCCACATTGATTAAAGAAACTTTAGTAAATCTCAAAGCACACATTGCACCTCATACAATAATAGTGGGAGACTTCAACACACCACTTTCACCAATGGACAGATCATGGAAACAGAAACTAAACAGGGACACAGTGAAACTAACAAAAGTTATGAATCAAATGGATCTGGCAGATATCTACAGAACATTCTATCCTAAAACAAAAGGATATACCTTCTTCTCAGCACCTCATGGTACCTTCTCCAAAATTGACCACATAATTGGTCACAAAACAGGCCTCAACAGATACAAAAATATTGAAATTGTCCCATGCATCCTATCAGATCACCATGGACTAAGGCTGATCTTCAATAACAAAATAAATAATAGAAAGCCAACCTTCACGTGGAAACTGAACAACACTCTTCTCAATGATACCTTGGTCAAGGAAGGAATAAAGAAAGAAATTAAGGACTTTTTAGAGTTCAATCAATGAAAATGAAGCCACAACATACCCAAACTTATGGGACGCAATGAAAGCATTTCTAAGAGGAAAACTCATAGCTCTGAGTGCCTCCAAAAGGAAACTAGAGAGAGCACACATTAGCAGCTTGACAACACACCTAAAAGCACTAGAACAAAAAGAAGCAAATTCACCCAAGAGGAGTAGACGGCAGGAAATAATCAAAATCAGGGGCGAAATCAACCAAGTGGAAACAAGAAGAACTATTCAAGGAATCAACCAATCAAGGAGCTGGTTCTTTGAGAAAATCAACAAGATAGATAAACCCTTAGCCAGACTCACTAGAGGGCACAGGGAAAGCATCCTAATTAACAAAATCAGAAATGAGAAAGGAGACATAACAACAGATCCTGAAGACATCCAAAACACCATCAGATCCTTCTACCAAAGGCTATACTAAACAAAAATGGAGAACCTGGATGAAATGGAGAAGTTCCTAGACAGATACCAGGTACCAAAGTTGAATCAAGATCAGGTTAATGATCTAAACAGCCCTATACCCCCCAAAGAAATAGAAGCAGTCATTAATACTCTCCCTACCAAAAAAAGCCCAGGACCAGATGGGTTTAGTGCAGAGTTCTCTCAGACCTTCAAAGAAGATCTAATCCCAGTTCTTCACAAACTATTCCACAAAATAGAAACAGAAGGTACTCTACCCAACTCATTCTATGAAGCCACAATTACTCTGATACCTAAACCACAAAAAGACCCAACAAAGATAGAAAACTTCAGACCAATAGCCCTTATGAATATTGATGCAAAAATCCTCAATAAAGTTCTTGCTAACCGAATCCAAGAACACATCAAAACAATCATCCATCCTGACCAAGTAGGTTTCATCCCAGGGATGCAGGGATGGTTCAATATACGGAAATCCATCAACGTAATCCAGTATATAAACAAACTCAAAGACAAAAACCACATGGTCATCTCGTTAGATGCGGAAAAAGCATTTGACAAGATCCAACACCCATTCATGATAAAAGTCTTGGAAAGATCAGGAATTCAAGGCCCATACCTAAACATGATAAAAGCAATCTACAGCAAACCAGTAGCCAACATCAAAGTAAATGGTGAGAAGCTTGAAGCAATCCCTCTAAAATCAGGGACTAGACAAGGCTGTCCACTTTCTCCATACCTATTCAACATTGTACTTGAAGTCCTAGCCAGAGCAATTCGACAACAAAAGGAGATCAAAGGGATACAAATTGGAAAAGATGAAGTCAAAATATCACTTTTTGCAGATAATATGATAGTATATATAAGTGACCCTAAAAATTCCACCAGAGAACTCCTAAGCCTGATAAACAGCTTCGGTGAAGTAGCTGGATATAAAATTAACTCAAACAAATCAATGGCCTTTCTCTATACAAAGGATAAACAGACTGAGAAAGAAATTAGGGAAACAACACCCTTCTCAATAGTCACAAATAATATAAAATATCTTGGCGTGACTCTAACTAAGGAAGTGAAAGATCTGTATAAGAAAAACTTCAAGTCTCTGAAGAAAGAAATTATAGAAGATCTCAGAAGATGGAAAGATCTCCCATGCTCATGGATTGGCAGGATCAACATTGTAAAAATGGCTATCTTGCCAAAAGCAATCTACAGATTCAATGCAATCCCCATCAAAATTCCAACTCAATTCTTCAACGAATTAGAAAGTGTCTAGTCCCTGATTTTAGAGGGATTGCTTCAAGCATCTCACCATTTACTTTGATGTTGGCTACTGGTTTGCTGTAGATTGCTTTTATCATGTTTAGGTATGGGCCTTGAATTCCTGATCTTTCCAAGATTTTTATCATGAATGGGTGTTGGATCTTGTCAAATGCTTTTTCCGCATCTAACGAGATGACCATGTGGTTTTTGTCTTTGAGTTTGTTTATATACTGGATTACGTTGATGGATTTCCGTATATTGAACCATCCCTGCATCCCTGGGATGAAACCTACTTGGTCAGGATGGATGATTGTTTTGATGTGTTCTTGGATTCGGTTAGCAAGAACTTTATTGAGGATTTTTGCATCAATATTCATAAGGGCTATTGGTCTGAAGTTTTCTATCTTTGTTGGGTCTTTTTGTGGTTTAGGTATCAGAGTAATTGTGGCTTCATAGAATGAGTTGGGTAGAGTACCTTCTGTTTCTATTTTGTGGAATAGTTTGTGAAGAACTGGGATTAGATCTTCTTTGAAGGTCTGATAGAACTCTGCACTAAACCCATCTGGTCCTGGGCTTTTTTTAGTTGGGAGACTATTAATGACTGCTTCTATTTCTTTGGTGGATATAGGGCTGTTTAGATCATTAACCTGATCTTGATTCAACTTTGGTACCTGGTATCTGTCTAGGAACTTCTCCATTTCATCCAGGTTCTCCAGTTTTGTTGAGTATAGCCTTTGGTAGAAGGATCTGATGGTGTTTTGGATGTCTTCAGGATCTGTTGTTATGTCTCCTTTTTCATTTCTGATTTTGTTAATTAGGATGCTTTCCCTGTGCCCTCTAGTGAGTCTGGCTAAGGGTTTATCTATCTTGTTGATTTTCTCAAAGAACCAGCTCCTTGATTGGTTGATTCTTTGAATAGTTTTTCTTGTTTCCACTTGGTTGATTTCACCCCTGAGTTTGATTATTTCCTGCCGTCTACTCCTCTTGGGTGAATTTGCTTCCTTTTGTTCTAGTGCTTTTAGGTGTGTTGTCAAGCTGCTAATGTGTGCTCTCTCTAGTTTCCTTTTGGAGGCACTCAGAACTATGAGTTTTCCTCTTAGAAATGCTTTCATTGCGTCCCATAAGTTTGGGTATGTTGTGGCTTCATTTTCATTGAACTCTAAAAAGTCCTTAATTTCTTTCTTTATTCCTTCCTTGACCAAGGTATCATTGAGAAGAGTGTTGTTCAGTTTCCACGTGAAGGTTGGCTTTCTATTATTTATTTTGTTATTGAAGATCAGCCTTAGTCCATGGTGATCTGATAGGATGCATGGGACAATTTCAATATTTTTATATCTGTTGAGGCCTGCTTTGTGACCAATTATGTGGTCAATTTTGGAGAAGGTACCATGAGGTGCTGAGAAGAAGGTATATCCTTTTGTTTTAGGATAGAATGTTCTGTAGATATCTGCCAGATCCATTTGATTCATAACTTCTCTTAGTTTCACTGTGTCCCTGTTTAGTTTCTGTTTCCATGATCTGTCCATTGGTGAAAGTGGTGTGTTGAAGTCTCCCACTATTATTGTATGAGTTGCAATGTGTGCTTTGAGATTTACTAAAGTTTCTTTAATCAATGTGGCTGCCTTTGTATTTGGAGCATAGATATTCAGGATTGATAGTTCCTCTTGGAGGATTTTACCTTTGATGAGTATGAAGTGTCCGTCCCTGTCTTTTTTAATGACTTTGGGTTGGAAGTCAATCTTATCAGATATTAGAATGGCTACTCCAGCTTGTTTCTTCATGCCATTTGCTTGGAAAATTGTTTTCCAGCCTTTCATTCTGAGGTAGTGTCTATCCTTTTCTCTGAGATGAGTTTCCTGTAAGCAGCAAAATGTTGGGTCTTGTTTGTGTAGCCAGTTTGTTAGTCTATGTCTTTTTATCGGGGAGTTGAGTCCATTGATATTAAGAGATATTAAGGAAAAGTAATTGTTGTTTCCTGTTATTTTTGTTGTTAAAGTTGGCATTTTGTTCTTGTGGCTGTCTTCTTTTAGGTTTGTTGAGGGATTACCTTCTTGTTGTTTCTAGGGCGTGGTTCCTGTCCTTGTATTGGTTTTTTTTCTGTTATTATCCTTTGAAGGGCTGGATTCTTGGAGAGATAATGTGTGAATTTGGTTTTGTCGTGGAATACTTTGGTTTCTCCTTCTATGTTAATTGAGAGTTTGGCTGGGTATAGTAGCCTGGGCTGGAATTTATGTTCTTTTAGTGTCTGTATAACATCCGTCCAGGATCTTCTGGCTTTCATAGTCTCTGGTGAAAAATCTGGTGTAATTCTGATAGGCTTGCCTTTATATGTTACTTGGCCTTTTTCTCTTACTGCTTTTAGTATTCTATCTTTATTTAGAGCATTTGTTGCTCTGATTATTATGTGTCGGGAGGTATTTCTTTTCTGGTCCAGTCTATTTGGAGTTCTGTAGGCTTCTTGTATGTTCATGGGCATCTCTTTCTTTAGATTTGGGAAGTTTTCTTCTATAATTTTGTTGAAGATGTTTGCTGGTCCTTTGAGTTGAAAATCTTCATTCTCATCCACTCCTATTATCCGTAGGTTTGGTCTTCTCATTGCGTCCTGTATTTCTTGGATGTTTTGAGTTAGGATCTTTTTGCATTTTACATTTTCCTTGATTGTTGTGCCGATGTTCTCTATGGAATCTTCTGCACCTGAGATTCTCTCTTCCATCTCTTGTATTCTGTTGCTGATGCTCGTATCTATGGTTCCAGATTTCTTTCCTAGGGTTTCTATCTCCAGTGTTGCCTCATTTTGGGTTTTCTTTATTGTGTCTACTTCCCTTTTTAGGTCTAGTATGGTTTTGTTCATTTCCATCATCTGTTTGGATGTGTTTTCCTGTTTTTCTGTAAGGACTTCTACCTGTTTGATTATGTTATCCTGTTTTTCTTTAAGGATTTGTAACTCTTTAGCATTGTTCTCCTGCCATTCTTTAAGGGATTTTTGTGCTTCCTCTTTATTGTCTTCTGCCTGTTTAGCAGTGTTCTCCTGTATTTCTTTAAGTGTGTTATTAAAGTCCTTCTTGAAGTCCTCTATCATCATCAGGAGATGTGCTTTTAAATCCGTGTCTAGCTTTTCCGGTGTGTTGGGGTGCCCTGGACTGGGTGAAGTGGGGGTGCTGGGTTCTGATGATGGTGAGTGGTCTTGGTTTCTGTTAGTAAGATTATTACGTTTACCTTTCGCCATCTGGTAATCTCTGGGGTTAGTTGTTATCGTTGTTACTGTTTAAAGATTGGAGCAGAAGCTGTGTTCCACTCACCAGCAGTCTCTAAATCCTGTGGCGGGGGTCGTGGGTAGCTGAGAGTACCCCGGTGCTGGTCCAGCCGGAAGAGGCCTGTGGTCCTACTCAGGCCGGTTTCTGCTTCCCTAACTAATGCAGTCTCAGGTCCCGCGCAATTGGATTGGAGCAGAAGCTGTGCTCCACTCACCAGAAGTCTTAAGATCCTGTGGCGGGTGTTGTGGGTAGCTGGCGAGTGTCAGCTGACCCTGTGCCCCAGCTGCCCTGGTGCTTTTCTGACCGGAAGAGGGTTGTGGCCCTATGTAGGCCGGGTTTCTCTCTCCCCAACCAGAGCAGTCTCAGGTCCGGAGTGATTGGACTGGAGCAGAAGCTGTGTTCCACTCACCAGCAGTCCCAAAATCCTGCGGTGGGGGTCGTGGGTAGCTGGCAGGTGTCAGGCAACCCTGCACTCCCGCTACCCCGGCGCTGATCCGGCCGGATGAGGCCTGTGGCCCTACTCAGGCCGGTTTCTGCTTCCCTAACTAATGCAGTCTCAGGTCCCGCGCAATTGGATTGGAGCAGAAGCTGTGTTCCACTCACCAGCAGTCCCAAAATCCTGCGGCGGGGGTCGTGGGTAGCTGGCGGGTGTCAGGCAACCCTGCGCTCCCGCTACCCTGGCGCTGATCCAGCCGGATGAGGCCTGTGGTCCTACTCAGGCCGGTTTCTGCTTCCCTAACTAATGCAGTCTCAGGTCCCACGCAATTGGATTGGAGCAGAAGCTGTGCTCCACTCACCAGAAGTCTTAAGATCCTGTGGCGGATGTTGTGGGTAGCTGGCCCAGCATTTTCAACAAATGGTGCTGGCACAACTGGTTGTTAACATGTAGAAGAATGCGAATTGATCCATTTCTATCTTCTTGTACTAAGGTCAAATATAAGTGGATTAAGGAACTCCACATAAAACCAGAGACACTGAAACTTATAGAGGAGAAAGTGGGGAAAAGCCTCGAAGATATGGGTACAGGGGTAAATTCCTGAATAGAACAGCAATGGCTTGTGCTGTAAGATCGAGAATCGATAAATGGTACCTCATAAAATTGCAAAGCTTCTGCAAAGGAAAAGACACTATCAATAGACAATAAGACCATCAACAGATTGGGAAAGGATCTTTACCTATCCCAAATCGGATAGGGGACTAATATCCACTATATATATATCAAGAACTCAAGAAGGTGGACTCCAGAAAGTCAAATAACCCCATTAAAAAATGGGGCTCAGAACTGAACAAAGAATTCTCACCTGAGGAATACCGAATGGCAGAGAAGCACCTGAAAAAATGTTCAACATCCTTAATCATCAGGGAAATGCAAATCAAAACAACCCTGAGATTCCACCTCACACCAGTCAGAATGGCTAAGATCAAAAATTCAGGTGACAGCAGATGCTGGCGAGGATGTGGAGAAAGAGGAACACTCCTCCATTGTTGGTGGGATTGCAAGCTTGTACAACCACTCTGGAAATCAGTCTGGCGGTTCCTCAGAAAATTGGACATAGTACTACCGGAGGATCCAGCAATACCTCTCCTGGGCATATATCCAGAAGATGTCCCAACCGGTAAAAAGGACACATGCTCCACTATGTTCATAGCATCCCTATTTATAATAGCCAGAGGCTGGAAAGAACCCAGATGTCCCTCAACAGAGGAATGGATACAGAAATTATGGTACATTTACACAATGGAGTACTACTCAGCTATTAAAAAGAATGAATTTATGAAATTCCTAGCCAAATGGATGGACCTGGAGGGCATCATCTTGAGTGAGGTAACACAATCACAAAGGAACTCACACAATATGTATTCACTGATAAGTGGATATTAGCCCAAAACTTAGGATACCCAAGATATAAGATACAATTTGCTAAATGCATGAAACTCAAGAAGAATGAAGACCAAAGTGTGGACACTGTGCCACTTCTTAGAATTGGGAACAAAACACCCATGGAAGGAGTTACTGAGACAAAGTTTGGAGCTGTGATGAAAGGATGGACCATCTAGAGACTGCCGTATCCAGGGATCCATCCCATAATCAGGTTCTAAATGCTGACACCATTGCATACACTAGCAAGATTTTGCTGAAAGGACCCAAATATAGCTGTCTCTTGTGAGATGATGCCGGGGCCTAGCAAACACAGGAGTGGATGCTCACAGTCAGCTATTGGATGGATCACAGGGCTCCCAATGGAGAAGCTAGAGAAAGTACCCAAGGAGCTAAAGGGATCTGAAACCCTATAGTTGGAACAACATGATGAACTAACCAGTACCCCGGACCTCTTGTCTCTAGCTGCACATGTATCAAAAGATGGCCTAGTCGGCCATCACTGGAAAGAGAGGCCCATTGGACTTGCAAACTTTATATGCCCCAATAGAGGGGAATGCTAGGGCCAAAAGAATGGGAATGGGTGGGTAGGGAAGTGGGGGGCGCTATGGGGGACTTTTGGGATAGCATTGGAAATGTAATTGAGGAAAATATGTAATAAAAAATATTAAAAATTGAAAAAAAAATAGAAGCAGTCATCAATAGTCTGTCAACTAAAAAAAAAAAAAAAAAAAAAGGCACAGTACCAGATGGGTTTAGTGCAGAGTTCTAGCAGACCTTCAAAGAAGACCTAATTGCAACTCTTCTCAAACTATTCCACAAAATAGAAACAGAAGGTACTCTACCCAATTCATTCTATGAAGCCACAATTACTCTGATACCTAAACCACACAAAGATCCCACAAAGAGAACTTCAGACCAATTTCCCTTATGAATATCGATGGAAAAATATGCAATAAAATCCTCGCAAACCGAATCCAAGAACACATCAAAACGATCATTCATCATGACCAAGTAGGTTTCATCCCAGGGATGCAGGGATGGTTCAATATACAGAAATCCATCAACGTAATCCACTATATAAACAAAGTCAAAGACAAAAACCGCATGATCATCTCATTAGATGCCGAGAAAGCATTTGACAAAATCCAACACCCATTCATGATAAAAGTTTTGGAAAGATCAGGAATTCAAGGCTCATACCTAAACATGATAAAAAGCAATCTACAGCAAAGCAGTAGCCAACATCAAACTAAATGGAGAGACACTCAAAGCAATCCCACTAAAATCAGGGACCAGAAAATGCTGCCCACTTTCTCCCTACCTATTCAACATTGTACATGAAGTTTTAGCTAGAGCTATTTGGCAACAAAAGGACATCAAGGGGATACAAACTGGAAAGGAAGAAGTCAAAATATCACTAATTGCAGATAATATGATAGTATATATGTGACCTTCAAAATTCCACCACAGAATCCTAAACCTGATTAACAGCTTCAGTGCAGTAGCTGGATATAAAATTAACTCAAACAAATCAATGGCCTTTCTCTACACAAATGATAAACCGACTGAGAAAGAATTTAGGGAAACAACACCCTTCACAGTAGTCACAAATAATATAAAATACCTTGGTGTGACTCTAACTAAAGAAGTGAAAGATCTGTATGATAAGAACTTCAAGTCTCTGAAGAAAGAAATTGAAGAAGATCTCAGAAAATGGAAAGATATCTCATGCTTATGGATCGGCAGGATTAATATAGTCAAAATGGCTATCTTGCCGAAAGCAATCAACAGATTCAATGCAATCCCCATCAAAATTCCAACTGAATTCTTCACTGAATTGAGTTAGAAAGGGCAATTTGCAAATTCATATGGAATAATAAAAACACATAGAATAGCAAAAACTATTCTCAACAATAAAAGAACCTCTGGTGGAATCACCATGCCTGACATTAAGCTGTACTACAGAGCAATTTTGATAAAAAAACTGCATGACACAGGTACAGTGACAGACAGGTAGATCAATGGAATAGAATTGAAGACTCAGAAATGAATCCACACACCTATGGTCACCTGATCTTTGACAAGGGAGCTAAAACTATCCAGTGGAAAAAAGAGCATTTTCAACAAATGGTGCTGGCACAACTGGCGTTTATCACGTAAAAGAATGTGAATTGATCCATTCTTATCTCCTTGTACCAAGCTCAAGTCTAAGTGGATCAAAGAGCTCCACATAAGATTGGAGACACTGAAATTAATAGATGTGAAAGTGGGGGGAAAGCCTCGAAGATATGGGCACAGGGGAAAATGTCCTAAACAGAACAGCAATGGCTTGTGCTATAAGCTCAAGAATTGACAAATGGGATCTCATAAAATTACAAAGCTTCTGTAAGGCAAAAGACACTGTCAATATGACAAAATACCACCAACAGATTGGGAAAGTATTTTTACCAATCCTATATCTAATAGGGGACTAATATCCAATATATACAAAGAGCTCAAGAAGCTGGACTCCAGAAATTAAAATAACCCCATTAAACATGGGGTACAGAGCTTAACAAAGAATTCTCACCTGAGGAATTCTCACCGAATGGCTGAGAAGCACCTGAAAAAGTGTTCAACATTCGTAATCATCAGGGAAATGCAAATCAAAACAACCCTGAGATTCCACCTCACACCAGTCAGAATGGTTAAGATCAAAAATTCAGGTGACAGCAGATGCTGGGGAGGATGTGGAGAAAGAGGAACACTCCTCCACTGCTAGTGGGATTGCAAGCTTGTACAACCAATTTGGAAGTCAGTCTGTTGGTTCCTCAGAATATTGGACACATACTACTGGAAGATCCAGCAAAACCTCTCTTGGGCATATACCCAGAAGATGTTCCAACTGGTAATAAGAACACATAGTCCAGTATGTTCATAGCAGCCTTATTTATAATATCCACAAGCTGGAAAGAACCCATATATCCCTCAACAGAGGAATGGATACAGAAAATGTGGTGCATTTACACAATGGAGTACTACACAGCTATTAAAAACAATGAATTTATGAAATTCTTGGGCAAATGGATGTATCTGGAGGATATCATCCTTAGTGAGGAAACCCAATCACAAAAGAAGTCATTAGATATGCACTCACTGAGGAGTGGATATTAGCCCAGAATCATAGAACACCCAAGATACAATTTGCAAAACACAAGAAAATCAAGAAGAGGGAAGACCAGTGGGTGGATAGTCCGTTCCTCCTCAGTATAGGGAGCCAACACGAAAGATTGGACTATCCAGAGACTACCCCACCCACGGATCCATCCCACAATCAGCCACTAAACCCAGACAGTATTGCATATTCCAGCAAGATTTTGATAAAGGGATCCTGATATAGCTATCTCATATGAGGCTATGCCAGTGCCTGGCAGACACAGAAGTGGATGCTCACAGTCATCTATAAGATGGAACACAGGGCCCCCAATGGAGGAGCTAGAGAAAGCACCTAAGGAGCTGAAGGGGTCTGCAACAATATATGTGGAACAACAATATGAACTAACCAGTACCCCCAGAGCTTGTGTCTTTAGCTGCATATGTAGCAGAAGATGGCCTAGTCAGTCATCATTGGGAAGAGAGGCCCCTTGGTGTTGCAAACTTTATATGCCCCAGTACAGGTGAATGCCAGGGCCAAGAAGCGGGAGTGGGTGGGTGGGGGAGTAGGGTTGGGGGAGCGTACAGTGAACTTTCGGGATAGCATTTGAAATATGTATAAAGGAAATATCTAATAAAAATAAATATGAAAGAATATAGACAGCAGAGATTGGAATTATTTTTCCTTAAGAAATAAGTTAAATAACATGGAGGTGGTGTGAATCTGGAAAAATAAAATAAAATAAAAAGTTAGTTGCATGAACTTTGCTTCTTGGATTTGCTTCCTTTTCTTTTCTAAATAGCTATGTCAGCTGTTGTGAAGTACAGACTTCCTTTTTCATTTATGTTTTTTCCTTTTTCCTTTAGAATTTTATACTTAAATAAAAATAAAATATCCACTCCTCATTTTCTTCCTCCAAATCCTCCACTTTTTTCTCAATATGACCTTATCCCCACTTTATGCCTTTGGCTTTTATTTTTTGATAACCATCTAAGTCCAATTGGTGTTTCCTGTAAGCATATGGGGATGGGCACACTGGCAGGAGAACGGGAACCCCACCAGTGGCCACACCCTCAGGAAAGGATGAGAGTCTCCCCAAGACCCCATCAACTGTCAACTTCTGATAGCTCCCCAGTAGGAGATGGGTCCTGGAAGTTACTACCTTATCTATGCTGGAAGCTTGGAGTGGCTTGATCTTGTGCTGGTCCTGTGTAGGTAGTCTTAGCTGCTCAGTGCATGAGTGTTAACAGCCATGTTATGTCCAGAACAACCTCCCTTCATAGCACCTCTCCCCGGTCTCCTGCCTTTATAGTCTTCTTGCATCCTTTTCTGAGATGCTCCCCGAGGTGTGTTAATTGGTCTAGAGCACTTAGATGTTTATCTGAGCACTTGGATCATTTGTGTGTCTACACTGATTGCTAGTCACTGCACAGAGAAGTTGGAAACACTAACTGTTGTGCATTTTTGGCCTTTACCTATATATCCCTAGTTTCTAAAATAGTGATTAGCTCTTAGTGGATGGTGATGAATATTACTCAATTTAACTACCAATTTAGATGCCTTTTGTATTTTATAGAACATCTACTTTAACCACATAGACACACCTAAATAAAAGCCACTTAAAATGAAGATTTTTGCTGCATATTTTATTGGGTTGAGACTCTAGGCTTCTTTGGTAAATCATTGCTTTTAAAAATATATCAGAGGTGTTTCACAAGTTTAGGGCCAAGGAGAAAAATTATTTTACTTATACCCTGATATAAGTTCTTATATATGGCAATATCTAATATACTTGTAAACTTTGATATTTCCAAAAGGGACCAGTGTGCAAATCTAAACATTTTGTGTCACAATCTGGCTATATTTTTTATACTAAATAAGTTCCATTAGGCTCATAAAAGACTTAAAATAGGAGAAACTCCTAGATATTCTTTTCCACAGGTTTAAGGAATGGGTTAAATGGGTTCACACTGGATGTAGTTGTATTTTAATAGTATACTTAGCAGGCAACATTTATATTCTCTTTCTTCATTAATTATACATCTTACTATATAGAGACACATCATTGTATTTGATACTATGAAATTTAATTTCATTTGATAATATGATAAAGCACAGACCCTCAAGTTTGCATGCTTTTTTCATGGAGTTGATATTTGGGTATTGTCAGGTTTTTTGTTTTTTAAGTTTTTTTTTCTTTTTATTTCATGTGAATTGGTGTTTTGCCTGTAGATATGTCTGTGTGAGAATGTCAGATGCTCTAGAACTGGAGTTATAACCAATTGTGAGCTGCCATGTGGGTGCTGGGAATTGAATCTGGGTCCACTGGAAGAGCAGCCAGTGCTCTTAACTTCTGAGCAATTTCTCCAGATTACAACTGTTAGATTGTTTAAGAGCATTCAATTACATCTTGGATTCACTGCCAAAATACTTGACAGAATAAATAGAGAGAGATCTCCTGATTCCAATTTAGCCGTAATTAGGAAGGAGGATGACCACTCACTAAGCTATTTATCATAGCCAAAGTGTAAGGGTTTTCACTCTGATTATTATTATTTTTTGACACTTAGCTGTTAATTTCAGATGCTATGTGTGCCATAGTGGTCTTTATGGTTTAAGTACTGGATAACCCTTCCATATAACAAAACTATAGAGATGAGTTAGATATCTTTTAAAAGCTAGTTCCTAGACACAATCCATGGACAGCAGAGGAAGAGGTTTAAACGATACAATGATGTAATTTGGTCATTACATGCTTATGGTTGTAGAGGTGTCTGGAGGTCAACATTCTGACCCTCTTACTTGGAGTTAGTGATGAGATCACACAAGTTGTCTAAAATCAGGAACTCTTCCCTTTGCTTTTGAGGTCCAATTTCTTTGGTAATGCATAATTAATTTTGTTAAATTTGTTTTCTTATGTTTCAGATTTGCCTGCCATTTTCATAAGATGGCAATTTGCTTAAAGTCTGAGATTGTATGGCTCCATCCATATAATACAAACAAAACCAGCTGGCTTCCTAGGATTCTAGGATTGAATCAGACAATCTGATACCAACTTTGAATTTGGAAATGAAAATGTGTGCCAGGATGTGTTAGAAAATCGTTTGCGAAAGCTTCCTTCTTGAGACTCTGAAGATAGAGCAAGATGTCCCATTGGAGGTGCCCATTTCTGTCTTGGGAGAGACTTTTCTAGAGATGTTTGTCCTGTGGATATGAATCAGGTCAAACCAGGCAGCATGCACTGGGTGCTTGCCATGTTCTGCTGAGCTGAGGTGCTTAGTAACTCAATTCAGTCTCACAATGAATCTGTGATGCAGGCACTAACACTCTGCTCATCCTACAGATGAAGACACCAGGTCATATGTTACACAGTGTTTGATACCAGAAAGATATGTGCTCATTCATAGAGTCAGGCTCAAAGTTCTCATCACATGGATTAGAACGCACCTCACAAGTACCAAAGAAATTCAAAAGCTTTTTTTTCCAGATAAAGATGTTAGGGTTTTTAATTAAAATAGAATTACATTACTCCCTCCTCCCTTTTCTACCTTTAGTGCTTCTGAGGTACCTTCCTGTCAGTGTCTTCCATGTATCCTGTCAAGTTGTTAGATTCTTTTTCCAATCATTATTTATTGTTGCATACATACATACCTACATAATAAATAATAATAATAATGATAATACATACGTACAGTTGTAAAGAAGCCTCTCTGCAACAAATAGAGATCATCACAGAAAACTACAGCTGTACACATTGCCTGAGATCAACAGATTGTACAAAGCCTAGCCCCAACAGATATATCTATACCACAACTTCTGCATCTATGACTCAGGAAACATTACAGAAGAGGGGACAGAAAGATTGTAAAAGCCAGAACTCCAGGAAGTCTTCTGAACTAAACAAAACACCACACCCCCAAACCTCTCCTAGAAATGACTGCATACACAAGACCAAAGCAACAGCAAGGTCAATAGACATGCTAAGGTGGAAGGAGGAAAATGTCATGGGGTCCCACCCCTAGGACAAGAGCTACAGGAAATGAGTGACTTCTGGAGAAGTAGATTTAGCTTTTCCTGGGGGTGAGGCCCTTTATTCGTTGTCCAATGCAGACTGCTCAGTCCTGGAAGCACATGCACACAATAGCAAAAAGAGAGTGGGCAGGCTGAGCCCCTTTTTATGTAAGATAGAATGTTCTCAGATAGAGAAGGCTGAATCTCTATAAAACGTCTGTATATATTATCAATGTACTTAATTTATCTTTGTACCTTTCCCTCAACATAGGGGCTTGTGTCCTAACTCCCACAGCCTGGGCTTGGGTATGGTAAAAGAGAACAAGGCTATGGATGGAATTAAGATTCTTAATCAACTGATCTAAGAATGGGAAGATGTTCTTGGATTGTTCAGGTGGGATAAAGTCATCACAAAGATCCCTTAAAGATGGACAAGGAGCCAGAAGAAGAACCAGTGCTAGAAACGTGAAAGGTAACAGACTCTTGACTAGCCATAAGGAGAGGCTTTAAAGACACAAGGAGTCCTAAATCTGTGATGGTGGGCATCTTCTATAAGATGGAAAAGACAAAGAAATGGATCTATTCCTTGGAACGTTCAAAAGCTTCATAGCTCTGGTGCTTCTTGTTTGCAGTCTAGCAAGACCTGAAGAATTACAACATTGTTCTTGACAGAGAGTCATTGCAGAGCTTAGCTCTTCATCAGAATGGTGAGTGTGGACAGCTCTCAGTAACTGCAGTATGCAGCAATGTTGATAGAGATTCAGATTCCAATCGTGGCTGCCTCCCTGTATAGACACTGCCTATGTTACATAATTTTCTGCACCAAGAGGGGATTTGCTACAATGGAAATAGAAACAGTTACTTACTCTATTTGGAATATTTTATAATGCTTATTTTGCCCAAGTGAGGTTAAGTTCTTACTAAAAGCGACTAATGACTGGGCCATGGATAGCTAAAGAAATAGAAAGTGGAGTCACTGTTTGGTGGCCTAGATTGCTTAGGTAAGTGATGGACTTTTGGGGATAGTACTCTAAAGGACTGGGTGACAAAGTTTAACACAAGATAGAAGAAAGGGCTTTTTATGACACCCCACCACCAAGTTTGGCAGTATTCTAGAGCCAGAGGATTAGAAAAAGCTTTCTCTCTCTCTCTCTCTCTCTCTCTCTCTCTCTCTCTCTCTCTCTCTCTCTCTCTCTCTCTCCCTCCCTCCCTCCCTCCCTCCCTCCCTCCCTCCCTCCCTCCCTCCCTTCCTTCCTTCCTTCCTTCCTTCCTTCCTTTCCTTCCTTCCTTCTTTCCTCCTTCCTTCCTTCTCTCTCTCTCTCTCTCTCTCTCTCTCTCTCTCTCTCTCTCTCTCTCTCTCTCCCTCCCCCTCTCTCTCCCTCCCTTCCTTTCTTTTTTTTGTTTTTTGTTTTTGTTTTTCATAAACCTAATGTTCTGAAATGGACATCTTTTGTAGTGGTAACAGTGGAACACCATGAAGAAACTGTGTAAGCATGGTTACACACTCACTCGTAGACATTATCTTATACTTACATGTACCCCACACTCTTTAAATAAGAGAGCATTATGTGTGTATTAAAAGAAATAACTGTCAGTTAGATGGACCAGGCCTGAACCATTGATAATTATGAAACTATTATAAAATAGGCTCTTATTATCTTCATTAATTAGTCAATAACTTTTGTTGAATAATCACTATGTACCAGGTACTGTGCTATGTACTTTTCATTAATTTTCCACAATTGTGAATTAGATTTCTCATAAGCTTTTTGTCTGTACATGCTTTCAAGCACTGAATGCTGTGAAGGAAGACCCCCACTTTAGGGATACATTATGACTGATGATCGAGAGCCTTTCCTGGTCCAGGTACCTAAGATGCCATCAGCTCATGGGCAACTGCTCACCCAGGCATTTGGAGCATCTACCTACACTTTCCAGGGACCAGACAAAACTCATTTTGCTTTCTCGCATCATGGTAAGAGTTGGTGACTTAGAAACTGTGAAGGGAACTGTTCCATGCTGGTCTTGCTCTACCCAGTTCATCTCAGAATGGCCCAGCTGTGTCTTCCACACAGGGTGGCCATGATTAATATAGTAATAAGGAAAACTGAGGACCCATAGAGTCTGATGGCTTTTCCAAAAAAAATTCTAAGATTCTTTTCTAAGTTAGTCATTTGCTTTTCCTCATAATCATCTCTGAAGCTAGAGCTTTGAATGGAAACTTTGTATAACTCAGATGTCTTCTACCATACATGGTATGGCAACACTAAAGAATAATTCACAAATTTTACTGTAGAAACAGACTACTCATCTCTTCATTAATTCGTCAGAAGCTTTTTGAGGGAAGGCCAGAAATCATTCTGAATGACTGAAAAAAAACCTATTAATTTTTGAAGGAATAGTTATAGTATAATCTAACCCAGGTTAAGTGTCCTATTGCTGGAGATAAGAGCAAAATGGTCCCATAGAAGAAGAAGAATGTTCAGGGCTAGAAGTATCACATGTCAGGTATAGCTCACCTGACTTCAAAAAGCATATGGCATTTCACTAAGCAAAGAAGAGACTGTGCTCTGTGCAGGGAGGTGATGTACTCTGTGGCTTATGTCTCTGAAGTGAATGAGTTAGCAATACAGTGGTGGGGACTGCAGCTAGCTGTGTTGGAGTAGTGTGTAATTATCTGTGGAAGGAAGATGGCAGTGGGGTGGAGAAAAAAAGGTTCTCACATAGAAGTTAAGCTCAAGATTTCATTTGAGTATACCTCACCCTTTAATTTCAAGTTATGGACTATGATTATTGACACAGGGGACCTCCAGGAATAAATCCAGATGAATTGTCACTCCTGGGAGGAAAGTGTTTCAAACAGTTACAAAAGGAGATCAGGTGGAACTGAAAACTGGTCCAATCACACTGGAAACCAAGGTGGCAAATTGGCTGTCCTTTGAGAGGCTCAACATGCAGCTTAAAGGGTCAGATGCAGACACTAGCACCCAGTCAATGAACAGAAGATGGGGACCACTGCGATTGAATTGGGGAAAAGCTGGATGAAGCTGAGGAGGAAGGCAGCCCCATGTGAAGACCAGCAGTTTCAAGCAATTTCCCAAGGTCTCTCAGACACCAAGCCACCGACCAGGCAGCATACACCAGCTGATATTAGGCCCCTTGCACATATCCAGCAGGAGACTGCCTGAGACAAGATGGACCTAACCCTTGAGAGATTTGAGGCCCCATGGAGTGGTGAGGTCTTGAGGGGTGGGGGCATGCTCTTGGACACAGAGGAGAGGAGGTATGGGATGGGGAGCAGTTGGGGGGCAGATGAAGTCTGGACTGTAAAAAGAGGATCAAAGAATAAGAATAAGAATAAAAAGCTAAAAGTAAATCTACTAGGTGACTCAGATATAAGGCTCTTTGACATATGCCCAGACTGCAAATGCTACTTCACAGGTACTTGCTCAGCCATATTGATTGCTGCTTGAATCACAATATCTAGGAAACAGCATAAATATCTGTTAACGAACAAATGTCAATGGAGATGTGGTACATGCACACTAGAATAGAATGCTATTCAGCTATAAAGAAAAATGAAATCATGAATTTCATGGTAAATGGATGGAGCTAGAAAAGATCACATACAGCAAGGCAATCTAGACCTAAAGAGACAAAAGCAGCCTGTTTTTCTACATTTGATGTTCCTAGCTTAAAATCTTCTACTGTTGGAATATATCTTAAAGTAACTTCAGAAACCAAGAAAGTAAAAAAGAAACCAGTACTGAGATCTAGGGAGTGTGAGGAAGCACCAGACAGGAGAATAGAAGGGTATAATGATATGATGGGGCAAATGGGCTCTAATTTTGAAGGTGGAGGGCAATAAATAAAAAAGGAGAGAGGGGGTAAGGTAACAGTAAGGATGCCTGAAAAAGTCATAGGAACCTGAGATTAACTATCTACCTAAAGGAACCTATAAGACATGCAAGTCAGAGTCTGAATAAACATATATAATTTTAATAAACTTTTCTCATCTGGGCTGACAGTGATTCCTCTGAGAGACAGAGACAACCTAACAAAAAACCTCAATACAAGACACGAGAGTTCCTCTTTTGAATTTGTCTAGTGCTGGTTCAGAGATTCCCAAAACATACACGCTATTGCGTTCTCTATTACCTCTTTAGATGTCAGACCCTACTGGCAAAGGCATCATGCTCTTCAGGGACAGGACCTATAGATTCATGATCTGGAACTAACTAGAATACTTCCTCCTTAAGTGGTAGATTTCATGGTAGAATGTGCCATGAACCCTTCCAAAGAAGGGACACAACCAAGAGTCCTATCCAGCTGTGATGCCTATAATCCATAGCTTCTGCCAAGCATAGCACAAGTGTTCAAATGTAGCATGCATACTTTGGTGGTAGCCAACAGCTCTCTGATTGGAATTGAAACACACTCTACAAGAGGTAAATCATGGCTGCTGGAAACCTAACCAACAACCTAATGCTAGTGAAGTCACGGATTTCAGAGAAGATCCTGCAACTGGCACTTTACTAAACCAGCATGATCCCTAAGTAAATGATAAATAGCTGTACTTACAACCCAGATAAGTATATTCCTTGCCTCTTGCCAAGGAATCTTCCCTTTACCACAAAAAGCCACACCAATCAAAATGCAGAATTGTGGCATCTAGTTTCAGTGGCTACATCAATAAAACAACTTGAGAAGATAAGGCTTGGGAACATTATGAAAGATGGGAATGGGAATATTGTAAGAGTTATGAGATTCTGTCTCCTAGCAGTGTCAGAAGCTACACTCACAAAAATCTCACCAACGGGGTTTCCTGAACATAAGCTGAACAAGGGTGACAATACACATGCTAACATGGTTGTGGGGCGGGGAGCTCGAGACCTCAATCCTACACAAAAACATACAGGCAACAAAGGAAAGCTGAGAGCAATAGAAATAGTCTTTTTTTTTCCCAGTGAAGAGCATACTAATTTGCTATTCAATACCTGGTAGTCATCCCTAAAAGATACTTACAAGGAACACAAAACAGACTGAACATGTTATATTTATGTAGGTTGTATTTATGTACCACACATGTAACAATTATTAATATGAGAAGAGGCCATGAATTTGAAAGAGAATAAAGAGGGTTCTATGGCAGGGTTAGGAAGGTGGAAAGGGGAGGGAGAATTGTGTAATTATATTATAGTATCAAAAAGAAATAATTTTTAAAAATCCCAGCAAAGTCCAATGCTCTGAGATCTCTTATTTTAAGCAGCAGATCAAGTCATTTTTGATAAAGGAAATGATTGATTCAAATAACAGAGACAATTTATTTTGAGAGTCCAGGACATCCACAGACCTTTCCTAAGCCACCCAGTGCTTCTTGCTTTCAAATTAGAGAATTTCCACCACATCATGTATTTCTAGTATAAAAATCTCGTCTTGTACCACAGCTTTTTTTTTTTTTTTTTTTAACCAGAGTGGAGATATCTGCTAACTTCATCTGAGACATGTTTCTGAAGTTTGAAAACTGAACCTGAATTTTAGTGGAGACTTACTGGAAACTGGTCAAAAGGAGAGAGAACATTCTAGAATCTTGATTTTTTTCTGTCATATTTTTTCCCCCACTAAATCCAGATTTAGAACTCTATGCTCAGAGGTGGCTCAGATAAACTCAGGCTCTTTAGGCAGCCTTTAGTTTTAGTTGCTCATTAAGACAGTGTTAGCAGGTGATGAGCAATCCCCTGAAACTAGATAGGCCCAGAAGATGGTGAAACCATTCCTTCTCACACCACTGGCTGGGAGTTTATTTCAAAAAGCATATAGCATGACACTAATTGTGAGTGAAATAAGACATCAAAAGAATCTTCATAATTAACTTAAATAGTGATCATTACCATAAGAAAATGAGTCATACAGAAAACACATATAATTGCACTCTTCCTGTGTGATGGGAAGCCCAGAGACTGAAGAGCTACATTATGGGAGAGGAATAGAATAGACCATGGTGACATTTGTCATAATAAAGAAATGGGCTTTGCCATTACTGGCTGTGGCATATGACATGTGCCCAAGTGAAAACACATATTTGGGAACCCGGAGGTTGGGTGGATGTCCTGTAATTTCATCCCTGCTAGAGAAAAATGAAAACATGGTGGTGGAATGTCTGATACCCCAGCATTAAGCAGATCAATGAAATGTAGGCCCCCAAGCCAGGCAAACCTGTAAGAGAGGCTTGAGTTTTTCTTCTTGGCCTGCTCCCTTCCTCTTTGATGATTCTAATTGCATAATTTTCTTTTCAAATGTTTTCTTTAAGGAGTAAGAGAAGGCTCTTGTTTACCAATTGTACCTCTGTGTCTATGTAAATAACTATATATCTTTTAGGGAATACTTGCATATTAATTCTTTCCCCTAAATACATCACAAAAGCTCTGCATTTTTTTTTCTTAGAAGAACTTTGGAAATTAGTATAAAAAAGAGGAAGGCAGATGAGACTGTATTTTTCTTAGTGCCTAAAAACATCCCATCTTGGACTTGCTGGGCACACGTTAGAAGAGCTGAGCAGGTAGAGTCACAGAGAGCAATGGAATCTCAGAATAGTGTTCAGTGGGAAGGGATGGTTTACAAAGTTAAGTGAAAGAGATCAGTTTATGGAGTAGATCCTATATTCTTTGGGAAAATTGACATGTCCAGCACAGAGATTACTGATAAACAGAATTGTCATCTTACTTCCAAACAGTAAAATTCACTTTGTTGTTATCGCCTATTAAAATATCTCCTGTGTTTGTATAGCTACCACTACCACCACCACCAGCACCACCACCAGCACCACCAGCACCAGCACCAGCACCAGCACCACCACCACCTCCACCACCACCACTACTTTGGTATGGGATCTTGCTATGCTTCCTAGTCTTGGATTTCTGGGTTCAGTTGTTCTTCCTCCTTCACTCTCTTGTACAGTTTGGGCTACAGTCATATGCCAACATACCTAGATCTAGTTGCCTTCTTTTCTTGGTAGTTTTAACATTTTTAAAATTAATTTTTATTTTATGTGCACAGGTGTTTTGCCTGCATGTATGTCTGTGTTCCATGTTTATGCCTGGTGCCTCGAGAGGTCAGAAAAGGGCATTAGTTCCTCAGGAACTTATGTTATGGATGATTGTGAGTCACCATATGGCTGCCAGAAATTGATCCCGGGTCTTTTGGAAGAGTAACTAGTATTCTTAACTGCTGGACAACCTTTCAGTCCCTAGGTGAGATTTTAATTTTTTGTTGGTGCTTTCTGTCAGATTCAATGCAATCCCCATCAAAATTCCAACTCAATTCTTCACTGAGTTAGAAAGGGTAACTTGCAAATTCATCTGGATTAATAAAAAACCTAGGAAAGCAAAAACTATTCTCAAAAATAAAGAACCTCTGGTGAAATCACCATGCCTGACATTAAGCTGTACTACAGAGCAATTGTGATTAAAAAAAAACAAAACAAAACAAAAACTGCATGATACAGGTACAGCGACAGACAGGTAGATCAATGGAATAGAACTGAAGACTCAGAAATGAACCCACACATCTATGGTCACTTGATCTTTGACAAGGGAACTAAAACCATCCAGTGGAAAAAAGACAGCATTTTCAACAAATGGAGCTGTCACTACTGGCGATTATCATGTAGAAGAATGTGAATTGATCCATTCTTAACTCCTTGTACCAAGCTCAAGTCTAAGTGGATCAAAGACCTCCACATAAGATCGGAGACACTGAAATTAATACAGGTGAAAGTGGGGAAAAGCCTCGAAGATATGGGCACAGGGGAAAAATTCCTAAACAGAACAGCAATGGCTTGTGCTGTAAGATCTAGAATTGACAAATGGGACCTCATAAAATTGCAAAGCTTCTGTAAGGCAAAAGACACTGTCAATAAGACAAAAAGGTCACCAACAGATTGGGAAAGGATTTTTTCAATCCTAAATCTAATAGGGGACTAATATCCAATCTATGCAAAGAACTCAAGAAGCTGGACTCCAGAAATTAAAATAACCCCATTAAAAATGGGGTACAGAACTAAACAAAGAATTCTCACCTGAGGAATTCTCACCAAATGGCCGAGAAGCACCTGAAAAAGTGTTCAACATTCGTAATCATCAGGGAAATGCAAATCAAAACAACCCTGAGATTCCACCTCACACCAGTCAGAATGGTTAAGATCAAAAATACAGGTGACAGCAGATGCTGGTGAGAATGTGGAGAAAGAGGAACACTCCTCCATTGCTAGTGGGATTGCAAGCTTGTACAACCACTTTGGAAGTCAGTCTGACGGTTCCTCAGAAAATTGGACATAGTACTACTGGAAAATCCAGCAATACCTCTCTTGGGCATATATCCAGAAGATGTTCCAACCGGTAAGAAGGACACATGCTCCACTATGTTCATAGCAGCCTTATTTATAATAGACAGAAGCTGGAAAGAACCCAGATGACCCTCAACAGAGGAATGGATACAGAAAATGTGGTGCATTTACACAATGGAGTACTACACAGATATTATGAATTTATGAAATTCTTGGGCAAATGGATGTATCTGGAGGATATCATCCTTAGTGGAGTAACCCAATCACAAAAGAAGTCATTATATATGCACTCACTGATAAGTGGATATTAGCCCAGAAGCATAGAACACCCAAGATACAACTTGCAAAACACAAGAAAATCAAGAAGAGGGTTAGGGTTAGGGTTAGGGTTTGTGTGGATATTTCATTCCTCCTTAGAATAGGGAACAAAATACCGATGAAAGGAGTTACAGAGATTAAGTTTGGAGTTAAGTCAAAAGGATGGACTATACAGAGACTACCCCATTCAGGGATCCATCCCATAATCAGTCACCAAACCCAGACACTATTGCATATTCCAGCAAGATTTTGATGAAAGGATCCTGATATAGCTGTCTTGTATGAGGCTATGTCAGTACCTGGCAAATACAGAAGTGGATGCTCACAGTCATCTATAGGATGGAATACAGGGCCCCCAATGGAGGAGCTAGAGAAAGCACCCAAGGAGCTGAAGGGTCTGCAATCCTATAGGTGGAACAACAATATGAACTAACCAGTACCCCCAGAGCTCATGTCTCTAGCTGCATATGTAGCAGAACATGGCCTAGTCAGAGATCATTGGGAAGAGAGGCCCCTTTATATGTCCCAGTACAGGGGAACACCAGGGCCAAGAAGTGGGATGGGTGGGTAGGGGAGCAGGGCGGGGTGGGGGTGGGGTGGGGTAGGTATAGGGAACTTTTGGCATAGCATTTGAAATGTAAATAAAGAAAATATCTAATAAAAAAGAAAATAAATAAATTATCAAAAAAGCTATCAATCTTGTGAAGCTTACCTTTTGCTGAGTAAAATTTTAATAAATAAAATGAAATACTTAAAATTGTCATAAAATTAAAATTATTACTATTGAAAGATATTTATTAACATTTTTACAATTTTTGTGCTGTACATCTTATGAAGACGCTAAATATATGACCTGGTACACAGGCTTGGTGGCTACATAATTCCTGGTAGTGAGGAGCACAAATTCTATTTCAAGGTAACTGCTAGAATTTGCTTTTGTGGCATGGTAGTTCTGATGGAGGGAAGTTTCAGGTACTCTAATACTGCTGCAGTCATTACTTTATACAATACAGAGACATAGTGTATTTAATTAGGAGTAAAAAGCTTATAGCCTATGTTCTGGGCTATCACATCTTTTAGCTTTAGTCATCCTGTGACCTCAGAGTATGTGGTTTTAAATCTAGCAACCCTGGCTGCAGCTCTCCATGAAGCTTTTAATTGTGGTGTAGTGTTCTGCTCTATCTTTTCACCTTTAAGAGTTCAATGTGCTTACCTTTAATCTGGGAGCACACGGAGTACAACAGGAAGCAAATGAGTAGAAGAAATGATGTAGCACACATGCAACCGACCGGAAATGCATGTTATAACGTGTTCAACCGTTCACAGTTCACAGCAGGTGTGTATTTACTAACAGAAAGAAAGTTAAGGGTGTTAGATTAGATGATATGTAAAGTTTAGTCTTGTGCCTGACAGAGTAATGTAGTCTATTAGTTCCAAAATGATTCGAGAGTGGACACACAGTGGGAAATGGATTTCCTACTTTACACATATCTGAAATGTGCCCTGAGTCCACTTGTCTGAAGTTAAGTAATTTCTAAGTATGTCTAATTGTGTGAAAGAAAGACTTGCAGTATGACATTTACTTTTTTAAATTAATTTTTTATACTACGTATTTTATTCCCCCACCCCATCCCCATCCACCCTCTGACTGTTCCACATCCCATACCTCTTCCCCACTTGTCTCTACATGGATGTTCCCGTCCCCCACCCCACCTGATCTCTAAACTCCCTGGGGCCTCCAGTTTCTTGAGGGTTAGGTGCATCATCTCTGAATGAACACAGACCCAGCAGTCCTCTGCTATATGTGTGCTGGGTACTCATATCATGTGGCATATGCTGTCTGTTTGGTGGTCCAGTGTTTGAGAGATTTCAGGGGTCCAGATTAATTGAGACTGCTTACCCTTCTACAGGATCATCCTCCTCCTCAGCTTCTTTCAGCCTTCCCTAATTTAACAACAGGAGTCAGCTGCTTCTGCCCATTGGCTGGATGCAAATATCTGCATTTGACTCTTTCAGCTGCTTGTTAGGTCTTATGGAGAGCAGTCATGATAGGTCCCTTTTTGTGAGTGCTCCATAGCCTCAGTAATAGTGTCAGGACTTGGGACCTCCCCTTGAGCTGGATCCCACTTGAGCCTGTTGCTGGACCTTCTTTTCCTCAGTCTCCTCTTCATTTCAACCCCTGTAATTCTTTCAGACAGGAACAATTATGGGTCAGAATTGTGACCCATCCCTCACTTGATGTCCTGTCTTCCTGTGGAAGGAAGGCTCCATAAGTTCCCTCTCCCTACTGTCAGGCATTTCGTCTTTGAGTCCTGAGAGTCTCTCACCTCCCAGGTCTCTGGTGCATTCTGGAAGGTCCCCCAACCTCCTATCTCTCAAGGTTGTCTGTTTCCATTCTTTCTGTTGGCTCTCAGGGCTTCAGTCCCTTTCCCTCACCCAACACCAGATCAGGCTCCCCTTTCCCTCCCACTCCCACCCACCATCCACTTTCCCTCCTAGGTCCCTCCCTTCCTCCCCACTTGGGATAGCTTTCTTCTCCCTCCCAAGTGGGACTGAGGCGTTCTCCCTTGGGCACTTCAGCTTGTTGACCTTTTTGAATTTTATGGACTGTATCTTGGGTATTCTGTACTTTTTTTTTTCATTAATATCCACTTATTAGTACACACTGTGTATGTTGGGTCTGAATTACCTCACTCAGGATGATATTTTCTAGTTCCATCCACTTGTCTGCAAAACTCAGGATGTCCTCATTCTATTTATTTATTTATTTATTTATTTATTTTCAATTTTTTATTATTTTCTTCATTTACATTTCAAATGCTATCCCGAAAGTCCTCTATACCCTCCCTCCTGTCCTTCTCACCTACCCACCCACTCCCACTTCTTGGCCTTGGCATTCCTCTGTACTGGGGCATATAAAGTTTGTAAGACCAAGGGGCCTCTCTTCCCAGTGATGGCTGACTAGGCCATTTTCTGCTACATATGCAGCTCTAGACATGAGCTCTTGGGGTACTGGTTAGTTCATATTGTTCCACCTATAGGTTTGCGGACCCCTTCAGCTCCTTGGGTACTTTCTTTAGTTCCTCCATTGGGGGCCCTGTGTTCCATCCAATAGATGACTGTGAGCATTCACTTCTGTATTTGCCAGGCACTGGCATAGCCTCACAGGAGACAGCTATATCAGGGTCCTTTCCGCAAAATCTTTTTGGCATGTGCAATAATGTCTGCATTTGGTGACTGACTACTGGAAGATCCAGCAATACCTCTCCTGGGAATATACCCAGAAGATGTTCCAACTGGTAATAAGGCACATGCTCCATTATGTCCTCATTCTTAATAGCTGAGTAGTATTCCATTGTGTAAATGAACTACATTTTCTCTATCCATTCTTCTGTTGTGGGACATCTGGGTTGTTTCCAGCTACTGGCTGTGTAAAATTGTGTAAAAGAAAGAGTTGCAGCATGACATTTTCATACACATAATGCCCTTCGATCATTTCTCAGTTGCCTAGTGTTTTGAGCTTCAAGACTGTAAGACAAGTTTTCAAGAATAGGTACCAAAACTCATACTCAAGTGATGTAAAATAATTTGTCAGGGTCTGCATGTGAGCAACTTTATAAGAAAATGATAATTAGTGATGTTCTTTCTTTCTTCTCTGTAAACCTAGGAGGAGGAGACTGACAAGAGAGCTGTTTGTGGGTCTCCTTGGAGACAAAGTCCGATCTGCACGTGAACCAGATGCAGCTTTACCCTCAAACCTCGAGCAGAACACGGGGTCCCAGGGTGGCTTCAGGCACATAGCTACTTGGCTTAAATGAGCTTATAGAGACAAAACATTATGTGTAACTTAGTATGTTTTGAAATTTTGATGTTAAACCTTCTAGAAGCATACATATTAATTTAAATAATATATTTAATTACCTCTTACATTCTTGTAATAATAGCTCTGTGTATAATGTACACACATACAACTTGATGGAATCTGATAACTTCTATTTTGGGGTTTGAGAAGTTACAATTAAGTTATTGAAGAAGTAGAACTTGCTTCAATGAAAATCTCATGGTCATGGAAGAGGCCAGATAAGGACATCACTCTACCAGAAGCATGCCTTTGAGGAGAATAGTACTATTTCCCTAGGGAGAAACCCATCATGGTTGGCTTGTACACATCACCTCTTGTGACTTACAAACATTTGATACGAAGAAGCATCTTCGTTAAGTGTAGCTGCAACTACACTGCTCATTTGTTTTTCAAAACTACAAGGTAAAATTTATGGCTCAATATATTTCTCTTTTCTAGTTCATTTTTTCCCTGATTGAACTGCACTGCCTAACTCCCTAAACTAAGCTTTATGTCTTACTGAAAGTAGAATTACAAATGCAAGTTACAAAACTCATTCAAATGAGGACTTAAAGATTTTTTTAACCATTGAATGTAGCAGGGTATCTTTAATCTACAGATAGAACACAATTGAGATAAAATAGACACCCAAGATGTTTGCAGTTGTGGTATTAACCATTTAACCCAAACTGTGAACACTCCTCTGTCTTCTTCCTTCTTGACTTTCCATTAGTATTTGAACAGGTGAAAACTCCCCCATCAGCTCCAAGTCCCTATACCAGTCCTGTTTCCCTTCTCTTTTGTTACTGCTTCCTATACCTCCCTTGAGATACTGTTTAATTCTGGATACTCTTCTCCATTATTCATATCTTATCTATATGATAGTACTTGTTGCCCAACCTTTCCATGAGTTACATTCTTATGGTAAAACTCAAGCTTTACCAATCTCTTTATCTGTTACCCTACGTGTCTTGAAATTTCAGATATTGAATTATTGTGAAAAGCAACAAGGCCTTTTTGCAAAGTGAAAGTGCAGGTCCTTTAACCCAGCTTTTTTTCTCAGGACTTTTAAGTGCGTTGTTATGCCACAATTAGCTTAGATATTTCCTACAGGAAATATCAATGCAATCCTAAGTTGTTATCAGGAAGTTATATCCACTTATCATTGTTTTTCAACCCCTTCTTGGACTACGAATTAGATGCAAACACGCTGAGACAGACCATTTGTTGATAGGCTAGTGGACAAAAAAGTATTTCTTTTGGCTGCTGTAGGAACTCATCAGTAGAGTCTCTGAAATAACTTTGTGTCCAAAACAGGTGGTCTTTTTACTGTCTCTTAATTCATGTCATGTGGACAGCCTTATATAAGCAGAACATGTTCAGCCTTTCCTGTATGCTGCAAAAGCACTGAGAACTTCATGAAAGCACTAACATGTAGCTTGCTTAAATATTCATTTTCTGTCTCAGACAGACGTATGTTTTCAAGGATCTGCTCATAGTAATAGGAACATGTTACCATGAGGTCTGAGAATTACTGACATCTATAACAGAATTATCTTTGTATTAATTACATTTGGGATTTGATTCTGCTTTAATATCCTAATAGTGTTCACATCACAAAAGCAAGTTACAAGAATAAATATTTTAATCTACCTGTATTAGTTAGGTTTCTCTAGAGGAACTGATAGAATATCTCCATCTATCTATCTATCTATCTATCTATCTATCTATCTATCTATCTATCTATCTATCCATCTATCTATCATCTATTTATCAGAGGGACTTACGGGCTGTGGTCCAACTATTTTGGTAATGACTGTCTCCTGACAGAAAGTTCACAAATCTAGTTGCTCAGTTCATGAGGCTGGATGTTTCTGCTGGTCTCAGTTACACTGACATCTGCATGAAGTAGTTTCTAACAGTAAAGGGATGCTTCATCAGCAGGTGAGATGAACTTACGTTTGCCAGTCAGAGTGAGGATAAGCCAACAAAAACCAAACTTTCCCTTTCCATATCCTTTTATGTAGAGTGTCACCAGAAGGTGTGGCCCAGACTTAGTGTGGGTCTTCCTACATCAAGTGATCCAGTCAAGAAACTCGTTCACCTTTGTGTCTTGCTACTTGGATTTTAGTTGATTCTAGATACAGTCCAGGTGACAATGAAGATTCACCACCATACCTAACCCAGTGTAACTAGCACTTTTAGGGCTTAATATGATTTTAACTCCAACCCTAGCCTTCAAGGATACTGGCATTTTTTCACTATTAGTATCAATTTCTTCTCTTAATACTTAAATATGTCCCACATATATAATTTACATTATTGTTGATACTGATAGCAGTTATTCAGAAGCCTAGAAGCAGGATCCAGTGCAAGTGATTAATTCTAATTTTGAAAACATGTTTGACATTTGCACTTTATGTCTTAGACTCAATTCCTCAAAAAATTGCCTGATTCAGTCCTGCTGCTCTCCTTGGTGTCTTATTCAGAGTTTCTATTCCTGCACAAACATCATGACCAAGAAGGAAGTTGGGGAGGAAAGGGTTTATTCAGCTTACACTTCCATACTGCTGTTCATCACCAGAGGAAGTCAGGACTGGAACTCAAGGAGATCAGGAAGCAGAAGCTGATGCAGAGGCCATGAAGGGATGTTCCTTACTGGCTTGCTTCCTCTGGCTTGCTCAGCCTGCTCTCTTATAGAACCTGAGACTACCAGCCCAGGGATGGCACCACCCACAAGGGGCCCTCCCTTCTTGATCACTAATTGAGAAAATGTCTCACAGCTGGATCTCATGGAGGGACTTCCCCAACTGAAGCTCCTTTCTCTGTAATAACTCCAGCCTGTGTCAAGTTGACACAAAACCCAGCCAGTACACTTGGCCATGATACCTGTGACCCTTAGCTGCAATCACATTCTATAAATGAGCCCATGAACACAGTCTAAGAAGTAGAATATGGGTCAGGCAAGTAACTTTGGAGGTAAAGATGCTTTCAACTTCCTAATTTTTGGTTGATGCTTAAAACCAGTCTAAAGCTGATCTTTTTAAGTCATGTGTGGTAGCTCATGAAATGAGTACTTTTTCAATTAGATTTTTCTGAATTCACAAAAATGCCAAAGTTAAAACAACTGACATTAAACAAATTCTTCTGAAAATGTGTGGTATTTTGTTTTTGTTTTCAGCTGTTTATCAGAAACAAAGAAGTCCTTTTACTTTTAAAATTGAGTTGACATTTCTTTTGTTCATTTGTTTGTTTTTTGTTTGTTTGTATGTGTGTGTGTGTTTGTTTTTTGTCTTTTGTATTTCGAGACAGGGTTTCTCTGTGTAGCCCTGGCTGTCCTGGAACTCACTTTGTAGGCCAGGCTGGCCTCAAACTCAGAAATTCGCCTGCCTCTGCCTATCGAGTGCTGGGATTAAAGGCGTGCACCACCATGCCCGCTGAGTTGACATTTCTAAGTTATCATGTAGTTAGATAGCATACTATCTTATTCAAAACTGAAATATTAAAGTCCAAATTAATGGAGAAAAGTTATGTAATCAGTGATTTATTCACATGCTGGTGATTCATTTTATTGTTACAAATAATGCACTGTTCAGATGCTTTCGATCCATAAAAGACTATCGTGACTCCATTTGTGCATTGCTCCATTCTAAGAGACAAAGTATTCCACAGCATTATATGCCCCTAAACAAAGAATCATTTAAAAATCAATATTGCATCTTTATCACAGAGACTGAAGTTCACTGTATTTTACTCAGCAAAATACAATCCTCCTGCATGAAAATTTGGATCAAACAGCTTTCTGTCTTGGCAGACATTATCACAACCACATAGTAACAAGGAAATGAACAGAAGTTTTTTTAAAAAAAAATAGCTAAAGATCTAAAGGTGGTTTGGTGGGTGATTTTCCTGTTCTTATTATCCTACTGGTAATGAGAAAATAGCATGGATATTCATACATCATCTTTGGTCTTAGGTTTCTATGGATTTATAAGGAAGAAAGACAAGGGAGAATGATTTGAAATAGATGTTCAAATGCTTTACTCTCTGTGAAGGCAGAAGGTGACCCCATGTGATGAAATACTCTAGAACATCTGGCTGTCTGTACCCAAGGGGTCTAGAGATGGAAAGTCACTTGTAATTTGAGGGGAAACATAAAGTTTTGGAAATATCATTAGCATGACATAAAGAAGACACCACTGACATTTCGTGATCCATTAGTAATGCCATCTTCATTTTCGGACTTAATTTCGATTTCTATTCCTTGTCAATATTATTCTAGAGATTTGGGGGAAGCGAAATGTGTTGTAGGCTATTTGGCTGAGCAAGATCAAACTCTAAGGAAACAACTTAACACACATAAGCAGATGGAGAGTCTGGTCAGCACAGAAGTGGATGTCCTGGAAAATATGCTTTCTGATAAGCTCATAAGTGCCTGACTGTTGACCTCCTTGAACTAACTTATCAGGCCTTACTGTCCAAGAGCTTGCACACACCCACAGGTTCTCTAAGTGATGCTCAAGAAAAAAGGATTCTAAATGACTTTTATAATTTTCCCAGTTCTTCACAGTCATTCAAACAGGGACTCATGATATTTTCTTTTTAAAAATCATCGACAAACCTGTCTTTAATAAAAAATCAATAATACAACTTAATTTAAACATTTAATATAATAAAATACAGATTTATCCAAAAGCTTGATTATTTTGGAGAGATTCTCCAAAACCTAGTGCTTTGATTTGAATCTGGAATGTCTCTCACAGGCTCATGGTTGAATACTTGGTCCTAGCCTGTAGGGTATTACTTTAAGAGATTGAGCCTTGCTGATGGAAACAAGCCACAGAGGCAAGCATTTAAAACTGATATAGCTCTCTCTAGAGAGGCTCTGCCAGTGCCTGACAAATACAGAGGTGCATGCTCTCAGCCAACCACTGGACTGAGCACAGGGTCCCCAATGGAGGACCTAGAGAAAGGACCTAAGGAGCTGAAGGGGTTTTCAGCCCCATAGGAGGAACAACAATATGAACCAACCAGTACCCCCAGAGCTCCCAGGGACTAAACCACCAACCAAAGAATACACTGGAGGGACCCATGGCTCCAGCCTCATATGTAGAAAGAGGATGATCTTGTTAGACATCAATGGGAAGAGATGTCCTTGGTCCTGTGAAGGCTCCATGCCCCAGTGTAGGGGAATGCCAGGATAGGGAAGTAGAAGTGGGTGGGTTGATGAGCAGGGGGCAGGGGGATAGGATAGGAGGTTTTCCCAGGGGAAAGGAGGAAAGGGGATAGTGTTTGAAATGTAAATAAAGAAGATATCTAATAATTTTTTTCATTTAAAAACGAAGTTATTCCTGTCCTGGCTTCCTGTTTTGCTCCGATCCTTGGTCTGCCATGTTGTGCACAGCCTGTTGACATGATCTGATTGGCTCACTGTGCCTTCCCTGCCAGAATGGAGTGAAACTTTCAAAATCATGAGCCAGATTGATCTTTCTTCCCATAGTTGATTCTGTCAGGTATTGTGGTCACAGAGTTCACATTCCTCAGGCAAACCCTGCTGTCCCTTCATACGAGGTCTTCTGGGTCTGCGAATTGACTCAGGTCTGGAAGTTGGTTCACTGGCTGGAGATTCTCTTTTGCCATGGTCCAATGGAGATTTCTTTCACTTGTTTGTACATTTTTCTGCTTACACAGATCAAACAAAAATGTAGTAGGCTTCTTATCTATTTTCTGCCTAGAAACACAATGATTGATTAGCTAGTACCAAAGGTCTATGTGAGTCATGCCACCATAAAATTGACTTTGAGCTGCCCTTTATGGGACAGGACGTCATGGACATTGCAATCGATTATGACTTATAATAACTACGAACACCTTACATTTTGCTCGTTAGTGCTGCCACCTGGCTCCTGCTCTTTTGAGGCCCAATTACACCTATTCACCAATCATCCAATTAAGCAACAGCATCTCTGACCCTAAGGTCTAGCACAAGGAAAAGTGCAATAAAAAAGTCTTCAAATGCGCTGGTGCCCTTCTCACCGTTTTGTGTCTTACAGGTCTAGTGAACGGCACATCTTCTGGGCCTTCCCATCGTGGAGGATCAGGTTTTACACAGTGTGCCCACTCTAGTGCTGCAATTTCCATGAGCCTTAAGATCCCTCATCAACACTAAGCCAAGGGATATCAGGCATCTCCAACTCTTTTTCAGTGGGTCATATTTTGACTAATCCTTCAGCCAATCATTCAAGCAAACCTTTACATGTATATATTTTTTAAACTGTGAAGGCTTTTACATTAAATCTAGACCATCCACTCAGAGTGCTCATATCAATAAGCCCATCTACATCCAGTTTTCTGCTCCTTCCACCATTATGTCACATACTAAAATTCATTCCTACACATGAATGTTCTTGAAGGAATTAGCAAAGTTATTAAGCTCATTAGAGATGAAGTGAACCTCCTATCTAGGAGCCTACTTAGACTTAAGTCGAGTTATAGGTCTAGAAGCAACTATTCCTGGGCTTTGAGGGACATCAGTATTGTCTTGCCTGGTAGCTCCTTCAGAGATAGTCATTGCTGGATTATCATGCAATGAAGGAATAATTTTCCCAGTGAAAGGCAGAAAAGGCAATATTTTGGGGGGTAGGGTAGAATTTAACCACAAAAATGTTATCATTCCTTTTCTTAATGAATTCATTTCCATTCTAATTTTCTTTCATATTTTAATCTAATGATTTTATCACTGTATAATTATATTTATGAATATCAAAGTAAATTTTATATGGTAGCGGCATATAAAGAGGAAACATAGCTCTATATTTGTATTGAATATTGCTAATTATAGGAATGAAATAGAGTTTGAAGTTCCATAAATGTAGTTTACAAAAAGAATGAAGGCTACAAAAATACACTGATTTCTTCCATATTCTCATGATTCTAAGCTTACCAAATCTGTGATAAGAATTAATTAGCAAACAGAATTTGGTGACCAGTGACAGCTGTCAGAAGACTTGGCATTTAATTGTAATGTATGCATGGCTCTATCCATGCACAGTAGTGAAAGCAGAGGTGCAGTAAGGTGCGTCCTGGTTGCTGCATTCTTTGAGTGAAACCAGGGGTCTGGACACTTCATTGCTTTCAATGGTTCCCAACAGTTTAGCTTTCGAATATTTAGGTGTAACCAAATTAGATGCTAATTTGAAGACCTCTAATTATCTACCATCTTTTACGAGTATAATTGATGCCCAGATGAAGAGAAATACAAAGAATAATATAAAATGTCTGTAGTTAGGAATGTGCATTTTATTTTTTAGTAGAAATTAAAATATCGAAAAGAGAAAAGGCAAGGCAGGCAAGATGGCTTGGTGGTTAAAAGCTACAAAAGACTGGTGGCTGGAGTTTGATAGTTGGAATTCATGTAAAGGTGGCAAGAAAAAACCTGTCCAGGGCTGCTCTCCAACCTCCACACATGTGCCGAGGCACACACAAGTGCACTCACACCCACATATACCACACATATGCAAACAATAATAATGATAATGAAGTTGAAGTAAAAAAAAAAGATAGAATGGATTGTTTTCAAAGTGAAAATAAAGTTCATGCCAGCAAATACTTCATAAATGTTTCTAGGAGACAAAAGGCAAATCAAACACATGTGAGAAAAATTGATTAGATTCTCATCACATTATCAGAAAGAGAGACACATGAAAACAAGAAAACCAAACTTGAGCACAGACGGCCAGTTGCCCCTTCCGGTCATTGAGTTTATCATGACTTTAGCAGTATACAGGCATGCATTGGCCAACTTACAGCCCACGGTGGGTGATGGGACTTGGTCACATGTTTTCTCATAGATTCTGGGGATCACCAGGAAAGATCTTTCTAAACCAGCAGACTTCCAATGGTCCATGTGAGGCCACTTATTCTAACCCAGTAGGCACCTGTGCAGACTGTGCTCCTACAGTCTCTCAAGTATTCAGAGATGTGTTGGAGTTCACAGACTACTCTGCTAGGACTGCAATTTAGCGTCAGTAATTGATAGGGGCAGCATGGCAATGAGAGTGGCCATGGGAAGACACTCAGAGCAATAGCTCTGAATCAGGGATGGGTGGGTTCAGGAGCTGCATCTTAGTTAGTAAATCAAGCATGTAGTTTCAGCTTGTATACTTGCGTATAATTGGTTTGGTGTTCATTTTTATAGATTATATTATGGACACTAGTTCTCCTTTTTCCACTCCTCACACCCTTCAGTGTCTCTCCATTCTTTGTGCTTATGTATATTAAGCTTAAGTCAGGTTATAGTCAGTTTGTAAGCAATGCAACAGTCCAATCACTTGTCCCTTTACTCATCTATCTAGGACATAGACGTACGAAGCACTTGGCTTTGGAAATAAATTGGTGGACGTGGCAGTGATTGTCTATGAGCTCATAGACTTTAAGATATCTTCAGATGATTCATTCCGTCAGGAAAAGAAGAGTCTAGTCATTATTCATGGTTGTATTTTGAGTGTTGTGGGAGTTACTTTGGATAGCATGGCCACATATAAATTTGTCAACTCGGTCATGGTTCTAGTCCCTTTGGGTTGCTCTATATCTCCCAGTGTATATCAGAATACAGGAAACTGGTGCTCAATATGCATGTCCTTATTCCTGCATTTGGAGCTGAAATGATTGATGACCAATAAGTTATTCTAGAAAATGATGCCCAGTAATTTTTTTCTGTAATTGTGTTTCAAGCCTGTGCCTGCAATTCTCATGGAAGCCACTGCCCTTCCCTACACTTGTGCTCCTGCCACAGTCCATGTTTAAATAAGAACAGCTAAATTCTTGTCTCTGATTGGTGGTTTATTGGTTACTGGCTTCATAGCATTGTTGTTCATGAAGACTCCTAAGAGCCTGAAAACAGCTTTTCAATGTATCTTTGCTTCACTTGTCCTGCCAGACAGCTGAGACTTCTGCTCCAGGCTGTGCTCATTTGCCTAGCCTTGAAGAGGATTAGCTGCGTGGTAAGGAGCACCCGTGGGAACTCAAGGTATTTTCATGTTAGTATAATGCCACAGCAAATAGTTGCCTATGAGTTGTAACCTGTTAATGAGTTTCTGTTTTAACTCAGTCACTAAAAAAACAAACTATTTTTACCTTGTTCTTAGCAGTAGGACGTGGTTGTAGGTAAACACTTTTGATTGTATCTTTCAAAGGGCATTGAACATCTGCCTTCTTTATGGTCTACCAGGACACACATTTATTATAGGAACATGCCCCCTGTGGACTTTTGTACAATATCTGTCTTTGCCACCGGAAATAAGACAGACTAGACAAAAATTCATTTGTGTATATTTTCTGCATATCTTCTTACTCTGGGGGCTTAAACTATGCTATAAGTGAGCCAGTAAATGAATATATGTAATTACCAAATATGGTGCTATTTATGATGAAGCTTTCTCAGGAAACTCACAAAAGCTTTGACAAAGAATTCTGTCAAAGGTTTTTCTACCCAGGATACATTCCATAGAACTCAAGAAGGTTAACAAGCCAAATGGCCCACGTGAGGATGCTTCAGTCCCACTTGGGAGGGAGAAGAAAGCAATCATGGGAGGCAGAGGGAGGGAGGGATCTGGGTGGGAGAGGGGAGCTGGAGAGGCAAAGGGGAGCATGATCAGGTATTGGGGGTTGGGGGCAGGAGAGAAGCCCTGAGGGTCAACAGAATAAATGGAAATAACCTCAGAGGGTGGGAGGTGGGGCGACCCTCTAGAAAGTACCAGAGACCTGGTCGGTGAGAGTCTCAGGACTCAAAGGGAGGAACCTTAGAAGACATGCCTGATAGTGGGGAGAGGGAACTTGTAGAGTCTACGTACAGTAGAAAGACAGGGCATCAAGTGGAGGTATAGGGTTGCCATTCCACAGTCAAAAATTCTGACCCAGAATTGTTCCTGTTTAAAAGAACTGCTGGGACAAAAATGGAGAAGAGACTGAGGGAAAGGAGCTCCAGTGACCAGCCCAATTTGAGATTCATCTCAAGGGGTGGCTCCAAGGCCTGACACTATTACTGATAATATGGTGTGCTTACAGACAGGAGCCTAGCATGGCTGTCCTCTACAAGGCCCTACCAGCAGCTGACTGAGACAGATGCAGATCCTTACACCCAACCATTGGACTGAAGTCAGGGATCTCTGTGGTTGAATTAGGGAAAGGCTGGAAGAAGCTGAGGAAGAGGGCTACCCTTTAGGAAGACCAGCAGCCTCAACTAACCTGGACCCCTGGGATCTCTCAGACACTGAGCCACCAACCAGGCAGTGTACAAGAAGTGGTCTGAGATGATCCCCCTTCTCCCCCAGACATATATACAACTGAAGACTACCTGGTTTGGCCTCAGTGACAGAAGACTCACTTGAGAGTCTTGAGGCCCCAGGGAGTAGGGAGGCCTGGTGGGGGTGGGGTGGGGACATCCTCTTAGAGACAAGGGGAAGGGGGAATGGGATGAGGAAATGTGTGAGGGCTGACCAGGAGGTGGGTAATGCCTGGACTGTAAAAAAAAGAAAAGAAAAAAAAAAGAAGTCTGTTTCTCCTTTTAGTATGAAAACAAACAAAAAGATGTGAATTAAAGTCTTACCAAACACAGCTTCATTGCATGAATAGAATATAATAGAGCATATATTCCTTTTTTTTTTTTGTGGCGAAAAACTTAGTCTCTTAAAGCTGAATATATAATCTTGGAGTATGCTTTCAGGCAGTAAAACTGGATCAGCAACTTAAAGATTAATTGTTCACAATTTCCTGTAAGGGTTGGGAAAATCGCTTAGTGGTAAGTGCATGCCTAGTATGAATGATGCCCAGGGTTTAATATCCTGCACTGCCAACCCCCAAAACTACTGAACTGACTTAGCCTTTTGGATTTTCAGATAATTGAATTGTTAAAATTTTTAAATAGATTACCTCATGTTGTGAAGAAAGTAGCATAATACAGAAAACAATGTTACTCTTTTTATCTAAAAAAGAAAAGTATAGTTTATTTTGACTTTAGTTTTGGTTACACTTTAATACATTTAAGAACAACACTTCTCCCTTCCCCTTTCTTCCCCCAGCCCCTCCCATGATCTCCCACTCTCACAAAAATAGCTTTTTCTTTGCTTGGGTGTTTTTTTTTTTTTTTTTTTTTTTTTTTTTTTTTTTTTTTTTTTTTCCCCGAGACAGGGTTTCTCTGTGTAGCCCTGGCTGTCCTGAAACTCACTGTGTAGACCAAGCTGGTCTTGAGCTCAGAAATCCGACTGCCTCTGCCTCCCAAATGCTGGGATTAAAGGTGTGCCTCAGCACTGCCTGGCTTTTTTTGCTTGTTATTACAAATGTATATATGTGCAAACTGACAAATCTTGTTTTGTTGTTTGTGTGTAGTTGATTTCAGGATTGGCTGCTTCGTGTTGGCTAACTATTAATAAGAGTTTTTTCCTTTGAGACAAGCTAATTCTTCCAGGAGCTGGGATTAGTTACCTGTAGTTGTTTGTTTAGTGCTGGGATCCCCTGAGTTTTCCCCTTTCATATTAGCTCTATTGATATCACCATTGCTGTTCAGGTTTTGTTTGTTTGTTTGTTTTTGTTTGTTTTTTAAAATGAAGCTATTTCACAGCAGACTTCATGGTATTTTGAGTCTTTTAACCTTTCTGTCCCTTTTCTGTTATGTTTCCTGAGCATCACTGTACATTACTGCACTGGGACCTCCATGATCCATTGTCCTCTGTGCTGTGTCCAGTTGTGACTTTCTGTGCTGGTCCTCACTTGCTGCAAAGAGCAACTCCTTTGATGTGGCCTGGCAGTTACACTTATGTCAGATGTTTGGAGCTAAGGATCACAGACAGGTGAAAGGCACTAAGTTGGCATTTGTCTCTCTGTGTCTGCATTATCGTATTGGATATAATATTTTCTGTTTATGCATTTATTTCATTTCTTCTGTATCTGAATAGTATTGCACTGTGTATATATGTAAGGCATTTTAATAATTCATTAATCTGTTGAAGGTAATTTAGTTTGTTTCTCATCTACTGGACATAAGGTAGTGATAAACATGGGAGAGTAAATATCTCTATAGAATAGAATTCTGATCCCTTGAGAATGCACCAAGAAGTGGTATACCTGGAGCATATGGAAGATTTTATTTATTTATTTATTTATTTATTTATTTATTTATTTATGTCGAGAGGTTTTTTTTCATTTTTTTTATTAGATATTTTCTTCATTTACATTTCAAATGCTATCCCAAAAGTCCCCTATACCCCCACCCTGCCCTGCTCCCCAACCCACCCACACCCACTTCCTGGCCCTGGCATTCCCCTGTACTGGACCATATAATCTTCAGAAGACCAAAAGCCTTTCATCCCAATGATGGCTGATTAGGCCACCCTCTGCTACATATGCAGCTAGAGACACAGCTCAGGGGGAGGGGGAACAGGGGTGGTACTGCTTAGTTTATATTGTTGTTCCTCCTATAAGGATGCAGACCCCTTTAGCTCCTTGGGTACTTTCTCTAGCTCCTTCATTGGAGGCAGGCTTCTTGTATGTTCATGGGTATCTCTTTCTTTAGGTTAGGGAAGTTTTCTTCTATAATTTTGTTGAAGATATTTGCTGGCCGTTTAAGTTGAAAATCTTCATTCTCATCCACTCCTATTATCCGTAGGTTTGGTCTTCTCATTGTGTCCTGGATTTCCTGGATGTTTTGAATTAGGATCTTTTTGCATTTTGCATTTTCTTTGATTGTTGTGTCCATGTTCCCTATGGAATCTTCTGCACCTGAGATTCTCTCTTCCATCTCTTGTATTCTGTTGCTGATGCTCATATCTATGGTTCCTGATTTCTTTCCTAGGGTTTCTATCTCCAGAGTTGTCTCCCTTTGTGATTTCTTTATTGTTTCTACTTCCAATTTTAGATCTTGGATGGTTTTGTTTAGTTCCATCACCTGTGTGGTTGTATTTTCCTGTAATTCTTTAAGGTATTTTTGTGCTTCCTCTTTAAAGATTTCTACATGTTTAACAGTGTTCTCCTTTATTTCTATAAGTGAGCTATTAATGCCCTTCTTAAAATCCTCTACCAGCATCATGAGATATGATTTTAAATCGGAATCTTGCTTTTCAGGTGTGTTGGGGTATTCAGGACTCACTGTGGTGGGAGTACTGGGTCTCGATGATGCCGAGTGGTCTTGGTTTCTGTTAGTAAGATTCTTACATTTGCCTTTTGCCATCTGGTAATCACTGGTGTTAGATGTTCTAGCTGTCTCTTCCTGAAGCTTGTTCCTCCTGTGATTCTGTTAGCCTCTGTCAGCACTCCTGGGAGTCCAACTCTCTCCTGAGTCCCAGTGGTCAGAGCCCACCCTGGAGGCCGACTCTCCTCTGGTGGGGAAGGTGCCCAGAGCTCTGGGTCTCAGCTATGTGCTATGCCTCTTGGCTGAGGATGAAGGCCCGAAGGGTCCCTGTCCAAGAAGCTCTGTTGCTTCTGAGGCCTGCGTGCTCTCCTGCTTGGACTGGTCTCTGAGAGACCCGGGATACAAGATGGCAATCTCACCTGAGTCCTGGGATCAGAGCTCGAGAGTATTCTTTTTTTTTTTTTTTTTTTTTTTATTATTTAAGACCTTTATTAACAGGTGCTTGCAGTTTGTTGACTTTTTTGAAAAAATCAAGTTGTAAACTTTATTACAAATTAAAAATGAAGTTCTTAAAAATCTCAACTTGACCAGATATGAAACAATTTAAAAACCGTTAAAGGTGTATTGAGAAAAACCAGGCCTTTTTTTTTTTTCTTAAAAAACACGTTTGTCGTCATTACCAAAAAGAGACATCTTTAGGTAAAAATAATAAAAACCCCATGCTGCATAGATAATGCAGATAGTTCTAATGTTATCTGGTCAGCGGGCAAAAAGCAAGCACTTAAGGTCTTCAGCTCCAATCTTCGTTTATTTCTTATTGCTGGAATTTCATATTCATTTCTTCTTGTTGGATGACCAAACCGGATGATGGTAGAGATGGTAAGCCGGCATTTACTCAGCCCCGCCCTGCTCAGCCTCGGGAGCGGACGAATTCTCAGCTGGTGGATCGGCTGCTTTTGTCTCTTTGCCATCTTGTGGTTTAGGGTTCTCTGGGCGTCTGCGTCGGTAATTGAAGTTGCGGCGATACCGACGTTGAGGTGGCTGCTGACCTTGGGTATCATCTCCTTGGTTTTCTTTGTCCTCTTCATTGCCATCCTCTCTAGGCTGTCTTTGGCGAGGAGGACCCGTTCAGAATCGTGGTCTGTAACCCCGATACATATTCTGTCTCACTGGTCTACCTTGCTCTCCTGCACCCTGGTTGTCAGCACCCTCCATCACTTCTCCTTGCACAGGGGGGTTGGAATACTGTGGTCGACGCGCATTGGGTCTCCGCATGTAGTAAGGTGGGAACCTTCGCCTGCGATAGGGCCGGCGTTGTTGGGCCTGGCCTTCAGGAGCGCTTTCCGATCCCTCGTTCTTTTCCCCACTCTCACTATTCTGGTAATTTTGCTGGTAATTGCGCGGAGGACCCCTACGACGTGGATAGCGTCTATAATGGTTACGGTCTGCTGCGTATTTACGTATTTACTGCCTTGAACTGGAACTCCACCAGGGCCTGTAACATTTGCTGCCTCCGCACCCTTTTCTCCTTCAACAACATCAAACTCCACAGTCTCTCCATCGCCTACACTGCGAAGGTACTTCCTGGGGTTACTCTTCTTTATGGCAGTCTGGTGTACATATACGTCTTCCTTGGTGTCATTCCTGTTGATGAAACCGTATCCGTTCCTTACATTGAACCATTTGACTGTTCCCAAAACCTTCGTTGCGATGACCTTCTTGTCCCCGCCGGCGGGCGCCGCCGATGTGAGGCCGCCCGGGCCGCCACTACCCGCGCTGCTGCCCGTGGAGCCGGGCTTGGTGTCGGCGGCGCTGAGGGCGGCGGTGGGGGCGGCGGGCGGCTGCTGGGTCTCGGCCTCGCTGCTCATGGTTGCGGTGATGGTGACTGGGGCCTGCGGCTCCTCCCAGGTGTGATGGTGACTAGGCCGGCGGCGGCGGTGGGGCTCTCAGGGCTCTCTGGGGTCCGCTCTCCGCTCCCGCTACCGATCGAACTCGAGAGTATTCTTAATATAGATTTTAAGAGTGGTTTCACAGTGAGTGAAATTCCTCTTTCTCCACAGCCTTTTTAGCATTTCTTTTCTCTCCCCTCCCTTGTCTCTCTGTCTCTCTATGTCTCTGTGTCTCTATCTCTCTGTCTTTCTCTCACTCTCTTTTTCTCATTAGGTGTGTGTGTGTGTGTGTGTGTGTGTGTGTGCCATAATGGAGCCCATAGCATTGCATGCTAACTTCACAAATTAACTTAAAGAAGAAAAACATCTTGGTTATCTTCAACTATACTTGCTATCAAAAAAGGTTTTGAACAAAGGTATTGAACCAATGAGAATGCTTTAGATAACTGAGTATCTGGAAAAGATGCAGATATAGAAGGAGAAATGGTCAGGCATAGATGTCAGTGTTTACACAAGGAAAAGGACAAACATATGCAGACAGCAGACCGGAAGTAAAACATGGCATAACCAATCAGAAGACAAATGGTTATGAGAAGAATATGTTATTATTTATTTAAAGGTCAAAGCACTGCCATTCTTTAAAAGCTTATCTATGAAGATGGGTAGAATGGTAAGGATTAACATTGCATAGAAAATTTCTTGGTGTGCTGGGGGGAGTGTTACACTATCGTTCAAAGTTTATTGTATACAACACCAATTTTACATTAATGTTCTGGTCAAATGCCAGGAAACACCTGGTCAAATGCCAGGAAACACCCATGAAACATATCTGCTATTGGGCAGTAAGCAATTGGTTTATGAAGAAGCATATTTTAAGGATATTTTGTATTCATCAACATTTAGAAGTAGCCTCCATGGTTGACAGAGCACTTTAAACAGAAAAATGAAACTATGGGCATCTGCTAATTGCATACTTATTCAAAAATCTTTTTAAAAAATTCTGTATAAGAATCCAGCAATTGCATGATAACAGACAGCCCTACCTACAATGCTTAAGCTCCATGCCTTACTACACCCTCAATTTCCTGGTTCACCTTAGACACATTACTCAGCGTTTCTCTCACTATCAAGTTCTACAGAAATGACACTTGATTTCTTAGGTCCTTCTGTTCCATTTTAATGTTGATATTCCTATCTGTGCTGTATTTGGTAAGAGTAAGGTCAGTTTACTAAAAGTTCATTTTTAATATAGAGCTAGTTACAAAGCATTCCTAAAATATGATGGTACTTCAGGGGAATGCCAGGGCCAGAAAATAGGAGTGGGTGGGTTGGAGAGTGAGGGGAGGGTATAGGGGGCTTTGGGGATAGCATTTGAAATGTAAATGAAGAAAATGTCTAATAAAAATAATGAAAAAGCTCTTCCAGTCAGAAAAGCACCTGGGTAGCTAGGGCGCAGAGTTGGCTGACACTCGCCAGCTACCCACAACACCCGCCACAGGATCTTAAGACTTCTGGTGAGTGGAACACAGCTTCTGCTCCAATCCAATTGCGCGCGGGACCTGAGACTGCATTAGTTAGGGAAGCAGAAACAGGCCTGAGTAGGGCCACAGGCCTCATCCGGCCGGAACAGCACCAGTGTAGCTAGAGCGCAGGGTCAGCTGACACCTGCCAGCTACCCACGACCCCCGCCACAGGATTTTGAGACTGCTGGTGAGTGGAACACAGCTTCTGCTCCAGTCCAATCACGCGGGACCTGAGACTGCTCTGGTTGGGGAGGCAGAAATCCAGCCTACGTAGGGCCACAAGCCTCTTCCGGTCAGAAAAGCACCAGGGTAGCTAGGGCACAGGGTCGGCTGACACTCGCCAGCTACCCACAACACCCGCCACAGGATCTTAAGACTTCTGGTGAGTGGAACACAGCTTCTGCTCCAATCCAATTGCGCGCGGGACCTGAGACTGCATTAGTTAGGGAAGCAGAAAACCGGCCTGAGTAGGACCACAGGCCTCTTCCGGCTGGACCAGCACCGGGGTACTGCCAGCTACCCACGACCCCCGCCACAGGATTTTGAGACTGCTGGTGAGTGGAACACAGCTTCTGCTCCAATCTTTAAACAGTGACAACGACAACAACTAACCCCAGAGAGTACCAGATGGCGAAAGGTAAACGTAATAATCTTACTAACAGAAACCAAGACCACTCACCATCATCAGAACCCAGCACTCCCACTTCGCCCAGTCCAGGGCACCCCAACACACCGGAAAAGCTAGACACGGATCTAAAAGCATATCTCCTGATGATGGTAGAGGACTTCAAGAAGGACTTTAATAACACACTTAAAGAAATACAAAGGAACACTGGTAAACAGGTAGAAGACAATAAAGAGGAAGCACAAAAATCCCTTAAAGGATTGAAGGAGAACACTGCTAAAGAGTTACAAATCCTTAAAGAAAAACAGGATAACCTAATCAAACAGGTAGAAGTCCTTAATGAAAAACAGGAAAACACATCCAAACAGATGATGGAAATGAACAAAACCATACTAGACCTAAAAAGGGAAGTAGACACAATAAAGAAAACCCAAAATGAGGCAACACTGGAGATAGAAACCCTAGGAAAGAAATCTGGAACCATAGATACGAGCATCAGCAACAGAATACAAGAGATGGAAGAGAGAATCTCAGGTGCAGAAGATTCCATAGAGAACATCGGCACAACAATCAAGGAAAATGTAAAATGCAAAAAGATCCTAACTCAAAACATCCAAGAAATACAGGACACAATGAGAAGACCAAACCTACGGATAATAGGAGTGGATGAGAATGAAGATTTTCAACTCAAAGGACCAGCAAACATCTTCAACAAAATTATAGAAGAAAACTTCCCAAATCTAAAGAAAGAGATGCCCATGAACATACAAGAAGCCTACAGAACTCCAAATAGACTGGACCAGAAAAGAAATACCTCCCGACACATAATAATCAGAACAACAAATGCTCTAAATAAAGATAGAATACTAAAAGCAGTAAGAGAAAAAGGCCAAGTAACATATAAAGGCAAGCCTATCAGAATTACACCAGATTTTTCAGCAGAGACTATGAAAGCCAGAAGATCCTGGACGGATGTTATACAGACACTAAAAGAACACAAATTCCAGCCCAGGCTACTATACCCAGCCAAACTCTCAATTAACATAGATGGAGAAACCAAAGTATTCCACGACAAAACCAAATTCACACATTATCTCTCCACGAATCCAGCCCTTCAAAGGATAATAACAGAAAAAAACCAATACAAGGACAGGAACCACGCCCTAGAAACTACAAGAAGGTAATCCCTCAACAAACCTAAAAGAAGACAGCCACAAGAACAGAATGCCAACTTTAACAACAAAAATAACAGGAAACAACAATTACTTTTCCTTAATATCTCTTAATATCAATGGACTCAACTCCCCGATAAAAAGACATAGACTAACAAATTGGCTACACAAACAAGACCCAACATTTTGCTGCTTACAGGAAACTCATCTCAGAGAAAAAGATAGACACTACCTCAGAATGAAAGGCTGGAAAACAATTTTCCAAGCAAATGGTATGAAGAAACAAGCTGGAGTAGCCATTCTAATATCTGATAAGATTGACTTCCAACCCAAAGTCATTAAAAAAGACAGGGAGGGACACTTCATACTCATCAAAGGTAAAATCCTCCAAGAGGAACTATCAATCCTGAATATCTATGCTCCAAATACAAAGGCAGCCACATTCATTAAAGAAACTTTAGTAAATCTCAAAGCACACATTGCACCTCATACAATAATAGTGGGAGACTTCAACACACCACTTTCACCAATGGACAGATCGTGGAAACAGAAACTAAACAGGGACACAGTGAAACTAAGAGAAATTATGAATCAAATGGATCTGGCAGATATCTACAGAACATTCTATCCTAAAACAAAAGGATATACCTTCTTCTCAGCACCTCATGGTACTTTCTCCAAAATTGACCACATAATTGGTCACAAAACAGGCCTCAACAGATACAAAAATATTGAAATCATCCCATGCATCCTATCAGATCACCATGGATTAAGGCTGAGCTTCAATAACAAAATAAATAATAGAAAGCCAACCTTCACGTGGAAACTGAACAACACTCTTCTCAATGATACCTTGGTCAAGGAAGGAATAAAGAAAGAAATTAAGGACTTTTTAGAGTTCAATAAAAATGAAGCCACAACATACCCAAACTTATGGGACGCAATGAAAGCATTTCTAAGAGGAAAACTCATAGTTCTGAGTGCCTCCAAAAGGAAACTAGAGAGAGCACACATTAGCAGCTTGACAACATACCTAAAAGCACTAGAACAAAAGGAAGCAAATTCACCCAAGAGGAGTAGACGGCAGGAAATAATCAAACTCAGGGGCAAAATCAACCAAGTGGAAACAAGAAGAACTATTCAAAGAATCAACCAATCAAGGAGCTGGTTCTTTGAGAAAATCAACAAGATAGATAAACCCTTAGCCAGACTCACTAGAGGGCACAGGGAAAGCATCCTAATTAACAAAATCAGAAATGAAAAAGGAGACATAACAACAGATCCTGAAGACATCCAAAACACCATCAGATCCTTCTACCAAAGGCTATACTCAACAAAACTGGAGAACCTGGATGAAATGGAGAAGTTTCTAGACAGATACCAGGTACCAAAGTTGAATCAAGATCAGGTTAATGATCTAAACAGCCCTATATCCCCCAAAGAAATAGAAGCAGTCATTAATAGTCTCCCAACTAAAAAAAGCCCAGGACCAGATGGGTTTAGTGCAGAGTTCTATCAGACCTTCAAAGAAGATCTAATCCCAGTTCTTCACAAACTATTCCACAAAATAGAAACAGAAGGTACTCTACCCAACTCATTCTATGAAGCCACAATTACTCTGATACCTAAACCACAAAAAGACCCAACAAAGATAGAAAACTTCAGACCAATAGCCCTTATGAATATTGATGCAAAAATCCTCAATAAAGTTCTTGCTAACCGAATCCAAGAACACATCAAAACAATCATCCATCCTGACCAAGTAGGTTTCATCCCAGGGATGCAGGGATGGTTCAATATACGGAAATCCATCAACGTAATCCAGTATATAAACAAACTCAAAGACAAAAACCACATGGTCATCTCGTTAGATGCGGAAAAAGCATTTGACAAGATCCAACACCCATTCATGATAAAAGTCTTGGAAAGATCAGGAATTCAAGGCCCATACCTAAACATGATAAAAGCAATCTACAGCAAACCAGTAGCCAACATCAAAGTAAATGGTGAGAAGCTTGAAGCAATCCCTCTAAAATCAGGGACTAGACAAGGCTGTCCACTTTCTCCATACCTATTCAACATTGTACTTGAAGTCCTAGCCAGAGCAATTCGACAACAAAAGGAGATCAAAGGGAAACAAATTGGAAAAGATGAAGTCAAAATATCACTTTTTGCAGATGATATGATAGTATATATAAGTGACCCTAAAAATTCCACCAGAGAACTCCTAAGCCTGATAAACAGCTTCGGTGAAGTAGCTGGATATAAAACTAACTCAAACAAATCAATGGCCTTTCTCTACACAAAGAGTAAACAGGCTGAGAAAGAAATTAGGGAAACAACACCCTTCTCAATAGTCACAAATAATATAAAATATCTTGGCGTGACTCTAACTAAGGAAGTGAAAGATCTGTATAATAAAAACTTCAAATTTCTGAAGAAAGAAATTATAGAAGATCTCAGAAGATGGAAAGATCTCCCATGCTCATGGATTGGCAGGATCAACATTGTAAAAATGGCTATCTTGCCAAAAGCAATCTACAGATTCAATGCAATCCCCATCAAAATTCCAACTCAATTCTTCAACGAATTAGAATGTGCAATCTGCAAATTCATCTGGAATAACAAAAAAAGTAGGATAGCAAAAACTCTTCTCAAGGATAAAAGAACCTCTGGTGGAATCACCATGCCGGACCTAAAGCTCTACTACAGAGCAATTATGATAAAAACTGCATGGTACTGGTATAGTGACAGACAAATAGACCAATGGAATAGAATTGAAGACCCAGAAATGAACCCACACACCTACGGTCACTTGATCTTCGACAAGGGAGCTAAAAACATCCAGTGGAAGAAAGACAGCATTTTCAACAAATGGTGCTGGCACAACTGGTTGTTAACATGTAGAAGAATGCAAATCGATCCATTCCTATCTCCTTGTACTAAGGTCAAGTCTAAGTGGATCAAGGAACTTCACATAAAACCAGAGACACTGAAACTTATAGAGGAGAAAGTGGGGAAAAGCCTTGAAGATATGGGCACAGGGGAAAAATTCCTGAATAGAACAGTAATGGCTTGTGCTGTAAGATCGAGAATTGACAAGTGGGACCTCATGAAACTGCAAAACTTCTGCAAGGCTAAAGACACCATCAATAAGACAAAAAAAAAAAAAAAAAACCACCAACAGATTGGGAAAGGATCTTCACCTATCCTAAATCAGATAAGGGACTAATATCCAATATATATAAAGAACTCAAGAAGGTGGACTCCAGAAAGTCAAATAACCCCATTAAAAAATGGGGCTCAGAACTGAACAAAGAATTCTCACCTGAGGAATACCGAATGGCAGAGAAGCACCTAAAAAAATGTTCAACATCCTTAATCATCAGGGAAATGCAAATCAAAACAACCCTGAGATTCCACCTCACACCAGTCAGAATGGCTAAGATCAAAAATTCAGGTGACAGCAGATGCTGGCGAGGATGTGGAGAAAGAGGAACACTCCTCCATTGTTGGTGGGATTGCAAGCTTGTACAACCACTCTGGAAATCAGTCTGGCGGTTCCTCAGAAAATTGGACATAGTACTACCGGAGGATCCAGCAATACCTCTCCTGGGCATATATCCAGAAGATGTCCCAACCGGTAAAAAGGACACATGCTCCACTATGTTCATAGCAGCCCTATTTATAATAGCCAGAAGCTGGAAAGAACCCAGATGTCCCTCAACAGAGGAATGGATACAGAAATTATGGTACATTTACACAATGGAGTACTACTCAGCTATTAAAAAGAATGAATTTATGAAATTCCTAACCAAATGGATGGACCTGGAGGGCATCATCTTGAGTGAAGTAACACAATCACAAAAGAACTCACACAATATGTATTCACTGATAAGTGGATATTAGCCCAAAACTTAGGATACCCAAGATATAAGATACAATTTGCTAAACGCATGAAACTCAAGAAGAATGAAGACCGAAGTGTGGACACTGTGCCCCTTCTTAGAATTGGGAACAAAACACCCAGGGAAGGAGTTACAGAGACAAAGTTCATAGCTGTGATGAAAGGATGGACCATTTAGAGACTGCCGTATCCAGGGATCCATCCCATAAGCAGCTTCTAAACGCTGACACCATTGCATACACTAGCAAGATTTTGCTGAAAGGACCCAAATATAGCTGTCTCTTGTGAGACGATGCCGGGGCCTAGCAAACACAGGAGTGGATGTTCACAGTCAGCTATTGGATGTATTACAGGGCTCCTAATGGAGAAGCTAGAGAAAGTACCCAAGGATCTAAAGGGATCTGCAACCCTATTGTTGGAACAACATGATGTACTAACCAGAACCCCGGAGCTCTTGTCTCTAGCTGCATATGTATCGAAAGATGGTCTAGTTGGCCATCAATGGAAAGAGAGGCCCATTGGACTTGCAAACTTTATATGCCCCAATATAGGGGAATGCCAGGGCCAAAAGAATGGGAATGGGTGGGTAGGGAAGTGGGGGGCGCTATGGGGGACTTTTGGAATAACATTGGAAATGTAATTGAGGAAAATATGTAATAAAAATATTAAAAATTAAAAAAATAATGAAAAAAATATGATGGTACTTATTATGTACTAGGCACGTAAGATACACTCTTTAATGACAAGAGGCAAGAGAACACAATAGTCAGAGAGTGAATTCTGGAAGTTTGATCTTATCCATGTATTACTCCAAACCAGGTGGTCTCAGGTGCTTCAGAATCTTTAATAATTATAGGAATCATTAGTATCGAAAGCAGTTTACACATCAGTAAAAGGAGGTGGGGCTTGAGAGCTTGTATTTCTAACAAGCTCTCTCTCATGTGAGGCTAATGTGTCTGCTCCTTGGATTGTATTGCTGTCATTCAGTTTTCCTTTCTATAACTGTTTAGGGGCTAAACAGTTATAGAAAAGTTACTCTGAATGTACTTTAGAAATGGCTAACATTCAGTAAATACTACTGTTACTTATTAGTATGAGTGGTCTTTATGTAAGTTCCTCAGGACAGGTGCAGTTATTAACTGTTTTCTCTAACGTCAGTGACTTGTTTGAGGATTGAGGACAGAAAGTTTGTGTGTCAGTTTCTATGACTTTCACAGGAAGCTGTGGTATGGACTTCCTTGTTTACTATGACTATGACTACGACTACTACAACTACTACAACTACCACTGCTGCTACTACTACAAATACTACTGCTACTACTGAAATATTTCATTCCTCAAACTCAAGTTCTTAACCCTTCTGTTCCCTGTTCAGTGGACTCATTTCTTAGTAGTTTTCCCAAGAGTCTATTAATCATAGAAAATTTCCTCCTCCTAGACCCTGTGACAACCTAAGTCATGACTTTAATGGACACAGCGACCTGTCTTCTCTGCAGTTTTCAATGTGTGTTGACAGCTTCTGATCCTTTATAAGCCACTTGCTCCTCTCAGCATAGTTTGTCTTCAAACTTGTATTAACTTTACTATATTGCAAAAGGAGAAAGAACCAGAAACGATGGGTTTAGATGAGAGGGTTTTTGAAAGGAGATTTTTTGGGGTGGGGTTGGGGGGGAGAGGCTATGCTTTCTACCCTCTTCATTGCTCTCATGGTCACTGGGGAATCTCTGGGGTGGCCTTATCAGGTTTAACTGTGGGGTTGGGCCTTCCTTAGGTGAAATTTTATTAGAGTGACTGATTTGAACATTTAACATCTGGTAAGTTCTCTCTGGATTCAAAAGAGCTTAAAAAGAATGTGGACAGTGGTCAATAAACCCAGGATGCTAATGAGAATGTGAGTCAAGCCTGGCTCAAGTTTTTAGTGTTTTATTGAAATAGCAATGATCCAAGGCATTTTTATAGGGGCTAATGTTCTTTGTGTACCAGAAAGAAAGTGAATAAATGTTTCCTATTCCTAAAAACATTACTTGTTTACGTTTGAAATTGAGTTTGGGCTTGAAAAACAAATATAAAACATTGGCTCAAAACAGTAAGTTGAAAAACACCCCAACTTATTTCTTATTTATTCTTTTCTTGGAGACTGTTGCCAGGAACAGTTTTCTGTGGTTCATTCTCTCTCAGCTTCAACAGAGCAAAGCACTTGCTCTCTTTCAGATTCAAAGTTAGCTTTTTCCTTGCCTTTAGATTTACACACCAGTAGTTAGCTACAAAGTCAGTGGCTGATAACTAATATATTACTGAAGTTTAGGTGTTTGTTATTTTCAGAGAGCAATGATTTAAAAGTGCAACACGCCAACTTGAGCTTATTTAAAGCGATTAACAGAAGAGAAATCAGATATCTCAAAATAGCAATGCTAAGCAGACTTTGCCAGTAATTTAAGGGGAAGTGATCAAATCTGAGAAGTGAGGGTTCTTGCTATAAATCTTAGCATCTGACTTTATCACCAGTTTCATTTCCTCATGAGAGATTCCAAAGACATGTTAAGCATGAACACTGTGCTTCTGTCTTTGACCTCTATGGAATAATTTCTCATCATTCCCTTCACAGACCAATGCAGTTGTATACACTTATTTGTTTTTTCACGAACCCATCCATTCCATGCTTGTGAATTGAGATCATTCTACAAAATAGCCTTGCCAACAGACTGAATGTGGGGAATCCAGAAAAAGTAAACATAGCAAAGACAACCCTAAGATGGTCGACTTGATAAAGGGGTTTGTAGTGGAGTACTTATTGCTAGGCACAATTACCTGAGAGGGAGGAGACATTCATGATGATACTAACACATGGTCCATGGGCGATAGAATAAAAGATCTTGTGTTTAAGTGCTAGGTCAGGGCTGGTGAGCAAGGGATCATTACCATAGGGGAAAAATTAAGCTGTGGGAAAAGATGAGAGCTCTGGAAAGTGGGTGTTATTTTAGGTAAGAAGGCTATGGTAACTCTGTCACTTGGTGGCACTTCAGAATGGAAGAGGCATCCTACAAATTGGAAGGGAAAAGGCAACCCACGAACCAGAGACAGACAATGAAGCAGGGTGTGCTGGGAGCTAAGACAAGATAGAGTTCCCAGAAGGACATCATTGTTTATGCTTACTACTGCTGAGTGTTGGAGTGGCATGGGCAGGCAACCATGTTGCATAAGCATCCTCCATGAGAGGTTAAGAAGATCTAGATGTAAACCCTCACCTTTCTTACTCTCTTCTCTAGCCCTCTTTCTCTTTCTCTCCCTTCCCCACTCTCTCCACGTGGCCATGTCCCATCTCTCTCTCTTTTTACCTTCTCTCTTTCTCCTTGTCTTTCTACAATAAAGATCTAAAACCATTAAAAAAAAAAAAGAAAGTAGAAGACCTAGATGATTCGTCTACATTTTTATCTATAGGGATTATGCTACTAGTAAGAATAGTGCTAAGTGCTGGAAAAGGGTGGGGTCAAGAATGGTATTTTCAAAGTGGGAGGGATTATAGCATAGCTTCATGATTATCAAATATGATGTTGTAATAAAAAAAGGAGATGCCTGAAGGATCAAAGTCTTTCAATGGATAGAATAGAATAAAATCCCAATATTAAGAAAAGGGCTAGTACTTAATAGGAGTATGTCAGTTTATTCAAGGCACAAGAGGGAAGGTAGAGGATATGGTCACAGGTATATGTAGAGATAAGTTTGGTATGTGGAACATATAGGAATTACCTCCTAAATACTTCTATTTTATTTGTAAAAACAAGAGGCAAATCTTCCAATTTAAAGCAAGTATGGATCCTATTTTGGAGGTTGAAGAGAAGAAGAAAGGTATAAAAGGAATATTTGAAAAAAAATTCTGAATATCCTTACATGTGGCAGTTAAAGCATTTGCTTTCAGAAGTGGATAATAAAGTAGTGGTTAACAGTGGTTTAGGGAAATGTGGGCAATGGAAGTATGATGGTAAAAAAGTTAACCATGATATACTTGGCAGGAGAGTATATGGAGTTTTGGGGATAGCATTTGAAATGTCAATGAAGAAAATATCTAATGAAAAAAGAAAAAAATGATATACTTGTATAAGAGGAATATCTTCATATGTTCTATAGCACTATGGGTAACTATGAGTGATAACAATTAACTATACATATATTGTAATTGCTACTAGAAATATTTTAAATGTTTCTAATACAAAAAACAAAACAAAACAAAACAAAACAAAACAAAACAAAACAAAACAAAACCATGATGACTGTTGAAGTTTATGGATTTTCCAGTTGCCTTGATCAGATCATTTTACACATTGTTCATATTTTGAAATACAGTATATTTAATAATGATATACAATTATAGTATGTGTCAACTAAGGATAAAAATATATTTGAAAACAAGAAAAATAAAAACATGTCTGAAGAAAATATCAGAGGAACGGGTACTGTTGCTAGGCAGTATTTGTCCTTTTGAGGGTTAAGTTTATATTTGAAAGAACAGTCACAATAGTTATCCATTTACCTCCAGCCTCACCCAACTGCTCAATTATAGACATATAACCAGCACCTGAGTTGGATTAAAGTAGACGGGCCTTTGTCTATCACGACAAGGGTAGCTGGAGATGTATGGAAAAAGTGATTTAAATGATGGAATTTGGTATCTAAACTTAAAAGGAAAAAAGAGGGAATTTAGAAGAGTAGATGGTAAGAACAGTGGAATGAATCTCCCCAAAGCTTCTCTAGACATAACTGATAAGTTTGTACTTGAGAAGGAGAGAAGGCAAGATCAACCGAAATGGGCAAGTTAAGAAGCTTCCATACTATAGAGTGAAGTTAGATTGTGCAGAGCTTTTGGGGCTGCTTCTAGGAATTTGGCAGGAATTTGACATTGGGCTAGGACAAGGAAGTAGGATCGAGGTAAATACAGCTGAGGAATGTATGGTTTTCCTTTTATCTTGGTCATCCTGACAAACCCCTAGATACAGTGACCTCAGGACTTTGTTTATTTCCTTATTTGTCCCTAGACTATTTTTTCCTATGCTTTGTTTGTTCCTTGACTACTTTGTCTTTGATCTAGAACTAACCCTATTCTTTGCATGTGTCTAGAATGGTATAAAAACAGACTGGGAAAACATAAACCAACTTCAGCTTCAGCACTGGCTGGAGTCATGTTATAATGTTGTCTAATTGTCTTTTCCTTTTTCAATCCTCACATCCTCCCTCTAGACCCTGTTGACTGGCTGAGCTGTCTTGGGCATTAGATCTTGGTATGAAAATTACAAATAAATCAGGAAAATGGATCAAAAAATGAGAATTTCAAAGTTTGACTTTCTGAGGAATGAAAATATGTAGTGAAGGCATTTGGTAAAGGAACTGTGGCAATCATCACTTTAAAGGAAGTCATAACTCTACTCATGTATTTATGCATATTATCTTGGCAAATTTAGTTTTTCAGACAGAGACCTAAAATAGGTATATTGTAAGGTATTACTAGTTCTAGATGTTTGTTAAATAAGTGTGTTGAGTATATGTTGAGCATGAAGGGTGTGTTCAAGAGGGTCATTCTGATTAAAGGTCAATAAAATTTGAACTGGGTAAGAAAAGAAGCAAAGAGACTAGATGATCAAGAAGAAGAGAAGGATGTCTGGCAATTTTCAGTGGGTTAGAAGTCTGTACAATTCGAAGTAGAGGATATCATGGATATGGATGAAAAAGAAGAATGAACTCAGAAGATAGAACCTGGTGAGAAATTTGAAGCTTAGCTGTTGAAAGCAGTGCCATTGATAGTGATAATAAAATCATTATCTAAACTATGAGACTGGACTGGAATGGAGGAAATAATATCTGGACACAAGGAAGTAGGTAATCCAGAAATCACAGCATTGATCTCACTAGATGTTTTGACATGAAGGGGTAGGGGTGGAAAGAAAGATACAGGCACTAATCTGGAAGAAGCTATAAGAGGTTACTAAGTTTTGTAGATGACAGTAACAAGCAGTAGGCAAAAATAGAAAAAAGAAAAAAAAAAAAGGAAAGAAAAAGCACTAAACCTAGGAAGCAGACAATAGTGTAGGCTTTGGAGGTTGCAGAGAAGAAATGGATTATGGAGGGAACAGTGATATCCAGGAACAATGATATTTCACCATCAGGTTTTACATATAAGGAATAGAAAGAAAAAATTCCATCATTTATTGAGGATTGTTGAATACATTGCCATGTGGAGCTAGTCTTTAGATAAGTTCTATAGTAGCTGCTGCAGACATGTAACAGAGCTCCACACTCTGGGTGGGTCACAACAACATAAACTTATTGTCTTATCTTTTAACTAGGAGTGATTGAAGTCTTATATTCCTATTTCAGGCTTTAGGCAATGAACTACTCCAGAGAGCATGAGTCTAGTGAACACATGACATCCTCTCTGTGTGAAGGTGTCTGTGCCTAAATCTTCCCTTTTAAAATTAAGGACACTTGTCATGTTAGAGTCAAAGGGCATTTTAGTACAATATGACCTCATTCAAGCTCAATATCTACAATATCTGCTATATCTAAATAAATACATTTCCAAATATGATCATGGTACTAGGATTCCAACTAATAACAATGAAATTCTACTTGTTTCCAGCAAACAAGGTTGTTTGTTGATGATAGTAGAGTGGACACAGTAGATTTTGAAGACAGAAGATGGCTGGGAAAGTGGGTCAGGGTGGTTGATACAGAGGAAACTTTGGGTGATGAGTTGTATGAGAACTCAGCTCAGCTCTCTGATTAGTAGATGATATAAATTTGAAGCACAATGATATTAGGTCTGATGACTAACCAGTATGATGTGAGGTCACGAGCAGGTGCTTCTCATTTGCAGCTTGTAGCAGTGTGACAGCCAAGAGCAAAGTGAAAGAAGCCATGTGTGATGACATCCAGAAAAAAAGGAAACATAAATGTTTATTTCTTTTTGTTTGGGATCACTGGGATCTTAGACAAGACGCTACACAGGAGGCTGAAAAATTCTCTCCTTTGTAGGGATTGTACCATGCTAGTAGGTGCATGAGATGTGAAAATTCTTTACCATGAGATAGCTTGGTACCATGGTACTTATCAATTAGACGACCTCTGCAATCTATGTTTTGTCAGCTGTAGGGTAGAGTACAATGTGTGATATTATGAAAACACCCTGAACACATTTCATCAGTCGTGAAGCCCTCATCAGAAGGAGTCAAGCGTATGACTTTGGGGTGATAGATATTTTATTGGGTACCAGTACATGAGGTTCTCTAACGTGCTCAATATTATCTGATCCTAAAGATTAGTGAGTGTTGTATGTTTGTCAAGGCAAGTGTGATGAGATCTCTATTTATCAGAACAATGTCCATAAGATTTTTTCAAACAGAAGTTTGGTTTGAATGACCATCTATTCTGTTTCCTTCTATACTCTCACCCCACCTGTGACACACTGCTCCCCTTTTGCTTACCATGGAGTCTTCACCTGCCTGATACTTTCCTTTTCTTCATCCTCCATTTGCTTCATGAACTGTCCCAAAGTGTTTTTAGACAAATATATTTATTGAAGTAATTGTTTTTTAAAGGAAGAATGCAAACTAAAATTTATTAACCATTAGCTATGATGTTAGATACTTTCACAGTGTTCTTTCCTAATTTCCATTACTCCTTGAAGATTGTATCCTCTTTAATATATGAGGAAATTAAGCCACAAATAGACTAAGGGATATTGCTTAAGGTAATGCATCTAGTTACAGGCACTTTATTAAAAATCAGGCTGATGGGCTTTTAAGCCCCTTCCACTATTATGTATTTCACTCCCTGGTATAAGGATCGCCTTTGGGTCACCCTGATGGTTACTTGAATGGGAAGAAGCACCAAACTGTATGCACTGTATGTACTGTATGTACTGATGTAGTAAAGGCAGCTTCTTCCACTGGAGAACGGAGACCCTGGAATTATATCTGTCATTATCACTTAGTAGGCACAGACTACCTATCTCTAACTGTAAATTAGTGTTCATTATATCTCTCCCCAAAATTATGATGATGAATGATGAGATGGAAAGAGCCAAGGGAATTTGCACCTACAACATTTGTTTAATACTGAATTTCCTTTTTCTTTGCTATTAGTTATTTAGCTAGAATCAAAAAGCTTATTGAATCAGAGAAAGCAGAACTTCAATTGCAATGATGGACCATGGAACAGGGAAGGAGGAAAAAAGATATATCTATATCTGTATCTGTATTTGTATCTGTATCTATATCTATCTATATCTATTTCACTACAAAGCAATCTACATCAAGACTGAAAACTCAGCTCTGAAAGTTTGGTGTTAATTGATACTTTATAATGCATTATTAGGGGTAAAAAAGCTCCCTTTCAAATATCTGCTGATTCTGGCTACACTAAGGGTAATGCGACTTTAAGACATTAATCAAATCTTTACTGTGTTCACCTATTAGGTATGACCCAGCTATTAATAAAGGAAATTCAGGGACATACAACAATTTTCTTTCAGCATAAGAGCCAAAGGAATGCCATTGGCATGTGAACTTGATTAGAAGTCAGAACACACTGAATGGGACTCAGAATGGAGTTTTATTCTTTTCGGATTGAATCATGCTCATCTCAGTCTGTACTCAGACCTTAGGAATGACATAGGCTTGAGGTCAATCCTATGACAGCTCAACAATCAAAGTTAATATACTTGTGGAATCCTCTGAGAGATGCTTCTCTAAGAGACTTTAGACCATGACACACTTTATCATGCCTAGGCCTTTGCTTGCTGCAAGTCCCAGCAGGGGCTGATCAGAAGCTCTGTCCATGATGTGTTAGGGAAAACAGATCAACTGGCAGAAAGAAGCTCAGTGTGTGACACATGAGGTCATTTTAAGAAGGTGACTAATGCATTTACAGTATTCTTTCTTTATTTCCTTCTTTAATTATTTCTAAAGGTAGGATCTCACTGTATCCTTGGCCAACCTGAATCTCACTATATAAACCAAGCAGATCTCAAAACTTATAGAGATCCCCGTGCATCTGTGTTGGGATTAAGGTGAGTGCCGCCACTCCATGCTTGAACTTTAGATCATAGCACGTCATCTAATGCAGAACAGGGTTCTTAGTATAACCTACTGGATAGACAACAGTGGCAATTCTGCATGGGGGATTATTATTACTTCAAGGAAAGTGTCAGGAACATTTATGTCCTATATAGAACTTTAGCAGAAACAATGGCTAAATATTTTTCTCTAGCTCCCTCAATCACAATTATCCATCATGATGAAAACAGCATGATCATTAACAAAGTAATGTCTCAGCCTTAAAACTATGCTTTCCAGAAAAAAAAATCAAGTTTGTTGATCTAATGAGACTTCCTTTTAATTTCACACCCCTTAGGGGCATGGAACCAACAATCAGATTTATAAGACTAGAAATGTCATCAAATGCCACGTAATGTGTTCCTCGCCTTTGGCAGAAGGTCCTCTAAATCAACCTATTGCAACCTGTTGCAACATCTGAGAGGACCAGCAGAACTTGCCCTTGTGCAAATGGGGCACTCCAATTACACCCAGCTCTCCCATTTCTGCATATCAGGTTGTATATTTTTATATGAATTAATTATTGATTCGTGTCATGTTATTAGGATGGGAAAGGGTGCGAGGGTTTATATCTGAGATTTTGAAGTACCTGGCAAACATGGTCTTCATAAACAATGAAAGAGTTTTTTTTTTTTTGTGGATAAAGATTTAAGCACTCGTTCTTTAGGGGATAAAGAGGAGGCTCAGAGTACATGGCAGCAGCCACACTAGAGATGCTCTGTTTGCTTAGGCAGTGGTACCTTCACGGGAAAGTTCTTTACCTTTACCTGTCCACAAAGTCGGTGGGAGTGATTAGGGTTTCACAGGGCCAGCGTTAATGGCAATCAGGTGTGACCTCCAGGTTTCACATCCGTTTTAATTGTTCTGCATCATCTGTTTGTTCCAGATCATCTTCTTAGAAAGATGCTAGTGTGAATGGTACCAGAGCAAGATAAGGATGGGGACAAAGCAAAGATCAAAAGCCAGCCAATCATACTCCAAACAGGTTGCTGCAAACTGTGGAGTTAGCTGTTTGTTTTTTTGTTTGTTTGTTTTGTTTTGTTTTTGGTTTAAGTTTTATTGCATCATGATGAGAAAAGATACACAATTTCAATTTATCTGAATTTGTTAACATTTAAAAACACGTTTTGAGTAAAAAGACTTATATCCCATTCTTCTCTCCCTTTTGTACCTCAACTCCTTCTGGAGAGCCTCCCCCTTCAAATCCTGCAATACCTTTAGATTTTTTCATATTCTTTAAAATTCATAAAATATTGTAACAATAAAAATGGGTATTATAAAAGTTGTTTGATATAAAACAACAATCAATTGGACAGTCTTATGTAGATGTTTGTCTACAGCAATACTGAAAATATGTTTTTCTCAATATAAATTTTAAATAACTCCAAATGTACTAACTGTATGACATTTTAAAATAATATATCACTATTAGTTTTTTTAATGAACATAAATAGATAAAGTATTTTTGTTTGTTTGTTTTGTTTTTAGGAGAGCTTAAAATCTTGGCTCTTTCTGTGATACAAACACAAAATAAGAACAGTTTTTGGAAATTGGATTTCATTGTAATAAGGCTGTACTATAGTGTCCCTCACATTACCAAAGGATTTTACCTCCATAGTAGATAAGTTAAGAGTTGACAGTTCTGCTGCATCAAGGAATGAATTGCAGGCACAATTTTTGGATACAGATTTCCTGCTATGGTCAAAGCTATTTGACTTGAGTGAATGTCATCACTCTCAGCCCACAGGGAACAGGTTACATTTATTTAAGAAATGGTGTGTGTATTAAGATGGTCTATCCATGAAGTCATTCATCAATTGTTTCAATGAACAATGGTTCTGCTTGGAGGGTGGCACAGACATTAGGTGAGGGTAAGATTCATTGCCTGTGATGATTTTGAAAAGCATTCATCTCAGAATAAGAGTAACTTTTAAAGTCCTCTTCTTCAAAATTGATACAATAATTACAAATATCAAGCAAAGCCTTCAGTCTCACTCTTTGCTGTTCTCTTACAAACCACGTCCCAAATTAATTGTCTACATTTCTTTTGGCTATGTAAATAATTTTGAAATATGTAAGCTGTTTTGAAATCCATACTATAGTGTAAAAACATCAAATAAACAGTCCTACTAATAGAGAGGCTGAGATAGGAGAAGCATGATTTCAAGACCATTATGTGGGACACAGCAAGACCCTGTCATGTACAAAGATGCAGAAAGTGTATATGGGTTGTACAATATTGGACCTATGACTCCCATTACCAAATTAGAGAGACCACATGATGGCAGCCAACAAATTTCTAATTCCTCATATTTTTGAATTTCAGTCGACTAGGATATGTTGGTAATGTTAATTATCATATTAAGAGATATTAAGGAAAAGTGATTGTTACTTTCTGTTAATTTTCTTGTTAGAGGTAGTATCATGTTTGTGTGGGTTTGTTGAAAGATTACTTTATTGCTTCTTCAAGGGTGTAGTTTCACTCTTTGTGTTAGTGTTTTCCATCTATTTTCCTTTGTAGGGCTTGATTTGTGGAAAGATATTGTGTAAATTTGGTTTTGTCATGGAATATCTTGTTTTCTCCATCTATGGTGATTGAGAGTTTTGCTGGGTATCGTAGCCTGGGCTGGCATCTGTGTTCTCTTAGGGTCTGTACGACATCTGTCCAGGATCTTCTAGCTTTCATAGTCTCTGGTGAGAAGTCTGGTATAATTCTGATAGGTCTGCCTTTATATGTGACTTGACCTTTTTTCCCTTACTGTTAAAAATTCTTTCTTTGTTTAGTGCATTTGGTGTTTTGATTATTATGTGATGGGAGGAATTTATTTTCTGGTCAAGTCTATTTGGAGTTCTGTAGGCTTCTTGTATGTTCATGGACATCTCTTTCTTTAGGTTAGGGAAGTTTTCTTCTATAATTTTGTTGAAGATATTTACTGGCCCTTTAAGTTGGGAATCTTCACTCTCTTCTACACCTATTATCCTTAGGCTTGGTCTTCTCATTGTGTCCTGGATTTTTCGGATGTTTTGGATTAGGAGCTTTTTGCATTTTCTTTGTTGTGTCAATGTTTTCTATGGTATCTTCTGCACCTGGGATTTTCTCTTCTATCTCTTGTATTCTGTTGCTGATGCTCACATCTATGGTTCCTGATCTCTTTCCTAGGTTTTCTAACTCCAGGGCTGTCTCCCTTTGTGATCTTTTTATTGTTTCTAGTTCCATTTTTAGATCCTGGATGGTTTTGTTCCTTTCCTTGGCCTGTTTGATTGTGTTTTCCTCTAACTCTTTAAGGGATTTTTGTGTTTCCTCTTTAAGGGCTTCTAGCTGTTTACCTGTGTTCTCCTGTATTTCTTTAAGGGGGTTATTTATGTCCTTCTTAATGTCCTCTATCATCATCATGAGAAGTGATTTTAGACCTGAATCTTGCTTTTCTGGTGTGTTGGTGTATCCAGGACTTGCTATGGTGAGAGAACTGGGTTCTGATGATGCCAGGTAACCTTGGTTTCTGTTCCTTATGTTCTTATGCTTGCCTTCCACCATCTGGTTATCTCCAGTGCTACCTGCCCTGGCTATGTCTGACTGGAACCTGTCCTTTCTGTGGTCCTGATTGTATCAGAACTCCTCCAAGTCAAGCTGTCTCTGTGATTCTGTGATCCTGTGATCCTGAGATCCTGAGATCCTGGGTGTGTCCGAGTTCCTGGGGTCCTGCCTTTGGGACCTTGAGATTCTGATGTGACCAAGCTCCTGGGGTCCTGTGATCTTCTGATCCTGGTGTGTTAGAGCGCCTTAGAGTGGAGCTACCTCTGGGTGTTGTGGGGCTGGCTGCGGACTTTGCGCCCGTGGTCTGCTCAGGGTGCTGGCTGAGACAGACCAGAAGGAGCCCGTGCCATCGGTCTGGTGGAGTTCCTGCATGCCTGGGTCCTGCTGATCCCAGTTACTCCCAGTATTGGGGTTAGATGTTGTGTCCTCCTCACCTCTAATTCTCTGATCCTGGGCACTTTGGAGCACCTAGGTGTGGAGCTGCCTCTGGGTGTTGTGGGACTGGCCAGAATTAGTAGTTTTATACTGAGATGACATCACTATTAACCCCCCTGCCAAGCTTGTGTAATCAAATAGGGTACCCTAATAAGCAGTAGTGTTCAATAAGAGCTTATAGTCCTTTAAGCCAGATTAAATGGTGAATGAGGTGAGTTATTTGGGGTCTGAGAGAGGCATCATTGAGTGATGGCACTTGCCACGCAAGCCTCGATCCCTGAAATTCACATACAAGTAGAGAAATGACTCAACATGTACCAAGGTTTGGGGCTTTAGTGGTCTCATGCCCTGTGGACTACTGGCTTAGTGTCTGTCTCAATTAGGGTTACTATTGCTGTGATGAAACATGACCAGCAAAAGCAACGTGGGGAGGAAAGGGATTATTTCACTCACAGTTCCATATAACAGTTCATCATTGAAAGCAGTGAGGGCAGAAACTGATGCATGTACCTGGAGGCAGGAGGTGATGCAGAGAACATGGAGGAGCGCTGATTACTGGTTTGCTCATCATGATTTTTTTTCCCCATTAATTTATTTATTTGTTCACTTTAAATGTGGATCCCTGCCCCACTCCTCTGGTTCCTCCATCCCAAGTCCTTTCACTCTCCCCTCTCCCCTTCTCCTCTGAGAAGGTGGAGATATCCTGGGTAACCTTCCATCCTGACATATCAAGTCTCTACAGTCTGCTTTTTAATAGAACCTAGGACCCCCAGCCTAGAGTGGCACCAAGCAAAATGGATTGGGCCCTCCCCCATCCACCATTTATTAAGAAAATGCCTTACAGGCTTATGGAGACATTTTCTTAATTGAAATTCTCTCCTCTCAGTGACTTTAGTTTGTGTCAAGCTGACATAAAACTGTCCAGCACAGTGTCCACACTGGGGCTCAGGATCAGTCAACTCTGTTCTTTGTGTGTCTACTCTGGGTCAATGTCCCCATGAACTTGGAGAAAATATTGCGCTGTCAGAAAGTAAAAGCACCCAAGACTTTATTTAGTGTGCTGTTTGTGTTTCACAATAAATATTTATTACTTTGGAGGAAAGAAGTTTCTTTGTGTGTGGTATCCCATCTTCCGGGAAAAAAATGTTGAGATAAAAGGATATTTATTGGTTCTCACTGTTTATTTATTCTCAAAAGGAAAACAACCTCCCTATCTGGTAATAGTGACAGAACAGAGTCAAGGGTGTAGTGAGGTGATGACCACTTAGCCTGTGTCAGCGACACAATTCTTCAACATAACATTGCCTTCACATGAGCACATAGCTACTCTGCTTTCCATTGTTCAAGTTTATGGCGCATCTCTCTTCTAGACCGTATGATCCTGGGAAGGTCACATCTGCTCTGAGCCACAGGCTCTCCATTTAAAACATACTAATTGGAGTTGTGACCTCCTGTTATTTTTCACGTACAATTACTGTAATTACCATCTTCTAAAGCCTTGAGCCTATTTTGGGGCGTGGGATGGGGAGTATATAAAAATCCCTTGAAATGCTTGAAGTATAAACAAAATTGCCCATATTCCATGTGCTGTATAAGAGCAGATGGTGTTGAGATGGGCACTTCTCTCTTAGCAGTGATCTTGGGAGGTCTGCTCTTCACTCATGGGACCCTCTGGACTGCAGAGCAGGGTTCTGCTATTGAGCAAAGGGATCGTCACTTCTTTCCTGTTTGTGCTTCTCTTCCAGTCTCTGTGTTATTTGCTCCTCCTTTTTTTTTTTTTTTTTTTTTTTTTTTGTATCAACCTCTGAGCTTTGTGACTCTGCTTGGATCACTTATACTTCCATAATGTAATACCTACATATTTATAATGCACAGAAATGTATTTATCTGATTCATAGTTATGAAAATGTGTTGCTGGCATCAGGTGAGGGTCTTTGGCTGCAACTTGACATGGTGCAGTGCAGCACTGCAGAGGCTGGGAGATGACATGACAGCAAGCTCATTAAAAAACCACTTCTTATGACAATGGCATCAGTTCTGAGTTCTCTCAGTTGTCTAGTCATCTCTTTTTTACTAGATATTTTCTTTATTTACATTTCAAATGTTATCTCCTTTCCAGTTTTCCCCCCTGTCCCCCTATTCCATCCCCTCCCTCTGTTTCTATGAGGGTGCTCCCCCCCATCTACTCCTGCCTCCCTGCCCTGGCATTTCCCTACACTGAGGCATTGAGCCTTCACAGGACCAAGGGCCTCTCCTCCCATTAATGCCTGACAAGGCCATCCTCTGCTACATATGCAGCTGGAGCCATGTGTACTCCTTGGTTGGTGGTTTAGTCCCTGGTAGCTCTGGGGGCTGCCCTGGCATTTCCCTACACTGAGGCATTGAGCCTTCACAGGACCAAGGGCCTCTCCTCCCATTAATGCCTGACAAGGCCATCCTCTGCTACATATGCAGCTGGAGCCATGTGTACTCCTTGGTTGGTGGTTTAGTCCCTGGTAGCTCTGGGGGCGGGGGGTCTGATTGGTTGATATTGTTGTTCTTCCATGGGGTTGCAAACCCCTTCAGCTCCTTCAGTCCTTTCTCTAACTCCTCCATAAGGGACCCTCTGCTCAGTCCAATGGTTGGCTGTGAGTATCCGCCTCTGTATTTGTCAGGCTCTGACAAAGCATCGCAGGAGACAGCTATATCAGGTTCCTGTCAGATACAATAGTCTCTGGGTTTGGTGAGTGTATATGGGATAGATCTCCAGGAGGGGAGATGTCTGGATGGCCTTTCCTTCAGTCTGTGCTCCACACTTTGTCTACATATTTCTTCCCATGAGTATTTTGTTCCCTCTTCTAAGAAGGACTGAAGTGTCCACACTTTGGTCTTCCTCCTTCTTGAGCTTCATGTGTTTTGTGAATTGTATCTTGCATATTCTGAGCTTTTGGGTTAATATACACTCATCAGTGAGTGCATACCATGTGTGTTCTTTTGTGATTGATGATATTTTCTAGTTCCATCCATTTGCCTAAGAATTCATCTAGTCATCTCTTAATGGTCATACCTCTAAAAATTGCAACATCTTGGATTAAGTTGTCAATTTCTAGCCTGATACATTTGGTATACAACTGTAATCCAGGTATTTGGAACTTGAAATGGGAAAATTAGTAGTTAAGTGTCAACCTTGGTTGCAAAACACATTAGATGTCATTCTGGGTTATATAATACCACCACTGACAACCATGAAATAGGTTTGCCAAGTGCCAAAGAGAACCTGGGGCACCACATTCAAAACACAACATCAAGTCCTTTCTTTCCATTTCATCTCAACCCATGAAAGTGGAGATTTTGATGTGGAACATTTAAGTGGACAGACAGCCTGGTTCTTGAAGACATGTCTTATCAGAAGGTTATTTCACACTGAAGAACACCATGGTGACAGATGACACAATACTATAGCAATAGAAGGCTGTCATTCATTTCAACGTGGAAACTCAGGGCCACTTGAATATCCTGGAACCATAGAGTCTTCTTATAGATAGAGTATTTGAAAGTCTTTGGGATTATTGGTAGCTAGAGAAAGGTAGATAGGATGAAATATACTGAGAATCAAGTCACGTGAGTCTAGCAGAGGGAGGAGAAATTTGATGTGAATGCAAAAAGACTAAATAGTAGAGGTGATTCTAATTTATTCAGCCACAGGACAGATGCACAGAAAGAAGGTAACACCTTCGGTACTCATGAGGGTAGAACCTGTTCTTGGTTGGGGTTCTTAGGAAACAAAGATGGTCTCAATAAACAAAAGTGTCAGGGAGTTGGAGGCAACTAACAGTTAACAATAATTTACTTCATTGACATTTGTCCTAGGTAGTAAAGAGCATCCTGGCTTTGGAAGCAAAAGAGCCAGCCAGGTGGGGAGAGTGGGCTTCTGCATTAGCCTGGAGGTTGAATATGATGACAGCTGAGGTTTTGAGGCTATGAGATTCCACGAGATAATGGACTGGGTAATTGTATTTTGCTTAGTTGAAAACTCACTTTGCATCTTCAGTGATAATGTTAAACCCAAACGACTTTAAATAAACAATAGCTTCCAGGGTTCATTTCTGCCACATAATTCAAATTTCCTGTTACAAGATACTTTTATTGCAGAAAAATTCAATACACTCAATAAGCCCGACACAGTACATGAAGAGGCTCTTAGGATGCTACAGTTTGGTGACTGCAATGGAAATAAATCAAGCTCAAGTGAATTGGATATTTGTTTTTAAGCTCTCAAATATGCTTAAATATTAAATCTTGAGAATTGGCATACCATATGTCTTAGGTTTATCACTGCTTTGTTTAAACATCATGGCCAAAATAATTTGGGGAGGAAAGGTTTTATTTCGTTTATGCTTCCAAATCACTGTTCATCGTTGAAGGATGTCAGAACAGGAATTCAGGGTAGAAACCTAGAGGCAGAAGTTAATGCAGAAGCCACGGAGGGGTGCTGCTTACTGGATGGCTCCTCATGTCTCGCTCAGCCTGCTTTTCTTTTAAAGAACCCAGGACTACCAGCCCAGAGCTGGTACCACTCATAATGGCTGATCCCTCTTAGTCACTCTAAAAAAGAGTGCCCTATAGCTTGATCTTTACTTGAACTTTCCTTCTCTCCGATGACTTGATCTCATCAAGTTGACGTAAACTAACTGACACAGCATATATGACATTCAATATTCCCTATATTGATTTAATATTAGACTCCAATTAGCATAAATCTACCACATCAGAGATTTTAGATATTTAAGCAAACATTAAAAGCAATTTGCCATCTCCACACTTCCTTTTTGTCATTTCTGAAGTCTTTCCCTGGTCCCAGCATGACACTGATCTACTGGTCAGTTTCTTTATAATGTCACCTAAGGTTCTTTAAAGTGCACTGAAGGGACCTTTTTCTTTTCCTTTGGCTTCACAGAACAATCTCAATTAGAAAGGAGACAAAAAATTTAAGGGGCATTCCACTATAATGGAAACAGCAAGTCTTTGTATTGTGGAGTTTCTCTAAGAAGCTATGAGCAGCTCTGCTGCTTTCAGATTCAGTACACACAGTGTGAGTAACTTCACATTTCTGTTTGCCTAGAAAGCCCCATCTTTCTCCTCCTGCATCTATCACTACACACAAAAACAAAATGCAGAAGCTTCATTTCTGGCAGAAGGAAATATGATTTTCTCTTGTTCTTTCCATTTGTTTTGAAGTGAGTTTTGAACAAGGAGGAGAAAATTGTTTTAAAAATTTTAAATAAAGAAAATATCTAATAAAAAAAGAAAAGAGAAAAAAATTTAAATGGGAGAATATAAGTGGGAGAAAGTTAGTCCATAGGCATCAAGTTATATCTAGATAGGAAAGTAAGACTTGGTAGTCTGTTGCATAGCAGGGTGCTATAGAAAATAACAATACTATGAAAATTTTAAAAAAATCTAAAAGAAGTGGTTTTAAGTATTTATGTTCCAAAGATATGATATATCTCTGAGGTATAGCTAAGTTAACCCTAATTTGAACATGATACAATGTATATATGTTAAATATCACATGGTATACCATAAGTATGCCTAAGTTTTGTTTTACAATATGAAATCAAGAGGTGTTATGTATGGTATTCTTTAAATCTGAAATCAACTCTTGCTTTTCTGGTGAGAAAAAAATATTTATTAGTACTTCCTCTTTAGTGAACATCTTACATTAGGAAATACTCTCATTTGATGTCTGCCCATTCCAACTGCCACCCTTAGCTAACTTTAGTCTGTGCTGATGCTTCAGACAAGCAACTTGGGGAATTCCGTATGTTACAGCCAGACAGCTTCAAAGAATTCTATAGCTGAGTCAAATGGTTTTCTGAGAATTGGCTTATGACTCTCAGAACACCAAAATAAGGAGTTTAGGTCATTTATATAAGAACTCAGATTTCTGCCCTGCAGATACTTACACTTCTAGACATAGATGAATGCTGCTCTCAGCTGCTGTCAGTGAGGCTTATCTTTTGGTTAGTGGGCAACTCATCCATACAGAGACTCACAGCTTTTTCAAGTGAGGAGAGTAAGCGTCTGAAGAGTGATTGGTCTTAAACAGGACATCTGTGTCAACTGCTCAGGGCCATCATGAAAGAAGAGTGGTGCAAAGAATGCAAGAGTAGAGGATGTGAAGAAACTATGCGAGATAATAAGATTTGCACAACATTGGGTATCCTCATTTCAGCATGCCTGCTGAAGGAGCGTATGAGACTTCATCTTCACTGAAGAACTATGAATAGTTAATTATTGCTAGTGGAGGGTTATCTTTTTCTTTAGTGATATAGCCAATTTTAAGTTGCCTATGTTCCAGTAAATTACCTTCCACCCAAGTTCATGATAATAATTACAGTTAACTCAGTGGGACACACACACACACACACACACACACACACACACACACACACACACACACACACCATCAAAATTAAGGCAAGAGGAAGGGTTTAATTTACAGAGGGAGGGAAATAAGGTGGGTATTGGGGGATAAAAATGACCAAACATTTATTACGTTCACTTATATATACATTGTTAAAGAATAATAATAAAAATGGAACTTGTATTTCTTGATTTCCGCATGGTGTTCCTTGTTTTATGACATGAGTGTGATGACCACATATTTCTTTTAAAGATCATTTTTATAAATAAATTTACTTTATTTAAAAATAAATATTACTCCGTCACGTGAGTAATATGGATTTTTGCCCATTGGTACAAAATGCTATGAATTTTATTGCATACATGGACTTGTGTAATGTTTGCTATCCATTACTTAGGGAATTATAAAAATATTAACAGATGTCTATCAAATGGGTCTGTGCATAGTGTAAGCTTTGAGTCTGGCATTGTACTGAGCATCATACACTTGAGATTTTTTTCAGTAGTTCCATGAATTGTTCATTTGCAGTTTGTTATTGTCAGTTGATTTTCATCATTTGGTCTCATTGTAGCTTGTTCACCCATCAACCCATTGAGAGACAATGGCATTAGCTTCAGAGGACTGGTAATTAATTGGCAGGAACAGATTGGATTGATGGGATAACATACGTGGGGTACAAAACCCTGCAATATTCTAACTTCTAGTTTAGGGAGGTCAGTGTTCACTTGCTTCGAGAAGTGCCTCTTACATTACTGTACACATTGTCCTTAGTAGAAGCCTAAACCAATGGGCTATCTGATCTCAACCTGGAACCTTTAGAATCATGTATCCAAACAAATCACTTTTTACTTCTTCTTTTTTTTTTTAATTTTTTTTATTACGTATTTTCCTCAATTACATTTCCAATGCTATCCCAAAAGTCCCCCATAACCTCCCTGCTACTTCCTTAGCCACCCATTCTTTTTTTGGCCCTGGTGTTCCCCTGTACTGGGGCATATAAAGTTTGCAAGTCCAATGGGCCTCTCTTTCTAGTGATGGCCGACTAGGCCATTTTTTGATAGTATATCTCAGGTATACTGTTTCTGGGCTAATATCCACTTATTAGTGAGTACATATCATTTGAGTTCTTTTGTGATTGTGTTACCTCACTCAGGATGATGCCCTCTAGGTCCAACCATTTACCTAGGAATTTCATAAATTCATTTTTTTAATAGCTGAGTAGTATTCCATTGTGTAAATGTACCACATTTTCTGTATCCATTCCTCTGTTGAGGGGCATCTGGGTTCTTTCCAGCTTCTGGCTATTATAAATAAGGCTGCTATGAACATAGTGGAGCATGTATTCTTCTTACCAGTAGGAACATCTTCTGGATATATGCCCAGGAGAGGTATTTCTGGATCCTCCAGTAGTACAACATCCAATTTTCTGAGGAGCCACCAGACTGATTTCCAGAGTGGTTGTACAAGCTTGCAATCCCACCAACAATGGAGGAGTGTTCCTCTTTCTCTACGTCCTCGCCAGCATCTGGTGTCAACTGAATTTTTGATCTTAGCCTTTCTGACTGGTGTGAGGTGGAATCTCAGGGTTGTTTTGATTTGCATTTCCCTGATGATTAAGGATGTTGAACAGTTTTTCAGGTGCTTCTGAGCCATTCGGTGAGAATTCCTCAGTTGAGAATTCTTTGTTTAGCTCTGATCCCCATTTTTAATGGGGTTATTTGAATTTCTGAAGTCCAGCTTCTTGAGCTCTTTGTATATATTAGATATTAGTCCCCTATCAGATTTAGGAGTGGTAAAAATCCTTTCCCAATCTTTTGGTGGCCTTTTTGTCTTATTGACAGTGTCTTTTGCCTTACAGAAACTTTGCAATTTTATGAGGTCCCATTTGTTAATTCTTGATCTTACAGCCCAAGCCATTGCTGTTCTGTTTAGGAATTTTCCCCCTGTGCTCATATCTTCGAGCTTTTCCCTACTTTCTCCTCTATAAGTTTCAGTGTCTCTGGTCTTTTGTGGAGGTCTTTGATCCACTTAGACTTGAGCTTTGTACAAGGAGATAAGAATGGATCAATTTGCATTCTTGCACATGATAACCACCAGTTGTGCCAGCACCATTTGTTGAAAATGCTCTTTTTTCCACTGGATTGTTTTAGCTCCATTGTCAAACATCAAGTGACCATAGGTATGTGGATACATTTCTGGGTCTTCAATTCTATTCCTTTGATCCAACTGTCTGTCACTGTTCCAGTACCATGTAGTTTTTATCACAATTGCTCTGTAGTACAGCTTAATGTCAGGCATGGTGATTCCACCAGAGGTTCTGCTATTATTGAGAATAGTTTTGCTATCCTAGGTTTTTTATTTTTCCAGATGAATTTTCAAATTGTCCTTTCTATCTCAGTGAGGAATTGAGTTGGAATTTTGATGGGGATTGCATTGAATCTGTAGATTGCTTTTGGCAGGATAGCCATTTTTACTATGTTGATCCTGCCAATCCATGAGAATGGAGATCTTTCCATCTTCTGAGATCTTCAATTTCTTTCTTCAGAGACTTGAAGTTCTTATCATACAGATCTTTCACTTCCTTAGTTAGAGTCACACCAAGGTATTTTATATTATTTGTGATTATTGTGAAGGGTGTTGTTTTCCTAATTTCTTTCTCAGTCAGTTTATCATTTGTGTAGAGAAAGGCCATTGATTTGTTTGAGTTAATTTTATATCCAGCTACTGCACTAAAGCTGTTTATCAGGTTTAGAAGTTCTCTGGTGGAATTTTGGGGGTCACTTATATATACTATCATATCATCTGCAAATAGTGATATTTTGACTTCTTCCTTTCCAATTTGAATCCCCTTGATGTCCTTTTGTTGCCAAATAGCTCTAGCTAAAACTTCAAGTACTATATTGAATAGGTAGGGAGAAAATGGGCAGCCTTGTCTGGTCTCTGATTTTAGTGGGATTGCTTTGAGTGTCTCTCCATTTAGTTTGATGTTGGCTACTGGTTTGTTGTAGATTGCTTTTATTATGTCTAGGTATGGGCCTTGAATTCCTGATCTTTCCAAGACTTTTATCATGAATGGGTGTTGGATTTTGTCAAATGCTTTCTCAGCATCTAACGAGATGATCATGTGGTTTTTGTCTTTGAGTTTGTTTATATAGTGGATTACGTTGTTGGATTTCCATACATTAAACCATCCTTGCATCGCTGGGTTGAATCCTACTTGGTCATGATGGATGATCGTTTTGATGTGTTCTTGGATTCAGTTTGTGAGGATGTTATAGAGTATTTTTGCATCGATATTCATAAGGGAAATTGGTCTGAAGTTCTCTTTTTTTGTTGGATCTTTGTGTGGTTTAGGTATTAGAGTAATTGTGGCTTCATAGAATGAATTGGGTAGAGTACCTTCTGATTCTATTTTGTGGAATGGTTTGAGAAGAGTTGGAATTAGGTCTTCTTTGAAGGTCTAATAGAACTCTGCACTAAACCCATCTGGTCCTGGGCTTTTTTTGGTTGGGGGGCTATTGATGAGTGTTTCTATTTCTTTAGGAGAAAATTTAACTTTGGTACCTGGTATCTGTCTAAGAAGTTTTCCATTTCATCCTGGTTTTCCAGTTTTGTTGAGTATAGCCTTTTGTAGTAGGATCTGATGATGTTTTGAATTTCCTCAGGTTCTGTTTTTATGTCTCCTTTTTCATTTTTGATTTTGTTAATTAGGATACTGTCCCTGTGTCCTCTAGTTAGTCTGGCTAAGGGTTTATTTTTCTTGTTGATTTTCTCAAAGAACCAGCTCCTGTTTTGGTTGATTCTTTGAATAGTTCTTGTTTCTACTTGGTTGATTTCACCCCTGAGTTTGATTATTTACTCCTATCTACTCCTCTTGGGTGAATTTGCTTCCTTTAGTTCTAGGGCTCTTCATACACATGCTGGTGTATGCTCTCTGTACTTTCTTTTTGGAGGCACCCAGGGCTATGAGTTTTCCTCTTAGGACTGCCTTAATTGTGTCCCATAAGTTTGGGTGTGTTGTGGCTTCATTTTCATTAAATTCTAAAAATTCTTCAATTTCTTTCTTTATTCCATCCTTGACCAAGGAATCGAGTAGAGTGTTGTTCAGTTTCCACGTGAATGTTGGTTTTCTATTATTTATGTTGTTATTGAAGATCAGCCTTAGTCCGTGGTGATCAGATAGGATGCATTGGACAATTTCAATATTTTTGTATCTGTAGAGGCCTGTTTTTTGACCAATTATATTGTCAATTTTGGAGGAGGTACCAAGTGGCACTGAGATGAAGGTATGTTCTTTTGTTTTAGGATAAAATGTTCTGTAGATACCAATTAAATCCATTTGTTTCATAACTTCTGTTAGTGTCTCTCTTTAGTTTCTGTTTCCAGGATCTGCCCATTGGTGAGAGTGGGGTGTTGAAGTGTCCCACTATTATTGTGTGAGGTGCAATGTGTGCTTTGAGCTTTAGTATAATTTCTTTAATGAATGTGGTTGCCCTTGTAGTTGGAGCATAGATATTCAGGATTGAGAGTTCATCTTGGTAGATTTTCTCTTTGATGAGTATGAAGTACCCCTCCATGTCTTTTTTGATAACTTTGGGTTGGAAGTCAATTTTATTCGATATTAGAATGGCTACTCCAGCTTGTTTCTTCAGACCATTTGCTTGTAAAATTGTTTTCCAGCCTTTCACTCTGAGGTAGTGCCTGTCCTTTTCCCTGAGTTGAGTTTCCTGTAAGCAACAAAATGTTGGGTCCTGTTTGTGTAGCCATTCTATTAGTCTATGTCTTTTTATTGGGGAATTGAGTCCACTGATGTTAAGAGAAATTAAAGAAAAGTAATTGTTATTTTCTTGTTAAAGTGTGGATTCTGTTCTTGTGGCTGTCTTCTTTTAGGTTTGTTGAAGGATTACTTTCTTGCTTTTTCGAGGGTGTGGTTTCTGTCCTTCTGTTGGTGTTTTCACTTTATTATCCTTTGAAGGGCTGGATTCGTGGAAAGATATTGTTTGGATTTGGTTTTATCATGGAATACTTTTTTTCTCCATCTATGGTAATCAAGAGTTTTGCTGGGTATAGTAGCCTGGGCTGGCATTTCTGTTCTCTTAGTGTCTGCATATCATCTGTCCAGGATATTCTGGCTTTCATAGTCTCTGGTGAAAAATCCGGTGTAATTCTGATAGGCCTGCCTTTATATGTTACTTGACCTTTTTCCTTTACTGCTTTTAATATTCTATCTTTTTTTAGTGCATTTGTTGTTCTGATTATTATGTGTCGGGAGGAATTTCTTTTCTGGTCCAGTCTATTTGGAGTTCTGTAGGCTTCTTATATGTTCATGGGAATCTCTTTCTTTAGAATTGGGAAGTTTTCTTCTATAATTTTGTTGAAGATATTTCCTGGCCCTAAAATTTGAAAAATCTTCATTCTCATTTACTCCTAGTATCCGTAGGTTTGGTCTTCTCATTGTGTCCTGAATTTCCTGGATGGTTTTATTTATGATCTTTGTGCATTTTGAATTTTCTTTGATTGTTGTACCGATGTTCTCTATGGAATCTTCTGCACATGAGATTCTCTCTTCCATCTCTTGTATTCTGTTTCTGATGTTTGCATATACGGTTCCAGATTTCTTTCCTAGGGTTTCTATCTCCAGAGTTGTCTCACTTTTGGTTTTCTTTATTGTGTCTACTTCCCTTTTTAGGTCTTGTATGGTTTTGTTCAATTCCATCACCTGTTTGGTTGTGTTTTCCTGTATTTCTTTAAGGAATTCTACCTGTTTAGCAGTGTTCTCCTGTATTTCTTTAAGGAGTTTAAAGTCCTTCCTGATGTCCTCTACCAGCATCAAGAGATATGATTTTAATACTGAATCTTGCATTTTGGGTATGTTGGGTATCTAGGCCTGGCTGAGGTGGGAGTGCTGGGTTCTAATGATGATGAGTGGTCTTTGTTTCTATTAGTAAGATTCTTATGTTTGCCTTTTGCCATCTGGTAATCTCTGGAGTTAGTTGTTATAGTTGTCTCTGGTTGGAGCTTGTTCCTCCTGTGATTCTGTTAGCCTCTGTCAGCAGACCTGGGAGTGTACCTCTCTCCTGAGTTTCAGTGGTCATAGTACTCTCTGCAGGCAAGCTTTCCTTTTGCAGGGACGGTGCACAGATATCTGGTGTTCAGACCTCCCTCCTGGCTTAAGATGAAGGCCTGAAACAGGGCCTGTCCCAGAATCTGTGTACCTTCTGTAGTCTGTACTCTCACCTGAGCAGACTAGTCTGTGAGGGATCTGGGACCCAAGATGGCTCCCCCAGGTGCTCTGCAGCAGAGCCCTCCTCTGGCAGGGAAGGTGCCTGGATGTCTAGAGACTATAAAATTTTACTTCCTGGTTCCTGTTTTCTTCTGTGTAACTCTTCAACTTTACCCCGTATCCTTGTTTCCTTTTCTGTAAACCCCTCAAAAGCATAGACTTTTCCCTGAAAAGGAAACTAGAGATCCTGTTCTCCAAGTCCTTCACCTTACAGATGAGAACCTCCAGGCCAATGTTGATTTATTAACACCCGGAAGATGAATAAAGTAATAGCAGAAGTGAAAGATTAGGATCTTTTGAGCATAGTTGCTGTCAACGTGGTTTGACTCTTCTCAGAGCTCTGAGTCACTGTCTGTGTGATTGCACATTTGATTAAATACATACAATTCCTTCTATAATTAGAGGCAGGTAAAAATAGCAAAGTGACTTGACCACTTCTCCATTTCCGTGGAGCCCATGTCACAATTATCGTCTTCCTTTTGACAGCAATGTTACAGTTTTATATTAACTATTTTATTCGATTTTGGGGGTTTAATATAATTACTGCCTGGGGCCACTGAGGATTAGTGAAACATATGTAAATAAAATCTGGGTGAGTTCAGAAAAGCACGAGGAGGGGAGATGTAGGAAACCCCCTTTAGCATTGCAGAGGTGTCAGGGCAGAAGTGAGAGCTGCAAACATGTCACAGCATGGCGATGCTGTGTCATAACCTACAAGTCAGGAGGTCTGGATTCCCTGTTACTGGGTGCAGGTCTGAACCTTTGAAAGTTGATGACTTTTAGCTGTCGTTGGTGGCTTTCATGACTAGAATGAGCTAAAAGAGAAGGGACCTTTAAAGTGACCTTTTCCACCAGAACCTATGACCCAGATGATGTCATGCATGACAGGCCCTGTCACAGGGATTTTTCACACGATCAGCTGAGGTGCTACAATATCAATTTTGAACTTGTCCTGTAGTTCTCAAAAGAATGTACTAATCTTTGGCCGTGTGTGTGTGTGTGTGTGTGTGTGTGTGTGTGTGTGTGTGTGTGAACTGGTTCTTCCGTATGAGAATGAGAAGATGTTGGGTGAGAGCCTCCTTTAGGTGACAGAAAAATAAGTTACTTCATCCAATCTACATTAATGATGAAAGTTCATTTACTCCTATTTTATTAATATATTTTTAGTTAAAAGAGAATTATATTCCTTTCCCACTACCCCTTTCCTCCCTCCAGCCCCGTCCCAGATATTTTTCCTCCAATCCCTCCTATGACCTTCCCATGCTTACATTGCTAGCCTCTATTTCTTTAATTATTACTGTTTCATATATATATATATATATATATATATATATATATATGTGTGTGTGTGTGTGTGTGTGTGTGTGTGTGTGTGTGTGTGTGTGTGCATAAGTATCCACAAATATATAATCAACTTTCTGGGTCTTTTTTTGTTGTTTGTGTGTATATGGACCCGTATTCATTGAGTAACCAATAAGGGGACTTATATCCAGGAGAGGCTAATTCTCTGGCTGCTATTAGTTGCCTGTGGTTATTTGTCTATGGGTGGGTCCCATGACATTTTACCCACTTTCATGTCACCAGATTTATTGATAATGAAATTGTTCCAGTCTTGTTTACTCAGCCATTTCTAGGAGAGACTGTTTCACAGCCAACTTCCTGGTATTCTGGATCAGACAATCTTTTTACCCTTTCTTCCAGAATACTCCCTGAGCCAAGCCATAGATATAGGAGCTGTGGTATAAGTGTATCCACTGAGGCCGGGCTCCTCATGATCTGTCGCTGTATTGTGTTCAGTTGTGGTTTGTTTGTTTTTGTGATAGACTCCATTTGCTGTAAATAGAGGCTCTGTTTGATGAGGTGTGGGAGCTACCCACACTTATCTGTACCCACAGCATTGAAGGATGAGATTTGAGTTGTAGTGAGTGATTACTCTGGTTTAGCCAAGTCATGGTGGTAGATTCTTTTCTAAGGTCCATGCCCTCACAAACCTTGAGAAGCTAGCTAGGTTTCCCATACAAGGCATGCATTCCTTCCTGTTGCATGAGACTTAAGTCTAATTAGACAGCTGTTGGTTATTACCAACACACGAGGGATTCTCATTTCATTCTTTGGATATCTTATCATGCTGATCATTGTTGTGCTTCACAGGTTTTGCAGCTGGGTAGGACTCTTGAGTTGCCTCCCTCCACTGACAACTTGTATACCATAGAAGCTAGAGTCATCTGAGTTCTGAGTCCTAAGTGTGTGGTGTTAGCAGTAAGCCCTTCTCTTAAGCAAGGACTACATTGATAGTAGTCTGTATTGTTTTAGGAGTCACTTGAATAACTCTTAAACATTCCAAAGAAAAATTTTCATTCTGGCTCCTGGATTTTGTTGTTGTTAGCCTATGTTTGTTTTGGGGAGGCAATTTAGAAACTAGCATGTAAGTGAATGGAGTGTTCAGCAACAGTGACTTACCTCCCACCGCAGGGGCAACCAAGGGCAGGCCAGTAGCCTATAATGTTTTGGGATTTTCTTGGAAAACACTGACGAAAAACTCAAACGAGAGCTTCCTGTGCTTGGTGTTAGGGTTATGGTAGTCTATGACTCCTCAGGGAGCACTGTATCAATGGTCATCTCTGAAAACATACACATACAAGTAACATTGCATGTACTGAGCAGGTTGTATTTATATATTTATGAATATGTATATATGTATGTAAATTCATTACACTGTGTAACAACTCTTTTTATTATTTATTAGGTATTTTCTTCATTTACATTTCCAATGCTATCCCAAAAGTCCCCCATATCCTCCCCCAATCCCCTACCAACCAACTCCCACTTCTTGGCCGGGCATTCTCGTGTACTGGCACATATAAAGTTTGCAAGACCAAAGGGCCTCTCTTTCCAATGATGGCTGACTAAACCATCTTCTGCTACATAAGCAGCTAGAGACACTAACTCTGGGGATACTGGTTAGTTCATATTGTTGTTCCACCTATAGGATTGCAGACCCCTTTAGCTCCTTGGGCACTTTCTCTAGCTCCTCCATTCGGGGCCCTGTGATCCATCCAATGGCTGACTGTGAGCATCCACTTCTGTGTTTGCTAGGCTTTTCCACACTTTCTCATCCATAAGTTTCAGTGTCTCTGGTTTTATGTGGAGCTCCTTGATCCACTTAGATTTGACCTTAGTACAAGGAGATAGTAATGGATCAATTCGCATTCTTCTACATGATAATCGCCAGTTGTGCCAGCACCATTTGTTGAAAATGCTGTCTTTCTTCCACTGGATGTTTTTAGCTCCCTTGTCAAAGATCAAGTGACCGTAGGTGTGTGGGTTCATTTCTGGGTCTTCAATTCTATTCCATTGGTCTATTTGTCTGTCACTATACCAGTACCACGCAGTTTTTATCACAATTGCTCTGTAGTACAGCTTTAGGTCGGGCATGGTGATTCCACCAGAGGTTCTTTTATCCTTGAGAAGAGTTTTTGCTATCCTACTTTTTTTGTTATTCCAGATGAATTTTCAAATTGCCCTTTCTAATTCATTGAAGAATTGAGTTGGAATTTTGATGGGGATTGCATTGAGTCTGTAGATTGCTTTTGGCAAGATAGCCATTTTTACAATGTTGATCCTGCCAATCCATGAGCATGGGAGATCTTTCCATCTTCTGAGATCTTCTTTCATTTCTTTCTTCAGAGACTTGAAGTTTTTATCATACAGATCTTTCACTTTCTTAGTTAGAGTCATGCCAAGGTATTTTATATTATTTGTGACTATTGAGAAGGGTGTTGTTTCCCTAATTTCTTTCTCAGCCTGTTTATTCTTTGTGTAGAGAAAGGCCATTGACTTATTCGAGTTAATTTTATATCCAGCTACTTCTATTCTCTTTCTTTAGGGGATATAGGACTGTTTAGATCATTAACCTGATCCTGATTTAACTTTGGTACCTGGTATCTGTCTAGAAATGTCTCCATTTTGTCCAGGTTTTCCAGTTTTGTTGAGTGTAGCCTTTTTTAGAAGGATCTGATGGTGTTTTGGATGTCTTCAGGATCTGTTGTTATGTCTCCCTTTTCATTTCTGATTTTGTTAATTAGGATGCTGACCCTGTGCCCTCTAGTGAGTATGGGTACGGGTTTATCTATCTTGTTGATTTTCTCAATGAACCAGCTCCTTGTTTGGTTGATTCTTTGAATAGTTCTTCTGTATCCACTTGGTTGAATTCACACCTGAGTTTCATAATTTCCTGCTGTCCACTCCTCTTGGGTGAATTTGGTTCCTTTTGTTCTAGAGCTTTTAGGTGTGTTGTCAAGCTGCTATTTTGTGCTCTCTCTAGTTTCTTTTTTTAAAAATTTATTTATTTTTTTTTAATCTTTAATAATTTTTATTACATATTTTCCTCAATTACATTTCCAATGCTATTCCAAAAGTCCCCCATAGCGCCCCCCACTTCCCTACCCACCCATTCCCATTCTTTTGGCCCTGGCATTCCCCTATATTGGGGCATATAAAGTTTGCAAGTCCAATGGGCCTCTCTTTCCAGTGATGGCCGACTAGGCCATCTTTCAATACATATGCAGCTAGAGACAAGAGCTCCGGGGTACTGCTTAGTACATCATGTTGTTCCAACTATAGGGTTGCAGATCCCTTTAGCTCCTTGGGTACTTTCTCTAGCTTCTCCATTGGGAGCCCTGTGATACATCCAATAGCTGACTGTGAGCATCCACTCCTGTGTTTGCTAGGCCCCGGCATCGTCTCACAAGAGACAGCTATATTTGGGTCCTTTCAGCAAAATCTTGCTAGTGTATGCAATGGTGTCAGCGTTTAGAAGCTGATTATGGGATGGATCCCTGGATACGGCAGTCTCTAAATGGTCCATCCTTTCATCACAGCTATGAACTTTGTTTCTGTAACTCCTTCCCTGGGTGTTTTGTTCCCAATTCTAAGAAGGGGCACAGTGTCCACACTTTGGTCTTCATTCTTCTTGAGTTTCATGCGTTTAGCAAATTGTATCTTATATCTTGGGTATCCTAAGTTTTGGGCTAATATCCACTTATCAGTGAATACATATTGTGTGAGTTCTTTTGTGATTGTGTTACCTCACTCAAGATGATGCCCTCCAGGTCCATCCATTTGGCTAGGAATTTCATAAATTCATTCTTTTTAATAGATGAGTAGTACTCCATTGTGTAAATGTACCATAATTTCTGTATCCATTCCTCTGTTGAAGGACATCTGGGTTCTTTCCAGCTTCTGGCTATTATAAATAAGGCTGCTATGAACATAGTGGAGCATGTGTCCTTTTTACCGGTTGGGACATCTTCTGGATATATGCCCAGGAGAGGTATTGCTGGATCCTCCGGTAGTACTATGTCCAATTTTCTGAGGAACCGCCAGACTGATTTCCAGAGTGGTTGTACAAGCTTGCAATCCCACCAACAATGGAGGAGTGTTTCTCTTTCTCCACATCCTCGCCAGCATCTGCTGTCACCTGAATTTTTGATCTTAGCCATTCTGACTGGTGTGAGGTAGAATCTCAGGGTTGTTTTGATTTGCATTTCCCTGATGATTAAGGATGTTGAACATTTTTTCAGGTGCTTCTCTGCCATTCGGTATTCCTCAGGTGAGAATTCTTTGTTCAGTTCTGAGCCCCATTTTTTAATGGGTTTTTTTGACTTTCTGGAGTCCACCTTCTTGAGTTCTTTATATATATTGGATATCAGTCCCTTATCTGATTTAGGATAGGTGAAGATCCTTTCCCAATCTGTTGGTGGTTTTTTTGTCTTATTGATGGTGTCTTTAGCCTTGCAGAAGCTTTGCAGTTTCATGAGGTCCCACTTGTCAATTCTCGATCTTACAGCACAAGCCATTGCTGTTCTATTCAAGAATTTTTCCCCTGTGCCCATATCTTCAAGGCTTTTCCCCACTTTCTCCTCTATAAGTTTCAGTGTCTCTGGTTTTATGTGAAGTTCCTTGATCCACTTAGACTTGACCTTAGTACAAGGAGATAGGAATGGATCGATTTGCATTCTTCTACATGTTAACAACCAGTTGTGCCAGCACCATTTGTTGAAAATGCTGTCTTTCTTCCACTGGATGTTTTTAGCTCCCTTGTCGAAGATCAAGTGACCATAGGTGTGTGGGTTCATTTTTGGGTCTTCAATTCTATTCCATTGGTCTATTTGTCTGTCACTATACCAGTACCATGCAGTTTTTTTTTTTTTTTTTTATCACAATTGCTCTGTAGTAAAGCTTTAGGTCCGGCATGGTGATTCCACCAGAGGTTCTTTTATCCTTGAGAAGAGTTTTTGGAATTTTGATGGGGATTGCATTGAATCTGTAGATTGCTTTTGGCAAGATAGCCATTTTTACAATGTTGATCCTGCCAATCCATGAGCATGGGAGATCTTTCCATCTTCTGAGATCTTCTATAATTTCTTTCTTCAGAGACCTGAAGTTTTTATTATACAGATCTTTCACTTCCTACTCCTCTTGGGTGAATTTGCTTCCTTTTGTTCTAGAGCTTTTAGGTGTGTTGTCAAGCTGCTAATGTGTGCTCTCTCTAGTTTCTTTTTGGAGGCACTCAGAGCTATGAGTTTTTCTCTTAGGAATGCTTTCATTGTGTCCATAAGTTTGGGTATGTTTTGGCTTCATTTTCATTAAACTCTAAAAAGTCTTTAATTTCTTTCTTTATTCCTTCCTTGACCAAGGTATCATTGAGAAGAGTGTTGTTCAGTTTCCATGTGAATGTTGGCTTTCTATTATTTATTTTGTTATTGAAGATCAGCCTTAGTCCATGGTTATCTGATAGGATGTATGGGACAATTTCAATAATTTTGTATCTCTAGAGTCCTGTTTTTCGACCAATTATATGGTCAGTTTTGGAGAAGGTACCATGAGGTGCTGAGAAGAAGGTATATCCTTTTGTTTTAGGATAAAATGTTCTGTAAATATCTGTTAAATCCATTTGTTTCATAACTTCTGTTAGTTTCACTGTGTCCCTGTTTAGTTTCTGATTCCATGATCTGTCCATTGATGAAAGAGGTGTGTTGAAGTCTCCCATTATTATTGTGTCCTGCAATGTGTGCTTTGAGCTTCACTAAAGTTTTTTTAATGAATGTGGCTGCCCTTACATTTGGAGCATAGATATTCAGAATTGAGAGTTCCTCTTGGAAGATTTTACCTTTGATGAGTATGAAGTGTCCCTCCTTTGTCTTTTTTGATAACATTGCATTGGAAGTCAATTTTATTCAATATTAGAATGGCTACTCCAGCTTGTTTCTTTAGACCATTTGCTTGGAAAATTGTTTTCCAGTCTTTCATTCTGATGTAATGTCTGTCTTTTTCCCTGAGATGAGTTTATCGTAAGCAGCAGAATGTTGGGTCCTGTTTATTAGCCAGTCTGTTAGTCTATGTCTTTTTATTGGGGAATTAAGTCCATTGATATTAAGAGATATTAAGGAAAAGTAATTGTTGCTTCCTATTATTTTTGTTGTTAGAGTTGGCATTCTGTTCTTGTGGCTGTCTTCTTTAAGGTTTGTTGAAAGATTACTTTCTTGGTTTTTCTAGGGCTTGGTTTCTGTCCTTGTGTTGGTGTTTTCCCTTTTCCTTTCAAGGGCTGGATTCATGGAAAGATATCGTGTGAATTTGGTTTTATTGTGGAATACTTTGGTTTCTCCATCTGTGTTAATCAAGAGTTTTGCTGGGTATAGTAGCCTGGGTTGGCATTTTTTTTTTCTTAGTGTCTGTATAACATCTTTCCAGGATCTTCTGGCTTTCATAATCTCTGGTGAAAAGTCTGGCGTAATTCTGATAGGCCTGCCTTTATATGTTACTTGACCTTTTTCTATTACCTTTTAAAATATTCTATCTTTTTTTAGTGTATTTGTTGTTCTGATTATTATGTGATGGGAGGAATTTCTTTTCTGGTCCAGTCTATTTGGAGTTCTGTAGCCTTCTTGTATGTTCATGGGCATCTCTTTCTTTAGGATTGGGAAGTTTTCTTTTATAATTTTGTTTAATATATTTGCTGGCCTTTTATGTTGAACATCTTCATTCTCATCTACTCCTATTATTAGTAGGTTTGGTCTTTTCCTTGTGTCCTGAATTTTTGGATGTTTTGAGTTAGGCTCTTTTTGCATTTTGCGTTTTCTTTGATTGTTGTGCCAATGCTCTCTATGGAATCTTCTGCACCTGAGATTCTCTCTTCCATCTCTTGTATTCTGATGCTGATGCTGGCATCTATGGTTCCAGATTTTTTTCCTAGGGTTTCTATCTCCAGCGTTGCCTCACTTTGGGTTTTCTTTATTGTGTCTACTTCCTTTTTTAGGTCAAGTGTGGTTTTGTTCATTTCCATCACCTGTTTGGATGTGTTTTCCTGTTTTTCTTTAAGAACTTCTACCTGTTTGGTTGTGTTTTCCTGTTTTCCTTTAAGGACTTGTAACCCTTTAGCAGTGTTCTCCTGTATTTCTTTAAGTGAGTTATTAAAGTCCTTTTGATGTCCTCTAGCATCCTCATGAGATATGCTTTTAAATCCGGGTCTAGCTTTTCTGGTGTGTTGGGGTGCCCAGAACGGGGTCAGGTGGGAGTGCTGCGTTCTGATGATTGTGAGTTGTCTTGGTTTCTGTTATTAAGTTTCTTATGTTTGCCTTTTGCCATCTGGTAATCTCTTGAGTTAGTTGTTACAGTTGACTCTAGTTAGAGCTTGTTCCTCTCGTGATTCTGTTAGCCTTTATCAGTAGACCTGGGAGACTAGGTCTCTCCTGAGTTACTGTGGTCAGAGCACTCTCTTCTGGCAAAGTCTCCTCTTGCAGGGAAGGTACATAGATATCTGGCATTTGGACCTGCCTCCTGGCAGAAGATGAAGGCCTGAAACAGGGCCTGTCCCAGAAGCTGTTAACTTCTGTAGTCCACACTCTCACCTGTGCAGACTTGTCTTGGAAGGACGAGGAAACCAAGATGCCCCCCCCACCCCCAGGTGCTCTGGCAAAGCCCTCCCAGGCAGGGCGGACACCTCTCCTCTGGCAGGGAAGGTTCCTGGATGTCTGGAGCCTGAATTGGGGTCTGCCTCAGAAGCTGTCCTCTATGGACCTTGGGAGTGTCTGTTGACTCAGCGCCCAGGTGACCCACTGCTGGCACGGACAGGAAGGGATTTGTGACTCTGGTCAGGCTGGGTTTTCTGCTTCCCTAATGCTGTCTCAGGTCCCGAGCGATTGGATTGGAACAGAAGTTGTGTTCCACTCACCAGAGGTCCTAAGATCTTGTGGAGAGTCCTCTAGGGACCTTGGGGGTGTCCTCCAACTCCGTGCCCAGGTGACCTGGTCTTAAATAAAGATATTATGAATTTGAAAGAAAGAAAGGTGGGGTAGTGTATGAGAGGAGTTGGAGAAAGGAAAGGGAAGGGGAGAATGATATAATTATATTATAATCTATGTGTTGGTGTGGGTATGAGTGCATGTGTGTGTGTGTGTTTGTATGTGTGCACAAATTAAAACATGTAGAAAGTAAAAAATATAGCAGCTTAGGTAATTTGAAAATAAAGGCATCCTGAATTTGGACTTATTAAGGGTAGGCTGACCACAAGAAGTGAGAAGTTTACAGTTTTGCATTGGTTGTCTATCAAAATGATGTCATGGGCCACTCCCCCTCCTTCACCTTTTTCTCCCTCCATCTTACTGAATCCAATTTCTGTTTCTTACCTACTCCTCAGTGCGGGTTATGCCTTGGAATGTGGTCATTCTACCAGGGGTCACATCATTAAAGAAAACTCTCCTGGACTCTCATATCCCTCCTCAATCTCTTTCAAATTAGTTTCTCACTAATTGTTTTTGCAAGCACATGTATATGTATATGAATATGTATACGTATACGTATATGTATATGTATAGTATATATGTACATATATAGTATATAATGCTACTTATGTATGTTTCAGGGCTCACCACTGGATATGTGATATGTGGTAACTAATTGGTGGGCTCATCATTGGAAGAGTATTCTCCAGCTCCTAGCTTTCCTCTTTTATCTGTGGTTCTTTATGTAAGGTTTATGAGTTTTCTCCATCCACAGTGGCATGTCCATTGGTGTCATCCTTGTTCAACACGACTTTGGCCAGTGATCTAAATATGTATGCATATATGTACATAAGTACACTGTGGAATTCTATTTACCTGGAAGAAAAATGAAACCATGAGCTCTGCAAATAAATAAATGTAACTAGAAAAGATCATATTGAGTGACGTAACTCAGACTTGAAGGTCATAGATTTCATGTTCTCTCTCATTGGAGCTCCTAGCTCCAAATCTTCAGACAGGAGCACATACCCTAGAGTAACTGCAGAAACCAGCAAAGTACAAAGGGGCCATTTCTAGGATAGAGGGTGGGAAAAAATAGAGAAGGGAAGTACAGGAAGAATTATATTTTAAAGTCAAGTAACCTTTAATATATATAATCAGAGAACTAGCAAATAAAATTGGGCCCCAGTTACTCCTTTGGAATACAAAGATCTTATTATTAAATCTGCCAGAAATTGATCAGTTTGAGAACAGGATTTCCGCCAGATCTAGCAAAATGCAGCTTGTTTGACATCTGCTGTCAGCTTCAAAATAGATCCTGAGATCCTAGCTGTGCCATGCAGTACTGTTCATGTATAGACTTGAACTAACACATAGACACTGTTTTAAGATAATAATCTGTGTTTGTTTGTTTTTTTGTTTTGTTTTTTTGTTTTTCGAGACAGGTTTTCTCTGTGTAGCCCTGGCTGTCCTGGAACTCACTCTGTAGACCAGGCTGGCCTCGAACTCAGAAATCTGCCTGTCTCTGCCTCCCGAGTGCTGGGATTAAAGGCTTGCGCCACCACACCCCCGCCTAAGATAATAATCTGTGTTAACTTAACACACTTCAATAGAAAACCACTGCAATGCTAATACCAGGAAAAGAAATGCATGTCTAGACTCTGTACAACAGGAAAGAGAGATTAAAAAAATCATAAACACAAAGGCAAGTCACCAACAACATTTAATTATTTTTATTTTGGGACAGGATTTCATGCAGTGTAGGATGTTCTTAAACTCACTGTGTGGCCGAGAATGACCTTGAATTCTTGACCTTCCTCTTCCTGTTTCATGAGTGCTGGAGTTACATACATAACCTACCACCCCCGGAGCCATACAGGACTAGGGATCCAACCCAGAGGCTCTAGCATGCCAGTCAACCACTGTACACACTGAAATACACTGGTAGCTCTGTGTCTAGCCACTGGCATCTCAACAGCAATAGTAAAGTCTAAATAACCACAAAATCATATTGTCAAGCATGTGAAAGAAAAGAAGTTTGTTTAGAGAAGGGATTCTCAACCTTCCTAATGCTGCCACCTCATGTTATGGTGACCCCAAACCATAAAATTATTTCAATGCTACTTCATAACTGCAATTTAGATATTGTTAGCAATCATAATTATCACAAATGCAGGATATCTAATATGAAACACCTGCCACAGGTTGAGAGGCACTGGTGTAGAGCTACATGACCAGACAAACCATCTTAAATAAGTTGAATAAAAATGCTTTCAAGAACAGTTAAGATGGAGTGTTTTCCCCTAATAGTCACTGATTAAAAAGGTATTTTGGAGAAAAGCAAAATGGTCGGAAGGAAAATCTGAAATACCTAGAAGAAAGATAAGCTAAGAAAATGGTAACTATGCTAGCTTTGAAAACTCACTACACACACACACACACACACACACACACACACACACACAAATTCAAATGTGAGATAGAACAAAGCCTGAACGATGATAATGACCAAAACCTGGAAGCTGTGATTGGAAATTTGTGGTCATGTCTGAATTCACATCTACACATCAGAAATATAGCATGGCATGCCTAGGATCTCCGGGTCTACCTCGAGAAAGAAGCCAAGAAGTTGAACAGGCTAAGTTCTGCTAGGCTCTGGGGAAAGCACTGCTCCCAAATGAATCAGTGTCTTGGCAAATTTAAGTTCCTCTGTTTGTAGGAATGAAGACACATTTGTTCATAGGTGGTTGGCCAGGGTTGTTTTCTAATTTCTAGAAACGATCTTCATGCCTTATCCTGCAGCTTCTTACCTCTTCCAAACAGTAGTCGCCAAGTCTTTTTGCAAGTCTCTGACTTCATTTCTGATTTTGTTCCTAGATATAAAAGATTTATATGCTTCATTCAGATTATCTACTCAAGCAAATCTTATTTTCTTCCAGTAAAATGTGTCATCTAGTACAATCTAATCCTAGGAGTAAAACTGTCCCTAGTCACAGTCCCAGGAACCAGGCAGGACATAGACACTAAGAAGTAGATTTGTATCTGAACCTTGTGAGATCAGGTGAAACTTCTGGTCCACAGCAAGCTATTTCCACATAGTTATTAATTCTGAGCTGCATCATGCTGAAACCCAGTAAAGCACCCTTTCTCACTTAGTAGAAAAGTTATGGTTAGCAATACCTTTTTTCTTTTCTCTTTCAATTGTAATATGTTTCCCTTAACCTTTTTAAATAATAAAGTCACCTATCACTAAGATGTTAAGAATTCTGGATAGATGAGTTAAGATGTTTATACTCATTAATTTTTTTTTTTTTTTTTAGGAACTCTAAGACACATTGATAGGTGGCAAGAGTTACCAACTAGGGCACTTTTATCTTCTATATGACATATTTGTACTCTACATTGTTTAAAGAAATCTACACATATAGATCATTTAATAGCGTAGAAACACTAGTAGCAGTTGGCTTGTTCTGAAATCCCATTCTCCCCTTCCAGGCAATAGACCACAGGAAGAGGAGAAGGTTGTTACTACTACAAATCAACTATCTGAACCCAGACTTCCAGAGAATGGCAGAAGCATCCAAGCAATCATAACTAAAGAGGCACAGCCATCACAGCTCTCTGAGATGCAGCTGAGGACCCTGACCCAAGGGGCAAGACTGAGCTCTGGGAGCACTGACTGATTACCTTCGTTTTGCTCCTTCCTGATAAATCCAGGCTGGATGGAGGCGAGACACAAAGTAGTCTGTTGTTTGTTTGTGTTTGTTTTTTTTTTTTTAAAGACTGTTAATATCTGCCTTCTCAGACCTTGAGATCTCTGAATCAGAGCAACTTAACAACTGAATCGCCATCATTGTTCATTGTCTTCTGTGATAGAGACAACACGCTTTAGTATTCTGGTTGCATATTGTGGTGGTGCCGCCAGAATGCTTCTGGACTTCTAGGCAAATTAACAAGGAGTTTTGATTTCTGCCTAGATTGAGATGTCCCAGAGTTCTAGGCTTGGAAACTCCTTACTGGCTGTCAAGTGACTAGACTTGGGAACTTCCTTTCCTTGGCAACCCCTTTCTCTGACTTGCTCACTTGACAAATTCAAATCACTGCTATGTTTTTATGTTTTCTGTGGTTTTTTTTGTTGTTGTTGTTGATATTGTTGTTTTCTGAGAATAGAGTGAAGTCTTTCTTGGATAATAACACAGTTTTGATGTTCTACTCTGCTTTTCAATCTGCCATTGAAGTGAACGCCTACTCCAGTTGCAGAAGAAAAGCAGAGAATTTGGTAATATTAGCAACAAGAGTTTCCATGTCAAGTACCCATTAACTTCACAGCTCTTGTGACCTCTGGGCGGTGCTGGGTGGCAGAAATGAGTCATGCATGGTCCCACTGATAACGGTCTTGACATGTACTGAGCAGCCTGTCTTTAGGACTTGCTGGAGCTTGATTTCTGAAGAATTTCATCATTATTGTTTTAGTTATTGCTGTGCTGGTAGAAGTTCAAAAAAAGGGAGAACAGAGGGAGATGCCTCTGGTCTCCATTTATGCATGCGGCTCTCAGCTCAGGATTGTGGTATAATAATTGTTACCACACTGAAGGCAGGAAAACTAAGTGTTGAATGACAATGTTCTACCAAAAAGACGATGGTGTTGAGAACCTTTCTTGTGGTGGTCATGTTGACGTTTATGGTGTCACAGATCTTGTTTATTGACTTCTAGTCTCATTACCTAGGTAGTAAGGGTCACAGCTCATTCTCTAATTCCAACTGTAGTCTTCTGCTCTCCACCTCAGTACAGGCCAGCTGGTGGCTATCTGAGTATTGGAAGTCTGTGTGACTGCCATTGCCCTTGTCTTCACCATCCTTATGGACACAGCCATTGGTTTAGGTTACTTGGTTTTTCATTTGGTGCCATGGTGAACCTCATCAACCAGACGTTGTTGTCTTTATTTTTTTCATCTTATCTTCACACTGACAGACACCTGTCATGGTTACTTTTATTAGTTAAAAAAAATAAATCTGCATGGCTGACAGGCTTATTTTGATTCCATAAAAAGAAATCTGGGAACCAGGAACTTCTGGAGTTTCCTGACACTTAGTGTGTGATTTTGGAGAAGCTCCGAGGTCCTTCAGAATCAGCGGTCTTAGCTGTATAAAGGAGGAAGCCCAGAGCTGCAATCTCTAACATTCGGTTTTTAATCACAGGATTTTTGTTTTATCATTTTGCTGAAATGATTTAATTGGACAGGCAAAAATCAGTTTACTGTAGTGGAAACAGCTTCCCTATTACTTTTGTGGCTCTGGAGACTGATATAGGTTTTCTGTAAGGCACTGCTATTATATTACTAGGTTGCTCCAGGATTGTACTTGTTCTCTATTGAAGACCTAATCTGGAGTTCCTGAACTATTCAACATTTGCCTGAGGGTTGAAGTTTGGCTAGGGTTTTAGTGGGAGTCATTAAGAGGCTGGACTCAGTAGACAGGAAACGGATTAATTCCTAGCTGTAACTCCATACCATCCAGGTTACTTTTGGAAAATACCTTAATCTCTGTGTACCTGTTTCTGTATCTTTAAAGTACTACTACTACTACTACTACTACTACTACTACTACTACTACTACTAGTATCTGCTTTGGGGTGTTATTGGGAATATTAAATATGCAAAATATTTGAAACAGTATCTGAAACTATATAAGTACTAGCTGTTAGAAACCCACAGACAAACATTAGGTGGAGTTTAGGGAATCCTGTGGAAGAGGGGGAGGAAGGATTGTAGGACCTAAAGGGATCAAGGACACCTCAAGAAAACCCACAGAAACAAGTAACCTGGGCCCATAGAGGCTCACAGAGAGTGAACCACCAACCAGGGATCCTGCATGGACCTGATTTAGGCCCTGTCCACATATGTTACAGTTGTACAGCTTGGCCTCCTTGTGGGACTTCTAACAGTGGGAGAAGGGGCTGTATCTGACTCTGATACCTACCTTTAGGACCTCTTCCCTCTACTAGATGCCTTGCCTAGCCAATTGAAGAGGAGGTGCCTAATCTTACTACTGTTTGACTGTCATGGCTGGTTGATATCATTGAGGCTGGCTCTTCTCTGAGAGAAATGGAGGAAAAATGGATGGTAGGGAGAGGAGAGGAGGGGAGTAGGGAGGTAAAACTGAGGTTGGGATATTAAATACAATAAAGTTAGCTACTGTTCCTATTGTCTTGAGGGTCTGACAAAGATTTGCAGGGATTAAGCTTAACAACTATTACTTAACTGGCTGAAGAAGAAAGGGATGCATGGAAGAGCTCCCTGATGTCATATGGTTCCTGTGTTCCAGATTTGTATATATGGAGATTTTCCTGGGCTATCACCACTGAGAATGTAGTTTCTCTCAACAGGACAGCTCAACTTTTTAAACCAGCGTTTCTGGGGGAGAGGTCAGGAAATATACATCCTTATAAATGACGGATAGGATATTTGTAATCAGGTAAGTTCAAGATGGAAGCAGGAGCACATAACTGCTACACTTCATGTTTGCTTATGAATAAGATTGGTTGTTCTGGTCCTGGGCCCCATTCTTTTCTTACTGTACCTCTCTCTTCTCTGTGGTGGCTCTGCTACTTTGGTCCAGGTGCCTGAGGATGTCTGAATACAAGAGACAGTTCCAGGACAACTTTACCAAAATTATACATGGCAATATGCAGAGCTCAGCTGTCTGGCATACAAGAACTTCCTTCTGCAGGCAGACTTTGAGTGCCACAGACCCTCTTGGGTCCCTTGTCTGTGTAGGATGGGTCTCTGGGTGCAGATGGGCAAGGAGTTGGCGGGAATGACAGACAGATGCACACAGGAGATTGTGTAGAATCTGAATGTAATTTGTCAAGTCGAGCATCAAACTTTTTATACAGGGACCAGGCCATTGCCACTAAGAAGGGAGCCAGGTGTAAAGCTAGTCTATTGTTAAGGCCACCACCAGGGGTTCTGCTCTAGCAGACCTTCTCATGAATAATGCAATACCACAACCCCCCTATTTCCTAGCCCTTGATAAATTCTTGTATGAGTGTAACTTTGCTGTTCTTTTAAGTATCTGTGGAGAATCTCCATTTGTCACAAGAATTCACCAAATTACTTCTAATATGCAATATAACCTGCTATACCTGGCTGTACTGAAGATTCCTGTCTCAGTGGGATTCCCTAACTTTTACATGGTAAACCCACCCATTAGCTAGGCCATTGTGTATGGGTGAGACTGGCTACTGCCTAAAGTAAACACTCTGTAGACTAGCTCTGAGCTATTTTAGCTCTGTTCTTTGTAATGCTTAATTAGTTTCACTGTCTCTACTAGAAGTAAATTTGAATGTTACTGAATAGTTAACCTTCTCACTGAATTCCTACTGAATTCCCAGTTTGCCAGCTTCAAGGGTTTTCTGGGACATTGGAACACTGGCAAAGGCTTAGCTATGTCAGAATTCAATCTTAAAAGGCACTTATAATAAGATAATACTAAAAGAGAGCACATGGATCCATACACCAGACTAATGCAGGGATAGGGTATGAGTATATGGGTTATGAGAACGCCAAAGTTCCAGGAGGTGAGTTTCCGTGAAACTCTGCCTCGTGAGTGCTCCCAGGCCTCTTGGACTGCCAAGCAAACTTCACTGGAGTGTGCATAGCATTTGAGATTACCTGTTTATTCTTGGCCTTGTTTCTAGAATAATAGAATAATGGTCTCCGGAAACATGCACTTTCTGAAAGATTTCTGAGTCTGGAAACTGTTTTTTTTTTTTTTTTTTTTTGCTGCCCAGTTCACAAAGGAACAACAATATATTACGAAATGCAAGCTGCTGCCAAGACAGTGGGAATGGGTGGGCAGGGAGAAAAGACAAAGCCATGAAAAATGTCAAAGCCACTTGGCTACTTTGCATCATGTGAACCACGATGATGCCCAAGGACAGAAACCAAAATATGCTTCTGTTTAGAGGGCATCCAGGAGCACTAATTACTAGTGTTATTATTGTTATTATCGTTGTTCCTCTTCTAAAAAATGGAGAGGTAGGTAGCTAGACTATTTCTTACATTAGTTCTGCAGGAAGTGTGTGGAGGCATGCATGACCCATAATTCAGCCTGCAGTGGCAGCTCTCAGTGCTCTTGCATATAATTATTCTACTAAGTTTTGATTTCTCTATGAGTTCAGTTTTCTACACCTGGATTGTACTAACAGGAAAGAAACACACATTCATCTGTATATACACATGTATGTACACATGGAATCAAAACCCATGTCTAAGAACAGGTTTACGATCATATCATTAGGAAGGATTCGATGAGAGGAAGTTGAAGTCAGGAGAATCCAAGGGAGCATCAGAGTTCAGCTCTTCATTCCTGGAGTCCTGGAGAGTAGGTGGAGTCCTTGAATTTGACAGAATTTAGAGATCAACAGAGTAGATGTAATTAGAGTCCAGGTACTTAGGGAAGTGCCAATTTAAACTCTGTAGGTGGGATTGGATGTACTGCAAGTGGAAGAAGAAATGCAACAGTGAATGCCATAACAAACCAAGCCAAACCTCACCAGAATAAAAACTGAAGCACAGGTTTGTGGGGCTAGACCTTTATTCACTCAGCCAGCCCACTCCAGAAGATTTAGATGACAGATCTGACTTCTCCCAGGAGAGAAGGGAAGCTTCTTGTCATCATCTTCTAAGAGCTCCCCCCTCTCCCTCCCTCCACTCTCTCTTCCCTTTCTCTTGTCTCTCCCTCTCCCTCCCCTCTCCCTCTCTCTCAGGCAAGGAAAACAGTTTAAATTGTGTTAGGCAGGGCTATGCTCTCTCCTTCCCTGGCCACTCTTTCCCCACCAGCTTCCCCCTTAACTACCCTCTCAAGGGAGTTTGGTTTCCATTGTAGTTTCAAGAACTATACCTATACGTGCATACACAACCTATACACACATCAATAAACATTAAACATCACGGAACACATTCACCTTGGCTTGGGCTTAGGGTGGACCCTCAGTGTGGTCATGGCCAGAGCCAGGAGAAGGGGTGTGTGTGAGCTCTGCACAAGGAGCCTGGGGTGGGCAACAGGAAGGGAAATCGAAAGCACAGCTAGAAACCTGCCAAGGTGGATATGTTCTGGGAAGACCAGTGTAGCAAGACAGAGAACCTGCTTGGGAGCTATTTCCCCAAGAAGATCTCATATTTGGATGCATTCTTTTTGTGTGTGTGTGTATTTAGCTTTTTATTTTTTTTCTGTGAACTTATTTTTATTACGTATTTTCCTCAATTACATTTCCAATGCTATCCCAAAAGTCCCCCATACCCCACCCCCCCACTTCCCTACCCACCCATTCCAATTCTTTTGGCCCTGACATTCCCCTATATTGGGGCAGATAAAGTTTGCAAGTCCAATGGGCCTCTCTTTCCAGTGATGGCCGACTAGGCCATCTTTCGATACATATGCAGCTAGAGACAAGAGGTCTGGGGTACTGGTTAGTTCATCATGTTGTTCCAACTATAGGGTTGCAGATCCCTTTAGCTCCTTGGGTACTTTCTCTAGCTTCTCCATTGGGAGCCCTGTGATCCATTCAATAGCTGACAGTGAGCATCCACTTCTGTGTTTGTTTGGCACTGACATAGTTTCACAAGAGAGAGCTATATCTGGGTCCTTTCAGCAAAATCTTGCTAGTGTATGCAATGGTGTCAGCGTTTGGAAGCTGATTATGTGATGGATCCCTGGATATGGCAGTCTCTAGATGGCCCATCCTTTCATCAAAGCTCCAAACTTTGTCTCTGTAACTCCTTCCCTGGGTGTTTTGTTCCCACTTGTAAGAAGGGGCACAGTGTCCACACTATGGTCTTCATTCTTCTTGAGTTTCATGCGTTTAGCAAATTGTATCTTATATCTTGGGTATCCTAAGTTTTGGGCTAATATCCACTTATCAGTAAATACATATTGTGTGAAAGTGGACAGCCTTGTCTAGTCCCTGATTTTAGAGGGATTGCTTCAAGCTTCTCACCATTTACTTTGATGTTGGCTACTGGTTTGCTGTAGATTGCTTTTATCATGTTTAGGTATGGGCCTTGAATTCCTGATCTTTCCAAGACTTTTTATCAGGAATGGGTGTTGGATCTTGTCAAATGCTTTTTCCACATCTAAGGAGATGATCATGTGGTTTTTGTCTTTGAGTTTGTTTATATACTGGATTAGGTTGATGGATTTCCATATATTGAACCATCCCTGCATCCCTGGGATGAAACCTACTTGGTCAGGATGGATGATTGTTTTGATGTGTTCTTGGATTCGGTTAGGAAGAACTTTATTGAGGATTTTTGCATCAATATTCATAAGGGATATTGGTCTGAAGTTTTCTATCTTTGTTGGGTCTTTTTGTGGTTTAGGTATCAGAGTAATTGTGACTTCATAGAATGAGTTCGGTAGAGTACCTTCTGTTTCTATTTTGTGGAATAGTTTGTGAAGAACTGGGATTAGATCTTCTTTGAAGGTCTGATAGAACTCTGCACTAAACCCATCTGGTCCTGGGCTTTTTTTTTTGGTTGGGAAATTATTAATGACTGCTTCTATTTCTTTGGGGGATATAGGGCTGTTTAGATCATTAACCTGATCTTGATTCAACTTTGGTACCTGGTATCTGTCTAGAAACTTCTCCATTTCATCCAGGTTCTCCAGTTTTGTTGAGTATAGCCTTTTGTAGAAGGATCTGATGGTGTTTTGGATGTCTTCAGGATCTGTTGTTATGTCTCCTTTTTCATTTCTGATTTTGTTAATTAGGATGCTTTCCCTGTGCCCTCTAGTGAGTCTGGCTTTGGGTTGTAAGTCAATCTTTCTTGTAGATTTTCTCAAAGAACCAGCTCCTTGATTGGTTGATTCTTTGAATAGTTCTTCTTGTTTCCACTTGGTTGATTTCGCCCCTGAGTTTGATTATTTCCTGCCATCTACTCCTCTTGGGTGAATTTGCTTCCTTTTGTTTTAGAGCTTTTAGGTGTGTTGTCAAGCTGCTAATGTGTGCTCTCTCTAGTTTCTTTTTGGAGGCACTCAGAGCTATGAGTTTTCCTCTTAGAAATGCTTTCATTGTGTCCCATAAGTTTGGGTATGTTGTGGCTTCATTTTCATTGAACTCTTAAAAAGTCCTTAATTTCTTTCTTTATTCCTTCCTTGTCCAAGGTGTCATTGAGAAGCGTGTTGTTCAGTTTCCACGTGAATGTTGGCTTTCTATTATTTATTTTATTATTGAAGATCAGCCTTAGTCCATGGTGATCTGATAGGATGCACGGGACAATATCAATATTTTTGCAATTGTTAAGGCCTGTTTTTTGACCAATTATGTGGTCAATTTTGGAGAAGGTACTATGAGGTGCTGAGAAGAAGGTATATCCTTTTGTTTTAGGATAGAATGTTCTGTAGATATCTGCCAGATCCATTTGATTCATAACTTCTGTTAGTTTCACTGTGTCCCTGTTTAGTTTCTGTTTCCATGATCTGTCCATTGGTGAAAGTGGTGTGTTGAAGTCCCACTATTATTGTGTGAGGTGCAATGTGTGCTTTGAGCTTTACTAAAGTATCTTTAATGAATGTGGCTGCCTTTGAATTTGGAGCATAGATATTCAGAATTGATAGTTCCTCTTGGAGGATTTTACCTTTGATGAGTATGAAGTGCCCTTCCCTGTCTTTTTTGATAACTTTGGGTTGGAAGTCAATCTTATCAGATATTAGAATGGCCTCTCCAGCCTGTTTCTTCATACCATTTGCTTGGAAAACCGTCTTCCAGCCCTTCACTCTGAGGTAGTGTCTATCTTTTTCTCTGAGATGAGTTTCCTGCAAGCAGCAGAATGCTGGGTCTTTTTTGTGTAGCCAGTTTGTTAGTCTGGTAGGCTTGCCTTTATATGTTACTTGGCCTTTTTCTCTTACTGCTTTTAGTATTCTATCTTTATTTAGTGCATTTGTTGTTCTGATTATTATGTGTCGGGAGGAATTTCTTTTCTGGTCCAGTCTATTTGGAGTTCTGTAGGCTTCTTGTATGTTCATGGGCATCTCTTTCTTTAGATTTGGGAAGTTTTCTTCTATAATTTTGTTGAAGATATTTGCTGGTCCTTTGAGTTGAAAATCTTCATTCTCATCTACTCCTATTATCCGTAGGTTTGGTCTTCTCATTGTGTCCTGGATTTCCTGGATGTTTTGAGTTAGGATCTTTTTGCACTTTCCATTTTCTTTGATTGTTGTGCCAATGTTCTCTATGGAATCTTCTGCACCTGAGATTCTCTTTTCCATCTCTTGTATTCTGTTGCTGATGCTCGCATCTATGGTTCCAGATTTCTTTCCTAGGGTTTCTATCTCCCGTGTTACCTCATTTTGGATTTTCTTTATTGTGTCTACTTCCCTTTTTAGGTCTAGTATGGTTTTGTTCATTTCCATCACCTGTTTGGATGTGTTTTCCTGTTTTTCTTTAAGGACTTCTACCTGTTTGGTTGTCTTTTTCTGTTTTTCTTTAAGGACTTCTACCTGTTTGATTGTGTTATCCTGTTTTTCTTTAAGGACTTGTAACTCTTTAGCAATGTTCTCCTGTAGTTCTTTAAGTGACTTATTAAAGTCCTTCTTGATGTCCTCTACCATCATCATGAGATATGCTTTTAAATCCAGGTCTAACTTTTTGGGTGTGTTGTGGTGCCCTGGACTGGGCGAAGTGGGAGTGCTGGGTTCTGATGATGGTGAGTGGTCTTGGTTTCTGTTAGTAAGATTCTTACGTTTACCTTTCACCATCTGGTAATCTCTGGAGTTGTTATAGTTGTCTCTCTTTAGAGATTGTTCTTCTGGTGATTCTGATTATTGTCTATCAGCAGACCTGGGAGACAGGCTCTCTCATCTGAGTTTCAGTGGTTAGAGCACTCTCTGCTGGCAAGCTCTCCTCTTACAGGGAGGGTACACAGATATCTGGTGTTTGGACCTCCTCCTGGCCAAAGATGAAGGCCCAAAACAGGACATTTTCCAGGTTATTGTGTTGCTTTGGCAGGTCACAGAAGCTGTCAGCTTCTGTGGTGCACACTCTCACCTGTGCAGACTAAGTTCCTAAGTTCGGTGGAGTCCCGGAACCAAGATGGCGCTCCCTGCTCCTGAGGCAGAGGGCTCCCATGCAGGGCGGACTGGTGTCCTCCCTGGCTGGGAGGGTGGCTGGATGTCTGTGGCCCAAAAAGGGTGCTGCCTCAGCGGTTCTGTGGCTCCCGCCTGTCCCAGAAGCTGTCTGCTTCTGTGGTGCACACTCTCACCTGTGCAGACTAAGTTTCTAAGTTTGGCGGAGTCCCAGAACCAAGATGTTGGATGCATTCTTAAAGGAGCCAGTTCTCAGTGAAGCCAACCTGAGCAATCTGAAGGCTCCATTGGACATCCCAGTACCTGATCCAGTCAAGGAGAAAGAGAAGGAAGAGCAGAAGAAGCAATATGAGAAGGAAGAGAACGATGAAAAGAAGAAGGGGGATAAAAACGACAAAGGTCCTCCCTGTGGCCCAGTGAACTACAATGAGAAGATCGTGGTCCTCCAGAAACACCTAAAACCTGAGATCAAGGATGCTATTGAGCAACTCAATCTGGTCACTACCTGGTTGCAGCTACAGATACCTTGGAGAGAGGATGGGAATAATTTTGGTGTGGCTGTCCGGGAAAAGGCGTTTGAGCTGATGACCAGCCTTTGTACCAAGCTGGAAGGCTTCCACACACAGATCTCTTAAGTATTTCTCCTAGAGGGGTGATGCAGTGGCCAAAGCAGCCAAGCCAGCCCCACGTGGGTGATTATCGGCAGCTGGTGCATGAGCTGGACAAGATAGAGTACCAGGAGATCCGTCTAATGGTCATGGAGATCTGAAATGCTTACACTGTGTTATATGACATCATCCTGAAGAACTTTGAGAAGCTCGAGAAGCCCCGTGGGAGAGCCCCTGTCTCATTCTGTGATGGTTATAGCAGAAACCTTCCTGTTTTTCACCAGGAACTCTAGACTAGACCCAGTCTTCTTCCTGCTGTGGTTTCTCCCTCACAAACACAATAAATACATAGTTGCCAACAAACAAACAAACAAACAAACAAAACAAAACCAAATAAAAAAACCAAAAAAACCCATTAAACTTTAGAATGCACACAAGAGACAATAAGGTATTTATTCAAGAAAAAATAATTAACTTTTACATCAGTCAAATAATTTTATTGAAATTAGGTTTTGCTTCTCTTTGCATGACACAGTGCAAGCTCTGGGTTTCAGAGGTTATGTTTTTGGATAAAGCACCCAAGTATGAGCTAACACAGCTATGGTTCTGTATAAGACCAGGGCAGATGCAACATCAAGAGACTATTTTGTCCCACATAAGATGTTAGGCTTTCATGGTGATACTGAATTTGTCTACAGTCTTTAAGTTGGTTTATTATAAATGAAAGAATGAAGTTTGTCATGGTGGGTAAAGGAATATAATAAAAATTTATATTTGTCCTTTAAAAGATGAAGTGTGTTATATAAGAAGAAACTAAATATAAGATTTAGCTTAACATTTTTGAGAATTTCATGTATGAGTGTGTATTTACATCATTTCTACCCATCAGTATCCCCCTTCCAACACCTCCAGTGACTCTCCCAACTCCCATTCAAAGTTGATTTCCTTATTATTACATCCCTTTACACACACACACACACACACACACACACACACACACACACACACCACACACAATGTGTTGAGTTCATTTATGATTTTAGAAGTTAAAGATACTGACTAATTCCAACTCAATAATAGTAGGTGATTTTAATACTCATTTTCTCCAATAGATAGGTTATCTGGATAAAAAAATAAACAAAGAAACATGAAAATTAAGTGAAATCATATATTGAACTGACATATCATACAATATTCACCCAAACATCCAAGAATGAACACTCTACTCAGCACCCTGTGGAAGCTTTTCTAAAATAGACCACATATCAAGACACAAAACAAATTTAATAAATTCAGAAAATTTGAAATAATTCCATGTATTCTTTTTGACCACAATGCAACAGAGGTTAAAAACAACAGCAAAGGAATCTCAAGAAATCAAGAAGGAAATAATATACATTCCTGGAACTAAGTGAAAATAGAAACAAAATACAATAAAACCTCTAGGATACATTAAAAGTAGTCATAAGCAGATAAATTATAGCACCAACATGAAAATTCAGAAAGAGCACAAATAAATGACTTAATGATGCACCTCAATAATTTGAAAAAAAAAAACAAAACAAGAACTAACCAAACTCAAGTTCAGTAAACAAGAAGAAATGATAAATAGCAGAGCAGAAATTAATGAACTAGAGAACAAAAGACCATAAGAAATAATGAAGCTAAGAGCTGGATCTTTGAGAAGATAAACAAGATCGTCAGACCTTTTCACTGACTGACTAACTAATTAACTAACTAACTAACTAACTAACTAGCTAGCTAGCTGGCTAACTAAGAAAGCAGAGATCCTAATTAACACAGTCAAAAATGTATAGGGAAATGTCAAAACAGACACCAAGGAAATTCAGTATTTTATATGGGACAACTTTGAAAGCGTATTATGTTAAGAATTTTGAAATAAATGCATGAAATCCTAGATTTATCTAAACCACCAAAACCAATGCAGAAGAGATCAACAACTTTACAGACACACAACAAATATGGAGAAACAGCATTGAAACAGTATTAAAAACAATGCAGCTGAAAGAAGACCAGGTCTGGGTATATCCATAGTAGAATCCTAGCAGACTTGTAAAGACTTAAAACCAATACTCTAGTCTAACTCTCTTATGACCGAAAGCTCTGGAATGCTAAGAAATGTGGGGCCAATGGCCAGCATGACTGAGCAAGCCTCTTTTTCTTCAGTCAAAAATTCCTTTGAAAAATTTTGTTCTTTCATTTGAATAAACTTTAAAAAATTTAGATAAAAGGGGTTTTGATTTTTGAGAATTGCATGCATGAGTGTTGTATGCCATTTCCGCCGTTCTCTATCCTCCTTCCACACTCTCCACTCTCTCAAATTCATGACCTATTTATTGTTTCTCTCTCGCTTCTCTCCATCCCCCCTCTCACATACACATTTAAACATATATACAACTTGCTGAGTCTATTAGTATTGCTCTTGTGTATATATGTTTACAGATGGCCACTTGGGACTGGGTACTCTTCCCCAGAGAAGACTTCTTCCATAGCCTTTAATTGCCTTTAGCACTTTATCAGAGGGAAGGCCTTGTGAGATTTCCCACACCGGTGTTGGCATGCCAACTGGGGCTGTATTTAATACTAACAGCACATTTTCTGGCCCCTTGGCTCTTATATTTCCCCATTTCCTTTTCTGTAGTGCCCCCTGAGCACTGTCAGGGTTTCATTACAGACATAGCTATTATCCCATTACCACTTGTTCTCTGAATTTTGAGCAGTTGTGGCCTTCTGTAATGGTCTCTGTCTGAGGCAAAAGGACGTTTCTATGATAAGGGTGAGGACTTCACTTATCTCTGTGTATAAGGTGAGTATTTATAATGCAATTAGATATCATTTTGGTTTAGGAAAGTGGGAATAGATCTCCTCTATGATCTGCAACTTCATCAAACATAGGTTGGCTAGGTTGACCACGCCAGGCATAATGCTTTCCTACTGATAGGGCTTTAAGTCTAACTAAACCACCGAGGAGTATGCCAAGATGTAAGTGCTACTATTACAGCATTGAGACAGAGGCTTGCTAGCTTGTCTGTCTAGTTCCTTTGCTGAGCTTCAGGCCAGTGAAAGACTCTGCTTGTCTCAAAGGAGATGAACAGTATTTTTGAAGATGATACCCGAGGTTATCTCTGGCCTCTGCCTGTACACATATAAGTATATATATACACTTGTGTGCATGCGTGTGCACACACATACACACACATTACCACCACCACCATTGCACACATGAACAAACTTATATGTACGCAGAGATATCCACGCATGAAATGATTAAATGTAGAAATTCTGTAGTAGTCTTGACTTTTAAATAAAGAAATGAAAATGCAAAGTAGCAGCCGGAGGACAGTGATCTGCCCTGCAGGGAGCGCCATCTTGGCTCCGGGACTCCGCCGAACTTAGTCTGTACAGGTTAGAGTGAGGACCACAGAGGCAGACAGCTTCTGGGACAGGCGGGAGCCACAGAGCCGCTGAGGCAGCACCCTTTTGGGGCCACAGACATCCGGCACCCTCCCAGCTGGAGGACAGTGATCTGCCCTGCAGGGAGCGCCATCTTGGCTCCGGGACTCCGCCGAACTTAGTCTGTACAGGTGAGAGTGAGGACCACAGAGGCAGACAGCTTCTGGGACAGGCGGGAGCCACAGAGCCACTGAGGCAGCACCCTTTTGGGGCCGCAGATATCCGGCTCCCTCCCAGCTGGAAGACAGTGATCTGCCCTGCACAGGAGCCCTCTGCCTCAGGAGCAGGGAGCACACCTTGGATCCAGGACTCCACTGAACTTAGGAAGTTAGTCTGCACAGCTGAGAGTGTGCATCACAGAAGCCTACAGCTTCTGTGACCTGCCAAAGCAACACAGCATCTGGGAAAGGTCCTGTTTTCCGCCTTCTTCTTCAGCCAGGAGGAGGTCCAAACGCCAGATATCTGTACACCTGCCCTTTAAGAGGAAAGCTTGTCAGCAGGGAGTGCTCTAACCACTGAAACTCAGAGGAGAGAGCCTGTCTCCCAGGTCTGCTGACAGACAATACTCAGAATCACCAGAAGAACAACCTCTGAACAGAGACAACTATAACAACTCCAGAGATTACCAGATGGCGAGAGGTAAACGTAAGAATCCTACTAACAGAAACCAAGACCACTCACCATCATCAGGACCCAGCACTCCCACTTCCCCCAGTCCAGGGCACCCCAACACACCTGAAAAGCTAGACCTGGATATAAAAGCATATCTCATGATGATGGTAAGGGTCATCAAGAAGGACTTTAAAGAACTACAGGAGAACATGGCTAAAGAGTTACAAGTCCTTAAAGAAAAACAGGAAAACACAACCAAACTGGTAGAAGTCCTTAAAGAGAAACAGGAAAACACATCCAATCAGATGAAGGAAATGAACAAAACCATAATAGACTTAAAAAGGGAAGTAGACACAATAAAGAAAACCCAAAATGAGGCAACACTGGAGATAGAAACCCTAGGAAAGAAATCTGGAACCATAGATGCAAGCATCAGCAACAGAATACAAGAGATGGAAGAGAGAATCTCAGGTGCAGAAGATTCCATAGAGAACATGGGCACAACAATCAAGGAAAATGGAAAATGCAAAAAGATCCTAACTCAAAACATCCAGGAAATACAGGACACAATGAGAAGACCAAACCTACGGATAATAGGAGTGGATGAGAATGAAGATTTTCAACTCAAAGGACCAGCAAACATCTTCAACAAAATTATAGAAGAAAACTTCCCAAATCTAAAGAAAGAGATGCCCATGAACATACAAGAAGCCTACAGAACTCCAAATAGGCTGGACCAGAAAAGAAATACCTCCCGACACATAATAATCAGAACAACAAATGCACTAAATAAAGATAGAATACTAAAAGCAGTAAGAGAAAAAGGCCAAGTAACATATAAAGGCAAGCCTATCAGAATTACACCAGATTTTTCACCAGAGACTATGAAAGCCAGAAGATCCTGGACAGATGTTATACAGACACTAAAAGATCACAAATTCCAGCCCAGGCTACTATACCCAGCCAAACTCTCAATTAACATAGATGGAGAAACCAAAGTATTCCACGACAAAACCAAATTCACACATTATCTCTCCACGAATCCAGCCCTTCAAAGGATAATAACAGAAAAAAACCAATACAAGGACGGGAACCATGCCCTAGAAACAACAAGAAGGTAATCCCTCAACAAACCTAAAAGAAGACAGCCACAAGAACAGAATGCCAACTTTAACAACAAAAATAACAGGAAACAACAATTACTTTTCCTTAATATCTCTTAATATCAATGGACTCAACTCCCCGATAAAAAGACATAGACTAACAAACTGGCTACACAAACAAGACCCAACATTTTGCTGCTTGCAGGAAACTCATCTCAGAGAAAAAGATAGACACTACCTCAGAATGAAAGGCTGGAAAACAATTTTCCAAGCAAATGGTATGAAGAAACAAGCTGGAGTAGCCATTCTAATATCTGATAAGATTGACTTCCAACCCAAAGTCATCAAAAAAGACAGGGAGGGGCACTTCATACTCATCAAAGGTAAAATCCTCCAAGAGGAACTATCAATCCTGAATATCTATGCTCCAAATACAAAGGCAGCCTCATTCATTAAAGAAACTTTAGTAAATCTCAAAGCACACATTGCACCTCATACAATAATAGTGGGAGACTTCAACACACCACTTTCACCAATGGACAGATCATGGAAACAGAAACTAAACAGGGACACAGTGAAACTAACAGAAGTTATGGATCAAATGGATCTGGCAGATATCTACAGAACATTTTACCCTAAAACAAAAGGATACACCTTCTTCTCAGCACCTCATGGTACCTTCTCCAAAATTGACCACGTAATTGGGCACAAAACAGGACTCAACAGATACAAAAATATTGAAATTGTCCCATGCATCCTATCAGATCACCATGGACTAAGGCTGATCTTCAATAACAAAATAAATAATAGAAAGCCAACATTCACGTGGAAAATGAACAACACTCTTCTCAATGATACCTTGGTCAAGGAAGGAATAAAGAAAGAAATCAAGGACTTTTTAGAGTTCAATGAAAATGAAGCCACAACATACCCAAACTTATGGGACGCAATGAAAGCATTTCTAAGAGGAAAACTCATAGCTCTGAGTGCCTCCAAAAAGAAACTAGAAAGAGCACACATTAGCAGCTTGACAACACACCTAAAAGCACTAGAACAAAAGGAAGCAAATTCACCCAAGAGGAGTAGATGGCAGGAAATAATCAAACTCAGGGGCGAAATCAATCAAGTGGAAACAAAAAGAACTATTCAAAGAATCAACCAATCAAGGAGCTGGTTCTTTGAGAAAATCTACAAGATAGATAAACCCTTAGCCAGACTCACTAGAGGGCACAGGGAAAGCATTCTAATTAACAAAATCAGAAATGAAAAAGGAGACATAACAACAGATCCTGAAGACATCCAAAACACCATCAGATCCTTCTACCAAAGGCTATACTCAACAAAACTGGAGAACCTGGATGAAATGGAGAAGTTCCTAGACAGATAGCAGGTAGCAAAGTTGAACCAAGATCAGGTTAATGATCTAAACAGCCCTATATCCCCCAAAGAAATAGAAGCAGTCATTAATAGTCTCCCAACCAAAAAAAGTCCAGGACCAGATGGGTTTAGTGCAGAGTTCTATCAGACCTTCAAAGAAGATCTAATCCCAGTTCTTCACAAACTATTCCACAAAATAGAAACAGAAGGTACTCTACCCAACGTATTCTATGAAGCCACAATTACTCTGATACCTAAACCACAAAAAGACCCTACAAAGATTGAAAACTTCAGACCAATATCCCTTATGAATTGATGCAAAAATCCTCAATATAGTTCTTGCTAACCGAATCCAAGAACACATCAAAACAATCATCCATCCTGACCAAGTAGGTTTCATCCCAGGGATGCAGGGATGGTTCAATATACGGAAATCCATCAACGTAATCCAGTATATAAACAAACTCAAAGACAAAAACCACATGGTCATCTCGTTAGATGCAGAAAAAGCATTTGACAAAATCCAACACCCATTCATGATAAAAGTCTTGGAAAGATCAGGAATTCAAGGCCCATACCTAAACATGATAAAAGCAATCTACAGCAAACCAGTAGCCAACATCAAAGTAAATGGTGAGAAGCTTGAAGCAATCCCTCTAAAATCAGGGACTAGACAAGGCTGTCCACTTTCTCCATATCTATTCAACATAGTACTTGAAGTCCTAGCCAGAGCAATTCGACAACAAAAGGAGATCAAAGGGATACAAATTGGAAAAGATGAAGTCAAAATATCACTTTTTGAAGATGATATGATAGTATATATAAGTGACCCTAAAAATTCCACCAGAGAACTCCTAAACCTGATAAACAGCTTCGGTGAAGTAGCTGGAAATAAAATTAACTCAAACAAATCAATGGCCTTTCTCTACACAAAGAATAAACATGCTGAGACAGAAATTAGGGAAACAACACCCTTCTCAATAGTCACAAATAATATAAAATATCTTGGAGTGACTCTAACTAAGGAAGTGAAAGATCTGTATAATAAGAACTTCAAGTCTCTGAAGAAAGAAATTCTAGAAGATCTCAGAAGATGGAAAGATCTTCCATGCTCATGGATTGGCAGGATCAACATTTTAAAAATGGCTATCTTGCCAAAAGCAATCTACAGATTCAATGCAATCCCCATCAAAATTCCAACTCAATTCTTCAATGAATTAGAAAGTGCAATCTGCAAATTCATCTGGAATAACAAAAAACCTAGGATAGCAAAAACTCTTCTCAAGGATAAAAGAACCTCTGGTGGAATGACCATGCCAGACCTAAAGCTTTACTACAGAGCAATTGTGATAAAAACTGCGTGGTACTGGTATAGTGACAGACAAATAGACCAATGGAATAGAATTGAAGACCCAGAAATGAACCCACACACCTACGGTCACTTGATCTTCGACAAGTGAGCTAAAAACATCCAGTGGAAGAAAGACAGCATTTTCAACAAATGGTGCTGGCACAACTGGTTGTTATCATGTAGAAGAATGCAAATCGATCCATTCCTATCTCCTTGTACTAAGGTCAAGTCTAAGTGGATCAAGGAACTTCACATAAAACCAGAGACACTGAAACTTATAGAGGAGAAAGTGGGGAAAAGCCTTGAAGATATGGGCACAGGGGAAAAATTCTTGAATAGAACAGCAATGGCTTGTGCTGTAAGATCGAGAATTGACAAGTGGGACCTCATGAAACTGCAAAGCTTCTGCAAGGCAAAAGACACCATCAATAAGACAAAAAAACCACCAACAGATTGGGAAAGGGTCTTTACCTATCCTAAATCAGATAAGGGTCTAATATCCAATATATATAAGGAACTCAAGAAGGTGGACTCCAGAAAGTCAAATAACCCCATTAAAAAATGGGGCTCAGAACTGAACAAAGAATTCTCACCTGAGGAATACCCAATGGCAGAGAAGCACCTGAAAAAATGTTCAACATCCTTAATCATCAGGGAAATGCAAATCAAAACAACCCTGAGATTCTACCTCACACCAGTCAGAATGGCTAAGATCAAAAATTCAGGTGACAGCAGATGCTGGCGGGGATGTGGAGAAAGAGGAACACTCCTCCATTGTTGGTGGGATTGCAAGCTTGTACAACCACTCTGGAAATCAGTCTGGCGGTTCCTCAGAAAATTGGACATAGTACTACCGGAGGATCTAGCAATACCTCTTCTGGGCATATATCCAGAAGATGTCCCAACCGGTAAGAAGGACACATGCTCCACTATGTTCATAGCAGCCCTATTTATAATAGCCAGAATCTGGAAAGAACCCAGATGTCCCTCAACAGAGGAATGGATACAGAAATTATGGTACATTTACACAATGGAGTACTACTCAGCTATTAAAAAAGAATGAATTTATGAAATTCCTAGCCAAATGGATGGACCTGGAGGGCATCATCTTGAGTGAGGTAACACAATCACAAAGGAACTCACACAATATGTATTCACTGATAAGTGGATATTAGCCCAAAACTTAGGATACCCAAGATATAAGATACAATTTGCTAAACGCATGAAACTCAAGAAGAATGAAGACCAAAATGTGGACACTGTGCCCCTTCTTAGAATTGGGAACAAAACACACATGGAAGGAGTTACAGAGACAAAGTTTGGAGCTGTGATGAAAGGATGGACCATCTAGAGACTGCCGTATCCAGGGATCCATCCCATAATCAGCTTCTAAACGCTGACACCATTGCATACACTAGCAAGATTTTACTGAAAGGACCCAAAGATTGCTGTCTCTTGTGAGACTATGCAGGGGCCTAGCAAACACAGGAGTGGATGCTCACAGTCAGCTATTGGATGTATCACAGGGCTCCCAATGGAGAAGCTAGAGAAAGTACCCAAGGAGCTAAAGGGATCTGCAACCCTATAGTTGGAACAACATGATGAACTAACCAGTACCCCAGAGCTCTTGTCTCTAGCTGCATATGTATCGAAAGATGGCCTAGTCGGCCATCACTGGAAAGAGAGGCCCATTGGACTTGCAAACTTTATATGCCCCAATATAGGGGAATGCCAGGGCCAAAAGAATGGGAATGGGAGGGTAGGGAAGTGGGGGGCGGTATGGGGGACTTTTGGGATAGCATTGGAAATGTAATTGAGGAAAATATGTAATATAAAAAAATAATTCTTTCCAAAAAAAAAAAAAAAAAAGAAAATGCAAAGTAATGAAATGATTTGGTGGAAGTCACACTGCTTGCCAGTAGTAAAGTAGAGCCAGGCAGACAGAAGGAAAGAAAAAAATCCTAAGGTTCCAAGATCTCCCACTTCGGAGCATGTCCATTCCAAACTTCCTATTTGTTCCTAGCTCTTGAAGTTTCTTTATCTCTCAAAAGAACCAAATTGGAGACCACATCTTTCATATAGATGTCTTTTGAGAACATCTAAGATTCAAATTATAGCATAACAAGTGTGCAGGACAAGAAGAAATATAAACCCAATGCTAATTCTCCCAGTACTTAATATCTACAGATTGATATAAGAGTTACAGGATGAACAAATAGTGAACAGTACAACCCAGTGGTTCTTCTCAAGTTTCATGAGCATAAAAATCACATATGCATTTTGCTATAAGCACAGATTTTATTTCAGAGGGTCTGAAATATGGTGAGTCTGGGTTTCTTATAAAATCTCAGGTGAAAGACAAACTACTAAAAAAGATGTATTTTTAGTAACAAGACAAGGCAGAAGACAATTAACCTTAAATTACATCATACAACTAGACAACAGGAAGGAGTTCAAAGGAACAAGGCGCAATCATGGTCCTTTTAATGAAACAGATTGCATTTGAGACCATACTGCTTGGGACAGATGGTACAGCAGGGCTGGGAAACGCCCTTTGTGAGAGTCTCCACGGGTTCTCTATAGTATTGTCTGTATAAAAGAATAAGCCAGAGCAACAGGGCCATCATATCCAAGGTCGGCTTACAAAGAGATATCACCTTTCATCTTGCTCACTCTGCCCCACTGGCCTGTTATAAGCTGCCAATCACTGAGGCTATGTGAAAAGCAAGCAACCAGCTGTGATCTGAGATCTGATGAGAGTCACAGGAATGAGCCAGAAGTAGATCTTTGCCGAGCCAAGTGTTGAGATGATCATGGTTCCAGGACAGCGAAAGCCTGAACTGGAGGATTCTTAATTCAACTCTCAGATTCCCCCTCACAGGTATATTAGTCATTGTTTTAAGCTGCTGAATTGCACAGCCATAAGTAATTGATACAGCTAAAAATTATCTTAAAAGGAGAAAGAGTGTGAAATTTGATTCTGGAGCAGGCAAGGGCTTGGCTGACTGCTGAAAAGAATATGAACATGACACAGAAGCCAGTTTATGTTCTCTCTCTCTCTGCCTCTGCCTCTGCCTCTGTCTCTCAGTCTTGTGTTCTCTCTCATTCTCTCTTCATGACTGTAGGAAGCTACAGTTCACATACAATACACATAGAATATATTTCAGTCATACAAGTGCACAGCTCACTGTTTTTCAGCATGTTTAAAGAGTTTTGAAACTCACCAACTCACCACAGTCCATATTCAGATACTGTATTTTCATTCGAGACAAATCTCTTACTAAAGAGAAAACATATCTAATTTCTTTCGATGCATTCAAGCCCAAGAGAAAGGGCTTCTCTGTGTAACAGCTACTGGAACTTGCTTTGTATACCAGGCTGGCCGGCCTCGAACTCTCAGAGATCCACCTGCCTCTGTCTCCCAAGTGTGGTTTGATGAGGGGTAAGAAGTACCCTTACCTTCAGGTATAAGGACAAATATTTAGAATGTAATTAGTGATTATGTTGGTCTGTGGGGCGGTGGGCTGTGCACAGACAGCCTGGTCCCGGTAGAGCAAAGGTCTGGAACTCCGGTGACCCGCTGGGTGGTGACTTCACCTGCATGGGACAGCAGGTGTTCAGCCATGCCTCTTGGGCCCCTGGCTCCTGTCATAGAAGCTACAGTACCCCACAGTCCCCTGCAGAGAGGTATGTGGCCATCAGTCACGCAGGAGCAGCACCAAGTCCTCCCACATGCAAATGAGGTTTCCCCAAAGCTCTCAGTCCAAACCAATGAGAAGCACCTGTTGTCAGACCCTTATCCACCCCAAAACTGTATATAAGAATCCTATCCAGAAGGATCAAAGGTGTGGGAGAACTATTCTGTCATCTGAGCCTTCTGTCCAAGGAGCTGTAACACTTGGGAAGAGGTCTGCTCTCCCTAAGCGCTGCCTGAAGCTCCACCTCACTCCTCACTGGCTAGTTGGCCTTTAGTCAGCCAAGCCCGACCCAACTCAGTGTAGGACTGCCCGGGAGTAATCCAGTACCCTGGAAGATGCGGCAGAGACAGAGGTGGAGCCAACTGCAACAACAGAAGCGACCTCCCCTCCCTCCCAGCACTTGCTTCCCTTCACTGGAACTCTCGCACCAGGCCCGGCCAGAGATCTCCGTGGAATGCCTCTGGTGCACAGGCCCAGAGACTCGTGGTTGTAGATTCTTCTCTAAAATCCATGACTTCAGAAGCCCTGATTGGTTAGCAAGATTTCCAATACCAGGTATGACTTCCCTTTTGTTGAGTGGGTCTCAAGTGAAATTGAGAGCTGTTGATGACTGCTTCGGATGGCAATTATTGTGCCATGCTAGTCGCTGTTGTAGTTCATAGCATCATAGCTGGTTACTTCCCTCCTCTGGAAGCTTGTGATGACCCTTTGGTACCATGAAAGCTAGTCCTCATGGAGGTAGAATTCAGGTCCAATCCAGTTCAGGGACCTCTGTACCTTGTATCTACAGTGCATGTTGTCTTCAGAAATAGATGTTTACCTTCCTGTATGTGTTGGGAGTCTCTTGGACAACCCGGACTAACAACTCAAAAAAGGGTTTCTTGTGCCTGGTGTTGGTGTTTTGTTGGGAAATTTTCCTTTAAACTCTATGCATACATGATTTATGCGTATGACAGGTACTTTAGGTAGATAGTATGACTTCTAAGGACTTTTTCATATCCTTACTATTATTTGTACCATGTTTCTTCGAGGTTTACTTTCTTCTCCCACCTTTATTGGAGAACCACCCCTTTTCAGTTTCCCCTATCAGATCACCTGTAGCCCCCTTCCCCCCCCCCCCCCCCCCGTGTTCCTTCTTAATTGGTCCTCCCCAACTTGCTATAATGGTCCCGTTTGCTGTTCTGGTTTCTGTAGTTACTCTAGGATTTATACCCACATGTGAAGATTTAGAGCAAGGATCCTCCAATAAGAGACACTTGTCTTTCTGGGCCTGGGTTACCTCACTCAATCTCATCTTTTATAGTACCATCTATTCTCCTGTAGATTTTGTTTTGCCTTATAGTTGAATAGTCTTCCATAGAGTATATGTGCTACATTTTCTTTCTTTTTTTTTAATTAGTGATTTTATTTATCTGCGTACTAGATGTTGCCCCCACTCCCTGTCATTACTCCCACAGTTCTTCATCCCTTTCCTCCTCCCCTTTGCCTCTCAGAGGGTGCTCCCTGCCTAGGCATCCCCCTTCCCTGTGGTCTTAAGTCTCTACAGGATTAGGCTCATTTGCTCCATCTGAAGTCAGATAAGGAAGTCCTCTCCTACATATATGCTGGGGGCCTCTGACCAGCCCTTCATGCTCTTTGGTTGATGGCTTAGTCTCTGGGAGCTCCCAGGGGTCCAGGTTAATTGAAACTGTTGGTCTTTCTTTGGGGTTGTCATCTCCTTCAGCTCCTTAAATCCTTCCCCTAACTCTTCCATAGGGGCCCCCTGTCTTCAGGTTGTCTCGAAGTATTTGCATTTGTCTCAGTCAGCTGCTGGTAGGGCCTCTCAGATGACAGCTATGCTAAGCTTCTGTCTGTAGGCACAACATGGCATCGGTAACAGTGTCAGGCTTTGGTGCCCCAACATGAGATGGATCCCAAGTTAGGCCGGTCACTGTACAGTCCCTGCATTTAGTCCTTTTAGACAGGAACAATTCGGAGTCAGAAATTTTGATGGTGGCCTTGTAACCCCATCCCTCCTCTTGGAGCCCTGTCTATCTACTGGAGGTGGACTCTTCAAGTTCCCTCTCTCCATTGTTGGGCATTTCATCTAAAGTCACTCCCATTGAGTCCTGGGAGCCTCTCACATCCCAGGTCTCTGGGACTTTCTAGAGGGTCCCTCCTAGCCCTCAACCCCAGGAAGCTGTACATTTTCATTCATTCTTCTGGCTCTCTGGGCTTCTCTCTGGTCCCTCTGCCCCCACCATACCTGATCCTGACCCATTTTCCTCTTCCTCTCCCCTTTCCCACCCAGGTCTCTCTCTCCCTTTGCTTCCCATGACTATTTTGTTTCCCCTTCTAAGTGGGATTGAATCATCCTCACTTGGGCATGTCTTCTTGTTAAACTTCTTACAGTTTGTTGGTTGTATCCAGGGTATTCTGTACTTTTTGGCTAATATCCATTTATCAGTAAGTATATACTATGTATATCCTTTTGATATCTGGGATACCTTCCTCCAGATGATATTTTCTAGTTCTATTTACTTGCTTGCAAAATTCATTATGTCCTCATTTTAAATAGCTGAATAGTATTCCACTGTGCAATTGAACCATATTTCTGTATTTATTCTTCCATTGAGGGACATCTGGTTTGTTTTCAGCTTCTTGCTATTACAAATAAGTCTGCTATGAACATAGTAGAGCATGTGTCCTTGTGGTATGGTGAAGCATCTTTTGAGTATATGCCCAGGAGTGGCATATCTGGGTCTTCAGGTAGAACTATTTCCAATTTTCTGAGGAACTGCCAGATTAATTTTCAGAGTGGTTGTACCAGTTTGTATTCCCATCAGCAATGGAGGAGTGTTCCTCTTTCTCTGCATCCTGACCAGCATGTGCTGTCACTTGAGTTTTTGATGTTAACCATTCTGATTAGTGTAAGGTGGAATCTCAAGGTCATTTTGATTTGTATTTCCCTGATGACTAAGGATGTTGAACATTTCTTTTAGTGCTTCTTGGCCATTTGAGGTTCTTCTGTTGAGAATTCTGTTTAGCTTGCAACCCCATTTTTTAAAAATTGGATTATTTGATTTTTTTTGAAGGATAACTTCTTGAGTTCTTGGTATGTTTTAGCTGTTAGCCCTCTATCGGATGTAGGGTTCGTGAAGATTGCTTTTCCCAATCTGTAGGTTGCTGATTTGTCCTATGACAGTGTCCATTGCCTTACAGAAGCTTTTCAGTTTAATGAGGTCCCATTTATCAATTATTAATCTTAGACCTTGAGCCATTGGTGTTCTGTTAGGAAAATTTCCCCTGTGCCAATGTGTTCAAGGCTCTTTCTCACTTTCTCTTCTATTAGAGTCAGTGTATCTGGTTTTATGTTGAGGTCCTTGACCCACTTGGACTTGAGCTTTGTGTGAGGTGATAAACTTTATCATATTATGTATATTATATAATATAATGATCATTGGTTATTTCTATTAATTTCTATTAGGTTGTTTCTGTTTTCTAACTGTTGTATCTAGAGCAACAATAAACATGGCTGGGCAAATATTTGTGGGTGCCTGTCAAGGAGTTGTTTAGCTGGGTGATATGGTAGTTTTATTATGTTTAGCTTTTTGAAAACTCTCCACACAGACTTCCAGAGTGGCTGCATCAGTCAGTGGTGCCACCAACAGTGAATGAAAGTTGGGAAACGTTTCTGTAGTTACTTATGTTTGGGAAATTGTATGAAACAGTCTTTATGATTTACTCCCGTGTTTACTTAGAAGAGGTAATACTGCTCACACTTAGATCTAATATCCCTTTACAGATATTTCTTGTGCATGGCATAAGCATTACACTTATTTCCTTCATGTGTGGATGGTAAAGTTCCTCTAACACCATTTATCATAGTGACAGTTTGCCCTTTGAGTTTTCTCAGTACCCTTTGAAAATCAATTGACCAGCAATGTGTGAATTTATTTTTAATAATTTCATTAAAGTTGCAAAGTCTAATAATTACAACCATAATGACTTTTATTTTATTTTTGATCTATGTGTAGCCTTATGTTAGGACAATACATTCTCAGTAATAGTTGCAGTTTTGACAATACAAGGATGAGTTTCTGGGTTTTATCCCCAGTACAATACAGACATACATGGACATGCCCACACACAGACACATAAACTCAAACACAGACAATGAAGATATAGACACACATACACTCAGACCCAGACACACAGATATACACAGATGCAGACACACAGACACACACACACAGACACACACACACACACACACCTAGATGATATTTTTGAGAAAATTTGCATTGATTTCTTTAGAAAAATTTAAGAAAGATCATTAATTATTCCAGTAATGAATGCAAACATTTTTGCATTTATTTAAAGGCTTTAAAGTTTTTTCAATAATTTACATAATTCTGCAGAGTATAAGTTTTTCACAAACTCTATTACTTTTATCCCTATGCATTTTATTATTTTGATTGTTGTTATAAATGACATGTTTTTCTAAAGTTCATTTATTCATTGCCAGTGGGTGCAAAAACATTGATTTTTGTATATTCATTTTGTACCTTACCACACAGTAAGGTTATAGCTATAACCATATATATATATATAGTGAGTCTTTTTGATCTTTCCTAGAGTGTTCTTTATATGTTTGCAAGAGTAAGGGGGACACTCAGCCATTGCTAACAGGAATGCAAACTTGTATAACCACTATGAAAATCAGTGTGGCAGTCTCTCACGAAGCTGCAAATAGATACACCTCAAGATCCAGCTATGGAACTCTTGGGGATATGCACAATGGATGCTTCATCCTACCACAGAGACAGTTGGTCAATCACGTCCATTGCTCCTCTGTTCATAGTAGCCAGAAATTGGAAATAGCCTAGATGCTTGTCAGTGGATGAATGAATAAAGAAAATGTGGGGTCACATTTACATAATGGAATATTACTGAGAGGTTAAAAATGAAATAATGAATTTCACAGGTAAATGAGTGAACTTAAAATAAATCATCTTGAACGAAGAAACTAAGACCCAGAAATTCAAATGTGGTATGTACTCATATGTGGATGGTAGCTGCTAAGTCTTTGATAAAGACGCTACAATCCATATAGTCACAGAGGTTTAATATAGAGTAAGGGACGGGGCGGGGGGAGCAGATATATCTCTCTAGGAAAGGGAAATAGAATAGATAGTTATGGATAAATGAAGGGTCAGAAATGGGATGATAAAACAGGAGAGGAGGTAAGGGAAGAAGAGGTAATGCATGGATTGACAGCTAAAACTAAGGTTCATTAGAAGTGTTGTTTAGAAACCTAATAACAGCTTTCTAAGGAGAGACAGACAAGGTGTGGATTTGGATTGAAGGGACAATGTAGAGAGGATCTTGAGGGAGTTAGAGAAGAGGAAGTCATGATCAAAAATACATTGTATGAAGAGAATTTATTTTCAATAAAAGAAAAATAGAAAAAAATGTCCATGAATGTACTGCCTGGTTTTGTGTGTCAACTTGAAGCAAGCTAGAGTCATCAGACAGGAAGAGGCCTCAGTTGAGGAAGTGTCTCCATGAGACCCAGCTGCAAGGCATTTTCCAACGAGTGAACAACAGAGAAGGGCTCTGCCTACTGTGGGTGGTGCCATCTGTGGGCTGGTGGTCCTGGTTTCTACAAGAAAGCAGGCTAAATAAGCCATGGGGACCAAGCCAGTAAGCAGCACCTCTCTATGACTCTGAGGCAGCTCATGTGCAATAGGTTCCATCCCTGCCAGACTTCCTGTCTTGATTTTGTTTGCTGATGAACAGCAATGTGGAAATGTAAGCTAAATAAACCTTTTTCTCTCCAACTTGCTTTCTGGTTTTGGTGTTTTGTTGCAACAATAGAAACCCTAGCTAAGACAATCATCTATATTAGACACAGAATAATTTCTTCTTCTTTTCCAATTTAGTGCCTCCAGTTTCCTATTTTCCTTGCCTAACTGACCACACTGAGCAGAAACACCAACAACAGACAATCTTGTCAGCTCAAGATAGTGGCAACACTGACAAGAGAATAGACAGAGAAGGCCACTTGTGTGCCTAGAACTCCAGAGATGTTGAGGATAGAAATAGAAGGATGCCTGGGGGCCTTTTTTTCTGGCTAGCCTAGAGGAACTGAGCTCCAGGCTTAATGAAAGAGTCTTTCTTAAAGGAATAAGACTGAGAATAATAATTCAGTACACAAAGGTGTGTACTTCCTCCTCTGACCTCCATATACAGGCACTCATGGGTGTGTGTGTGTGTACATAGATCACACACACACATGCCACCTTCCACACAAAATTAATAGATAGAATTATTAAAGGAACATATGATGATATATTTTTGTCCTTTGTTTTATTGACATAATACAGTGCATGCCTTATTGATATACTATAATGGTATTTCATTGATAAAATTTGACTGTGAAGCCAATTTAGCTTATTATTAGGATTAATGCCACTTAGTATGATAGCATTTTCTGAAAATTTTGTGTCTATGTATAAAGGATACAATGCCCTATGTTTTTCTTTTCTTTTCTTTCTTTTTTTGTAATATATTTGCTTGGTATCGTTATGAGGATAATAGTGATCTAGAAGAATTAGTTGGGAAATAATGTTTTTCTTTGACGAGCTCACAAAGGATGGCGATTATCTATTTAAATATTTAGAATTCAGTAGGAAATTCATTGAATCTAGTTTTTTTTTTTCTTTATGGAAAGTTTAAAAATCACTAAGGTAATGTCGTTAACATATATATGTATATACACACACACATATCTGTATGTGTATAGAGAGCACACTCTCTATATATAAATGTCTATCTCCTCTTGGGACAGTTTAGAAAGCTTTGTCATTCCCAGAATTTGTGTACTTCACTCAAGTTGTTTACCTTAGTGTTATGAGTTCACCACATTACCTGATATTACTCCTGATGTCCTCTTTTCCCAACATTAGTAGCCTGAATGTCTATTGTGCTTCTTAGTCAGAAAGCTAGTTTGTCAATGAAGTCTTTTTAGAGGAATGTTTTTGACGTCGTTGCTTTTCCTTCTTGCCTAGCTGTCCCCAGTTTCACCAGCTCCCAACTGCTACCTTCTTCCCTCCCTCTACTTCAACTTAACCTGCCCTCCTCTTTTTCAAGCTGAGTTCTGTTTTCTTCCCTCAGTTTTTAGTAGCATTGAAAATATTTCTACCTATATATTTCCCTCCAAGCAATACCTTCATGGTATCTCACAATTTTTGATTGGTTACACTTTTGTTTTCATTTAGCTGACAGATTTTAATATTTCTGTGTGATTTTATTTTGATCTGTTGATTATTCAGAAAAGTCTTGTTTGATTTCCAGATACATGAAAACATTCTGTATTTTCTTCTATTGATTTCTAATTACATCCCATAGTTGTGTGGTAGAAATTTTACATAATTTCATTCCTTTTCAATTTATTGAGACTTCCTTGTACCATATGGTGGATCCTAGAGAAACTCTGATGTGTATGCAAAATAGGTGCCAATTCTTTTGTTACTGGTTAGAGCACTTAGTAGAGATGTCAGAGGCTGATTTCAAGTGTTCCACTCTTACCTCCCCCTGCTACTTTCTACATAAATCTAAAAATAATCAACTCTCAGTATCACTCACTTGGTTCTCCTTTAAAAATGTAAAACTTTGCTTTTGTGCTTTGTTCAAAGCATACATGTTCCTGAGTGTTCTAATTTTCTGATAGACCAACTATCTTATCATTTTGATGCTCATTCTTATCTCTGTAAGTTTTGTTTAATTTTAAGCCCAGAATAAATGATTTGGTAGAACTATTCCAGCTTTCTTGTTTTTGCTGTTTGTATAATTTAGTCTTTCTTTCACTTTCAACCTTTTGCATCTTTGAACATACTGTGTCTCCTGTACATAGAGCAGGCCTGGTTTTCAAGCCAGACTGTCTTTGATTTATTTAATTTATGTACATTTAATGCAGTTAGTCAAATTACTGAATTCACACTCACTATTTTGCTTGTTTTCTCAGCCTCACATTCTTTTCTCTTTTATTCCTCTGATTGATTCTGCTTTAATGCTTGCTTGCTTGCTTCTTTCCTTCCCTTCCTTCTTTGTTTCCTCCCTTCCCTTCCCTTCCCTTCCCTTTCCCTTTCCCTTTCTCCCTTTCCCTTTCTCCCTTTCCCTTTTTCCCTTTCCCTTTTCCCCCCTTTTTTTCTTTTCCCCCTTTTTCTTCTTTCCCCCCTTCTTCTTCTTTCCCCCCTTCTTCTTCTTTCCCCCCTTCTTCTTCTTTCCCCCCCTTCTTCTTCTTTCCCCCCCTTCCTTCTTCTTCTTTCCCCCCTTCCCCCCTTCTTCTTCTTCTTTCCCCCCTTCTTCTTCTTTCCCCCCTTCTTCTTCTTTCCCCCCTTCTTCTTCTTTCCCCCCTTCTTCTTCTTTCCCCCCTTCTTCTTCTTTCCCCCCTTCTTCTTCTTTCCCCCCTTCTTCTTCTTTCCCCCCCTTCTTCTTCTTTCCCCCCCTTCTTCTTCTTTCCCCCCCTTCTTCTTCTTCCCCCCTTCTTCTTCTTTCCCCCCCTTCTTCTTCTTTTCCCCCCTTCTTCTTCTTTTCCCCCCTTCTTCTTCTTTCCCCCCTTCTTCTTCTTTCCCCCCTTCTTCTTCTTTCACCCCCTTCTTCTTCTTTCACCCCCTTCTTCTTCTTTCCACCCCTTCTTCTTCTTTCCACCCCTTCTTCTTCTTTCCACCCCTTCTTCTTCTTTCCACCCCTTCTTCTTCTTTCCCCCCTTCTTCTTCTTCCCCCCTTCTTCTTCTTCCCCCCCTTCTTCTTCTTTCCCCCCTTCTTCTTCTTTTTCCCTTCTTTTTCCCTTCTTTTTCCCTTCTTTTTCCCTTCTTTTTCCCTTCTTTTTCCCTTCTTTTTCCCTTCTTTTTCCCTTCTTTTTCCCTTCTTTTTCCCTTCTTTTTCCCTTCTTTTTCCCTTCTTTTTCCCTTCTTTTTCCCTTCTTTTTCCCTTCTTTTTCCCTTCTTTTTCCCTTCTTTTTCCCTTCTTTTTCCCTTCTTTTTCCCTTCTTTTTCCCTTCTTTTTCCCTTCTTTTTCCCTTCTTTTTCCCTTCTTTTTCCCTTCTTTTTCCCTTCTTTTTCCCGTTTTCCCTTTTTCCCGTTTTCCCCTTTCCCTTTCCCTTTCCCTTTCCCTTTCCCTTTCCCTTTCCCTTCCCTTCCCTTTCTTTCTTTCTTTCTTTCTTTCTTTCTTTCTTTCTTTCTTTCTTTCTTTCTTTCTTTCTTTGGATAAACTGCATCGTTCATGTGTGCTTTAGCCATCAGGCTTTTCATTGTTTTGGGATGAAGCAGTGAATGAAGTTCATTTCTATGGAGTTGGTATTCTCAGATAGGACTACGATTGGATATTTAGCATCAGGCATGGGCAAGCATACAAATGTGTGTATGTGTCAGGAGGGAATGGGTGGAGACAAAGAAGGATGAGGAAGATGAGGAGGATGAGGAGGATGAGGAGGGAGGAAGGAGAAAGATAAATCAGGATGGGCGGATACATTTGGTTCATAGAAACACTATAGTATAGAGAAGAGAGTTAGAGACGCTGAGGGAAGAGCTGTGGGAAGTTTGTAAAGTGCTTTAAGCCAGAAACTCCCAACTTTCCTAATGCTGAGACCCTTCAATACTTTTCCTCATGCTGTGGTGACTTCCAGCTTAAAAATTATTTTCATTGCTACTTCATAACTGTTAGCTTGCTCTTGTCATGGACCAGAATGTTCATATCTTTGGAGATAAAGTTTTGCTAAAGGGGTCTGGACCTACAAGTTGAGAAACTCTGCTTAAAGTAGTGATGTGGAATTTCATAATTTAGCAGGTATGAGTCAGCTTGTAAGCTGACATCTATACAATGAAGTCTCCTGTGAACACAAGTAGCTAATACTAACTACCATTCCCGTGTGTCCATGGGAATCTTCATAATTAATAAGAAAGTTTAGTTTTGTCAGGGTTACTTTTATTTGAATAGAGAAATGTTTCCATGATTGAAGGTGGTGGAGATCTGTAGATGCAACCCAATGTTAGTGATACAGATCTACTGCATTTTCTAAGTCGGGCTTTTTCCCAGTGCAGAGATGGCGGACCATGATTGCGCCTTGCGTTTTCCCCAGGGAAAGCAGGTGCATTTATATTACTGGCTTTGATGTGGTCGTAGGCACCCACTTGCTGTCTGTCATTATTCATTCTTTACCTTGTTTCTCACAAACTGTTCTCAGTACATTTTCATGGATGAAAAGTTGTTTTCCAGATCTAGGCATCTTATGGGCTTTGGCGCTGTGAACTCTGTTACCAAGAAATGTAGTGAGAACCGTGAGTGTAGGTGAGCCTTTTATATGAATGTAAGGGCGTTACTTAACACAGATCATGGCTAATAACTGTCATTCATCTGAGTGTTCAAACTTGGTTTCTGTGGCAATTCCAGTTTCCTTATGAACTGTTCTTCCTCTATAAACCCCACACTTAGCTTTGATCTCTGATAAAGGACTCCATTAAAATGAGGGCAGCATTCTTCTGCAAAATAAGAGCTTAAAGAATATTAAACTGTTTGATTTTTAAATCACAAACTTCAGTAATGACAGTGAAAAGCTTTTGAAAGCATTACGTATTTCTGGACAGAATAGCCTTGGGAAGTGCGTCAACATTTTATTATTCTGTACGAGGCCTGATTATCCAGGGACAAGCAAAGGGGCCAAGGAAAGTTTATGTAAGATTAGGTGAAGACAAAGGGTTAAACTCATGTCATGATGTCCTTGCTCTTGCCCTTCCTCTTTGAGCTGCTTCCTTCCTACATGAGATTTTGTTCCCTGATATCAGCCATGATCTTCACCAGACTTCATTCTTGGTGGAAAGAAGAAGGTAAAAGGTTGACAATGCTTGTCATAAATGAGTTGATAACTGATTACATGGACTGGAGGTGGAGGTGACATGAATAATTAGTCACTGAGATGAAGCTAGAACTCCAAGTTAAAAATTTAGCTTTTCAATGATGAGTAGAGTCCTATCTTTGTTATAACTATACAGCATCCTGCACATGTAACAGGCACCTCATAAATACCAGGTCATGAAAACACAAGGGTTCTAGATTAGATTCACATCACCTAGGTTTGTGGTTGAAGGAAGACTGTCTTGAGAAGACTGTCCCCATGTATTCCCAAGTCACTCACAGGCTCACAAATACCCATGTAAATTCTCTTTTGTATTATCATTTTTAAAACCTATTAGCAATTAAAAGATGTTATTACATTTGAAATGTATTATCAATTTAATACTACCATCAGAAGAAAGATTTGTATGTCAAAGGCACATATGCAGTAAGACATACCCCAATATTTTAGGAACATCAAAATATTTAAAATATATATTAGAATGAAAAGAATCAAGGTGTGGGAATAGAAGAAATGTCTAAGCTAAGCTGTTAAGAGTGCTGGCTGCTCTTCCAGAGGACCTAGGTTCAAGTTCCAGCACCCACATGGGAACTCACAACATCTGTAACTCTTGTTCCAGGGAAGCTGACATGCTCTTCTGGACTCTGTGGCATACACATGATGCACAGACATATACGTAGGTAAAACACCCCTATACATTAAATAAAAATATAAAATGAACAATGACAACAACATATCAACAATAACAATAACAACAACCAAAACCCAAGGCATTTGTTGAGAATTCTTTTACCTTTTTATTCTTGCTAATTATGCATGTCCCACAAGGCCACCTTCAAAAGGAATGTAAAACAAGTCCTGTTTCTGTGATCTTGAGTCAAGAGCAGGCCCACCAGTTAGCTATGATAGTATTCCCTAGACAAAGATGTGAGACTTTCTGAATTCTATTGCATGTGCTATGTTGCAATATAAATTTTCTTACATTAGTAAATTTCTCAAATCTGGAACTACTTAGCCACTGCAACAAACAAACAAACAAACAAACAAATAAGTCAATAGACAAAGACAACGAGTCACAATATTTCTTGGTTGGAGCATGGTCCAAGAATAAAATTGTGTGAGGAGATTTCTGAGTGTTGGTGAGAAAATTCCAAGAGAACAGGACACAAGTCTTATGACCTCAGTTTCTTTTTTTTTTTGTTGTTTTGTTTTGTTTTTTTCGAGACAGGGTTTCTCTGTATAGCCCTGGCTGTCCTGGCACTCACTTTGTAGACCAGGCTGGCCTCGAACTCAGAAATCCACCTGCCTCTGCCTCCCGAGTGCTGGGATTAAAGGCGTGCACCACCACGCCCAGCTATGACCTCAGTTTCTTTAGGACAGAATTGTTCCTGGAATGTGTTTTTTGTGCTTTCCCCCAAGCATAGAGAACAGGAGTGTGTTCACTTTAACTGTTGTTATTCATATGCCTTTATGGAAAAACCTATTTTTGCCACTTAAAGTTTGTTATTGTGGTTGTATACTTTATTCAGGTGATTCCTCTTAATCCTCAGAGTATAAATTGCCTGATGCTCTGAATAAACTGAACTATTGCATAAGATGTTAGTCGGCCTCATTTTTAGACTCCTCTTTCGCAGGTATACGCTGCCAACTAGAGTGGTAAACATCTCCTGAAGCCTTACAGTTAGTGAGATACCTGCTCATCAAGTAAATTATAAGGAATCACTTATTTTATGTGTTTCTATTTGATGGCTTTTCCATAAATAGGAAAAATTCTCTCCCTCATTAAATTGTTAAGAAATATTGTAACGACAAGAAATGAAAAAAACCAAACCTATGTAATTGAATGTTAATGTAGACTACAAACCTCTGGTGTCTATGTCCATGGCTCTCTTTTCAAACAACAGTGATTTTGTGCTTTGATGCATACACACACACACACACACACACACACACACACACACACACACACACACACACACACATATATTTCCTAATGAACCTGAAGCCGTGCATTTGGTGACCACAGCAGGAGGCAGGGAGAACTACTCTGTGCAATGTAATGTCAGACTCATTGGTAAAGAAAGTATCTTGGTCTTGCAGTGTCTTGTTGATTTAAATATGGCATTACTTGCTATTCAAAGCCCTTCTGCTAAGTCTTTCATTTGAACTCAGGTGTGTGTATGTATTTGCATTCATCTATTGACTATACTGTATTTCTCTCCACAAATTCTGGTACACAGTATCAGAAGAGATGCTTTAGACATGGAAGCCAGGTATAAGCTGTTTGAAAAAGCTCAATGAGCACTTCTGGTACCCTTCTTGTCTTATCTTATTCTTGATTTCCCCAGTGAGGTTTTTTGGTAAGAAACAAATGAAGTATTTTGTGAAACCTCATGTAATGTAGAGATAGTTCCAATATCTTTCGAATTATGCTTTTATTGTACACATCTTATAGTCATTTATAGACCTGAGTTACTGACTTAACTTATAACTTGGTACATTGTCAGGAATAATGCCTATTTTTTCTAGTCAATTTCATCATCTTTCCTGTGTCTTAAGTCTATTTCTAGTTTCACTGATCCATTTTCTTGTCTTTGTATAAAATTTCTAAATTTATCATCATCATCATGCCACTTTTTCTCTGACTTCTCTGAGATTTTTCTCAATGTCTTTCATCCACTGAGGTTTCTGTCTGAATACTCCAGCACTTACTATTTTTATCCTACATTAGATATCTAATCACTTGCTGTTTTATGTTGTTTTCCATCTGTTTCCTGCACTTGTACTGCATTTCCAATGTTCCTTCAGGGCTCCTAGAGAGCAGATAAAGTGTTGTGTTTTGCATTCATAAGCTCCAAAGTAGTTAACATACTATCAACAGTTTTCTTGTTCAGATTTTGATTTTATGAAATTCTTTCATTACACATTGTTGCAGCATAAAAATGTATCAGCCTAAGAAATGTGTGTAAGCAAGCCAGCATCATTTTAGCCTGGACTAAATGTAGTAGTCTCTACAAACCTTTGGTGTCCATGACTGTCTTTCCAAACAGCAGTCATTTTGTGATGCTCAACGTGCTTAACTACAATTTCTTATTTCTGACTGAAGTTATACATACGCACATGCACACGCACACACACACCACGGAACAATGATAACTACTTGGATATACATGCAATGAAACTATATTTTCATAACATAGTCAAAAGACAGAACTTTGCACCATAGTCATATTAACAATCACATTTTGCCTAATGAGCACAAGCAATTTTTAGAGAATTTGAGACTTGTGAAAAATTGTGATATTTTTCATATAAAAAAAGCACTAGTGGAAAGGCATAAAAATGTTCTTGCTAAGCAACAGTAAACAGGCTCATGCAGTCAGAGATAATGCATTTTCTATGCAGATATATATGCACATTGTAGTAGTTGAATGAAAATACCACTCTCATAGGCTTATAGGGAGTGGCAATTATTTGAAAGGATTGGGACTTGTGGCCCAGCTGGAGGAAGTATGTCACAAGGCTTTGAGGTTGCAGAAGCTCAGTCCAGGACCAGTGGCTCACTCTCTCAGTCTACTCTCTGTTCATCTAGTCTGTTCATCTGTTTGTAGAAGTCTTGGCTCCTTCTCCACCACTGTGCCTGCCTGCATGCTACTGTACCTCTTGCCATGATGATAATGGACTAAATCTCTGAACCTGAAAGCCAGCCCCATTTAAATGCTTTTCTTTATAAGAGTTGCTGTGGTCAAGGTTTCTCTTCATAGCAATAAAGCACTGACTAAAGTACACATATATGATACTTTTTTTATGAAAAATAGATTCCTTTCTCATATATTATATCCTGATTACAGTTTTCCATCCCTTTCCTCCTCCCACTTCTTCCCAACCTCCTTTCTCATTTATATCCATTTCCTCTATCATCAGAAAAGAACAGGTTTCTAAGAGATAATAAGAGAATATAAAATATAATTAAAAATTATCACATTGAAGTTTGATAAGATAAACTTACAGAAGGAAAATAATCCAAGAGAAACCACAGATATCAGAGACCCACTTGTTTTCATATTTAGAAATTCCATAAAAATACTAAACTGGAAGCCATAATTTATACCCAGAGGACTCTGTGCACATCCATGCAGGCCCTGCAAATGCTGTCTCGGTTTCTGTGAGTTCATGTGAGCTTTTATCACGTTGATTTAGAGGCCCTGTTTTTTGAGTGTTCTCTAACCCTTTTGATTCTTACACTCATTCTGCCTCCTCTTTCATGGAGTTCCTTAAGCTCTAAGTGGAGGAATTTGAAAGAGACATCCCATTTAGGCCTGACTGCTCCAAGATCTCTCACTGTCTGTATAGTTTCTGGCCCTAGCTATACATATTTGTTCCTATCTGCTGTAGGAAGAAGCCTCTCTAATGATGGCTATACAAGGCAGTGTGAGTATAGCAGAATATCATTAGAAGTCATTTTATCACTAATTTTTAAGACTAGTAGTATCCTAGGTCCAGAAAAACAAGCATGGTATGTATTCAGTTATATGTGGATATTAGATATTAAATCACTAATAACCAAGATACAATCTGTAGAGGCACAGAGCATAAGAATAGAGTAAGGGATGAGAGGGTAGCAATAGATCTCCTTAGGAAAGGAAAACAGAATAGATAATTATCGATGGGACGGTGGTTGCTAGAATGGGAGGATAGAGTGGGAGGGGGTGGAGATGGGTTGTGAGAGGGAATATGGGGAGAGACAGATGAAACTACCAACCATTTGAGTGGTAGTTTGAAAACTAAAATCAGTAGAAGTTTCCTAAAATATATACATATATGAAGGTAATCTAAATGAAGTTGCCAAATAATGAAGGAGAGAGAATCCCACCCGGCTATCTCTTGTTACTCAGTGAAGCTTCCAGTACTGTATTGGGTTCTAAGTGAGTCATTGACCAAAGGGGTCTGATGGGGATCCCCAAAGAATTCACCCTGTTGCCAAGACAATAGATTGTTCTTCACAAACTGACTGCAAGGTCTCATTGTTGAATAAGACACCTTTACAACTCATTGAACATGGAGAAGTTGAGCTGGAGTCTACCTAGAACCTTAACTTTTATACTCTAGTGTGTTTGGTACACAAGGAACTTTGTACTCTACCAAAGGAAAGAAATAACACCAGCCTGTGATCTATAATGGTGTTCTGCCTGCAAGATGTTCTGGAGAAATGGGGGGGCTCAAAGCTTGTAGCCAACCAATATCTGAGCTGACCAAAGCTCTGTGCTATAAGATTGAACCCATACCTGATACTGCTTGGGTGACCAAGAACTGAGATTAGACAGCACAGACATATATTGTAGGAATTTCAGGCTGGAAGTGGACTTAAAGCAGTGTTTTTTTTTTAATATTATAAGCATAAATTTAAAAAAGTAGAAGAAACTGATTTGTAAAATGTTAAAAATTCCTTATTAGAGAATTACATTTATTAATCAGAAGCCAGTTTCTCTTTCTTTTGTTGTATGAATGGCAGACTTCTGTTTTAAACTTATATTACTTCACTTTGAAATCAACCTGTATATTGTTGGTATTCATCACATTTATTGGGTTGTGACTCATGTGTCCAATTGCAGTTAGATGTTCGAGAACATGTAGGGGAATCTGAGAATGTGGTTGACTGATTCTTTTTAATGCAAGTCACTTGAAAAAATTAAACTGTAAAAGACAACTCCACCATCTTCCATCTCTTCCCTTGCCTCGGGGCATAATCATGCAAGATTGTTTTGAGAAGAAAAGGTTATTGCCTGCTCTAACAGCTTGTGATATTGAAAACATTCCATCTCAACACTTCCAGCAATGGAAGGCTGTCCTTCCTCAATACTATGATGTAGTTGTCAACACTGTGAGATTAGGAAGGGTATAAGTGGTGGAAGAAAACCATTTATCAGGGCTTTTTAGAGGGAACCTTCTAGGTTCCTCACTATGCCTTTGACATGTATTCTGTCCCTAAGTAGATTTTTATCAGGATTCTAATGGCCTCAGTCACTTAAGTAGACAAATTCCGTAGCTGTAAGAACATCTTTCCTTCTTCCACTTTAGTATCCCCTGTATGTGTTAGACTGTAAGAGTCTGTCTTGGGCTTGTTATCCCTCTCCATACTTTTCTCCTAACATACTTTCTCATTTCATATATTAACGTTTTTGCCATCTTTGGAGAACTAATCAAAGATTAACCAGTCTTTTCTACTTCGTCAGACTTACTACTCCTTTTCTTTACGTTGTAGAGAGGATGCACAAAAGTATGAGGGGAAAAACTCCAGGCTGAGGGTTTTAATCATTTTGGTTTCAAGGATCCCCCAAAATTATAACAACTCTATAGCTTCTCTCCATTTTCAAGGTACTCATAAAAGTTAAAAAATACAATTTCATAGGTTGTATGCACTTCCCACAATGCCTGGATCTGTTAGGTCCTAGATTATAAATCTCTGTCTAAGGGGCTCAATCTTTAGAGTTTCTGCTGGGCAAGCATTGGATCCCCAGTTCTCATGTAACTGCTGGGAGTGGAAGCAAGTACCTGTAACCAGAGATGGCAGGTCAGCAGGCCAGAAGTGAAGACAGGCAGGTTCTTGAAGCTCATTGGTTGGTAAGCCTGAACAAATTGATCAATTTCAGGTTCAGGAAGTGATGCGGTCTCAAAAAAAAAAAAAGCTGACATCTATACATGAAGATAACTACAGTTGATCACTGATAGGCATGACACACACCTGTACATATACACACACATAAATAAACAATGCAACACACACACAGACACCATGTGATATAGTTTATTAATTCTATAGATGGCATACAGCCTTAGGAGATGAAGTTACTATATTGAAGAAAAATCAGCACTCTCATGAGTACTGCAGCAGTATAAACAATAGCTAAAGTAAAGAATTAACCTAAGAATGAAAGATGTGTCTCTATTGCTGAAAACAACTAGCACTTTAGAAACAGGGTCCTAAGATGGTATTGATACAAATGGTACCCTCCCTGAGGACTAGATTTCATGGTACTTGCCATGCAAGCTTCCAAAGGAGGATGGAGTCATCAGACCGACCCAGCTATGTTACCTATGAACAACATCAATGACAAGAAGAGCATGATAACCCTAAAGCTTAGCAATGGCACACACATCTTTGCAATACCCAAACACTTTCTAATTGGAATTGAGAGCTGCTCAACAAGAGGGTACTAAGCCTCATACTTTAAACATAGCTACCTAATCAGTGATAGTGACACTGTTGAAGAAGAATCTGCAACCACTAATATAACCAAACCAGCATATTCCCTAATAACACTCTATAAATATTTGCTCTTATACCCACGGATAAATGTAGTCTTCATCCTTCATTATGGAAATTTTCCTTTTTCAAAATTAGAGACAGACCACAACCAGTCAATATGCAAAGTTATGGAGTTGCCAGTCCCAATGATATATCTACAAAACACCCCCACACCAAGGATCAGGGAACATTGCAGGAGGCAGGGGGCAAGTAAAGATTATAAAAGCCAGATCAGTGAGTTTATTGTGAGATTGTGTCTTCTAGTAATATCAGAAGCTATACCTACACAGTTTTGTTAACATGACTGCCCAAATGTGAGTGAAATAAGAATACCAATAAACATGCCAAACTGAACAGAGAAAAGTCCACGAGGCCTTAGCTCTACACAAAGAACTACAGGCAAGTGGGTAAAGCTTAGAGCTGCAGAGGTCACTCTCCTAGGGAAGAGTATACTAATTAGTTGTATAGTGCTAAATGGTTAGCTCTGAAAACATACATATAAGTAACATTATATGGACTCAACAGATTATATTTAGGAATATATATGTATATACAAATGTGTATATAATAACAATGAAAAAGAGGCTATAAATTTGAAGGAGAGTGGATAGGGGTATATGGGAGGATTTGAAAGAAGGAAAAGGAAGGGAGAAATGTTGCAATTAAAATGCAGTATCAAAACCAACCAACCAACCAACCAACCTAAGTATTTGTAAGTACATGCATTCATAAAACACATATGGTGTCTTAGTATTGACAGTCTCAAATGACATTGAAAAAGAAGATGAGCTGAATAATAAACTTTATCAGGTTGGTCTGTGAGGATGTCTATGAGGGATTGTCCTGATTAACAATCACATAAAAGGGCCCAGACCACTGTGGTTGGTAAAATTCCCTGGGAGGAATAAAGAAGATACCAGAACCTGAGTGAGCCAGAGAGAAGAGCCAGCAAGCAATGTTCCTCCAAGGTTTCTGCATCAGGTTCCTGCCCTAACTTTGATCAATGATGGATTGTGAACTGAAAATATAAACTAAATAACCCTGTATTTCCAAAGTTGCTTTAGCTGTAAAGGCTTTGTCATAGCAACAGAATGGAACTAGAAATTGTCCTTTATCATAAAGGCTGTGTTCTAAGATGTCTTAGAATGATAGGAACGGCAGATAATAATAGAGCTTAAATACACTTTGCTTACTATATGTCCTGCAGTGTTATCACATAGTTAATCTGGTTTTGTAGGCTTTATGTACTTATGATGTCATTTTTGCTTTATTGCACTTGTGATGTGGAGGCCACTGTGAAGAAAATTAATAGATACCTGAACTTAGGCACAGTGACTCAAGCGCATGTAATAAACAAAATGGTTGTTAAGTGGATAATGGTTGGGTGCTATACACAGTGTGGATTCACTGGAGAGGATTTAGGTCTTGGTGGGATGGGGAAATATTTCACTATGCTACTCAGAATGACATGCTATTTAAAATTCATAGATTGTTTATTTGTGGAACTGTTAATCTTCTCTTTTTGACAGTAATTTTATTTATTTTTGTAAATTCATTTTTTTCTACTTTTGAAGAATGGTTGACTGTGGGTAATGAAGCCATGAAAACCACAGATAAGGGTACACAGAGTGGAATATTATTGACTCTCAAAAAGAAGGAAATTATATTATTAGTGAGAGGATGATGACCCTGGAAGGGAATGTTACCAGTGAAATAATCTAATCTTACTACATTTTTAACTACTCTCATCATTATTTTCAAGATGAAATTGAAAATATAACTATCGTGATCTAGTAAGAGGCCCGTGGCTTGTTGTATCCCTTACCCTCAGTTTTCTGTTCTTGGGAAAGTTTCTTCTCACAGAAGTTTCAGGTTCAGTCACTAATATAAGAAACAACTTTATCTCCAGAAATATTAAACAGGTGTAGTGTGGTCCATACCCAGAAAGACAGGGAGAAGATAAGATGTTGTCTGTTTTTGGCACTAAAATACTAATCATGCAAAGAGACAGTTTCAGTAAATTAAAAACCTTAAAATTAGAAAAGATTGGTCTAATTAACCTTCTGCATTTTACCAACAGTTACAAACACATAAATAATATTTATTATTTTGAGAATTTTTCTTTATATTTCTGAAATTATAAATATATTCCAGGTGACTAGTAATACTTGGTGTGTTATTTTTGGGAAAAGGCAGAGTATGTTACTCTAATTTATCCTAAATTTGTAAACTTGGTTTTTATTTTTCAAAGCTCTAAAACATTACTTTTATTGACTTTATGTTTTCTTCACAAGTGTTCATGGGTGTGTGATGTGTGCATGCTAGAGTTTGCATGTGTTCATGGATGTGTGATGTGTGCATGCTAGAGTTTGTGTGTGCTCATGGGTGTGTGATGTGTGCATGCTAGAGTTTGCATGTGTTCATGGATGTGTGATGTGTGCATGCTAGAGTTTGCATGTGTTCATGGGTGTGTGATGTGTGCAGGCTATAGTTTGTGTGTGTTCATGGATGTGTGATATGTGCATGCTAGAGTTTGTGTGTGTTCATGGATGTGTGATATGTGCATGCTATAGTTTGCATGTGTTCATGGATGTGTGATGTGTGCAGGCTATAGTGTGTGTGTGTGTGTGTGTGTGTTCATGGATGTGTGATGTGTGCAGGCTATAGTTTGCATGTGCTCATGGGTGTGTGATGTGTGCACGCTAGAGTTTGCATGTGTTCATGGATGTGTGATGTGTGCATGCTAGAGTTTGCATGTGTTCATGGGTGTGTGATGTGTGCAGGCTATAGTTTGTGTGTGTTCATGGATGTGTGATATGTGCATGCTATAGTGTGTGTGTGTGTGTTCATGGATGTGTGATGTGTGCAGGCTATAGTTTGCATGTGTTCATGGGTGTGTGATGTGTGCAGGCTATAGTTTGTGTGTGGGAGTCGGGATTGCTTCCTTCTTCCATCTGTGATAGGAAAATATAAGCAATAAGACATTCAACCCTAGGGGATGGTTCCCTGGGTGAAGTGTTTGCTGTGTAAGTGTGAGGACCTGACACTCACACAAAAAGCTGCATATGCTGATATATGCCTGTGCCCTGGTGTTGGGGATTGGGAGGGGGAACAGATATATCCCAGCGGTTCATTGGCCAGCCAACCAAGCTAAAAGGCAAACTCCAGATACAGTTCTTTTTCTTTTCTTTTCTTTTTTAAATGATGTGGAGAGCAATAGAGGAGGATGCCTAGAGTTGACCTCTGGCCCCCACAGAAACACACACATGTGCAAATGCATCTTTATACACATGTGCACACACTGTGTACACACACATACCACATAAAGTAACACAGTTGAACATGAACATTAATCACCCATGTTAATTCACTCATTAGGTGTGATTATGAAGATTTAGTGGTAAAATGTAAGTCTTACTCTCATATTGGAGTGAGGAAACCATGGCTATTTTGGATAACTCTCTGAACATGAATGGGCAGTTTTTGTTTGTAGTGTTCTTTGGAGAGAATGAAAGCAGAAACATATGCGGAGCCCAGTTGTTTTAAAACAAAGCTCATGCCAACCACCTCCATTATAAGCATCCATGTGGCAATGACACCAGGCGTCACTCACTGGCAAGGAGCCTACCCACTTTTCATAGCACTAGTCCTATTGGAATGAAATGAAATCTGAGTGCTAACTTTCAGAACACAGCTGAGAACCCTGAGGCTGCCTGGACTTTGAGTTCCTGCCAGATTAAGCATTTAACTTCTATGGCCACACATCTCATGAAACAGCAGAGTTTCCTTGAAGTCTTTTTCAGTCTTTATTACTGCATAGATGATGGATTTAAAAGCAGGTAAGATGAACTTAGCAACACATGGGAAAGGGAATTTATGCCATTTTAGGAAAGACATAACAGCACAGTCTATTGGTAAAATGGTTGGGGTTTTTTCAGAATATAGATACTGGTTGATGTTCTAGAACTTTGTGCCATTCTCTTGGGAGATCAAGGATTAAGTAAGAGTTTCTCTTCCAGAACCAAAGCTGATTTAAGTCATCAGGTGAATAATACCCATGAGGAAGATCTAGGTGTCTTCCTGATTGGTTAGTGGTTATTAGATTGGTTATAAAATATAGTATAAATATGAACTTCTATCAATAGTAAACTCAGATATAGGCAGTCAATGGCTTCTGAGAGAGAAGGAGAAAGAGAAGGGGGGTGTCATAAGACATAACAGGGAATTGTGGGAACAGGGAGGGACCAGGAGGGGTAGGAGGGTCTGTAGATCATTTAAGCAATACTCATGGATGAAAGTCTCAAAGTGATAAAAATTAAATAACAGCAATAAAACCCACAGTTTATATTGTATGTCCAATTTATGATGTTTTCTCCTGCTATGTGTTCATGTGCATATAGTCCAGGTATCTATATGGATGCATGCACACACATGCAGGTAGAGGACAAAAGCCAACCTTGGATATCAGTACTCAAGAGCTGTGTACCTTGGTTGTTTTGTTGTTTGTTTGGTTTTGAGAACCTTGTTTGTTCTCTCTTTTGAACCTGGGACTCACTAATTAGTCTACACTATCTGGCCAGCAAGTATAGGGACCGTCCTGTTTCAGCTTCTCCAGCACTGCAGTTACAAGGGCATAACACTGTGCCTAGCTTTTAAAGTGGGTGCTGTGGCCCAAACTGAGATATGCATACTTCCATGGTAAAACAATGACTGGGTTTGCAGAGCCACACAATGCATTCATATTCATTACAGCCCTATACTTAGACAGGACTGGGTGTGGTGGGAGGAGCCAGTGTTTGTCAGTCTAGCGTTGATCTGTTTAGTTCTGCTTCCTTGGCTATCTTTGTTATGTTACCTTTATCTTCTTAGGATCACCTTGGTGATAGTATATGTGGCTGGGTGTGAATTGAGGGGGCAGCAGCAAGAGTTGCTCTAAACTTTGTTAAGATCTGAGTGCCAGAGGCAGAGAGAATTGGCTCTCAGAAGGAGGGGGTGTAGTTGGGAATGTGTGGGAGGGCTATTAACATCTGTTTTCTTTCCTGCTGGCTTGTTCCACAAACTTCCTTCTTCTAAGACATCTCTGTGTGTCTTATCATATTCATTTATTTTTCTCTGCTGAGCATCCAAGGAAGCTAAGAACTGGCTAAAGTTTGCAAATGAAGATCAGCTATAAACCACACTCTCCCTTAGTAGTGTGGTGCTTGGAGGAGAACTTACATGTTCTCCATCCAACACAAGGCTGTAGAGCACACAGTAGCTGATGTCACACCCTCTTTTTGACATCTACACCCTATTTTGTAAAGTTAGAAGATCTCAAGACCGTAAAAAATGTCCTAGGGTACTGTCCTAATTCAAATAAACATGCATGGACATACGCATGCACACAAGCACTTATGCACTATACATGCACACATGCACACATGTTACCTTCTGCAATGATTTCTTATCTGTGACACATTCTTTTGCCCCTTTCTTCACATTTTGAGCCTTGGCTTCACAAAATCACCTTGGCTTCTGGGTGGAATTGAAAATAATGACAACTCTCTGTTCTTCCCATGGGGTCACCTGCTGATGGTGGAATGAGCTGGCATCCATTCTGAAGCTGATATCTGTTGGAATGCTTTCAGACAAAGCAGGAAATAAAGAGGAAAATTTTAGGAATTAAAGACAATTTCCATGGAATAAGAAAATCCCTATTGATAATTTCCCCAGACATACTTAGAGAACCTATGTAAACAGAAAAAGAAAAATTTCAAAGATTTAATCAGAGCCAAGGCCCAGAATATAACAGAAAGGCTAAAGACATTACAGGGAAGGATGTGGTCTTCAGAAAAGGATCAGAGAGAGTTTAAGAACAGTGATAGGGCTGTAATAGGCTCCAAACTTTCTGTAGTCTTCAGTTTTGCACACTAGTTTATGTTGACTAGTACCAAGAAACTGAAATCCTAGCAGTTGGGCAGACCTAGGATTCCAACTAAGGTGGCTAATAGTCTATTGGGACTATGGGAGCACTTGGTTTGTGGCTAGTATAGACTGTGACATACTCAAAGTGTAAAATGCTCACCATGTTCTGATGACTGCATATGGGGAAAAAACAGCAGAAAAAGGTGCTCATTAATAGTCCAACATTGATTAGATACTGAAATGATGAGTATTTTGAACATGTTAAGTTAAAATGTATTACTGAAATTAATCTTAATCTATGAAAAAAAAAAAAACCTGTCCTTACTAGAAAATTGAAAACTATACCTGTGGTTCCTGTGAGTAGCCTGTATTCTATTTCTACCATGTAGTGTAGACTTGGGCACAGCAAAGCTTTGTGTAGGAAGCTTAGCTGGCTGGGCTTCAGTGTATGCATCTCTGAAAGTCAGGAGTAAAGATGACTAGATGGACCTGGTCCTCAAAGGCTTTGATCACATTCTTTCTTCAGTCCATGATTAACCTTGAGAAAATGACTTCTTATGAATATCGACTTATGCTTTCAAGTTGGTGACACATTACCTTGGACATATTAGGTCTCCCACTGTTAGTCAGTTTGCAAATAATCTCTAAGTATAGCTCATTATTTATGGCAGCAAATGGAGATGTGCAGCTCAACATATTGAGAAACCCAGGGTGGAGAGCATAGGGCAAGGGTCACAGAGTGAATCACAGCCTGGGTTAGGATTGGCATCTCTATGAGTCATTCTTGAGTTTAACCACTAGACAAATTTCCTCTTGAGAAATACTAAGTGTGATGGATCTTTCCCACCAGCATTCCAAGGACTGTTGAATCGGTGTCTGCCAAGATAACTATTAAGTAATAAAAGTGAGGTGGGCGACATGAAATTTTGTGGATCCTAGCCAGGAGCGATGTGTTATCTGTGTAAGAAACTGGCCCAATCTGAGAAGTTTAAAGGGAACACAATGATGTTATGTCTTTAGGGAGACATGGAGGGAATCCCACTGCAGAAGTGAAAGTGCTACTTCCTGCTTTTTAAAAAATCATTTCAAAATGATTTAGAAAAATACCAAGACTAGGTTCATGGAGCTTTTTCACAAGGCCGAGGCCCCAGTTGGGTGGGAGTGAGAATTTGCATAAATTCTTTTCTGTCCCAAGAGGTATTTGAGCAGTGTGCTTCTACATGATGAAGCCGGTTACACCTGTGAAGATGGTTACACCTGTGAGGTGGGCATATTTAAGCTTTTGAGGGTTGTAGTTCATGGCACTGAGCTTTGGTCTCATGATACTTTATGCACAACTTTCCTGTGGCAGTGATTGCAATCCAGTGGGTACCAGCATCTCTGCTTGCAGCTGCGCTTTGCATCCCGCAGGTGAAGGAATTTAGTGTTTCTTTAGCATTTATTTTTTTAATACTGAGGAATGTAGGTACTTTAGCCACATTGGTAGTGGTTTGTGAGAATTGAGGAATTGAGCCCAGCTATGTGACCACCCTCCACCCCCAGAAAAAAAAAAAGGAAAGGGAAGAGAGAACTCAGGACGTAAAAGGCCTCTCATTGAGAGACTAGCCAGTTGGGATAGGAAGCCATGAGCTGCCAATCCACAGCACCCACCTATTGTAGCTAGAAAAGGGTGGGATGACGATGGCTTTTACATCTCTAGGATGGAGGTGTTAGAAGCTGGATCAGGGATGGATCAGAGGATCAGGGGAGGTAAGGTAATTTGTATGAGGAATTAGAGTTGCAGATACTTATGGGAGCTATGGGGAAGGACCAACCTAGAGCAGTGATTCATGCAGATAAAGATGGTAGGCTACCTGATCAGGGAGTCTAATACTTAAGTTTGAAGATTTTGTTCTCTCTCTAGTGTAATCTCTGTCATATAACCCTATATTTAGACAAGAAAGAATTCACTATAGAGGCTGATCAGTGGTGCTCCAGGAACTTGGCTACTGTGGGGTGGACTCATGATAACCTATTTAAGGCAGCAGCCACTAGAAGAAGGAAGAGTCAACACAGATTGCAAAGCATGGTATTTTGTTTTTATTTTTCAAGCTACTTCAACTTGGATTTAATGGGTAAGTTACAGTTAATTTTTAAAATTTTATTTATTTATTTACACTCCAAATGCTGCTGCTCCTCCTACTGGTCTTCCCTTCATGGAGTTCCTCCCGTCCTCTCCCACTGACACATGACAAGGTATGCAGCAGCCCTCTGCTACATACGTGCCAGGGTCCTTGGTCCAGCACAGGTATGGTGTTTGGTTGGTGGCTCAGCCTCCGAGAGCTCCCAGGGGTCCAGGTTATTTGACACAGCTAGTCTTTCTGTAGGGTTCCTATCCCCTTCAGGGCCTTCAATCCCATAAGGGTCCTGGCTGTGGTTATCTGCATCTTTTTTGGTCAGCTGCTGAGTGGAGCTTCTCAGAGGACAGTCATGCTAGGCTTCTGTCTGTAAGCTTAACAGAGAATCATTAATAATGTCAGGAATTGCTGCTTGCCTAAGGGATGGGTCTCAAGTTGGACCAGTTATTGGTTGGTCATTCCTTCAGTCTCTGCTCCATCTTTGGCCCTGCATTTCTCTTAGACAGCACAAATTTTGGGTTGAAAGTTTTGTGGGTGGGTTGGTGTCCTTATCCCTCTGCTGGGGTCCTGTCTGTCTACCCGGGAGGTAGTGTCTTCAGGTTCCATGTTCCCACTGATAGGCATCTCCACTAGGTCACCCTCATTGACTCCTGGGAGTCTCCCCCATCTTAGGTCTCAGGGACAGTTTCTCCATCTATGGTAATTGAAAGTTTGGCTGTGTATAGTAGTCTGGGCTGGCATTTGTGTTCTCTTAGTGTCTGTATAACATCTGTCCAGGCTCTTCTGGCTTTCATAGTCTCTGGTGAAAAATCTGGTGTAATTCTGATAGGCCTGCCTTTACATGTTACTTGACCTTTTTACCTTACTGCTTTTAATATTCTATCTTTATTTAGTGCATTTGTTGTTCTGATTATTATGTGTCTGGAGGAATTTCTTTTCTGGTCCAGTCTATTTGGAGTTCTGTAGGCTTCTTGTACGTTCATGGGCATCTCTTTCTTTAGTTATGGAAAATTTTCTTCTATAATTTTGTTGAAGATATTTGCTGGCCCTTTAAGTTGAAAATCTTCATTCTCATCAACTATTATCTGTAGGTTTGGTCTTCTCATTGTGTCCTGGATTTCCTGATTGTTTTGACTTTGGATCTTTTTGCATTTTGCATTGTCTTTGATTGTTGTGCCAATGTTCTCTATGGAATCTTCTGCACCTGAGATTCTCTCTTCAATCTCTTGTATTCTGTTGCTGACGCTCGCATCTATCGGTCCAGATTTCTTTCCTAGGTTTTCTATTTCCATCTTTGCTTCACTTTGGGTTTTCTTTATTGTGTCTAGTTCTCTTTTTAGGTCTAGTATGGTTTTGTTCATTTCCATCTCCTGTTTTGATGTGTTTTCCTGTTTTTCTTTAAGGACTTGTAACTCTTTAGTAGTGTTCTCCTGTATTTCTTTATGTGAGTTTTTAAATTCCTTCTTGATGTCCTCTACCATCATCATGAGATATGCTTTTAAATCCGGGTCTAGCTTTTCAGGTGTGTTGGGGTACCCAGGACTGGCTGAGGTTGGAGTGCTGGGTTCTGATGATGGTGAGTGGTCTTGGTTTCTGTTAGTAAGATTCTTACGTCTGCCTTTTGCCATCTGGTAATCTCTGGAGTCAGTTGTTATAGTTGTCTCTGGTTAGAGCTTGTTCCTTTCGTGATTCTGTTAGCCTCTACCAGCAGACCTGAGAGACTAGCTGAGTTTGAGTGGTTAGAACACTCTCTGCAGGCAAGCTCGCCTCTTGCAGAGAAGGTGCCCAGATATTTGTTGTTTGGATTTGCCTCCTGGCAGAAGATGAAGGCCCAAAACAGGGCCGGTCACAGAAGCTGTTAGCTTCTCTCATCCATACTCTCACCTGTGCAGACTAGTCTTGGTGGGATCCGGGGAAGAAAGATGGCTCCTGCAGATGCTCCAGGAAAGCCCTCTCCTGTCCTGTCTGTCAGCAATATTCTCTTTCATCCTCCTCTTAATTCTCAAATAGAAAATATTTATAGAACTGTAGACTATAGTGCTAAAAACCTTACAAATGCTATAACTAATATTGTTCTTTTATTTTATATATAAGAAAGTAGATGACCAGAAGCATTTCTTGTCTTTTAGAATCAGAACTAAGGAAGAAAGAACAGAAAGCTGAATTCTTTTTTTAAAATTTTTTAAAATATTTTTTATTACGTATTTTCCTCAATTACATTTCCAATGCTCTCCCAAAAGTCCCCCATATCCTCCCCCCCACTTCCCTACCCACCCATTCCCATTTTTTGGCCCTGGCGTTCCCCTGTACTGGGGCATATAAAGTTTGCATATCCAATGGGCCTCTCTTTCTAGTGATGGCCGACTAGGCCATCTTTTGATACATATGCAGCTATAGTCAAGAGCTCCTGGGTACTGGTTAGTTCAGAATGTTGTTCCACCTAAAAGGGTTGCAGATCCTTTTAGCTTCTTGGGTACTTTCTCTAGCTCCTCCATTGGGAGCCCTGTGATCCATCCAATAGCTGACTGTGAGCATCCACTCCTGTGTTTGCTAGGCCCCGGCATAGTTTCACAAGAGACAGAAAGCTGAATTCTTATGTTGAATGAAGCAGCACATTCTTCCCAAGTGATCATTGCTGTATCCACACCATGCCTGGTAGTCACCATATCAACCATGGGGATGCTCTACTGCTTAGGTTCATGTTACTTTTAGTTTATGTAATAATGGTCCAAAGAACATGATCAATGAAGCTGGTGATTTAATTACCATACAGCGTCATACTTGTTCTATTTAGTTTGAAATTATGTTACTGCTCTCATATTACGTGTAATCTTAATGTTCCTAATTTATAAATTAAGCTTTATCATAAGAATGAGTTCATCTGTGTATGTCCAGGTTTCCAGCATCCACTCAGAGTCTTGGGATATATTGCTTGTGGCAAGAAAGGACTATTATATATTGTATTATTCATTATAAATTGAATTACTTAAATTAGTTCCATTTTATACAAAATGTTTGCAGTTTTAAGATTTATCATATCTAGTAGTTTTCCTCTAATTTACTATAAATGTTTTATTATATATATATGACTATATGTAACTTGAAGAATTGCCAAGTTTACCTTATATTGTCTTCAGAGAAATACCAAAAGTACCAAAAAACCTTCCTCCAGTCTGGTTGAAATACTCATGTAGTGTATGACTTCTATCAGACTGGTTGAAATGCTCATGTCAATATCACCAACAAAAGGGCCAAGCCAGAGAACTTAGAGCTATGGTGCATCAGGTGGAAAGGTGGACAAATATTCCAATGCCTACCAATTAATCAGAAGAGCCATTCAAAGTCCAAGGTGATTGTCCCAAGGTCAATTGGATTGATGGCTTCACACAAACCATGATGAGTGACTAGGAGACATGGGGAAGCAGTTCTTAGCTTTCTGAGGAGATTTTGCTGGCTGGGTAACTCCTTCTAGGCCTTATATTAATTTGCTTTGCAAATCTCTCAGTCCTCTTAGTGAACTATTGCTATAGAGAGTCACAGAGTTTCCTTTCCTTCTTTTGTCTGTCACAGCACCTAGGACTAGAGACTCCCTTAGTCACTAACTGCTCTTTCTTTATAAAGAGTAGCATATAAAGGTCACATCAGGCTGTTACAGGTTCTGGTCTTCACTTCCTGTATCTCCTTTCCTAGGGCACTTTCTCATGTTTCTCATGGCAGTTCATATTTATAACCCCAAACCTTTCAGGGGCCTGTTTGATTCCTCACTTGTCTTGCAACCATTTAGGCAGGTTCAGGAGTCTAAAAGTTTCTCAGACTGTCACTGCCCTTGAAACTTTATTGGTTTTTTAGTACTGGTTTTGTATTGCCTGCGTTTAAACTTTCTTTGTTAGACCAAAGCTATACTTTGTATTTGTATATTATGTATATGTGCCATGCATGGTACCATGTTCCTATAATCCCAGACCTAGAGAGGTGGAGGCAAGTAGTTCACAGGTTCAAGACAAATGTCAACCCATCTCACTTAGCCTGTAGATAGAAAAGACAGTTATGTGGAAACCTGGAGACCTCTTTGTTTGGACTAGGAGGTAGAGCTTTCATATATGACTGGAAAGGATTTCTTGGCTATATAACGAGCTGGTTTACATGAGAGTCCATAAAAACAAAATACCAACAAAATAAATAGTCAAACAAATGAAAGTCATCTTCCCAATAAATAATGACATCTTATTCTGGAGAAAAATATATTTTTATTAGCATATACTTATGTATTTTACCATTGAGCACTATACAATGAGCTTCTATTTTACTAGAAATTACTGTTAATCTCTTAACAATCACATGTAATCTCTTGTACTAACATTTCACTTTTACTAACATGTTTATCTAATATGTCTAATTATAAGTTAAAATTTATCATTAATATTCATGCATGTATGTTTATAGGAAAAAAAGAATGTTTGGGTTTGGTAGTTTTTGAGGTTCCTAGCATCTACCATGGGTCTTGGGATATAATCCTTGGGGAAAGTGTAGACTACTGTGTATTGTACTATTCATCATATGTTGAATTTATTGCTTAAATCAGTTGCAGTGTACACAAAATGTCTGCAGTTTTAAGTTTTATTACACATTATACTTTTTCTTGGATTTACTCTAAGATGTCTTGTTACATATGAGAGTTTAATAAATGATTTCCTTGACAGTTACCAAAAGTCAGATCACTTAAACAAGTCTGCTGAAGCTGACATATACTGCTCTGGGATTGCCAGGTGTAATTAGTGGGATTCAAGCTGTAATAATTGCTTCATGTTGTGGCCGGCCAGCAGCTCGCAACGAACGGTTTGAATGAGATGGCCACTCGAGCTAAGAGAGGAACTAGACGGGGAGAAAGAAGAAACGGAGCCAAGTCACGGTCATTCTGATCAAAGCTCAATTTTACTTGTTTAGACACTCAGTTATAAAGGAAGGGGGAAGGGGACCCTATTCCCGCCAAATAACTCAGGGTCTAGTAGCAGGATGAGCACGTGTGTGGCTCCAAACAGCAAAGCAGCATGGTCCAGCAGTGGGCATGGCAGAATGAATGAGCAGGAAACTCCACCCCTGAGCAAGCAGGTTCCAGGCTGGGGGAGGGGAGACTATAGCTTCAAACTTTTAATTCAGGTTTAGAGTGGCCTATTAGGCAGGATAGCATTGTCTGTGACAATCTTAAGTATGGTACTAGCTGGCAGCTCAAGATGAAAGGGCTCCCTTTCCCTAAAAGCCAGAATGATGAAGCTCTAGTAGCATGCTGAAAGTTTAATCTTTAAGGTTAGTGAAATAGGAATTATAAGATATAAAATATTGACAGTTGAGAGAGACAGAGACAGAGACAGAGAGACAGAGAGGAGGAATTGTTGAGGGAGGATAGAGACAAACGGAAGGCATATAGACATTCTATCTAACTGACTTAACTTTTCAGGTAGAAATAAAAATAATTCTATTTCCAGGAGAAAAAAAATATATATTTGTCATAAATGAATACTTTGAGGATGCCAATAAGTAGAACTTTAGAAGCACAGACTCAATTGGATTTGTAATATTCTCTCTCTCTCTCTCTCTCTAGCTTTTAGACAACTACAGATTACAAATAAATCTAAACATGGTGCTCTTTTTTTCTTTCTCTCTTGTGCTACATACATTATGTACTCACCAAAGTTCCCTTTGCACCTTATCTCAGAAGAAGTCAAAATATATTTTAGAAATAGAGGAGAAGAATGTTAGTGGACTGGGGAAAAAAGTGTGACTCAAAACACAAGTCAAAGACAGAATAAAAGACCAGGAAAACACACGGCTTCTAAAAATACGTTCCATGGTTAGACAGCTTTGATGGTCAGGAGAATTTCCTGAGGCTCTTTCTACCTATTGAGTTGTTTGCCCTGAGGAGTGTTAAAACTCAGTAAAGCCCTTGTTCAGCGGGCCAACAAATCATCCTTCAAGCTGAAATCAGATTGGCCCAAATCTGGAAGGAGTGAAAACATGTTTGGAAATCTAGAAGATGTGTAGTAAAAGTTACTGCTGTTAGCCAGAAGTCACATTCCCTATCACATCTAAGTCGCTTCGGCAGTAAGTGGTTAACATACTAGTACGTTCACAGGCAGCTTTACTGAATCTCTCTCCTTGCCTGGAGATATGTCCTCCAACATGGGACTTAGTGCTCTACACCTAAATCATCTTTTATTTTGTCTAACATTTAGGAGGATTTCTGGTAGTTCAAACTGAGGGAAGGGTACAAGATTTCTGTCTTGGGGATTTTGTGTCTGCCTCATAAGAGTTTGCCTATGGGGAGTGAGTGCTAATGTAGAGGCAACGACTTCATCAGGCCAACGATGCTTTCACCTCGAGGCTTTTCCTGAGTTGCTTTTTTTGTCAGCCATTAGTCAGGCAGCATGTGTGTGTGTGACAGAGCTAGGGTGTGGAGCATGCTTTCATTATTACCTGGTTAGATAGGCCGTGAAAGAGTAACTGGTAAATGTGTCTTCAAACCTTTGATGCAGTCAACATTGGCCACTAAAAGGAACCCAAGGTATGCATGATTGGTTTCCCACCCCACCCCCAACAAGTCTTGTTTTTAATCTCCATATTCCCAATCCCATTGAACGTGAACATCTTGAGCAGATGGAGGGAGTATTAACACATCTTCGGAGTCATTTTAAAATTCCTTGAAAACCCAGATTGCTGTAGAATAGGAAAGACAGAGAGAAGGAGAAATGGAGAGAAGCCTCAGCCAGTAGGCTCAGGCTGTCCCCTGTGATGAACTCTCTTGGCTGGCAACTGGGAACCAGAGAACACTGTTCTCATCTCTTCATAGCTCTGCATCATGAAAGTGTCATTTAAGACACATTTTATCTTTCTTAGGATTAGCAGAATGGGTCAAGGCCAGAGCAAAGTGTTCGTTATTGCCTTCTCTTAGCAGATCTTTGACATCACCATTTCACCATGCACCAGAATTATCCCCTCCCCGTTCTGCTAACCGCTCCCCCAGCCCCCCTCCTGCTCTGCTTCGAGTCCTGCTTACATTCAGGAACTGATGATGGTTTCTGACAGGTCATTTCCTACCCGCCTTTGGGCTTGGGTCTGAATAAGAAAAAATAATAGCTTGAGGGTGATGGGAGGTGGAACTTGTCTTTAAGAGAATCCTAGCAAGAGGCTATGGTTAAAAATAAGTCTTTAGAGCTCCGTGCATCTAGTAAAATTTTCTTTTTAAAAGTCTGTAATGACGCTGACACCATTGCATACACTAGCAAGATTTTGCTGATATAGCTGTCTCTAGTGAGACTAGGCCGGGGCCTAGCAAACACATAAGTGGATGCTCACAGTCAGCTATTGGATGGATCACAGGGCCCCCAATGGAGGATCTAGAGAAAATACCCAAGGAGCTAAAGGGATCTGCAACCCTATAGGTGGAACAACATTCTGAACTAACCAGTACCTCAGAGCTCTTGACTCTAGCTGCATATGTATCAAAAGATGGCCTAATCGGCCATCACTGGAAAGAGAGGCCCATTGGACTTGCAAACTTTATATGCCCTAGTACAGGGGAACGCCAGGGCCAAAAAGTGGGAGTGGGGGGGGGAGGGGAGTGGAGGGGGAGGGTATGGGGGATTTTGGATTAGCATTGGAAATGTAAATGAGGAAAACACCTAATAAGAGAGAGAGAGAGAGAGAGAGAGAGAGAGAGAGAGAGAGAGAGAGAGAGAGAGAGAAAAGAAAGATAGATTGATTCTTTGCTTTCCCTACTAGTCCAATGCCAAAATAGATGAGTGGATTGACTGCATAGTGTGACAACATAAAAATGTCATTTGTAAATGCAAAAAAAATTTTAAAAAAACTTGTAGTTAAAAAAAAAGTCTGTAATGTTTGGAACACTAGAAACCAAGACAAAGTAAACTTTCCCATTCCCCCCAATTCTCAGCACAGGTGACTTTTTGTGGGGCATCCCAGCTTCCCTGAAGATGAACCAGGGTTATATTCTGTGCAGTTATCAGTGACTGTTAGGGCATGTTGAGAGGTTGGGTGTGTAGTTCCTTGCAGCTACCACACTTCCTTCACCCACCCAGCTAGTTCTGATTCCTCTATTGATTGCATCTGGCTGTTTCTAAAGTTATACTAGATTTGCAGATAGATGTGGTGGCTTGCTAATACTTTTTGCTCCGTGGAGCTGACATTTTCACTTATCTGTTGGACAATCACAGGGACTTTTTTTTTTTCGGTTGTAAAATATCGAATGACACTGTGATACCTTTTCTAGAGTCCTATTCTGATTTGTATTGGTGCCATGGATAGGTATTTTCAACTGGATTTTAATCTCTCTCTCTCTCTCTCTCTCTCTCTGCATGTGTGAGTGAACATGTTTGTCATGTGTAAGTGTATTTGGTTGGCAAAGCAGCTGTAATACTGCACTTTAGATCAGTAGTGCTTTGGTTGCAAAAAAAAATGAGAGCAATTTGAAGTTATTAACTTCTGGCTTCTTTTGTAGGAGGAACCAATTTTCTTGTAAATGTTGACACCAGTAGGAAGTGAATAGAGCTAAATGAACAAGGGAGAGGGATGCGTTTGACTTTCAACCTTTTAGTCCTGAAGCATTGGATGAAAATATAGCCCATCCCTAACATATGACACAGGGAGGGAGATAAGAATGCACGCTGAGCTTTGTTGCTTAGTGATCAGCGGGGGGAGTATTGTATACATTGAATAATTTGAATAATTTGACTGTCCCAACTCAAGAGATACTAATTTTTGTGTCAAGTAATATTTATTAGGTGTGGCAGTTACTGCAGTAGACAAGGTCCAGGACTAGACGTCATAGACTATGGGGAGACGAAAACGAGGAAATAGGTGAACATAAAATATACAATCAGGCAGCACAAGAGATATGAGAAGTGATAAAGCAGGGACATGAATGGGGTACAAAAGTCATCCTTGATAATACATGAAGGATGGAGAGAATGTGAGGAAGGAAAAGAGGGAGGGAAGACAGAGAAAGGGGAAAGGGGAGAGTAGAAGAGGGAGAGGGAGAGATGAGAGGGGGAGGAGAAGGAGAAAACAGTGAGGGAAGAGGAGGAGGGAGAGGAGGAGGAGGAGACAGCTGGGCTGTATCATGGAGACTTTGACTTCTGCTAGCTGCAAAACCTTGGAAGGTTTCTAAATGTGGAATGGGTATCATCTGACATCTGAGTCTCAAAGATCATTGGGGCACCATTGCCTTTACAGATTACTGGCCATATATAATTGGTAGCATAAAACACTGTATTCTCTGAACAGTTATTAGGAAATCTCATGATACTTTACATGAAAATCTAATAGCTAAAGACTCCAGAACTGCCTGGAAAAGCAACAACTAGGACAACCATGAAATAGATGACTATATCTAATGGCTCCTAACTAGCAGGGAAAAGAAACTGTATTTTAAAAATAGAATGCCAAGAAAATACATATCCTTACCTGATCTGCTTGTCATATACGCACTTCCACAGAAGTGTCAGGAGTCTGCTGGTTCTCAGCTGCTTATCATTTTCCTAGGTACTGAGTCAGACAAAGGGCCCTTGATGATGACTGAATCACATGAAACTTGTCTCTGCCGTTACTAGTGAATGATGCCTCTAAATAAGTGCAAACAAGGACACCGGGTAAGTCGCGTCTTAGAGGGTTGAATGAGGACAAAATGAGTCAGTCCAGAAACATCATTCTTTACAGTATAAGCACTCAAAGAGAGTTACCTAGCCATTCAACCCAGGTAGAGGACCGTGTTTTGAGATGTAGCTCTCAATGCTAAAGTGATATTAGTACTAGATTATAGTCTAGCTAGGAGTCCGGCATTGATTCCTAAGTTTTGGGAATGGCCTCTGGCTTTTTGCTGGATAAAAGATTTATTTTAAAACATAATGCTTAGAATGTGGGATTTTAAAAAATACACATCTCTGGGGAAATATAATTAGGATGTAAGCATTTCTTTTTGATCATATTTGTTCTATAACCATATATATGTAAATATATATTACTATATTACTAACATAAAGTATTACTACTGTGGATTTAGTAATATAGTAATATACTGATACATATATGTGTATATATTAGTAATATATTAATATACTGATATATATGTGTATATATGTATATATACACACATATATATATATATTAGTAATATAGTTTGTTTGCTGTAATGTGTATGATTTAAGTAACTGACTTAAAATTTACATTGAATTTGCTATCAGTCTTGAACAATAGCCTCATACTGTCATTTTTTTCTAAAACTCACCATTTCCTATCTCCATCAATGCTATGTACAACACTTTAAACAATGCAATATATGTAAGACAAACAATAATTCTGAACACATCCTCATGGAAAGAATGAAAATTCCTGATATATTTTCCCATCTCTGTTCTGAGCCTTGAAGTCATGTTTAGAGAAAAACATCCCATCTCTTTGCCGTTTGTAAATCTCTTAATCCTTTGAGTGCATGTGAAGTGAACACTTTGTTTTGGCAATGAATTAAAAAATCCCTTCTTTCATTTCCTCCTCCTTCCATATTTTCCCTCTCCCACTTTGATCTCCTCCTCTGTCCTTTCTTTTGTGGTTGCAGAAGGATCTCACTGCACGCAGACAGCCATGGGCGGGCGGAGTGATAGTGTTCTCTGAACTCACACTGTCACTCTTGCTGTAAATCACACGCTCTCGCATCAGACTCTTCCTCTGCTCCTTGCTTGGAGAATGGTGACCTCAGTTGATGTAGATTTTCACTGCAAAATCATATTTTATACAGTGATATAAAATAATAGAGGATGATTTGTTTGCTGACACACCAGGACAGTGAAAGCAGAGTCATTCCTCAAAATTCTCCATCACACAACTGTAACTGAGATACTTATCCACCTTTTCCCTGACACAATAGGAGAACAAGAGATAAACATTGAGTTTCAAGACAGGGCAGTTCAGGTGAATTGACTGAAATGTCCTGTTTTAACCCACTCAGAAAAGTAAACCTAGTTTCAACCAGCTGCTTAATTTTCTACTTCTCTGTTTTCCTATTTCAAGTCGTCTTGTGATTTGTTTCTGTTTTTCAGATCTTCTGTGTCTGCTCAGCTCATTGGAACAACCATTGTATTTTGTAGGTTTGTTTTTGCCTTGAGTCCAGAATCACAAATAAAGTCAAGCAAGATTTTAAAACTATATATTATAATTTTGATTTTTTTATTACATTTGTTCTTTGACAGTTTTATACATGCATATACTGTTGGTTGTTCCTCCTAACTCCTCCTTTCTTATGTCCCTTGTATACCTGCTCCCTGTGCCCTTCCTTACATGTCTCCTGCCCACATCTACTCTCTTTGTTTTGCTGCCCATGAATTTTGATCAGTTTGTGTGGCTACAGTTTGGAAATATCCATTGGAGCGTGGTGTGCTCACCCAGTGGGTTTGCAACTGAAGACTTTCCTCCACCATCAGTAGCCAATAGTTTATCAGGGAAGAGTAGAGTGCTCCATGGGCCTATCCCAATGCATGACTGGCCATTGGCAGGTTCTGTAGATAGAATATCTGTGTACTGTATGGATACATCACCTGCCAGTTATCAAACCTATGGCAAGGCATGGGATATTTCCCTGGGAAGATGTGACAAGATGGACTCATGGTACCTGAGCATAGGTAACCAGCCATGTGGCAGAATGACCATCAGAATAAATGGGTTTTATTTATCATATTAAGTTATGATCTAGCCAGAGAGAAGCCTAGCTCTATGGCCAAGGTATTAGTAAATATATTTTCAGTCTAAGTCTTATTTCTGTGAGCATGGATCTGGGGGGAAGAACTAGACATAACCTTTACAAGGCTCTGCCTTATGTTTGCAATGTCTGTGCTGTGCCTTGAAGGTAGATAGCATTTTGCAGCCTTTTTTTTTTTCTTAAAATTTTACAGCTCTTACATTCTTTCTAGCCGTTTGCAGTATTTCCTGTGTCTTAGAAGTGGTGGTGTGTATGCCCTGTTTAGTGCTGATCTCTCAGCAACCATTTATTGCAAGCATATAACGAGCAGCCACAAGTCAGTCTCTGCATCCACCACTGCTCACTGTCTGGGCAGATGGTGGCAGATGGCACAGTGTGCTCTGGAGGCCAAGGGTCTCATAACCTTTCTGGGCAGGAAACCATGTCTAATGCTAACCTTTGACAGCAGAAACTAAAGTGTAAGAAGAAAGGTTGGAGTTGCAGGAAAATAGAAAACCCAAAGGGATTTGGTGCCCTGCATTTGCCGCAGTCTTTCTTTAAAACCACGTCGCTAAGAATTCCATTCTGGATAAAGCATAGGAAAGCCAGAAAGATATCAGAAAGGTAGAGGTGGAAAACTTGCTTCCGAATAATTATTAGGCTTAAAGTCAGCAATTGCATGATTTATAGTAAGAGATTAACGATTCTGTGCTATCTTTGAGATTTATAGAAAAGTAGATTATAGCAAGTGTAATTATAACAGTAAGTGAATCTGCTGGTCAGTGTTCTTCACTCTGTGTTCCACAAGTCACCTAGGCTGGTAGAAACATAGTGATGTGCTGCTGCTGATCTCTGATCTGATATGAATAGTGGAGTTGTAACATATTTATAAAGCTAGGAAACTTAGAATAATTCTAATAAGATTCATGAGATTTTTTTGGTATAAAACTGAAAAGGGCATCAGTTACAGGTCGACATATTAATTCACCAGTGCTGTGTTTTGGAGGCTGTTGGAAGAAGATTTTGAAATATTGGGCGCTATAATTATTTCTTTTGCAAATGAGTAACTTAGTTAAGGAGTAAGTCTGGGGCTTCCTTCGGCCTTGGGTAGTCTCATTTTCATGATGGAGTAGGGATGTTTCAGAATTAAGTGACAGATATCATGTCTGATGAGTATTTTGAGAAGTATTAAATTGCATCTGAAGCACTTTTTCAGGGGATATCTGATCAGATGCTGACAGATACCACCTGCACATTTCCTTAGCTACAGACATCTGTGGGTGGGGAAGAGAAGGAGGGAAGGCCACCAGCAGCCTTGGTGCATGGCATAGAAGGCAAACATCTAGGTTCACGTGGTGGGCTTTTCCCTCTGAAGCCTGTAACTTAAATTTAACAGTTTTTAAAAAACAAATCCCCATGTGAGTGGAAATGTCACCGGAAGCAGTTTGGGGGTAGTAGTGATAAAGTGGGTTTTTTAATTCTGATAGCCGACGATCTGAGGTGACATATGGGAAGAAATGTGGTTTTAGGTCTCTAATGACTTTTTTATCTCACTTCTTTTCCTAAGATGTATTCTGGGTCCCAATGTCCACAGTGCCCTCTGTAAACTCTGTGATTTTAGGGATTTTGTTTATTCATTTGTCTTGTTTTGTTTTCTGAGACAGGGTTTCTTTGTGCAGTCCTGGCTGTCCTGGAACTAGCTCTTTGGACTAGGTTGGCCTCAATCTAGATCTACATGCCTCTGCCTCCCTCGTGCTGGAACTAAATGCCTGTTCCATCACTCAGTATTGCTTGGTGATGTTTAATGTTTTAAGCTTTTTTCTTCATGTGTGCCTTTGTGCATTTGTGTGTGTGTGCACGTGTGTGCCCCTTTCCATGCAGCTGTTGGAATCTTTGATTATGCAGGTAGAGACAGCCATTGGGAATCCATTTAGTGGAAAAAAGGGGGAGGATTCCTGGGGTCTTTGAGTTTTCTTTACCAGGTAGTGCTCCTAGGACTGGGGACATTAGCTAGTCAGCTGACTTGCAATAGAGCAAGGGCAGCATCCTGTTAGTTCCCACATAGGGAATTAAGACAAAAGGTATTTCTAGGTCACACACCTAATAGGTAACAAACTACCACTTACAAAGGTTTCTATGATGTGGCAAAACATTGCCCAACTAATAGGTAAAGTGGGGCTGTTTCAGTGTGAATGCTGTTTATATCAATTTTAGGTCTACCCGGATTTTATCTGTACAGGAAAATTTCACCTGTAATGTTTTCATAGGACTGCTGTAAGAAATTAACATGAAATTGGTGGCTCTCTGTGTGAGAGCTATCCAGGAAGACCGCTGTAAATAGAGGTGTGTGGCCCTAACCTTTAAGGGCTGGGGTGTGGTTGGCAGATCATTATTAGAGAAGGAAAAAATATTCTGATACAAATGAGCCATTGTCCATACTTTAGAGAAAAAAAAATCCACATGGAGAAATGTGCATTAAGAAGGTTTCATTTTATTTTTTAATTTTGCGGGTTTGAATATTAATTTATCACATTAAAAGAACAGCAATAAACAAGTCCCTTCGCAAAGAGAAGAAAACAAGTATGAACAAATACTAAATGTTTGACACTTTTCCTCCCAATATGCCTTCACTTTTCCTTTTTGATGGTAGGGAAAATAGGTGACATCATCCCTTCTATTCTTAGTGTCTTTGACATGTAATCCACTAATTTCACAACACACGTGGGAGGCCATGCTTTTTTTTTTTTTTTTTCTTTAAAAAAGAGCCCCATCTTGTCAGTTAGTTATACCACACTTTAAAGGAACAGTAATAACGAAAGTAGTCTGCTCTAACCAGAGGATTTTAATATTCACATATAACTGCTTTCCAAACACTTCAGGGTTAGGATCTATCTACTGTAAAAAGCCAAGAACTTCAGAGATCCACTTGCTTCCACCTGTCTCCTTCCTCCTATCCAAGTAGCCAGGGTTAGAGAAACAGGAAATGATGGTGTTGTTGTTGTTGTTGTTGATGATGATGATGTAGTTTTAAACATGGCTTCTTGGGCCTTCATTCTTGTGGCAGTTAATTTATCAAGTGATCCATCTCCCATGTTCTGTTTCTAGGGTTCTAGGGATGGAATCTAAAGCCATTTATAAACCAAGTGAGCATTTTGCCAAGAATTATATTCCTGGACCTTCGTGTGTTTAGTGCGCGCGCGCGCGTGCGTGCGCGCGCGTGCGTGCGTGTGTGTGTGTGTGTGTGTGTGTGTGTGTGTGTGTGTGTGTGTGTGTGTGTGTGATGTGCTGCAGCTTCCTAGAGAACATACAGACTGAAAGAAGGGATGTGTTTCAGAATGTAGGACCAAGTCAAACCAAGGTTGGGTGTTGACACTTTAAGAAAGGCTTCCTTGTCCTCGGCCAGGTGGTCTGGCCGCTGGGCTGCTGGCAGACACTCCTCTTTGCAGAGCTGTGAGCAGTGTGCCAGGTGGAAAGAGAAGCTGTGTTACAGTTGGAAAGTTTGAAAGATCCTCATTGCCTCACTCCCCATGCAGTGACTTAATGGATTTGCCGCTAGTGTTTACAGAGCAGGAAGGTACTAAGGGCTTCCCCCTTAGTGGGGAAAGGTTAAGCTGCTCCTTAGGAAAGCACAGAGGGAAGGGTGGGGAGGAACCCTTGTGAATGTGAAATCCCAGTTAAACAGGATGGAAGTCTGTTTTAGATGGAAACTAAGATCCTTTTACTTTCCTCCTTTCATTTTCCTTTTATCTTTTTCTCCCCTCTTCCTTTCCTCTCTGCCTTCAAATCTGTGCTCCTGATATGTATTGGGAAACAATGATCATCTAAGTATTGTTTGTATCGAATCAGGTTATGTGTCCACCATAACATGAAGACAATGCTAAATTGTACAAGTGAATCATCTTCTGTAGTCAAAGTTTAAAGCTTTTGTTAGATTCTTTCCTAAAGAACCAAAGTAGTGAGGAGTGAGGATGGGAGGTAGAGACGGAGTTATAGAATCTACTTTTACTGGAGAACGGAGGCTGGAGCATCCTGTGGCCTCAGGAATCAAGGTCAGTCTGACCAACATAGTGGTATTTTGTCTTTCAAAAATTGTGAGACACTGGAAGCTTTAGTTTACTAAATCCAGCAAAGTGGAAACATCTGGTTGAAAACTGAGGGAAAAATCATTCAAGCTTCCAAATTAACAAAAAACCCCTACCGCTCATTAGTCATCAATTATAAAATCATATAAAATGTACGACTTTCTATTTTTCTCTCCAGAATAGAACTAGACCTATCTTGGAATTGTTTATATGCTAAAGTCACTCCTGTTGTTTGAGTGCCTCCATGGACTGATGATGTCTGACATCATCAGCTAGCAGAAGCTGAATTGGGCTCATGCATCCTTGCCCCTGAAGTGAAGGGGAAGCCATAAAGTGCACAAGAACATGCTGATGTAGGTCACAGTGGCTACCCTGATGAGCTAGAGCATATTTTTATGTCACCAAAAAGCATGAGAAGAATGCACAAAGGAAACAAACCAACCCTGAAAACAAAGGACCGAATATGTGTGTCTTTTCTCTCACTGGAGACAGTTCCTTTATGTAATCATCCTTGCGGGCCCCTGTGTGGGTGTAAAGCGACTTCCTGTGAAGACCTACTGCATGAGTTGGCAATTTTTACAATAGTTTTAAAAGATTTTATATGAGAACAAGGCAATGAATAAGTATGACAGTTATTAAATCTTTAGCAATCTATTCACCAAGATGAGCTTATTGCAGTACAAAGTGGAAGGATAAAAAGTTAAAAGAAGGGTGGGTGCTTGCCAGAAAGAAAGAAAAAAGAAATCACACCTCAATAGCCAGAGCATCTTAAATTCTCTCTTTTATTTCTGATTTTCTAATTTGTCCGTCTCCAGGGGTCTCAGGGATCTTCTGCAATAAACTTTGATCAGAGAATCTGAAAGTTCACAAATGTTAGAAATAGAAAATACCATGTTCTGTTCTTCACCCTCAGAGAGTGTGTCATGTGGTGTGTGTGTGTGTGTGTGTGTGTGTGTGTGTGTGTGTGTGTGTGTGATATGCATGCATGTACCTTCAGAGACCAAAAGGGGACTCTGGATATCCTGGAGCTGGAATTTTAGGCATCATTTTTGTGAGTCATTTGGCATGGATCCTTAAAATGGAACTCTAGTTCTCTGGAAGGGCAGGAGGTGCTCTTAATCCATTGAGCTGTCTCTCCAACCCCATATACAGCTTTCAGAAGGCCTCGCTACACAACCTGCATCAGGAAGTCTCTCTGACAGGCAAGTGCTATGTCTTGTCTCTTTAGCCTTTCTTTTCTTGGTGAGCATATTATGGTACATGCATAACTAAGGAATCTGTTTTTCACCTAATCATTAAATTTGGAGTGTATCATGGTGTACATGGTTGGGAATTCTTGGTGTTTTAATGTATATACACTTCTCAGAGATTGTGTGTTGGTCCTTAATGGATGCACATTATCTCTGTTTGGTAGGGTTTACTATCAGACTGGGTTTGTTAGATGCCTTATCTTTATATATCATGTCATGGCATCACCAAATGGTCTCTGAAATACAAGTGAGATTTCTAAAGGTCTCTGAAATACCAGGGAGATTTCTAATGTGGCATTCAATGCTCTTAAAACAAAGGTAAGCTGAAACTGCAGTTTCTCTTAGAGGTAAGAGCCAGTGTTGGTAGAATGTTGTTTCTGTCTCATAGTTCATCATAGTGCTTGCAAGATAGAACACATGCATGAGCAGGGGATTAGATTTCTCTTTTGCAATGGAAGAATATTTTTAAAATGATGGCCTGCTGGTTAGAAGAAAAATCAGTCCTGACCCTGACTGAGTAGATACCAGCTATTTAAGAACATGCAACCCAAGATGATCTCATCTCAAGGCTGTCATCTTCTACTTGTGAATGGGATATCCTCCATTTTTTTTTTTTTGCCACAAGGAGATAAAAATTATTAGCTTGCTAAAGGTGCACTTGTTAAAGTTAACTTATTGAAGAAAGCAGACACTGAAGTGATGCTAAGCATCCCAAAGCATGTCTTCTGTCCATGTCTAAAAGAAGATGGACTATGTTAGTGTTTTCTCCAATAGAAATAAGTTTAGAAGAGTTTCTCGGCTTGTTACTGTTATCTTACATGGACATGGTATTCAACTGTCCTCCAAATGCCTAGGTTTATACTCATAGATCAGTGGTGTTCTAAGTTTCCTTTTACAGCAGGCAATAGCTAATTTAGATATCTACAACTAGTCACACTCCAGAGAGTAAATAATCAGAGAGTGCTTGTTCCTCAACCAGATCTCTCTATTCTACCCATGACAAGGCTCAAGGACCACTGTGGAAGGAGATGGGAGGACTTATTTAAGAGCCAGAGTTTGGCATGGAGTGCTAAGAAGGTTTCCTATGGGATAATAACATGACTCTGATGCTGAGCCTGATGACCTAGATATCTTTCTACAATCCACATGACCAGTAGGGGAGAACCCGTTCCTGTAAGGTGTTTTCTGATCTCTACACATAGTGAATGTGTTCACTCTTGTGTTCACATGTATGCACAACCCTACACAGTAACACCTCTCTTTATATGCACACACAGAAAATAAAGTATAAAACAGCTTTAAAAATCATACCTTTTGGACACAACACAGTGTGTGCACCCGTGAACTCCCTACAGCAGTGTTACCCACATAAGACCTGCACAAGACTGGAACCTCAGTTTCCTCAAGCACCTGTGGGAGGCTCCTGAGGACTGAAGGACTACAGCCAGTTAATAGGTTTGGGGGGAAAGAGTTCATTTTCTGTATCAGTATATCCACTGGTAAGTTGTCTATATTCCAGTTAATGACCCTCCACTCATACCTATTCAAGCAACTATAATTAAACCCATTGGGTAAGAAGGAAATGTCATCAAAGTAGGAGGGGCCTTGTTGGAAAGAAAAAAGGTTTCAGGAGACAAAGCAAGAGATAAGAGAAAGAGAAGATAAGATAGGATGGATAAGAGATACATAAGAGGGGGTGAAAATACCCCCCAAGTTCAGTGTGTACATATACAAAATTGGTGAAGAATAAAAAATAATCTTGGTTTGTATCACACAAAATTTGAGAGAAAATATTGGTGCTTATAATATACAAAGAGAACATGTATCTTACATGCATGCTGTAATGTTTAAATATATCAAATGTGAAGGGAAATTCACACTGGTGCTAAAACTGGAGATGTAGCTTAGTGGCAGATGTTAGGCCTTGGGTTCAGTACCTCACAGAACAGAATTCAATACCCTTTTCATTCATGTTTCTCTATCACCTCAGCATCCTTGCTTGCTAGTAAGGGCAGGAAGATAATGCCTGTATTTGACTTTGCCAAATGGAGAACTCTGGACCCTTCCTATGCTTTGGATCTACTTTGGTGACGGGTTCCATTCTCCATAGGTCTCAGCCATGACTTACCACAGTTGACACTTCTTTCCTGTGTCGCATTGGGTATTTCTCTCCCCATAGCTGATGACTGGTGGTCAAAGCTGCTCTAAGCAGAGGTCATGCTGCTGTGGCTAACACCAGCAGTTAAACACACTGTCACTGCCTGAGAGAGGCCCTTGCACTTCCTTGTTCTTTAAAAAGTCACATTATGTTGTGGGACTAGCTTGTAAAATTTTTGTGGGCAATCAGAAACCCTTAAAGTTTGCACACAGAGAAAGGAAAAGGTTTACCCTGTGAGAAAACCAGGGCTGGGTATTTTTGTCCTTTTCTTTCTAGTGCAAAGCATCTGAGAGGGAAGATTCTTCATGGCAAAACAGTTCATCAAAACTGAGGCCAGGGCTGAGGAGTGGTCTGTGGTTCCTGTATTTACTGTTCTCAGTGTTGTTATGTGTGCGGTTTAGGAACTTTGAACGTCTAGTTGAGTCTGTACTTTTTGTGGCTTGTCTGGGCTCAAATTCACAACCTCATCAAGAGTTATTTTATTGGCTAAAGATGAACTCTGCCCCTTCCTATCAGATACTACAAATGGAGATAGCACACACCTTTGAAAACGCTTTATAATGTAGTTGAAAGGGAAATCACTCCATTCAACTTGTTCAGAGATCTGAAAAAAACATGAACAGTAAGGTTTGATAGGAGGCCACTTTAGCGTTTGATGTGAAATGGCTTTCTGAGAAGCATTTCCCCCTCACAACAGGACTGATTAGTGTTGGGTCCCTTATTGACACTTACTTTTTTTTTTTTCTGGTAATCAAGTTTTCTTTTCCTTAAAAGACAAACTAGAGCTCCATGATTGGTCGACTCTTGCCACTAACTCACCGCTATGCTTGTCCTCCAGTTAGGAGATTTTGGAAATCCCCCTGACATCCTTTTTACTTTTTTTACCAAATATGTCTCTAGTTGTGTGGCTATGAAGTTTTATCCCAAGAGCTGCCTGGCTCTTTCTGACTTTAGTACACACCGAAGTTCATCGTTTGTCTTAATAGCACAGTCCAGAATTCATAAAGCAGTTCCTAGTGGGACAGTGGCCACAGGTTCTCTCAAATAAGATTGCTTAACATTCTTTTAATGTGAGGAGAAAGCTCTGGAAAACTACCATTTCTTCTCTGGCCTGTGGGTGGTGTGCAGGTGAATCAGAAGTGTGCCAGCATTACCAGGGAGTTCAACCTGACTTTTCTCTGTCCTTCTGGGGCCTTTAAGATGATAACATGGAGTTATCGGCCTGCTTAAACAGGTAGCTATTACTCAGAATTCCTTTGAGTGTTGAAGAAAGAGACAACACTGCTCTTCACTGCCTTTGGCTCCTTCACATGGTGTCTACTTTCTATTACCTTGGTACTAAAGTTAGGCCTACTCCTTCAGAAGACTGCTGCAGTCTTCCAGTGACCAGGAAATCTTGATAAAGCTATATGGTGTACCTATTGAGGGGGACATTTGTAACTTAACCAGGGACTTCTGAAAGTGCAAGCATAAGAGTTAAAGGTTGATTTTTCTCCCACTGTACTTACCTGTCCTGCACTACGTCTTTTAAACTATACTTTTGGTAAGCTACTCTGGTTTGGGTCTTAACTTGGAGTTCTTCAGGATGTGACAAAGTTTTTCTACCTTTCCTCCCTTCCTCCCTCCTGCCTCCTTCTTTCCCTTCCTATGTTCCTTCCTGTTTTTCCACCTTAAGTGCTTTACCCTAATCAGACATCTGCCCCACACGATGGTTCATGATAAACACGGGTTAAAAACATAGACATATATCAACCTTCTTTTAAAAAAAACCTTTCTATTAATTCTTTGTGAATTTCCCATCATGCAATTCAATCCCACTCATCTCCTCATCCTATCCATATGTATCCGCCCCCTTCCCTTGCAACCTCTCCATCCCAAATTAAATTAAATTAAATAGAAAAGATAGAATAAAAACATTGTCATGGAAGCTGTAGTGTGTCACACAGTGTACCCTTTTGTTCACACTTCTTTGCTTGCAAGTGTTCACTGCAATCACTCATTGGTCTAGTATGAGGCCTCTGGCTTTTGCTACATTATCAATACTGGAACCCTTACTGGACACCTCCTGGTTATCCTGTTGTTGCCCTGTGTCATGGAGATCCTGCAGCTTTGGATCTGCAGGACAGCCCTTTTATGTGCTCCAGCAGATCATAGAGGAGTTAGATGTAGAGTGGGCCAACTCTAAGCCTTGGATTTGGGCCTGAGAGGTAACTGAGCTGGTCATGCCACCAGTTCTTCTGTGCTCCTATCACCAGGGCAAGCTCTCTGGCCCATCCCTGGGTAGCTCAGCCAATGCTGCAGCTGGCAAGAAGCATTGTCAGGTCACTCACTGTCCTGTCCTCGGGGCTGGCTCACCCTTGCCTTCCTCACTTGGGCCAGCTCTACTGTGCTGCCCAGGTGAGGTGCAAGGTCTGCTCTACTGGGAACAGCATCCAGCTCTCCCACTCTGATGACCTCTAAGCCAACTCTCCCATGGCCAGCTTACCTGCCTGTGGCAGGTGGGGAGGGGTGTGTGCGTGTGTTGGGGGAAGGAATCTCTCCTTCTCTCATGCCACCCTACAGCAGACTAGGGGTGGGGCTAGCTCTCTTGCGTTCATGCCCTCAGGGTTAGCTTTACTATGCTGAGGTGAGGGAAAGGGGCCAGTTTTCCAGAGTGTGGTGGCAATCAAGGGGTCGGAGGTGGGGTGCAGCTCTGCACAGTGCCTCAAGCAGGAGTCCAAACCAGGGGCATCTGCATGGCCTTTGGTGGTAACACAGACCTGAAAATCCAATATAGACCCTGGCTGCCACAGGATCATGAACCCAGACATGCCCCTCACCCCCAAAAGCATACTGGGCCTGGATGTCCCCATGCCCTCAGGTAGCAGTAAAAGCCACTCAGATCAGCATATTCCCCTCTCAGCAGGACAATCCTCAGATATCCTCCACACAGTTTCTGGTGGCAGGTCAGACTGCTATCATCCTCATGGCCTTTGGTGGTAACTTGGGACACAGACATCAACACAAACCACAGCTGCATCAGGAGGACCACAGACCCAGACGTAGTCCTTGGCAAAATCCCAGGGTCATGACCTCACCATGGCCTCCTCATATCTGCTCCTCACTGCCATCGTGTCTCCAGCTCCACATTTCTCCACAGTGTACAATAATCCCCTTGGCTTTGTTTTCTCTCCCATCTTTCCCATCTCTCCATCATGATTTGTCCATCTTAGTGGGACTGTCCTGTCCTAAGATAGGTGTCTTTCTTCTAGCCTCCATGGGCCTGTGTGACCAGGATGGGTGCTTGGGTATCTTTCTTCTGACAACACCATAGGTTGGATAACCTGGGACAAGTTCTTCTGGGCATAGCCTGGGTGGATGCTTGGGTCCATTCCAACCTTCCTATGTCTAGATTCCTAGATCCTTTCTGTAGCATAAGAAACCACAGCATTTTGGCCTCAGAAACTTGATGTCCAAACTAGTCCTGGTGGCAAAGATTGGTAATCTCTCTGAAGATGGTGAGGCAGGAGGAATTTAGTAGATTCTGTGTTAAAATTTAAAAGGTAAAAAAGAGATCTGGGTATATGGCCTGTGGAAAACCACCCATTTTATGATGTAGTCCATAAAGAATCCTTTGTTCTAAGAAGGAATTGTACCAAACCCTCTCAATTCCATCCAAATAGAAAAACGACGTTTTTCATACTTTACAATGTCTGTTGAGAATCCTTTGTGCGTGCATGTTTCCAGTCCTCATTGATGGGCCTTCTGTATTTGTCTTTTCTCTAAGACACAGAGTTGTGTAGATCAGTGGCCTCTCTGCCTGTTCTTAGATTCCCCACCTTCTAGTTGGGATGGCTTCTGACCCAACAGAATTAACATCAATATTAGTTTCTTGTATCAGTGTTTTCCCCCTGTACTATCTTAAGTTGCATAGTTCTGTATAAGTCATTAAGTCTAGTGTTTATTGGCGACTTGAAATGGCAAGCTCTAAAACATGTTGCCTCTGATTGAAAATACAGTCTTGATGGCTTTAAGCACACTGAGTAAGCTGTCTCCAAAATCTTTGTAGAAGCTTTGTAGAAGTTCTTCTCAGGTGTTCCTCAGTCCCAGGCCTCTGAAATTTTAAGTTCTTGGTATGAACTTTCTCTTGGGGACACTAGAACATGTGGATTATAAACTTAAGTTAAAATTTTCATGTACACTGAGGAATTTACATTTCTATCTTCGTACTAGTGTACTGAAAGAAAGCCTGAAGCTGTTTCTGTGTTTAGACTTGGGCATTAGGATTTTTGTTTTTTTTTCTGGCATGGTAGAAATATATTCTCTTCTCCTCAAATGGATGCTCCTTTGCTCATATGATTTTCAACAGTATGGGATTCATACCTACTTTAATCAGGTTGAAAGGTCGACCATTGCCCACTTTCAAACACCTTGAGGTATTTTTTTTCTTTAAAGTTTTTAAACCAGGATTTCCTTCTACTAAAAATCCTCTTTCCCAATTCTTTAACCATTTCTATACCAGACACCATAAAACCTCTACATATCTCTGTAAGAGAGAGTATGAAAGTAAAACCTCTAGCAGCTTTATAACGCAGGGACAAGGTAAAAATGTGAGCTGCTTTCTCTGGTTCTATTGCTCACTGATCTACGGAAGTATTCTCCTGTGTCTAGCCATTCCTCACTCCCCAAGCTTGCAACAGAATTTACCTTGAGGCTTTCTCAGCTGCTGAAATGCTATAGAATTTGATTTCAGGTTTCAGATGCTTTGGCATCTCTAAGAAAGTATATTAAGTAACGAATTATTGTCAAAAAATACTATTGTCAGTTCTTAAAATATGAATTATTCTCATCAGATCCTAAACTAAATTGCTCTCTAAAAAAGCAAAATGAAACAAAACCAAAGAAACAACCTGTCTTATTAAAGAAAGTCACAGCTGTGGGATCTGGTCTGTTCTTTTATAAACAATGATCTTTTACCATTTCCTTAACTATTCTTTTCTCCAGAATAAGAACCCTGGGCTAGAAATGTGTAACCATGCACATTATAAATGCAAACCACATACCTATACCTTCAATAACATAAGTTGAAAAAGCACACAAATTTTTCATCACCTTCATTAAAGATGGTGAAGTGTCTACTGAGTATATTATGATAAGCAGTCAAATTTGATAGAGAATCAAAGAATTATATAAATATAAGAACTCAGTGGTCTTCAATTTGGGTTTTGTAGCTAGAAACACTATATTTAAAGAGGTAAATAGGTGTACAAATAATGCCTTGAGAACATCGAGTATCAGGAAGAGACTTTTCATGCTCTGGCATTCACAGTATACCTGTGGAGGTAAGTGTTATGAAGTCATGGTAGAGACTAGGTAATCAGAGCTTCTCTGCCTTACCGTGATTTTAGGATATAGCAGTGGTGGTAGAAAATACTGAGCGATGGGGGAACAAACAAGGTGAGTGGATGATAGATGAATGACTGAGACCACCTCTTTCCAGAGAAGCAAGAGAGAGAGAAGATGGACAATATAAATGGAGGAAACGCAGCTGAAAAAACTCTATAAGAGCTCTGACCTTGGTCATGACTTTTGTAACCCAGGCAACTCACTTGCTGCTTTGGATATTAATTTTTTTATATTCATAAAACAAGGGTTGTTTTACTCTTTAAAACAGAGGCAGCTAAGATGAAAGTTTATTGGGAAAAGATGAGCCAAATAGTTTAGTGTATGAGGCTGAAAGGCTACGGAGTGCTTCTAACTCTGAAATAAAATTATCAAAACGCCATTATCTTTGGACTATGTCAGTTTGAATCATGATTAGAAGGAAGCTTTAGTCAAAAGCTGTAATTGTAGAAGAAAGGCAGTGAAGTGGAATCCAGAGACCTGGGTAAGATAAACAGCAGCAGGGGCAGAGGGAAATAGATGAAGACTATCAATGCAGCAAGAGAACATGAAGTGTCTATTTATGTTTAGATAACTTCTGAGTATTCTTATGGTTTAGTGAGTGCCAAAAACTACAGCTTATGAGCTACACAATATCATTTGATAATATCAACAATGCTTTTATGCTATCATTTGAGGTTGCACAAGAATTTGTATATGCTAAATATCAGTGATAATGGTCCTTGAAAGCTCTGTAAAATCATTCTCCATTTCCTCCTGGGAAAATTAGAATCCAGTGGTAGAGTCTTGAAGAAAATAGACAGTACTGGTTACTGCAGCAGTACAGTAAAATAGGAAAGACTCATGACAGTTGACAGTCTTAGAGGGTGAGGAGCCATTTGAAAACACACCTGGAGGAAATGTGGTGTGAAAGGAATCTTGTTTTGTTTTTGTTTTTGATTTTGCTTTTTGTTTTGTTTTTTGAGACAGGGTTTCTCTCCGTAGCCCTGGCTGTCCTGGAACTCACTCTGTAGACCAGGCTGGACTCGAACTCAGAAATCTGCCTGCCTCTACCTCCTGAGTCCTGGGATTAAAGGCGTGCGCCACCACTGCCCAGCCAAGGAATCTTGCCAGAGAGACATGTATGTGTTATAGCTGTAAGTCGGTGAGGACCTCAAAACAGCACAGTACATTCAAGGCTCTCAGTTCTGTTCTCATATTATAGGGAAGTGCAATCATGATCTTGACCATAGGAATGCCTAGCTACAGTAACAATTCTCACCTTTAGGCCACATAAAAGGATCTACTCCATGCCTCATACCTACTCTCTTTAAGGCATACATATTTTTAAATTGAGTATGTTTTTATTCCATCATAAATGTTATTTATCAAGGCCAGGAATATATATAACTTTCCTGAAAACTGTCTTTAAGAACTCAAAAATTTGGAATCTCAAGAAGGGGTACAAATGTGAAGCAAAGCCATGTTCCCTTTGGAGAAGGGCATATTAATGAATACATACATCATTGACATAAGACCTGGGCCAAGCTGCCTGGAGAGAGCAGTTCTGCTTTAGTTTGAGAGCACTGATGCTTCATTTCCTCCCCGTGGATGACATCAGACCATGTTTGTAGATGCTCATCTGTGATGCTAGTAACTTCCTTCTTTGTCCTTCTGGATTGTTAACATAGATACCAGAGTGTTGGCTGTCTCTGTAAAGATAAGTGAAGAGGAAACTTAAGAGATTTTTTGAAAAGTCATTTGCATGGTGTTTTGCTGGGGCAGATAAGGGAAGGAATGTTTAGCTGAAGTGGACACAGGTGAAAGATGAAGGCAGACTTATGAAGGAACATTTAGCCGAGGCATACACAGGATATTCTCCTAAAGCAACCTTGAAAAAGGACACATGATGAAGGAGTCTTTGCTAACAACATGCATGTGTGTTGGTCTGCCTTACACTGCATAGTTGCTGCATTTGTTGGGACTCCATAGAGAGAAACACACCACAAAAAACCCTTCTGGTGGTGTGTTTCAGTTTCTTGCCACTTCCACAGACTCAGGGTGATTGGATGCATGTGTTGAAGGAAGAGCCATGGAAGATACATGATGTATAGAGAGCATAAATAGGACTTGATGGATAGTGAAAGAGACTGAAGTTGGCTTACTTATAGAGCTAGCTATGCAAACCTTGTGGGTCTCGAGTCTTTGCTGATCTTTGCTTCCCTGAGAAAAGTACAACCTAGAACACCTGGTCTTCAACCTGGTCCCTCCTGCTGACTCGAGTTGAAGCTGAGGCCTGGCTGTCTCTGCTAGGTTGTGCCAGTGCTGCTGATCCCTGATTGCTATTCCAACTCTACTGAACTGGATTGCTGGTGTATCCACGAAGAGTTTGTGATTGGAACCAGCTGGTACTGCTGCTGGCCTGTGAACGGAACTGCCAATTTCCAGGCAATACAGATGGTAGTTACTCCAAAGAACCTCTCTAAACAGGTGCACTTCCCCCATATCCTTTTTTCTCCCCTACCTTTGGTGGGTGGTGTGCTACAAAGGGGGTTAAAATGTTTAAGAACTGTTGTTAAAAACAGATTTTGAAAAAACTAAAGTTACAGATAAGATGAAAAATAAGTATAATGCCCTAGAGGAATAAAAGTTAGTGAATATCCCACTTCTGTTCATATCGCTGACAAAGATGTCTGATAAGTTGGGAGGTGATTAAGTAAATTTCAGTTTAATCATTCTATGAAACAATATGAATTTTTAATAAAAGCATGAGATTACATTACAATTAGTGATAGAGATTTTTATAATGTAAGAGGGAGAGAATACAGATTAAAACTCATGCATATTATATTCCATATTTACTGATTTTCCTTTGCTTCCTGGAACATGCATACTGAAAACATACAAACTGTTAGTGTTTAGGAAGGAAATGGACCAGAAAACAGTTATTAAAGGACTTGGCTCTATATTCCTGTTGTTGTTGTTGTTTTATACTGGCAAATTACTTTTAAAGTAACAATATACTGAGAAATGAGTATCTGAAGCATTCATCACTATATTCATTTTTTCCTAATTAAGTTCAACTCTCAATATTGGCAGCTTGGGAGTATATTGTGATTTTTAGCTTCATAATCTGTTCTACCTGCCATGCACCAGTATAAAAGTGTGTTGTGGCCAAATATTAGCAACTAAGTTATCTAAGACATAATTAACCAGAGATTTCATGTGGGCGTCAGTTTGTAAAAATGCATGCTTGACTTTTTTTTTTTTTTTTTTTTTTTTTAGATGAGAATGACCATATGGACAGAAAATATATTTCAAATGTTTATCAGTTTTCCTAAAGCCGCAATTACAAGGGCAAACAGGAAATTACAATAAGCCCTATATGTTTACTTGAACCTCTCATATTTTAAAAATGTATTCGTTCAGGAAATTAAATGATATTGAAAGAAAATGATTTGTAATCTCTCAAGTGTTTGAGAGAGAATGTGGCATTGGCTTAGAAGACATTGAAAGAGATGCTACTGGCAGGAGGATTGAACAGATTTTCAAATAATGCAGAGAAAAATCTCAAAACCAGGAAGAGCCAGCCCATTATTGCTTATGCCTTTGTCTTCTGTTTTGTTTTGAATGTGAGTGGACTGGAGAGGTTTCTATCATTTACTCACAGTGACTCTAATAACATGGTGAGCAAGATGAACACTTGGAAAGAAACTGGGATCTGCCTTAGCTGCGTGATGATGAGCGAAGTGAGCCAAGCTTCACCTCCCCGAGAACGAATGCTGGCCATATTAACTATGGTTTGCTCCTAGGAGTTCATTTGTATAGTTTTGTCTCTCTCTCTCTCTCTCACACAAGTAATTTCCAGCATCCTTAGAGCTAAAATGGGAAAGTCAGTTGAGGTGTGAAGAAGAAACCTGATGGATTCATACAGCATCAAGTGCTCCTTCAGTCTTATGCAAGGGAGGTCTGAAGAGAAGAACAACCATTGCTAAACATAGTTTTGCAATGCTATCCAAAGATAATTGAGAAGGAACCAGAGAGTGATGTTTTAAATTATATGTTCTAAATATCTATCATTCTCATTAAAATAATTTGTCTGGTATCTTTAGGCTACTTTGGCCTAGGGTCTCACGATTATATTTGAGCTCTGATCTGAACAAATTAATCTTGTTAATTAAAAAAGCTATCGTGAGGTCAAGAATGATGTTTCTATTTTTTTTTATTACTGTTTTTCTTGTACTTGAATTATCTTTAGCATTGTAATCTAAAGATTTAATTTTACACACTAAATATATTATCTCCTCTGTGGATTCATGAATAGTTTATTGCCAGGTGCTGGTGTTTGTAGTGGAAGGCCAAATTAACCATTTCTAGTGGGGTCCACTGTGTCAGGAAGCATTTGCCACTCTTGGAACGATTCTCAGGATAATTTTCCTCACTTGTTGCTCCTCTTTACCCTTTTCTTGGCAGCACTCGGTCATGTCCTAAGACTTCACTTTCTTCCAGTCCCCTGTTGGGTGATGGAGGAGTTGAGATTTCAATTATGGAGTCTTTCATATAGACAGCTAATGAATATCTGGAATCGTAAATGTCTGAGAGCTGAAGATGGTGAAGACATCACACTTGTAGATATAAATGTTAGTGGTTTAGGGGATGGGATATGTGTGGAGAGTTTCCCAAGACCATTTGGCAAATGTCAGTAAATAGTATGCCAAATTCAGTATCTGAATACATCTAAGAAGGAAATTAGGAAGGATGACAATGAACTTGATAAATGTTGTACAAAGTGCACTCTGTTTTCAGTGCATTTAATAACCACTTGTAGCACATCCATCACAGTTAAGCTGACAATGACCTGCTTTTGGCCAAGTTGATTGAATACTTATCTGTGGTAGCCATTTCTAAAGCCACACAAAATCCCTGTAGTAGTTTCTTACGAACTTCCCACTATTACCGATGTGGAAATTGTGGATCGTGACGCTATTCCTGCTATGATCACTCACAGCAACATTGTGTCCGAATCTATCCAAGAGTTTGTTTTCTAAGTAGTCACCCTAAAAGAGAAAATTTTATTTTTGTAGCTAAATAAGGTCAGCTTCATTGTTCTTTATTTCCTTACTTTTCTAAAGCTAGGCAGATAGTAATATCCACTAGTTTGTTTCTTAGAGGCTGAAATGACTTTTTATTTTTCATATTATTTGACACTTTGATACATCCTATTAAATCAGTTTCATCTTTCTGTGTTGTCCTTGCTGGATATTATCTGTTGGGTAAGAAGTAGGGTGAAAATATATGTGCCTTATTTCTGCATTACTCTCACAGCTGGGTAGCAGAGACTTGCCTGTGCTGATGTAAGTGGATGTATCAATGTGCATCAGACTCAGACTCCACTCATTCACTCATCCCACCTCCTTACCATTGGTGCTAGCCAGGTTCTGGCTTTTCTGCACTCATGTATTTTCTGGTTATCTAGGATGGAACTACTGCTTGTGTTTCCTTGTCAACCCCTGAGACTTAGATTGAGTCTTTATTTGTTTTTGTTTTTTTTTTCGAGACAGGGTTTCTCTGTATAGTCCTGGCTGTCCTGGAACTCACTCTGTAGACCAGGCTGGCCTCGAACTCAGAAATCCACCTGCCTCTGTCTCCTGAGTGCTGGGATTAAAGGCGTGCGCCACCACGCCCGGCTAGATTGAGTCTTTAGAATAATGTTTACACATTCAGTTTATTTGTTCTTCTAAGTCATCCCTATATAATTAGACATTTAGCCTTAGTCTAGCATTGAGGGATATATGGATATATAACTCAGATAAACATGAGTGCTTTTATTTTCATTCTTGCATCCACCTATTGTTTATAAAACAATGTTTGTTGAGGCCTTCTTTTCTACATTTTAAGCTGGGTAATATATAAAAATACCACTGGTCTTTGAATTCTTGTTGTTTCAAAGTCTATTTGGCAGACACTCAATAAATACTTGTTGAATAAATAAAGAAACAAGCTTAAGATGGGTAAAAAGTTTAGATTCTAGAGGTTGAGAAATTCAGAACCACCTACCAATCAGTTATTCCCATTATTCTGAGTTTTGCTCTATTATGAAGGTCTACTATGGTGCTACATTCCTTTTATTGTTTTATGATGTTGATTTTCATGAGCTTGTACTGTGTATAGTAGAGCCTGTGTGGTTTGGCAAATAGAAGAGATTTTAATTTGCTTTGAGTGATTCAAACATGTTTCCATAACAACTGTTTTATTTGCTTCCTTGGTTTATTTTTAGTAATTTTTTTTGAGGCTTAATCACAGACCAGACTGTTACATGTTGCATTCTTGAATATGTATTCACCCCGACCCCCCCACCCCCCTTTTTTTTTCTTTTCGTCCACCTGTCATCTGGTCATTTGCTTGTGCAGGTAGATGGGCCAAATTTATAATTACCTACAGATGAATATTTAGACCAATTTTGAGAATGTGTCTATGAGCTGTTACTATTGATACTAAAATAATTCCTTGGCTTTTATTATTTGTGAGACTTTTGAGCAGTATTCAGGGAAAACTTAAACCAAAATAGCTGAATGAGTTTGTTGATGAATATCAACCCAAATGTGCAACTGAGAACGACAGTATAGGAGCTTCAAAATTAGTACAGTAAAGCTGAAAAGCTTTATCAGTGGCTTGACGGAGTTAATGTTCCAGGACTAGAATCTTCTATGTTCTATGTGAAGGAAATTAATGTTCTATTCGTGTATAAGCAGGCTTTGCCTAATCTTTACTCTGGAGCAAACCACTATTTGTGAGTTAAAAATACTGTGAACATGTTTTATTTGAAGCTACTAAGATAGCGAGGAATCCAGCACATCCCTGACCTGACCTCAACTATCGTCTACATTGTGCTAACTCTGCCAGGGTGAAAAGTTTGGGACTTTTTACAATAGTTTTCATGCCAGATGGTGTGGAAGGAATGTTGGCTCGGTAGTCTAGAAACCCAGATTTTGGTTCTACTGTTTGCTAACAAGCTATGTGACTTTCTGAAAACATCTTAACCTTAGACCTTCATTTCCTTACCTGTTAAAATAAAGTAAAGTAGGGGGGAAGGGGATCCAGTGGCAGGGAACAGAGACCAAGGTAGCCGCTGTTGTACTTGTTAGGGGAACCACGTGAACACCAAGATACACATTTGCTGCAAGTGAGTAGGAGGACCAGGTCCAACTTCTGCATGCTTCCTAGTTGTTGGCCCAGGCTTTGTGAGTCTCGATGGTCCCAGGCTAGTTGACTCTGGGTTTTCTTGTGATATCCTTGACCTCTTGTGGGGTGGTACCCAAGGAGGGGGTTCCCTGTCTCTGAAGGGAAGGGGAGGGGTCAATGGAGGTAAGAATTTATAAGGGTGGGACTGGAAAGAGAGAGGGTGGACTGTGATTAGGACATAAAGTGCAAGGCTAACATACTATGAGTTAAACGTGTTTTGTTTGTTTGTTTGTTTGTTTACTCCTGGGTTTGGAAAGAGATTATTTTCTTGTGAAGTAAAAAAATGTAACAACTCTTGGTGTAGGAAAGCTGAACCTGTAGCTAGTTATGGACTTTAACCTGTAGCTACTGACTGGCTTCAACCTATAGCTAGCAATCAGCTTTAACACAACCAGAAAACAATGACCAATAACTGCTAGAGGCATATAGGACAATGTTTCAAACAGTGATGCAACTCCCTGGAATTTGAGAATGAACAGTAAAAAGGCGCCTGGGTGTTGTGCAGTATTCAGGGACTGTTTAATGTCATCACAACCCTGTGAGGTAGATCTCACTTGTGAGAAAACAGACCTTTAGAAAATTCACTAACTCAATAAAGACCATGAATGCAGTAATCCACCAAACCAGGGATCATTTCAATGTCCAACAGCCAGCCTCTAAAACTCCAGTGCTCCTGAGAAACTCACTTTCCATGTTTGTTGTATACACACCAAGGTTCAGACATTGCTCTAGACTAGGTATCTAGCTTAGTCAGAGAATGAACCTAAGTCCCTTGCTCATGGAGCTTGCTTGCCAACTAGTTGAGGTATTATTGGTAGGCAGACTAAACAAATAGGTATGTTGTATGTTTGTAGGGGGTAAGTGAAATGTAAATTTCTGGTTTATTTGGAGACTCAGTTGTGTAATATGATGTGTTTTTTTCCTCTGGAAACTGTCTTATGAGCGGATGTTTTGTTGAGAACAGACATGTAGTATTTTTCTGGAAGATACCTGGAAAAGGGGCATGTGATGTTTTGCTAGAGCAGACTCTTGAGAGAACATGTGATGTTTGGAAACAGTTTAAGTATAACTCAATAGACAGTGGATGAGACTGTGGCTTTGGTTCTCCTTGCCTCTCTTTGTTGGACTTTGCTGACATTGGATTTTGCTGAAGATACTGTGACATTGGTTCACCTTCTGTTCTTGCCCGATCATCCCTTGCTATGACTTCGTAGAGAGAAACACACCAAAGAACTTCTTGTGATATTCTGGTGGCTTCTTGCCTTGAGGTTTATCCCGGATTGAACTACTGTTTCTGATTCGTGAATGGGATTTGCCAGTGGACCAAACTACCCCTCCTGAGTCATGTGAACTGAATTCCTGATATCCTAACAATGAAGATTGGAAATGCCCCAAAGACCTAATTCTAAACAGGTCCACATCCCCTTTTGCCCTATTAATTTTTCATTTCCACTACCTCTGGTGGGTGCTGGGTTAGAAGGGAGGTTAAAGTATTTAAGACCACTTATTAAAGTGAGTTTTAGAAAAATCTAAGCCTACAGGCAAGTGTAATAGGAAAGGTAAAAGTAAAATCAGATGTTAGGATTATAGAGGTGTATTGATGGTAAGGTGAATATGCAACTTGCAGCTGATAGGTTGAAGTGGGCACCATTTGAATTCTACGTTTTGGTAAAGGATCTAAGGAGATGAAGAAATTAGTTATACAGGCATCTATAGGAAGAACATCCATGAAAAAGAGATGAGCAGGTCATGAAGAGTATGGCTGTTTGTCATGGTTTGTAAATTCTTGGACTAGGGTGTGGCACCATTTGGAGGTGTGGCCTTGTTGGAATAGGTGTGACCTGGTTGTAGTAGGTGTGTCACTGTGGGTGTGGGCTTAAGACCCTCACCCTAGTTGCCTGGAAGTCTGTCTTCCACTAGCAGCCTTTGGATGAAGATGTAGAACTCTCAGCTCCTCCTGCACCATGCCTGCCTGGATGCTGCCATGCTCCCACCTTGATGGTAATGGACTGAACCTCTGAATCTGTAAGCCAGCCCCAATTAAATGTTGGTTTTTATAAGACTTGCCTTGGTCATTGTGTCTGCTCACAGGAGTAAAACCCTGACTAAGACAATTTGGTACCAGCATAGTGGGGTATTCCTGTGACAACCTGACCATGTTTTGGGGAGGACTTTGGAAGGATTTTGGAACTTTTGGCCAGAAGATCCATTCGGTGTTAAGAGCTCTTTGGGATGTTGTGTAGGAGCTTGGAAGATAATGTTGAGAACAGTGCAGAAGATGGAGGCCTGGCTTGTGAAATTCCAGAGGGAAGATTAAAGACTTTTATCAGGGCCATTGCTATTTTAATTGTGAAGATTCTGTGGTTCTGGTTAGCTGGAGCTGAAGAGTCAGCTGTGATTAACAAGATACCAGAACTACTAAAGCAAAAACTTTGCATTACTGGGACTATTGATGCTGGTTAGCTGGAGCTAAAAAATTAGCTGTGATTAAGAAGAGACCAGCATCATTGAGGTGACATCTTCTGGGAAGTGTTTTCTGAAATCACAAAGAGGCTGTGTTCCAGAGATAGCCAAAGTTGTACCTCATGCTGCAGCAGGACTTGGTAATGTATAAGAGTCACCCAGGTGGTACTGGTTTTGAAGGTATGAAGGGGTCATGCAGAGCAGCTGAGGCTCAGCACTGTGAGAGGCCATGGAAGGCTGCCAAGGTGCAGCCTCCGTTGCAATTGATGGCCCAGGACTGAAGGGTTCATGCAGTGTTTTGAAGATGCCAGGACCATGAATGACCACCAGAACAGCAGCAGCAGTGGAGTAGAGGCAGTTGGAGCCTAGAAGACAAATTGTGTCCTACAAAAGGCATGGCTGGAGAAGTGACCCAAGCCCTTGAAGGAGCCCAGAAGATTGTGAATTGGATCCCAGAAATTGGATAGTTGGGGTTTAATTTTTGCTTTTGATTGTGACTGTGCCCTAATATATTTTCCCTCTTGAAGAAAGAAGATATTTTGTTGGAGTCCACAGTTAAGAGACTTTGAGTTTTTAAAAGACTTTGAATTTTAAAAGATATTGGATCTTTTAAAGAGATTGAACTTTTAATATGTAAAGACTGTGGAACTTTTAAAGTTATTTAGATCTTGGGGATGAATAAGAAACTAAGGGTTGAGGTGTGTCAAGTTGACAAGGGGTCAATTGTACCGGCTAGTTTTGTGTCAACTTGACACAGGCTGAAGTTATCACAGAGAAAGGAGCTTCAGTTGGGGAAATGCTTCCATGAGATCCAGCTGTAAGGCATTTTCTCAATTAGTGATCAAGGGGGAAAGGCCCCTTGTGGGTGGGACCATCTCTGGACTATAAGAGAGCAGGCTGAGAAAGCCAGGGGAGGCAAGCCAGTAAAGAACATCCCTCCATGGCCTCTGCATCAGCTCCTGCTTTCTTACCTGCTTGAGTTCCAGTTCTGACTTTCTTTGATGATGAACAGCAGCATGGAAGTGTAAGCTGAATAAACCCTTTCCTCCTCAACTTGCTTCTTGGTCATGATGTTTGTGCAGGAATAGAAACCCTGACTAAGACACTGTCTTTTTGCAATTCAGTTGTTCATGACAGAGAAGTCAATATAAAGGGGGCTAAATTCACACACTAACATCCTTCTCCATGGTTTGTTGAGTTTCAGAAGTAGACTGATTTTTTTTCCTCTTCATGATGTTCCATCCTCCTTTCCTAGAAAGACAACTGGGAATGCTCTTCTTCCTGGCATTTTTTTTTTTTTTGACTTGCTCTGATACTGAGCTCTCAGATTTGCTGATCTTGACAGTTACTTCTCTCCCCACTATGGTCCTCATAAAGCTTCAAACAAAGGGATTGATCAACTTTATATAGCCAAATCCCATGGGCAAGCTTGTGACTCAGACTCAAGTTTGTGATCTTTGGCTTGTGGCCTAGGATTCTGCATTTCATACAAGTTTCCAGATGATGTGCTGCTGTTGGCCCATGTTCACTGTGTATCTAGGATGAATTTGTGTACTATGATGATGATGTGTGCCTGTAGTTCTATTTTGCATGTGTGTGAGGTGTGCACAGATTAGGACAGGATTGGCTATACATGTGGAAGCTAGAGAACAATGTTCTTACTCGGTGCTGTCCGAGTAAGAAAGAACTTGTCCAAAGAGACAAGTTCTTTCATTGAGGTGGCACTGTTCAACTAAGGTAGGATTGCTGGTCTGAGAGCCCTGGTGATCTTCTTATCTATCAACCTAGTGCAGAGATAGCAAGGGGGTCCACATGTGGTGCTAGGGATCAAACTAGTCTCCATGCTTATAAAGCAAGCACTTGCCTGCCTGGGATATGTGTTCCCCCTGGCTTCCAGCACTGTCTCTGTACTTTAGACAGTGCATCTCTTTCCCACATTTCCAAGGTAGGTAAAAATAGCTCATCAAATGAAAAAAAAAAAAAGAAAAAGAAAAAGAAAAAATAAGAAAAGACAGCCTTATCCTCAAGGAAGCTCCATGCTTCCTTGCTTTCTAATTATCAGAGCTAAAATCAATTTCTAATTATCAGAAAGTATAATTCAAGCCTATTATATATTTTTTAAATTGCTTTTTATGCGTATTGGCATTTTGAGTGCATGTATGTAAGTGCATGTATGTATGTATGTGTGTATGTATGCATGCATGCTTTATGCTCACTCAGGTCAGAAAAGGGTGTTAGGTATCCCGAAACTAGAGTTACCGACTGTTGTAAACTACTGTGTGAGTGCTGAGGAGTAACCCAAGTCCTCTGCAGGAAGAGCAATCGATCTTGATCACTGAGCATTCCTGCTCGCCACACAATTGAAAGTCCCTATCCTGGTCCCCAGGCACTTGGTGCTCTATTTCCTGATCTTCACTTTAATCACTGCCCATCATCTACCATGTTGTAGCCATAGCAGCATCATTTCTGTTTCAGAAAGCTGCCTGAATCTTTAACTGATGTGGGGATGGCTTGTGAAATAAACTTGCTGATGATTTGCTCAGAGCACAGCAATGATATAAACTCCAAAACAGAATTTTGAAAATGATATTCATGAAGGTGATAAAGCCTTGAAAAAATGAAACTGCTTTGGATTTAAAGAAAGACTCAAGGAACAAATATTTATTATATATCTACTATTTATCAGGCATCATTTTCAGACATTTGAGAAATTTCAGCAAACAAACAAAGAGCACACAACACAAGTTTGGTGATCTTGTTAAAATGAGGAATCTTCTGTGGCTGGGCCAATCAATCCAGTGGGACAGGAGAAAAGTTGGCAATCATATAAGAAAGAACATGACATTTGAGCAAAACCAGGGGACAGGGACATCTATTCAGAAAATTTCAAGGAATGAGTCTTATCACAAATGCCTGAAATGCTGTTCAGACCAGTTTGAGTACAGCAAAATTAGTAGGTGTGTGTGTGTGTGTGTGTGTGTGTGTGTGTGTGTGTGTGAGAGAGAGAGAGAGAGAGAGAGAGAGACAGACAGACAGACAGACAGACAGACAGAGACACAGAGAGAGACAGAGACACAGAGAGAGACAGAGAGAGACAGAGAGAGAGAGAGAGAGAGTGCATACCTGTGTCTGGTTATAAAAAGTCATTTTTCCATCTGTAAAAGCTTATTTTGAAGCGATCTAAATTGGATATTAAAAGGAATTAAATAGTCAAATTAAACAGGTTCTACAAAAATGACTCAATATCTGAAAGTTTCTGTTTCCACCTGCAGTATAGGCAGGAAAGATTTGACCTCTCTAACCACTTCTTTATATGCTCTGTCCCAGTGAAAGAGCTACTTCTGCCTCAGCTAAATTTAGAAAGTCACTTTGACAGAGCCCTAGATTTTGGCTAAAGAGCTTATTGGTAGGGGTCAATCTTCTTTCAGGCAGGGGGTGGCAGTCAGGTCTGCAGGGTACCCTCCTGCTGGAGAGGAGGGATTTGCAGTAGTCTGTTGAATGGTAGGAAATATTCCCAAAGATTCCAGATGAGTAGCGTCAGCCTCAGTTGGAGCTGTGTTTGAAATGTTCATTCTCAGGTCAGCACGAGGATGAGTGATGCTGACAGTGTAGGGCTTATGTGAATGAGTAGTCTCCATTTTTCCCCTTCTAGAACAGCTGTCTTCACCCTGTTGGCCCATTACAAATTCACAAGGAACCAAACCAAATTAAGATGAACAACCAGTGCATGGCCTCCATGCCAGAGACTTAGTTGATCTGGAGATGGGTCAAGGAAGTCAGTATTTTCCATTCTGTCTAGGTGAATCTAATGGGTAGAACCAGTGTAACAGAGAAGATTTGCTAACCTTGACACTTTGAAGTGAGTGACTTTGTTGTGAGGGGCTTTCCTGATCTTTACAGAAAGTTTATAGTATCCATAATTTCTGTTTACTAGATGCCTAAAGGACGCTTTCCCACATTGGGGAAACCAAAAATTACCAAAGATTACCAGATGTCTACTCAGGACCAAAATGCCCCAGTTGGGAACCACTGTTCTATGGTCATGTTTCTCAAAGTTTAGTGCAATACTGCCCAGGAGAAATTTAATACTAACCACATGTAAAATTGAAATTGTTTTCAGCAGTCATCTTTAAATAAACAAATACAAACAGACAAAACCAATCTTAATAATATAGTTAACTTAACCCAATACTATCTGAGCTAGATTTTAATATTCACTTACTATAAAGTCATTAGTAAGCTATGGATCTATGTTGTGTTTCTCAAGTTCTTGAGGTCTTAATGTGTAATCAACACTGCATACCTCAAGTGGGATTAGCTACAGATAGTATGCTCAGTGGTCTGTGTGACTAAAAGCTCTGTATCGGGCAGACATGTTTTAGTAGGCGTCAGAATGAGCTTCTGTGTTCCTTAACATACAGATTGCTTCATGCTTCCCTCTTCTTCCAAGCTTCTGCTTCACTGGCAATGCGAATTCCAAACAGATGGCCAGTAGTAATGGAGATGTACTGACTATACTTTGAAAACTAAAGTAGAGAAACCCTAACTTACTTAGACATGAGTTGTATTTGTTTATTTGTTTGTTAGGGTTTTTGTTCATTTATTTTGACCAGTGACAGTGACTTGGAGCCCAGAAGACTCTGATAATCCTAGCTCCTTCCCTAGGCCAACTCTAGCTGCTTACAGGACTGTAATTCACATTCTTAGGGGACCACCAAGAGCTCTGACTGGTGACAGGACACATCCTTGAGCAGGACCTTCCCTGTCTGCTTAGGGCCTGTTTTCCTGTTAGCATATCTCTCAGTTCCTTTTTCCTACTTTTTCTATGATGTTCAACACTTTAGGATATCTTTTCTTTTCCTTATCTGCTTCTTATTATCTAGAAGCCTAGTACAGTGCTTTCACACTTAGGTATTTACAGAATTAATGATACTGTAAAAGGAGCAAAGGGAAGGAATGATAGTAAGGTATTTAGTCAATTTGGGGATCAACTGAATACAGGGGTTCAGGAGCCCTTTGCCTGGCCCCTGTTGCGCTAGAATCATGAGTGGTACTTCCTGAGTCCTTCATCTGTTCCTAGGAATATGTGTGACTCACTTCAAAATAATTGCCTCCTAGGAAGCTTTCTCTCAGTCCGCTTGTCTGACTCTTCCTCCTTCTTTTCTTAGTGGGACTGGAAATGATCTTCCTGTTTGTGATGTCACCAGCACCTGTGACATGTACCTGGGATGGCCCTCCTCCAGGACTGTTAGTGCCAGGAAAGTGCTGGGTTCTCAGGCTGAGCCTTTTCACGAAGCCAGTGGCATTCCAAAGCTATTACGTGGAGATTGACTCAGTCCTAAATAACGGAGCTCCATCACAGGGTGGAAACTTGCTTCTGAAGGGAGTGACTGATGTTATAAATCCTGGCTAAAGTACATTTTTTATTTTCATCATATATAAAAATAGCCTGGGCCCTTGTTCTCAGTATTTTTTTCTTTTACTTTTAACAATGGAAAGCAATCTCTCCAAATTTCTTTTGGAAAAGCCTCCACCTCCCAGATTCTCAGTGCTGAGATTAATGTTAACCACGGGTGAATTAACCATTAGATTTATGATCGCTGTTTGTATACCTATGTTTACAGACAGCACGAGTGAGGATACATGGCAAGGTGTGATTTGGTGGTCTCTCTCAGAGGCAGGTGGCCGTAAGAAGAAAGCTAGAAGTGAATTGAGCTTCACATTATGTTTCCTTTGGAAACACAAAAAGCAAAATAAATAAATAAATAAATAAATAAATAAATAAATAAATATCAAACAGTGTAAGATGGAAGTTTCCACTTTGTTTTATAGGAGTGTGTAAATTTTAAGATTATTCCCCCCTCTTTATCTAAAGGAGTGGCTTTAGGAATTGATGTAAAAACATCATTCTCACCTCAAATAAGATGGTTAGTTTATTCTGGAACCAAATATGAGTGACCAGGTCCTGGGAACACAGGCTTAGATTACCCTAAATTATGTTTCAATATACAAATAGCTTCCTGAAGGTTTACAGTAACAAAACAAAAATCGTAAAATCAAGACCTTTTTCAAATCCATGGATGGGAACATGAGAGAGGCAGGTAAAAGTGCCCAGAGTGAAGTCTCAGCCACAGGCCTCAGATGCTTCCTCAGAGCAACAGCCGTAGCCTCTTGATTGGTGTGGAGTACAGTTCTGTTAAGTTAACGAATCCCTGAAAGATTTTCGCTCCTTGTCACAGGATATTAGATCTGGTACAGAGATAGGTCTTTAGGGAGCCAAGCATCGGCAAGGTAAGTTGTAATTAGGCTCTGTACGTACAACATTCAAACGTCCGCACATCACTCAAGTTATAAGCAGCCAATTAGCCTCTGCCAACACAGTTTCTCTCTAGCAATTTTCCTTGAGAGTAAGCTAATATAAATCCCTAGGTACACTTGAGGGTTGTGTATGCTTTTGATGAAAATGACTGCTTAATCAATAAAACATATCAGGAGGAGGGAGGTTTAGAATGTTGTGACAGCTTTTGTTAATATGCTCTGACTCACTCAATAAATATGGCAGGCTTGGGAACCAGGCATTACTCTGAATATTCTCAAAAACAGTGAAAATATATTTGCTTATGAAACTTCAGGTAAAGTTGCCTGGAGGGCTCTTTTGCACTCAGGAGAGAAACCACTATGCTCTTCTTACATTTGCTCTGGAAACCATGCTTTAGGACATGCACACAGGGAAACGCTTTTCTTCTGTTTCCTTGGGTAACTGTAGAATGACGCTGAAGAGCCTTTCTTGTCCCTATTTTGGTATTTAGTGGTGAGCAGTGATGGGGCAGCTCTAATGATGGGTCCTGTACAACAAGCAAGGGTGTTGTTTCTGCAGCAGAGATTTAAAAAACAACCTAAAGGAACAGTGTTCACCATAAGTAGGATGGTTGACATATTAGTTACAAGGAGAACACAGGGGAAATAGATCTACATTGAAACAAAGGCCAAAATTTCAAATAATGTTAGTGCTTAGCAGAAAAAAATATATGGTAAAGGAAATACTTTGAAATTGTGCTCTCTCTGTGCATTACCTCATTCATCTCTATGGTAATCTGAACGCACAGTGGCCAGGCCTTCTTCCCATTGAGCAATGAGGAAGTGGTGCATGAGGCACGTGGTTATATAACTGACTTAGAGATGAAGACAATGTAAGAGGCAGACTCTTGGGAGCTTTGGGGGACTTCTTCAATGATGTGATTGTTTTGTCTTCCCAGACTTTGTGAGCATCTCACACCCCACACAAGACTATGTTCAGGATACTCCATAAGAAGTGCTTCCTTCAGCCCAGGCTGCTGAAAAGCAGGCAAAAGGCTAGCTGTCTAGTAGAGTCTCATACCAACAGAGCTGACTCATTACTCTCTGAAATCAAATCTGTTGAGCCTTCCCCTCCTCCAGCTTTCTAGCATTTTTGAGCTTGGGTGGGTTTACACATGCTAGGGTGAACATTTTATTGATACAGCTATCTATGAGTTTTCTCCATGTAACCCTTCACCCACACTCCTGTAACTAATTCCCTTAAACTCATTGGTTCATCAAATTGGACTTTGGTGGTATCCTTACTTTGATCTGTCATTACTTCTTATTTGAGGTGAGTCCATATGTGTTAACATTTCCTCAGGAATAGAGTCATGCAATACTGCATCACAATGGTCTTTCATCTAAAAGTGTCACATCTTTTCATCATGGAATAAAATAGTCAGGATAACTTATGTAAATATCTTGAAATTTAGCTGATTTTTCTCTGTATATAAATATATCTTTCTAGCTCTCTGGGATTTAGTGAACAGACTCACTTACTTGAAATATTTCCTTTATTGAAAATTTTATTTTATTTTTTTCATTTTTAATTAGGTATTTTTTTCATTTACATTTCAAATGCTATCCCGAAAGTCCCCTATCCCCTTCACCCCCTGTTTCCTTGATTTTTGGCTCTGGCATTCACCTGTACTGGGGCATATGTATATGTATATGTATATATGTATATATATATATGTATATATATATATATATATATATATATATGTGTGTGTGTGTGTGTGTGTGCGTGAGAGAGAGAGAGAGAGAGAGAGAGAGAGAGAGAGAGAGGGAGAGAGAGAGAGAGTTCCATATTTCAGAGGTCAACTTGTGGTGGTCAGTATACTCCATTACCATATGGAACACTACAGGAATTAAGGTTAGATGGTTAAATATTGGGGCAGCAACCTTTAAATGCAGACCATTTTTGATCAGATTAAAAAATTGTTTTGTTTAGTTTCCTTTTATTACAGTAGGTATAATTACTTATTCTGAAGATATCAAGATATTTATAATTAATAATGAATTCTCATAATTTCCTGTTAAAGCAGTAACTTGGGAAGATGAAGTTTTGCATTGAAGCTGACCTACAGTAAGTCTGAGAATAAAATGGAGAGAACTCCATGAACATATTTGAAGAAGGTGATATCATTTCTTAGGATAAGATTGCATTTGAGTCTTTTGTAAATCTTTTGGTTCCATATTTTGCTATGTAAAATGGCCTCTGGTTAGTAGCCTGCGGCCTTTGTAGGGATAACTCTAACTGACTTCCAGTCACTTTGAGAACATGGCAAGCACCAGCAACTGGATTGCCTCATACACCCTGTCTGTCCAGTGTGTGTAGCAGTGAGCCACAGGTAAGCCTGCAGGCATCTGTTTATCCTCCTTCAGTCAACATTTAAGTAAAGCTGTGTCTGAAATGATCTAACATTTCCCACTCATCATCCCTCCACACAGATAATTCTAAATCAACCAACATTCCATCCTGCCCTAACCTGTACAAATATCTGGGTGCTTATTAAAGCAGTATTTCATAAATATTAATGTTTTATAGATCTATTTGATCAGATTATATAGCAGTTCAGCTTGAATTTTTTCCTGTTTGTAGAGTTTTTGAGTCTGGTTTGAGATTCCATTCAGCTATTCCTTAATCCTGGGGAGGGGATTTGCTTTATGGCATGTGTAGTTGAGAGCTCCTCCCTTTTAAAATGTAACATTTATAATCAGTGATACAAACAGCCTAACAAAACTATAGTAATCAAAAAGTCTTCACAAAAGTGTAGCTTTAGATATAGAAAGCTTATTTTTATTAGCACATATTACCTAGTTTGATTTCTATTGCTATGAAAAATAAAATGACCAAAAGCAATTTGGGGTCCACACCTCTACTAGAAATCTCAGAGAACTGCAGCCATCAGACCACCAGGTGAGACCTCTACCCCAGTTTCCTACTTGTCAGTCCCTCTGGGAAAACCCAGCAGTAGTGAGTTCTGCCCTGCCCCCTCTGCTCTCCATTTCTGGACTACAGCTTACCTATATCCCTGGAGGCCTGTGGCCACCTGGGACAACTAGGTGTGATCTTCAATCCCCAAGTTCCTGCTAGCTGGTTCCTCTGGCAAGCCCAGCAGTCATGAAGTCTTCCCTGTTCCCTCTGTGCTCTATCTTCTAGTCCTCACCTCTATACGCAATGCCAGAGGGCTACAGCCAGGTGAGACCCTATCCTAATTCCCCGCCTGCTGCCCTACTCAGGCCAACTCAGCAGCAGTGAGTTTTGTTCTGTCCCCTCTAAACTCCATTTCCCAGGCCACAGTTCAGCCTGCATTCCACCTGGCCATAAGGGACTACCAGCTCTGCTTGAATCTCTGTAAGTCTGCTGTCACTGGGGGCAACAAGCTCTATCTGATATCCCAGAGGTCTGCTGCGATCAGAGACTACCAAGTCAAACTGTATGCAGCCCTAGAGGCCTGCTGCCATATAGGACTACCGGGCCTACCAACACTAGGAACAACCAGATGGCTAAAGGCCAGGGTAAAAACACAATCAACCAACGCCAGGGCAATATGGTACCAGCAGTTCCCAGCAATTCTGCCTTAGTAAGACCTGGATACCCTAAAACATCTGAACCACAAGAAAATGTCCTTAAATCTAATCTTATGAAGACAATAGAGGCCTTTAAAGACAAAATGAATAAAGCTCTTAAAGAAATATAGGAAAGTACAATCAACTAAGTTGAGGTTCTTAAAGAGGAAATGAATACATATAAAGAAATAGAGGAAAATACAATAAAACACGTAATGGCAATAATAAGACTGTTCAAGATTTGAAAATGAGAAAAAGAAATTAAAATACTCACAAACTAAGGCAGTCCTGGAGATGAAACACTGAGGAAATATAGATGCAAACATCACCAACAAAATACAGGAGATGGAAGAGAGAAACACAGGTATAAAAGATGCAACAGAAGAAAATGCTAAATCTTAAAAGATTCTAACATGAAACATCCAGGAAATTTGGGGCATGAAAAGACCAAACCTAAGAATAATAGAAATAGAGGAAGGAGAAGAGTCCCAGCTCAAAGGCCCAGAAAATGTTTTTAGAAAAGTCATAGAAGAAAATTTCCCTAATCTAAAGCAAGAGATGGCTATAAACATACAGGAAGATACAGAACACCAAGGAGATTGGAAACCCATCCTCCCAAAACACCAATCACAAAAGAACTCACATGATATGTACTCACTGATAAGTGGATATTAACCCAGAAATATATACCCAACATATAAGATACAATTTGTAAAACACATGAAGCTCGGGAAGAACGAAGACCAAGGTGCGGATACTTTGCCCCTTCTTGGAATTGGGAGCAAGGCACCCATGGAAGGAGCTACAGAGACAGAGTTTGGAGCTGAGACAAAAGGATGGACCATCTAGAGACTGCCATACCTGGAGATCCATCCCATAATCAGCCTCCAAACACTGACACCATTGCATACACTAGCAAGATTTTGCTGAAAGGACCCTGATATAGTTGTCTCTTGTGAGGCTATGCCGGGGCCTAGCAAACACATAAGTGGATGCTCACAGTCAACTATTGGATGGATCACAGGGCTCCCAATGGAGGAGCTGGAGGAAGTATTCAGGGAGCTGGGGGGGGGGGGGGGATCTGCAACCCTATAGGTGGAACAACAATATGAACTAACCAGTACCCCCCCCCCCCCAGCTCGTGTCTCTAGGTGCATATGTATCAGAAGATGGCCTAATCAGCCATCAGTGGAAAGAGAGGCCCATTGGTTGTGCAGACTTTATATGCCTCAGTACAGGGGAACACCAGGGCCAAGAGGTGGGAGTGGGTGGGTGGGTAAGTGGGTGTGGGGGACTTTTGGGATAGCATTGGAAATGTAAATGAAATAAATACCCAATAATAAAAAAAACAGGAAAACAGGAAAAAAAAAACAACACTCCCATCCATATATCTCTCCCATAATAATCAAAACACTAAATATATAGAACAACAATAAAAAAGAATAGTAAATGCTATAAGGGGAAAAGGCCAAGTAACATATAAAGTCAGATGTATTAGAATTATCCCAGAGTTCACAACAGAGACTTTAAAAAACACAATGGCCTGAGTAGATGTTTTACAGTCTCTAAAGCCTATGTATGATACCATGCCAAACTTTCAAATACTATATGGACAGAAAAAAAAAGAAAAAACCAAAAAAAAGATATTCTATGAGAAAACAAGAGATTGCTGAAAGGAGCCTCAATCATCCATTGATGGAATACAAGGTCCCCAATGAAGGAGCTTGAGAAAGGACCCAAGGAGCTGAAGGGGTTTGAAGCCCCAAAGGAGGAACATCAATATGAACTAACCAGTACCCCCAGAGCTCCTTGGAACTAAACCACCAATCAAAGTAAACACATGGTAGAACTTGTGGATCTAGCTGTATATGTAGCAGAGGATGGCCTAGTTGGTCATCAATGGGAGGAGAGGTCCTAGGTCCTGTGAAGGTTCTATGTCCCAGTATAGGGGAATGTCAGGACCAGGAATGGGAGTATGTGGTTGGGGAGCAGGGGCAGGGGGGAGGGGATAGGGGATTTTCTGAGGGGAAGTTAGGAAAGGGGATTACCTTTGAAATGTAAATAAAGAAAATATCTAATAAAAATATTTTCACACACAAAAAAGAGAAAACCAAATTTAAGCAATATCTTTCCACTAATCCACCCCTATAGAAGATACTAGAAGGAAAACTTCAACACAAGGAAGGTAACAAAAACCAAGCAATAAAATTTCACACCAGGAAAATCAAGAGACTCTCCCCCCCCCACACACACACACACTCACTCACACTAGCACCATCAATAGCAATATACTAGGAATTAACAACCATTGGTCATTAATATCTCTCAATATCAATGGAGTCAACTCCCACCTCCCCAAAAGACACAGGCTAACAGAGTGGATGTATAAAGAAGATCCATCATTCTGCTTCATGCATGAAGCACACATCAGCAACAAAGATATAGTAAAGAGTTTTAAAAAAGTTTTCCAAGCAAACAGACTCAAGAAGCAAGCTGGAGTAGCCATTCTAATACCTATTAAAATAGACTTTCAACCAAAAGTAACCAAAAGAGATGGGGAAGGACACTTTATGCTCATCAAAGGAGAAATCCACCAAGAGGACTTAGTTCTGAACATCTATGCCTCAAATGCAAGGACATCCACATTCGGAAGAGAAGCTTTACTAAAGCTTAAATCACACACTGAACCCCACACATTAATAGAGGAAGACTTCAACTCTCCTCTCTGACCAATGGACAGGTCATCCAGAGAGAAACTAAAGAGAGACATAATGAAACTAACCTATGTTTTGGATCAAATGTACCTAACAAATATTTACTGAACATTTCACCTGAACACAAAAGAATATACTTTATTTTCAGCACCTCATGGGACCTTCTCCAAAACTGACCATATGCTCAGTCACATAATAGGTCTCTAGATATACAAGAAAATTGAAATAACTCCTTGTATCCTATCAGACCACCATGGGTTGAAGATGAACTTTAACAACAACAGAAACAACAGAAAGTCTAGAAACTCATGGAAACTGAACAGTTCTCTACCCAATGATTAATGGGTCAGGGAGGAAATTAGGAAAGAAATTAAAAACTTTCTGTAATTCAATGATAATGAAGACAAAACATTCCCGATCTTATAGGACACGATGAAAGCAGTGCTAAGAGGAAAGCTCATAGCATTAAGTACCTTCATAAGGAAATTAAAGTTCTCATACCAACAATTTAAAGTACAACTGAAACCTGTAGAACATAAAGAGGCAAGAACACACAAGAGCAGTAGAAGGCAGGAAATAGTGAAAACAACAGAAACTAAGGAAAGTCAAAGCATCATTAGGTCTTCAAAAGCCTGTACTCCATAAAACTGGAAAATATAAATGAAATGGATGGTTTTCTAGATAGATATCACTTACCAATGTTAAATCAAGATCAGATAAAGTATTTAAATAGTTCTATAGCCCCCCACGGGGACAGAAGCTGTCATTAAAAGCCTCCCAACCATAACCACCACCAACAACAAAAAGCAGGGCCTGTTCTTAGATGCTTTGACCCAGCTTCTAGGCCATTGTCCAAAGGTAGGGGAGGAAAGATGGATACTCAAATAGGATATTCAGCAATGAAACTCTGTCAATGACTCTTAAGGTTTTGTTGAAAATAGGAACAATCAACAAGAGTTAGGTGCTATACTGCCATGTTGGAATAAGAGCAAATCTCATATGAGTCTATAACACATTTCAGAAGCATCCATGAAGAATATGTGTAAGGAGGCACCAGAACACTACCAAAGTTCATGAGAAAAGTTCACTGGGTTTTTGGCCCTATTGAATTACTCATAGGACAATAATTGATTGTGACCAACATCAGCTACTTTCCCCTATGAATCTGGAGATTTAGATCTTTGTGGTTTCTTATGCAGCTACAGCAAAAGTGGAAAGGCCATTTAGAATAACTTAATCATTTATATGTTACTCACTGGCAAGGAATCAGTTTTCTAAACATTCTAGTTATCAACATGACCAGAAAAGTTATTTGTGATTTTGAAAATATATTCCTCTGTTTGGAGCACTTTGATCTTACTTCACTAGGCAAGACATTAATTGAAGTATGACCTCTTCTTGGAAGGGCTTCCTGTTCCTGGGGGGCTTTTCTTGTCAAAGTCCAATGTAAGGACTTTTGTCGTTATCCACAGGCCTGTTAGAAGTGTTGGTGAGCTGGGGAAGGACATACTCAGTGAAAGCTTGAACCCTTGTATTTAGATTCCAAGAACCCACATAAAGTGACACATGATTTCAGACTTCTGTACATACTAACTGCTTACTGAAAATATATACCAACATACTATTAGCTAAAGCAAGCTTCTAGAAAATAGAAATCAAGGTTAGTTGAGGAAATTTAAGAACTATTAACAAATATCCAATTTAGAGTATGTTCAAAATTGATTTAAAATTTTTAAGTGTAGAAATCTAATCAAACATGGAAGGTTTTTATCATTCATTTTTCTTATCTTCAAAGTTATCTTCCCCTAGGTGACTAATGTTACAGTTTTGGATTAGATTTATATGTGTAAAAGCACAACCCAAAATGGTATTTTTTTGCAACTGCAATTTAAGGTGTGCTTTAAAAAAATTGAATCTCCTATTTGTATTGGCATGAAGAATAATTTTATTTCCTTTATTTTCTGAGATCATAATATAATTACATCATTTTTCCTATTCTTTCTTCCCACCTATTCTCTTTCAACTTTAAATTCATGGTCTCTTTTTTCACTATTTTTACACTGACCACACACACACACACACACACACACACAAACACACTCCTAAATACATAAACACAAACTTCTCAGTCATTATGATGTTATTTGTAGTTGTATCTTCTTAGGGCTGATCATTTGGTATTAAATAGTCAATTGATGTTCTCTTCCTTGAGGAAGACTACCCTCTCTCAGCAGTTTGTATTTGCCTGCAACTCTTTCTGGAGGCTTGCTACCTCATTAGTTCCCCCAAAACCATCAACATTAGCTTGTGTATTTCGGCCTTCCTTATCAAGTAGTTTATATGTCATGTTCATGAGACTTTCTGCGTGCTAAGTCCTGACATTCTAGGAGGCACAACCTCAAGGAGGCACAACCTCAAGGCACTCCTTGCTCCTTTGGCTCCTAACAGTCTTTCCACTTCATCTTTTACAATCATCCCTGAGCCTTAGGTGCAGAAGTTATGTTGAGATGTATCAGTCAGGACTGGTCTCCACAACTCTGCATTTTGATTCTTTGTGGTTTTTTATAATGGTCTCTCTTTGTTACATAAAAAGCCAAATCTGTACATAAGAACAATATTCAGAGTTTAGTTAGGGATTATGGAGGTTTACTGAAGTGGTGATTTAAAATTCTCATTCAAAAATATTTCCACAAGGACCTAATCCTTTGTCTCATTAAGATATATTGCCTATTATTGCTTTGAGATTATACATAGAAATGTCTTATATCTTGGCTGCTGCAATAGGACATATTTTTCATTAGTATTTATTTCAAACATTGTTTTTGCATATTGAATTTATGTAGCATCTCAACATGGTTATATCCAGATGATGAAGAACTTTCTGTGTTTAATTAAGTTGTCTGTTATGTGTATATCCAGATGCAAAGATATTTTCCTCTGCTCTGCTCTTTGCAAGACATGAGAAGTTATTTTCTTTGTTGTTTTATTCACTGAGTTTCAAAATGTTATTTCTGCATGATTATTTAATGACAATTTTAAGAGGAATTTTTAAGAACATCTTTATTTTTCTCTATATAATTCAGTCATATTAAATGTAGAATTTTCAAATTATAATAATCTCGAGACTATTATGTTAATAATAAACTCCTGCGAAAGCTTAAAAAATGTCTAAGAGAGTTGGAAGCCATATCTTTTCTTCTGGTATAATATCAACAGGGCTATGCCCTCTGTACAGAAAATGTTAGTATGTGTGCACTACAGGAGAAGTCTGAACATGTATTGAGATTCAGAGGTTCCCATTTAGGCTGTGATTAGTAGCAAGTGCATCTTCTAACTCTCACCCTGGATATTTTAAGTACTCCAGTGAAGTCTTGAAGTTACTCTATGGTCTGGGAAAGTGCCTTCAAACAGTCACATCATGGGAAATTATAATACCTCCCCCCTCCAGGGAATAGTGGGTGGTTTGTTTCTCATTGATTAATAGAGAGGCTTAAAGCCAATCCCCATATCTCCAAGTGAAATAACCCTGTGAAAAATTCAGGTTTCACTAGTCTCTGTGGAATCTGAGTGAGTCTAAATTCCAACCAAAATCACATATTTTTTGACATATGGAGGGCAAACAACAGGCAAATGTGTTTGGATTGTTTGTATCATTTCACTATAGCAAAGTGTCTGAGATAAATATCATAAATAAAAGATTTATTTTGGCTCATGGTTCTGTAGGCTCAGTGTCTAGAATGGGTAATGTCATAGCTGTGCACCTCTGGTGGCCATGCTGGGTAGCATTGGTGGAGAAAGCACAGTGCTACAAACTTCTTACCTTCTGGTCAGGAAACATTAAAAAGAAACCAATTCCAGATGCTGTCAAGTTGACAACTGAGATTGGCCGACACAAAGTGGTAGCTCCTCAGTCCTCTTCATGTCCTCAAGGACTTCACACTAGACCTTCTTTGTATATGCTCTACTTTATCTTTCAGCAGTGGTGCCCTGAAAACCAACCCTTTGCTATAAGGATTTTGGGGGACATTTATTCAACCCACAGCAGGGAACAGACTTGATTAGGTTCTTGATTCAGAACATGACAATGACAATTCTGCAGTATTTACAGCAGGGCTATTCTGGCAACAGTGAACAGGAACGCTTCTGACTCTGCTCCTATTTAACCTTCTGAGTGCTAGTGTCATTAGTCAGTCTCCGGGTTGATTGCCTCATCAACCCGTTCCCATACTGAACGCAGATTCTCAGAGTTGGTTATTGTGCCACTGGTGTCTTTCTGTTGCAGAGTCATATACAACCTAGGGCAGAAGTAAAGTTCAAATGCCAAGTTTTTCTTTTCAGTACTTTTATCTAAAATTCAAAAAGAGAAATTGGAGTAACAGGCTACTAACAGGCCTCTCCCCCCCAGACTTCCGTCTCTTGGACGGTCTTCATTTCCTGCTTACAATCAGGCTGGACTCCCAAAGCTTAGTCCAGTGCTATGAGCACACAGTTTTAAAGGCAGTAACTTATATAACATGGGGAGGAAATGAAGGTAGACAGGCTTTAAGCCACCTGATCAAATTCACACCAACTTGGCACAGCCTTGAGAACAGACTCTTTCTTGACTCTCCAAATGTAAGGTCAATTCTAGATCCGAAAGAGGGCATCTAATAAATCCTTGGGGAACAAAACAAAAAGACATTCAATAACACATTACAGAAATAGCATATTAGCTAAGAACTAATACCAACCCAATGATCACATATAATAAGGAAAGCAAAAGCTGTACCAGGTCACCTTCTTCAGACTCATGAGGTTGAAGAGGCGAAAGCCAAGAGAGGCCAAGTCCTGGTGCATATGCTCACAGATAGATAGGAAGCATGTCTAACCTATAGCAGATCTCTTGATAAAATGTGCTGTCTAGGAGCACGGAGCTGACACACAGAAACTCTAGGCTGAGCACAGCAGCCAGCCATTATCATGGATGACCAAGCTTGTAAGAATACAGAATGTGAGGGAGTTATGATAAAACAAAAAAAACAAAAAAAAAACAAAAAAACTGTCAGAACACAGAGCTTGACAGTATTGAGCTACCAGCCTTTTCAGGAAGGGAAATTTAGGAACATGAAAGAAATAATGAAAAGGGTGTAGGGTATTTGATGAGAAAGGTTGGGCATGGGAGATATAAAAACATACAGATGTTCTAAATTCAGTGGTCGCCAAATGATTGTAGGCTGTGTTTTTAAAAATGTAACTAAAACAATACATATGAAATAAATATAAGGAAGGAGTAAGCATTAAAGGATGAAAAATATACACCAGTGAACCATTAAAAGAGCTATGTCATTTACAAAACTGTATTATATTTTTGGATAAAAGCAACTTTCAGGCTAATATCTTCAGTGAATTCTAAGTTCTAAACATCTAACTAAGTCTTAAAACACTTTTATACATATATATATATATATTATATGTATATAATATATACTATATAATTAATTAATTAGTTTGTTTGTTTGTTTATTTAGAGACAGGGTCTCACTATGTAGCTCTGACTGTCCTGGAACTCACTAGATAGACCAGTCTAGCTTCAAACTGACAGAGATCCACCTGCCTCTGCCTCCCAAGTGCTGGGATTGAAGGCATTTGCCACTATGTCTAGCTAGTCTTAAAACTTATAAAGTAAAAATTGACAAAACTGCAGGAAAAAATTGCCAAAACTTTTACAAATATCTCTCATATTTCCTAGATTTCATATTTTTAGAGAGAAGAAGACTGGGTTTTTGGAGTCCAATAAGATAATATTTTGAAAGAAAACCAGACATCATCCTTCTTCACCTCCTCTCAAAAAATAAAAAAGAAAAAGGAAAATAAAATATTGAAACCCTGTAGGATAGCCTAAGTTATGAACTTTGATTGAAAAATTGTGGAAAAGTCTAACAAAGGTGATTTTGTATCATACTTACTAATATGCTTACACACCACAATTTAGATTCCTTGGAAATAGGTGGAGAGATATATAGAAACAAACATGCATCTTGAAAAAATTGGATTATTACAACTTTTCCAAAATTGTCTATGTGGATTTACAATCTGAAATACTGAAAAATTTACATAAATATCATTAGCACCATAATAGGATAAAGATATAAAGTCATGGTAGTTTCAATAGATGCAACTTGAAAAGTTAATAGAATTCAGTTACAATTCATAAGAAAAAACAAAGTGGATAGCAGACTAAGAATAGGGGGCCTTGGGGATAGCATCTGAAATGTAAATGAAGAAAATATCTAATACAAACAAACAAACAAACCGACCCAAAGTGATTGGCCACCACCTGGACTCTGACCCCAGCCTTGACCAAAACAAAAACAAAGACAAAAAAGCAAATTTATTTCATTTTTTGTAGTAGGAGAATTTGACTAGGAATCTAGTATAAAAGTTTCAGGACAGCCGGAGCTATACAGAAAAACCCTGTCTCGAAAAACCAAAAACAAGCAAGCAAACAAACAAACAAAACCCAACAAACAAACAAACAACCACCCCCAAACAAACAAACAAACCAAACCAAAAAAAAACCAAAAAAAGTTATAATTTTCTGCCAATTTGTTATGATTTTCATTTAATAATTAAGAACAAAACAATAATGTTGGCTGTCAATGTTTAGCTGTACTCAATGCTATAGACATAGCCTCAATGTCAGAAGTAAAGCAATTCGATGCATACGGACTGAACAGAAACCGTGCTTTAAGTCATATACCATTATGTAATGGTTCTCTATGTTTCCCTAGCATTTATATCACATTCTCTAGTCCATTATTTCTAACTTTGTATTATAAATCCCTCTTAAAAAAATTTCTCAGTCTGTCCATGAGAAAAATTTTAAAAGTATGCTTAGGAGATAAGATCAAGAATACTGTAAAGGAATGAATTTTAAAAAGAGAATAATAATGTGTACTGGGCCCATGGATTTCGATCTATATAAATTAAAAAAAAAAACATTGTAGCCCTTTGGAGTTCAGTATATCTTATATTGGAGGCAGAGTCTAGAGCCAGTTTCACTATTTCATGTCTGTGGAGGAGCAGGTGGTAATCTGTTTCCTGCCTTTTGTTTATTCTGGTGGCTCCTGGACTTAGGTCACCCTTCAGGTTTCTGACTTTTCTGTGTGTGAAAGAAAGCCCCACCTCTCTCTTTTAAGGTTACAGTGGTCACATTTACATTCAATGCAGGTAGAATAAAGCATCTTAAATCTTTCCTCAGAGCTGAAAAGCTGTGTTTTCCATATAAAGTGAGACTTACAGGTTCCAGAGGTTAGGGGGTGAATTTTTGAGAAGAAAGGCTTTTTTCATATCAGTATACTGAGGCTTGTTAATATTCTCTCAGTTTTTTTCCTCTCTCTTTCCATTAGAACACATCTTTCAATAGCTTTAATCAACACACACATGAGAAAATTGAGATCCCGTGTTTTAAAAGCTTCATATGTGATGGTGATTTTGTGCATAGAACGTTAGGATGAAAAACAATCCTGTTGAGAAATGATATTAGCACGGCAGCACTTGCCGCATTCCTTGTTATTCTTCAAAAATAATGTTTTAAAAGACTTGGGACAGTTAAAATCTCAATTTATGAATCATCTTAAATGTCTATCTGTAGTGTGAACTCATTTGAAAATACGTTATTTAATTTGTGCTTTCAGTTTTCAGTCTCCCAATTTTTAAATTAAATCGCTGATGAGTGTAACACTTTAGTTTTAAACTATTTCAGTCCTATGTAATTAGTAAGACAAAGTTTATAAATAGAACACAGTCATATTTATCTGGTAACAATAGGTAAAATATTTAGCTGTCCTGGTTAGGGTTACTGTTGCTTAATAAAACACCATGACCAAACCAACTTGGGGGAAACGGGTTCAGCATACACTTCCGGTCACTATTCCTCACCAAAGCAAATCAGCTCAGGAATTCACGCAGGGCAGGAACCTGGGGGCAGGAGCTGAAGCTCAGGAACTCAAGCAGGGCAGGAACCTGGGGGCAGGAGCTGATGCAGAGGCCAGGGAAGTGTGCTGCTTACTGGCTTGCTCATAATAGCTTGCTCAGACTGCTTTCTTACAGAACCCTGAACCACCAGCCCAGGGATGGCACCACTTACCATGGGCTGGGCCCTCCCCCATCAAGCTCAAATTAAGAAAATGTTCCACAGGCTTGGCTACACCTCAATCTTGGGAAGAGATTTTTCTTTTCAACTGAGGCTCCCTCCCTTCTCACTAATGACTAGCTTGTGTCAAGTTGACATAAAACCATGCAGTACATGAATAAAATTAATGAAAGCTGAATGCTAATTTCATTTTATACTGTATAGTTTTGATTTGTTTATCCTGAGTCTTTTGATAGAGATGCTAGCTTTTTTTTTTAATTTTATTTCAGCTTTAATATGTTAGTGGTCAAAGGTCTGACAAGTCTGAAACTTGAAAAGATATAAAGAATTGAGTCAAAATATGAAGAATTAAGTTGAAATTTTGATGGAGATTACATTGAATCTATACATTACTTTCAGCAAGATAGTCATTTTTACTATATTAATCCTGCCAATCCTTGAGCATGGGATAGCTTTACATCTTCTGAGATCTTCTTCAATTTCTTTTTTCACAGACTTGAAGTTCTTCTCACACAGACCTTTCACATGCCCAGAATAGCAAAAACTCTGCACAGCAGTAAAATAACTTCTGGGGGAATCACCATCCCTTGCTGCAAGCTGTATTACAGAGCAATATTGTATTGATACAGAGACAGGCAGGTAGATCAATGGAACAGAACTGAAAACCCAGAAATGAACCCACACACCCATGCTCACTTGCTCTTTGACAAAGGAGCTAGAACAATCCAGGGGAAAAAAGACAGCATTTTCAAAAAAAAAAAAAAAAAAAAAAAGGTGCTAGTTCAACTTGAGGTTAGCATGTAGAAAAAATGCAAATTGATTTATTCTTATCTCCTTATACAAAGCTCAAATACAAATTAATCAAGGACCTCCATATAAAACCAGATATATTGAATCTAGTAGAAGAGAAAGTTGGGAAGAGCCTGGAACACTTGCGCACAAGGGAATATTTCCTGAATAAAACACCAATAATTGTACTCTAAGATCAAGAACTGACAAATGGAAGCTCATAATATTACAAATCTTCTATAAGGCAAAGGACACAGTCAATAGAACAAAACAACAACCAACAGATTGGGAAAAGATCTTTACCAATCCTACATCTGATTGTATATTAGAGGGCTAATATCCAATATATACAAAAAACTCAAGAAGTTATACTCCAGAGAACCAAATAACCCTATTAAAAATGAGGTACAGAGCTAAACAAAGAATTTTCAACTGAGAAATATTGATTGTTTGAGAAGCACCTAAAGAAATGTTCAACATCCTTAGTCATCAGTGCCACACCCACTCCAGTGAAGTCTGCATGGCAGGCCTAAAAGCCTGGAAGCAGTCCCCAGGCAAAGGGTTTCATGGAAACATCCTCCTGGAACCTTGGCATTCCCATAGCAGTATGCTTCAAACCTGTCCCCGTGTTAGTCTGGTTTATGGATCTGTGTGCTTTCTTTCAGTATTGTTTTATTATAAGTGCCTTTAAGGATTGATTTTGACATATAGCTAAGTTAGATTAGCCTCTACCAGTGTTCCAATGTTCAAGGCAGTCCTTGAGCCGATCATGAGCTTGGAATTCAGTAACATTCAAAATTACCTCTGATAGAGACAGTGAAAGTAATCAGGCATTACAATTTACTTGAATAGAGCTAGAAATCTCTGGACTAGTCTCCATAGTAATTACTTAGAACAATAGCTGAGTCACTCCCATACACACGAATTTACTAGGAAGAAAGTGGGTTGTGGTTTTAGGAGGTACTGTAGTATTATTCATGAAAGGGTAACAGAATTCCCCTGGTGCATGTTTTTCACTAGGCCCTGAGGAATAGCATAATCAGGTATTTACTAAAGGACCCATGGTGGTGGATTTAACAATAGACTAGCATTGCATCATACCACTCACCTGGCTCCTCTGTTTAGCTGATCTTAATTAAGGGTTGTTCCTATTCTCAGTTGTAAACACTGCCTGTCTCCCGCTACTTTTTATGTATGAGATGCTAGCTTTAATTGAACAAATTAGCTTCCATACCAGAATCTGATACAACAATTTTAATTTTTAGTATTTGGATTTCAGCAACCATAAAGAAAACTTAGCTGATAGATTTTATCACGTGAATTAACTCTTATAATAAGGTGCCTGAGAGGAAGCATTCAAACTGAAATGAGCGTTCAGCTCAATGAGGAAAAAATTTAAAGCCCATCGAAAGTTACCAGCATTGGTAGAAAAAATTGTTTTAGTGAAAAATGATGCCTGTGGGGAAAAGCCAACCAAGAGTGTCAAACTTTTCCAATTTATTAACATATGAAATATTGGAAAAATATTTCATGAACATAATTAGAGTTATAGTAACATAGTAAATGGAAACATTCTTCATAAAGTATGACACCTTATTATTAATAGCAATAGCTAAAACATATGCAGAAATAGCTAAATGATTAGTGTAAATTATTGTGTCAACACTACTATTCTAGGTATTTTTACATTCAGAAGTTTCTGTACTTTAACAAAAATAAACTGTTGGGTTTTTAAAGGAAGTATTTTATTTTTGAAACTTTATTTTAACAATGACTGCTTTTCATGCATGTAGTGGTTTGAATGAAACATGTCCCTCACAATCTCTGGTGTTTGAACACTTGGTCAGTAATTGGTGGTATATTGGGGAAGTTTAAGAGATGTAGACCTGCTGGAGGAAGTATGTCACCAGAGGCGGGCTTTGACTGTGGATAGGTTTGCCTCACTTCCTATTTGTGCTTTCTGCTTCATGCTCGTGGTAAAGTTCTCTCTCTTCTTCTTGTTTTCAGTAAAGAATGTAAGAACTCATCTTGCTAGTTTAGAATCACTTTTTATTTCTTATTCTCTGAATTTCTACAATAATGCTCGTGGCTGGAGACTTCTGTTATGTTAACTTCATGGAACTTAGTTCTCTCTGGAAGCTTTTTTCTTCATGCAGGGAAGGGGCATCTTCTTAGAATGCCCTAAAACCTAATTTTATGGGTTTTCTTTGGTGTTACCTTTTCACTCATTATTTTCTTCAATCATTTTAAACATAAGCCTTCGTTCACATACTGCTTCTTTCATTTTAGGGTGTATAATCATTTCAGTTACAGGGGGGGCACCCCATCATGATCAAACTGTTACTTTTATGTTTTACAGGCTTTTAGATTGTGGGTTTTCCCCTTTACTTGACACGTCTGCTTTCCATCCTGTCTTGCCCTGTTTGTGGAAAAACTTGCTGTAAAGTAGTTTTGCATTTCTGCTTGTATTTCTTCTCAAAACTAGTACTTACATTATTTTGTCGGCTTGGGAATTTCTGTTCTCTTAAATAACGTGAATTATGACTTTATATATCTGTATTTTAGAGGCACAGGTGCCACCTTCTTATGGAGGAATGTTTCAGATGTTTTTCCTTGCAGGCTTCATCGTGGTTTCCTGCTGGGTACCTTCTGTGGCTGTTAGATTTAACTCAGCATAGAGTCTCTGCCTTGCAAGCACTCAGCGTTGTAGGTTGGCTTCAGAAGTAGACACTGAAGTTAGCATTTATGTGGAACTGATTTATTATTAGTAAGTCTCCCAAGAAAAGCAAGAACATGGAGAAATAAGACTGAAATGGGCTTTCGGCCAAGTAATGGTAGAAAGCCAAGGGAAATCCCACTACGCAATGGTTGAGGTCTGAAGGAAGTTTGAAGGTCATTCTTTAGGTTTGTCCTCATTGTGAGGGCATTTGAGTGATTACAGAGCAATTAAAGGCTTAATTAATTAATTGGCATTCTCAGGATGTTCATTTCATAATATTGTTCAATGGAAGAACTAATAGCTTGAAGCCACCTTCTAGGCAAAGAGATGGAGTGAAGGTATACAGAGAGATAACGCACTGGGGTTGTCAAGAGTGCAAAAGAACCAGGGCAGAGAGTGTCTTGCCTATTGCAGCCTGTCTTCTGACTGGGGCTAAGATTAGAGCCAAAATCCAGTGTAAGTCTGTGTACTTATATTTATACCCCCTTACTGTAGCTGCACTGGTGAGGAAAGAATAGTACTGTGTCCACATCCTCTGTTTGAAATCCTCTGGAATTCAGCATCACCTTTATTCTTATAGTAAAAATTAAAATGATGTCATCTTGCCCATTTTTTATAAGCTTGAAACAGGAATGTATCTACTTTAGTGCATTCCTCCAGAGAATACGAAATGGGATGTAGTATGTATAACCTAACGAGGAGAGAGAGAGAGAGAGAGAGAGAGAGAGAGAGAGAGAGAGAGAGAGAGAGAGAGAGAAAGAGGGAACATATCATTGGATATAAATTGATGGCATAGGCAAATAAAAGAAACAACTTGGATTCTTTAAAATAACACAGAATATTTCGAAGTTAGGTTGGCCTTCAGGTAGGGTGTTGACTGTAGAATCATTTGAAAATAGTAGATTGTCTTATAAAATTACAAGTAGGTATTTTCTCTAAAATACAGACTCCTGACTATTTTATTAGTAATGTGCTGAAGACAGCCCAAAATGCCTTACCAAATCCTTGTTGCTGCAATCATGTAATTTCTCAAGGGTAAGAATAATAAAACTTAGGTGGCGCCACATTCCATACCCTTTTATTACCTCGTTCCATGCTTTCTAAATATAGTGATCTGACAGACACAGGCAAGTTAGCGAAGCAAAATAGCAATAAGTGAAGCCCAGAATCTTATTATTGAGGCATGACTCTTCTTTACAGGGACTGATCTGATTCTTAGGGCTGTGCAGGAAGAGATGTGCTCTCTCTCTCTCTCTCTCTCTCTCTCTCTCTCTCTCTCTCTGTGTGTGTGTGTGTGTGTGTGTGTGTGTGTGTGTGTATGTGTCTGTCTCTTTGTGTGTGTCTGTGCAGGTGATCATGTTTTAAATAGATTTGAGAAAATCTGATTACCATACCTTTGTCTCTGGAGCTATAACTTAAGTCAAAGGGTTTTTTTTTTCTCCTCAGAGTGCTTTTCATTGTCCACACTTTCTAAAACAAAATAACAAAAATGAAGACTGAGGAAAATGGCACAAAAACAAGTTAGTGGTATCATGGCCACTAAGCTGTAGGATCAGACCTGGGTGAGCCATTGGTTTTTCAGTTCAACTTTTGCAGTCTTCATCAGTTCCCATAGCTCCCTTTAGACACCCAGTTCTTCATTTGCAAAGTGAGCATAAAAATCACACTTTGCCACACTAGTAGTGTAGAGGGGTCAGGTGATGTAACGATGCATACGGTCCATCACAGTCAGTAAATAAATTGAGTGGTCCTGTCACGATTGTAACTCTGGTGTTTGACTATGAGTAATGGCTTATGGAACTTATATTTCTGTTAGCTACCTTTATGGTAATTTAACAGCACATATGACAGATGCAATCTGCTTTCTGTTCTGTTTCTTCTCTTCTTCATTCCCTCTTCCTTCCTTTCCTTCCATAGGTCTATGTGCTAGATTCATATTCACAACATGTTAAAATAACTCCCATTGCTGCCATATGTATTATTAAATCAGGAAATACAATCTCTCTAAAACACCAAATGAAAATATACAGACATTTACAGAAGACTTTCCAGGTTTCAGCCAGATCCCCAGGGACTCAGTGCGCTGGTATTTTAAGCAACCTACTTCCTCTCTTTCAAGATTGGCAAAGGAAAATTATGTCCTAATTCCAGACACTATGGCGCTCTGTGTACTTTGCCTATTAATTTACTATAAAGCTCAGCTAAAGCATGTATTTAGTTTTTCATCATAAAAAAATCATACATTTTAAACAAGACAAACTAAACTCTAGACACAAATACAGTAAGTCCATTTTGCCAAGTAGAATTGCCAACTTTCTGAGATACACTAGGCTAATGGGTCATTCATCACTCAATCATGGTCAAGCCCTGCATGGCTTCAGTTAATAGTCTCTGTTGATTTTATTATGTAAAGGTTAACAATAGACAGACCAGTTCTGGTCTATTGTGAAGTCTGTCTGTGTTTTAAATCATATTTCTAAAAAAGCCTTTCAAACTGACACTGGCCACTTTTACTTGCATATGACATTTGTTGAGGACTTACTATGACCAAAAAAGCCGCCAGACTCTTCACAAGAACAGAAACATGTCAAATGATGCCTTTGTGCTTTTTAAAAAAAATAACAAAAAGCAACGGATTAATATTTTTTCTGTTTCTTTACACCCAAAATGAGTGTCTTTTCTGTGAAACAATAGAAAACTTATTAAGAAGGTTAAACTGCCCTTGGGATTAGATGGTACTGTGTAAGAGCTATAGATTCTGGTGTGTACCCTAATAACGATATCCCAGTGATATATGCAAGGTTTGAATACTTCTGTAAATCACAGGTATTGCCAGAAAAGGATCCCAAACCTGCCTTTACTAGAAAATCCTAGGAATTGTGTGAGAATTAAACAAATTGATATGGTTGTAAATATCACTACACTCCTACAACTGAATAGGAACACAAGAAATCCCTTTGTGTGCGTCCCAGTGAGTGATTATCTTTCACTCAGGCTTTATGAAACACACACTCTGTGATGGTCTGTGGCTCATGTGGAGCTTTGTTCTTGACAGGTAGTAGCTAGTCATATGTTACTCTACCATTATGACAGTCCCATGCAACTTGAGTTTGGTTTCTGTCTCACGGATAATAAAATTCTAAACCATAAAGATTTAAGTTAGTTGCACAAAAATAATGGCACACAGTAGTGAAACAATTTTTGGACCCATATCTACCCAACCCCTGAATCCACCCTCACCTTTTCTACTGTGCTACATGACTCCTAAATTTGGTAAATTTCAAACCATCTGCATGGATCAGGTAATAGCCTAGGCTAACTCAAAATCTGAGTCTTTCTTGCTCACTGTTCTAACCTTGGTTCCTTTCTCTTTGGCCTTAGCTCAATTCAATATGAGATATTTCAGTAAAGTGGTATGAAGGGCCTATGGCAACGCAAGGCAAAAATTAATTGAACTAGGAATATTCATTAGAACTAGCAGGGTGAACCTGACTGGGCAGGCATCGCTGAGGACATGATCGATAGGGAGATATGACAGCATTTCTGTGGAATTGATAATGAGTTGGAGAGTTTGTTTTGCAAACCCAGTTTTAATATTAATATTAAATATTAATTAATATGAATTTAATATTAATATTTTATATCACTCAAAGGTGCTAGTTGTGAATAGTGAATATATACAAAAAAATCTCTGACCACTGTACTTTAAATTTTTGTGCACTATAAATGCATTGTACTGCTAATGGGTCAAGGAATAGTTTATTTATCATGTGCGATAGTGTATGCTCTGTTGCTTTCTCTATTGATTTATCTCTGGCGAGCACAGCATTCAGTAGCTTGGTAAAGGAGAACACGTTGTTTCACTGAAGATAATCGACTTCAGTCACTAACTCTCAAAGACACTGCTCACCTCTGAGGCCTCTCTGTAACTTGAGAGTTAGGATTTCATGACCGGGTAACTCGGCTGTAGAAAAACTGGCCTGGATTGCTGTTGGAAAACACCAAGGGGAAAGCCAGTCTTTTCATGGTAAGCTGTTCTCTAAAAAACAAACAGATAAAATCAATAATGTAAAATACCAGCGCTGTTTCCCTCTTTTTAAGATTCTAATGAGTGAAAGTTGGAGGTTTGACCCAAGATTAGAACAGTGAATAAAAAAACGACTCAGATTTTTTAGCCTAAGCTGTTACCTGATCCATGCATGTGGTTAGAAATTTACCAAATTTAGGAAATATTCTGGTAGAGTAGAAAAGGTATCAGTGAGCTCAGGGATTGGGTAGAGATGGCTCCAAAACTTGTTCCAGTACTGCAGGCTGTTATTTTTGTGCAATTAACATACATCTTTATGATTTAGATTTGTATTATCAGTGAGGCTCAAACCAAACAATAGCAGCATCTAATGTTTCACAGTGCTATCATAAGAGAAGAGTAACATGTAGCTACTGAATGTCAAAGACTAAGCTAGACATGGGCTATAGACCATGTCAGAGCATGTACCTCACAGAGCCTGAGTGACAGATAGTCAGACATTCAGATTCACACAAAGAACATACAATGTCACTTAAAAGAGAGATATCCTAAGAAGAAAAAAACCCATATTTTTGGGGAGTATGCAATAGAAATTTGGTTTGTCGAGTTTGGTCATGCTGACAATATGGATTTGTGCTTCAATGAACAGGATGAGTCGAGAGCTGGAATGATGCCATTGCTGGTAGCAGAGGGATGTGTATTAATACCATGCAGGCCAATGATGTCAGAGCAGAAAGGATGAGGGAGAAATGGCTGAAGAGGAATGACAGGCAATATTAAAGAGGTGGGGTTAGATAGATATAGATAGAGATAGAGATAGAGATAGAGATAGAGATAGAGATAGAGATAGAGATAGAGATAGAGATAGAGATAGATATAGATATGTGTGTGTGTGTGATTAGAGATCAGCTTACAGGACAGGCATGCTCCAGTTAGTACAACAACGAATGTCTACTAAACTGAAAGTCCAAACATCCAGTCAGTTATTGTCCATGAGGCTGGATGTCTTCGCTGTTTTTTGTTTTTTTTGTATTTGTTGGAATCTTAAGAAATAGGATCCAATGGCAATGAAGGAATGGACTTGCTAGTGAAAGTGAGGGCAAGCAGGCAATGAGCCAAAAGTTTCCTTCTTACATAGCCTCCTTTAAAGCCACCAGAAGCTGTGGCCCAGATTAAAGGTTGATCTTCCCACCTCAAAAGAGCTGAGATGAAGGCAGGTCTTCCCACTTCAAATGATTTAGTTAAGAACCCCCCCCCCCGCCAGGTGTACCATGCTGCTTGAGTTTTAGTCAATCTCAGATACAGTCAAGTTGACAACCAGCAGGAACCACCACACTCTTCTTTATGTCCCATTTACTCCATTGTTTGTTCCCATTCTAGTTTGGATGACCTCCTTTATTAAATGGAACAATTCTTATTTTAATTGACTGCAGGATTTTGTGTCAGTGTATATGATCAACGATTCAATCTGATATCCTGTAGAAAGAAGTCTTATGCTCAGTTAATCTAAGCAAAAACTCAGGAGCTTCCACCACCAAATGTGATGTTTTCAGTGAAGAGCTCACAGTTAGATCCCTTAGAGAAGGCAAAAATCTAGGAATTAGTCTTGATGTTTTAAATTCCATTGCCACCCTTATTCAGTGCTCAATCATCACAGGCATTGTGCTTACACATTCTCTGTGTCTACTTCTTCATTTTTGTAGCCATCTTTTATCCAAGGTTCTCAGTCTTGATACTAGGGCCTTTTTAGTGCATAATGCGTTGCTGTGGGGAAGTTATCCTGAGTGTAGTGGAATGCCCAGCAGTGTAGTGTCTTCTGCCTATCTCCGTGATTTGGGAGATTGACAAATATATAAAAAGGGTCAAATCTGTCCTCAGTGGAAATCAACACTTTTGTCCAGGTGATAGTCATTTTTGTGCCTTTACAGGCTTCCTAAACTTTAGACTCCACAAATGATTCATTTGAAGCTATTCTGTGCCCATTGCCACAGAAATTCTTTTCACAGCACATATATCCTCATGCCAAATCTTTGCCTTCCAAAATTCTGTGTATTTATATTGCTTCAATTACAATGCTTGTATCTACTGTGCTCTACAGGATAAGGTTTGATGGTCCTTTGTTTATGGTTTGGTCATTTTGTATATTATCCTATTCTGATTGATATTCTGGTCAGAGATGCCATTTTCTGCTTCAGGTCTATTGTGTGTACTATTACCTCGCTTGAGATATCCTTTGCTCATTTTTACCCCTGTGCTGTCATTCTCAGCTTGGTCTTGCTAATACATCTTTACTTTTCATTTGTTTGTATATTAGTACTTTATTGAGTGATCCATACCAAATATACCATTGGACATAAAAGCACTGATCTACCAATAAGTGATGTTTTACTTTGTAGGAAGAAAAATGAAATACTTGGATATGATTTTTTGAAAGTATTTATCCCAGCATACCAGCACGGTTTTTATTTTTCCATTGTGAAATGGTTCCTGTATTAAAGATTGCCTCCTGATTCTCATGTTACTTGTTATTAACACCCTCTAATTCTTCTTTATAGCATATATTGATTTTTAGGCTTTTTTGTTATTTAGATGTTTTATTTGCTGATACTATAATTACATCAATTCTCCCTTCCCTTTTGTCCTCTCTCTCTAAAGCCTCCCATATACCCCTCATTTCTCTCATTCTAATTTTTATTAATTATTTTATTGTTTATTATAATATTATATATATATATTGTGTGTGTGTGTGTGTGTGTGTGTGTGTATTTTATTCCTAAACATGTAAGCTCTATCTGTATAATATCACTTGATTGTGCATTCTCAGGTTTCACCATTTGGTACTGGATAACTAATCAGTGTGCTCTTTCCTTGGTGAGACTATTTCATGAGTAAGACTCTAGTGTTTCTTATTCCTTAGTTGCCTATTTTTCTTTTGTAGAGTTGAAGCCTCATGGGTTTTCCTTAGTCAGTTTTAGCCTGTCTGTTATTGTTGTCCTTGCTTAACTCATGTTTAGGTGTGACTGTTAGTGGGACTCTATGTGTGTGGCTTCTAACATTTCTAGGAGATACTGTCTCACAGCACACTCCCTGTTCCTGTGGCTTTTACAACCTTTTCACTCTTCTGCAATGATGGCTGAGCCATAGGTGCTAGAGTGCTATTGTAAATGTGTCATTTGGGATGAGGACCCATAATACTGCATTTTGACTGGTTGTGGTTTTCTGTAATGGTATCCATCTATTGCAAAGAGAAGTTTCCTTGATGAGTGATGAAGACTATACTTAATAGGGACAGATATTTGGAATAAGTTAGGGATTATACAGATTAAATAAAGTGGCAGTTGTAGGTTCTTCTCTGACATGACGTTGTTTTACTTATACGTGCAGGGGTCTTTCATCAACATATATGTCTGTGCATTGTTTTCACATAGTGCTCATAGAAGCCAGAAAAGGGTCACATTTTCTGGAGTTACAGATGATTGTAGACACCACAACAATACTGAGAATCAAACTCAAGTCCTCTTATCCTTTTTAAACATTGGGTCTCTAATACCTTGTGTTGCTACTGCTGTGCTTTGCCCACAAGAGTGGTTCAATGAGTGCATGAGAAAATGAACAGAAGTATTTTGTATACATATGAACAATGTAATTGCCATGATAGAAATGCTTTTATTTTTGATTAAATTTATCAGTAGAGATGGTTTTTATTTTAAAAAATTAAAGTTATCATTTTCTTTTTTTCATTTTTAATGCTTGCTTTTAAAATAAACTTGTACATTTCTGTATATGCTTCATATTGTGAAAAATCAAATCTATTCTGGGATATCTTAGCATTTTATGATTAGGTATGCTCCAAAACATGTTCTTATTTTAGTTAATAGTCCTCTAAATGCAGAGGGATGTTTTACTTTGCCCCAAAAGTAAAATAATGGTGTAAAAAAGTCTGGAATAGTCATAGGCGCCTGCCAGAAATAACTGAAGTCACATTCTGTGGTACTGTAATTGCCTCCTCTTTTAGTGGTAACTGAGAAGAATTTAATATTTAATGAAATATTGGTTCAGTAAATGTCTAAACTAGGCTTTCTGTTGCTGTGAAAAGTCACTCTTTTAAGGAAACATATAATTGGATTTGGTGTACAATTCAAAGGTTTAGTCCATTATTATCATGGTGCAAAAGCATGCTGCCACACAGAAAGATATGGTGCTGAGGAGTAGCTGATAGCTTATATCCAGATTAGCAGGCAACATGAAGAGAAAGATACAGGGCTTGGCTTGAACATCTGAAACCTCAAGGCCCAACCCTTAGATACACACCCCCTCCAACATTACCACACCTTTTTCTCCTCATAACGTCACTGGCTATGGGCACCTGGCAGCCATTTTCATTTGAACCAGCACTGCAAACACTGTTTTGTAAGTTAGAAATAAAGTTTTAAGAGGAGGTGATGTGAATTACAAGTCCATGCTATTGGGGTCACTAGGATTGGACTTGAAAGCATTTTAAATGACATGAGCACATTGAGAATATGGTTGGCAAATGGAGATGACAAAGTGTTTGAAATGTATTGCTTTTAGATGCTTCTATTTAGCAATATACACAATGCTCACCCACAAGACTATTTAAACAAAATGCAAACTTACTAATTGTTAAAACAGAAAAATTTTAGGATGATTACATACACAAGAAATTCTTATACAGCTTTAAAACCTATTTTACAGAAATCATGTCAGTGCTTTTGGAACCGTTTTGAAAATTTTGAGGATGATTTTCTGATAGGCCTGCAATGTTTTGTTACCCTAGGCTTCTCTGTATCATGATTTAGATGTTATGGGGTCATCTATAGCATCTCTACAGACATACTGTGAGTATAAAAGCAATCCTGTCCCTGTAACTCATTACTGTTTTCAATATTCCTCTGTGGTGTGGGAAACAAACCACTTTGCTATTGCACATAATTCATAAATGACAATGTGCTAGAATGCCACATTCTTAATATTATTTCTTGGTATTCTTCAAAAACCAAGATAGAAATATCACATTTTAACTGTATGTTTAATTTTAAAATATACATAGATTGGGCTATTTAGCAACTCAGTTCTGTTGAACCTATACATTGATAAATCCACATAACTGCTTGTAGAACCGAGTTTCATCAGATTTCTGTTATTCCTTCAAATTCTTTGTGTTATCACATTAAGGTGAAATTATACTAACTGAACGAACCTTTACTCTCTGTTAACCACAGATTACCTCTATGACTATGTATATTTCTTTTCATACAAAAGCTGATATATAGAATTAAATAGCATAGAGAATATTTGAAGTGACTCCTGTCACCCAGTGTTGCTTTTGAATCAGCCATGCTATTACTTGTTAGAATGATGCTTTCCTTATTAATGCAGCATGCCATTCTACTGTCTTGATAGACCACACTTTACTTATTGGTAGACCATTTCAATTTCTTGACATTTTAAAATGAAACATGTAGAAATTATCTGCTACTACACAAAGCATTTTGAAAATACATCTTCAGTTCATATAAGAACAATAATCTAGCAGGTTATTAAAACATATAGTGAGTATGTGGCTGCTTGCATTTTTATGTTAATTTGTGTCCCCAGAAAATGTTCAGCCAAGAACATCTGAAGGCATGAGCTTCTGAGAACCTGTTCCCCAGTTGGTTCTGATTGATAAATAAAGGTGCCTGCAGCCAATGACTGGGAAGGACAGACAGAGGTGGGACTTTTAGGATTCCCAGGCTAGGGATAGAGAGGGCAGGAGAAGAGGAGATCCACCAAGCTGGGAGAAGGAGAGGAGAGATGCCATGTCCGAGAAGGAGTGTGACAGAGAGCATAGCTGCCATGTAGGAGCCAGGAGAGAGCAGCCCTAAGGGTGCCCAACTGGGTCCAGGGTGGCCAAGATAGACTATAAGATTTGGTAAGTAATAACTCGGGATTATTGGTGGGAGGTGGATTAGCTGCATGGAGGTTAGGAAGTGGCCCAGCCATTGAGTTGATTAAGGCATATCAAAATATAGAGGCTGTGTGTGTCTTTTATTGGGGAGTCCAGAACATTGGGTCAGGTAGCATGGAACCTGCCACCGGGATTTATTTAACTACTTTACTACTATACACATATGTATTTGTTTATAAAAAATTGCCAAAATATATCCTAGAACGGTTACATAATCTTGTAGTTCTATCACCAATATATGAGAATTCTAGTTGCTTTATATTCACAGATGCATTTAGAATTGCTTACTACTGTTGCTTGTTTACTTGATCATTGCCATATCCATTTTAGAAGTTAGGAAACATGTAGTAATATTTTTCTAACACCTGCCTATCACTGCACCAAAATACATGTATTAATATAGCAATATAATATTTACATTTAAAATGATTTTTCAGATTCTAGATGATATTGATAGAAAAATGGCTATGAGATAGGATAGAGAAAGAGATTACACAAATAAAAGCTACTGAAGGTAATTCAAGAAAACCAAGGGTCTTCCACATCAGTTTATCTTTATACGACATATGTGTATCTAAACTATTTTGACAAAGGTAAAAATAGTTAAATGAGCTAGTGAAAATATTAAAACAAATTTGACTGTATTGTCACAGTTGGTCAATAGAGATAATGTCTAAGATAGATCTAATTTCCTAAACAATTTTATTTGCTTTCTTGTGTAATAATGATGGGATGGAAAAGGTAACCTATTCTACCCATTCCTCAGTTACAAGTTGAAATCAGAACTGTGGTCCATGTGGAGTGGCTTTCTGATTACTTGGGCAATATTCTTAGATGCTTGCCCAAGTTAGTTACTAAAGTCATACTATATAATCCTAGAGTTTATGATCAGCTCAGTTACCCTTTTGTTTGTGTGGATTTTAGATAGCTTAGTGGTTTAGGTGAGCATTATAATATTTGCAAATAATGCATAATATTTACTGCATGACATTCACCATGCTATATACTTAATCTTCATGTTAAAGCTATAGTAATAAAAATCACATGCTATTGGCATAAAACAGGCATATTGATGAATATACTCAAACTGAAGACCCAGACATAAATCCACAAACTTGTGGACACCTATGTTTTAATAAAGAACCCATAAATACACACTGTATAAAAGACAGCATCTTCAACAAATAATGATGGTCACACTGGGAGTCTGCACGCAGAAGAATGTAAATATATCCATAATTATTATCCTGCCCAAAACTGAACTCCAAATGGAGCAAAGGCCTCACCATAAAACCAGTCACACTGAAACTGATAGAAGAGAAACTGGAGAATAGCCTTGAACTAGTACACAATGGAGAAGCCTTTCTGAACAGAACAGCAGTAGTGGAGGTGCTAAGATCAACAGTTAATATATGGCACCTCACAAAACTGAAAAGCTTCTAGAAGCCAAAGGACACAGATATTCAGACAAAGCAGCAGCCTGCAGAATCGGAAAAAGACTTTATTCCAATTCCACATCCAATATATATATATTCATTCATATTCCATATCCATCCATATATCCACATTCAAAATATATAAGGAATTCAAGGAACAATATAAAAAAATAAAATAATCTAATTAAAAAGGGAGTTCAGATCTACGCAGAAAAATGTCAGTAGAGAGAACTACAGTTGGTAATCACTTACAGAAAGAAATGTTCAACATCTTCAGCCACCAGAGAGATGCAAACCAAAACCACTTTGAGATTCCATCTCACACAAACCAAACCCAAACCCAAACCAAATCAAACCAAACAATTCAAATTAATATTTCATTTCAAATCAATCTACAATGAAAGTACAAAAGAGATATTAATAACAAATCTACAAATATTTGCTTATTTGTGGATATAAATTCTGTTCACACTTTATTTGTAATGTTTCTGTGATTACCATTTGCATTTGTATAAACTAATTATCTTGGAGATTGTTTAGATGTTTTTAAAATAATGGTTTTTAGACAGCAAACAAACAAAAAAATCATGAAGTTGCTACTATTATTTACATGATGTAGACAGCGAAGCTGAACACTAGACAATGTATCAGTTGCATACATTCATCAAGTGCCATGTCGCAGACTAAGACTCAAATCTAGACAAGTTGACAATTCTGCAGTGTCACATGCCTCTTATGAGATGCAACTTCTACTTCAGCTGACCTTGTTGATCTTCTCCTCATCTATGGTCGCATTATAGTCTTTGCTAACAATCATGGCCTCTTTTCTGTTTTAGTATTACAAAGAAATTAATATGTGAAAACTTCAACTTTGATATACAGATTCATTTGTCCTCATAATGTTCATACAGAGAGGTCTAGCAAGTATTCGTCTACACAGATGCCCAAAAGAGACCTAGAAAGATTGTGCTTTCTTGAAGATAATATGAGTAAAAACCCATAAACCCAAGTCTGATATAAGAAGAGGCTTTGTTGACTCCATTGTGTCTCTTCCCTCATTGTGGTGCTTTTATCCAAAAGTTTCTCCAAAGAACCTGCCTTTCCTTCAGTTGGTCATGTACCTGTCTGCCTTCCCCCATGACACACTTAGCCAAATCACTTTAGCAAAGTCAGAAACCACTCAACCTTCATAAAAAACATGTCCAGACAGTGGTGGGAGCTCATTTTCTTTCACCTACTGTTTATTCTTGTAGTCTTGGCCACATTTTCTTCTTTTCATTTATTCTGATCTTAGTCTGGCCTTTCCGTGTATTGTGAGAGATTTGCTTGATTATTTCTAATTAGTTTTATTTTTATTTGGAAAAGGTTCCAGATGAATAAATACCAAGGAGAAGTCTATGATTGTAATATGGGCCAGACACATTGTTATTCGGTTTCATATTCCTAGAAATTTTTTTACAATTATGGCTTTTGTCTTTGTCAGTTTATCCCAAACAAATAATAATCACTGTTTATGGCTAAACATACAACTTAGCATTTACTTCAGAATGAGATATAACTTTCAAATCATTATCAGATTTAAAAATGTGATTTAACTTCTAGAAGACAGCTGATTAGCAGTTGGTATGTTCTTTTTCTGCTTTAGTGGAGTCCCTTGATTGCTTATGCTGACTGGATAATCTGATGTAAAGACAGGAAAGGTGTAGTAAAAAATAAGCCATGAAAATTTACCAGAAGTAAAGAAGTCAAACAAGCAACAAGGAGAAAGTAGTCGTTAGTCAGTGTCTGCAAAAGAGTTCAAATGAGATGCTTTTTAACTCCAAAGACCCTCAGCATGCTATCTTGAGTACAGGAAGTACTCTGAGATTTGGTTGGCTTAATTTATGAGTCAGCTCTTCCTTTAATAGATTAATTCTATTTAGCATTGTTCTCCAAGGTTCTGGTCAGACTACATGCAATGAGTTTTCATAATTTATCAGAAGCTCAGAAGAAGTACAAAGCATACTCTAGCTCTGAGAAATAAAGAAAAAAACACCAATAATTTGTAATTTCTAGCATTCCCAGATCTATGAATTTATAACAGTGATCTTGGATCTGATGTTGTCCTGCTGGAAACTCAGTTCTGCACATTGATTCACAGGATCTGGCTTGATGATTAGAATTTTGTGAGAGATTGCAATCATTGCTTCCAGGATTCACTCTGCAACTGATGAAAAAAAATCCTACCTTTTGTTCAGTATGAGATAATTAATACACAGTGTGAAAGTGTACCTTTTGTTGTAGTGTCTGTGACCTCTGAATCATGGAGAGGTCAGACAAAGACATCTTAGATGATACCAGCTGGATTCTAGCTGTAGTAGCTATTTATGTTTGTCTTCATATCTTTCACAGTAGACTCAGTTATTATTTTCTGTGTTATATAATTATTTTCCACTGTGTGATGTGCTATGTCCCTCTGATAGTTGCAAATCCAGTGTTTTGAATGAACTATTCCTTGAAATTATTTTTCTATTTATTTACAAAACTGCTCTATCTTTAGTTCTTATCCAAATTCTTTCTGTTTTCAGTGCTGCCTTCATAGTTCCTTGTTTCTTTTCCAGGCCAATAAGCATGTAAGGAAAATGAAAAAAAAAAAGTACTTGGCAAGCATAAAACAAACTTGATCCTTATCTTCCCTTTCTTTTCCTTCCCTACCCTACTTTACCCTTCCCTCTCCTCTCCCCTTCCCTCTCCTCTCCCCTTCCCTTCCTTCCCCTTCCCCTTCCTCTCCCCTTCCCTCTCCTCTCCCCTTCCCTTCCTTCCCCTTCCCCTTCCCCTTCCCCTTCCCCTTCCCCTTCCCCTTCCCCTTCCCCTTCCCCTCCCCCTCCCCCTCCCCCTCCCCCTCCCCCTCCCCCTCCCCCTCCCCCTCCCCCTCCCCTCCCCTCCCCTCCCCTCCCCTCCCCTCCCCTCCCCTCCCCTCCCCTCCCCTTCTCTTTTCCTTTCTCTTACAGGCCATTTATTTGATTTCCTTTTTGTTTTGGCACCTTTGGTCTTATTGATTTGTTTTGCTTTTCACCTTTGTAGTTCTTTCATTTGAAGGAAAGAGAAAGAACATAAAGTTGTGTGGGTGGGGAGGTGGGGAGGATTGAGAGGAGTTTTAGGGAAGAGAAAGCATTATCGAAATATGTCATGTGAGAAAAAAATTATAATTATAATTACATCATTTCCCCTTCCCTTTTCTCCCTCCAATTTCTCCCATGTATCCCCTCTTCTGCTTGCTCTGAAATTTGTGACCTTTTTTTTTAATTGTTGAGACATATTTTTATTTATATATTCATAAAAGAAAAAGACACTCTGCTGAGTCTGTGTAATGATACTTCTATGTATATGACTTCAGGGATGGCTTTAGTGGCTAGCCAATTCTCAGTTATATGTTGCTCCTAACTCCAAATCTTCAGATATATGTCTATAACCTGGGATTACAGTAAGGTTAACCATGAAGGTAAAATCGAATGAAGGTGAATGGAAAAGAGTGTATGAGAGAACACCAGGCTACAAACAATATGAAAGGGAAATGGAGAAGATAGGAGAAGGCTTTAATAAGGGAGGAGTTAGGTCACTATAGGAGACCGAGGAAAAGGATAAAACTAAAGTAAGAATGTCTACACAGGAATCATCAGTATCCTTTGGAAATGTTAGCAGATATTTTATTGATTCTGTAAGAATTTCATACGCTATATTTTTATCATGTTAAAACTTCTTCATTTCCACCATTTCCTGAAAGTTGACCATGCAAAAATGATTATGGAACACCTAAACTCAGAATTTATCAATCCTTGTTTTACATAAGCTGTATATCTGTGATCTCATGTCTTCAAAGAATCAAAAGATACATTTTGTCAAACTCTAGCAGTCCAGTAGGGGAAAATTAGTATTGTTTTGTCAGCTCATTTCAGTTAAATGACAAAAATCTTAAATAGATTTATTGGAAAAAATTTTAGTGTCATTTGTCATTTGTCTCAGTGGATTTTGTAACAAGCCAAACTAATTAATTGGTTAGAGTTTTTAGTTTTTTGGTTTTTTTTTTTAACATGTTCTAGAGTCTCCTTTGGTAGGGGTAATAAGATGCCATGTGTAGTTTAAGAAGCAGTCATTTATTTTTTACAGTTCTGGGGACTAGTATATCCAAATGGGTGCGAGAAGGTTTGGTTTTGAATGAAGATCCACTTGCTGGCTTGCAAATCACCATCATCTCTTTCACATTGGATTTGCTCAGATGACCTTTTGCTCAGAGAGGGAAATAGAAGGGGAGAGGGATTGGGCGGGGGAGAGCAGGGTGTTTCTATGCTGGTTCCTCTTGTAAGGACACTAATTAATCTTTTACCATGGCCCATACTCACAGTCTCATGTAAGCCTCATTATTTCTCAGAGTACTCGTGTCCAACATGCTTTTGTTGAGAGTTGAGGTTTCAACCAGCCTAAGAATGGATGGGATGACAGACACTCAGTCTAGAATGCTAGATTCTGTGGTCCAGTTTCACAGTTTGCTTCAGAATCAAGGTTCATGCAATCTCAGCAGGAATCGTGGTCACCAAGACTTACAAGAAAATAAGGTTGGAAAACTCAGACTCAAGTGACTCAAGTAGATTTTCCTCTGAAGTTTTCCTCAGAGCCTTGAATGTGCACATAATTCTAAATTACCTATGGGAAGATTTAATAAACATATAAGACATTTTTCATGCCATGCTTAATAATGTTTCCCACTTGCATATTTCACAGAAAACAATGTAGAAAATATTCATATTGACCCGTGAAAATTTTGTATACATATGTAAATAAATTTCATATATTAGAATTTATTATATGCATATTATGATCACCTAGAAAATTATTTTTACATTTATGTGTGTTATATTTCATGTCTGTCATTAACATAGAAATAGCATAATATTATGAGCAAGAAAGCTATTGAGATTGTTTTTGAGTCAATGTTGAGCAAATATGGAGCAATAGAATATCAGATGGAAGACGTTTTTATGAAATATAGAACTATATACTTTATAGACATTTTAAGCTTCTGTCAAGCTAAATTTTAAATGGAATTTTTCTCTCTTGTTGAAATATTTATATATATGAAGGATGTATATCTTTAACAAAGTGTGGATGGTTCATGTGCGTTGTTTGAATTTTATTCACAGATGTCTCATTATCACAGTAGAGGAATCAGGCTACATGTACACAATGAAGTGGTTTCTTGAGATCTCTTAGCTAACTGTGACTACAAACAGAGCTAGAATACAGCATCCTATCTCTTACATTAATGTTCATGCCCTGCTGCCGTGGTGTGTCACCTTTTTCAGTCCTTCCAATTCTTCTTTTTAAATGAGAAATTCACATTCATCAGAGAAACATGGCTTTAAAAACTGCATTAGGAGCTAGCAAGATTATTCAGAGGTGAAGACGCCAAGCCTGAGGGCCAGAGTTCAAACACCAGAACCTACGTGCTTTAAGAAGAAAAAGACTCCTCCGACCTGTCTCCTGACCTCATCATGAGTGTCCTGGATGTAGATACAAACACACACACACACACACACACACACACACACACACACACACACACACACCACAGTCACATACATGTACACATGCGCCCATGGATAAAAATAATGAATAAATAAATACATGGGAGAGGGTATAAGGAACTTTCAGAGAGGAAACTAGGAAAGAGGATCGCATTTGAAATGTAAATGAAGAAAATATCTAATAAAAATTAACATAAAAATACATGAGAAACCAGGTTAATATAAAATATTTTAAAAGTAAAATACATAAATAAAAGTGCATTAGATGTGCCCTTCAAATGGATGACATTATTAACACTTATCACAGGGAATAGCCTTCTTCTCACTGGCTCTTAATCCTAGGGAAGTTCATGACTCACAGCTAAAAAATAAAATAATTTTCATTAGCAAAGCATTGTTCATTGAGAAGCAACACACCTGAAATGTTTATTTTTCAATTTAAAAATTAAAGAGAAACCTTAAGTGATTTGAGAGCAGTTCTCCACAACAGAGGGATAAAGAATCCAGGCCCTGGCCCTTGGGGCATAGGCTTCTAACACATTAGCCAATGTGGAAATGACTCAGTGTGGTGAATCAGACCCCTTTCCAAGGATTCTATTGAGGATATCAGGCCCATGGAGGAAAGCAGCCATTGTTTAGAGCATCCATTTCTCATCTAGGTGCTCAAGTGCATGAGGATATTGTGCGTACTGTTCTCCAGTGGAAAGACTGCCTTTGTCCTTATCAAGGGTTGATGAGTTATCCTCACAAAATTACAGAGGAGTCACACGTACAATTCTGTGATATTGTTGTCTCTTGCTCTTCCTGCTTGGAGAGATTATATGAGCTCAGAAATCTAATTGCCCTTTGGTGATGAGGCAAGATGAGAGCAAGATGAGAGCATGGAGATTTCTTTCTATAAACTGGGTCTGACAATGCCTGCTGAAGGATGGTGCCTACCCGAGAGCCATGGAGGTTTCACCATTGTCATGTTGAAGAAATTTACCATGGCTTTGGCTCTCTGAGTAAAGATGGAGGAGTGCCTTTCCAGCTTTTTGACCACTATATTCATCTAATCTGGGGAACTTGTCCCGATGCGATATGCTGAATTTAGCTGTTGTAGCAAGCAGGTTCCTTTCAGTGGGAATTAAAGCTGCAAATTGAGAAGGAACAAGTCCGCTCTGTGAGGGTGAAGTATACACAACGTGGAAACAGTTACCAGGCACATGGGTTTGGTGTATGCTGACGCGGGGGCCCAGATTACAGAGTATTGGTGCACGGAGTTGGAAAATGTGGGCAATACTTTCTTGTTTGCTAAGAAGCTGGTTGCATAGCTAACTGGTACAGAGAAGAGCTTTGGGGGATGCAAACCAGTCAGGTGGTATTTGTCCATTTTGAGTTTACTTTTCTTGTGGTTGGAATGAGGGATGACTGTGTTTATTTCAATCAGATCCATCTGGGGCTGACTTTGGCTGGAAGGCCACAGCAATGGGAAAGAATGATGGGAATGAGAAAACTTGCCTTGCAAAGATAAAGTGGAGCTTGGAACGCGAAAATGCCTCTCCTGCAGCCATCTTAACTCTGAGGAAAGCTTTGAAGGACAAATGGCAGAGGATAGCATGGAAGTTGGAATCTGCAATGAAGGTGAATTTAGGAGGCTTCCTCTGACCAATTTTGAGGATGTCACAGCATAATAAAGTAGCTGAACAATTCTACTTATGGATAATGTACATACTTACACATGTTTACTATGTTTTATTTTTGCAGGCTTTTTCATACTTGTTTTCACAAGATCTAATGGCCTTCTGTTTAAATAATATAATATATAATCTTCATCATCATCATCCAATCTCTAAGCATTATTTGTTTGTTTGTTTGTTGTGTATGTCTGTGTACCATGTCCATGTCTGATGCCATGGAGGTTGGAAGATCTTCCAGAACTTTGGTGGGTATCAAACCCAGATCCTCTGCAAGGGTTGGAAGTGTGCCTATTGCTGAGCCAACTCATCAGCTTTGAGTAGGAAACATTTAAACTTGTCATTTCTCACTTTTTAAAAATCACTTTTGATTTCTTAGAATTACATTGCAAAGCAGAATGACAAACATCAGCCTAGTTTTCATATATTTTATATTTATTGCTAGCTAATGGATATCCTATGTCCACATAAAGCAAACTGTTGCTTTCAATGCCTTTAGAACAGAGAGAATCACAGGTATTGATGACTTCATGAGACAAGGAAGGATCTTAGGTATTGTGGGGGTTTAATAAGAATGGCCCTGAAGACTCCTATGTTTGGATGATTAATTATGAGCAAGTGGCACTCCTTGAGAATGATGTGGAAGTGTGGCTTTCTTGGACATTGTATGACATTGGAGGTGGTCTTTAAGTGTAAACAACTCCAAACCAGGCCCAGTGTCTCATTTCTTTTCCTCTTCCCTGTGGATATAGATGTAGAACTCTAAGCTATTTCTCCAGCAACATGTCTGTCTGCACATTGCCCTGCATTCCACCATAATAACGAGGGACTAAACTTCTGAAACTGCAAGCAGCTACTGATTAAATTCTTTCTTTTATAAGAGCTGTCTTTGATCATGGTCTCTTTCAAAGCAATAGAGCACTGACTAAGACAGATATTAAGTACCATTCGGTGTAGATCTGAATAGTCTAGAGTACACTCTATGAGCACCATATACTATAACAAGGAAGTGTTAGACAAAATCAATCTCCTTTAGGAGATATGTAAGTTAATAAACTGTGGTTTGCTGATAAAATAAAAAATAAAAAAAAAAAAACCCACTCCTCTCATTAGGAAATAGCTAAGGAATCCTTCCTCCCAAATCTGGTTATCTGACACTCACCAGTAAATATCAAGTTTTGACTAACAGGAATGTATCTAATATGGTATATATCACTCTATGTTAGCATATACTAATTAAGTATATTTTTAGGTTTATTGTACTAGTTTGCATTAACTGTCAGCTTGACCAAATGTACACTCGCTTGAGGAGGAGTCGTCTCATCTTCATCAGGTTGGTCTATGTGCATGTTTGTAAAGATTTGTCTTGATTGTCTTAACTACTGTAGGAGGGTCCAGTCCACTGTGGGTGGAACTATTCACTGAGCAGGTGGTTCTAGATTGTAGAAGAAAGCTAGGTAAATATGACTCTATGAGCAAACCAGCAAGCGAGCAGCCTTCCTCCATGCTTCCTACCTACATGTTTCTGTCCCAACTTCTTTCAATGATTGACTGTGACTAGGAAGCATAATAAAAATAAATGTTCTTCCATGAGTTGTTTTTGATCAGAACATGTTTTATTACAGCAACAGAAACCAAACTAGAACACTTAGATTAAATTAGTTAAATACTGCTGCTCTCCTATTAAAGTCTCTATTGTGTCTTGTCTTGCTTTCTATTTCATCAATGATTTCTTTTCAGTCAACAGACTCATTTTTCAACCTTTATATCCTGGGTTCACTATTCAATTTAGTGATCTTATGAAATCTTGGTATAATTTTGTACTTAAAGTTGTGCTTATCATACACTAATATTCATAACCTCATTGCTTAAATACTATAGGTAAGTAGATATGATTTCCATTTATTTATGTATTTATTTTCAACAATATTTTGGGCAAAAATGTATTTATATATGTGGTGAAGTATAATGAACAATCAAATATGCACAATCCTGTTTTTACCACTTTTAAATGTAGGTACATGTATTAAATTTATTTTTGTTAAGTACACATAACTCTAACAATTTTATAGTTTGAAGCAGCAATATTTTGCCTCATAAATACTCGACACATGAAAAATATAAGGCATGTATATGCAGCCCATTGCAATAGCTGTTAGAGTTTGAGCAATAATGCCTTTGAGGTGATCTATTAACAGCAAGGCATGAAATTATTGAACTGATGGTTACAATAAATGACAACACCAACAATTAGAAATTCAGTTCCTTTTATTTTGATGTATATGATTTAAAAAATCAAGGTGCTCTTGTTAGGATTATATATCTCAGTTTGTTGATTTATATTTTGATTAGGCTACATGTATTTACTCTGGAAATGATTAGGCTACATTTAAGCCCAATCTGCCTAAAACTCTGAAAATGAAATTTAATAGCTTAAATGGATCATGCTAGAACAACTGTATACCATCATATTGCACAAGTGAATATTACAGAACATTCTCACCAATGCTAATGCCACATTCTCTATTCCTCATGAGTACAGATTCCTATTCAATCAGAATAGTCTATGTTACTCAAAGTAGAAAACGTGGAGAGATGAGGCAGACATATAAACAGACTTAGCGAAAGGGGCTAGAAGATAGCTCAGTTGAGAAAGCACTTGTCATGTAAGCGTGGACATTTAATCCTCTGCAACACAGAATGGGAACTGGTGTAATGGTGAATCCTTATAACCCAAAGGTCAATGCTGCTCTAGATTCAATGAGAGACTTTGTCTCAAAATATAAGATGAAAAGCAAGTGAAGCAGACCCCTGATGTTGACCTCTGGCCTTAGAACCCTCATGCACATAGGTGGACAGAGAGCATGCATGATGTTTGGATAAAGTCAGAAGTCAGGGGATAAGCTACAGTTAAAAGAAAGTGGAGAATCATACGGGGGAATGTACAAGAACACTTATGAAACTGGTCAAAAGATGCAAAGATTTGATGCTGAGAAAGATGGAGGAAAAGGGACATGAGTAACATGTCACTGTAGGGGAGCTGATGAGTCTGGCAACAAAGATAATCAACTTTGTCTTGCGAGATGGTCCAATACTGATCAGCTGTTATGAGGCTAAGCATGTTTACAGACTCAATGTTCTGCATAAAGATGGGGGTTCCATGGCCTGGTTCTAATGAGGATCCTGATCTAGGGTGATTGACTTATCCTTAGGTTCCATTGCATGTCTATATAAATGGTATACAATTTGCTCTCCCCAATATTCTGCGATATAACTAAACTGAGCTTTAACTTCCGTACAACCAGAGGATGCAAAAAGAGCTAGATTCCTTAAGACTTGAGCACATTTCCTAGTGTGCATAGCTTTACATGCTTTGGGTAGAGAAAGGGCTGTTCTTACCTTGGGTAGTCTCACATTTTTCAAAACTTACATAAAAAAAAAAAAAAGCTGTGTTTCAACTAGAGCTTTTGTTTATCCGAATGCCTCTACCACATTATAAACTGCAGCATTTCATTTAAACCATTGATTTGTATTTGCCGTGCAGAAAATAAACTATTCAGTTTACTTCTGTCAATTCTAATAATAACCCTAATGCTATGCTTGCCAAAACCTCTATTAAAGACATATGCCTTGACTCACAGATTCCTATAATAGGGGAAAACAACTATTCCCAGCAGCTGGAGGTTAAATGTTGCTTTTGAAGAGAAAGAGGAGAAATATCCCACCCAAATATTTATATAGCTTGGGACATCTAAGAGACCCTCAGTAGCTGGCAGGACTCTGTTAATCCAGTTGAAGATCTGCCCCCAACTGCAGACCTGCATCTAGCTGGTGAAATAACAAAAGGCACATGTCTTGGTCACGATAGTGTGGGGTTATTGACAAGCTGCTTTTTCACTCCTATACCAACTTTCAGTTATGTAAAGCTGAGAAAGATGAGTGTTTTAGGGGCTTTATCTACTGGGTTCTACTTCCTGGACTGAGAGCTTCTGGGAGGCACAAGACACCCTCCCCACTTTTGCACCTTGACTATAGAAGACTCAAATATAAATTCTGAAGTGAGTTGTTTTCCCTTTATAGCCTCTCTGAATTTTCACTCTGTTCTCAGAGTGTGAAATGGGAGAACAATCTGATGGTGCCTTGGTGCTGTTTTAACCACACAGGCAAATTCCAGACCTATTCCCTCTCATCCAGAGATTAATTAATTAATCAAAGCCACAAGTCCCAATTTGTTAGACATACTTGTTGAATGCAGAAGAATAAATAGCATTTGATACCTATACATTACTCCATATTATTCAGGTGACCATAATATGAATGGATTTGATTGATTTGGATGGAATATGGAATGAATGAGATAGATTTAGATAATGAAGGTACTTACAAGTTGGAGACAAATTGAAAGTAATGTTTCTAAATTCACAGCAATGATTTATGGACATATAATATGAAAATATATTCAAGAACATGCATTATTTTTGTAAAAATGCAAGCCAGCTCAAAACCAAGACCTTTCCCCCCCCCCAATACTACTTAACAGATGGCATTGCACATATACTCATATCAATGACAAATAGCATGAAAATAGCAAACAAATATTGACTGAGCATTCATGATCTTCATCCCCTATTGCATGGAGGCTATTGATGTAGGTTGTCCAGTGAAACTGAAAGTTTTCATGAATGTCTGTGCATCCCCATTGCTTACATTCTTTCTGGAATTTGAATATACAAAGACATAAATTCTTGAAAGAGTGGGAAATGAAATAGTCTGTGCAGTCTTGTCTAACAACTCTAAATTTTGAATCAGTGCATGTGTGTGTGTGTGTGTGTGTGTGTGTGTACATATTATAAAGAAGTGCTAAAACCTGCAGTGGAATTTAGATGAAGAAATTTTAAGGTTTTAGGTACAAGCAACCATGATGGTTCTTGTTTTGCCATATTCACTATTTATAAAACCACCTGTGTTATCAGGACTCTGTAGCAAATGTCATAGCACAATATGGCTTTCACTATGTATCTAATTCATGACTATATGATTCTGATAGCTTATCTGGAGATAAGCTATGTGTGTTCTTGTGAGACCAGGCTGACGTACTATGGTTGTTTGAGGGCATGTTCACTCAGAAAGGAGTAACCTTTAGAGATGAACTTTTCAGAACTATTATTTATCCTCCTGAATGGAAAAGTCACCACCACTACAAGCAAAAGTTTTGGACCTTCCACTGAATCTGGAAATGTCAGAGCGAATGGAGAACAGTTAGGAAAGGAAGTGTAGTATCCTCAATGGGGTACGATGCAGATGCAGCAGGCTGCTCCTGGTTGTGGTTCATAAGAAATGCACCCAAAGCCATTTGATGCTGTGCAGTTAATTCCTTGATTTAAAAAAAGGGCACCTCAGTGTTGATCTAGGACTCTCAATGTTTAGTGAAAAATCCAACCATTTTCTTACATCATCAAAATCCTTTTCATCATAATCCCTTTTTGGAACAACTAAAAATCAAGAAAGCTCTCCTCTGGCATTACAATGAAGAAAAGAACATTAAATACTTGGTAAGAATGTTCTGAAATCAAGGAAGATCATTTCTTCTACAGAACTTGGTAAATAGTTTCTCTTTTTAATGATGATGCTGTCTCTCAGACATCTTCAAACCAAGCAACTAAGACAGATTTGTTTTGAATTAACACATTAAATGGAGTGAATAAAATATCTCTTCTATGATGCTAACCTTGTCCAGCACTTCTCTAATTCTTGTATGCCCACTGTAAAAAATGGACCCAATTATACCTCTTTTGATAGGATAATTTTCGCTAATTTGGCCTTTTAAAAACTCTCTTCTCTGTCCAGCCATTCCCATCCACTCTTCTCAACATTCTGATGATGCTGAAAACCTATCATAGATTCCCACATGTTCACATCTTGAGTCTAAGAACTCCTAAAGAAGGGGAGAAGGAGGAGGAGGAGGATGAGGAGGAGGAGGAGGAGGAGGAAGAAGAAGAAGAAGAAGAAGAAGAAGAAGAAGAAGAAGAAGAAGAAGAAGAAGAAGAAGAAGAAGAAGAAGAAAGCAGAGGAGGAGGAGAAGGAGGAGAAAGAAAGAGAAGAAAGAAAGAGAAGAAAGAAAGAAAGAAGAAGAAGAAGAAGAAGAAGAAGAAGAAGAAGAAGAAGAAGAAGAAGAAGAAGAAGAAGAAGAAGAAGAAAGGAGAAGGAGGAGAAGGAGGAGAAGGAGGAGAAGGAGAAGGAGAATGAGAAGGAGAGAGAAGGAGAAGGAGAAGGAGAAGGAGAAAGACGAAGGTTAATATTCATAGCTTACTTATATGTTAGACACAGGATTAATTGGTGCATATGCATAATCTCCTTTGATCAACTAGTTGTGAGTCAACCTCTAGAATGATTGTATTTCAGGGATCCTTTATGAATTGTAGCACGGAGGATAGGTGGTCCTGTCATCATCCCAGGAGAAGAAAAGTAAGTTCAATGCTATCACAGATATCCTTAGAGTTGTACAGATAGCAAAACTTGTCTGCCAGTTAGATTCTAAAACCAGTGTTTTCTCATAGCACATTTCCAAAAAGATCTGCTTCTTAGCAACTAAATATTTTTCCAATAATATTTAATCAAGAATCATGGGGCATGAGACTGAAGCCTATAGATTAAGGATAAAATGATTTGTAAAAAAACATTGTCCTTTGATGTTTTTAGAGTTTCCTTATTCAGAGAGGGGATACTCTCATTTGTGGCCTCCCTTCCCCCCAGCCTGGAACCTGCCTGCTCAAGGGTGGAGCTACCGGCTCATTCGTCCTGCCACGCCCACTGCTGGAACCTGCCCTTGCTGCCTGGAGGCACACACGTGTTCGTCCTGCTACTGGACCCTGAGTTACTTGGCGGGAAATTGGGTTCCCTCCCCCTTCCTTTATAAACTGAGTGTCTGGAAATATTAAATTGAGTCTTGATCAGAATGTTGTCTTGACTCCATTGTTTCTTCCGCCCCGTCTAGATTCCTCTCTTTGCAGGGAACTGCCATTCTCAGTGAACCGTTCGTGTTGTGGACCGCGGGCGGGCCGCAACACTCATTAGTCAAATAATTATGAAAATACAAAATAAAATTAATCTGGAATAAGTAGTAAGAGGGGTAATTTTAATATTCTGTGAGAGAATCTAATAAGAAGTTGATTCTTTGTGGGGAGGGGACAAGGATGCTATAAGATAAATTTTGCCCAAAAGAAAAAGCTAATTAATCTGAGATTAAACACAAATTACAATTAACTGGACAAAGGATAGTTTCTGGGCTAAGATGCCCAACATCCTCATTGACTCTGAGTTGTATAGGGGCTACCATATCATGTAGAATACTGCTGGTTTTGTTTCACAAATGAGTAAGATTCCAACATAGACTGGTCTAGCAAGTGCAAAATTGTGCTTTAAATATTTTTCTCGCCCTTCCGGTCGGCACCACCACTGGGTCACCTTGGGCATGGAGTCAGTGGACACCCCCAAGGTCCCTAGAGAACTCTCCACATGATCTTAGGACCTCTGGTGAGTGGAACACAACTTCTGTTCCAATCTAATCTCGAGGGACCTGAGACAGCATTAGAGAAGCAGAAAACCGGCCTGACCAGGGTCACAAGTCCCTTCCAGTTGGCTCCAGTACCTGGTCACCTTGTGCACAGATGTGGTGGACACCCCCATGGTCCCTAGAGGACTCTCCATGCGATCTTAGGACCACTGACCAGACAGCTCCATGATCCTCAAAGGAGACACCACTTCCAGGCACTGTAACACACCCAGGATCTTTGACAACAGGATCCCAGGATAAAAGGAGCTTGGTCACACCAGTATTTCAGGGTAACAGAGGAACTTGACTGCCAAGAACTCTGACACACCCAGAATCGCAGGTTCATAGGAGCCAACAACCATAGGACCACAGAAAAAGCTGGACTCTGAGGTGTCCTGAATCAACTGGGATTATAGGAAGGACAAGCTCTAATCAGTTATATTGAGGACAGCAAAAACTTGAGATAATCAGATGGCAGGAGGCAAGTATAAGAACAGAAGCAACAGAAACCAAGGTAACTTGGCATCATCAGAACCAAACCTACCATAACAAGTCCTGGATACACCATCACACCAGAAAAGCAAGACATGGATCTAAAGTTACTTCTTATGTTGATGATGGAGGACTTTAAGAAGGAAATACAGGAAAACATAGGTAAATAGCTCGAAGCCTTTAAAGAGGAAACGCAAAAATGCCTTAGAGAGTTACAGGAAAACAATACCAAACAGGAGATGGAATTGAACAAAACCATCCAGGATCTAAACAGGGAAATAGAAACAATAAAGAAAACCCAAAAGGAAACAACCCTGGAGATAGAAACCCTAGGAAAGAAATCAGGAGCCATATATACGAGCATCAGCAACAGAATACAAGAGATGGAAGAGAGAATCTCAGGTACAGAAGATTCCATAGGGAACATGGACACAACAATAAAAGGAAATGCAAAATGCAAAAAGATCCTAAGCCAAAACATCCAGGAAATCCAGGACACAATGAGAAGACTAAACCTAAAGATAATAGGAGTAGATGAGAATGAAGATTTGCAACTTAGAGGGCCAGCAAATATCTTCAACAAAATTAAAGAAGAAAACTTTCCATACCTAAAGAAAGAGATGCCCATGAACATATAAGAAGCCTACAGAACTCCGAATAGACTGGACCAGAAAAGAAATTCCTCCTGACACATAATAATCAGAACAACAAATGCACTAAATAAAGACAAAATATTGAAAGCAGCAAGGGAAAAAGGTCAAGTAACATATAAAGGCAGGCCTATTAGAATTACTCCAGACTTTTCGCTAGAGACTAAGAAGGTCAGAAGATCCTGGACAGATGTTACACAGATACTAAGAGAACACATATGCCAGCCCAGGCTACTATACCCAGCCAAACTCTCAATTACCATAGATGGAGAAACCAAAGTATTCCATGACAAAACCAAGTTCACACAATATCTTTCCATGAATCCATCCCTTCAAAAGGTAATAACAGAAAAAACAAACAAACAAACAAACAAACAAAACCCCACAAGGATGGAAACTATGCCCTAGAAAAAGCAAGAAAGTAATCCTTCAACAAACCTAAAAGAAGACAGTCACAAGAACAGAATCCCAACTCTAACAACAAAAATAATAGGAAGCAACAATTACTTTTTCTTAATATCTCTTAATATCAATGGACTCAATTCTCCAATAAAAAGACATAGACTAACAGACTGGCTATACAAACAGGACCCAACATTTTGCTACTTACAGGAAACCCATCTCAGGGAAAAAGACAGACACTACCTCAGAGTGAAAGGCTAGAAAATAATTTTCCAAGCAAACTTTCTGAATAAACAAGATGGATTAGCCATTCTAATATCTAATAAAATCGACTTCCAACCCAAAGATAACAAAAAAGATAAGGAGAGGCACTTCATACTCATCAAAGGTAAAATCCTCCAAGAGGAACTCTCAATTCTGAATATCTATGCTCCAAATGCAAGGGTAGCCACATTCATTAAAAAAAAAACTTTAGTGAAGCTCAAAGCACACATTGCACCTCACACAATAATAGTGGGAGACTTCAACACCCTACTTTCATGAATGGACAGATTGTTGAAAGAGAAACTAAACAGAGACACAGGGAAAGTAACATAAGTTATGAAACAAATGGATCTAACAGATATCTATAGAACATTTTATCCTAAAAAAAAAAAAAGGATATATCTTCTCAGCAACTCATAGTACCTTCTCCAAAACTGACCCTATACTTGGTCACAAAAAAGGCCTCAACTGATACAAAAATAATGAAATTGTCCCATGCATACAATCAGATCACCATGGACTAAGGTTGATCTTCAATAACAACATAAATAATACAAAGCAAACATTCATGTGGAAACTGAACAACACTCTCCTCAATGATACCTTGGTCAAGGAAGGAATAAAGAAAGAAATTAAAGACTTTTTAGAGTTTAATGAAATGAAGCCACAACATACCCAAACTTATGGGACACAATGAAAGCATTTCTAAGAGGAAACTCATAGCTCTGAGTGCCTCCAAAAAGAAACTAGAGAGACCACACAATAGCAGCTTGACAACACACCTAGAAGCTCTAGAAAAAAAGGAAGCAAATTCACCCCCAGAGGAGTAGACAGCAGGAAATAATGAAACTCAGGGGCAAAATCAACCAAGTGGAAACAAGAAGAACTATTCAAGGAATCAACCAAAGAGGAGCTGGTTCTTTGAGAAAATCAACAAGATAGATAAACCCTTAGCCAGACTAACTAAAGGGCACAGGGACAGCAACCTAATTAACAAAATCACAAATGAAAAGGGAGACATAACAACATATCCTGAAGAAATCCAAAACACCATCAGATCCTTCTACAAAAGGCTATACTCAACAAAACTGGAAAACCTGGATGAAATGAACAAATTTCTAGAAAGATACCAGGTACCAAAGTAAAATAAGGATCAGATTAATGACCTAAACAGTGCTATGTCCTGTCCCCTAAAGAAATAGAAGCAGTCATTAATAGTCTTCCAACCAAAATAAGTCCAGGACCAGAAGGGTTTAGTGCAGAGGTCTATCAGACCTTCAAAGAAGATCTAATTCTAGTTCTTCTCAAACTATTCCACAAAATAGAAACAGAAGGTACTCTACCCAATTCATTCTATGAAGCCATAATTACTCTGATACCTAAACCACAGAAAGACCCAACAAAGATAGAGAACGTCAGACCAATTTCCCTTATGAATATCGATGCAATAATACTCAATAAAATTCTCGCTAACCAAATCCAAGAACACATCAAAACAATCATCCATCCTGACCAAGTAGGTTTCATTCCAGGGATGCAGGGATGGTTTAATATAAGGAAATCTATTAACGTAATCCACTATATAAACAAACTCAAAGACAAAAACCACATGATCATCTTATTAGATCCTGAGAAAGCATTTGACAAAATCCAACACCCCTTCATGATAAAAGTCTTGGGAAGATCAGGAATTCAAGGCTCATACCTAAACATGATAAAACCAATCTACAGCAAACCAGTAGCCAACATCAAAGTAAATGGTGAGAAGCTGGAAGCATTCCCACTAAAATCAGGGTCTAGACAAGGCTGCCCCCTTTCTCCCTACCTGTTATATATAGTACTTGAATTCCTAGCCAGCGCAATTCAACAACAAAAGGAGATCAAGCGGATGCAAATTGGAAAGGAAGAAATCAAAATATCACTTTTGCAGATGATATGATTGTATATATGATAGTGACTCTAAAAATTTCATAAGAGAACTCCTAAACCAGATAAACAGCTTTAATGAAGTAGCTGGATATAAAATCAAATCAAACAAGTCAATGGCCTTTAGACAAAGGATAAACAGGCTAAGAAAGAAATTAGGGAAACACACCCTTCACAATAGTCACAAATAATAGAAAATACCTTAGTGTGACCCTAACTAAGGAAGTGAAAGATCTGTATGATACGATCTTCAAGTCTCTGAAGAAAGAAATCAAGGAAGATCTCAGAAAATGGAATGATCTCCCATGCGAATGACTTGGCAGGATCAATATAGTAAATATGACTATCTTGTCAAAAGCCATCTACAGATTCAACACAATCCTCATCAAAATTCCAACTCAATTCTTCAAAGAATTAGAAAGGGCAATCTGCAAATTCATCTGGAATAACAAAAAAACCTAGGAGAGCAAAACTCTTCTCAACAATAAAAGAGCCTCTGGTGGCTTGTGGTGTAAGATCGAAAATCAACAAATGGGACCTCATAAAATTGCAAAGCTTACAGCACAAGCCATTGCTGTTCCATTCAGGAATTTTTCCCCTGTACCAATATCTTCGAGCTTTTCCCCACTTTCTCCTTTATAAGTTTCAGTGTCTCTGGTTTTATGTGGAGTTCCTTGATCCACTTAGATTTGACCTTAGTACAAGGAAATAGGAATGGATCAATTCCCATTCTTCTACATGATAACCACCAGTTGTGCCAGCACTATTTTTTGAAAATGCTGTCTTTCTTCCACTGGATGGTTTTAGCTCCCTTGTCGAAGATCAAGTGATCATAGGTGTGTGGGTTCATTTCTGGGTCTTCAATTCTATTCCATTGGTTTACTTGTCTGTCACTATACCAGTACCATGCAGTTTTTATCACAATTGCTCTGTAGTAAAGTTTTAGGTCAGGCATGGTGATTCCACCAGAGGTTCTTTTATCCTTGAGAAGAGTTTTTGCTATCCTACTTTTTTTGTTATTCCAGATGAATTTGCAGATTGCACTTTCTAATTTGTTGAAGAATTGAGTTGGAATTTTGATGGGGATTGCATTGAATCTGTAGATTGCTTTTGGCAAGATAGCCATTTTTACAATGTTGATCCTGCCAATCCATGAGCATGGAAGATCTTTCCATCTTCTGAGATCTTCTTTACAGCAATGGCTTGTGCTGTAAGATCGAGAATTGACAAATGGGACCTCATGAAACTGCAAAGCTTCTGTAAGGCAAAAGACACTGTCAATAAGACAAAAAGGCCACCAACAGATTGGGAAAGGATCTTTACCTATACTAAATCAAATAGGGGACTAATATCCAATATATATAAAGAACTCAAGAAGGTGGACTACAGAAAATCAAATAACCCCATTAAAAATGGGGCTCAGAACTAAACAAACAATTCTCACCTGAGGAATACCAAATGGCTGAGAAGCACCTGAAAAAAATGTTCAGCATCCTTAATCATCAGAGAAATGCAAATCAAAACATCCCTGAGATTCCTCCTCACACCAGTCAGAATGGCTAAGATCAAAAATTCAGGTGACAGCAGATGCTGGTGAGGATGTGGAGAAAGAGGAACACTCCTCCATTGTTGGTGGGATTGCAAGCTTGTACAACCACTCTGGAAATCAGTCTGGCGGGCTCCTCAGAAAATTGGATATTGTACTACTGGAGGATCACGCAATACCTTTCCTGGGCATATATCCAGAAGATGTTCCAAGTGGTAAGAAGGACACATGCTCCACTATTTTCATAGCAGCCTTATTTATTGCCAGAAGCTGGAAAGAACCAGATGTCCCTCAACAGAGGAATGGATTAAAAAAAATGTGGCACATTTACACAATGGAGTACTACTCAGCTATCAAAAGGAATGAATTTATGAAATTCCTAGGCAAATGGTTGGACCTGGAGGGCATCATCCTGAGTGAGGTAACACAATCACAAAAGAACTCAAATGATATGTACTCACTGATAAGTGGATATTAGCCCAGAAACTTAGTATACCCGAGATATAAGATACAATTTGCAAAACACATGAAACTCAAAAAGAACGAAGACCAAAGTGTGGACACTTTGCCCCTTCTTAGAATTGGGAACAAAATACCCATGGAAGGAGTTACAGAGACAAAGTTTGGAGCTGAGATGAAAGGATGGACCATCTAGAGACTGCATATCCAGGGATCCATCCCATAATCAGCCTCCAAACAATGACACCATTGCATACACTAGCAAGATTTTGCTGAAAGGACCCTGATATAGCTGACTCTTGTGAGACTAGGCTGGGGCCTAGCAAACACATAAGTGGATGCTCACAGTCAGCTATTGGATGGATCACAGGGCCCCCAATGGAGGAGCTAGAGAAAGTATCCAAGGAGCTAAAGAGATCTGCAATCCTGTAGGTGCAACAACATTATGAACTAACCAGTACCCTGGAGCTCTTGACTCTAGCTGCATATATATCAAAAGATGGCCTAGATGGCCATCACTGGAAAGAGAGGCCCATTGGACTTGCAAACTTTATATGCCCCAATACAGACGAACGCCAGGGCCAAAAAGTGGGAATGGATGAGTAGGGGAGTGGGGGTGTGTGTATGGGGGACTTTTGGGATAGCATTGGAAATGTAATTGAGGAAAATACGTAATAAAAAATATAAAAATACTAAAAAATAAAAAGAAAATAATAAAATCTTTCTGTTAGTGGACAAGAAAAAAAATCACAAAGCTTCTGTAAGGCAAAAGACACTGTCAATAAGACAAAAAGGCCACCAACAGATTGGGAAAGGATCTTTACCAATCCTAAATTATATAGGGGACTAATATCCAATATATATAAAGAACTCAAGAAGGTGGACTACAGAAAATCAAATAACCTCATTAAAAAATGGGGCTCAGAGCTAAACAAAGAATTCTCACCTGAGGAATACCAAATGGCTGAGAAGCACCTGAAAAAAATGTTCAGCATCCTTAGTCATCAGAGAAATGCAAATCAAAACAGCCCTGAGATTCCACCTCACACCAGTCAGAATGGCTAAGGTCAAAAATTCAGGTGACAGCAGATGCTGGTGAGGATGTGGGGAAAGAGGAACACTCCTCCATTGTTGGTGGGATTGCAAGCTTGTACAACCACTCTGGAAATCAGTCTGGTGGTTCCTCAGAAAATTGGACACAGTACTACTGGAGGATCATGCAATACCTTTCCTGGGCATATATCCAGAAGATGTTCCAAGTGGTAAGAAGGATACATGCTCCACTATGTTCATAGCAGCCTTATTTATAATTGCCAGAAGGTGGAAAGAACCCAGATATCCCTCAGCAGAGGAATCAATACAGAAAATATGGTACATTTACACAATGGAGTACTACACAGCTATTAAAAACAATGAATTTATGAAATTCCTAGGCAAATAGATGGACCTGGAATGTATCATCCTGAGGGTTACCTCACATGATATGCACTCACTGATAAGTGGATATTAGCCCAGAAACTTAGAATACCCAAGATACAAGTTGCACAACACATGAAACTCAAGAAGAACGAAGACCAAAGTGTGGTCACTTTGCCCCTTCTTAGAACTGGGAACAAAACATAAATGGAAAGAGTTACAGAGACAATGTTTGGAACTGAGATGAAATGATGGACCATCTAGAGACTGCCGCACCTGGGGATCCATCCGATAATCACCCTCCAAACTCATTCACCATTGCATATGCCAGCAAGATTTTGCTGAAAGGACCCTGATATAGCTGTCTCTTGTGAGGGTATGCCAGTGCCTGGCAAACAGAGAAGTGGATGCTCACAGTCATCTATTGGATGGAACACAGGCCCCTCAATGGAGGAGCTAGAGAAAGCACCCAAGGAGTTAAAGAGGTGTGCAACGCTATAGGTGGAACAACGATATGAACTAACCAGTACCCTCAGAGCTCGTATCTCTAGCTGCATATGTATCAGAAGATGGCCTAGTCAGCCATCATTGGGAAGAGAGGCCCCTTGGTCTTGCAAATTTATATGCTTCAGTACAGAGGAACATCAGGGCCAAAAATCGGGATTGGGTTGGTAGGAGAGTTGGGGGGGAGGGTATGGGGAACTTTTGGGAAAGCATTTGAAATGTACTTGAAGAAAATACCTAATTAAAACATGTAGCAAAAAAAAATAAAGAAAAAGAAAAGATCAAATAAAAAATAAAAAGAGAAAAAATTTTTCTCATTTCTTAGCAACTTTGAAATGCTATTGCAGGCTACATCACTGTAGTGAGAAAAAAAAAAACCAAGTTATTCTTTGAAAAATCTCATTTGGTTTGTTACTGGAAAACCAGAGAAGAAGAATAAAATGGATTCATTGAAGTCAGAGAAAGATATTTCAGAGCACCATACAGATAGGTTCTTAACTCTATATAGGACTATGTAACTGGATGCAGAATTTGTAAAATAAAATCTGGACAGAGTAAAGAATTATGGACATGCAATGACTGAGATGAACTTAAAGTATAACTTGAAGTCAGTGATATGAGTCTGATGTGTTTCTGGCAATGCTACACATGTCTCATTGAGCAGCTTCACTGCGGCCTTGATTCTCAACAATGACATGTGTGCTTCCAACTGCAGATATCATACCACACAGTGCCACTGAATGCTACCTAAAAACTCTGAGTTCATATTCAAGACTATTGAATTCTATGTATGAAACTACAGTGATTTTGCTGTGCAAATGCTTCTGCGTTGATAGAAACATAATGGTTTGTTTATGGTAACTTGAACTGAATGTGAAAGACCTCTGAGCAATACAGGTCGAATGGGAGTTACTACTGAATATGTGTTGCTCCTGAATATGTGCATTTCTATCATGTGAGAAAATATGCAGAGTCTGTCCACATTTTTTGGGAAGAGTTAAATTTTAAGTGTCTATGAATTTGGACATTAATCCTAATTTCTATTTCTTTATATTATTTCTTAGAAGGATTTAAATGTGATAACTGGGTCTGCCTGGAATACCAGAAGAGGAGAAGTAACTGACTAAGGAGACCCATCTTCACTAATCTAATGAGCATTATCTAAGCTACTGTCTGAATATAAGGAAAAGAAGGGAAAGGATTGCTTTTTAACTGGGGCACTTCTCTCCTCCTATCCTCAGCTATGTCAGTCAGACTCAAGTGTGACTTGCACCATGGGTGTTTCTTGTTTGCTAACCTGTAGAAGATGGGTTATGGGTTATTGAAAACCACATAAGACATTTTCTGCAATAAAACTTCACTTGTTCTTTCTTCTCATCTCTGTCTCTATGTCTGCTTCTTTCTCTATTTCTGTCTCATATATATATATATATATATATATATATATATATATATATTCTTTACATATACAAATATATATGTACATATCTTATTTGTTCCTTACATATATGTATATTTGAGTGTATGTGTGTATTTGTGTATGTATTTGATATATGTATGATGCACACACACACAAATACACACACACATATATGCACACAATTTGTTCCTTGCTCTAGAGAATTCTGTAATACCAGTTGTAATAACACAGATTATAAAATTCAAATTCTGAAGCCTAATGTTTAAAATTGATTTTATTTTCATAAACGTCTTGTTTTGAAACCTATAACAATGTTTTTTTGAAATCCTCTTTCATTAATTCTATGCTTTTATAGATGAAGAAAGTAAAGTTGACTTTTCTAGGTTTTTAATTAGAGACATGCCAGTAAAACTTGTAACAATTCTTAACGTGGTTCCATAGCCATTTTCCACACCAAGCTAGAATGTTTTTTTCTCAAACATTAGCAGTTGCACTTCCAGCCTCTGACTCAAAATGAGTCAATTTCTTTATTAAATGCTTCCAGCTGTAAGGCTAAAAAAGTACTTTCATAAATGATGTGATCAACATTTTTGTGACCACGAGCTTTGTAACTATATAATTGGACTGTGAATATAGTCACAATAGACCAGATAACTGTTCACTTGTAGCCAGTGTACAACAGCTGAACAATATCACTATATCTCTTGGAAGCCTATGACATCAAGCTACTACATAAATATCATAAGCTTTATTTGGCTTATGAGGTTATTTCTGACTAATTGATCAAGATTTATATCATTCCACAATTTAGATTTAGGAGTCTTTTGTTTTATCATTACTGTGATGAATAGTGGTGCCATCTGTGATACATTTAGTAATGAACTTTTGGAGAAATATCTGATATTAGCAGCATAATTCCATTCAGTTTTGCTGAAAGATACACTAAGAACACAGAAATAAAATAATAAAATACTTTTGTTAGATGACTGATAATTGTTGCTAGAGCAAGAGGCTTCATGGAAAAGTCAATGTGATAAGTAAGATATGGACTGCAATGATATAATTCTGTCATGTAAATGTCATGGCCAGAGCTGTCAGTGAACCCATAGTGTGACAACCTGACCAATTCTCAAAAGGTTACCATGCTCCATATTTAAGGGACATTAAGTTACAGTGGATGCTGATATACAAAATAGATTCCCCTTTAGTATGGAGCTTACTGAAGTCCTATAAGAAAGGACTTCCTTTCTTGCTGAGATCACCTGGCCAGCCTGGCATCTACCTCTGTGTTTTGGAGAAGAGTCAGAATTCTAAAGAGTTGATTTCATATAAACCGAAGAATGGGCTGGGGCCTGCAGAATATCTGACTCATCTATTCCACTTATTCAGAAGTTTGTGAGTGCCCTGAAGCACAGACAATTTCTTATCCAGCATTTGCAATGTCTGTGCTTATCTATATCTGGAAAAAATAGATAACTGCTTTAATTTGAGATCTTTCTGACAGCCTCTGAGTCAAGGACTTGAGAAAACAAGTTTGGCCTGGGCAGGAAAGAGAGGTGTAGAAATGCAAAGGCAAAACGTGAAGAAGAATGAGCATAAAACAGTGTGTGTTATTAAGAAAATGTGGCTGCTGTGTGGAGGTGCGGAGGTGGAGCCTAATCCTATGAGAAATCTTTGGGAAATACAACAACGTCAGGGCTTTTCTACCTGCCATCACAAGGAGACAGGGTGTTCTAATTCTTATTAGGATTTGGGGACTTCCTTAGGATTGGATGCCCAAGACCTATATCTGTTCTGGCAAGAGAAAGGGGGCCTCTTGAACTTTGATCGAGACAGGAGTTGGTAGCTGGAAATTGGGTTGGTCTACATTTATGAGGTGAGTAATTGTGCATGAATAGAATGAGTCCTTAATAACATCTGCTATGATGCTTAATAAAATCCCCTTAATTCATCTAATAGCTCTTAGTAATTCTCACTCATTAAAACAACATCTTCTATGAAGGAATATTCAGAAAGTTGAATCAACTCTGTTTGAACTCGGCCACCAGATTAGAAAGTGATGGCTATTCAGCTATCTGATGAAAAGAGCCAACTAATACAGACTGGGTCTTCCACTTCCTGGAAGATGCAGCTCCTAAGCTTCATATCTATCATGATATAGTAATAAAAACACTTCTTTGTTAGGAGACCAACACTAAACAGAGTCAAAACTTATAAGAGAAGGACTAGAGAGTTGGAAGGACAAAGAAAGCAGGCACTATGTCTATGTCTTTTATCAAAGCCAGGGATTCTCCTGGGAGGATGGAAGGATAAATGCTTGTCACACTTTTGGGTGTTTGAACAGTTGGTGGTGCTATTTGAGAAAGCATAGTGTGTAACTGGAGGTGGGCCTTCAGAGTTTAAAGACTCATGCTCTTTCCAGTTCTCTGTCTTATACTTTTGTTGGAAGGGATGAGCTTTCAGCCTGCTCCATCCACTATGTCTACTGCCATGATTTCTCTACCACAATGAACTCTAAACCTTTGGATTCATAAGCCTAAGTAAACTCTGTTTTCTAAAAGTTGCCTTTGTCCTGGTGTTTTATCACAGCAACAGAAAAGTAATGAATACATCCAATTACACCAAACATGGGGATGGAAAAGGTTAAAAGGGCTTGCTGGCAGATGAAGATGATCTAAATAGCTGTGAAAGTGAGCACTTCCTTCAGTTTACTTGAAGTTTGATATTAGGGAAGTCACATGGTGCTGCAAGTAGTTCCACTAGTCATATTCTATCTGTCATTGCCACTTGGACGCTCTGGTTAGTGAAGGTGGACCAAGGTATCCAAACTTGACAGTGAGGTGCAACCTTGTTATGTACAAATGTATTGGGATACATTGATGGCTATCCTGAGATGCTGTGGCCTGTAGCCTCAGGTTGGAAAAACTAGATTCTGGATGGAGAATTAAAATTTTATATGTCCTAAGTTTTCAGTTTCTTTGCCTATTTATTATTTATAGTAAATGGGCATATTTATTTTGGCTATAGTGAGCTGACCTTTTCTGAAGAAGCTGTACAATTTGAAAGGCACTAACTAGGACACTGTGGTTGCAGAGAGATATGGTGTTCTAAGACAAGGGTTGACATTAATTGGAATATTTTTGCCATTTCAGTATGGACCTACCTTTTCTGTATCTGGCCTAATGGCTATAATGTATTGCTAGGCAGGTGTTTAATCACCAACAATCCTTAAGCCAAGAATGCTGCAAGAGAACATTTCAACTCTACAGCAATGCTTTCCTGACACTCTGTAGATGATGTTGCTATAATTGGAAAATATATTGATTTATGACTTCCTTGTTTTGTGGCTATAAATGTTGACGTCATCTCTTCCTTGGTGGAACATATCGCTTAGGATAACTTGAATCTTGTTCCTGTGCTGTGATCATTCATGTATGGTTCAGAGTCAGCTATTTTCTTCTTTTAAAGCAGTCTTATTATTCATACCAAGAGTGCTTTCGCTGACAGAATGCTATTATAGTTTTAAGAAAGGCTATAGGTGATGAAGGCACAGAAGTGCCCAAAGCTAACAAAATACTTTGGCAGGACAATTGATATGGGATTAGATTCCCCTGTTAAGTTCCTTGCTTTCTGTAGGTAGGCATAAAGTTTTGATGACTGGAGCTAAGAAGGTACGGAAATCAAACCCGATTTGCCAGAGAGGTTTTGGCATATGATATTTAGGAAATAGTAGAAGATGAAATCAAATTATTTATAAAGAAAAATTCAATCAATGAAAAATAGGAAATTTTAGTAAATCTTGAGGTTGGAATTTACCAAAAGCAACAGCTTATGCGAATTTACATCTTCATAACCAGCGATGTAAAATATACTGTTTATAATCTCACTCTGAGAGGGGCTGAGACTGGTACAGAAAGAGAATGCTTGTCTTGCATGTTGAATGTCTTCAGTTCAATCCCCAGCAAAATGCAACACACACACACACACACACACACACACACACATACATACATACATACGCACACACACACATACACACACAAACACACACATATACACACACAGATAAACAGAGGGAGAGAGAGAGAGAGAGAGAGAGAGAGAGAGAGAGAGAGAGAGAGAGAGAATGAGAATAATGGCACTGACTCCTGAGAGGTATGAACTTAAATTTAAAATGATAGCCCTGAGCTAAGATTGTCAATGAATTCTGATTTAATTATATTTATGATAGAGATTAGCTATATATTTAAAGGATGAAACAAGAATTCCCGATTTACTGTCTTATTAACTAGAAAATTCAATTAATAGGAAAAAGCTATTTTCTGGGGGTCTTTAATGAAAGCGTTTCATCGTTCTTTCTACTCTGGATGAATAAACCTAGGATGAACAACAAGTAAAAACAGCAAATATCAAAGACACAGAGAGCACAATAAAAGATATTGACATCCATTTTTGTTTATTAAAAGAATTTTAGAAAACAACTGGATCAACCGTGAAGAAGAAATTCAAATATGGAACTAAATGGTTTAAGATTCAATGTTGGAACTTTTTTACATACATATAATCTCCCACATAAATCATGTTTTGATGTATGCTTATATAAACTTTGAGTATAATAACTTATCTCCAGGTATTTCAGGTGATTTTTATGATTTAAAGATATAGATATAAATATTACTTAACTTTATAGTTTTCCACTATCAAATAGTTATTTCTTTCATTTTACACATAACCAATTAGAAGAACCACAAAGTCAACATCTATGCAAGGCTATATTTTTTGACATCTATAGCTGTCCTTTGATTTAAATTTCTTTCTTCTGACCAGGAATCCTTTTCCCACCACCATACTTGTGGGTGAAAATTTTCTAGTCATCTTTTAAAGGTTGCAAAGAAAGATGTTAAGGCCTGCTACTGTGTCTGTTCTTTCCCCTTCGCAGACGTAGGATGGAGAAAGATAAATTCCTTGAATCACTGAAGTGCAGAGAACTGTTAAAGAACTTTGGAATGTGGAACCAAGTGCCCCATCTTCTTAATCTCCCCTTTCTAAAGGGAACAGATTTCTTGCACAGTTTCCAGAGTTTGTTCCATCTGGGGATGACAGAAAAGCACAAAACCACCGTGGCTGTCTCAGGTGTGAAAAATAACAAACGTCAGTATTGTTGCTTAGAATTTCACTCATGTTCTACTATTTCAGCTGTCAAAAGTCAGTAGTCTTTATCTGATGTTGGACACATCAATCAAATTTTAAATAACAGGAATCCCAAAGAGATGGCACTACAGAATAATGTCATTTACCTCAACAACAAGTGCCAGTGCACCAGAGATGACAAGCCTTTCAGGGACAGTAGGAGATTGCCTGTAGAGGAAACTAGACCATGGTAATATCATGACTTCTCTATAGCACCTTTTCAATCATAGCCAGCCCACAGACACATCACAGATTTCTACATGCTCCAGTTGTTTTGCCATGTGCTGGGGACTCTTTTATCCCTGCATGTATGTCTGTGACCCACATGCATGCAATGCCTGTAGAGGTCAGAAGAGGGCATCAGATACTGTTGGTCAGGACATGCAGACAGTTGTGAAGTGCCATATGGATGCCAGGAATGAAATCTGGGTCCTCTGGTAGAACCACAGAGCAACAGCTCCATCTCCTTCTCATATTGGTTATTGGGACGGTATCCTATTCATCTTGAGTAAGAATGCTTTTAGTGTCACTCTTGCTGGACCACATGCTCTGGAAGTCTTGCTTTCCTGCCTGTAGGCAGGTAGAGGACAATGGAACAGTGCAAAATGGAAGCAAATCACTACTATCTTGTCCATACACAGATGGTAACCTTGTGTTGTTGGCTGCTTCACTGTTCTGTAATATTGTTTTTGTAACATCTTTTTAGTTCTTTAAGTGCCTCCTGGCATCTAACTAATCCAAGCCAGCACTATTAATCACAATGAAGACTTATTCCCAGATCCTATTTGCAGATTTGTTCTCAAGAAAGAGTAAAAACTTAAAGATACTTTCCAAATAATCTTTTTAGACATGTTTTATTTATATTTTTGTTTTTAAAAAAATTTCACTGCTTTAGTATTTATTATAAGCATAGACTTTTGTTTTCCATTTTTAAGTTAGTATTTGTGTGTAAGTATCTGTGGTTCATATGTATATGTGTGTCCCTCTGACTGTGGTGTATGTTTGTGTATGTGTGGTGTACATGTGTGTGTGTGTGCATATACATGTTTGTGTGCATAAACCTGCTGTATGTGCTTGTGTATGTCTATCTGACTGTGGTGTATGTCTGTGTGTGTGTGTGCACATGTGTGTATGTGGTGTGTGTGTGTCTCTGTGTATATGTAGCTGTGTATATGTTTGTGTTTTCCCATTAAGTAAAATTGTAGTGTGTGTTTGTGTGTGGTTTATGTGTGTACATGCACATATGTGTTTGTGTGCCTGTTTGTGTGTATGCTTGTATATGCAGATGTGGCCATTTGTGTGTTTATGTGTGAAGATCAGAGATTGTTACTGGAGTCCTACAATTTTCCAATTCATTTTTACAAAATATTTCTTTTATTTTTGAGATTATAATAAAAACTATAACACACTCATCTGTTTATAAATATACATATAAAGTTATATAAAATTTTCTCATATGGATGGTAATGGTTCCTCCAAGAACATCTGCCAAAATCCCTTACACCAGGCATGTTTCTCTCTATTGTTGAAGACACCGTGCATTTTACAGGTCCTTAGAGGTCCGAAGCTTTCCCTGAGGACTAACTTTCATGATACAAGAAGGTATCAGGCAAACTTCCAAAGAAGGGAAGCAGTCAACAGTCCTATTCAGTTATGATGCCTATGAACCACAGCCATGACCAGTATGCCACAACAACTCTACACACACACACACACACACACACACACACACACACACACACACACACTCTAAGTGGCATGTATACTTTGGTGGTAACCAACAGCTCTCTAATGGGACTTAAGACCTATTCAAAAGAGGGAAACCATGTGTGGTACAGGAAACCTAGTTCATCACCCAGGGCTTAGTGAATTCATTGAGCTTGGAGAAGAACCTACAACTGCCACTTTAATAAATTGGTGTGTGTGTGTGTGTGTGTGTGTATGTGTGTGTGTGTGTGTGTGTGTGTATGTGTGTGTGTGTGTATGTGTGTGTGTGTGTGTACGAGAGAGAGAGGGAGAGAGAGAGAGAGAGAGAGAGAGAAAGAGAGAGAGAGAGAGAGAGAGAGAGAGAGAGAGAGAGAGAGAGAGAGAGAGAGAGAGAGAGAGAGAGAGAGAGAGAGAGTCTCACTAAGCCTGGGACTCACTGTTTCATAGAGTCTCGCTAGCCAGTGAGCCCCAGCATCTGCTTATCTCTTCTCACTCTTATGCTGTGGTTATGGACACACAGCACCTACATGTTGGGTTTTTACCTGAGTGCTGGATGCTGGATGCTGGATGCTGGATGCTGGATGCTGGATGCTGGATGCTGGATGCTGGATGCTGGATGCTGGATGCTGGATGCTGGATGCTTGTGCAACAAGCAACTAATGCACTGAAACATAGTCTAGTCTCACTAGCTATTTTTATAACCCACAAATGTTTGAGTATGGCTTCTGGACATCTTTTGGCTACTGTATTTCCATATAAACTTTAGAAATAGCTTGTTAAATTTTGCAGAAAAGAAGAACTGCTTAAACTTAACTGATATTTAATGGACTTATTTTTATAGTTAAAGGAACTTAGGTTTTTGAATATTGGAAATTTTTATATTAAAATAGTATATATCACTTAGCTTAGTGCTTATTTTTTCTTGTTAGTTTGTATTTTTCTGTGTAAAAATTTGAGGAAGTAGAGTTGGTGGCCTCTGATCTGTGATCCATTGATTCCCCTTTGATTGCCGGTCTGTTTTTCTCATAACTCTAGCTTTTGGACCTCTAGAAAGACAGGCTCATGATAGTTGCTAGGAGAGGGGTCATTATCTATGGGGTGATTTAAGCAGGATGTTCCAGGTTCACAATTGCTTACTGCACACAAACCTAAAATTTATCGATTTATGAGGCACGGCTCCTTAGAGAATGTCACATAAGCAATAAAACACTCTGTATTATAAAATTAGATTTTTTATGACCTGAAATTTCCCCACTGTATGAGCAAATCTCATTAGATTCTGTCTATTCCCAGGAACAGAGGACTCTTGTATCATGCAGGAAGGAAAGACTTAGGTAGCCACACAAGATAAAGCTTCAACCCTTTGCTTACTTTGCTGGTGACATTTGATTGCCTTGTGATATTTTGATATTAGTAAGGGTTATCAAAAGGTAAGAATTTTTAATTTTAAAAAACTAATTTGATTGGAAATATTGAGGCAAGTTTTGATGCATTTTGTTAGTTCTTTTCCTTATACAAGGTTTTCAAAATATTTCACATAATTTCATTTTTGAGACTAAGTTTCATGTAAGCCAGGGTTCACCTTTAGGATCTCTATGATTTTTCTGTCTACATTTCCTAAGTGCTTGCATCACAGGCACTTAGGAATTAAGGTGGTCCTGAGAATCAAAACAAGGACATTGGCATGCTAGGCAAACACTTACCTGAGTGAACTAAAGCCCCAGCCCTATTTTAGAATCTTTTAAATGCAATACTTAAATTCTTATTTTCTAAATGTTGGTAGAATTATATATATAATAATAATTATATATATAATGATTATATATATATAATCTCACTGATTTCCTTCATATCTCTTCACCCTTGATGTTTTATATAATTAATTTTAATCTGTTAGTACATCATTAATTTTCTACATAATCATGTTATCTATAGATTTTTGTAGTTGTACTTCTGATTTTCACCATTTACCATTTTTTATAATTTATCTTTTTGTTTATCACATTAATTATGAACTTTAGTAAGTCACTGTGAGTGTACCATTTTTTTTAATAAGAAATAAGTCTATTTTTAGCATGATGATATCTGCAGGCCTTTTTCAATTTCCTAAATCAGGTTAGTGATTTCTAGCTTTGGTCTGTATTCAACTATGAAGGAAAGTGAAGTTTCTTCAAATATATTTAAAAAACTTATAGTTGAGTTGGTGCCTAACTAGTAGTGTCACCCGCACTGACTACTGTTCACAGTCCTTGAAGATACTTGCATGCTACTGGAGGAGAAGGATAATCGGCAATATCACCAAGATACAAACCTGAGACCTACAACAGGCACCTGCCTGCAAGATATATGGGCGTAATAGTGGCATAATGGTGTGAGTGTCACCAACCACTCTCTGAATGGATTTAAGCCCCACTCCATGAGATGGAACATATATCTGACACTGATAAAATGGCCAAGAACATGGGACTAGATACATCGTGGGTCTAGGGGAAAGCTTAATACTATTATTCTGTTAAAGAAACATAGCAATAAAACAATTCCTAATGACATGGTGCTATATGCATGGATCAGAGCAGTGCTCAGTCTTAACCAGACAGTAACTCACAACTGGATAACTTGTAGAGATTGAGAGATTTTGGAGCACTCAATCCTAAGTGGGATGTCTTTATCAAAGCCCTCCCTTCATGGCTCAGAGACTTGAAGAGGAAAGTTTGTTAGAGTTACAGGGGATAGATGACTCTAAGAAAACATTGTCTTCCAGATACAACAGGGTGGATGTACATATGAACTCATAACTGTAGCAATATGTATACAAACAGAACAAGCCAAATGGAAGTACCAACACCGAGTGAGGGAATTGGATACACGGTCTCACTGAGATAAGAAGTCAGGCGGTGGTGGCAGATGCCTTTAATCCCAGCACTTGGGAGGCAGAGGCAGGCAAATTTCTGAGTTTGAGGCCAGCCTGGTCTACAGAGTGAGTTCCAGGATAGCCAGGGCTACACAGAGAAACCCTGTCTTGAAAAATAAAAAAAATAAAATAAAATAAAAAGAAAGGAAAAAAGAAGCTATCTGAGATTGATATCTGTTGGCAAAAGGAAAACCAGTTTGTAGCTAAAGGGAGTTTCACCTGTTAGACCAACTGCACTTATGCTCAGGAACAAACTGGGAGCACAAATAAAGTCAAGGGTATTTTTGACTTTTTGTTTCACTGTCTTTTATTTTTGCAATTTTTGTCTTATTGCTTTTTAAAAATTTTTGTGGGTCCGTTGTGTTTCTTGTTTTCTTATCAGAGAGTGTGAGAGATAGACAGAGACAGAGAGAGAGGGAAAGAGAATATAAAGTTGGGTGGGAAGGGATATGGAAAGGATATGGAAGGAAATGAGAGAAGAGAAATCAGAATCAGAATCAGATTGTATGAATGTAGTTTTTTCAAAAATAAAGGAAAAAGAAGGCAAAGTTCCCTAATTTATTGTGATTGTTATTACTACCACTATAACTATTATAGTAAGCAGACCCTGTACATTGTCAAAAGAAGTATTCAGGGAAGAAGTAAAAGGTTAGGGCGAGCATTCATGTGTTCTGCTGATACTGTCGACATCACACGGTGTCTAGTTTGTACTAAAAGATCAGAGTTTTTGGTCATTGTCAGAAGTACTTAGGGTGTGACTAGTTCCTCATAAAATGAAGTGAACAAATTTCTTGAACGGCTGTAAATAATCCCCCGTGGCAAAGATTTCAACTGAGAAATGACCTATGTGATTCCCATAATAGAGATTATCACCTGATTTGGGTTGGTAGCTCCTATCTGTCAGCTGATAGCTGTAGCACTGTCTTGTGCATGCAATCCCACAACTGCTGCTGAGGAACCAAAAGCTCAGGCAGCTGACATGACTTCCCCAGCCACCCATCACATTGCTGTGGAAGGTCATCAGCGAAGCTCATGACTTTGACCTGCTGTATGGAGAACTAATGAGACTGAAAATAGAACGTTCTAGGAACAGACAACAGATAAGGGGAATTCCCATGAATGTAATTTACATAAGCATAGTAAAAATACCTGTTCTATATGAACCCAGAGACAGGACAGAAGGTCTTAAAGGCCTATTTTTCACCTATTTTCTGTGAGATGACATCATTCTATCTCCCAGTAGCAATGCTGTGGATATGCTTGTTTCCTATTGTGCTTAAGAGTCACACCATAGGAGTCCTGAAGGGTTACTTAATTTTACCCTCATCCTGAAGTTGTTTCTCTTCATTTGTTTTCTTCTCTGGTTGCGGACTGTTCCGAAGACTCCAGGAGGCACTTATTGCCTGTGCAGAGGGCATCTTGCTTTGGATGCCCTACATTTTGTTCTCATGGTGGTTGACCTGGTGTTCTTCTGATCAGTAGGTTGTCCTGGAAGGATGGCTGGAGGGATATACATGTATGAATGAATGTATGTATGTGTGTATGTATGTATATGTTGTGTTTATGATCATTGCTTATTTTACCCAAGGACTTGGAGCTGTAGAATCTATTCTCCAATGGAAAAAAGTGGGGACGGTGACATGAATGGCAGGTGGTGCTCAGTTGCTGTTAAGCTTGTAGTTCCCTATGTTTGGACCAAAGTTTATTTCCTTCCTCAGCTCATCATTACAGTCCTAACGCAAATATTGAACAACATGAGTCTATTTGAAGATAGGGCCACTAGAAGAGGCAAGTAAATTTATGTGTGGTTAATATGGTGTAGCCACATTTAGTCGCAAAATTACTGTCTTTATAAGAAGTGGGGGCTTGAATATATAGAGAAATTAAGGGTGATTGTGCTCAAAGAAAGGAAGAAGCTAGCAATCCGAACATCAGCATGAGAGCTTCAAGGAAAGCTAAAACTCCTAATACCTTAACTTGGATTCTAAATTCCAGAAATATGAGAAAATCTATTTCTTCTGTCCAAGTCACTCAGTCTGTGGTGTTTTGTATGACAGCCATGGCCACTTACTCTCCCCTTTATTCTCCATCTCTTCCTTCAGGAGATGTTGGGTGGCTTCCCTGTCCTAGGCACCCATATCTATCATGTTCTAGCTCTGCTCTAGGATATGCTGCTTCATGTTGCACTGGGTACTGTATACAAACTCATTCTACAAAACACTGTTGATGACTGCTGTAACTAATTCATGCAAATCCAAGGTCTTCTCTCTTCCTCTCAATTGGATTAAGGGATGAATTCTATCATCTCTTCTCACCCACTCATTGAAAAAAATCAGACTTTACCCCAAGTTGATATAAAATACTTATAGTATTTTTCTCTATTCCAGAGTTGTGGTTTACAACTGCATTCTTCTTCCAAATGATTGAAAAATCCCACCCAACATCTATGCAAGCTTCAGAAGCCAATACAGGTCATCTACATTTCAGTTATTGGGATTCCTACGTAACTTATTATGCACACACATATATAAGACATGCATATGATATATTGTTGGGAGCTATTAAGACAACACTATTGTCCTGATCTCTAAATTGGGCCTCTCCCCCCAAGAAGAAAAGAGGGTAAAAAGTGGGCCACCGACACACCGATTCAGAGAACCACAGAATGTTCCAGCCCTAAGGCATCTCCAATGACCTCACCACACCCTGATACCACCAAGTTCCTGCTTCCCCGTGTAGCTGCCAAAAGAAAGAATTTCTATTGCCCCCCCTCCCATAAGTACTTCTCTTTTTGCTTGTATTGCCCTACCCCTCCCACTGATAAGTATCTGTACTTCCCCTTTTGCTTGTGCATTTAAACCTCGGGCCTGACTAATACATTTGGAGCCTTGATGCATTCCAGAACAGTTTCCACATCGTTATTCGCACAAGGCCCTCGTCCCTCTCTCTGGATAGTCCATTCTTTCGTCTTAGCTCCAAACTTTGTCTCTGTAACTCCTTCCATGGGTATTTTGTCCCCGATTCTAAGAAGGGGCAAAGTGTCCACAATTTGGTCTTCGTTCTTCTTGAGTTTCATGTGTTTTGCAACTTGTATCTTGGGTATTCTAAGTTTCTGGGCTAATATCCGCTTATCAGTGAGTGCATATCATGTGAGTTCTTTTATGATTGGGTTACCTCACTCAGGATGATACACTCCGGGTCCATCCATTTGCCTGAGACTTTCATAAATTCATTTTTTTAAAAGCTAAGTAGTACTCCATTGTGTAAATGTACCACATTTTCTGTATCCATTCCTCTGTTGAGGGACATCTGGTTCTTTCCAGCTTCTGGCTATTATAAATAAGGCTGCTATGAACATAGTGGAGCATGTATCCTTCTTACCAGTTGAAACATCTTCTGGATATATGCCCAGGAGAGGTATTGCTGGATCCTCTGATAGTACAGCATATGATTTTCTGAGGAACCACCAGACTGATTTCCAGAGTGGTTGTACAAGCTTGCAATCCCACCAGCAATGGAGGAGTGTTCCTCATTCTCTACATCCTTGCCAGCATCTGCTGTCACCTGAATTTTTGATCTTAGTCATTCTGATTGGTGTGAGGTGGAATCTCAGGGCTGTTTTGATTTGCATTTCCCTGATGATTAAGGATGTTGAACATTTTTTTTCAGGTGCTTCTCAGCCATTCAGTATTCCTCAGTTGAGAATTCCTTGTTTAGCTCTGTGCCCCATTTTTTTAATGGGGTTATTTGGTTTTCTGGTGTCTATCCTCTTGAGTTCTTTATATATATATATTGGATATTAGTCCCCTACCTGATTTAGGATAGGTAAAGATCCTTTCCTAATCTGTTGGTGGTCTTTTTGTCTTATTGACGGTATCTTTTGCCTTGCAGAAGCTTTGCAACTTTATGAGGTCCCATTTATCGATTCTCGATCTTACAGCACAAGCCATTGCTGTTCTATTCAGAAATTTTCCCCCTGTACCCATATCTTTGAGGCTTTTCCCTACTTTCTCCTCTATAAGTTTCAGTGTCTCTGGTTTTATGTGGAGTTCCTTACCACTTAGATTTGACCTTAGTATAAGGAGATAGGAATGGATCAATTCGCATTCTTCTACATGATAACTGCCAGTTGTGCCAGCACCATTTGTTGAAAATGCTGTCTTTTTTCCACTGGATGGTTTTAACTCCCTTGGCAAAGATCAAGTGACCATAGGTGTGTTGGTTCATCTCAGGGTCTTCAATTCTGTTCCATTGGTCTACTTGTCTGTTGCTATACCAGTACCATGCAGTTTTGATCACAATTGCTCTGTAGTACAGCTTTAGGTCAGGCATGGTGATTCCACCAGAGGTTCTTTTATCCTTGAGAAGAGTTTTTGCTATCCTAGGTTTTTTGTTATTCCAGATGAATTTGCAAATTGCTCTTTCTAATTCGTTGAAGAATTGATTTGGAATTTTGATGGGGATTGCATTGAATCTGTAGATTGCTTTTGGTAAAATAGCCATTTTCACAATATTGATCCTGCCAATCCATGAACATGGGAGAACTTTCCATCTTCTGGGATCTTCTTCCGTTTCTTTCTTCAGAGACTTGAAGTTCTTATTATACAGAACTTTCACTTCTTTAGTTAGAGTCACACTAAGGTATTTTATATTATTTGTGACTATTGTGAAGGTTGTTGTTTCCCTAATTTCTTTCTCAGCCTGTTTATCCTTTTTGCCTTGAAAAGCCATTGATTTGTTTGAGTTAATTTTATATCTAGCTACTGCACTAAAGCTGTTTATCAGCTTTAGGAGTTCTCTGGTGGAATTTTTAGGGTCATTTATATATATACTATCATATCATCTGCAAAAAGTTATGTTTTGATTTCTTCCTTTCCAATTTTTATCCCCTTGAACTCCTTTAGTTGTCGAATTGCTCTGGCTAGGACTACAAGTACTATATTGAACAGGTAGGGAGAGAGTGGGCACCCTTGTCTACTCCCTGATTTTAGTGGGATTGCTTCCAGCTTCCCTCCATTCAGGTTGATGTTGGCTACTGGTTTGCTATAGATTGCTTTTGTCATGTTTAGGTATGGGCCTTGAATTCCTGATCTTTCCAAGACTTTTATCATGAATGGGTGTTGGATTATGTCAAATGCTTTCTCAGCATCTAAGAAGATGATTTTGTGTTTTTTGTGCTTGAGTTTGTTTATATAGAGGATTATATTGATGGATTTCCGTATATTAAACCATCCCTGCATCCCTGGGATGAAGCCTCCTTGGTCATGATGGATGATCATTTTGATGTGTTCTTGTATTCGGTTTGCGAGGATTTTATTGGGTATTTTTGCATCAATATTCATAAGGGAAATTGGTTTGAAGTTCTCTATCTTTGTTGGGTCTTTTTGTGGTTTAGGTATCAGAGTAATTGTGGCTTCATAGAATGAATTGGGTAGAGTACCTTCTATTTCCACTTTGTGGAATAGTTTGAGGACAGTTGGAATTAGGTCTTCTTTGAAGGTCTGATAGAACTGTGCATTAAACCCATCTGGTCCTGGGTTTTTTGTTTTTTGGTTTTTTTTTTTTTTTTTTTTTTTTTTTGGTTGGGAGACTATTAATGACTGCTTCTATTTCTTTAGGGGAAATGGGACTGTTAAGATCGTTAATCTGGTCCTGATTTAACTTTGGTACCTGGTATCTGTCTAGGAAGTTGATCATTTCATCCAGGTTTTCCAGTTTTGTTGAGTATAGCCTTTTTGTAGAAGGATTTGAAGGTGTTTTGGATTTCTTCAGGATCTATTGTTATGTCTCCCTTTTCATTTCTGATTTTGTTATTTAGGATGCTGTCCCTGTGCCCTCTAGTGAGTCTGGGTAAGGGTTTATCTATATTGTTGATTTTCTCAAAGAACCAGCTCCTGTTTTTTTTTTGTTGTTGTTTTTTGTTTTTTTTTTTTTGTTTTGTTTTTTTTTCCGTTTGTCCATTTTTATTTATTTTTTTTTGATTTTTAATATTTTTATTACATATTTTCCTCAATTACATTTCCAATGCTATCCCAAAAGTCCCCCATAGCGCCCCCCACTTCCCTACCCACCCATTCCCATTCTTTTGGCCCTGGCATTCCCCTATATTGGGGCATATAAAGTTTGCAAGTCCAATGGGGCTCTCTTTCCATTGATGGCCGACTAGGCCATCTTTCGATACATATGCAGCTAGAGACAAGAGCTCCGGGGTTCTGGTTAGTACATCATGTTGTTCCAACAATAGGGTTGCAGATCCCTTTAGCTCCTTGGGTACTTTCTCTAGCTTCTCCATTGGGAGCCCTGTGATATATCCAATAGCTGACTGTGAACATCCACTCCTGTGTTTGCTAGGCCCCGGCGTCGTCTCACAAGAGACAGCTATATTTGGGTCCTTTCAGCAAAATCTTGCTAGTGTATGCAATGGTGTCAGCGTTTAGAAGCTGATTATGGGACGGATCCCTGGATACAGCAGTCTCTAAATGGTCCATCCTTTCATCACAGCTACGAACTTTGTCTCTGTAACTCCTTCCCTGGGTGTTTTGTTCCCAATTCTAAGAAGGTGCACAGTGTCCACACTTTGGTCTTCATTCTTCTTGAGTTTCATGCGTTTATCAAATTGTATCTTATATCTTGGGTATCCTAAGTTTTGGGCTAATATCCACTTATCAATGAATACATATTGTGTGAGTTCTTTTGTGATTGTGTTACTTCACTCAAGATGATGCCCTCCAGGTCCATCCATTTGGCTAGGAATTTCAAATATTCATTCTTTTTAATAGCTGAGTAGTACTCCATTGTGTAAATGTACCATAATTTCTGTATCCATTCCTCTGTTGAGGGACATCTGGGTTCTTTCCAGCTTCTGGCTATTATAAATAGGGCTGCTATGAACATAGTGGAGCATGTGTCCTTTTTACCGGTTGGGACATCTTCTGGATATATGCCCAGGAGAGGTATTGCTGGATCCTCCGGTAGTACTATGTCCAATTTTCTGAGGAACCGCCAGACTAATTTCCAGAGTGGTTGTACAAGCTTGCAATCCCACCAACAATGGAGGAGTGTTCCTCTTTCTCCACATCCTCGCCAGCATCTGCTGTCACCTGAATTTTTGATCTTAGCCATTCTGACTGGTGTGAGGTGGAATCTCAGGGTTGTTTTGATTTGCATTTCCCTGATGATTAAGGATGTTGAACATTTTTTCAGGTGCTTCTCTGACATTCGGTATTCCTCAGGTGAGAATTCTTTTTTCAGTTCTGAGCCCCTTTTTTTAATGGGGTTATTTGACTTTCTGGAGTCCACCTTCTTGAGTTCTTTATATAAATTGGATATTAGTCCCTTATCTGATTTAGGATAGGTGAAAATCCTTTCCCAATCTGTTGGTGGTTTTTTTGTCTTATTGATGGTGTCTTTTGCCTTGCAGAAGCTTTGCAGTTTCATGAGGTCCCACTTGTCAATTCTAGATCTCAGAAGATGGAAAGATCTTCCATGCTCATGGATTGGCAGGATCAACATTGTAAAAATGGCTATCTTGCCAAAAGCAATCTACAGATTCAATGCAATCCCCATCAAAATTCCAACTCAATTCTTCAACGAATTAGAAAGTGCAATCTGCAAATTCATCTGGAATAACAAAAAACCTAGGATAGCAAAAACTCTTCTCAAGGATAAAAGAACCTCTGGTGGAATCACCATGCTGGACCTAAAGCTTTACTACAGAGCAATTGTGATAAAAACTGCATGGTACTGGTATAGTGACAGACAAATAGACCAATGGAATAGAATTGAAGACCCAGAAATGAACCCACACACCTACGGTCACTTGATCTTCGACAAGGGAGCTAAAAACATCCAGTGGAAGAAAGACAGCATTTTCAACAAATGGTGCTGGCAGAACTGGTTGTTAACATGTAGAAGAATGTGAATCGATCCATTCCTATCTCCTTGTACTAAGGTCAAGTCTAAGTGGATCAAGGAACTTCACATAAAACCAGAGACACTGAAACTTATAGAGGAGAAAGTGGGGAAAAGCCTTGAAGATATGGGCACAGGGGAAAAATTCTTGAATAGAACAGCAATGGCTTGTGCTGTAAGAAGTGACTTTAGATCCATGTCTTGCTTTTCTGGTGTGATGCTGTCTCCAGGACTTGCTATGGTGAGAGAGTTTGGTTCTGTTGATGCCAAGTAACCTTGGTTTCTGTTGGTTCTGTTCTTATGTTTGCCTCCTGCCACCTGATTATCTCAAGTGCTTGCTACTCTCAATATATCTGATTGGAGCCTGTCCTTCCTATAATCCCAGTTGAATTAGGACTCCTCAGAGTCCAGTTTTCTCTGTGATCCTTTGATTGTGTGCTCCTGTGAACCTGAGATTCTCGGTGTGTCAGAGTTTTGGGCAGTCAAGCTTACTCTGAGCCCCTGAAATACTGGTGTGATCCAGCTCCTGTTATCCTGGGGTCCTGTTGTCCTATGATCCTGGGCGTGTTACAGTGCCTGGAAGTGGTTTCTCCTTTGATGACAGTAAAGCTATCTGGTCAGTGATCCTAAGATCATGTGGAGAGTCCTCTGGGGACTGTGGGGGTATCAGCTGATTCCGCATCCAAGGTGACCTTGTGCTGGCGCTGTCCAGAAGGGACTTGTGCCCCTGGTCAGGCCGGTTTTCTGCTTCCCTTCTGCTGTCTCAAGTCCAGTGCGATTTGATTGAAACAGATGTTGTGTTCCACTCATCAGTGATCCTAAGATAGCATGGAGAGTCCTTGGGGGACTGTGGGGGTGTCTGCCAACTCTGTGCCCTAGGTGACCCTGTGCTGGCACCGACTGGAAGGGCGTTAATTTTTATATATAGATTTGACTTAAGGATAACATTTGGTACCTGCTTCTGCACTTTTTTCAATTGTCCTGTGTGATCCCAAATCTATTTTCACAAGACTAATATTTGTGAGAGCACATGAGGATTTGCTTCATTTGATTTGGTATTGTTACATTGTTATATGCTTTTAGTCATTAATATTACAAAGTAAAGGGCATTATATTTTGGTAATTGTTATTTTAAAATAGTAAAATAGTATCTATAGATATTTAGCTGATTCTTTGATAAGTTTTAGTTTTATATTAAAAAAAAGAGATAATCTTTTATGGTCACCATTCTTTGATTTGATCCAGTGCCACTATCAAGATGGAGCGTTTTTGTCTGGATTTATCATTCTGTAAATATCAGTCTCATAAGGGGCTTTAAGGGTACTTTACAGTTTACAAGTCTTTGGCTAGCCTCCATTTTCACTCTGTGTTTACACAGAAACTGCCTAATTAGATTTTATAGGGATTTATAAAGTAGATATATGATTGTCAATTTTTGTTGTCTCCCTAGACTCCAGTATGTTTTACAGCCAAGCAATACTGACTGCAGGTCTTTCTTTCTCTTCCTTCCTTCCTTCCTTCCTTCCTTCCTTCCTTCCTTCCTTCCTTCCTTCCTTCCTTTCTTTCTTTCTTTTTTCTGAGACAGGGTTTCTCTGTATAGCCCTGGCTGTCCTGGAACTCACTTTGTAGACCAGGCTGGCCTTGAACTCAAAAATCCACCTGCCTCTGCCTCCCAAGTGCTGGGATTAAAGGTGTGCGCCACCACGCCTGTGTGGCTGCAGTTTTTTTTTTTTTTTTTTTTTTTTTGAGGAGGGGGGAGTCTTTTTAAAACAAGTTTATTTCCTATGTTTCTTAGTGCATGAAGCTTATTTAAATAAGAGAGAAACTTAGCTGTTTCAAGAGACATGGGGAAGATTTTAGAAAGTTTCTAGAATCCTCAGACTTTCATTAAAACATTTCTTTTCCAGGTTGTCTGTGAGTAGCTGAAGATTTTAGAAAGTTTCTAGAATCCTCAGACTTTCATTAAAACATTTCTTTTCCAGGTTGTCTGTGAGTAGCTGCATAAGAAACTCCAGATTTTTTTATCCAATCCACACTTTGGAATAAAATCAATGACATTTTCATTGGTAACCATTTTATACCTAGTGTTTATCTATAACAACTATTTGTTTTATTCCCAAAGTTCACATTTTAATATAACTAAACTAAACTGTATGACAAGTGTAATGTCAAGCTCTGTGAATCCCCCAATTCACTCTTTTCCAAGGACCTTTAAATCTCACTTGCTGTTTACCTTTTATAAGGAGAAAATCAGGATAAAAACACAAGTTATGGAGAGTGTGGTGTGCTTGAATATTCAATGAGCTATCCAAGGAACACCTTATTCATTCCCATTTGGCAAGTATCCATTAGTTCAGTGATTGAATGATCAATCCGGGCTGTGGGGAGATACAGGAGGAATCATAAAACGAGATCATTCCTTTTTCTTAACCAATGTTAGACACTAATCTCTCCAGACAGTACAGTGAGGTCAGGCATGTTTCAATAGCCAACTGTTTTCTCTTGAGTTTGGTAAAAGGGGAGAAAATGTCAGCTGAATTGGACCTCTTTATCTAACATTGGATCGAGGGTAGGAAATGACTAAGGGGGAGTCAGGGATAAGAATTTTGGAGACACTGATCTGCAAGTTTCTTCTAGTCTGACAAGAATCTGCTGTGTGTGCCAAACTTGCCTCCCACATCCCCTCAGCCAATCAACTACAGTTCCTGCTTTTAGGAGTACCACCAGGCTTCCCTTTTAGTTACATAAACAACAAAATCTCAGATGCTCACATCATCATTTAGATATTTTTCCCTCCTAGTTGCTGGTCCTTCATCCTTGTCTCTTTCCATATCTCTCTTTTTCAGCCCTTGATTTACACTGTGAGACTCTTATAGATTTTTTTTTCTTCTTATCCATCTGAGTTTTCTTTCCTTTTCTTCTTTGTTGTACTCAGCACTGTGGTGGAAGTTTGAAGGTACATTAGGAATTTGGGTAACAAGAAACCCAGCATAGAGGTTTTAGGGACAGGGAGAAGCTTTGAGCTTTCATTTCCTGAGTTCCCAATCTCAAGGAGTATTTGCTTAGACTCGTCCTACATTTAAAGCTACTCTTAACACGGAAGTCCTGTATCTGGAGTTAATTTTGTGAGTTTCAAGTCAAAAGCATTTTTTTTCATCTGGGAAAAAAATCAGTAAGTCATGCCAATACAAGCTATTAACCACTTGACAGAGAAATAATATACAGAGCAATCACTAAAGAATGCAGCCAGGTGTTCACAACAATTGGAAATGATTTGAGTTGATACAGGATATTGGCAGTGGCAGCTCATCCAGATCATTTTAGCTTCAGGGTTCTGGGTGATAAGTATGATGGAGGAGGCAGAGAGATGACATATTGCTCCTGCCAAACCTCATCCATGATTTTCAAAGTGTTCACAGATAGTGGAAGCGTATGGAGGTTTCCCTGGAGAATTCCAGAATATGCTGTGGTCCACATGTCTCACTTTTAGAAGACAATAATCTTTTTCCTCAGGCTTCACCCTACTTCCAGGAATAGTGATTACTATTATTCTATTGTTGTTGGAGAATAAATTGAACAAATGTTTTAAGATTTGTGTTACAAACTCAGAAGAGGAAAGATGCAAAATCAAGTTTTAGGTCAGATGGTCTGTTGGTTTCCGAGATATTTATAATTAGAATTCACATCAAAGGAACTGAAAAAAAAAAGTCAGTCAAGAAAGACAAACAGATTATACAAGGCCTGTGACAGCAGCACCAGAAAATGAAGAGCAATTCAAAATGGTACTTTGGTAGAGAGAGAAAAAAATACTATAGTGGAAGTCCAAGGGCAGAGGCTCATCCAAAAGTGGGGGTTTGGTGTTCAGTGGATTGGATGTGGAACCTGCCTCTGACTCCTATTTTTTTTTTGCAAGGGGCCTCTCCTTTACAGGTCTGTTTTCTGTTCTCTGCAAATCAGGGTCATCTTCTATTCCTTAGAGTTAGGATTGAGGGAATGAGGGACACAGTAATGCTTGGATTTTTAGCCTTTGTAGAAAATATTCCTTTTAGGTGGGTGATGAAACCAGGCTGGACCCTGAAGTACTTGGCTCCATTCTGTGTAGAATGATGTTTTTCAGGCTGTGTTGGCTAACTGAGTTGTCTCCACTTTACAAACAGCAAGTGGGTACATTTTGAGTGATAATGCAAAAGCACCCGACTCTGCACCTTGTTACACACAAGGACACCACCATTGGCCTGGTACTATCTATGAGACGAATCGATATCTCATTCTTAAAAGGAAGACGTACTTATAAACCTTTGAAAGTAGGTTGGGACTTGACTACATGGGCATGTTAAAACTCTATGAGAAAAAACCCTAGCCGGGCGTGGTGGCGCACGCCTTTAATCCCAGCACTCGGGAGGCAGAGGCAGGCGGATTTCTGAGTTAGAGGCCAGCCTGGTCTACAAAGTGAGCTCCAGGACAGCCAGAGCTATAAAGAGAAACCCTGTCTCGAAAAACCAAAAAAAAAAAAAAAACCCTGAGAACTTACTAAGTATATCAGAACTGAGAAGCACAAAACAGACTCACCAAAATACCATAAGGAGGACATTAACACTGCTGGCAAATGACTCTTGTCAACCTATTATCTAACTACCCAATATGTACTACAAAGGACTGACCACAAAAGCCTCCTGAATATTCCATGGGCTTCAGCTCAAATTGACACTCACTGTAGAGATGGTCTTCTCAAATTACAATTTGTACATGTATCTAAGTCCATTGAAATACTGTCCTGAGTCTTAATGCTCTTGCCCTCACAGCTCTGTACTGACTCAGCTCTAAGGAACAGTTCAACTCTGAATGCCCTCCAGTTCTGCCTTGTTTCCTAGCAGCACCCAAACTTTCATCAATCACTGTTGTGCCTGTGGGCTTCTGTCTCCAGGGAAGTTCCTTTTAGCTCCTTAAATTCTGCTATGTCTCCTTTAATTCCCTTTTGTTCATTCTGTCACACATGCAAAGACACACACACAAACACACATACATATTAGTGACATGCACAAATAGAGACGCGCTTACACCCATGGAGACACACTCATACACAGACACAGGCACATACACATAGAGACATACTCACATGCACAGACACACTCAGACACATACATATAGAAGCACAGATTCACACATTCAGATAAACATACACAGAAACATACACATAGACACACACATACACACACACACACACATACACCAACCTGCCCTCCCCCCACTTTAAGGAAAATTAGGATTGGCAAACTGCAGTGAAGAAGGCTTATATCTCTTATTTAGTTTACTGTTATTCTATAAATTTTGACTATAAAAACACATGTATTTCTATGTTTCTGACATAGTGCATTCATGCTAGTGGTCATATTGACTTTAAAACCATCCATTTTAATAATACTATATTATTATAGGCATAATGTTGTTTTCTAGTTGTAATTACTGCTGAAAGCAGAGTAAGATATTTGCAGGATTTGTTAGTGTCTAAAGTTTAGGCATAGAAAATTCCTGGTAAACATCAAGAATCTCTGTTTTCAGAAAATTCTAGAAGTAGTTCATAGTCTTGCCAAACTCCCTTAGACAACAGGATTCTTTTCTCCTAAAAATGAAGTAATAATGTCCCAAATGATAGTTAATGTCTAGTATACAAGACATTCTTTTCTGTCCTTCCTCTAATTTGAAACAGAAAAATTTAGGGAAAAAAATGTGCTAAGTTATTGTGCTGGCTAGTGTTACGTAAACTTGATGCAAGCTAGTCAATTGAGAAGCAAGTATCTCAGCCACGAAAATGACCCATCAGATCGGTCTGCGGCTCAGTCTGGGACATCTTGATTGATGATTGATATGAGTAAAGCAGGCCCACACGAAGGTCATGCCACCTTTGAGAAGCAGGTTCTAAGTTGTATAAGAATACAGGCTAAGCAAGTCAGCAAACAGCTTTCCTCTGGACCTCTGCTTCAGTTCCTACCTCCAGCTTCTTGCCTTGACTTCCTGTCCCAACTTCTCTCACTGGTAGAATGTGACCTGGGGTTTGTAAGCAGAAATAAATCCTTTCTACCTCAAGTTGCTTGTGAACATGGTGTTTTTATCACAGTGAAAGAAACCTTAACTAAGACAGAAATTAGTACCAGATGATGTGGTATTTTGTCCCTTATCTGATCATTTGTTTTGGGTCAGGTTGTGGTAGCACTTCAGCTTTATGCTGGAAAAGCCATTGAGTACTCTATGCTTTTGGAGGTTGGAGGATAAGAATGCTAAGAGCAATGAACAGTTGAAGCCTCACTTGTGAAACTTCTGGGGGAAGCAAAAACTCTATGGGGGGCATTTATACGATCTTATATTACCTTTGTTTTTCTGGAAAATTCATACTGATTATATGAAGCTGACAAGTGATTAAGACGAGATCAGCATAATTGAAGTAAAAGTCTCCTGTGAGTATTTCCTCGGAGTCAGCACATGGAAACTGTATTCCATGGGAAACCAAGGCTATACATGATGTCTGCAGCCAAATTGGGTAATGTGTAACAGTCTCCCAGATGATACTGGTTCTAAGGGCATCAAAAGGTCATGGAGAACAATTGAAACTAGGCACTGTGAAAAAGCCAAATGGAAACCACTTGAGATACCTTTACCAGGAAAAATAGTGAACTCAAATCAATATTGAGTTCTTGCAGGAATTACAAATTAGGGCCATCGCTGAGGATTTAAAATATGCAGGGAGTGATTCTCAACACATCTCCTTGACTCTCCTATTTGGCTTGTGCAGATGGATCATGGAGAGTGACAATTAATTATCACAAACTTAATCAAGTATTGACTCTGATTGCAGATGTTGACTGAATGTGATATCCTTACATGAGCAAGTTAACATATCTAGACTATGGCATGCAGCTACTGATCTTTCAAATGCCATTTTCTTAATACCCATTCATAAGGAACACCAGAAGCATTTTTTTTTTCTGCTAGTAAAGCTTAGAGCATACTTTTAGTTTTACCTCAAGTGGACACTAATGTTCCAGGCTTGCTGTTATAGTATACTGTAGCCTCCTTCAGCCTTGAAGCAGGCTGATTCAGACTTTGCTGCCACTGAATATGAGATCACCTGGGGTGTAGCCTTCCGACTTAAATGGCTATATTGTTATGTCAACTACCAATGCTCTTCTCCAAGACTCTGCTACCTGCTGAGAGACCCTTGAGACATTCAGGAGACACATCCTATCCTGCACATCATCGCCTACAGGCTGGCTCCAGGAACCAAGAATGGATTGGTGGTGGTGGGGGGGATGGGCCTCCCCCCTTTATAAGCACAGCCTCTTAGTAAACTCTTGGGCCTTGATCAGAGAAAAATTTGTCTTGGCCTCATTCTCTTCTCACCATCTAGTCTCTTTCAGCCCCAGCCTGCCTTTCAGGAGTACCCGGTTCATGTAAGCTGCGGGCAGGTGGTTACAAACAGTTTGGACTTGATTGTAACACTTATGGACATCAGAGAATGTTACATGTTCTCATGTTTGGGCTTGTATTGTGTTCCATTCACCTAAACATCTATTTTTTGTACAAGTACCAACATGTTTTTATTACTGTTGCTCTGTTATATATTTTGAAATCTGAAATGGTAATGCTCCTTCCTGTCTTTCTCACTCCACTCTCCAACCTATAATCGAATGATTTCCAGCAATCACTATTAGTGGCCTGAGAGGGAAATCGAGTCCGGTATGGGCAGGGCTGATGAGATCTCAGTGGGAGAGTGAGCATAGGAAGAACAGTCTCAGGAGGCAGGATTCAGTGAGACCAATTGTTTAATTGGGTTAAACAAAGGTAATTTGAAACTTTGGGGGGAAAGGAGAGGCTATGAGGTGAGTGTACATCACTGGCCAGGGTGCTGGGGATGTTCATTTGCATAAGGAGGAATTCCAGGTGCTGCTGGACATGACCTTATAAGGGAAGAGGAAATTTAACAAGGCTACTAGGCTATATGACCTCCTATGTTGGGCCAAAGGTGGGAGCACAGGTCTTCAAGTGCTCCCAGGCCTGAGGCGAGTGGGGGGCTATCCTAGAACTGCTGATCTCAGGATGAGATTTCCATGTTTTGAACTTGCCTCAACCCCACTCTTATTCCAGGCCTGATCCCCATGGCTTCATGGCTCCCCAAGGCCTACATCTGCCACCATTATTTTTATTGCTCAGGATTGCTTTTGTCATCTGAGGTCTTTTGTGGGTCCACATGAATTTTAGGATACTATTTTTTCTATTTCTATGATTAATAGGATGCGGATCATAGTTGGATGGCATCAAATCTGTTACAGTGGTTAGTAGAATGATCATTTTCACAATATTAATTTTAAATAGAGTCTACTAACCCACAAACATGAGATGTTTACATTCTCCTGTGTCTTTTCTTGCCAAGTCCTGCTTGGCCATGTGGAAGGGATAGTGTGACATAGTTCCCTGACTCTGAAGCAGAGCCAGCAGGGCGTGGGCCTCCAGGAATGTTGACAGTTGCTAGGTGTGAGGCTTATTTGTATAATAATAGACACAATTCAGTGTATGTTTCTTCTTCAGGAAATATTCTCCCTTCCAAGCATAATGTCTCTATGATAATCAGAGATAGCAGGAGTCCCAGAGGTGAGGCTGTGTCTATGTCCTTAGTTAAAATGGTAAATGTGACCTTCAGGACAGCACTTAAGACTCTAGGAAAGAGCTCTGAAAACATGAGTTCAACATATATAATTTTACAACTATGCAAAATAAAAGAATCCAGTGTGAATTATATGAAGGGCTTCACTGACCTAAAAGAACAGAGGCAATTGCACTATTAGCGAAATGGTCAGAAGATACAAAAGCAGGCAGATACAAAGGCAAGAAGATTCCCGAATTCAAGGTCAGCCTGGGACAGAGCTATTATAGGTCCAGGTGTGGTGGGAATGGTAATCTCATGACAAGATCCCACTCAGCTAGTTTATTGACTGTGCTTACAAAGGCAGGCAGATTTCTGAATTCATTTGCAATGTTAAAAAACAATGTGTTTGCTCTCTTTTCCTAGGAGTCAAGGGCCTAAGGTAAAAAAAAAAAAAAAGCAGAAGCTGATTTGTGGCATAATCAAAAGGGAACATGGGGTAGACAATTGAATTTATACGTAAATAAAAAGTAGATTCCCACCTTTTAACAGTAATGTAAATAAATTAATTAGATACTTATATTCATATAAGTATGTTAGATATTTATATTTATGCCCTATTCTGAAGCTAATATAAGAAAACATAGGGAAAATTTCTTAGGACTTTGGAGTGGCTAAAGACTTCATGAATAACCTTTGCACCTGCTGTTAGTACCATAAATGGTAGAACTACTGTGGAGAAGAGTGTTGTTGCTGTTTCTGCCCATGGATAACACCCCATAGAAAGCAAAAGCAAGAACAGAAAAATGGGACTATATCTGACTAGAAGATCCTGTGTCACAAAGAAATAATCTACAGAGTTCAGAAACAACTAAGTAAACAGAAGGTCATGCATGCAAGCTCTTCATGAAACCAGGGGTTGGTGTCAAGAATAGAAAAGGGATTTTACAGTTAAATATTAACTCTCCCCAAGTAATCCAGTTTAAAAATGACTCATGAATCTAAGAGGATTTGTCTAAAACAAGATATACAAATTAACGAAGAACACATGAAAATATGCATGTCATCAGCAACCAAAACTGTAACCTAGAAACCCCACCAAAGAATGCTATTAAAAAGACTAAACTACCAAAATGACTAGGGAAGCTGGTTAGAAAGAATAACCTCTGCACCTGCTGTTAATACCATAAATGGTAGAACCACTGTGGAGAACAGTGTTGTTGCTGTTTCTGCCCCAGAAACTACCACAGAGATAACTATCCTGGGAGAAATTATAGCTTTTCTGTGTTCTATCATTTGATACAAAATGTTGTGATATATTCTTTGAGCTATAAAAAATGTCTTTACCTGAAACTTAAGTTACTGACATTGATATTTTCTAAGCCAAGCAAATGTGATAAAAATGTTAATAATTGTAATGATGTCTAACAGTCAACCCAGGTAGAGTGTTCAGTTCCAAGGTGTGGATCATTTGAAGATTGGAAAAATTTATTTTTTAATTCAACAACCACTTTCCCATAGGTCCATGTTCCATTATGTCAGCAAGCATCACTTTTTGCTTCTTAGTCTCTGATAGTCATCTTTACCATGCCAGGACCAAAAGAATCTCATGCATTTGATGAAAATTTTGAAAGCCTCCATTCATCCCAGCATCTAATATAGACTGCATTAGTATAGCAGACGTTTTCTTGGTATCATGGACTTTTGTTCTAATTTCTTGCCCTTAGAGGCCCATTAGGGTAGGTGCTTTTTTTAAAGGCATTTTTTATTAGATATTTTCTTCATTTACTTTTCAAATGCTATCCCCAAAGTCCCCTATACCCTCCCCCAACCCTGCTTCCCAACCCACCCACTCCTGCTTCCTGGCAGGGTGGGTGCTTCTTATTTTGGTGCTCATAAGCGTTAGTGATGTCATCTGCACCCAGGAACTGAAGCTGTTCCACAGCACACTGTGCATGGGTCCCCCCAGGAGAGACCTGTTCTCTCAGGAGTGCCTTCACTCTCAGGCTCAGCGGAGCAACGAGGAACACATGGGGCACAGGAACAGTGAAGCAGCTGGGACAGGGTCCTTCAGAGCTTGGGCTGTTCCAGAGCCCTCTGTACACAAGTTCTGCCTGGAGAAAGCTGGTCTCCCAGGAGTGCTGACATAGGCTTACAGACCCACAGGAGGGACTATCTCCAGCCAGAAAAAGTAAGAACATTGAACACCAGAGATAACCAGTTGGAGAAAGGCGAACTCAAGAATCTTACTAACAGAAACCATGGCTACTTGGCATCATCAGAACCGAGTTCTCCCACCACAGCAAGTCCTGGATACCCCAACACACCAGAAAAACAAGATGTGGATTTAAGATCACATCTCATGATGCCAATAGAAGATTTTAAGAAGGACATAAATAACTCCCTTAAAGAAATACAGAAGAACACAGGTAAACAGGTACAAGTCCTTAAAGAGGAAACACAAAAATTCCTTAAAGAATTATAGGAAAACACAACCAAACAGGTGAAGGAATTGAACAAAACCATCCAGGATCTAAAAATGGAAGTAGAAACAATAAAGAAATCACAAAGTGAGACAATTCTGGAGACAGAAAACCTAGGAAAGAGGTCAGGAGTTATAGATGCAAGCATCACTAACAGAATACAAGAGATAGAAGATAGAATCTCAGGTGTAATAGATACCATAGAAAACATTGACACAACAGTCAAAGAAAATGCAAAATGCAAAAAGCTTCTAACCTGAAATATCCAGGAAATCCAGGTCACTATGAGAAGAACAAACCTAAGGATAATAGGTATAGAAGAGAGTGAAGAATCCCAACTTAAAGGGCCAGTAACAAAATTATAGAAGAAAACTTTCCTAACCTAAAGAAAGAGATGCCCACAAATATACAAGAAGCCTACAGAACACCAAGTAGATTGGACCAGAAAAGAAATTCCTCCTGTCACATAATAATCAAAACATCAAATGCACAAAACAAAGAAAGAATAATAAATGCAGTATGGGAAAAGGTCAAGTAACATATAAAAGCAGACTTATCAGAATTACATCAGACTTTTCACTAGAGACTATGAAAGCCAGAAGATCCTGGGAAGACATCATACAGACCCTAATAGAACACAAATGCCAACCCAGGCTACTATACCCAGCAAAAATCTCATTTACCATTGCTGGAGAAACCAAGATATACCAGGACAAAAAGAAATGTACACAATATCTCTCCACAAATCCAGCCCTTTAAGGGATAATAAATGGAAAACTCTAACACAAGGAGGGAATCTATACCCTCAAAAAAAGCAAGAAAATAAACTTGTTTTAACAAACCTAAAGAAGTAGCTTCAAAAACATAATCTCCCCTCTAACAGCAAAAATAACAGGAAGTAATCATTGTTTTTTTTCCTTAATATCTCTTAATATCAATGGACTCAATTCCCCAGTTAAAAGACATACACTAACATACTGGATACATGAAGAGGACCCAACATTTTGCTGCATACAGGAAACCCACCTCAGTGACAAAGACAGACATACCTCAGTGTAAAAGGCTGGAAAACAATTCTGGAAGCAAATAGTCCCACGAAACAAGCTTGAGTAGCCATTCTAATATTGAATAAAATTGTCTTTCAACCAAAAGTTTTCAAAAAGGATATGGAAAGATACTTCATACTGGTCAAAGGAAAATCTACAAGATGAACTTTCAATTCTGAACATTTATGCCCCAAATGCAAGGGCACTCACATTCATAAAAGAAACTTTACTAAAACTCAAAGCACACATTGCAACCCACACAATAAAAGTGGGAGACTTCAACACTGCACTCTCAGCAATGGACAGATCATGGAAACAGTCACTACACAGAGACTAACAGAAACTAACACACAGTGAAACTAACAGAAGTTATGAACCAAATGGAGCAAACAGATATTTATAGAACATTTTATCCTAAAGCAAAAGAATATACCTTCTTCTCAGTACCTCAGGGTACCATCTCCAAAATTGACCATATAATTGGTCACAAAACAGGCTTCAGCAGATGCAAGAAGACTGAAATAATCCCATGCATCCTATCAGATCACTACAGACTAAGGCTGGTCTTAAATTCCAACTGAAACAACAGAAAACACACATAGACATTGAAGTTGAACTCCACTCTACTCAATGATAACTTGGTCAAGGAACAAATAAAAAAGAAACTAAAGGTTTTTTAGAATTTAATTAAAATGAAGACACATCATACCAAAACCTATGGGACACAATGAAAGCAGTGGTAAGAGGAAAACTCATAGGTCTAACTGCCTCCTTTCTAGTTTCTAGAAAGAAACTAGAGAGAATTTACATTAGCAGCTTGACAGCACACCTGAAAGATCTAGAACAAAAAGAAGCAAATACACCCAAGAGAAGTGGAGGGCAGGAAATAATCAAACTCAGGGCTGAAATCAACAAAATAGAAACAAAAAGACTACAAAGAATCAACAAAATCAGGAGCTGTTTCTTTGAGAAAACCAACAAGATAGATCAACCATTAGCCAGACTAACCAGAGGGCACTGAGACAGTAATCTAATTAACAAAATCAGAAATGAAAAGGGAGACATAACAACAGAAACAGAGGAAGTCCAAAAAAATCATCAGATCCTACTCCAAAACTCAACAAAACTGGAAAATCTGGATGAAATGGACAATTTTCTAGACATATACCAGTTACCAAAGTTAAATCAGGATCAGATAAATGATCTAAAGAGTCTCAAATCCCCTAAAGAGATAGAAACAGTCATTAATAGTCTGCCAACCAAAAAAAGCCCAGGATCAGATGGGTTTAATACAGTGTTATATCAGACCTTCAAAGAACACCTAATACCAATACTTTTCAAACTATTTCACAAATAGGAACAGAAGGAACACTACTCAATTCATTTTATGAATCCACAATTACTCTGATACTTAAACCACACAAAGACCCAACAAAGAAAGAGAACTTCAGACCAATTTCCCTCATGAATATTGATGTAAAAATACTCAACAGAATTCTTGCAAACTAAATCCAAGAACACATCAAAATGATCATCCATCATGATCAAGTAGGCTTCAACCCTGTGATGCAGGGATGGTTCAATATCTGGAAATTCATCAATGTAATCCACTATATAAACAAACTCAAATAAAAAAATTATATGGTCATTTCATTAGATGCTGAGAAAGCATTTGACAAAATCCAACACCCCTTCATGTTAAAAGTCTTGGAAAGATTAGGAATTCAAAGCCCATACTTAAACATAGTAAAAACAATATACAGCAAACCAGTAGCCAACATCAAACTAAATGGAGAGAAACTTGAAGCAATTCCACTAAAATCAGGGACTAGATAAGGCTGCACACACTCTCTCTACCTATTCAATATAGTACTCGAAGTCCTAGACAGAGCAATTAGTCAACAAAAGAAGGTCAAAGGGATACAAGCTGGAAAGGAAGAAGTCAAAATATCACTATTTGCAGATGATATTATAGTATACTTATGTGACCCCCCAAATTTCACCAAAGAACTTATAAACCTGATAAACACTTCACCGAAGTAGCTGGGTATAAAATTAAGTCAAACAAATCCGTGGCCTTCCTCTACTCAAAGGATAAACAGGCTGAGAAAAAAATTAGTGAAACAACACTCTTCATAATAGTCACAAATAATATAAAATCCCTTGGTGTGACTCTAACTAAGCAAGTGAAAGATATTTGTGACAAGAACTTCAAGTTTCTGAAGAAAGAAACGGAAGAAGATCCCAGAAGATGGAAAGTTCTCCCATGCTCATGGATTGGCAGGATCAATATAGTACAAATGGCCATCTTACAGAAAGCAATCTACAGTTTCAATGCTATCCCCATCAAAGTTCAGACTCAATTCTTCATAGAATTAAAAAGAGCAAATTGCAAATTCATTCAGGATAGCAAAATACCCAGGATAGCAAAAACTATTCTCAACAATAAAAGAACTTCTGGAAGCCTCTTCCGGTCAGAACAGCACCAGGGTAGCTAGGGCGCAGGGTCGGCTGACACTCGCCAGCTACCCACAACACCCGCCACAGGATCTTAAGACTTCTGGTGAGTGGAACACAGCTTCTGCTCCAATCCAATTGCGCGCGGGACCTGAGACTGCATTAGTTAGGGAAGCAGAAAACCGGCCTGAGTAGGGCCACAGGCCACTTCCGGCCTGACTAGCACCCGGGTAGCTAGAGCGCAGGGTCGGCTGACACCCACCAGCTACCCACGACACCCGCCACAGGATTTTGAGACTTCAGGTGAGTGGAACACAGAGTCTGCTCCAATCTTTAAACAGTGACAACAATAACAACTAACCCCAGAGATTACCAGATGGCGAAAGGTAAACGTATTAATCTTACTAACAGAAACCAAGACCACTCACCATCATCAGAACCCAGCACTCCCACTTCGCCCAGTCCAGGGCACCCCAACACACCGGAAAAGCTAGACATGGATCTAAAAGCATATCTCATGATGATGGTAGAGGACATCAAGAAGGACTTTAATAACTCACTTAAAGAATTACAGGAAAACATGGCTAAAGAGTTACAAGTCCTTAAAGAAAAACAGGATAACACAATCAAACAGGTAGAAGTCCTTAAAGAAAACAGGATAACACAATCAAACAGGTAGAAGTCCTTAAAGAAAAACAGGAAAACACATCCAAACAGATGATGGAAATGAACAAAACCATACTAGACCTAAAAAGGGAAGTAGACACAATAAAGAAAACACAAAGTGAGGCAACACTGGAGATAGAAACCCTAGGAAAGAAATCTGGAACCATAGATACGAGCATCAGCAACAGAATACAAGAGATGGAAGAGAGAATCTCAGGTGCAGAAGATTCCATAGAGAACATCAGCACAACAATCAAGGAAAATGTAAAATGCAAAAAGATCCTAACTCAAAACATCCAAGAAATACAGGACACAATGAGAAGACCAAACCTACGGATAATAGGAGTGGATGAGAATGAAGATTTTCAACTCAAAGGACCAGCAAACATCTTCAACAAAATTATAGAAGAAAACTTCCCAAATCTAAAGAAAGAGATGCCCATGAACATACAAGAAGCCTACAGAACTCCAAATAGACTGGACCAGAAAAGAAATACCTCCCGACACATAATAATCAGAACAACAAATGCACTAAATAAAGATAGAATACTAAAAGCAGTAAGAGAAAAAGGCCAAGTAACATATAAAGGCAAGCCTATCAGAATTACACCAGATTTTTAACCAGAGACTATGAAAGCCAGAAGATCCTGGACAGATGTTATACAGACACTAAAAGAACACAAATTCCAGCCCAGGCTACTATACCCAGCCAAACTCTCAATTAACATAGATGGAGAAACCAAAGTATTCCACGACAAAACCAAATTCACACATTATCTCTCCAGGAATCCAGCCCTTCAAAGGATAATAACAGAAAAAAAAACAATACAAGGACAGGAACCACGCCCTAGAAACAACAAGAAGGTAATCCCTCAACAAACCTAAAAGAAGACAGCCACAAGAACAGAATGCCAACTTTAACAAGAAAAATAACAGAAAACAACAATTACTTTTCCTTAATATCTCTTAATATCAATGGACTCAACTTCCCGATAAAAAGACATAGACTAACAAACTGGCTACACAAACAAGACCCAATATTTTGCTGCTTACAGGAAACTCATCTCAGAGAAAAAGATAGACACTACCTAAGAATGAAAGGCTGGAAAACAATTTTCCAAGCAAATGGTATGAAGAAACAAGCTGGAGTAGCCATTCTAATATCTGATAAGATTGACTTCCAACCAAAAGTCATCAAAAAAGACAGGGAGGGGTACTTCATACTCATCAAAGGTAAAATCCTCCAAGAGGAACTATCAATCCTGAATATCTATGCTCCAAATACAAAGGCAGCCACATTCATTAAAGAAACTTTAGTAAATCTCAAAGCACACATTGCACCTCATACAATAATAGTGGGAGACTTCAACACACCACTTTCACCAATGGACAGATCATGGAAACAGAAACTAAACAGGGACACAGTGAAACTAACAGAAGTTATGAATCAAATGGATCTGGCAGATATCTACAGAACATTCTATCCTAAAACAAAAGGATATACCTTCTTCTCAGCACCTCATGGTACCTTCTCCAAAATTGACCACATAATTGGTCACAAAACAGGCCTCAACAGATCCAAAAATATTGAAATTGTCCCATGCATCCTATCAGATCACCATGGACTAAGGCTGATCTTCAATAATAAAATAAATAATAGAAAGCCAACATTCACGTGGAAACTGAACAACACTCTTCTCAATGATACCTTGGTCAAGGAAGGAATAAAGAAAGAAATTAAGGACTTTTTAGAGTTCAATGAAAATGAAGCCACAACATACCCAAACTTATGGGACGCAATGAAAGCATTTCTAAGAGGAAAACTCATAGCTCTGAGTGCCTCCAAAAGGAAACTAGAGAGAGCACACATTAGCAGCTTGACAACATACCTAAAAGCACTAGAACAAAAGGAAGCAAATTCACCCAAGAGGAGTAGACAGCAGGAAATAATCAAACTCAGGGGCGAAATCAACCAAGTGGAAACAAGAAGAACTATTCAAAGAATCAACCAATCAAGGAGCTGGTTCTTTGAGAAAATCAACAAGATAGATAAACCCTTAGCCAGACTCACTAGAGGGCACAGGGAAAGCATCCTAATTAACAAAATCAGAAATGAAAAAGGATACATAACAACAGATCCTGAAGACATCCAAAACACCATCAGATCCTTCTACCAAAGGCTATACTCAACAAAACTGGAGAACCTGGATGAAATGGAGAAGTTCCTAGACAGATACCAGGTACCAAAGTTGAATCAAGATCAGGTTAATGATCTAAACAGCCCTATATCCCCCAAAGAAATAGAAGCAGTCATTAATAGTCTCCCAACTAAAAAAAGCGCAGGACCAGATGGGTTTAGTGCAGAGTTCTATCAGACCTTCAAAGAAGATCTAATCCCAGTTCTTCACAAACTATTCCACAAAATAGAAACAGAAGGTACTCTACCCAACTCATTCTATGAAGCCACAATTACTCTGATACCTAAACCACAAAAAGACCCAACAAAGATAGAAAACTTCAGACCAATATCCCTTATGAATATTGATGCAAAAATCCTCAATAAAGTTCTTGCTAACCGAATCCAAGAACACATCAAAACAATCATCCATCCTGACCAAGTAGGTTTCATCCCAGGGATGCAGGGATGGTTCAATATATGGAAAACCATCAACGAAATCCAGTATATAAACAAACTCAAAGACAGAAACCACATGGTCATCTCGTTAGATGCGGAAAAAGCATTTGACAAGATCCAACACCCATTCATGATAAAAGTTTTGGAAAGATCAGGAATTCAAGGCCCATGCCTAAACATGATAAAAGCAATCTACAGCAAACCAGTAGCCAACATCAAAGTAAATGGTGAGAAGCTTGAAGCAATCCCTCTAAAATCAGGGACTAGACAAGGCTGTCCACTTTCTCCATACCTATTCAACATTGTACTTGAAATCCTAGCCAGAGCAATTTGACAACAAAAGGAGATCAAAGGGATACAAATTGGAAACGATGAAGTCAAAATATCACTTTTTGCAGATGATATGATAGTATATATAAGTGAACCTAAAAATTCCACCAGAGAACTCCTAAACCTGATAAACAGCTTCGGTGAAGTAGTTGGATATAAAATTAACTCAAACAAATCAATGGCCTTTCTCTACACAAAGAATAAACAGGCTGAGACAGAAATTAGGGAAACAACACCCTTCTCAATAGTCACAAATAATATAAAATATCTTTGCATGACTCTAACTAAGGAAGTGAAAGATCTGTATAATAAAAACTTCAAGTCACTGAAGAAAGAAATTATAGAAGATCTCAGAAGATGGAAAGATCTCCCATGCTCATGGATTGGCAGGATCAACATTGTAAAAATGGCTATCTTGCCAAAAGCAATCTACAGACTCAATGCAATCCCCATCAAAATTCCAACTCAATTCTTCAATGAATTAGAAAGGGCAATTTGAAAATTCATCTGGAATAACAAAAAAAGTAGGATAGCAAAAACTCTTCTCAAAGATAAAAGAACCTCTGGTGGAATCACCATGCCCGACCTAAAGCTGTACTACAGAGCAATTGTGATAAAAACTGCATGGTACTGGTATAGTGACAGACAAATAGACCAATGGAATAGAATTGAAGACCCAGAAATGAACCCACACACCTATGGTCACTTGATCTTCGACAAGGGAGCTAAAAACATCCAGTGGAAGAAAGACAGCATTTTCAACAAATGGTGCTGGCACAACTGGTTTTTAACATGTAGAAGAATGTGAATTGATCCATTCCTATCTCCTTGTACTAAGGTCAAGTCTAAGTGGATCAAGGAACTTCACATAAAACCAGAGACACTGAAACTTATAGAGATGAAAGTGGAGAAAAGCCTTGAAGATATGGGCACAGGGGAAAAATTCTTGAATAGAACAGCAATGGCTTGTGCTGTAAGATCGAGAATTGACAAGTGGGACCTCATGAAACTGCAAAGCTTCTGCAAGGCAAAAGACACCATCAATAAGACAAAAAAACCACCAACAGATTGGGAAAGGATCTTTACCTATCCTAAATCAGATAAGGGACTAATATCCAATATATATAAAGAACTCAAGATGGTAGACTCTAGAAAGTCAAATAACCCCATTAAAAAATGGGGCTCAGAACTGAACAAAGAATTCTCACCTGAGGAATACCGAATGGCAGAGAAGCACCTGAAAAAATGTTCAACATCCTTAATCATCAGGGAAATGCAAATCAAAACAACCATGAGATTCCCCCTCACACCAGTCAGAATGGCTAAGATCAAAAATTCAGGTGACAGCAGATGCTGGCGAGGATGTGGAGAAAGAGGAAAACTCCTTCATTGTTGGTGGAATTGCAAGCTTGTACAACCACTCTGGAAATCAGTCTGGCGGTTCCTCAGAAAATTGGACATAGTACTACCGGAGGATCCAACAATACCTCTCCTGGGCATATATCCAGAAGATGTCCCAACCAGTAAGAAGGACACATGCTCCACTATGTTCATAGCAGCCCTATTTATAATAGCCAGAAGCTGGAAAGAACCCAGATGTCCCTCAACAGAGGAATGGATACAGAAATTATGGTACATTTACACAATGGAGTACTACTCAGCTATTAAAAAGAATGAATTTATGAAATTCCTAGCCAAATGGATGGACCTGGAGGGCATCATCTTGAGTGAGGTAACACAATCACAAAGGAACTCACACAATATGTATTCACTGATAAGTGTATATTAGCCCAAAACTTAGGATACCCAAGATATAAGATACAATTTGCTAAAGGCATGAAACTCAAGAAGAATGAAGACCAAAGTGTGGACACTGTGCCCCTTCTTAGAATTGGGAACAAAACACCCAGGGAAGGAGTTACAGAGACAAAATTTGGAGTTGTGATGAAAGGATGGACCATCTAGAGACTGCCGTATCCAGGGATCCATCCCATAATCAGCTTCTAAACGCTGACACCATTGCATACACTAGGAAGATTTTGCTGGAAGGACCCAAATATAGCTGTCTCTTGTGAGACGATGCTGGGGCCTAGCAAACACAGGAGTGGATGCTCACAGTCAGCTATTGGATGTATCACAGGGCTCCCAATGGAGAAGCTAGAGAAAGTACCCAAGGAGCTAAAGGGATCTGCAACCCTATAGTTGGACCAACATGATGAACTAACCAGTACACTGGAGCTCTTGTCTCTAGCTGCATATGTATCGAAAGATGGCCTAGTCGGCCATCACTGGAAAGAGAGGCCCATTGGAGTTGCAAACTTTATATGCCCCAATATAGGCAAATGCCAGGACCAAAAGAATGGGAATGGGTGGGTAGGGAAGTGGGGGGTGCTATGGGAGACTTTTGGGATAGCATTGGAAATGTAAATGAGGAAAATATGTAATAAAAAATATTAAAAATTAAAAAAAAAAGAACTTCTGGTGGAATCACCATTCCTGACCTCAAGGTGTACTACAGAGCAATTGTGATTAAAACAGCATGGTGCTGGTACATCGACAGACAGGTAGATCAATGGAACAGAATTGAAGATCCAGAAATGAACCCACATACCTATGGTCACTTGATCTTTGACAAAGGATCTAAAGCCATCTAGTGAAAATAAGATAAGGGATAACATTTGAAATGTAAATAAAGAAAAAATCTAAAAAAATAAATGTAAAAAAAGTGTTCGTGATGTGAATTACAGCTTTGGGCAAAAGCAGTATATTCATATTCTCAGGTGAGAAGACACAGAATCGATTTTAGAATTGGATGGATCAGTAATTTTGCTTAACAAAGGATGTTTATTATCTGTACTCATCACAACTTCACAACTGTTTTCAATCCATTTCTCATGGGGCTTCACTGACCATGCTCCATCTTCTGGATAAAATTCAGTCTTACTCTTTATCATATCTGCAGCATGAATCAGGGACATGTCCCTCCCTTTCCTTTTATTTCTGTGGAATCCACTACATTTGTCATGTTCATTACCAGGAACCTCTGGTTCCTCTTTCCTTTCATGACAGAGTTACTGGCTCTTCTCTCAGCATAGCAGAATTCCCAAATTAAATTTGTAGTTTAGCTGCCCCTCCCTCCCTCCCTCCCTCCCTCCATGTCACATGATCAAAGCAATCAAATCATGAGGTAAAGACAAACAAAACAAACTGAATCATTATAAAGAGAAAGACTCAATGGTAATTGACAGGCAAAGAAGAAACGGAGTTGGATGAGATCGTGAAAATGCTCACATAAAAAAAAAAGCAGAAATAAAATGCCTATAGTTAACAGAACCATTGCTAGCCAGCTTCTGTTTATAACATCACAGAGGCTACAAAAGAAAAATAATATCAAAACTATGAACAAGTATCTTCTATAGGAAAAAGCTCATTCCTTGTATGTTCAATTCACCAGAAAAAACACAACATAGAAATGTTTTAAAGAAACACAATTGAAGCTCTTCATCTGTTCTAAATTCTACACTTTGGAATGTGGTGATATAAATTTCAGTGTTCTGGTACAAGTTTTCTCAGTCCTTTGCCCCTTTTAATAATTTATAATTAGGGAGATTGATTTGTTTAGTACAGTCGGTCCATCCTGTGATTTAGATGTGCTGGAAGCAATATGGCTGCTTCCGGCCTTGCAATAGGGAGTTAACAGAATAGGACAGTTAACAGTGAGCCCAGCCTAACACAGTGGTCTGAGATCAAACCCACACCTCTGGTCTTGATGTTCAGAGAAAAGTAAATTTGGTACCAAAATAAATTGTGATGAAACATTTCCTAATTGGACTCGATATTTGGACACTTTGATTCTTTTGATGTTTAGCATCCAATCTAAGGACAACATAGCAATGGGAGCCCTTATAAACAAATGTTTTATAAAGTACGTGTTGCCAAATGACCAGGAGTCTACTACTGACGTTATAAGAAGGCTCTCTTCATGATTTGGGGATGCAAATTCTACATCCATTGCTCTGATCTGTTATGCAGGGTCTGAATTAGTAAAGGCATACCTATCAGATGTGAATTAGTAAAGGCATACCTATCAATCAGATGTGAATTAGTAAAGGCATACCTATCAATCAGATGTGAATTAGTAAAGGCATACCTATCAATCAGATGTGAATTAGTAAAGGCATACCTATCAATCAGATGTGAATTAGTAAAGGCATACCTATCAGATGTGAGTTAGTAAAGGCATACCTATCAGATGTGAGTTAGTAAAGGCATACCTATCAGATGTGAGTTAGTAAAGGCATACCTATCAGATGTGAGTTAGTAAAGGCATACCTATCAGATGTGAGTTAGTAAAGGCATATTCTATCAGATGTGAATTAGTAAAGGCATACCTATCAGATGTGAATTAGTAAAGGCATACCTATCAGATGTGAATTAGTAAAGGCATACCTATCAGATGTGAATTAGTAAAGGCATACCTATCAGATGTGAGTTAGTAAAGGCATACCTATCAGATGTGAAGTACTCAGGTAACTTACCAGTCAAAAGCTTTAACTTTATATTCATGTGTCTCTCTTTGAGTATGAAATGGAAAATGCAAATATAATGTGATTGGGAGTGTTAGAAAAAAATACCCAGTAAAAAAGAGAGAGGGAGAGAGAGAGAGAGAAGGAGGGGGAGGAGGAGGAGGAGGAGGAGGGAGAAAGGGAGGAGGGGGAGGGAGGGAGAGAGAAAGAGGAGGGGTGAGAGACAGGCTGGGATAGGGGAAGGGAAGGAGAAAAGTACAATGGCTACTGGAAGGGGTGGTAGTCTATCTTGCATTCTATCTCAACCACTCAGAAAGAGAAAATATTTTGTTGAAGGTCAGCATCCTGCCACCTCCTGTCTATAACATCAGACTTCAGTAATTTTCACTCACGGATGTACCATTGCCAACGTTTTCCTGTCCAAAAATAATTGCCATATTCATTTTGTGTGTGAGTATGTGTGGCTGCATGTGTGGGGGTGTGTGGGGGTGTGGGTGTGTGGACAGCATGCATGTGGAGGTCAGTGAGAGCTGCTTCTCTCCTTCCATCATGTGGGACCCAGGGATGAGACTCAGGTGGCCAGGCTCAGCAGCAGGCACCTCTGCTGGCTGAACCATCTTACTAGCCTACATTGCCAATGTTATTCATTTCTTTCTTTATTCCTTTTTTTTAATTAGTCATTTTATTCATTTACATTTCAAATGATATCCCCCTTCCTGGTTACCCCTCCAACTGCCCTCCATCCCAATCCCCTTCTCCACCCTCCCCTTTGCCTCTATGAGGGTGCTCCTCCACCCACTTATACTTCTCCTCTCTAGCATCACCCTATTCTGGGGCATCAAGCCTCCACAGAACCAAGGGCCTCCCCTCTCGTTGATGCCAGATAAGGCCCTCCCCTGCTACATATGAATCTGGAGTCCTGTAACTCTCTATGTATACTCTTTGGTGATTTAGTCCCTGGGAGCTCTGGGTGTTCTGGTTAATTGATACTGTTCTTACTTTGGGGTTGCAGCCCCCTTTAGCGCCTTCAGTCCTTCCCCTAGCTCTTCCATTGGGGTCCCTGGGCTCTCCAGAGACTGCTGCACCCAGGGATACATCCCATCTGCACACACCAAACCCGGACACTATTGATAATGACAAGAAGCACTTCCTGACAGGAGCTTGGTATGGCCAATGTCTTTCAAAGTAAGGAAGAACTGGGAGTTGTGAGTCGTGCTCTGAACAGGCAGAGTCATGGGTGCTGTAGAAAGGGCTCCATTTATCAAGAGGGCCCACCCATTAGTGCTTAATATGTGTTTTCCACTCCACCCCTCTCTCTACAGCCAAGGCCACAACTTTAAAATCATTGCTGTCAACATCGTCTACAAAGTGTTCTTGTTTGCGAAGATGTCTATATTTAAGAGGAGATAGCAAAAATTATTGCACAAGGATAAAAAAATGCACAAGGAAGAACTCTGACTTCCTTTCTAAAGATTCATGAAATGTGCATGAAATGGAGTGAGAAGTTGCAAAACCCAGTGCAGACTTGAAAAAAACAAATGAAAAAGGATTATCAAGACTACTAGAATGGTAATCTGGGAGCTGAGGGTTTCAGGATGCATTTTTTTCAATCTTTCTTTTGATAGTTTTTCCTAATCAAATGTAAGAAAGGAAAAAACAGTCCTCCAGAACAGAGTAAAAGCTTCCTTTGCCAAACGTAAGATCAGTCAGGCTTAAAAGAGGTCCATCTAGTGGATCTATGATAATGGAGCTCTGGATCTGTAGTCAGTTAGCTTTCCTTGTGATACATCCTGTTGTTGAGTTCATAACTAATTTTTGGCTTCAGAAAAAATTATACGAATTTTAAGTCAAGGTCAAGAGCCTAAAATTACTTTGTAACAAGTTAATTTATTCTTCAATCCATCTTAGTCAGTAAAGCTTTGAATGAGTTCATAGATAAAGATGTATCATGTAATTAGTAAATCACTATTTTAGGCATCCCAAAGGATTTTGGAGGTTTTTTTTTTTTTTTTTTTTTTTTTTGAAAGGGAAAGATTTTTTTCTTGAAAGAGAAAATTTAGTAAATTAGTGAAATCAAGACTTTTACCTTGCAAAGGAGTCTTAATAGTGCTGAGAGGAAGGGAGAAGGAGACATCCCAATAAAGGGAGCAAGGAATCTGCACAAAAGCGAGTGTATACAAGCAGATATTCTTAGGATTGGAGTTCACAGACTATTTCCAGTATCTGGAATGAGTTCCAGTGTTACAGTATTACCATGGACACTAGCTATGGATCAAATTTTCTTGACAAACCACGTTGTTGAACTCTTAAAACAACCAGTAAGTTAACTGTTAAAATACACCTATTTTTACATAGAAAAGATGGCAACATAGGAAAATCAGTTATTTCATAATAGAAAAGTTAAAAGTTTTATATATAAGACTAAGGATTAAGACTTAATTCATAGCTGTTCATCTTCAAGTGTTTTTTCTTTAACATTTCAATGCTTTTTCTGTATCTAACAGCTCCTCTAGTTATCTTTTAAGGAAGTTCAGTGTAAATGCCTTCTCATATCTTTAAATCTAGGACATTCATAAATTCTTTCACATTTATTCTGAAGCACTTTGTTCCTGACCAAAACCACTTTGATTCTGAAACCAGATTGAGATCTAAGCTACATTTAAGTTAGGTATAATTTGGACATATATGCAAAAAATATGCATAGCTTACATTCTAAAAATGCAACTCATGTAAAATTTAGCATTTTCTAGTATAATAATATTTATAGAAAATTATTGTCTTTTATGTCATGATTTTTTTCATATTTGGTGTTTGCTAGTTTAAGCACATTTATATTAGATTAAAATTCCACTGGGTTCGAATATTTTCTTTGCTTCAGTGAATGCCTGTTAGTCACTGCAGAGGTCTGGCTTTGACATTTGCTATTTAACATTTGCTATTACCTGGCAAGTAATTGTTTGTTTGTTTTTTAAGTGACTACTTCAACAATTGTCTCTGGCTGGGATAGCTTGTTTGAATAAAGAAAGTTACTATATCCAGTGAAATTTGCTCAAAACTATGCTCATATTTCATTTAGATTAGAAGTTTTGGGCAAGTATAAGTGTGATGGCAATCTGTGGCCTCCTCAAAACGGACAGACCCAAGTCAAAGAGCGTCACCGTTTATTTTCCTTGCATCTGGGTTCCATTAAAATTCTATTTGAAACAAAGGGCTCTCATTAGGCTCTGGTGAGGGGGTCTAGGGCTTACATTTAAATCTGATAAGGATCCTGTCAACTTCCTATTATAACAAGACTGCAAAGCCTACAACTACTCAAACGCATTGGTCCATCACAAACACACAGTTGTAGCGGAATGGCTATGGGGAAAATGGTGAGTTCACTGGAAGCCCAAGGCAGAGGATAGCTGTGCTTCTTGGGAGATCATAGAAGAGGCACTATGGGCATTGGGCATGAAGGCTTAGTAGAAACACATCAGAAGAGCAAGACCGTGCAGGTTGAAGGATGTCTTTGAGCCCTTTGAATTAATTTGTATGGCTCTGGGTGACCCTTTCTAAATGAATTAGCCTTTATTTCTCTTTCCCAAACAAAACATTGTTTCCACCATTGCATGCATAGTACAGCTTGAGTTCTCAATCATTTTTCATTCCTCAGATCGTCCAGCCTCCTGAAGCTTGTGAAGAAGTGAGGGAGGAGCAGGCAGGATGAAGCATGGGTACCAGTAGTCAGTGTTTTTTATTGTGGTCTGATGGGATTTAAAAAAAAAAAAGATTTTCAGAGAAAAAGGGAGTCTAAAGACCTGATTTCAGAAGTCAATAGGCAGTATATCTGAGACATGAGACTTAAAAATATTTTCTAATTAATTAACATCCCAAACACTGGCCCCTTCCTGTCCTCCATCTCAGCCAGCCCCCCAGGTCCCTCCTCTTTCCCCCTTTCCTTTCTTCTGAGAAGGTGCCCCCCTCCTGCCCCAGATATCCCCCCCCCAACCCTTCCCATCAAATCTCAAAAGGATTAGGCACTTCCTTTCCCACTGAGGCCACACAATACAGCAGTGTTGGGGAATGGATTATACAGTCTACATCTTTAGTGATAGACTTAATATCTTATGACTGATAACTATTTAGTTGTTTGCTAGATCTTTGTTCTTTTTGTTTCTTTTCTTTTATTGGATATTTTTTTAAATCTTCATTTCAAATGTTTTTCCCTTTCTATGCTTCCCATTTGGAACCTCCTTGCCTCTGTGAGAGTCCTCCCTCACCCACCCACCCACTCCTGTCTTCCCACCCTGGCATTCCCCTACACTGGAGCATCTAACAACCTCAGGGCCAAGGGCCTCTCCTCCCACTGCTGCCAACAAGGTCATCTTCTGCCACATGTGTGGCCGGAGTCATGGATCCCTCTATGTGTACTCTTTGGTTGGTGGTTCAGTTCCTGGGAGTTCCGGGGGGGTCTGGCCAGTTGTCACTGTTGCTCCCACCATGGGACTGCAAACCCCATCATCTCCTTCAGTCCCTTCTCCAACTTCTCCATCAGGGACCCCATCTGGCCAGATGTCACTGTTGCTCCCTCCATGGGACTGTAAACCCCATTATCTCCTTCAGTCCCTTCTTCAACTCCTCCATTGGGGACCCCACATTCAGTCCCATGGTTGACTGCAAGCATCCACCTCTGAATTTGTCAGACTCTGGCAAAGCCTCTCAAAAGACAGCAATATCAGGCTCCTATAGGCAAGCACTTCCCAGCATCCACAATAGCATCCAGATTTGGTGACTGTATATGGGATGGGTAATATCCACTTATCAGTCAGTGCATACCATGTGTGTTCTTTTGTGACTGAGTTACCACACTCAAGATGATAGTTTCAAGTTCCGTCCATTTGCCTAAGAATTTCATGAATTCATCATACTTAATAGCTGAGTAGTACTCCATTGTGTAAATGTACCACATTTTTTGTATCCATTCCTCTGTTGAGGGGCATCTGGATTCTTTCCAGCTTCTGGCTATTATAAATGAGGCTGCTATGAACATAGTGGAGCATGTGTCCTTCTTACCGGTTGGAACATCATCTGGATATATGCCCAGGAGAGGTATTGCAGGATACTCTGGTAGTACTATGTCCAATTTTCTGAGGAACCGCCAGACTGATTTCCAGAGTGGTTGTACAAGCTTGCAATCCCACCAACAATGGAGGAGGAGTGTTCCTCTTTCTCCACATCCTTGCCAGCATCTGCTGTCACCTGAATTTTTGATCTTAGCCATTCTGACTGGTGTGAGGTGGAATCTCAGGGTTGTTTTGATTTGCATTTCCCTGATGACTAAAGACCTTTATTTCTTAAGCTATCTCTTATTGCAAATTGTACCACAGGTCAAGATGCAGTCATATTTTTGCAAAATGTAGTTTTTCTTCCTAAATCTCAATATTTGTCTAGGAATAAAGAGAAGAAGGCCACATATGGATGCTATTTTAACATATATGCTTGGTTTACAACAAAGAACAATAATGACTGTGTGCCTCTAACCCACAACAACTGACCACCATGGCCTTGTGACAACACTGAATTTCAGACTATGATTTAGGTAGGTCACTTTTTCAGTGGTCTTGAACTTTATTTCTATAGTAATTAAAATAAAGTAACTATTTCTTTTTCTATTTACCTTTATGCATATACCCATTGTTTTAGTTACTTCTATATTGCTGTGAAGTGACACCATGACCAAAGCAAGTTATAAAAGAAAACATTTATTGAGGCTTACAATTCCAGAGATTTAGAATCTATGGCCATCATAATGGGAAGTAGGCAAGCAGGATGCTGGAGCAATAGCAGAGAGAGAGAGAGAGAGAGAGAGAGAGAGAGAGAGAGAGAGAGAGAGAGAGAGAGAGAGAGAGAACTGAGAATGGCTTTTAAAACCTCAAAGCTTTCCCCCAGTGACACACATTCTCCAACAAGGCCACACGTTCCAATTTTTCTGAAACAGTTCCTCCAACTTGGCATGAAATATTTAACTCCATGAGTCAATTGTAGCCAATCTCATTCAAACCACCACAACCATATACCCAATACCTTCACAGCAACTGCAAATTTAGATAGCTGAATTACTGCTTAGATAAAAATAGATGTTGGTGATATGCAAATCATATTTTCTAATTTCTAACACTTTCGTGAAACTCAGTTGCCATATCTCTTTATGCTCTAGTAATAAGCTAGCTAAATACAAAATAGTAAAGGTTGTGTTATTTGTTAAGGCCTAAATTAGAAAAGGTGAAATGAATGGTCCAAGTTAAATGTCTGTCAGTGTATGCAGAAGAGATGGAGGAAGGAATTGAGTACTAGGGCTACTACTCACTACACTAATCAGTAGGTTTTCTTTTTGGTATAAAATTGAGCAACAAAATTGTGTTTGGAGGGTCTACATCAAGGGCCCTGTGCTAGTTTTATCTACATAAATGCATTTCAAAGTAAGTGTAGCAGAACAAAAACTGTTGGAAAACTACTACTAATGGGTGTTTAAAACTGCTTACGATCTAAGTTAAGAATTTAGTCATTAAATCGAATCCTGTCTTGTTTGATTTGTAATGATCTGGGATATCTTTGGCAAACTGTTAATGTGACTCATTAAGTCTGACTGACTTGGCTTCTTTGGCTAGCATTTGGAGAAGAACATAATTTCCAGACTTTCTGAAAAAAAAAAAAAAAGAATGCTAGAAATAAAGATAAAAGCAGCCTGGGATTTCAACATCCCATTGCCCCTTAGTAAATGGAAACACAATTGTTTGAAGATCAGTATCTCAAAATATATAGCCTTTAGAGAAGGGACTCCAGTGTCCCCTGGTTATAATTTTTTACATTGATTGTGCCAGGGTACAGCTGTAGAAACAGAAAGACTGTATCGTGCTCCACAACGCTTCAGGCTCACATTGCCCTGGAGTGAATCTTGCTAGAAAGAACAGATGCCCAAGAACATATCAACACTGATTTTGTGCTGTAAATGCCAACTTAGACTCATACCAGTCTCAATTCAGCAGCAACAGTGTTTAAAAGATACACATCTGGACCTGAGTTTATCTTCCCCTCTCACAGTGTATAATTAGACAGTGTGTATGTGTGTGTGTGTCTATGTGTGTGTGTGTGTGTGTGTGTGTGTGTGTGTGTATGTGTTTGTGTGTGTGTCTGTGCCTTAACAGTAGCCCACGTAGGCACATATAAAGGACAGAGGATACTGTCAGGATCTTGTACACAGTTGCTTCTCCACATTATTTTTTGAGACAGAAGTCTCTCTTTGAACCTAGAATCATGGTTTGACAAGGCTAGGTGAGGAACAGGGACCCTGACCATCTCCTGAGCTATAGGTACATATCATCAGGCCCCTATTTTCTGCAGTGTTTGGTGATCAGAGCTCAGGGTCTCCTGATTACAAAGCAAATACTTTATAAATATTCAACCATTTCCACGATAGTTCATGGTGTTGACTCTTCATTGACCAAAACTCTTCAACAATAGAGTTGAAGATCAGATGGTGGCTTAGCAGGTAGAATATTTCCCTGTTGAGGAGGACCTCATGCTGCTCTTGGATTTCAATAACAGCCTGTACTGTACTCCAGCAATAGTACTGTCTTTGCTGGGTTTCTGCATAGTGGTTTTCTAAAACTGTCTTTATTAATTCTTTGATATTTTGACACAATGCATTTTGATGATATTTACCACTTTGTTCAGTTCCTCTCAGATACTCCCTTGCCTCCCTACCCACCCAATTTCATGTTCTCTCCTTTTCTTTCTCTCTCTCTCTCACAAAACAAAACGATAACAAAACTCATGGAGTCCACTTTGTGATGAGTAACTACTAGTCATGCCCACCTTTCCTCCTCTACGCTGGGATTTTGTCTGGCTTCATCCTGTGTATGTTTTATGTGTGCTGTTACAATCACTCTGGATTCACACTTGCATCTTCTCTGTTGTGTCTGGAAAGTGCCGTTTACTTGAAGTCATCTCCCATTCTCTTCTTGCATTGCTGGCCTAAGGTGAATTATCCTCCCTATGGTGCTGAGCAGCAACAGATGCTAACATCCGTGTTTTTGGATTTTACCAGTATCCTTGTAAAGGTCATACATAAGATATAAAAATTATAAAGGCCATAGTAAATGGACAATCTTTTGAATTCCTTTGTGGGTGTCACAACTGGAAATCATCTTCATTCTTGGACCATCTTTGTTAATGGGAAGAAGAAAATTTCCTGGACCTGAGTATATAATATAGAGTAGTATCAAATATTCAGACACCCCAGTCAGAGCCAACAAAGAGTGGTTTTCTGGCCACCATGATATTGGCTTCCAACATCAGCAATGCTGATGTTCAACATAAGCAATGCTGAATAAAACTTGAGAAGGTTTCAACTCTAAATAGCCATTCTCTTGGAAAGGAGTTAATTTTGTAGCGGTCAATAGCATCACCGTTAAATGGAAAGAGTGTTTATATTTTTATTTTTATTATTATTATTATTATTATTTTATGCCAGAAAGATTTTGCTGAAGGAAGGGACCCTGTTATAGCTGTCTCATGTGAGGCTATGCCAGTGCCTGGCAAATACAGAAGTGGATGCTCATAGTCATCTATAAGATGGAACACAGGGTCCCCAATGGAGAAGCTAGAGAAAGCACCCAAGGAGCTGAAAAGGCCTACAACCCTATAGGTGGAACAGCAATATGAACTAACCAGTACCCCCAGAGCTCCTGTCTCTAGCTGCATATGTAGCAGAAGATGGCCTAGTCGGCCATCACTGGGAAGAGAGGCCCCTTGGTCTTGCAAACTTTATATGCCTCAGTACAGGGGAACGCCAGGGACAAGAAGTGGGAGTGGGTGGGTAGGGGAGCAGGGCGGAGGGAGGCTATAGGAAACTTTCGGGATAGCATTTGAAATGTATATATATATATATATATATATATATATAGAGAGAGAGAGAGAGAGAGAGAGAGAGAGAGAGAGAGAGAGAGATTGTTCTTTTTAAAGAGGACCAAGTTGTGTTTGGGAGGAAAATTCACTTAGGAGCTGTGATGGCTCTATGCTCCCTGAGTGTCAACAGGCATAGTGTGCCTCCCTAGGGGAGGACCCCACAAGCTAAGCAAGTATTTTTTTCAGTTAGAGGAACAAAAACAACTTTATTGTCATTTAGGCTGCTTAAGTTTTACAGATTAGACTCTTTCCAAATGCTACCTTTCACTTGGGGCCATGGTGGTTCTGGCCACATAATTCAGAACAGCTGGGTTGCTTGTGGTATTCTTGGCTCACTTTCAGCCTTTAGTGTCTTCACATCTGTTTTCCTTGAACCTGCTTGAAATGTGAAAAATAAGATCAAGAGGAGGTGGCAATTTCATGTAATAGAGTCTCAGCACTAAATGTCTTGAGCAGAGTTTATCTCACAGTCAAGTGGGTGAAGCCAAATGTCTTCATACTCAACAAAAATTCGAGGCCAGATTTGTATCACAGGTTAAACTTTTGACATGCTATAAACATAGATCGTAGGTATCACAGTAAGCGTTCACTTTTTAAAATAAAGTATAAGAATCATGTATGGTACATACATTTGTACAATTGCTGTTGGTTCCTTTGCCAGCGTTCACAATGGATAATTCTTGTTTCCCAAGCAAGGGTTCCGGAGCCCTGAGACACATTTGGAATTATGTATTCACAGAAACATTAAAGTCACTTTTGTCCCATGAAGTGGCTCTCAATTCCTATAATTTCTGAACCATATAAGTCAAATAAAATTACAGATTCAATGTGTGAGAAAACAGTTTCTTTTTTTAAATTTAATTTTATTTGCAATTCATTTTTTTACACTCCATATTCCATCCCCTGCCCCTCGCCATCCACCCTCTGACTGCTGCACATCCCACACCTCCTCCCCACCCCACCCCGTCTAGAACACTGTTTCTTCAGACTTTTCCATTGTGTGCTAAAGCATTGGGATCCAACTGTTAGATAAGTGTGGCTTCTCTTTCTGGGACACTATGTTGCTACATCTGAATTTAATGCCTGTCAATGATTAAAACTTGAAAAAATGGAGGAGGATATGGCCTTGGAATTTAAAAACACATGTTGTAATGATTTAAGTAAAAGAGGAAGAAATGAACATAAAATTAGCAATGTTTTCAGAGTTATTTGTTCATAGCCATTCTGAGAACAAATTGGGTATCCTCTTTTGATAGATAATATGTGTTTATAAAAGCTTTAACTAATTTTATATAACTATTAACAGAAATAATGTTGAAAGTCAGGAAACCTGGCTTTCATTACTGAATTAAGTTGTCAAATATTTACTGTGCTTCAACTATCAACACACATTATATGCTGTGAGAAAGATATAGAATTCTTATATTTTTGAAATTTATGTACTTTGTGGCTTATGATTTTGTATGAATACATATACAAATACATATACATCATATACATACATACACATGTAAGATTATCAACATGTGTAGACAGTATTCTTAAATAAAGTTTGTTTACAAGTTTCCATTAATAGTATTCTATATTTGCTTTCCTAAATTTTATTTCCATATTTATTTTTCACTTGTTATTTAATTACTGTGAAATATTCCCTTATATAACCCCATAAAATATATTTTCCCCCAGTTAGTCACATTTTGGACTATTTCGATTTGCTATGTTAATATTTATGTGTGTATCCTTCACACATATCTCTGTGATATAAAAATTTCTAGAAGGAAACTTTCTTTGCCCCTGAAAACTTAATCTCGAACATTACTAGCTAAAGGTAAATAATCTTCCTAAGTGAATATACAAATTTACATTCTAATTATTGCATTTAAACGTAATGTGTCCTCTTATTCCTCAACTTTTAAGTGCTTTGCTATTTAAGTAGATATGAAATGGTTCTCCAAAATGGATTTATCATATGCTTCCTGAATTACTCTGAGATGGGTTTAGTACATTATTGATGATGTAGTTTCCTCTCCACAAATTATGATGTTTTCCTCAGCCTTCTATTTACCTATTCTCAGTTCGAGCATCAGTCTTATGGACTTTAAGTATCTCTGCAATTTGTGTATGCATGTCCCTTTTCAGCTTGTAACTTCATTCTCATTTGTTTATGGTACTCTGCCCTAGCTGTATTTGTAATTTTGCACACATGAAAATTTAAATATCTCCTTTCTTTTCTTGTCTTATGTCTCATTCAAGAAATATGTTTTATCTAGGTGCATCTCTCTCTCTCTCTCTCTCTCTCTCTCTCTCTCTCTCTATATATATATATATATATATATATATATATATATATATTGAATATACTGGTATATGGTTGCTCTAGTTACCCTTTCAAGAGATCATTATATGAGAAACCCTATTAACATAGTGAGTGTGTAAGTACTCATTCTTCGTCATCATTGTGGTGAAAATCCCTCTCCAGTCTTGAACTTTTACATTGAATATGCCTTCTCAAAATCTCTTTGATGGACAACTTAAATCTTTTGAGGAAATTTTTCTATATTCTTGTGAAAGTGCTACAGTAATAAATATGGTTTTTTTGCAATACATTTACTAATTTTTTGAGGTTTTCAAATTGTGCTTTGAGCATATTCAATCCCCTCATTCTGCACCATTCTCTTTTGTTCAAAAGATGTCTTTGAATGTTTTAACTAGTTGAGAGACTTTGTATTTTTATTTTGAATCTATTCCAGGGAGACTCTTTTTCTGATGAAGGTTGAAAAAATACTCGTGTGTGTGTGTGTGTGTGTGTGTGTGTGTGTTGTATATTCCCCATTGAGATGTTTCCATTACCCAGCTAGCTTTAGTATATTGTCAACCTATCAGAAGTTCATGGCAATAAAGGAAACTGACTCTTTTTTGCCTAGTTGCTATCAAATGTTTACACTACACTCCCTCAGCTAGTGGTCATTTTACATATATACTTTTTCCCCTATATGCATTTTGTCTGACTGGAACCTTAGAAGGTCTTGTGTATGCTATTAAAATGGCTGGTTGTTTATATGGGTATCTACTCTGTCATGTCTGAAAATGACAGTTTGTTTTTCTTTGATGTTTACTATTCATATCTCTTACATTCTCACTATTCTTTTTTCTACACATATTCATGACCCTTGAGGGGAAAGATAGTTACGGATGTCCAACTAAGGACTGACTTAAGGACTGTCTTTTGTTCTCTGGATGTTTTAACCAGTTGAGAGTCTTTGTGCTGTTTCCTATCTATTACAGGGAGAATCTTTTTATTTTTTTTCTGATGGATGAAAAATTCTCTGATCTATGGGCATAACAAAAAAATGAATAGGAATTCTTTTTTTAATACTAGCTTTTAATTTAGCAGAAGAATAGTATTGGGTTTTTTCCAGAGTCCATTGCTATCGAACCATAAGCTCTTAGCCTCTTTAATAATTCGAGGTATGGGTTCTACTGATTGGGGAAGGCCAAGCAGAAAGTGGTTGTTTACTCCCTGACATTAGGACCATTATTGTACCAGTAGTTTTGTCTTGTCAGTCTAGTCACTGTAGGTTGCAGGGCTTACAGCTGGGTAAAACTGAGTCTTAGTTTTTCCCTGCATCATGCATAGCTGCTCCTCCTGGCACCATAAATGCTAGACAGTGGGGATAAAGTTCACAGATGAGTACAGGCTTTATATCTCCATGTCCTGGGACCCAAATATGTGGCATCTTCAGCAACAGGTGCCTCTTGTCACATTTGAAGGTTATTCAGGAGTATTGGATATAATTTATAACACTTGGTGGAGGACTATGTGACTCCATTTGCCAACAACTTAAAAATTAGCTAACTTACTTCTAATACTAAGGTCTCTGTGTTAATTAATTTCTATTGTTATTACCTTGCCCAAAACCGTATAAAGGAAGGAATGATTTTATTTCATTTTACAGCTTATGGGTCACATTACATCATTAAGAGAATTCAGGAAACTGATATAGGAACCTAAGCAGAGACCAAAGAGGAATGCTGTTTACTGGCTTATTACTTAGATTTTTTTTTTAATCCAATCCAAGTCTGTCTACCCCAGGAATGCCAGCACAAACAATGGGTTGGGCCCTCATACAACTATCATTAATCACAAAACAAAAAAATGCCTCTGCAAGTTGTAAACAAGCCAATCTGATGGGGGAAATTCTTCGATTGATATTCCTTCTTTCTAGATCACTCTAGCTTATATCATGTAGACAAACAAAGGAATAACAACAAATGAAAACCCAGAAACAAACAAACAAGTCAGCAAAATGACCCATCACAATCTGTTAGTGAAATTAGACTTGGGAAGATTTTTATACTACAAATGGAGATAATACTGGCCAAGATGCCAGATTACATGATGCCTCTATGTTACCTGGTGAAGGAGAACAATCAAATCTTTAAAAAAAAGAAAAGGAAGAAAAAGAAGGGGGAGGAGGAGGAGGAGGAAGAGGAGGGGGAAGAGACTGTATTCCAAACATCCTCAGAGAGAAAAAAACTAGAAATTCCCCAAGGTAGTAACAGAATAACTGACAAGTGAGGAGAAAAGATGAGTGAAGTACCCAAAAGAAGCAAGCCATGCTGAATGCAGCCCCAACTCCAGGCTCCCTGGTTGGTGAAGGGGAGCAAAGGCTGTGACCATTAGCAGGCTGTTCTCTCCTCCCTGACTAGTACTGGAGTCGAGTCTTCAAGAACTAACTGCTCATGAGAAGGGCTCCAGGTGTAAGTGGACCAGACATCAAAATGAATAAAGGCATAATTGTTTTTACATAGAACTGGAAGAAACATGAAAAACTCCTTCTTTACCCAATTCAAGGATAACTGTGTACAATCTACTTCCAATCAGTTATTCCTTGCCTACAAACACATCCTGAAACTACCAATTCAGTGACAGTTTCATCAGATATTAAACAATTGTAATGTCTCTCTCTAGATTTTATATCACCAACATTGTAAAATAATTTGTGGTGGACATTGCATATTGCAATGTTACAGTTTGCCCCAACCTTGAATCAATACTTACATGTTTAAGTTATTCAACCTGGAGTGTTTCTTATAAACCAGAATTTTCTGAAATTCCCAGAAGTTCCTAACAAGTTTTCCTTATATAAAGACTAATATAAAAAAAATCACTTTAGTTTCAAACATCACAATAGAGTTTATAAATAGCCTCTACAAGCCACCATAGCAGACTAGTATGAGAGCCTTTTTAAAGTTACTTATAAGCATGCAATCAAACAGCATTAGATTTTGCTGAACACAGTTACTCTCACTAGAAGGATTATCATTCTTCTATTCTCCTGTGAAGTCACAGGGACACAGGGCTGGTGCAAAGACAGTTTCTCTAGGTATCCCATTATGTCCTGGGACTCTAGTAATGCTTAATATAAGCTTAAGTAATAGAAACATTATTCTATCATCAGTTATCATCAAACAGGCTGACTTATAAATTACATAATAATTTTTTTCCATTTAAGAGTTTTACAGGCAAATGGGTGTAACTAGAAAATATCATCCTGAGTGAGGTAACTGAGACCCAAAAGGACATGCATGGTGTGTACTCACTAATAAGTGGATATTAGACAAAACAAACAAACAAACCCCCAAACAAAAACAAACAAACAAAACCATACAGAATACCCAAGATACAGTTCACAGAACTCAAAAAGATCAACAAGCTGAAGTGGCCAAGTGAGGACACCTCAGTCCTGCTTGGGAGAGAGAAGAAAGCATTCACAAGTGGGGAGGGAGGGAAGGACCTGGAAGGGAAAGTAGACCAGGTTGGGGGGAGAGGGAAACCTGATCTGGTATTGGGTAATGGAAAAGGACTGAAGCACTGAGAGCCATCAGAAAGAATGTAAACAGGCAACCTGAGGAAAGAGGAGGTTGGGGTCACCCTCCAGAATGCAACAGAGACCTGCAAAGTGAGAGACTCCCAGGACTCAAAGGGAGGGACCTTAGATGAAATGCCCCACAGTAGGGAGAGGGAACTTATAGAACCCACCTCCAGCATGAAGACAGGGCATCAAGTGAGGGATGGAGTTGCCATCTCACAGTCACATCTCTGACCCATAATTGTTCCTTTCTGAAAGAATTACAGGGAAGAAAATGGAGAGGAGCCTGAGGAAAAGAAGGTCCAGTGATAGGCCCAAAGTGGGATCCAGCTCAAGGGGGAGGTCCCAAGGCCTGACACTATTACTGAGGCTATGGAGCACTCACAAAAAGGGATCTATCATGACTGCCCTCTGAAAGACCCAACAAGCAGCTGACAGAGTCAGATGCAGATATTTGCACCCAGCCAATGGACAGAGAGAGTTGATCCCTGTTGTTGAATTAGGGAAGGCTGAAAGAAACTGAGGAGAAGGGAGATCCTGTATGATGACCAACAGTCTCAATTAATCTGGCCCCCCAAGGTTTCTCAAACACTGGACCACCAAACAGACACCAGCTGTTATGAGGCCCCCAACACACATAGAGTAGAGGACTGCTGGATCTGTGTTCATTCAGAGATGATGCACCTGACCCTCAAGAGACTGGAGGCCCCAGGGAGTTTAGAGTTCAGGTGGGGTAGGGGGTGGGGACATCCATGTGGAGACGGGGTGGTGTGGGGAGGATGTATGGGATGTGTAGCACATGGAGGGTGGTTGGGGGGTGGGGAATGGAATATTGAGTGTAAGAAATAAATTAAAAATAAAATAAAATTAAAAAATTTACCATTCTCTTATTTAAATATCTGTCTGTCTGTCTGTCTGTCTGTCTGTCTGTCTGTGTATGCACCCAAGGAATTGATAATGGGGTTGATTCTCTGAATCTGGAATTCCAGGCAGTTGTATGCTGCCTGATTATAGGTGATAGGAATCAAACTCAAGTCCAATGCAAGAACAATATGTGCTCTTAACCACTGAGCCATTTCCCCAGCCCATAGTACTGATCTTTTAACCTGTGCAAAAAACTGTTGGAAATAAATTCTTAGAAAAGTATGTTATTTTAGTTTGATCTATTACCATTTGAATACCCTAAGGAACTGAACAGTCCAGAGACATCAATGCTCACAATAATGTCATAATAAACTTTAAATGAGTCATGCATATGCATGCATCATTGGCCAATTAACTGAAACTACTTGTTATGTGTCTGAGCATAGTGAATCTTAGTTAAAGAATGCTGAGTCTATAGCAAAGATTAGCTATTCCAAAACAAGGTTCCTGAGGGGCCACTGATGCCCAGTGACGGGATATGATAATTTCCCACTATTGTGAAATAATATGTTATTAATTAAAACTGAAGCAAAAATTAGTGTGTCTAAGCATCTCCAAACAGACAGGCAGAATGAATCAGAAGCTGATTGTTCCAAATGCAACACTTGTTTTTAAACTATGTTACATTTAGAAAGAAGTCAGGAAACCAAGGCCCATTTATTACAACGAGGGAGTTGGAGAACTGACACAGGTCTGACTTTGAGGCCTACTTCTGGCCATATGCAGACAGGGTCTGGCAAGCTGATCAATGCCAACAGGTTTTAGCTTCCAATATGACTTTTATTGTACCATAGCATTTTGAAGACCCTAGCCCTCTCTGAAATTCTCCTAAGGTATAACTTATAAAAATGTGACATTTGATTAGAAATGAGTATGTAATGGACTAAAATCTAAATGATTCTCATATTTATCTCATACTTAATTACTGTTACACCTTATATCCAATATACACATACATGCATATGTGTGTATGTGTGTAAATATATGCATACAAATATATAAGTACCCTGATGAGTTCATTTTCTGTCTCTTGTGTTTATAAAATTTCAGGTGACTACTTTGCATCAGATAAGCAATGAAGAGGCTCGTCCCTGCAAGAAGCTAATTCATCCTCTCTCAGAAGTTGTTAGTTTCCAGGAGTTCTTTGTCTATGGGTGGGACACCATGAGATTTCCCCTTTCTACAATAGCGTGTTTACTGATATTGTCATTGATCAGGTGTTTCAAGAAGTCATAATGTTGAGTTATCATGTTTTAGCTATCCTGGCATTTCTAAGAGACTCAATTTGAAGTAGCTATCCCAGTTCTTCGACTCTTACAATCTATCTGACTCTTCTTCCATGATGATCCATGAGCCTTAGGTACAGGAGTTGTGTTGTCGATATGTCTGTTGAGACTGGGATGCCCACGTTCAGTTTATCTCTGTTATAGGATAAATGTTCTGTAATGCTTTTCATTTGCTTCTTCTTTGATGAAGGGTGAGAGTTGTAGATATGAGGCTAAATTTTAGAATATGGTTGCTTATTATGCTGGTAATGTGCTGATTGCTGGTTATCCTCTAAGATCCACAACTTCACTAGCCCCAGGTACTTTTCTATTTCTAATACCAGGCATGATTCACTCAATTGTGGGCCTGAAGTCCAATTAGACAGCTATTGGTTATCAGCAATATATGTCTGTCTGCCCTATTGCATCTTTAAGAATATATTGCTGTGTTTGTCACTGTTGTAGTTCATAGATGTCATAGCTAGATAGTTCTAGTTATCAGACGTCTCTCCTCACCAGCCACCTCATTCTCATTCAGAAAGGCTATAGGGAATATAGAAGGCAAGTTGATAGCACAATCATTAGTGTCACTGTTTGCCATATGTAGCTACTTTACTACTGTTTTTAAATTCTATGAGAGGTAAAGAGGCTATACATGAAGTTCTTACTCAGTTCTAACTATTGTATCCAAGTACCAAAGGCTAGGTGTCTTAAAAGCATTAGGGATCTATTTCCTGCAGTTCTGGAGGCTAGCCATTGGAGATCTAGCTAGCCAGTACAGTCAGGATCCTGTGATGGTTTTCTGGTTCACAGTTCACAGACATGTATTTCATTAAAAGAAAGCTACTTAGTTTTCTAGTCTGACATAAGAGTATTACTCCCACCCACGAGGGCTCTGTCTTCATGATCTAATTATTTTCAATGGATTCACCTTTCAATACTATCTGATTGGAGATTAGGACTTCAACAGAAGAGAGGTCTGAGGATGCATAAATGTGTATTCCATAGCACTATATATGCAGATAAAATTATTTATGTATATAGTCAATATTTTTATTTTTAAATATTGTATTTTATTTTACATGTATAAGTATGTATTTCCATGTATGTGTGTGCATCACATGTCTGCCTGAGGAGATTATCAGATGGTATCGGATCTGCTGAACTGATGTTACAGATAGTTGTGAGCTACCACGTCGGTTCTGGGAACTGAGCTTGAGTTTCGGCAAGAGCAGTGAATATTTTTAACCACTGAGATGTTTCTCCAGTGCCATGTGCCACCTTCATTATTCAAAGCCTCCATATTTATAAATTTACTTTCTTGCTAAACTATTTTTGTAATACAAAATACATATTCATGAAGCTTTCCCAGTAGCTGTCAGAAGGTTGTCTAGCTCTCTGCTGTCCTGTTCCATTTTCCACACTGTAACAAATGTCCTCTGTTGGGTCCTAGAATGGTCATTGTGGTTTTGTACCTGTTGTTGTTATCGCACTGTTGAAAATAGTCTCAATGTGCAGTGCTATAGCATTTGCCCAGTATTTCTAAGAATATGGCAACCATGATGCACCTTATGGAGATAATCCATGTTCGGTGAGCTTCATTCAGATGTGAGTTGAAATGTTGGCCATGAGATTAGAGCTAGTTAGCAAACAGTATAGATTTGAAAAGAGAATTCTAATTTAAAGAGAAACACACATACAACCTAGTTTTTTATGGATGCATTGATAGAAATGTGATCATTCCAGAAAACTAATTATGTTTTCCTCCCTTGGAACATGATAAAATGTCACTGCCCATCATGAACATAATCACCTTGAGAATATAGAGAATATAGGTCATCTCCATGGATATGTGACATTTCTGTATGATGAAAGAAAGGGAAATGTACAGAATATTAGATTTCCCACTGGCAGAAGCCAAACATGTACTCCTGCACAGTCAAAAGTTGCTGGGAGATTCGAACACTGCATGGCTGGCATTAATCACAGCCCTGTCTTGTTTGCGTGTGCTGACTATTTTTGTTCTTTTAGGTAATTTTATTGCTTTGCTTTCTGCTTTAGTCTTTTATTGAGCTCATGCTTTTCTTCCCACATCTGGTATTCTAGCCAAGTGTGTCTGTTGCTTCACACACATCCTTTGACATCTGTGTTTGGTTCATGTGAGGGGCTCTACTTGACATACTTTGTTCTTTTGACATGCACAAACCTGAGCTGTTTCTCACATAGCCTTTTCTAAGTCGCACACCCCAGACTGCTAAAATCTCTCATTTATTTAAATGTTTATCAAAGTTTATTCTTCTTTAAGGACAATAAACATTTTTGAGAAGTTAAACCCGGTTTCTTTCATTACTCTTTCCTGATATGTTCCTGATCCCAGGGTTGCCATATGTTTTCCACTTAGCAAACATGCGGTGCTACCCCAGGGGACAACAATGTGGTGGCCTCGAATTCAACTCAATTCTGAGAATATCTACCTGGATATAATCTGAGATCACACAAGTTGAGGGTTCAGCATTAAGATGATTCCCTCCACTTCAGATAAGTTTGAACTTAAGATTGTTTCAGGTATATGTCTCTGACTGTCTCTTAACCAAGGTTTTATTGCTTTGTGAAATTAGCCAGATAACTCATGGATAAACTGAGTTAGTTTATTACAAATGATATTGCAAAATATAATGAATAAGGGTGTAGGTAAGGGATGAGGCTCTATGCCTTGCCTGGGGCACCATCCTCCAGGGATCACCTCCATCTGGTCAGCTGCATGAACGTTCTTTGAACCTCACTCTTTTAGAACTTTGTAGAGCTTCGTTACATAGGCATGGTTAATTAAATCAACAGTGTCAGTTGATCAGTTTCAGCTACTCTTTTGTCTACAGAAAGCTACAGCACTAAAAAACTGCCTTGATCTTTCTTCCATCTTCAAGCTGCATAAGGCCTTCCAGGCCCCAATTGCTTTACTAGCAAACAAAAAGAAATTTATTACCTTGATCATTTTAAAGATTTTCAGGAGTATAGGGAACTAAATGCAGCCCCCAAATATAATTCACAATATCAAAATATTGGTTTTTCAATTTTGATGATCTGAGTATTTGTCCTATTCATTTTTATGACCAGATTTGCTAAACCTAATGCCAGGAATATATTCAAAATAAAAAAAAAATTTGAATAGACAGAAGCAGGCTGCTCAATGCTTCTTAGGAATTTTAGAATATAACATTCTTTTTTTAAAGTACACATACCTTGGCAGTAACCAACAACTCTCTAATTGCATTAAAGACTCACTCAACAAGGGGGAAATCATGTCTAGCACTGAAGCCAACTGCCCAGAGCTAGTGAACTCATGTATCTTGGAGGAGCTACAGCCTCTACTAAGACACCATAATCTTTAAATGCATTCTAAATATTTGTCTTTATACACAAATAAGTGTAGTTCTTGCCCCTTATCAAGGAATCTTTGCAATAGACAGAGACCCTAGACAAAAACAAAACAAAACAAAACAAAACAAAACAAAACAAAACAAAACAAACAAAAAACTAGAACCAACTAGGAAAAGCTGATAGTAGAAGAAAGTCCTCCCTGGGGAAGATCATACCAATTGGTGATCTAAGAGCAAATTCTCAGCCCTGAGAATGTATTCCTACAAGTGATTTTACACAGACTAGACAGATTGCACATATGTAATAGGTTAATATGTAATATGTAATAAGTGTCCACGAATTTGACAGTGAGTGGAGGAGGTGCACAGAAGGATTTGGAGGGAAGAGAGGGAAGAGGTAATTATGTAATTATAATCTCAAAAATCAAAAAATACAACTGAAAAGTTCACCCTTTCCAAGAGATTCACGTTCTCTTCTCCATCACCACTATTTCTCCACATCAAGCCTTTGTTAAAATTTCTAATTAATCCAAATTTCCTCAGAATGTTCCCAAAGGTTTCAATCCCCCAGAAATCAATTCCAGTTTAGGAGAAAGGTTTGGGTGTGGTGCGGAAGGTTCAGTTCCCAGAATAGGAGTTTTCCTGTGTAGATGAATGAACTTTGGTTAGTAAAATGGACTACTGTAGTTCCAAGTGGGAATACAGACAATTCAAGGAAACTTTCTTCTCACCACAGTCATATACTGATGAAAGTTGCTGAGACATTCCAGAAAGTAAGTACTGTAAAATATTAGAACAAGAAGCAGTAGACAGAAAAACGGCCTAACTGTAACCCCAAGCCCATGGTTTATCATCTTCTACAGTCTTTTATTACAGAATTTTCCTTTTTGTTCTAGGAAAACCATAAGAGTAATAATTCCAAGGAATCAACAGGTCTTGGACCTCAGAACGAAATGACAAATAAATCCCAATATAGGTGGTTTTATCTTATGGCAGGGAGTTAGGGATCAGATCTTGGAATGCCCTCTTACTTACTTCCCAGTGTTTCCAGAGCTGCTTCTTGTTTGCTTCTGCTTGAGGAGGGTCTCACACTCAGCAGATTGGATTATCCACAGTGCTGTGGCAAAGGTTAGCTCCTTGAGAGTAACCATTCTTCAAGATGCACTGAGACGTCCAGATAAGCAAACCCTGTACGGTACAGATAAAAATGGGACAGGCTCCTGCTCCCTGTTGCAGAGGTAATAGAAAGTCAGTCTGTACTCCCTGTTCTAAAGGCAACACTGACTTCTCTGTTGCTTCTTAAGGTCATGGATCATGTAATCTATCTCTGATTCCATCGATCATGTAATCTCTGATTCCAGCGATCATGTAATCTCTGATTCCATCGGCCCCTAACGCTCTCTGAGAGACGAACATCTCACTTGCTTTCCTTTCCAGCCATTGAAATGAAGACTTATAATCCTTTCCTATGCCCTTTAAGCCATTCTCTAAGCAAGGAAATAGGATAATTTCTGCAAGGTCTTATCTTGACTTTAATAGTATGTTAACAGAAATACTTCTATTCACGCATTTTAAAATGATATTAAAGTATGTTTTGGTGATTCTACTGTAATTGTTATATCTGCCAAATGCCAAACATGTTTTTTATTTTGTTTTATTTTTGTTTTTTGTTTTTACTTTTTCTTATTTGCAGGCTTTTAATGCATTTTCCACATATTGCCAATGTATTGGAAATATGAAAAAAATATTTTGTGTTTGATACACAGAAGCTAGATTTATTTCCTATATCTTTTATATTTCTTTTTAAAAAATATTTATTTATTTATTATATGTAAGTACACTGTAGCTGTCTTTAGACACTCCAGAAAAGGTCATCAGATCTCATTACAGATGGTTGTGAGCCACCATGTGGTTGCCGGGATTTGAACTCAGGACCTTCGGAAGAGCAGTCGGCACTCTTCACTTGATCTTAGCCAAAAGGCCGAGAAGCGATCAGTCGGCACTCTTAACCGCTGAGCCATCTCACCAGCCCTCTTTTAGATTTCTAAATAGCTTTATATGCGTGAAATATTTTACCTCATGAAATCATTCTAAAAGTTTATTTACCTTAGGATAAGGACATTTAATGTTAACAAACCCATAAAAACTGACATATTACTATCCACTAGCCAGGGAATTCTACATTAACTATATTAAAGCTATAAGATTAGTTATATTAGTAAAGAAAGATGTTATAGATGTTGAAGATATTTTTTCCTTAAGAGACAAATACCTCCAGTACTTAGAGTTCATTTGTTTATGTGTTGATATCTTTCACAAAATCTCAAAATTAAAGAATGGAGATTACTTTAAATATTGATTCATTATAGGATAATATCTATGGTGACAACTCAGAGCCTGTGAAGAAAGGGTGTAGTAAGGGAGCATCTACAACTTAATAAAGTTTGCAGACGTTCTCTGTAAGCGGATGTCTGTGTCGCAGACGCTCTGCAAGTATGTGCTTCAAACTTTCACTTGTAGTGTTGACAATACTGTCAATAAAATACATGAGTGACTGGTAAGTATGGTCAAATATTGAAATAAAATGTCCCCTTGTGTGTTTTTGTGAACAAGACTTACTATTTGTAAGCAAACGGTTAAGTACTTGTAATCTGAAAGAGATATATGTCAAAGCATGAAACAGACCCTGTTTTGGCTATTTTAGAAAAATCAACTTAATACAAGCTAGAGTCCTCTATAGGCAAGGTTATGGGGCATTTTCTTGATTGGTGATTGTGAGGGGAGCCCAGCCCACCGTAGGCAGAGTCACTCCTGGACCAGTGGTCCTGGGAGGTGTAAGAAAGGCAGCTGACTATGACCTGGAGAGCAATCCAGTAGTAGTGTTAGAATTTTATAAACAATGTGGGACATCTAAAGATATATTGTGTTTCTGACTGTGAATTAACATAAGTTTTGTGGGATAAATAAGAAAGGTTATGGAATAATGATATTTTTGTACACCAAGTTGACAAGGGGCCAATTGTGCTGCTGAGTTTAAAATAAGCAACTCATATTAATCTAAGAAAAATCATGTTCTGAGTTGATGTCTCCTTCTATGCAATTAAGGCATACTTTAAAGAACTTCATATGAGGCTAGGTTGATAAGATATTTATTTGTTTGTTTTTAATTTGTTTATGTTGTTATCTGGTGTGTGTGTATATGTGTACATGTGTACGTGTTCATGTAATATTAGGGTGTACATGTGTGTTGAGTCCTGAAGCTGTCATCAAGAATTTTTTAAATCACTCTCTACCTAATTCGTTGAAGTAGGGGTTGTGAAATTAACCTGGAACTTGATAGTTCTAACTGCATGGTTAGCCAGCTGGCTCTGGAGAGGCCCTGCCTTCATTTTCTGAGCCTTGTAATCTCTGGCAGGCTGCCATGCCTGCCTAGGCTTTCTGTGGGATCTGAGATCTGATCCTTGTACAGTAAGAGCTTCATCATTTGAGACATCTCCGGTCTCAATAGGGTTTGAGGCATGTGGAATGTAATTATAATTGAGACCATGAGCCAAGCTGAGGATGTCAGTGTGCTCTGCCAGTGACAGCTTGTAATCATGGTGTGGACAGAGAGAACTGAATGGAGACTTGCTATCTTCTTAAAGCTTAAGTTAAGCAAGGTTTGGGGGATCTTTGGGACCGAGCAACATCCTGCTGCATGCATTGTACTGCATTACAAGGGCTGAGCTTAGAGATGCTCTTCACATCCCCTGCTGCCTTCTATATGAAGGCTAAGGCATTTGAGAAGCTGTGGTCTTGGGGACCTTGCTACATGGGACTCAGAGAGGTTGAATATGTTCAGTTCTAGACACTTAGCTTTGGTTATCAACATGTGAATAAGTAGAAATTTCACAACTCCTTTTGAAGAAAAATACAATAAAACATTTCTCCAGTCCCACTTTCCCCCCTGGGTTCCTAATATGGCCAGGTGGAAATTCAGCAGAAGTCTGGTTAGTTTCTTGATGTGGCAATTTAACCTAAGATTGAGTCTCTTGGGAAGAGAGAACCTCTATTCAAAGTATGTCTGCATGTAGTTGTCCTGTATGCGAGTCTATATGATATTTTCTTGATTGAGGAAATGAACGTATGACTGATGTGGGTGGGATAATCCCATAATGGGCAGTGCCATCCTTGGGTAGGTGGTCCTGAGTGGTATAAAAAGGTATCTCAACTTGAGCATGGGAGCAAGCCATTCCTCCATGTATTTATTCTCCTCTCTCTCTCTCTCTCTCTCCTTCCTCTCATTCCCACTTTCTTTCTTTCTTTCTTTCTTTCTTTCTTTCTTTCTTTCTTTCTTTCTTTCTTTCTTTCTTTCTTTCTTTCTTTCATCTAATTGGATATTTTCTTTATTTACATTTCAAATGTTATTCCCTTTCTCAGTCACCCCCCTCCCCGCAGAAACTCCCTATTCCACCCCCCCTCTGCTTCTATGAGGGTGTTTCCCACCAACCCACCCACTCCCACCTCACCAACCTCAGTTTCCCTACACTGGGGCATCTATTGAACCTTCATAGGACTAAGGATCTCTCCTCCCATTGATGCATGACAAGGGCATCTTCTGCAACATATGCAGCTGGAGCCATGTGTACTCCTTTGTTGATGGCTTAGTCCCTGGAAGCTCTTGGGGGACTGGTTGGTTGATATTGTTGTTCTTCCTGTGGGGTTGCTAACCCCTTCAACTCCTTCACTGCTTTCTCTAACTCCTCTATTGGAGACCCCACACTCAGTCCAGTGGTTGGCTGCAAGCATCCATCTTTGTATTTGTTAGACTCTGGCAGGGCTTCTCAGGAGACAGCCATATCAGGCTCCTTTCAGCATGCACTTGTTGGCATCCACAATAGTGTCTGGGTTTGGTAATTGTGTATGGGATGAATCCCCAGGAGGGACAGTCTATGAATGGCCTTTCCTTCACTTCTCTGCTCTATACTTTATCTCCATATTTGCTCCTGTGAGTATTTTGTTCTCCTTATAAGAAGGACCAAAGCACCCATGCTTTGGTCTTCCTTCTTGAGCTCCATGTGGTCTGTGAACTGTATATTCCTTATATGGAGCTTTTGGGCTAATATCCACTTATCAGTTACCGTGTGTTCTTATGTGATTGGGTTACCTCACTCAGGATGGTATTTTCTAGTTCTATCCATTTGCCTAAGAATTTCATGAGTTCATCATTTTTAATAGCCGAGTAGTATTCCATTGTGTAAATGTACAACATTTTTGGTATCCATTCCTCTGTTGAAGGACATCTGTATTCTTTTCAGCTCCTGGCTATTATAAATAGGCTGCTATGAACATAGTGGAGCATGTGTGCTTATTATATGTTGGAACATCTTCTGGGTATATGCCCCGGAGTGGTATAGCAGGGTCATCAGGTAGTACTATGTCCAATTTTCTGAGGAACTGCCAAATTAATTTCCAGTGGTTGTACCAGCTTGCAATCCCACCAGCAATGGAGGAGTGTTCCCATTTCTTCACATCCTTGCCAGCATCTGCTGTCACCTGAGTTTTTTATTTTAGCCATTCTGACTGGTGTGAGGTGGAATCTCAGGGTTGTATTGATTTTCATTTTCCTGATGACGAAGGATGTTGAATATTTCTTTAGATGCTTATCAGCCATTTGCTATTGCTCAGTTGTGAATTCTTTGTTTAGCTCTGTATGCCATTTTTAATGGGGTTATTTGGTTTTCTGGAGTCTGTCTTCTTGAGTTTTTTGTATATATTGGATATTAGCCCTCTTTGAGATATAGGGTTGGTAAAGATCTTTTCCCAATTTGCTGGTTGCTTCTGTCCTATTGACATTGTCTTTTGCCTTACAGAAGCTTTGCAATTTTATGAGGTCTTACTTGTCAATTATTGATTTTAGAGCATAAGCTATTGGTGTTATGCTCAGGAACTTTCCCCCTGTGCTCATGTCCTCCAGGCTCTTCCCTACTTTCTTTTCTATTAGTTTAAGTGTATCTGGCTTTATGTGGACATCCCTGATCCACTTGGACCTGAGCTTTGTACAAAGAGATAAGAATGGATCAATTTGCATTGTTCTACATGCTGACTGCCAGGTGAAACAGCATTTGTGGAAAATGCTGTCTTTTTTATACTGGATGTTTTTAGCTACTTTGTCAAAGAGCAAGTGAACATAGTTGTGGGGTTTCATTTCTGGGTCTTCAATTCTATTCCATTGATCTACCTGCCTATCATTGTAGCAATACCATGCAGTTTTTTTTTAATTTATTTTTTATTATTTATTTATTTATTTATTTATTTATTTATTTATTTATTTATTTATTTATTTTTATCACAAATGCTCTGTAGTATAGCTTGAGGTCAGGGATATTGCTTCCCCTAGAAGTTCTTTTATTGTTGAGAATAGTTTTTGCTATCCTACCTTTTTTTTTTATTCCAGATGAATTTAGAAATTGTTCTTTCTAACTCTATGAAGAATTGAGTTGGAATTTTGATGGGGATTGCATTGTATCTGTAGATTGCTTTCAGCAGGATGGCCATTTTTACTATATTAATCCTGCCAATCCATGAGCATGGGAGATCTTTCCATCTTCTGAGATCTTCAATTTCTTTCTTCAGACCCTTAAAGTTCTTGTCACACAGATCTTTCACTTGCTTGGTTAGAGGCACACCAACGTATGTAATATTATTTGTGTCTACTGTGAAGGATGCCGTTTCCCTAATTTCTTCCTCAGCCTGTTTAACCTTTGAGTAGAGGAAGGCCATTGATTTGTTTGAATTAATTTTATATCCAGCCACATTGCTGAAGTTGTTGATCTCCTTTTGTTGTCTAATTGCTCTGGCTAGGACTTTGAGTACTACATTGAATAGATAGCGAGAGAGTGGGCAGCCTTGTCTAGTCCCTGATTTTAGTTTTATTGCCTCAAGTTTTTCTCCATTTAGTTTGACGTTGGCTACTGGTTTGTTGTATATTGCTTTTGCTATGTTTAGGTATGGGCCTTGAATTCCTGAACTTTGAAGACTTTTATCATGAAGGGGTGTTGGATTTTGCCAAATACTTTCTGAGCATCTAATGAAATGATCATATTTTTTTTCTTTGGGTTTTTTATATAGTGGACTACGTTGATGGATTTCCTTATATTGAACCATCCCTGCATCCCTGGGATGAAGTCTACTTGATCATTGTAAATGATCATTTTGAGGTGTCCTGGGATTCGGTAGGCAAGAATTTTATTGAATATTTTTGTATCAGTGTTGATAAGGGTGATTGGTCAGAAGTTCTCTTTCTTTGTTGGGTCTTTGTGTGGTTTAGTATAAATGTAATTGTGGCTTCATAGAATGAATAGGGGAGTGTTTCTTCTGTTTCTATTTTGTGGAATAATTTGAAGAGTATGGGTATTAGGTCTTCTTTAAAATTCTGATAGAATTTTCCACTAAACCCATCTAATCCTGGGTTTTTCTGGTTGGGAGACTATTAATGACTGTTTCTATTTCGTTAGGGATTATGGGACTGTTTAGATGGTCTATCTTGTTCTGTTTTAACTTTGTCATCTGGTATATGTCTAGACAATTGTGTATTTCTTCCAGATTTTCCAATTTAGTTGATAATAAACATTTGTAGTAGTATCTGATTTTTTTTTTTGATTTCCACTGTTTCTGTTGTTATGTCTCCCTTTTCATTTCTGATTTATTAATTTGGATACTATCTGTACTAGCTAGTTTTGTGTCAACTTGACACAGCTGGAGTTATCACAGAGAAAGGAGCTTCAGTTGAGGAAATGCCTCCATGAGATCCAGCTGTAAGGCATTTTCTCAATTAGTGATCAAGGGGGAAAGGCCCCTTGTGGATGTGACCATCTCTGGGCTGGTAGTCTTGAGTTCTATAAGAGAGCAGGCTGAACAAGCCAGGGAAAAGCAAGCCAGTAAAGAACATCCCTCCATGGCCTCTGCATCATCTCCTGCTTCCTGACCTGCTTGAGTTCCAGTCCTGACGTCCTTGGTGATGAACAGCAGTATGGAAGTGTAAATCGAATAAACCCTTTCCTCCCCCACTTGCTTCTTAGTCATGATGTTTGTGCAGAAATAGAAACCCTGACTAAGACACTATCTCTGTGCCCTCTGGTTAGTCTGGCTAATGCTTTATCTATCTTGTTGGTTTTCTCAAAGAACCAGATCCTGATTTTGTTGATTCTTTGTGTAGTTCTTTTTGTTTCTATTTGGTTGATTTCAGTCCTGAGTTTGATTATTTCCTGCTGTCTACTCCTCTTGGGTGTATTTACTTCTTTTTGTTCTAGAGCTTTCAGGTATGCTACCAAGCTGCTAGTGTAAGTTTTCTCCAGTTTCTTTCTGGAGGCACTTAGAGCTATGGGTTTTCCTCTTACCACTGCTCTCATTGTGTCCCATAGGTTTTAGTATGATGTGTCTTCATTTTCATTAAATTCTAAAAATCTTAAATTTCTTTCTTTATTTCTTCATTGACCAAGTTATCATTGAGTAGAGCATTGCTCTCCTTCCATGTGTATGTGTATTTTCCATTGTTTTTGTTGGAATTTAAGACCAGCTTTAGTCTGTGGTGATCTGATAGGGTGCATGGGATTATTTCAATCTTCTTGTATCTCTTGAGGCCTGTTTTCTGAAATTTGGTCAGTTTTGGAGAAGGTACTATGAGGTGCTGAGAAAAAGGTATATTCTTTTGCTTTAAGATTAAATGATCTATATCTATCTCTTAGATCCATTTGGTTCATAACTTCTGATAGTTTCACTGTGTCTATTTAATTTCTCTTTCCATGATCTGTCTATTGCTGAGAGTGAGGTGTTGTAGTCTCCCACTATTATTGTGTGTGGTGCAATGTTTGCTTTGAGCTTTATTAAAGTTTCTTTAATGAATGTGGATGCCCTTGCATTTGAAGTGTAGATGTTCAGAATAGAGAGTTCATCTTGGTGTATTTTTCCTTTGACCAGTATGAAGTGTCCTTCCTTATCCTTTTTGATAACTTTTGGTTGAAAGTTGATTTTATTTGATATTAGAATGGCTACTCCAACTTGTTTCTTGGGACTATTTGCTTGGACAAATGTTTCCCAGCCTTTTACTCTGAGGTAGTGCCTGTCTTAGTCACTGAGGTATTTCCTGTATGCAGCAAAATGTTGGGTCCTGTTTGTATAGCCAGTCTGTTAGTCTATGTCTTTTTATTGGGGAATTGAGTCCTTTGATGTTAAGAGATATTAAGGAAAAGTGATTGTTATTTTCTGTTATTTTTGTTGTTAGAGGTGGAATTATGTCTATGTGGCTATCTCCTTTTAGGTTGTTGAAGGATTACCTTCTTGCTTTTACTAGGGTGTAGTTTCCATCCTTATGTTGGTGTTTTCCATCTATTATCCTTTGTACGACTGGATTTATGGAAATGTATTGCATAAATTTGGTTTTGTCATGAATATCTTGGTTTCTCTGTCTATAGTAATTGAGAGTTTTGCTGGGTATAGTAGCCTGGGCTGGCATTTATGTTGTCTTAGGGTCTGTATCACATCTGTCCAGGATCTTCTAGCTTTCACAGTCTCTAGTGAGAAGTCTTGTGTAATTCTGATATGTTTGCCTTTATATGTTACTTGACCTTTCCCCCTTACTACTTTTAATATTCTTCCTTTGTAAATGCATTTGGTGTTTTGGTTATTATGTGATGGGAGGTATTTCTTTTCTGGTCCAAACTATTTGGAGTTTTTTAGGCTTCTTGTATGTCCATGGGTATCTCTTTCTTTAGTTGGGGAAGTTTTCTTCTATAATTTTGTTGAATTGACTGGCCCTTTAATTTGGGAATCTTCCCTATCTTCTATACCTATTATCCGTAGGTTTGGTCTTCTCATCCTGCATTTCCTGGATGTTTTGGGTTAGGAACTTTTTGCATTTTCCATTTCCTCTGACTGTTGTGTCAATGTTTTCTATGGTATCTTCTGCCCCTGAGATTCTGTCTTCTTTCTCTTGTATTCTGTTTGTGATGATTGCATCTATGACTCCTGATCTCTTTCCTCGATTTTCTAACTCCAGGGTTGTCTTGATTTGTGATTTCTTTGTTTCTATTTCCATTTTTAGATCTTGGATGGTTTTTTTCAATTCCTTTGCCTGTGATTGTGTTTTCCTGTAATTCTTTAAAGGATTTTTGTGTTTTCTGTTTAAGGGCTTCTACCTGTTGTCCTGTATTTCTTTAAGGGAGTAATTTATGTCCTTCATAAAGTTCTCTATCATTGTCATGAAAAGTGATTTTAGATCTGAGTCTTGCTTTTCTGGTTGGATGGTGTATCCAGGACTTCCTATGTTGGGAGAATTGGGGTCTGATGATGCTAAGTAACCTTGCTTTCTGTTGCTTATGTTCTTATGCCTGCCTCCCACCATCTGAATATCTCTAGTGCTACCAGTCCTTGCTATATCTGTCTGGAGCCTGTCCTTCCTGTAATCCTGGTTGTGTCAGAACTCCTCAGAGTGTAGCTGTGTCTGTGATCCTGTGATTCCAGGATCCTGTGATCCTGAGATTCTGGGTATGTCAGAGTTCCTGGGAGTCAAGGTGCCTCTGGGACCCTGAGATCCTGGTTTGACCAAGCTCCTGGGATCCTGGATTACTGGGATCTTGTGATCCTGGCTGTGTTAGAGTCCTGGGAGCAGTCTCCTCTGGGTGCTGTGAGACTGGCTGCAGAGTTTGTGCCCAAGGTAAACCAGTGTAGACTGGAAGAAACCCAATCCACTGGCTGAGCAGGGTTCCTACATACCTGGATCCTGTTAGTCCAAGTACTCCTGGTTGTGTTGGAACAGATGTTGTGTCCTATTCTTCCCTGATCCTAAGATCTGGGCATGTTAGAGCGACTCAGAGAGGAACCTCCTCTGGGTGCTGTGGGACTGTCTGCAGAGTTTGTGCCCAGGGTAAACTGGCACAGACCTCCTCTATGTTTTCTGCTCCAGTTCCTACTTTGGGTTCCTGTTTGAGGTTCTGCCATGAATTCTCTTCATGATAGGACTGTGGGTGGGAATTGCAAGCCACATAAGCCTTTTCCTGATCCAAGTAGCTTTCACTTATGATATTTACCACAGCACTAGGGAAAAAAGTAAAAAAAAAAAATCCTCTAAGGTAGACTCTGAAAGGGCTCACTATGATCTAGATGTTCTAATAGTAAATCCACCCCACTGGCAAGATCTATGACACACTACTAATGAATGAACAGGGAAAGTGTATGTGGATGCCTTATAAATGGATTGGTTGCACTAAACTCTGATTATTTTTCTCTGTTTGTAGAAAACATACACTAGCCTTTTCTGAGTTTGGTAAAACAAACTGGATTTTGGGAGCTATCCAATGGAGAGGTCCTCATGACAAGGGATTGGGGGTTACTTCTCACCAACAGTGAACAAGAATAAGAAACTAAATTCTGCCAACAACCATTTGTCTATAGAAGTAGATCTCTCCTCAGTGAGGCTTTAAGTGGGATCCCAGATCCAAATAAAAGTTTAATTTCATCCTCATGGAGACCATGGAGTAGAGGATCCAGCTACCATTACTAGATCATTGATCCACAGCAACAATGAGTATATGTATACATATATACATATATATGTATATGCCTCACTGATATCCTTTTGTTGTAGTGATCCATTACTCAACAATCATTGTCAGTACAGTTGTCTTCATATTACCACACTTTTGATAAAACAGACAATGCCCATTTTAGCATTATCCCTGCGTAGTATGTTCCTTATTAAATTGGCTTATTACTGGGTAATGTATTTATTTTATACATGGGTTCATCTTCCATCAGGTTTATGTCTTATTTATAAGCTTATGAGCTAAAAGTTTGTGAACAAGCACAATGCCAAGTGGATACCTGATGACATAAGGCATTATTATGTACACAATGAAATTTTGTGTGGGAGTCCTCAGTGCATGGCTTTTACACACAGCTGCTACAGACTAAACAAGAGTAGCTGAACATGTTGAACTAGAGTGAAGCTCTCTACTCGGTGCAAATACTTTGGTGCATGTACTGTGTATAAAAACAGACTTAAACTTTGAAATGTGTGTAAGAAGACAAGTTTGCCAAGACCCCACTACAGCGTACTGTTTCCTCTGTGTGTCGAAGTGCATGAGTCTCTAATATGATTTAACGGTAAGCAAGCCAATTGATGTTAACAGACATACTTATGAACATGCCACAAATATTTCCCAAAAGTAACTATGCAAATTACATATACTTTTATTTTCTTAAATCTGAAAATGTTGATGCTGCTAGTAAACTTTATAATGGCGCATGGTGGTTATGCTCTTTATTCAATTTCTTTTGTAATAAAGATGAAAAGTTCCAAAAGAGGGGCTGGAGAGATGGTTCACCAGTTAAGAGCACTGACTGCTCTTCCGAAGGTCCTGAGTTCAAATCCCAGGAACCACATAGTGGCTCACAACCATCAGTAATGAGATCTGATGCCCTCTTCTGGAATGTCTGAAGACAGCTACAGTGTATTTGCATATCATAATATATAAATCTTAAAAAAAAAAAAGAAAAGAAAAGATCCAAAGGAAGCCTGAAGAAGACTTGGAATGGTCTGGGACTTGATTCCAAGCTTCCTATAGTTGATGTCTCTAAATAACTTCACACAAACATGTGTGGGCACAGTTCTGGAAATTTTATTTCCTTTAGACAGAAAAGATTGAATGTCAGTCCTTTTGGAGATATTTTGTGAATATCATGATTCAAATTTAAATATTTACTACAGAATATTAGATATAAAAATATAAAGGAAATCCTAAAAGCAAAGAATTTGGAAAAGGGGAGATTCACAAGAAGTGGGTATATGAAAAATATTGATAAGAACACTGTTATTTTCTAAACTAACTAATAAGGTTAAAATGAATGAACTAACAAACAAACAAAAAACAAGAAAAGGTTTTAATGTAAAAGGGACATACATTTTCCTTGTAGAAAAAAATATTTAAGATAAATGAGTCATGATAAAGCTGGTATAGAAAGATTAAGAGCAAAAAAATATTAGTGTTTCATTCTTTAAAATATATTGATGATAAAACAAAACAAACAAACAAAAAAATCCAACCAACCAACCAAGACACCCAGAACATACACTTCACCAGAATCTGTACTAAACATCTACATGGCATGGATGCCAAGAGTGTGTAACTTAGGTAAAGGACGTTATTGTGTATCTTATAAAATGTATAAATACATAAGTGCTATCATCTGAAAGTTACATTTTATAATATATATTTCTATATACTAAGGAAAAGTAGCCATGCCATGTAGAAGTTTTGTATAGATTCTGGTGAAGTGTATGTTCTGGGTGTCTTGGTTGGTTGGTTGGATTTTTTTGTTTTGTTTTATCATTTTAAGTCACAGCATTGTTTATACCTCACAGGTTGTGTGATTGGCAGGGTTGGACTGGCAGATCCCCTGTGGTATTAACAGTAGGTTTAATAAATGGCACCAGGTATTTATCTGAGACCATCACGGTCAAGAGTGTCAGTGATATTCAGCCACACCCAGTGTTTTAGTAGGAGTCACGACATAGTTGACCCTCTCTCCAAGTGGTCTCACAATCTTTCTATATCATCTGTGCCAGAAGGAAGGTGGAACTTTCTGTCTCCTTTAGGCTCAACAGAACTCAGGGAAAATTGCAAGGGAAATTTTTAAAGTTCAGCCCAGAACAGGCTTAGAGTCAATTTCACATTTTAGTAGTCAAAGCAGTTCTAATCAGACCCAGATTCAAGGGGAGAGGGAACAGACACCATATCAAAAAGAGAAAAATTTAAAAAAAAAGTGACCATCTGTAATTTACCACAGATGGTAAATCAGACATGTAAAATATGGTAAGAATGTAGAAAAAATAAAAGCAGATAAGAAAACCTTTCATCAATACAGGGAAGGAATAAGCAACAGGATTCGCTCATTGCCAACAATGATAGCAAACTCAAATTGATCAACAGACAAAATGTAACTAAAGTAGTCACTGCCCTGTGTCTTTCGAGTTCACTCATGTAAAACAACATGGCCTGGTCCCAACTTTGGACTTCTTCTTTGGGCTTTAGTATGATGGCATATTTTGGATATTGTCTAATGTTATCTAACCAATATCCATCAATAAAAAATGTCCTAGTATAAGCTGACTTCTGAATAACTAGTATCTTTCTTTTTATGAGGGCTTAAATACTTAACTGCATTGGTGTTAATATATTTAGCAGTATTTAGTATTAACAACATGACTGTCCCAAAATACAGTTTCAAGAGTACATTTTAATATATAAAAAACCCTCTCCAGCTTTAAAAAGACCTTAAATATTTTAAGGACAAAAATTATGGGTATTAAATTGCAGAGATATTACCCTGTGTATAAGTTGCAGAATATTTTATGTTTAATGGTTTTGCTATACATATTGACATTTTGTTGGAACATTTATGGTAACTTGACAATAACTATAAATGGAATCATAAAACCTAAAATAAGGGAGTTACATCTAATGGGAAATGTAGATAATAAACTTTATTATTAAATAACATATTTTTCAAAATAATGATTGTAATATTCTATCTTCTATATGATTTTTACTGCACATTATTGAAGTTCCTTCCCATGTCACTGGAGCATCTTGTTTGTGAGGAAGGAAAATATAAATCTATAGGAATATTTAAAGAAGAAGAGCCAGTGATCTGTGTAATTGTCTATTATTTTTAAATTTAAAACTTCATTCTTCATATTTTGACTTTTACTTTCTTACACATTCAAATTAATTTGTTTACCAGTAAGCATTTCTGGTCATGCTGGTTATTACTGAACTCATACAAAAGGTATTGCTACCTAAAAACAAAAACAAAAGCAAATCACATCTTATCATCTTACAGGTTTTGTGAGTCAAGAATATAAGAGGATCTTTGCTGAATGATGCTGGCTGGAGGTCTTCTAAAAAGCTGCAGTTAGACTATCAGTATAGTTGTACTCTCATTGGAAGACGTGATTGGAGGAGCATCTACCTTTAGCACAAATCATGCAATTGCTGTCAAAGACATTTTTTTTTAAAAAATTCTTTTTTATTACGTATTTTCCTCAATTACATTTCCAATGCTATCCCAAAAGTACCCCATACCCTCAGTCAAAGGCATTTTATCAAAGGAATGAGACAGTTTTCCCCCAAGCAAGTGCTCCAAGAACAAGAAGTTATCCAGAAGTTAGAGGTTTTTATCATAGGGAGCTGACATGTCATTTCTTTTCAATGTCATTATCCACAGAGACTGACTTACAATGTGGGAACAACTAAAGAGTTGGCAATAGCAGGGGACCCAAATCATTGTTGTCATCACAGAGGTTGGTGGGATGGGATCCCAGAGGCAAGGAGAACAGTTGTTTTTGTTCTCATGTTTCAAAAAAAGAAAGTAAGGAAGGAAGGAAGGAGGGAGGGAAGGAGGGATGGAAGGAGAGAGAGAGAGAGAGAGAGAGAGAGAGAGAGAGAGAGAGAGAGAGAGAGAGAGAGAGAGAGAGAGAGAGAGAGAGAGAGAGAGAGAGAGAGAGAGAAAGAATTTGCTTTCTTAGTTTTGACCTAAGGAGCAGTGTGTCTTGATGTTAAGACAAATGAACTGTCACTAGCTGCACACAGTCTGTGTGACATGCTGGATTCCTGGATGTGGTTAACCAGAATCTATGTGAACATTGTCATAATTGAACCATGTGAAGGGAACCAGTCAATGGCTTCTCTTGTGAATGCAAAATATAATAGAGCTTGCAGTAGTGTCTCAGTGGTATTTTAGATGATATTAATATTTGCTGTGACATGATATAAATATATCTTAAATTTGATAACAAGCTGCAAAAACAGTCTTCCAAGTGGCTACATCATTTTTTAAAAATTCTTGTTAGCAACCAAAATTGCTCCAGTTTCTTCCCCTTCCTATCTTCTTCAATGTTTTCCATTTCTAAGTGTGTGTTGTGTGTGTGTGTGTGTTTTATTTTAGTTTAGCTATGGTGGTTTTAATTTATGCAGTTTAGATGTTTACGGATGCAGAATATTTCTACTGCTTAGTACTTTTTTAAGATTGTGTGTGTGTGTGTGTGTGTGTGGTTTGTTTGTGTGTTTCTGTACATAGATTACTGTGGTGCCAAGGAAGCCTGATGGAGAATATCAGTTGTGAGCCACCCATTGTGGGTGCTGAGGACCAAACCTGAGCCTTCTGCTCTCACCTGCTGAGCTATCTCTTCAATTATCCAGTTGCTTATTATAATTATTAGTTGTCCCTCCCCTGACTAAATGTGTTGTCACAAATGATTTGCTCTGAAAAGTACATACAGGTAACATTGTACAAATTTAGCAGGTTACACTTATGTATTTGGGAAAATATATTTGCTCCATGTATATACATATGTAACAACAATCAAGGAGGCTGTGAATTTGAAAGAGGTTGGAGGGGTATTTGGGGAAGTTGGAGGTAGGAAGGAGAATGGGAGAAATGAAATAATTATATATAATTTCAGCAAATATTATAATAAATATATTATATTTAGTAATAAACATATAAAATGAGTATCAGGATATTAAGAGGAATCACCTTGAGGAATCATATTGATAGTGTAGCAGAAGCCAGAGCCAGACCAATGCCTCATTGCAACAGATATTTGCAAGTAAGGGTGTATAGGCAGAAGGACACTGCATGATACATAGTGACATGCTACAGCTTTCAGGAGGCGTGTTTTGTTTTCTCTTATCTATCTGTCTGTCTATCTATCTACCTATCTGTCTATCTATCTATCTATCTATCTATCTATCTATCTATCTATCTATCATCTATCTATCTATCTTTCTGTCTGTCTGTCTGTCTGTCTGTCTGTCTGTCTGTCTATCTATCTATCTATTATTGCTTAGTTTCTTTTGAGAGAGGAGTTTGCAAGAGTAGAGAACAGATACAAAGGGATGAGGTGAGGGAGTGGGATTGGAAAATATGATCTAAAAGTCACAAAGAATTAATAAAAAATTAATAATAGAAAAAAGCACATATTTGGAAATACAATTGTCAAATATTTTCTCCAAGTTTGTGGGTTTTTCTGCTCTCTTAACACCTGTTATAGAGCAAATTCAGTTTGTAGAGAAATGTTTTTACTGTTTCTTTTGCAGATTGTACTTTTTATATCATATTTTAAAGATGTTTGTATAAGCCAAGGTCACAAAACTTTTCTTCTATTTTTAACTAAGATTTGTGTAGTTTGGTTTAAATTTACATTTTTGTCTCACTTAGAATATACTTATAAAAGCTTACATGAGATTAAGAAGCCTTTATTCACTTTTATGTGACTAACCCTAGAAATTGCCTTTGAAAACTTTATTTGTGATCAGTACAGGGACACTGAGCTGGTTCTGGGCTGGAAATTTAGTCCCAATTCCCTGCTGATAGTCACTGTGACTCCTGATACTTGTAACCTTTTTGGTTTGTTTGTTTGTTTTCCCCTAATTTTATCTCTGACCTCTTTTATCAAAGACACATCTTGTTTCTACCCAGAACTTTTTTTTGGGAGTATATATTCTTTGCAGTTGTACTAAAGCCAGAGCTTTAGTTCTTGCCTGGGAATGTGTCCAGTTGACATTGCATCTTACCCACATTTTATTGTTCAGATATTGCCACAGTGATGGTGCATAACTAACTTCTCCAGAAGCCATTAGTTTACAGACCAGGAAGTGTGGGTCAGCTGGAATTTGGCTAATCTACACTCAATTCAGCTAGCTGGTTCTGTTTTTGGGTGATGGGTCAGAAAAGATTATTCTATGCTCTGTGTTTAAGTTATTGCTATTTCTCCGGTGTTTTCTTCTGTGTTTGCCATATGACTGTGTACAACATGATCTTCATGGTAGATCACTGGAAGTCAAGCCATGGCATGCTCATATTGACTCAGGATCCCATTCCATGTGATTCTTAACATTCCACATATAAAAACTTTATAGATGTATTGTTTATCATCGAGACAAGAAAATAAACTTCACATAGACTAACATGACAGGCAGAATTGATTATGTTTAGAACTGGATATGATTATGATTATAAAACAGTCCAAAGTAAGAATTTTATAGTACTTAAGAAAAGTGTTCTTTTTCAAAATCTTCTATGAAATTTGAATACAAAGTTCACTTCTTAGTATACTGCCCGTCATAACTATCCTGGAGGATTAAGGTTATTAAGATGGAACTTTTATAGAGTTCAAAATTTATTTTTGAAACATGCTTCCACATCGTTTATCGAAGTAGACATGAGAAGATGGTATAATTAGGCTCAATACTAAAACAGTGTCTTCTAGAGTCAAATGTGTCTTCATCCTCAGTGCCCACAGGCCATGGAGCTTAGGTGGCGTGGTGTTTATCTATTGTGTACTGAGAGCCATGCTTCTGCATGGGAGTTTATAATCCTTTCTGCACAGATAGTGATTCATTCATTCTCAAATCATGTAAAAAAGGTAGAAAATAATTTAAATAAATTCATTTTCATAAAAGTAAGTAATGTATGGTGTTCAGAAATGTTAGTAGTGTTTTAGAATAAACTAAGGAGATAGGGGTAAGATTTAAATCAAGAAACTGAAATACAAAAGCATTCATAGAATCAGAATATTTTAAGGAGAAGAAATATCTAAATCACTGTTTTTCAACCTCTGAGTCACAACCCCTTTGGTTCAATTTGTATCAATAAAAAAGCATGCTTCATATCAGGTATTTACATTATGATTCATGGCAGTAGCAAAGTTACAGGTATGAACTATCAGTGAAAATAATTTTATGGTTGTAGTCACCACAACATAGGGGACAGTATGAAGGTTTCAGAGCTTTAGGAAGTCCCCTGTTCTAAACTCTTGGATAGTTTTTGAAGCTTATTAAAAAACTATAGCAAACTTTCTATGCAGATAGAATGTTCAACCTAATTCAAAGGCCAAACACATCTGTCTGATTATTAAAGCATATTGGTACTTATGGGGCCGTGAGTTGAATGCAGATGCTATTAGCCTGTGCTTTCTTGGAAAGGGACTCATCCTGACCCTTGGGATGCAGCTTTAAGAGAAATACTTTTTATTTCAAGCAATGACAGGGATCAAGTGAAGTCTGAAGTATTTTGACATAGAGAGCAGATTACTCCATTAGTCACAAAGCATTCTAGGTTTCGGAGTACTGTGATTCATCTGGACTTACTGTTACATTTTTTCCATATTGCCAATTTCTGGATTCTCTTTTCTTTCTGCGTTCACCATGCGTCCTGGGAAGAGACTCAGAAATAAACCAGATTAACTTCACTCCAAGAAAGGTCGACTGGACATTTCAAGCAATTGTCTGTCAGTTGGCAACACCACCAAAGTGGTTGGATTAAATAAATACCATTGTACACGGAATAAAAAATATACCAGTAAGTAAATAAGTCTTCCATACTTGTGGTGGCTCTGTAGTGTGTGCCATGCATCATAGTAAGAGGGTGATGCATGCTTGTAGTTATTCATAGTCTGCTGTTCAAAGAGTAACACTCTCCACATCACACTTGAGTATTCTATTATTAAAAATAAAATGGCCCAGAATTGAATGAATATGGATTCAAATTCATCCTCCTTTCTTGTTTTTCCTCTAATGATATCTGTAAATGTCAAGTCCATTTTAGTTCTTTTTCTCATCTATTAGAGGTAGAAATCATAAAACTTACACATTAGAATTAAGAAGAAAGACATTGTAAATTAGATTAAATGTTATAAGATTTGTTTGTTTGTTAGTTTTAAAGATATATTCTAACTATGTAGCCTTGTCTGACCTGGATCAAACTGCATCTACTTTTCAAATGCTGGGAATTAATGCTTCTACCACCAGTCCCAGCTCAGCTGTTAGTTTGTTTTCCTTTTAAATACAATGTGGAAATTATTCAACTGTTTTCCCGGATGGACTTGTGTGAAGTATGGAAACAGATGCTTGTACCACACTCTGTAAATGTTCACAGAAAAGAGTTCAGTAAAAGTAATTGTAATGAAGTTAAATGGCTATTTGAAGATTTTCAAAGTACTTGCTTGTAGAACAAGCTGAGAATGAAAGCCACAGTGGACATACATGTGCAGAAACCAAACAACAAAGCAAAGTACAACCACAGTGAAGACATGGCACAAACAGCAGTGTAAAAACTCAGACTGAGTTTTTGACCAGCAACAGTAAAAATTCTCATTTTTCCAATCAAAAGCAATATTTTGCTTGATAACAGCATCTGAATTTAGTGTTGATTAAAGTTCAACAAGTATGTTCTTTGGGAACACATGGGTACCAGACACAGAATGATTCACCTTATCTTGGCATGTAGAGTTTTGCTCAGCACAGCTAGGCCCATGATTTACCAAAAATCTTCTGGATATTTTAAAACTTTTGGCTCTTCTAACTGAAAAAGAGAGAGAGATACACACAGAGTGTCTTGTTTTCAACAAAAGAGAGGCACCACAGCATTTTAATATAGCACTAACTCTGTCATTGCTGATTTACCCCACCAAAGGGAACATGTCTTGGCTTTGGGTTGACAAGTACCATGTGTTTTGTTCAGACTTAGAATACTGAAGGGAAATGGTGTATTTGGTCTGGCATTTCCTGTCTTGAAAAATAACCCATTTTGGACTCTAAAAGTTAATCTAGAAGGCACTCAAATGTAAACATCTTAATAATAACAATAAAAAAGCGCAAGTTTTCATTGTTGTCTCTCTTGTTAAGGTCATGCCCCAAAAGTCTTGGGCTAGATCAGTGAGTGTCCTGAAGAAACTCCCTCACTTTTTTTTTAAATGTCAGATTTACATTTTGGGACATCTCACACTTCCCCCTACTTTTGGGGTTCAGATTTTCATAGCTATTAGATGTCTTTCATAGACATTTTCTAACTTGCAAAGAATGTCATTTATATTTTGATAAAAATTGCCTAGCTTGGACATAATTTTTGGTCATATGACCGCTTTAGCAATGCTAATCATTCTAATTTATACACAAGGGTATGCTATCATTAGTCACATTGTCTGCAATTTATTTCCTCTGTGTTATCTAGTTTTTATAGTAGAGATCTTTTCAATTTCTTTGTTAAATGTATCCTTGGAACTTTTAAAAATATTATGAGTGGAATTTTTTTCATTTCTTTCTTAGCAATTTCATTCAAAGAGATTGAAAACAAATTTCTTGTCTTTGTAAGCTGGCTTCTCATTCTGTGATCCCACGGATCTTGCTTGCCAGTTCTAGCTGTCTTTGGTAAAGACTTTACAGTTTTCTTTTTTTTAAATGTTTTTTTTTTACTGGGTATTTATTTCATTTACATTCCCAATGCTATCCCAAAAGTCCCCCACAAGCTCCCCCACCCACTCCCCCACCCACCCACTCCCACTTCTTGGCCCTGTCGTTCCCCTGTACTGAGGTATATAAAGTTTGCACGACTAATGGGCCTCTCTTTCCACTGATGGCCAACTAGGCCATTTTCTGATTCATATGCAGCTAGAGACACGAGCTCGGGGGGGGGGATATAACTGGTTAGTTCATATTATTGTTCCACCTATAGGGTTGCAGATCCCTTTAGCTCCTTGGGTACTTTCTCTAGCTCCTCCATTGGGGGCCCTGTGATCCATCCAATAGCTGACTGTGAGCATCCACTTCTGTGTTTGCTAGGCCCCAACATAGTCTCACAAGAGACAGCTATATCAGGGTCCTTTCAGCAAAATCTTGCTAGTGTATACAATGGTTTCAGCGTTTGGAAGCTGATTATGGGATGGATCCCCGGATATGGCAGTCTCTAGATGGTCCATCCTTTCATCTCAGCTCCAAACTTTGTCTCTGTAACTCCTTCCATGGGTGTTTTGTTCCCAATTCTAAGAAGGGGCAAAGTGTCTACACTTTGGTCTTCGTTCTTCTTGAGTTTCATGTGTTTAGCAAATTGTATCTTATATCTTGGGTATCCTAAGTTTCTGGGCTAATATCCACTTATCAGTGAGTACATATTGTGTGAGTTCCTTTGTGATTGGGTTACCTCACTCAGGATGATGCCCTCCAGGTCCATCCATTTGCCTAGGAATTTCATTACATTTTTCTATGTAATAGCATGGGCTTCCCCTCTCCTATGTGATTGCCTTTGCTTCTTCATTGTGTATTATTGCTTCCAGGGGAGCTTCCAGTGTTATCCCGAACAAGAGGGATGAATGTAGACAAACTTGTCCTGGTTAATTGCAGAAGAAGTGGTTTCAACTTTTCCTTTTTCAGAGTGTTGTGTGTGTGTGTGTGTGTGTGTGTGTGTGTGTGTGTGTGAGTTACTCATGCAGAGCCTTTTTGTATTGAGACACATTTCTCTATCCCTAATATATTTTACTTACTATTAGTGCAGGGTTGGTGTATGTATACAAATTAAGGGTTTCTATGATGTGCAGATAGTGAGTTTTATCTAACATTTTCCTTATGTCATTGAGATGTTCCTATTTGTGTGTGTGAAATTCTGATTGTTCTGTAGATATTATTTATCTCATTTTCTGATTTGTGTATCTCTAGAGACAATCCTCAATTGACCCCAAGGATTTGGAGGTATAATCTTTTTGCTATCAAAGTTGACTTGCTGATATATATTTTTTTAACAATTTTCACATGTTCATCAGAAATATTAGCCTACAGTTTATATCTGCTATGGACTGGATTTGTTAACAGGACAACCTGGTCGTATAGAATACAATTGGAATATTTCCTCTCATTCTTTACTTTGAAACAATTTGAAAAGAATTAGTGTCACTTTTTCAAAAGCCGATGAAACTGGGCAACGAAGCCACTCATGCTGGACTTTTCATTGATGGGCAAGGCTTGTTTGCTTGTTTGTTTTATTAATTCAATTATTTAATTCTTCATCTGTTCAGGTTTTCTATACTCCAAGATCACATTTAGATAAGTCATGTGCAAAAGAAACATAACAATTTCTTTTCTGTCAACTTTCCATTTCTTTGACAAGTCAGTTTTCATTCTGATAATCCTTTGTGAATATAGGAACCTTCCCTTTCATCTCTGCTTTTATCTGTCTGATGCAGCTTTCCCCTTTCCTTCAGTTTTTCAATGTTGTTTACCTTTTTCAAATCCAACTATTTCCTTCCTTGATCTTTTGTCCATTTCTGCCTTTTCTAGCTTGGTTCCCTCCTTCCTCTCTTCCCTTCCTCTCTCTCTTCCCTCTCTTCATTTTCTGTGTCTTTTCTTCTTCCTGCATCCTTCTCTTTCTACTCCTATTCTCTGATGTCATAGTGAGCTTTTTTTAACTCACTAAACTGCACTATGAGGAGGTTTATTCTATTTTTCCATCAAGTACTTCTTTCTTAGTAATGCTATCTTCTGTATTCCACAAATTTGGCATTAGCTTTTCATTTTCACTTATTTCAAGATCACTTTTAGATTTTTCACCATTTGATTTCTCCATTTGCATAATGGCCATTCAAAATGTTTAGACTTCCATACATTTCCATAGTTCTATAATTTCCTACCATTATTGATTTCTATATAAATAGAGTCTGAAGAATGAATAATCTGATGCTATTTTTAGCATGTGTTCTGTGAACTAATGATAAACTCTATTACTGAGCTGCTCCATGGAACAATCTGGATATGTAAATTAGATTAATTTCTCCATACAGTTATTTATTTCTCTTCATCTCTTGTTTGTCATTATAGTGAGATAAACTCTTTTTTAGAGGCATAGTAGCCAGTTTTGGTGGCATACCTATAATGCTAACACTTAGGAAATTTTGACAAAAGGATCATGAGTCTGAGGCCAGCTTTATTACAACATAAGATCCTGATTCACTAACTAGAAACCCCAGAGCAGACATGCAAATATCTATATCTATCTATAAAATATAAAATATACACCTCCAATTTTTCGCATATACTTTCCTTTGTTCCTTCTTAAAATTGTGGCATGTATGTATATATATATGTGTGTGTGTGTGTGTGTGTGTATGTATGTAACAATAACAACTAAAGAAAAACTGTCTTAATATATAAATCTAACTGTCTGAGTTGTTTTTTTTCCCACATTTTTATTAGATATTTTCTTCATTTACATTTCAAATGCTATCCCAAAAGTCCCCTGTACCCTTCCCTCGCACTGCTCCCCTACTTACTCACTCCCACTTCTTGGCCCTGGTGTTCCCCTTACTGAGGCATATAAAGTTTGCAAGACCAAGGGGCGTCTCTTCCCAGTGATGGCCGATTGGCCATCTTCTGCTACATATGCAGCTAGAGATACAAGCTCTGGGGGTACTGGTTAGTTCATATTGTTGTTCCACCTATAGGGTTGCAGACCCCTTCAGCTCTTGGGTACTTTCTCTAGCTCCTATACTGGGGGCCCTGTGTTCCATCCTATAGATAACTGTGAGCATCCACTTCTGTATTTGCCAGGCACTGGCAAAGCCTCACAGGAGACACCTATATCAGGGCCCCTTCAGCAAAATCTTGCTGGTGTATGCAATAGTGTCTGTGTTTGGTGGCTGATTATGGGATGGACCCCCGGGTGGGGCAGTCTCTGGATGGTCCATCCTTTCATCTTAGCTCCAAACTTTGTCTCTGCAACTCCTTCCATGGATATTTTTTTTTTTTTTTTGCTTTTCTTATTTTTATTTTTATTATTTATTTATTTATTTATTTATTTATTTAATATTTTTATTACATATTTTCCTCAATTACGTTTCCAATGCTATCCCAAAAGTCCCCCATAGAGCCACCCACTTCCCTACCCACCCATTCCCATTCTTTTGGCCCTGGCATTCCCCTATATTGGGGCATATAAAGTTTGCAAGTCCAATGGGCCTCTCTTTCCATTGATGGCTGACTAGGCCATCTTTCGATACATATGCAGCTAGAGACAAGAGCTCCAGGGTTCTGGTTAGTACATCATGTTGTTCCAACAATAGGGTTGCAGATCCCTTTAGCTCCTTGGGTACCTTCTCTAGCTTCTCCATTGGGAGCCCTGTGATACATCCAATAGCTGACTGTGAACATCCACTCCTGTGTTTGCTAGGCCCCAGCATCGTCTCATAAGAGACAGCTATATTTGGGTCCTTTCAGCAAAATCTTGCTAGTGTATGCAATGGTGTCAGCGTTTAGAAGTTGATTATGGGATGGATCCCTGGATACGGCAGTCTCTAAATGGTCCATCCTTTCATCACAGCTACGAACTTTGTCTCTGTAACTCCTTCCCTGGGTGTTTTGTTCCCAATTCTAAGAAGGTGCACAGTGTCCACACTTTGGTCTTCATTCTTCTTGAGTTTCATGCGTTTAGCAAATTGTATCTTAAATCTTGGGTATCCTAAGTTTTGGGCTAATATCCACTTATCAGTGAATACATATTGTGTGAGTTCTTTTGTGATTGTGTTACTTCACTCAAGATGATGCCCTCCAGGTCCATCCATTTGGCTAGGAATTTCATAAATTCATTCTTTTTAATAGCTGAGTAGTACTCCATTGTGTAAATGTACCATAATTTCTGTATCCATTCCTCTGTTGAGGGACATCTGGGTTCTTTCCAGCTTCTGGCTATTATAAATAGGGCTGCTATGAACATAGTGGAACATGTGTCCTTTTTACCGGTTGGGACATCTTCTGGATATATGCCCAGGAGAGGTATTGCTGGATCCTCCGGTAGTACTATGTCCAATTTTCTGAGGAACCGCCAGACTGATTTCCAGAGTGGTTGTACAAGCTTGCAATCCCACCAACAATGGAGGAGTGTTCCTCTTTCTCCACATCCTCGCCAGCAACTGCTGTCACCTGAATTTTTGATCTTAGCCATTCTGACTGGTGTGAGGTGGAATCTCAGGGTTGTTTTGATTTGCATTTCCCTGATGATTAAGGATGTTGAACATTTTTTCAGGTGTTTCTCTGCCATTCGGTATTCCTCAGGTGAGAATTCTTTGTTCAGTTCTGAGCCCCATTTTTTAATGGGGTTATTTGACTTTCTGGAGTCCACCTTCTTGAGTTCTTTATATATATTGGATATTAGTCCCTTATCTGATTTAGGATAGGTGAAGATCCTTTCCCAATCTGTTGGTGGTTTTTTTGTCTTATTGATGGTGTCTTTAGCCTTGCAGAAGCTTTGTAGTTTCATGAGGTCCCACTTGTCAATTCTCGATCTTACAGCACAAGCCATTACTGTTCTATTCAGGAATTTTTCCCCTGTGCCCATATCTTCAAGGCTTTTCCCCACTTTCTCCTCTATAAATTTCAGTGTCTCTGGTTTTATGTGAAGTTCCTTGATCCACTTAGACTTGACCTTAGTACAAGGAGATAGGAATGGATCGATTCACATTCTTCTACATGTTAACAACCAGTTGTGCCAGCACCATTTGTTGAAAATGCTGTCTTTCTTCCAAAGGATGTTTTTAGCTCCCTTGTCGAAGATCAAGTGACCATAGGTGTGTGGGTTCATTTCTGGGTCTTCAATTCTATTCCATTGGTCTATTTGTCTGTCACTATACCAGTACCATGCAGTTTTTATCACAATTGCTCTGTAGTAGAGCTTTGGGTCCGGCATGGTGATTCCACCAGAGGTTCTTTTATCCTTGAGAAGAGTTTTTGCTATCCTAGGTTTTTTGTTATTCCAGATGAATTTGCAGATTGCACTTTCTAATTCGTTGAAGAATTCATTTGGAATTTTGATGGGGATTGCATTGAATCTGTAGATTGCTTTTGGCAAGATAGCCATTTTTACAATGTTGATCCTGCCAATCCATGAGCATGGGAGATCTTTCCATCTTCTGAGATCTTCTATAATTTCTTTCTTCAGAGACTTGAAGTTTTTATCATACAGATCTTTCACTTCCTTAGTTAGAGTCACGCCAAGATATTTAATATTATTTGTGACTATTGAGAAGGGTGTTGTTTCCCTAATTTCTTTCTCAGCCTGTTTATTCTTTGTGTAGAGAAAGGCCATTGATTTGTTTGAGTTAATTTTATATCCAGCTACTTCACCGAAGCTGTTTATCAGGCTTAGGAGTTCTCTGGTGGAATTTTTAGGGTCACTTATATATACTATCATATCATCTGCAAAAAGTGATATTTTGACTTCATCTTTTCCAATTTGTATCCCTTTGATCTCCTTTTGTTGTCGAATTGCTCTGGCTAGGACTTCAAGTACAATGTTGAATAGGTATGGAGAAAGTGGACAGCCTTGTCTAGTCCCTGATTTTAGAGGGATTGCTTCAAGCTTCTCACCATTTACTTTGATGTTGGCTACTGGTTTGCTGTAGATTGCTCTTATCATGTTTAGGTATGGGCCTTGAATTCCTGATCTTTCCAAGACTTTTATCATGAATGGGTGTTGGATCTTGTCAAATGCTTTTTCCGCATCTAACGAGATGACCATGTGGTTTTTGTCTTTGAGTTTGTTTATATACTGGATTACGTTGATGGATTTCCGTATATTGAACCATCACTGCATCCCTGGGATGAAACCTACTTGGTCAGGATGGATGATTGTTTTGATGTGTTCTTGGATTCGGTTAGCAAGAATTTTATTGAGGATTTTTGCATCAATATTCATAAGAGATATTGGTCTGAAGTTTTCTATCTTTGTTGGGTCTTTTTGTGGTTTAGGTATCAGAGTAATTGTGGCTTCATAGAATGAGTTGGGTAGAGTACCTTCTGTTTCTATTTTGTGGAATAGTTTGTGAAGAACTGGGATTAGATCTTCTTTGAAGGTCTGATAGAACTCTGCACAAATTTACATCTGGTCCTGGGCTTTTTTTGGTTGGGAGACTATTAATGACTGCTTCTATTTCTTTGGGGGATATAGGGCTGTTTAGATCATTAACCTGATCTTGATTCAACTTTGGTACCTGGTATCTGTCTAGGAACTTCTCCATTTCATCCAGGTTCTCCAGTTTTGTTGAGTATAGCCTTTGGTAGAAGGATCTGATGGTGTTTTGGATGTCTTCAGGATCTGTTGTTATGTCTCCTTTTTCATTTCTGATTTTGTTAATTAGGATGCTTTCCCTGTGCCCTCTAGTGAGTCTGGCTAAGGGTTTATCTATCTTGTTGATTTTCTCAAAGAACCAGCTCCTTGATTGGTTGATTCTTTGAATAGTTTTTCTTGTTTCCACTTGGTTGATTTCACCCCTGAGTTTGATTATTTCCTGCCGTCTACTCCTCTTGGGTGAATTTGCTTCCTTTTGTTCTAGTGCTTTTAGGTGTGTTGTCAAGCTGCTAATGTGTGCTCTTTCTAGTTTCCTTTTGGAGGCACTCAGAGCTATGAGTTTTCCTCTTAGAAATGCTTTCATTGCGTCCCATAAGTTTGGGTATGTTGTGGCTTCATTTTCATTGAACTCTAAAAAGTCCTTAATTTCTTTCTTTATTCCTTCCTTGACCAAGGTATCATTGAGAAGAGTGTTGTTCAGTTTCCACGTGAAGGTTGGCTTTCTACTATTTATTTTGTTATTGAAGATCAGCTTTAGTCCATGGTGATCTGATAGGATGCATGGGACAATTTCAATGTTTTTGTATCTGTTGAGTCCTGTTTTGTGCCCAATTACGTGGTCAATTTTGGAGAAGGTACCATGAGGTGCTGAGAAGAAGGTGTATCCTTTTGTTTTAGGGTAAAATGTTCTGTAGATATCTGCCAGATCCATTTGATCCATAACTTCTGTTAGTTTCACTGTGTCCCTGTTTAGTTTCTGTTTCCATGATCTGTCCATTGGTGAAAGTGGTGTGTTGAAATCTCCCACTATTATTGTATGAGGTGCAATGTGTGCTTTGAGATTTACTAAAGTTTCTTTAATGAATGAGGCTGCCTTTGTATTTGGAGCATAGATATTCAGGATTGATAGTTCCTCTTGGAGGATTTTACCTTTGATGAGTATGAAGTGCCGCTCCCTGTCTTTTTTGATGACTTTGGGTTGGAAGTCAATCTTATCTGATATTAGAATGGCTACTCCAGCTTGTTTCTTCAGACCATTTGCTTGGAAAATTGTTTTCCAGCCTTTCATTCTGAGGTAGTGTCTATCTTTTTCTCTGAGATGAGTTTCTTGTAAGCAGCAAAATGTTGGGTCTTGTTTGTGTAGCCAATTTGTTAGTCTATGTCTTTTTATCGGGGAGTTGAATCCATTGATATTAAGAGATATTAAGGAAAAGTAATTGTTGTTTCCTGTTATTTTTGTTGTTAAAGTTGGCATTCTGTTCTTGTGGCTGTCTTCTTTTAGGTTTGTTGAGGGATTACCTTCTTGTTGTTTCTAGGGCGTGGTTCCTGTCCTTGTATTGGTTTTTTTCTGTTATTATCCTTTGAAGGGCTGGATTCGTGGAGAGATAATGTGTGAATTTGGTTTTGTCGTGGAATACTTTGGTTTCTCCATCTATGTTAATTGAGAGTTTGGCTGGGTATAGTAGCCTGGGCTGGAATTTGTGTTCTTTTAGTGTCTGTATAACATCTGTCCAGGATCTTCTGGCTTTCATAGTCTCTGGTGAAAAATCTGGTGTAATTCTGATAGGCTTGCCTTTATATGTTACTTGGCCTTTTTCTCTTACTGCTTTTAGTATTCTATCTTTATTTAGTGCATTTGTTGTTCTGATTATTATGTGTCGGGAGGTATTTCTTTTCTGGTCCAGCCTATTTGGAGTTCTGTAGGCTTCTTGTATGTTCATGGGTATCTCTTTCTTTAGATTTGGGAAGTTTTCTTCTATAATTTTGTTGAAGATGTTTGCTGGTCCTTTGAGTTGAAAATCTTCATTCTCATCCACTCCTATTATCCGTAGGTTTGGTATTCTCATTGTGTCCTGTATTTCCTGGATGTTTTGAGTTAGGATCTTTTTGCATTTTCCATTTTCCTTGATTGTTGTGCCCATGTTCTCTATGGAATCTTCTGCACCTGAGATTCTCTCTTCCATCTCTTGTATTCTGTTGCTGATGCTTGCATCTATGGTTCCAGATTTCTTTCCTAGGGTTTCTATCTCCAGTGTTGCCTCATTTTGGGTTTTCTTTATTGTGTCTACTTCCCTTTTTAGGTCTAGTATGGTTTTGTTCATTTCCATCATCTGATTGGATGTGTTTTCCTGTTTCTCTTTAAGGACTTCTACCAGTTTGGTTGTGTTTTCCTGTTTTTCTTTAAGGACTTGTAACTCTTTAGCCATGTTCTCCTGTAGTTCTTTAAAGTCCTTCTTGATGTCCTCTACCATCATCATGAGATATGCTTTTAAATCCAGGTCTAGTTTTTCAGGTGTGTTGGGGTGCCCTGGACTGGGCGAAGTGGGAGTGCTGGGTCCTGATGATGGTGAGTGGTCTTGGTTTCTGTTAGTAAGATTCTTACCTTTACCTCTCGCCATCTGGTAATCTCTGGAGTTGTTATAGTTGTCTCTGTTCAGAGGTTGTTCTTCTGGGGATTCTGAGTATCCTCTGTCAGCAGACCTGGGAGACAGGCTCTCTCCTCTGAGTTTCAGTGGTTAGAGCACTCCCTGCTGACAAGCTTTCCTCTTAAAGGGAAGGTGTACAGATATCTGGGGTTTGGACCTCCTCCTGGCTGAAGAAGAAGGCGGAAAACAGGACCTTTCCCAGATGCTGTGTTGCTTTGGCAGGTCACAGAAGCTGTAGGCTTCTGTGGTACACACTCTCATCTGTGCAGACTAAGTTCCTAAGTTCAGTGGAGTCCTGGATCCAAGATGTGCTCCCTGCTCCTGAGGCAGAGGGCTCCTGAGGCAGAGGGCTCCTGTGCAGGGCAGACCACTGTCTTCCAGCTAGGAGGGTGCCGGATGTCTGTGGCCCCAAAAGGGTGCTGCCTCAGCGGCTCTGTGGCTCCCGCCTGTCCCAGAAGCTGTCTGCCTCTGTGGTCCTCAGTCTTACCTGTACAGACTAAGTTCGGCGGAGTCCCGGAGCCAAGATGGCGCTCCCTGCAGGGCAGGTCACTGTCCTCCGACTGGGAGGGTGCCGGATGTCTGCGGCCCCTAAAGGGTGCTGCCTCAGCAGCTCTGTGGCTCCCGCCTGTCCCAGAAGCCATCTGCCCCCGTGGTCCCCACTCTGACGTGTACAGACTAAGCTCGGCGGAGTCCCGGAGCAAAGATGGCGCTCTCTGCAGGGCAGGTCACTGTCCTCCGACTGGGAGGGTGCCGGAAGTCTGAGTCCCCAAAAGGGTGCTGCCTCAGCGGCTCTGTGGCTCCCGCCTGTCCCAGAAGCTGTCTGCCTCTGTGGTCCTCACTCTAACCTGTAGACTAAGTTTGGCGGAGTCCCGGAGCCAAGATGGCGCTCTCTGCAGGGCAGGTCTCTGTCCTCCGGCTGGGAGGGTGCCGGAAGTCTGCGGCCCCAAAAGGGTGCTGCCTCAGCGGCTCTGTGGCTCCTGCCTGTCCCAGAAGCTGTCTGCCTCTGTGGTCCCCACTCTGACCTGTACAGACTAAGTTCGGCGGAGTCCTGGAGCCAAGATGGCGCTCCCTGCAGGGCAGGTCACTGTCCTCCGACTGGGAGAGTGCCGGATGTCTGCGGCTCCAAAAGGGTGCTGCCTCAGCAGCTCTGTGGCTCCCGCCTGTCCCAGAAGCTGTCTGCCTCTGTGGTCCTCACTCTAACCTGTAGACTAAGTTCGGAGGAGTCCCGGAGCCAAGATGGCGCTCTCTGCAGGGCAGGGTCCATGGATATTTTATTTTCTATTCTATGGAGGAATGAAGTATCCACGAGTTGGTCTTCCTTCTTCTTGATTTTCTTGTGGTTTGGAACTTGTATCTTGGGTATTCTAGGTTTCTGGGCTAATATCCGCTTATCAGTGAGTGCATGTCAAGTGACTTCTTTTGTGTTTGGGTTACCTCACTCAGGATGACATCATCCAAATACATCCATTTGCCCAAGAATTTCATAAATTCATTCTTTTTAATAGCTGAGTAGTACACCATTGTGTAAATGTACCATATTTTCTGTATCCATTCCTCTGTTGAGGGTTGGTTTTCTGTTGACTGTATGTGTATGATTTCAAGGCCCACCTTGCTATTAGATAATCGATTAGGGGTTTATCCCTGGAGAGGACTATTTTTCCCACTTAGTCACCTATATTTCTTTGTCTCTGTGTTGGGCCTTATCAGATTTTCCCATGTTAGTATGTTAGCATGTTTATTGGTCTCTGCATTGTGTCTTATGAGATTTTTCCTATTTATGTTAGCATGTCTATTGGTGTTTTCCTTGGTCAGGTTCTATTTAGGCAGCCATATTGTTGAGGCATCATGAGTGTAGCTTCCTTGTCATTTCTAGAAGACATAATCTCAGAGCAGCTTTCCTTGTCCTTTAAAACCATTTGCTCCCTACATGATGTTCCCCAAACACTGGGTGCAGGAGTTCTGTTTTAGATAGATCACATGTGACTGTGTAACCCGTAGTCACTTGGTCTTCATAATTTGACTGGTTGTGGCTTTCTGTGGTTGTCTCCTTCTGTTACAAAGAGATGTTTCTTTGATGACAAGTGCTACACTTATCTGCTGGTACACAGATAGATATAAAGAATGCAGTTAGGAATCACAGACCTCACTAGTACCAGGTTTCCAGTACCAGGTTTGATTTCCCTCATGTTTAGCACATCTTAAGAACTGTCAGTTAGCTCCATGATATGCGTGACACTGTTGTACCCTTACGGCTATCATTCCCTGATGATCATTGTTGTGGTTTATCATGAAATAGTGTTCTAAGGAAACCATGCCTTTTCATGTGAAAACAATATCTGCTTTGATAATTTTAGGATGCATGCCCTTCTTAAACCTCCCACAAATAAGTATCAAGAGAGCTAGGCTAGTGACTGAGGCAGAGAGGAAGGTGTAGGTGTCCTGGTGAACATTTAACTTGTACAACAAAGGCTACTAAAAGATAGCAGTGCTCCTCACAGAGACGCAAGCAAACCAGGTAAATTAAGATTCCTTTGACAGAGGGATAATAATTTTTAGACATAGTCTGGCTGAGAGTCAACAAGAGAAAGTGAAGACTTAACAAGTAAAAGCCCGTTATGAGTTCAGGCAGCTTGAAAAACTCCAAATGAGAATTACACAGAAGTTTAAACTGAAGTATGAGGCCTCATATGCTAAGATGAATATTTGCCCCTAATTGTGCCTATATCCTAATCTCAGAAACAATGAGTATTCTACTTAACATATCAAAAAATACCTTTCAGTTGTAGCTTAAGCTACTAGAAAGAACTTAAAATAGACCATTGTATTACTGCAGTGAGCCAAAGCTAATCACATACATTCTTCAAAGCAGGAAACGGACACCAGCAAAGACAGGAAAGAGTTATGTCAGAGAGGGAAATAAGACAGTATTAGCATAAAAGAATTGGGGTGCAGGTTTTAGCTTTGGGGTAAACAACCCCACGTCAGGCCTTTAGAATCTGAAGGTAGCAAAGAGCTAAAGGCCTGCACTGATGTGAAACCACAATCTAAAACTATGAGGGGCTAGATTTTTGCCAGCAAACTCAACAAGCACGGAAAAAAGATTTATCAATTCCTAAAGGAACAAAGCCACTGGCACCCATGTTGGCCTTCTAGGATTAAAATTCATAGGGTAGAATAATGTTTTCAAAACTATTAAACTTTTTTTTTTCTGGCAAGAGTAGAAAATACAAACAACCAAGTACAAATCTCTCTTGCTTTCGAAGGGTTGGGACAGAGCAAGTAAAGTTCCTGGGTACAGGTGGTGGCTGGAATCTCCAACTGGGAACCAATACATGAAGGGAATAGATAACGGAGGTGTCTTGATGTTTTGAATAACCTACAAGATTCAGTCTAGATATAAAAGAACATGCAGGAATGTGTGTTAAGGAACCAATTCACTTTTTTAATTAGGTATTTTCTTCAATTACATTTCCAGTGCTATCCCAAAAGACCCCCATACCCCACCCCCACTCACCTACCCACCCATTCCCACCTCTTGGCCCTGGCATTCCCCTGAACTGAGGCATATAGTTTGCACAACCAATGGGCATCTCTTTCCACTGATGGCCAACTAGGCCATCTTCTGATACCTATGCAGCTAGAGACACGAGCCCCGGTGTTGGGGGTGGGGGAGGGGTACTGGTTAGTTCATAATGTTGTTCCACCCATAGGGTTGCAGATCCCTTCAGCTCCTTGGGTACTTTCTCCAGCTCCTCCATTGGGGGCCCTGTGATTCATCCACTAGCTGACTGTGAGCATCCACTTCTGTGTTAGCTAGGCCCAGGCATAGTCTCACAAGAGACAGCTATATCTGCATCCTTTCAGCAAAATCTTGCTAGTGTATGCAATGGTGTCAGCGTTTAGAAGCTGATTATGGGGTGGATCCCTGGATATGGCAGTCTCTAGATGGTCCATCCTTTCATCACAGCTCCAAACTTTGTCTCTGTAACTCCGTCCATGGGTGTTCTGTTCCCAATTCTAAGGAGGGGCATAGTGTCCACACTTCAGTCTTCATTCTTCTTGAGTTTCATGTGTTTAGCAAACTGTATCTTATATCTTGGGTATCCTAAATTTCTGGGCTAATATCCACTTATCAGTGAGTACATATTGTGTGAGTTCCTTTGTGATTGTGTTACCTCACTCAGGATGATGCCCTCCAGGTCCATCCATTTGCCTAGGAATTTTATAAATTCATTCTTTTTAATAGCTGAGTAGTACTCCATTATGTAAATGTACCACATTTTCTGTATCCATTCCTCTGTTGAGGGGCATCTGGGTTCTTTCCAGCTTCTGGCTATTATAAATAAGGCTGCTATGAACATAGTGGACCATGTGTCCTTCTTACCATTTGGAACATCTTCTGGATATATGCCCAGGAGAGATATTATGGGATCCTCCAGTAGTACTATGTCCAATTTTCTGAGGAACCACCAGACTGATTTCCAGAGTGGTTGTATAAGCTTGCAATCCCACCAACAATGGAGGAGTGTTCCTCTTTCTCCACATCCTTGCCAGCATCTGCTGTCACCTGAATTTTTGATCTTAGCCATTCTGACTGGTGTGAGATGGAATCTCAGGGTTGTTTTGATTTGCATTTCCCTGATGATTAAGAATGCTGAACATTTTTTCAGGTGCTTCTCAGCCATTAGGTATTCCTCAGTTGAGAATTCTTTAACTCTGAGCCCTATTTTTTAATGGGGTAATTTGACTTTCTGACTTAACATGTAGAAGAATGCGAATTGATCCATTCCCATCTCCTTGTACTAAGGTCAAATCTAAGGTGGATCAAGTAACTCCACATAAAACCAGAGACAGTGAAACTTATAGAGGATAAAGTGGGGAAAAGCCTCGAAGATATGGGCACAGGGGAAAAATTCCTGAATAGGACAGCAATGACTTGTGCTGTAAGATCGAGAATTGACAAATGGGACCTCATAAAATTGCAAAGCTTCTGTAAGGCAAAAGCCATTGTCAATAAGACAAAAAGGCCACCAACAGATTGGGAAAGGATCTTTACCTATCCTAAATCAGATAGGGGACTAATATCCAATATATATAAAGAAACCAATTCTTTAGCCACACAACAGGAGTTGAGTTTTCAGAAGTAAGCAAGCTGCTCAACAGTCTGGTTTATCCTGGCCCCTGCTATCTTACTGGGGTTTATATTTCAACCCAGTCAGCTGAGTCCTTCCTTGACCTTAGGCCACTGAGATAATCCTGGGAGCAGCAAAGACAGAGGAGAACTGTAAGTCAGGTGGCATCTAGGTCAGGAATGCAAGTGGCAACACACAACAATAAACTGTAGTGCAACAAGATTCATCAGTGACAGCCACCAAGACAGGGTCACAGCATGAAGAGAGTCACCACAGGAGTACAAATCCCAAGGCAGGCACACAATACACAAAGAGAAAAAGGGAAGCTATGAGGGCCCACTCTCCACTAAGCCAATTGAAGGTTCTGATGGTGATGTAAAATACCCCTTGCCAAACTGAGCATTACTTCCCATCGGTGTGATTTATGTCTATCAGGACATTAGCAAGAAAAGAAAACCACAAGATTCATTTTAAATTGATTTTATGTTAATACGAAGGTGGGTCACATGCAAGTTTCCATTGCAGTGGTCCTAAGATGCAGAGTGATGGACACCCTTGACCCAATGCTGTTTTTATTTGAAAGGATTCTCCTCAAAACTTAGATCATGAAGGTTAGGTCCAAAGTGCCTTACCCACCCACCCCCACCTGCCAATGGCAGTGCTGGTGACATTGTCCTAAGTGGAAGAACTTTGGTCAAGTAAACAGAAGGATTGGTATCAGATAAACAGGCTTTAATGTCGGTTTCTATTTACTAGAAAAGTAGATCTCCCTAGGTGAGTTCCTGCTTGGCAGGAATTTCCCCTTAATCCTATAGGGATCTCCCTTACCCTTTCCCCAGATGTCAAGTACCAACTTCCAGGTCAATCTGAACATCTTATGTGGGTTCAGATCCCTGCCCCATCATACAAAATCTGCTTGCTTTTCCACCATTTTGTCCTTTTTGTCCCACTTCCTGAGAGATGGCCCTGGCAGCTTGATCCCCAATAAATCTTTATTTCTACCCACAGAGCAATCTAGTTCAGCAGTTTCTCTGCATCACCTCTTACAATGATCACACTCTATCAGGAACATAGATGATACATTTGTGCCTTCTCTGATGTTGGCAAATCACAGCTTATATCATTTTATCTCACTGCACGTGCATGCATGGGAGGTATATCTTTTGTTGGTTTGTTCTATGGGGCAAGGTCATGGGACTGGGTCTTCTGAGTAGCTTTGATATGGCTGTGCCCTGTGCTTGTATAGGTTTATGAGTGGTAAATTTTACTTGTAGGTATACATCATCTATCAGTCTGTGCCTCGTGGATTGCGCAGGATGAGAGGTGGTGGGTCTGTAGAAAGGGGATGCAGAGCAATTTTGCTTCAGGGTTAGCACTCACAATGAAGCCAGCTGCTACTTTGTAAAATGGAGTCACTCAGGGCAAGACACAACCTGAATGCCAATCTTGGCACAATACAGAGTGACTCATACCAGCATATAGCTTGGTCTCTACAACTTGGTTAACTGTTATTTTTTCAGCCTTATGAATCTGTGTATAGGTCCTATTGTCTTTATCCACTGATCCATCACATCTGCCCTACTTCTCCTAGTTTGAATAAGATTACTATACTTTAGCTCTTCCGGTCAGAACAGCACTGGGGTAGCTAGGGCGCAGGGTTGGCTGACACTCGCCAACTACCCATAACACCCGCCACAGGATCTTAAGACTTCTGGTGAGTAGAACACAGCTTCTGCTCCAATCCAATTGCGTGCGGGACCTGAGACTGCATTAGTTACGGAAGCAGAAACCTGGCCTGAGTAGGGCCACAGGCTTCTTCCGGTCTGACCAGCACCGGGGTAGCTAGAGCACAGGGTTGGCTGACACCCACCAGCTACCCACAAAACCCGCCACAGGATCTTGAGACTTCTGGTGAGTGGAACACAGCTTCTGCTACAGCCCAATCGTGTGGGAACTGAGACTGCTTAAGTTGGGGAGGCAGAAATCCAGCCTGAGTAGGGCCACAAGCCTCATCCGGCCTGACCAACACCGGGGAAGCTAGAGCACAGGGTCGGCTGACACCCGCCAGCTACCCACAACACCCGCCACAGGATTTTGAGACTTCGGGTGAGTGGAACACAGAGTCAGCTCCAATCTTTAAACAGTGACAACTATAACAACTAACCCCAGAGATTACCAGATGGCGAAAGGTAAACGTAATAATCTTACTAACAGAAACCAAGACCACTCACCATCATCAGAACCCACTTCACCCAGTCCAGGGCACCCCAACAGACCAGAAAAGCTAGACACGGATCTAAAAGCATACCTCATGATGATGGTAGAGGACATCAAGAAGGACTTTAATAACTCACTTAAAGATATTACAGGAGAACATGGCTAAAGAGTTACAAGTCAGCCGGGCGTGGTGGCGCACGCCTTTAATCCCAGCACTCGGGAGGCAGAGGCAGGCGGATTTCTGAGTTCGAGGCCAGCCTGGTCTACAAAGTGAGTTCCAGGACAGCCAGGGCTACACAGAGAAACCCTGTCTCGAAAAACCAAAAAAAAAAAAAAAAAAAAAAAAAAAAAGAGTTACAAGTCCTTAAAGAAAAACAGGATAACACAATCAAATAGGTAGAAGTCCTTAAAGAAAAACAGGATAACACAATCAAACAGGTAGAAGTCCTTAAAGAAAAACAGGAAAACACATCCAAACAGATGATGGAAATGAATAAAACCATACTAGACCTAAAAAGGGAAGTAGACACAATAAAGAAAACCCAAAATGAGGCAACACTGGAGATAGAAACCCTAGGAAAGAAATCTGGAACCATAGATACGAGCATCAGCAACAGAATACAAGAGATGGAAGAGAGAATCTCAGGTGCAGAAGATTCCATAGAGAACAACGGCACAACAATCAAGGAAAATGTAAAACGCAAAAAGATCCTAACTCAAAACATCCAAGAAATACAGGACACAATGAGAAGACCAAACCTACGGATAATAGGAGTGGATGAGAATGAAGATTTTCAACTCAAAGGACCAGAAAACATCTTCAACAAAATTATAGAAGAAAACTTCCCAAATCTAAAGAAAGAGATGCCCATGAACATACAAGAAGCCTACAGAACTCCAAATAGACTGGACCAGAAAAGAAATACCTCCCGACACATAATAATCAGAACAACAAATGCACTAAATAAAGATAGAATACTAAAAGCAGTAAGAGAAAAAGGCCAAGTAACATATAAAGGCAAGCCTATCAGAATTACACCAGATTTTTCACCAGAGACTATGAAAGCCAGAAGATCCTGGACAGATGTTATACAGACACTAAAAGAACACAAATTCCAGCCCAGGCTACTATACCCAGCCAAACTCTCAATTAACATAGATGGAGAAACCAAAGTATTCCACGACAAAACCAAATTCACACATTATCTCTCCACGAATCCAGCCCTTCAAAGGATAATAACAGAAAAAAACCAATACAAGGACGGGAACCACGCCCGAGAAACAACAAGAAGATAATCCCTCAACAAACCTAAAAGAAGACAGCCACAAGAACAGAATGCCAACTTTAACAACAAAAATAACAGGAAACAACAATTACTTTTCCTTAATATCTCTTAATATCAATGGACTCAACTCCCCGATAAAAAGACATAGACTAACAAACTGGCTACACAAACAAGACCCAACATTTTGCTGCTTACAGGAAACTCATCTCAGAGAAAAAGATAGACACTACCTCAGAATGAAAGGCTGGAAAACAATTTTCCAAGCAAATGGTATGAAGAAACAAGCTGGAGTAGCCATTCTAATATCTGATAAGATTGACTTCCAACCCAAAGTCATTAAAAAAGCCAGGGAGGGACACTTCATACTCATCAAAGGTAAAATCCTCCAAGAGGAACTATCAATCCTGAATATCTATGCTCCAAATACAAAGGCAGCCACATTAATTAAAGAAACTTTAGTGAATCTCAAAGCACACATTGCACCTCATACAATTATAGTGGGAGACTTCAACACACCACTTTCACCAATGGACAGATCATGGAAACAAAAAATAAACAGGGACACAGTGAAACTAACAGAAGTTATGAATCAAATGGATCTGGCAGATATCTACAGAACATTCTATCCTAAAACAAAAGGATATAACTTCTTCTCAGCACCTCATGGTACCTTCTCCAAAATTGACCACATAATTGGTCACAAAACAGGCCTCAACAGATACAAAAATATTGAAATTGTCCCATGCATCCTATCAGATCACCATGGACTAAGGCTGATCTTCAATAACAAAATAAATAATAGAAAGCCAACATTCACGTGGAAACTGAACAACACTCTTCTCAATGATTCCTTGGTAAGGAAGGATTAAAGAAAGAAATTAAAGACTTTTTAGAGTTCAATGAAAATGAAGCCACAACATACCCAAACTTATGGGACGCAATGAAAGCATTTCTAAGAGGAAAACTCATAGCTCTGAGTGCCTCCAAAAAGAAACTAGAGAGAGCACACATTAGCAGCTTGACAACACACCTAAAAGCACTAGAACAAAAGGAAGCAAATTCACCCAAGAGGAGTAGATGGCAGGAAATAATCAAACTCAGGGGCAAAATCAACCAAGTGGAAACAAGAAAAACTATTCAAAGAATCAACCAATCAAGGAGCTGGTTCTTTGAGAAAATCAACAAGATAGATAAACCCTTAGCCAGACTCACTAGAGGGCACAGGGAAAGCATCCTAATTAACAAAATCAGAAAGAAAAAAGGATACATAACAACAGATCCTGAAGAAATCCAAAACACCATCAGATCCTTCTACCAAAGGCTATACTCAACAAAACTGGAGAACCTGGATGAAATGGAGAAGTTCCTAGACAGATACCAGGTACCAACGTTGAATCAAGATCAGGTTAATGATCTAAACAGCCCTATATCCCCCAAAGAAATAGAAGCAGTCATTAATAGTCTCCCAACCAAAAAAAGCCCAGGACCAGATGTGTTTAGTGCAGAGTTCTATCAGACCTTCAAAGAAGATCTAATCCCAGTTCTTCACAAACTATTCCACAAAATAGAAACAGAAGGTACTCTACCCAACTCATTCTATGAAGCCACAATTACTCTGATACCTAAACCACAAAAAGACCCAACAAAGATAGAAAACTTCAGACCAATATCCCTTATGAATATTGATGCAAAAATCCTCAATAAAGTTCTTGCTAACCGAATCCAAGAACACATCAAAACAATCATCCATCCTGACCAAGTAGGTTTCATCCCAGGGATGCAGGGATGGTTCAATATACGGAAATCCATCCATGTAATCCAGTATATAAACAAACTCAAAGACATCTCCGCATCTCTTTAGATGTGGAAAAAGCATTTGATAAGATCCAACACCCATTCATGATAAAAGTCTTGGAAAGATCAGGAATTCAAAGCCCATACCTAAATATGATAAAAGCAATCTACAGCAAACGAGTAGCCAACATCAAAGTAAATGGTGAGAAGCTTGAAGCAATCCCTCTAAAATCAGGGACTAGACAATGCTGTCCACTTTCTCCATACCTATTCAACATTGTACTTGAAGTCCTAGCCAGAGCAATTCGACAACAAAAGGAGATCAAAGGGATACAATTTGGAAAAGATGAAGTCAAAATATCCCTTTTTGCAGATGATATGATAGTATTTATAAGTGACCCTAAAAATTCCACCAGAGAACTCCTAAACCTGATAAAAAGCTTCAGTGAAGTAGCTGGATATAAAATTAACTCAAACAAATCAATGGCCTTTCTCTACACAAAGAATAAACAGGCTGAGAAAGAAATTAGGGAAACAACACCCTTCTCAATAGTCATAAATAATATAAAATATCTTGGCGTGACTCTAACTAAGGAAGTGAAAGGTCTGTATAATAAAAACTTCAAGTCTCTGAAGAAAGAAATTATAGAAGATCTCAGAAGATGGAAAGATCTCCCATGCTCATGGATTGACAGGATCAACATTGTAAAAATGGCTATCTTGCCAAAAGCAATCTACAGATTCAATGCAATCCCCATCAAGGTTCCAACTCAATTCTTCAACGAATTAGAAAGTGCAATCTCCAAATTCATCTGGAATAACAAAAAACCTAGGATAGCAAAAGCTCTTCTCAAGGATAAAAGAACCTCTGGTGGAATCACCATGCCTGACCTAAAGCTCTACTACAGAGCAATTGTGATAAAAACTGTGTGGTACTGGTATAGTGACAGACAAATAAACCAATGGAATAGAATTGAAGACCCAGAAATGAACCCACACACCTACGGTCACTTGATCTTCGACAAGGGAGCTAAAAACATCCAGTTGAAGAAAGACAGCATTTTCAACAAATGGTGCTGGCACAACTGGTTGTTAACATGTAGAAGAATGCGAATCGATCCATTCCTATCTCCTTGTACTAAGGTCAAGTCTAAGTGGATCAAGGAACTTCACATAAAACCAGAGACACTGAAACTTATAGAGGAGAAAGTGGGGAAAAGCCTTGAAGATATGGGCACAGGGGAAAAATTCTTGAATAGAACAGCAATGGCTTGTGCTCTAAGATCGAGAATTGACAAGTGGGACCTCATGAAACTGCAAAGCTTCTGCAAGGCAAAAGACACCATCAATAAGACAAAAAACCACCAACAGATCGGGAAAGGATCTTTACCTATCCAAAATCAGATAAGGGACTAATATCCAATATATATAAAGAACTCAAGAAGGTGGACTCCAGAAAGTCAAATAACCCCATTAAAAAATGGGGCTCAGAACTGAACAAAGAATTCTCACCTGAGGAATACCGAATAGCAGAGAAGCACCTGAAAAAATGTTCAACATCCTTAATCATCAGGGAAATGCAAATCAAAACTACCCTGAGATTCCACCTCACACCAGTCAGAATGGCTAAGTTCAAAAATTCAGGTGACAGCAGATGCTGGCGAGGATGTGGAGAAAGAGGAACACTCCTCCATTGTTGGTGGGATTGCAAGCTTGTACAACCACTCTGGAAAGCAGTCTGGCAGTTCCTCAGAAAATTGGACATAGTACTACTGGAGGATCCACCAATACCTCTCCTGGGCATATATCCAGAAGTTGTCCCAACCGGTAAAAAGGACACATGCTCCACTATGTTCATAGCAGCCCTATTTATAATAGCCAGAAGCTGGAAAGAACCCAGATGTCCCTCAACAGAGGAATGGATACAGAAATTATGGTACATTTACACAATGGAGTACTACTCAACTATTAAAAAGAATGAATTTATGAAATTCCTAGCCAAATCGATGGACCTGTGGGCATCATCTTGAGTGAGATAACACAATCACAAAGGAACTCACACAATATGTATTCATTGATAAGTGGATATTAGCCCAAAACTTAGGATACCCAAGATATAAGATACAATTTGCTAAACGCATGAAACTCAAGAAGAATGAAGACCAAAGTGTGGACACTGTGCCCCTTTTTAGAATTGGGAACAAAACACCCATGGAAGGAGTTTCAGAGACAAAGTTCGTAGCTGTGATGAAAGGATGGACCATCTAGAGACTGCCGTATCCAGGGATCCATCCCATAATCAGCTTCTAAATGCTGACACCATTGCATACACTAGCAAGATTTTGCTGAAAGGACCCAGATATAGCTGTCACCTGAGAGACTATGCCGGGGTCTAGCAAACACACAAGTGGATGCTCACAGTCAGCTATTGGATGGATCATAGGGCCCCCAGTGGAGGAGCTAGGGAAAATAACCAAGGAGCTAAAGAGATCTGCAACCCTGTAGGTGCAACAACATTATGGACTAACCAGTACCCCGGAGCTCTTGTCTCTAGCTGCATATGTATCGAAAGATGGCCTAGTCCGCCATCACTGGAAAGAGAGGCTCATTGGACTTGCAAACTTTATATGCCCCAATATAGGGGAATGCCAGGGCCAAAAGAATGGGAATCGGTGGGTAGGGAAGTGGGGGTCGCTATGGGGGACTTTTGGGATAGCATTGGAAATGTAATTGAGGAAAATATGTAATAAAAATATTAAAAATTTTAAAAAAAGGAAAAAAAAAAAGATTACTATACTTTAAAATCTGAAAGCCAGGATCCTCTACCTCTTGTTTCATGGATTGATAAAAGGATTTGTAGAAACTGATTTTTTTAAAACATTGTTTTTCATACAGTGTATTCTGGTGATTTCTTCACTCCCCACTCTTCCCAGATCCTTCTACTTCATCACCTACCCAATTCTACACCATATCTGTCTTTCCCTCACTGGAATACAAACAAGCATCTAAAAACTGATAGTAATAATACAATAAAAGCAAACAGACCTGAATTAGACAAAACAAACAGAAAGAAGCTAAAGAAAAAGCGAAAGAAACACATAGATGTAGATGCACACACACATTTGAACACACAGAAAATCTGTAAATCAGAAACCACCATGTATAGGGAAAAGATATGTAAGGCAAAAAGAAGATGCCTATAGACAAAAATACTCCCAAACAACAACAACAACAATGAAATTACTAATAATAATGAGTTAGTTTTGTGTTGGAGTCTGACATTTAGTATAATGTGTATACCCAATGAAACTAATTTTTCATTTATCAGTGGATATCAACTGGAGATAGTTTTGGGGTTAGAGATGGGGGCTTGTGTCTATTCTTTTTTTGCAATGGGACCCTGTATGACTTAGACCTATGTAGGCCCTGTGCATGCTGCTACCACAGTCTCTGTGAATACATATGTGTGTCAGTACTGTTGTATCTTTAAGTTCTTAGTTCCTAGATGTCTTTTTTTTTCCACTAGCTCTTAACCATCTTTCTGCTTCATCTCCTGAAGAGTTCCCTGAGCCCTGAGGGGAAGGATTTGATGGAGGTATCCCATTAAGGAATGAGTATTTCAAGGCCTCTCACTCTCTGAACATTGTCCAGTTTTGGGTCTCTCTATTTGTTCTCATCTACTACAGAAAGAAGCATCAATGATGATGGGTGAGCAAGGCATTGGCCTAAGAGTATTCCAGAATGTCTTTTAGAGTTATTTTATTGCTGTGTTCCATTTTTGGAACAATAGTATTTGTTTTTCCCCCAGGTCCATGGCCTATCTAGTTTTGTGTTCTTTGTCATCTTGGCAGTTCTGTCTCATGATGAGTGGGCCTTAATTTCAATCAGATAGTGCTTGGTTATTCTTACAACTTTTGTGCTATTATTGCACCAGCATATCTTGTAGACAGGTCCCCACTGTAGATTGAAAGGTCTGTGGCTGGGTTACATTTCCCTGCTGGTAATGTAGAGGACCATTGCATACCACAAACATTAGTCATTTGGGAGCAAAATAAGAATTACCCTGGATTTGATGGTGAGCAGATTTGTGGAGAGATATACTGAAAGCCTAGGTTAGGAGCCCTGTAAAGGGGATGTAGAAGAATTGACAGATCTAGTATGTAGATATTTGATCCCTTTTTATTTGTTTCCATGAAATCAATAATGTCTCTTTTGTATAATTTCTTGGCCTTGAAGGTCTCTTATGATGATTTTCTTAGAGCTTTATTCTCATCATGAAGATCTTTGTGGCTTATATCTACAGCCTGTTTCTATTTCCTCTTATTATGCAGACCAAGTAACTCAGTTGTTTATATGTGATTTCCACAACCAAGGCTAGATAGATTCACAACCTAATACTCAGAACTACCAATTTAAATATTGGGTTTTGGCTTCTTTTTATAATACTGAGAGAGAAAACTCTCTGTCTCTCTGTCTCTGTCTCTGTCTCTGTCTCTGTCTCTCTCTCTCTCTCTCTCTCTGTGGTTGAACTTTTCTTCCACATCTTAGATTGTATGTATGAATGTTGGTTCTTCAATCTAAATATTATCTTAAATGTTCTTAGAACAGGTGACATTAATACTACATACTTGGAAATGCATTCTGCTCCTTTTTGAGAAAAAAATAGGACAGGAAAAAGCTTCTTGGGCTAAAAGACATTTTTTCTTGCTTAGAAATATGACAAAGGAATAGCCCTAAGCTTTTGGAAGTGCATCCATGGCTTAAATGGTAGTATGGCACACCATCACAGAGGCAAGAAAAGGAAGAAGAAAATTTTGTCGCTTGTGGAATATGTAATAAAGTGTAATTTTTCAAATGGAAGATAGTGTACCCAGAGTTTCAAATGATAGAAAAGAGAAGACAAAATTACTTATGTTAGAAAAGTAGAAGCATAGTTGTTTAGGGAAATGGCAGTGACTAACAGGAGGCTGGGCAGGGAGAGGGGAGGGTGAAGGAAACAAGTTCGCCGTTTATTATATGGTTTTATAAAGGGTCCTTAGGAAATTCATTGGGTAAGTAAACAGAATTACCCATATTACAATTTTCTTGAATGTAAACAAAATGTAAAATCAATAGTCTCATCACTTAATAGCTAGGAAAAGTGTTAAAAGAATAATGCCTGTATCTGTTTTAAAAGCATGTCTTCCTTCATATTTCAGACTAATGCTCATTCGGCATGTCCCAGCACTCTATTTCAGCTACATGTAGTTAGTAAGGGGAGAGTCATCATGGTATGCAGTTTACATTGGAAGAACATATGCACCAGAATTGTTAACAAATTTCAGTGTGTTAAGTGAACATGTGGCTAATGAAGAGCCTAGGTTGCCCAAAATACAGTAAACATGTCCATTCGTGAGAACATCAACCAGCGACAAAGGTAGCTAGGAAGTAAGGGAGCTCATTAGTCAGCTGTGGTCAGCTGCGGCTAACGTGGAAAACCCCTTTCTGTCTTGAAAGTGTTATTCAGAGGCCTGAGAGGCAGTACATCACCCCCAGCACCTTTGACACTTATGGGTTTAAAATGTTGAGGTGTCAGTGCATAAGCCTGAGTGCTGTGGGAATATATCTTCTCTCCTAGCACAGTTCAGAGACTGGCTTCAATAATGTGATGACTCTTCCAATATTTTCCCATTTTTCTTGTTTTATCATGCTCTCTTCCTAGAAAGTAGAATATGAAATATTATTACTGCTTGTCATAGCATTTCAGTATGTTTTGTTTTGAAATTTCTCTCTCCTGTGCTTATGTGACCAATGTTAAATTGTTGAATTACTTTATATTTTTGTGAAATTTAGAAGCTTATATACTTGCTTCTAAACCTTTGAATGTTCTATCATTTTTTTGATCTGATCATTTACAGTTATTGTTAACTTACCCCAATATTTTGGCTCATAAATTTGCTTATTGCACAGATTTCTCAAAGGGGAGTTAAGTGATAATTGTAAGGCAAGTTTGTCCATGTGATTGTGTTTCTGAAAAAATGATTTATCTGGCTTTCATATCATAGGTTTTTTTTTTTTTTGAGAATTTTTTTTTTAACACTGCACCTAAGTTAGTCCTGGCCTGACCCTACCCAATTCATCCCCTTACCCTCTCTGTCAAGTCCATGATCTCTTTTTAAATTATTATTATTTGTGTGTATATATGTACACACAGAGAGAGACAAATATATATATATATATATATATATATATATATATATATATATATATATAATTTACTAAATCTATTTAGCTTGGTGCTATATACATGTGTAAGGGATGGCTACTTGGGATTACACAGTAACTGGGACAAAAGTGATTATCTCTGTATCAGTGGTCATTGGCTATTGAGAGTTCTTCATCAATGCTTGGTCCTATGTGAAATTTCTGTTCTCTACATTGCCTTATCAACTGGTGTTATCCTTATTTTGCTCTTGTACAGAAAATAAAAAATGATGTCCAGGGTCAGTAGCTAAAAGCAGATGTAACAGACCTCTGGCACTTATAATCTTGCTGTCCACCTTCCCTGATTACAGTATTTTCTCCTGATCCTTAGGTGTAGGAGTTGCAGTGAACATGTAACTCTGGTGTTAAGCACCCCTTAAAGACCTATTCTGTCCATTTGGACAAATTAATGATGTTCCATCAGTCTTCATCTGTTATGAAAGAGAGCTTCTTCCATGAGGGGTGGGGTTATACTTAAGTGTGGGCATGAGGATAACAATTTACAATACAATTAATAATTACCAAACCTCACCTGCATTCATTATCAATTGTGTTCTTTATCTTTACCATCCTCACTAGAGCAAGATGAAATCTCACAGTGCTTTAAGTTGCATTTCCCTAACTGGCCAGGATGATAAACACTGTTTGAGATACTCCTTAGTCATATTCATTTCTCTTGAAAGTTCCCTGTCCAGTTCTATAGCCCATTTAAATTGGATCTTTTAGGGGGTTTTTTGACCATTCATTTTATTATTTGCTTTGTTTTTTGGAGTTCCTTATATTTTCTAGATATTAATTCTCTATCTGCTATATAACTGACAAAGATTCCTTCCATTTCTCTGGGCTTCCTCTTAATTTACCTGATTGTTTTCTTTGCTCTTCTGAAGCCTTTCAGTCCTAAGAGGTCTTGTCTGCCATCTGTGGACCTTAATTTCTTGGCAAATAGAGTCCTATTCAGAAACTTGGTTTTTCTCTGGCCCTTGCACTGTCTCTAATTTCCTTTTTCTTTTCTATTTTTTATATTAACTTCACAACCCAATTGCTGCCCCCAATCATTCTTCCCACAGCCCCTCCCTACCTCCCCTTCTACTCTGAAAGTGTTGAGGTCCCCTTCCCTGGTATCTTCCGACCTTGGCACAACAAGTCTTTGGAGAACTAAGCACGTTCTCTCCTACTGAGGCTAGACAAGGCATCCCAGTTAGGGGAGCGTATTCCACAGACAGGCAACAGCTTTTGAGATAGCATCTCCTCCAGTTGTTGGGGGACCTACAAGAAATTCAACCTGCACATCTGCTACATATGTGCAGGAAACTTGGGCCTTTGGTTGGTGTATCAGTCTCTGAGAGCTCCCAAGGTTAGTTGACTTTGTTGGTCTTCTTGTAGAGTTCCTATTCTTTTTGGGGCTCTCAATTCTTTTCCCAGCTCTTCCATAAGAGATACTGAGCTCCATCCAATGTTTAGCTATGGGTTTTTGCATCTGTCTGAGTTAGCTGCTAGATGCAGCCCCTGAGATGACAGTTATGTTAGGCTCTTGTCTGCAAGCATATCAGAGCATCAGTAATAGTTTCAGGGGTTGATACTTGCCCATGGAATGGGTCTCAAGTTGGGCAGGTTATTGGTTGGCCATTCCCTCAGTCTCTGTTCCATCCCCCACCCCTGAACTTTTTTATAGATAGGATAAATTTTGTGTCAAAAGTTTTGTGGGTGGTTGGTTCCTGTCACTCCAATGGGGTTCCTGCCTGGCTATAGGAGGTGGAGACTTGCAGTTCTATATCCTTCCCCACTGCTGTAAGTCTTAGTTTAGGTTACCCTCATTGATTATTGGGAGCTTCCCCCATCGCAGGTCTCTAGAATGTCCCTGTGATGCCCCCAGTCCTCACCCCCAGCAGCTGAAGATTTCTATTCATTCTCCTGGCTCTCTGGCCTTCTCTCCTATCTCTCCTCACACCTGATCTTGAACTCTTCCCATTCCTCTCCCTGTCCCCTCTCCCACATAGTTCCCTCCTTCCATCTGCTTCCTGTGAATCCTTTATTCCTCTTTCTTAGTGAGATTTAAACATCCTTGCTTGGGTTTTCCTGCTTGTTTAGCTTCTTGGGTCTATGGAGTATAGCCTGGGCATTTAATGCAAGGTGTTATTTGACTTTCTATACATTTATTACTTTGTTTTTATTAATCTTTCTTTGCTTCCTACATGTTTGAACTGTGTTTTGGTTTTGATTTTATACTCTATCATTGTAATGTATTGAGAGAAGAATTTCCATTGTGCTATGTTTTGGGGTTTAATGTCCACATCAAGTCTATAACCATTCTTCATTTACTACAAAAATCATAGCTATCATTACTTCTATAGCTCCCATGTGGAACTCCAAAATAGGTGTATTTAATCTTCCATGCCCCTATTTGAAAAATTCTACCATTTTTGCCTTAGTCTCATGCCATGAAGCTTTCTTTCAGTTGTTCACAGCCTGTGTCAGTATGTTATGGTTGCATCACAAACCACTTTCATAACTCAATGATGTAAGACCAAAGACTTTATTAGTGTTCATGATTCCAGGCAGCAGGCTGGTCCTTCTGGTTCTGGGTGGGCTAAGAATTATGAGAATTCCTTCTTTGGGAATAAATAAAGAACTATTTTCTTCTCATAAGTTCACAGCACCAAGCCTAAGTTTTTATGACTCCCCTATAATTTAAGCTGTGATCCAATGCATTTATTGGGTTTCCTCACAGGGAGTGAGGGAGGTATCCCTTACAGCAGCAAAGGTAACTTCCAGAGCAGCTGTACTAGAAGGTCATCAGGTAGTACTGATGATTATTTTCTTCATAACTTCATAGATGGAACCCCTCTGTTACATCCTTTAGTCTGTATATTTCAGTATTTTCTGAGAACCTAGAGCTACATGCAGTTAGGGCAGAATTGCATACAAATGAATGAGCAAAATTGTTGGACTTTTAAGTGAATGTACAGTTATTTTTCATTCTCTTGAGATCAGAAGTCACCAGTCCAGTATGATGGCATTTTCTAATCAGGCACAGATCTATGAAGATTTGTGTCACTCCATCTTAAGGATAGTATTCTACAATAATCACTTATGTGCTGCTGTCAGCTATGGCATTGCTATATGGCTTTGCTGATTTTGCCTGGTTTCAGGTTTGATGAGGTGCTAACTGGAAGATTCCATTTGCTTTCTGTGATCCCCTATATCCTTGATGATAGAGGATGGCTTACTTACGACCATGTTAAAACTACTATACCATTAAGTTAGTGACCCTTGCACATTTTCTATCTGTGAGCCATCCTATTAAAAATATGTACATAGTTATGTTCTACAATTGTGTTGTTAAAAAAAAATAAATACAATGTGAGTTCATTATTATGTGCTCAGCTTCATTCTGCTTTTAAAAGAAATTAAAACAAAAGCACATTTGGGCAACATGAGTACACACAACATCAGGCATGTAATATTTCACAAAGATGCCAAAAACCTATGCTGGAAAAATTAAAGGCATCTTCAACAAATGTTGCTAAAAAAAACAAAAAACAAAAAAACAAAACTGAATGTTCACATGAGGAAAAATAAAGTTAGATTTGTATCTATCATCTTGCACAAAAAAAAAACAAACTCCAAATGATCAAAGGTCTAAATATGAAATCTGAAATATGGAAATTTCAGAAATAAGGAAAGTAAAAAGGGACCATATCCGGGGTGTAGGCTGGGATTAGGAGCCATAGAGAGGGGAATAGTAAGATAAAAATTATCTGATGCATAAAATGGAAAAAAATGGCAGGCTTTCATTAGGGATAGAGAGGAGGTAAGTCCAGAAGAAGGAGAGTGGAGGATAAATAAAAATAAGGATGTTTCAAAATGTTATAAGAAATTATACTATTAGACTTCTACCTAAAAAACCCCTATAATGTACATAAATCTGTATATAAATATACATTATAGTTTAAATAAATTTTTTTCATCTGGGCTGACAATGCTCCAAGAACTAAAGAATATCTAACAAAATTTCCTTTAATGAGTCATGAGAAACTATCTTTTGTGTTATTAGTGAGAATTGTCCAAGAAACCCCCCAAACATTACAGGCCATTGCTATTGCCCTTGGTTCCACTCCAGAGGTAGAAGGTTAGTCCTTGTTGCTGAAGACACCATAAGCATCAAACAACAGAGTCAAGAAGCTCCTAAACTGGAACTGACCTAAAAGGCTCTTCCTTGGTACCAAAAGGTACTACCAAAGGAGGGAAGCAATCAACTGTCCTACCCAGGTATAATGTTTATTAATGAAAACAATGACCATTATGGCATACTAATCTTAAGGATGTAGTACGGCATGGACATGGATACCTTGGTGCTAGTCACCAGTGTTCTAATTCCACTTATGACCCACTCAACAAGAAGAAAAGCGTGCCTAGTACTGGAAATGTAGCCAACTATCCATGGCTAGAAATATCATAGATCTTTGAGGGAGAATCCACAACTGCCATTTTATTTAACTAGCTTAATCCCCATCTACATCCTAAATATTTGTCCTCATATCCAGAGATAAACATAGTCCTCACTCTTTTCACAAATACTTCTCTTTGCAACAGATGAAGACCATTACAGAAAACCCCAGCCAATCAAGATGATGAGTTGTGGGACTAATTCCTATGGATACATCTACAAAACAACTCTTGCACCTAAAACCCAGGAACCATTGTAAAAAGGGAGTGGTAAGATTGTAAGAACAACATCAGGGAGTTTGCTGTGAAATGTGTTTCTTAGTAATGCCAGAAGCTACACCCATAAAGTCTCACCAACAAAAGTGCCTAATCATAAGTTAAACATGGTTGGCAACAATAAACATGCTGATATGGACAGGTGAAATCCTAGGTGGTTGCAGAGGGCCCTCAGGGGAGACGTTTCTCTCATCATCAAGTCGAGATAGGCACAGCTGGTTCTTTGGCATCTTCCTGCTTTAGAAGCAGCTAGTTTTTCCTTTGGGTTATAGCCTTTCTCTTCCCAAAGCTGTTTCCTAAATGGTCTTTAGAAAATAAGAACCAAATCCATTTATTGACAAATGCCCAAGGGAAATCATCTCTTTGGAGCTTCTTAGAACTCTTGTTATCTTAAAAACAATTCATTTCTTTTTCCTTAGAGGACATATAGCTTCCTGTATGAGCTTGGCTTTGAACTCTCTTTAAAATGATTATTATATCTATCCATTTTAGGTATCATGTAACTAGTTGGGCTTTAAACTTCTACCACAGTGTTGCAAATGGAGGTCAGATCAATCTGCTTTAGGTGAAAATGTAAATGAATTCTATAGCTGTAGTGCAGACTTGAACAGTTGGGAAGGTAATGAACATCCAGGCGAATGGAAGCCAGGATCTGGGGGGCTGGGGGGAGGACATTGTTTTGAGCATCCTTGAAGACTCTGATACCTTTATTCTACTACTGTGCTTTGATCTGCCCATGTATGATGGAATAATAAATGCTCCTATATTATTCAGACTTCCTTTCTTCCATATGCTTTTCTGTATTGCTGATCTTGCTTTCATACTGTGAGGTATATTTTATAAACAACACAATGTACTGAACCTCATTTACATTCATCATATATTCCAGCGGAATTTTTTTTTACTTTCTCTTAATAAGAAATGGAAGATTAAAAATGGGTACGAATTCTGGGGGGGGGGGTCCCCCAACCTCCTATTTTCCTGAGGTTGCTTGTTTACATTCTTAATGCTGGCCCTCAGAGCTTCAGTCCTTTTCCCTCACCCAATACCAGATCAGGTTCCCCTCCCTCCCCATCCCCTACCCCATCTACTTTCCCTCCCAGGTCTCTCCCTCCCTCCCTCCAGACTTGTGATCGCTTTCTTCTCTCTCCCAAAAGGAGGGACCATAGATGAAATGCCCCACAGTAGGGAGAGGAAACTTGTAGAGTCTACCTCCATCAGGAAGACGACATCAAGTGAGGGATGGGGTTCCCATTCCACAGTCACACCTCTGACCCAAAGTTGTTCCTGTCTGAAAGAATTACAGGGATGGAAATGGAGAGGAGCCTAAGGAAAAGAAGGCCCAGACACAGGCCCAAAGTGGGATCCAGCTCAAGGGGAGGTCCCAAGGCCTGACACTATTACTGAGGCTATGCAGTTTTCCCCTCTGAAAGACCCAACAAGCAGCTGAAAGAGTCAGATGCAGATATTTGCATCCAACCAATTGACAGAAGCAGCTGACCCCTGTTGTTGAGTTAGGGAAGGCTGAAAGAGGCTGAGGAGAAGGGCGATCCTGTAGGAGGACCAGCAGTCTCAATTAATCTGGACCCCTGAGATCTCTCAAACACTGGATCACCAAACAGACAGCACACACCAGATGATATGAGGCCCCCAACACACATACAGTAGAGGACTTCCAGGTCTGTGTTCACTCAGAGATGATGTACTTAACCCTCAAGAAACTGGAGGCCCCAGGGAGTAGATAGGTCAGGTGGGATGGGGGTTGGGAACAGGGTGGGGTGGGGAGGAGGTGTGGGATGTGGAGCAGTCAGAGGGTGGATGGGAGGGGTGGAGAATGGAATATGGAGTGTAAAAAATAAACTAAAATTTTAAAAATGGGTAAGAAATAATTATTTTAATATACTTTGGGGTTGAAAAGGATTAGTGTGTATCTAGAGAAAAATGTGTAGATTTAAGTAATTTTTATGATTCTTAATTATTAAAGCAGATAACTTCAAAGTCTTCAATCATATTCTTCTAGTCTTTGTTTTGTTATTTATATCATAAAATCTTTTGTGGGTTTTAAAAGAGTTAAATGTCATACTCTATCATAAGTGTTTTGGTAGTTTCTTGTGTGACAAGTAGTGGGTAGTATTAAAATTTACCAGCCCTTATTTCAATTCAACGGAGAGGATCAGATATAGAAATAATTACTATATCACAGCAAAATGTGTCTACACACTTTCAAAGTAATCTCTTTCTATTGAGGAGAATGTAAACAGCAATTGGCTTGTCACTGGACAGGTGTTCCAGAAGCACAGACATTGACACAAAGGGACATCACATTTCTTCGGCTGAGAAGTTTTGGAAATTTTCTTCAAGTGGGGAATTAGAAGCGGAGCTGTTATGAACAAAAGTGTTCTCTGGATTGACACTATTGATAAAGGCAAGTAAAAATATCCTGGAATAGCATGATAAACCTGGAGTTATCACGAAAACAAAACTTTTAGTAGTGTATCAGCATCTATAATCTAAATCTGGACACTGAGGTGCTAGGTAAGAAAATGTATGCCGATGAGCGGATTCATATCCAGGGTCGTTTCCTGAGGAGGACATATGGCTGTTCATATGCTAGATGAAGTGAGTTCATAGGGTGCTAGGCATGGAGAACCAGCACTCTGGAGAGAACAGAATAAGTCTGCAGGTCTGTATGCACTTGACTGAAATGATCTCATTTTTCAGGTTTCAGGAAAGTGTCTTCTATTAGGTGCAGTCAAGCTCTGTTGTCCAGGTCACTCAAAGTTCAGAGAAACTTCAATTGTGTAGAGCTGTGATGAAATACAGCAGTCACTTTAATATCTCCTAGGCAAATGCTGTTGGAAGTGGAAAATTTTTATTCACCTTGGCTTGTGGGAAGATGCCATATTTAGAGTGATGTAAACCATGGTCCTCTCTTCTGCCTTGCAAGTCAAAATAGGGTCTGTGGACAATAGCGCATGTGTTAGCTGGGTATTTATGGAAAGCATAAATTCTTAAGATCTTATCCCAATCCTCTTGAGCCACAGTCTCCATTTTATGGGCTCCTGTTTTTTTCAAATGCTTACGCTAAATAAAGAAAATAATAACTTTACAACAAGGCTTACTACAGTGGTTCTTCAACTTTAGTGTGTGGTCAAATGTGCTGGATGGTCAGAATCACAAACTCACTGGAGTCAACAAGAGCTGGGAACTCTGGGTATCTTACCACATTCTCCCAGGAGATTTTGATACCCATCAAATCTGGAAAACAACTTCGGTATTTATCCTATTTGGGATCCATAAATTCAAAATCTGTGAGAGGTGTAGTCTCAAGATAAAGTCCTACTAGTATTACTAACTAAAATAGGCACATATTTTCTCTGGATTTTGCCATGTTTTAATATGAATCTCCTGAGTTTGTAGCATCTAGAATTTCTTATAGTCTGAAAACATATCCAGAATAAACAAAATCATTTCTATACAAAACAAATTGTGGCAATTAAGGAATACTGAAAGCATCTGAAATAGTCTTCTCAAGAGAAGGTCCTCCCAACTGGTTATCTAACACTAAGTGGTCATAAACAATCAGCAACATTATACAGACTAGACTGGTTATATTTAGATATTTAAGCTATGCATACATACATATACATATATATATACATATATTTTATGCACTCACACATATATATGTAAAACAATTAAAAAGTGGACATGAATTTGAGAGAGAACAGAAGTATGTGGAAGAGATTGGAGAGAGGAAAGAAACAGGAAATAATGTAATTATTTTATATATTTCAAAAATAAAATATAATGCTTTTAAGAAAGAAAACTATAAAAAAAGGATGTTGTAATTGTAAGCACATTTCGAGGGTAATAATCTCGACTAACAAACAAGGACACTTTTAATTCCTTAAAGATAGTATAAACAGCTAGTTACTATGTACTTGAGGGGAGAAGTAACTGAATTTAAGCTTGTGCTCTATGCATCCAGGAACCACCTTTGTTTGTCTTTGGCAGATCTGAGACTGCCTCTGCTAATGAATAAAAACTGGCCTATGTTTTCTTTTAGAAAAAAGTAAAATTTTAGTATTTCATGCTTAAAATTCATTTAAAAAACAAAACAAATCCCTGTCTCCTCATGGCTCTCTAGGCTGCTCTCATATCGCCATGGAGGGGAACATGGTCATGCACTTCTAATAAAATCAAATACCTCCAAGTATAGGACATTATTTGCTTTGTTCTTTCACTGGATATAAAACCTAATACTTATTAGTCATTTAATTATGATTTCAGAAATGAATTTTTGACACCGAAAGAACAATATTTCTTAATAATTAGGGAAATGAGAAAGGCATAGCACTTCCCAATAGGTCCAACCCTTCTACTTCCTGAATGGTAAACATTGGCGAAGGAAATATGCTGTAATAAGATAAGAGGTAGAGACACATTTGGAATTTCTCCCCAAATGATTCAATGTGATACTGGCAATGGTTTTAAGAAATATATTTAATCGTAGCTCATTGTTTTTATGTGCTGCTTAGAGCACAAGATCATCAGTTTGCTTTTTAAAGCCTTGTGTAATGGGATATTTTACAATGAAGAAGTCCCATTTTACCAAGGAAGGAAAATGAAACCTCAAGTCAGATCAACTATACTATTTGCAATATAAGAAATGAGCTAATTCTCTTAGAGAATCTTTGCAACAAGTTGGTCAGCCATTTGCTTTGTACTTGAACAACTGATTTATGAGAAAGAAGCCAGTATATTGTGAAGAACCAGCTTCAAATGTATTCAGACTTTCAATTCCATAGTTTGAGATCAAAGCCTTTATTCTAAGGATAGGATATATGGATAAAATGATCCATGTATAAGATCATATGTTTCAATGATAGGAAGCATGAAAATATTTTTCACTTTCAACCTCTGACTTCAATTTATACAAGGTAGATCAGATTAACTAGTAAGAACTGTAGAAGGAAACTTGCTTTTTGGGCTCTTGTTCAAAATTTTAATAAATTAAATATTTATTATTCATGGCTTGGCTTGAAGGGGGACTTGCAGGGAAGTCATATCTCAGGAATAAAGACACAGCTTAGAGGCAGCATGGCCAGATGGGGTCTGCTTTCAGAGTGCAAAACTGTGTAAATACAGGAAATCTTGTGTGTTTGTTTTACTTAGTATATAGACAATCTTTCCAAGAAAATGTGCCTAAACCTTAGGATAAGCGGTTTCTTTAAGTAGTTTATGTAAATGTTAGTAAAATACTGGAAACAAACTAAATGTTCAAATCTGCTGAATTAGCTTGTTGTGCAACTATTTAGTATTATAACACTATCTATTAGTGGTACATGCCTTTAGTCTCAGTACTCAGGAGGCAGAGGAATCTCTACATTCAAGGCCAGCCTGGTCTACAGAGTGAGTTTCAGGATAGCCAGGGCTACACGGAGAATCCCTTTATTAAAAAAACAAAATTAATAATATTTATTTAAATGTTTGAAGAATAATGCTTATGATGCAGAGTATCATAAAAACTATTGGATCCTATGGGAATGGCATGTTCAGCATAACCTAAAAGTTATACCAGCACATCTAAATAAAGAAGGATAAATGTTACAAATGACATATAGTAGTTATAAGTGGGTGGTGGGGGTCAGAGATCTGACATGATTTTTGTTTTTCTTTTTTAATTTATTGGGAGACTTGATGGCTTATTCCTCTATTACACTGTATCAAGCAAAATCATAATTTAACAGTTTAAGACAACATGAATCTGTCATCTCCATGGTTCCATACTTTAGAAGTCTACCAGGACCAGCTTGCCCCATGTGTTTCTGCTCTATTAAGGCTGAAGTCATCTTCTGGGAAGCTGTGGATTCTCCTGTCAGCTCTGGAGGCGAATCTACTGCTGAGCTTATAAACATCACTGGAGGTTCAGTGTCTTGTGCTGTTTATGCTGAGATTGCTTACTCTCTTGCTTTAGCCTGGGACAATACTCAGCTTCTAGAGAATGACAGCATTTCCTAGCCAATGTCCCAGTCATCTACAACTCTGTCTGGCATAGCTCTCAGTAATGTTCACTGTAATACTGTTAATCTTACTTTTGGCACATGGCTGTCTGTTTCCCAAAGAACCTGTATTAATCATCATAAAAAAGCCACATCTCTTATTTTAAAGCAAAACAAACAAACAAACAAACACCCCATAACTCTATCCATGTGATTATTGCTCTAGGTAAATATATATTCTCAACTCTTTTTTTATTAGATACTTTCTTCATTTACATTTCAAATGCTATCCCAAAAGTCCGTTATCCTATACCCTCCCCCCACCCTGCTCCCCAACCCACCCACTCCCACCTCCAGGCCTGGCATTCCCCTGTACAGGGGCATATAATCTTTGCAAGACCAAGGGGCCTCTCTTCCCACTGATGGCCGACCAGGCCATCCTCTACTATATATGCAGCCAGAGACATGAGCTCTGGGGATACTGGTTAGCTCAACTCTTTTTTTTTTTTTTATGCTTTATTTTTGTATTATAATCTGTTCACAGCTCAACCATTTCCATCCCCACAAAAACATACTAGATTTTCGATTTTCTGCCACTTATACAGAAAAGCAAGATTACTTAATATCTGACACCCCAAGTTTCCTTAACTCTGTCTATATCTCACTCCAACCTGGATACTTAGCTCAACTCTTAAACGAGCATTTTTGTGTGGTACTTATTAACTAAAATTAGTCTTTAATTTCAAATGTATAATATATATTTATGTATATGTTTATTTCCAGTCTTCTTTTTACTAGAATAAATGTATATGAAATGTAGCTATGTTCCCTATTATATCCTTAATATCACAAGAGATTCCTGATAATTAATAGATAATTTAAAGTTTGTTAAATAAATTAATTTTAGAATTTTCCTACAAGAGCTTAAGAAAAACACTGTTATCTAGGCAGTTTTTCATTTGCATACCTTTTCCAGAAATAAAGAAAAATATATTTGTACTTTTAATCTGAGGAATTTTCTTTTTTCTTCTTTCTCTTTTTTTTTGTTTTTTGTTTTTTGTTTTTTGTTCTTTCTTTTTGAAACTTGATGGCAATTTTATTAGACTTTAAAAGAAAAACACCAGGACAGGCAAGCTGCAAACCTCAGCAACTCCCTAAAGAAGAATGGAGGAGAAAAAAAGAATAAGAAATTCAACAGGCTCATGTCAGCCAAGTGGAGGGCAGGCAGCCACATGCTGGGAAGAAGGACTTTAAAGAAGTCCCAGGTCTAGGGCAAAGAAGAAAGGGCAAAGTTGTGCTTACTGAATAATCAGAGTCCGGCCAATCCATGAAGTAGCATGGCTGCAGAATTCCCAGAAGGAAAAACATGTCATCTCACTGAAAGGAAATTGGCTTTCTACCTCTTCAGTACAGCGTAAGGTGAACCTCTCTTTCCAGGGGGTGTTTCACCTTCCTGAGTGGTAGTCCCTCCACCCACAGGGTCATGAACCCAACCAACTGGACGAATTTTTAAATTAGTAACTGCAACAACAGCGTATTTCTACCTAGCAGTAGATTCTACTCTTTCCTATCATACCTCCTCCAAAGAAGCAATCCCAATGTCTTAGGAAACGAACTGAAACTTCGGAATAGCAGTAATCCATGCTTGCCATGAAATTCTAGAGATCCAGTTTCAAAGCTGTCCACCAGAACGAATCTACTTCTGTCCTGGATTTCTAGTCTCCAGTCCCATGTACAGCCTTTAGGCAAAAACATCATTTAGAATAAGGTAAAGCAGAGATGCTCTAGCATCCCTGGATAGGGAAAAAAGGTATTTCTGGAACTGTTGCTTCTGAGGACCCTGTGCAGAGCTTCCAATATGATCAGCTATCCTGGCTTTAGCTTCTCTGTGTCTCTTCCAACCTCCAGGTCTTATGCAGAATACTCATCTTGTACCCGCATCCAGTCTGGCCTACCCCAAGGCCCACATCTAGCCCACATCTAGCTTTGGGGGCACCAAAAACTTGTCCATCTGTCTGATCCTGAGCCCTCAGTCTTTGCTTTAGTCACATAGCCTGTACACCATCCTAACCTGAGGTAGCCTAAAACCTCATGTCAGATGCTCAGTAGATGAAAGAAATCCATATGCCAAGGTCTCACAACAAAACCATAAACAACAGAAAAATCCCAGAGTGTATCACCCTGCCCTCATTCACCAGTTCTAACTCTCCAAAGCAGATTATCTGCTGCAATATAGGAAACAATTTAAAGGAACAACGAGAAGCTTAGTCAATAGTCAGGTGTGGTGGCACATGTCTTTAATCCCAACACTTGGAAGGCAGAGTCATATATATATATGTATATATATATATGTATATATATAGAGAGAGGGGGGGCGGGAGGGAGAGAAGCTTAGTCAAAACATTCAAGAAATTTAAAGGACATACAAAAAAAAAGAACAGCTCCATGAACACAATATCAGTAAATGTCTGAGTGATGTTCTCCAATACATACTATAAAATGAAATGATGAAGACTGTTCAGGGCTTGACATTTTGATTCAATGAAAAAATACAAATACTGAAGTGAATCCAAGCTGCAATGAAGATGGGATTGGACACCCAATAACTCTCTTGAATGCGCAAGTTTTAGAATTGGAATGGATCAAGTATGAGACAGCATATCAGGGCTTGAAGATAAAATAGAGGAATTAGACTATACAAGCAAGGAACATGAAATATCAAACAAAAATCAAAACAAAATAAAACAAGAACAAAAAAACAAAATTGAAAAGCCTGCCAATACAAACAAACAATATAACATAGAAAATAAATATCTAGAACTATAAGAAATCATGAAAACACTCACTCTTCAAATTATAGGCATGGATCAAAGAGAAGAATCCTAGGTGAATGACACAGAACAGACCTTCAATAAGATCATAGAAGAAAACATTGCTAAACTAAAGAAAGACATAGCCATAAAGATACAAGAAGCACACAGAACACCAAATAGATATGACCAGAAAAGGAAGTCTCCTCCAATACCATAGTTAAAATACTAAATACACAGAACAAAGAAAGAGAGCCAGAAGCTACAAATCAAAATGAAACAAGACAATAAATCACATATAAAGGAAAACCCATCAGAATAATAGGTGATTTGTCAATGAAAATATTAAATGCCAGAAGACCCTAAAGCAATGTACTCCAAATCCTAAAAGACCACAGATGTCATCCTAAAATACTATATCCAGAAAAAGTATTTGTCACAGTTTAAGTAGAGAGAAAATCCACAATGCACAAAGCCTGAAAGAATACTTGTCCACCTAACCCACCCTAGAGAATGCTAGGAACTGTACTTTAGATCAAAGAGAGTAAGAAACAACCAAGAGAAAACAGACGGAAAACAAACGGATCTGAAATTACCTAAAACAAAGCATGAATGAGAACATAAAGGAAACAACATTTCACAAAGCAATCAATAAAATGACTACAATCAACAAATATTTTTCAGTTATAACTTTACATATTAATGGTCTCTGGCCAGGTGTTGGTGGGTGGCACACCCCTTTAATCACAGCACTCAGTAAGCAGAGTTAGGCACATCTCTGAGTTGGAGGCCAACATGGTCTATAGAATGAGTTCCAGGACAGTTAGATATATACAGAGAAAGCCTGTCTTGAAAAAACAAAAAGAAACATTAGATGAATAATTAAGAAATAAAGGGTGTCTTTCTGTGGTCTACAAGAAACTAATCTTAGCTTTAAATATATATAGAAGAATGAAGAGATGGACAAAAGTCCTATCAAATGGGACAAAAAAAAAAAAAAAACCAAGTAGGTGTTACTATTTTAATACTTAACAAAATAGATTTCAAAATAAAACTAATCAAAACAAAAAAGGCAGGACACTTCACTTTAACCAAGGCAACAATTATGAAAAAGATATCTTTTAAGAAAAAAATCCTAAATATATGTGTACTAAGCTCTGGTTTGGTGTAGACACACAAAAAGCTTACTACTGGAATTAAAGATGCAGACTTACACAAATCCAACAATAATAAGTGATTTCAATACTCCATTTTCTCCAATACAGGTCCATTTTGGAAAAATAATGATCAGAGAATCCTCAGAATTAAATGGCATCTTACATTGAATAAACCTAACAGCACTTTATAGATTATTCAACCTGAACACAGCAGCCCATAGAAGCTTCTCTAAAAGAAAACCACATCCTGAAACACAAAACCAAATATTAACAAATTCAACCAAAAAGAAATAACTTCACATGACCCATGTGACTACAATGTGATAAAACTTAAAGTTGACAGTGAATAGGTAAATACATAAAGCCATGCTAATCAAAAACACATTGCTGATTGATCAACCAGTCAAGAAGAAATCAAGAAATAAATAAAAAAATTCATGGAACTACGTGAAAACAACGGCACAACACAATAAAACCTCTGGGACAAATTAAAAGCAATCACAGGAGGGAAATTTATAGCTCTAAGCTCCAACATGAAGAACACAGGTAAATGACTTAATGATATGTCTCAAGTATTTGGAAAACAAGAACAAGCAAAGATCTAGGACATACCAAGAGGTAATAAAAATCAGACCCCAAATTAATGAAGATGAATGAAAATATGTAAGGAATCAAAAAGAAATCTAAGAGGTGGTTTTTGAGGCTATGAACAAGATCAATAAGTCCTTGGCCCAACTTATCAAAAGCGGGGAGGGAGGCAGAGGATGTGAACTGATAAATTCAGAAATGATCAGGGAAACTACACAGCACAAACCTGACATTCAGAATATTATAAGGAAATACTTTAAAAAGTTATACTTCATTAAGTTAGAAAATATGAAATAGATGAAGTACTAGGTTTATCCACAGCACAACAATTAATACAAAAAGAAATCAAAACCCTGAACAGACTCATATGTAGTACAATCAAAACAGCATTATGAGCATTCTGAGTTTAAAAAACTCAGGCCCAGGTAGATTCACAGCATTCCCAGACATCCAAAGATGATCTGCAACCAATAATTATAAAACAAAACAAAGCAGAAACACTAGAGACAGAAGGATCACTCCCATACATGTTCTGTGAAGTCAGTATTGATCTAATACTAAAACAAAGTAAACATGCAACACAAAACACTAACATCCCCAGTGAACATATATGCAAAGCTCTGAAATAAAATATTCTCAAGTCAAATGCTGTTATATACCAAAAGATCATCCACCAAGATCAAACTGGTTTTACATTGAGGTGTAGGGCTAGTTCAATATACCTAAGCCAATGAATACAAAGATAAAAGTCATATGATCTTCTAAATAGAGGCAGAAAAACACCCAATGTGCCTCTATCATAAAGGTCCTGAGAGTAAGAGTGGGAAAAGGTAACTCTAGATAAAAAGGCTATAAATCAGACAAACCTACACTCAGTCGCATCCTAAATGGAGTAAAGCTTGAAGCAATTCAATGAAAACCATGAATGGGACAGGGTTGTCCACTATGCCTACTCCTCTACAATAAAGAGCTGAATCACTATCTAGAAAGTGAAATAGCAGGATACGGGAGTTATGAAGAGCTAAATGGGAAAAAAAATGGATGGAGGCTTTAACTGAGAGTAGGGAGAGAATCAGAGGGATAGTTAGAAAGAAAAGATAAAAAATTTAGTGAATTTTTATTAAACCCACAAATAATAATATGTATTGTCATAAAATACTTATGCATTATAATGCATGATATATGATATACAATATCTATTATGTGATATATACTATATAAAAATAAAATTATGTAACTTGGGATGATAATATTCCCCCTAAAGCCATAGACTATCTAATAACCAGTACCAGGCAGGAGAGTCCTCCTTTTGAGTTGTTAAGGAGTGTTGGAGACTCCTGAAACGATGTAGGCTACTGCTGTTGCCCTACGACTCTTTTTCAGATTTTAAAGGAAAGTTTCTAATTGCTGAAGACACTACATACGTTGGAAACAAGACTTGTAGAAATTCAACTAGAACTGACCTGGAGCATCCTTCCTGAAGACAAAAGACTAGCATTCATAGTATGAGAAGGCACTATGCAAATGTCTTAGGGGATGAAGTAAAGAACCAATCAATTGTACATATGAACCTGAACAATAGCCAGAATGGAAAGACATCCTCTAAAGTTCAAAAAGGGTACTTATGTCTTAGTAGGAACTAATTGCTGACTAATTCAACCTAAAACCTACCCAATAAGAGGGAATTCGTGTCTGGTACTACAAATCTAACTACCTACAGCTGGTGAGGCCATAGACCCTAGAATGGAACTCACCACTACCACTTTCTCCAACTAGTCCAACCCCTGACTGCATTCTCCTTATTGCCCTTCCATTCCTGTCGTTTTCACTTCTTATCAACAAAGCTTCTCTCTGCAGCAAACCATTTCAGAAAGTCACACCTGCTCAAAATGTACAGGACAATTTACTGCAGGGTGCACAGCACCAATTGCAACATCTATACCACCACCCTTTCACTTGACAGTCAGGGAACCTTACAAACTAGGGGCAAAAAAACCCTTAAGAGACAGATGACCAGAATGCCTAGGAGATTCTGTCTTCTCTATATGACAGGTGAATTGCACCCATATTATTTTGACAACTTGACAGACTAAATAAGACCTGAACTGTAGCAACACCAGTTAGCATGCCAGTGTGGATGCAGACATCATGAGAAGGCTCCACCCTCAGATGATGTGTTATAGGCATTTAATGACTGCTAAGAGAGAGTGAGATTCAACCTTCTCTAGGGATAGGTCCTCCTAAATTGTTAGCTAATACGAAGTAGTCAGTTATAAACACATGTACATATGAGTAATATGATATAGAATCAACAATCTGTGTTTACATATTTATTCATATAAACATATAACAATAATAATTAAAGAAAAAGAGTCCATGAGATGAGAGGGAGCCCAAGAATGTGTAGGAAAAATTACAGGGAGAGTGGAAACGATGTAAATACACTATACAAATATGAAATTCAAAGCATCAATTATAACAAAAACTCAATCAATTAGTGAAGTAATTCATATTACATGTATAATCAAACTGACAAATGAGTCTAGAGTCCAGGAAGAGCATGTGATAGGGACTGAGTTTTTGGTGACATCTGGAAGTCATGGAAGAGCACAAATGTCCTCTATTGTACTTCTGTCAGGGTGGTTAACAGCAGGGAGTAACTCTGGACTATCTGGAGAATCTGCACCATTGTGGATAACTGTGGGAATATGTGACCAGTGCATCCTGAGTGAGCCAAGTCCCGTTTAGGCAGCTGACAATGGCTAAGTATACCGTGTGTGCCTGAGAACACAAGATGAGGATGTTATTTTACAAGGTTTCACTTTATCTTTAATGGACCATTAGGTCAAAGGATGATGAACCTGTGACAATCCGTGAATACATCATTCTGATTCAGAAAACAGACATAACCCTCTAAAATTATAAGAAGGAAAATGCAGATATTAAAAAGGCTTGAAGATTCTCCTGCTCTTAAAGGATAACCTGAGACTGAACTTTTCCATTCTCAAATTTATGTAGTTTGTTAGCAAATTATGAAATACATTTGTGGGTTCCAATCAGATAATTTGTCAAATGAAGAGGAAAAGCAACAAGGACAGAGCTTAGAATTATAAATATTGATGTTGAAAGCTATCTTATCTTTTTGTGTCTGATGTTAAAAGAATAGCTAACTTCTGCCCATGGTTGGAATATTTCTATTGCTCCAGAAGACAGGGAGTTTATAAATGGAGATTATAGAATACAGAGGTCACAAACTTGAAGGGAAATTTGCTTCCTTATTTTTACTAGTATTGAACTAAAATTTAGCAAAATTATATAAAACCATCAACAATAATAGTACTAGTCATATCAATACAAATGTCTTTTTCAAAAAGAATTTTCTTATTGTAATGTGAAGTTATTTTAAATACATTGTATACGTTTGAAATTATCTGCCTATTATAGTTTTTTTCCTATTATGGTTCTTATACATTGTTACTTTTTTTTTTTGAAATTTAAAGAAAAAAATTATTGAAGATCTGAAAAACAACTTCTACAAGATTGACTTTTCCATAAAACTGCAGCTACACGATGCATTGCGTCTATCATGTTAAAACGTGCATTAGACACAAATACAAAACCCATGAAAACAAGCCACCATTCTTTAACACTTGAGCAAAGATAAGATGCCTAAGGAATGACATGGATGACTTGCAAAGGATGGGCTCTTTAAGCACCATTAAAAAAAATAAAAAGAGAGAGCACAGATGGATGAGTGTTCAGTTATATACACTGACGTGAACCTTTGGCACTAGGAATCAGAGCATTTGTCATAGAGCATTAACACATATTATAAAAGTGCGGAGTGTCAAAGGAACAGAACCACCAGCATTCAAAAGCAGCTTTGTCAACTAGGCAAACACTCTACAGCATGTCTCTCTGCTGTCCATCACTGATACACTGGTAGAAACTTTGAAATGAAAAAAAGAAAGAAAAAAGGAGCAGTTACTCCTTCTATTTTCTCTGTTTAAAATCAAAGAGGAAACAAACAACTCTGTTATACACTAACGGTCTTCAAAGTCCATCATTTGTACAAGAGAAGGCCTAAGAACCAAACTGTTCACAGAGATCCAAGCCCGAGGGAGAGGGAGAGCACAGCCCTCACATGGCTTTCCGAAGGTACTCAGGAGGAGCCACTTCATAATCACTGGCACTGAACAAAGTTGCAGAATTCTTCGCCTGGTACTTGAGAAAATCAGGTAGATAGTTCAGTAATAAAGCAAGGCTTTTCTCATCGAGAGGCGTGTAGGCCAACATCGCTCCAATTCGCACAAATAATCTCAATAAATGTAGCACTCCATACACCTGGGACATGGGTGCATCCGGGTGGTCGGCGAGGATTTCAGCGTACTGTGGTCTCTCAAACTTGTAGAGGAGCTGAGTGCCCAGCATGACATTGAAGTATTCCTTTACCCCTGCCACCACCTCATTCACAGCATACTCTTTATTATCTGTATTTCCTTGCGACTTCTTATAATTTGCACAATCCTCCAAAATGGAATCCACATTCTTCTTGGCAGGAAGATAAAAAAGCTGCTTTTGTCTGGTGATCAAGTCCCAGTCATCCACAAGCCAGGGTTTCAGCTCTTCAGGAATCTTCACTTTAACTTCAACTCTGTTCATGAAGGTTTCTTCATTTTCAACGGTAGGATCTACCTGGGCTCTCTTCTTCCTAGGAGGCTGAAGTGTCTCACTGGTACTGCCACCATCTCCATTTCCAGGTGTTTTCTGCTTGTTCTTTTTTGTTTTCACTTCAACATTTTTTCTGTTGCAGACCGGATGTCTTCTTCCTCGGAGCAGCCCCTCTCATCTTGCCCTCTGCATATTGTTCCTGATTGGCCTTTTGAAGTTCTTGCTGTTTCTGCAAATTGGTGTCTACGTATTTGAGTACTCTGCTTTCTGGCATCCGTTCATCCCAATTTTTATTCCAGCCACTGTAATGGATGAAGTATTTCATTTGTTTGTCCTTTATGGCAACCTTTACACACTTTGCTTCATAGAGAAGAGGCCCATGAAAGCACAGCACTCGCTCACTCTCCTGGAATTTCGGCTTAGGGTCCTGCTTGGGCGCCATTTATAACTGATTCGCCGCCTCCTCCTTCTCCCACCACCCCTGACTACTGCCCCCTACTCTCTACCCCACCCAACTCAGCGTGAGACGCCGGTCAGCCACAGCCAGCTCTACATCCTGGGTGCGATCATACATTGTTACTTATGTGGTTATCAAAAAGCACATAAATTATTATATCACAATGTTAGCACTTTGAAAATTATTTTGTTACAGTGGAACATTTTCTTTAATATTTATCTTTAATAATATCATATTTTATGTAAATATTCATAGAGTTCAGTAACTGCCTGGGAGCCTCAAGACATAAAAAAATAAAGAATCATGGAGTAGGTTATTTAAGGCTGAAGATAATATAATAGCTATGAAGTTCACTTTGATTTGTCTTCAAAACTCATTCTAGTTCCGTGAACATAGGCTTTTTTTTTTTTTTTTTTTTTTTTTGTCATGGCACCTAATTACGAAAATAATGCAAATAAAGCAATAAACTCAAACATGTGAGAAGTCCCCAAAGTGTAATAATTTAATGGATTAATTAAACACATGTATGCAAAAGGATCACAATTAAGAGCATGTGTGCCTTCATCAGTAAAGAATGTGATTATTGAAAAATAAAAAATTACCTGTTAATTCTTACTGAATAAAGGGTTTAAAAATAAAAGACAGATCAAAAGTTTAATGGAAATTTCATGATTAGGGGATCATTTTTTTAAAAATAAGATACAAAAAGGTGATGTTTATAAAGGCTGAAGAATTTTAATTATTACTAAATTGATAAATCATCTCTATTAAAGTTGTCATTAAGCTCATGATAGTGTGTGGTATTTTACAGTATATGTACTCATCACTGGGAAACCCAAAGTATATTAAGTAACTATTAACACATACAAAGGAGAAGTAGCCATACGGGAAAAGTGGTGATTGTGTAATGTGGAGAGCCGTGCCGTGAGCAATCGCCATTATAAGATGGTGCTGGCCTCTGCTGTGCCTAACTAGTAAACAAGCCTTGTACGCAGGTGCGAGAGTGAACTCACGCCTAGTCACTGCCTATCTCGGGGCATAGTAATGGGGTGATGGGCGAGCAACGAATCAGGAGCTGACATGCCACATCAGGTGCTGAAATGCCATGGCTGAGGGCTATATAAGCGACCCCATTTTCCGGGGTCTGGTTCTTCCCTCTTGAAGAAGCAATAAAGCTTTTTGCTGCAGAAGAATCTGTTTGTCTGAGTGTGTTCTTGCCGGCGAGAATGATAGCTCAGGACAAGTGGCACCAAGGAACCTGGGAACTTTATACCATCACACCGGCGCAAGGGAGATCTCCCATTCACGGGGTGGAACCAGAACTGCAGGACACTAAGGCTCTGTAAGGTATGTACACTCTTGAAATTTCTCCAGAGTTAGACGCCCTTTTGATTGTTTTCACAGCGATTGTTCCTTCCCTTTCGGTTTCATTTTGCTTCCACCGCTGAAACTTCTGACTGGTTCTCAGTTGTGGTCAGGCCTGGACAGCGACCAGTATTGCTGACTGGTTCTCAGTCGCAGTCAGGCCTGGACAGCGACCAGTATGGGAATCTCCCACTCTGTAGTAATGGCCTTACAGTCGGTCTTGAAGCAATGTGGCCTGAAAATCGCCACTAAGACTATAGAGGGATTTGTCAGGGAGATAGACCGTGTGGCACCATAGTATGCTTGCTCAGGGTCATTAACTATCGCCTCTTGGGAGAAACTGAAAGGAGATCTAGTTAGGGAACAGCAGAACGGCAAACTTAAAGCAGGGACCATGCTGTTGTGGAGACTGGTGAGATCGTGCTTAACAGACGAGGATTGTCAGCAAATGGTTGAAGCGGGGCAGAAAGTTTTGGACGAAATTCAAGACAGTCTATCAGAGACAGAGCGGGGAGAGAGAGTAAGAGTTGAAACGAAACAAGGTGCACTGAAGTGTTGGGGGCCAGCCAGCAGCCCGCAACGTGAACGGTTCCACTGAGAGGGCAGCTCCGAGCTGAAAAGAGAGGAAGCTAGATGGGGAGGAAGAAGAAACGAGGCCAAGACAAGTTCATCCTGTTCAAAGCCCCATTTTACTAGTACCGACATCCAGTTATAAAGGAAGGGGGAGGGAACCCGATTTCCCACCAAATAACTCGGGGTCCAGTAGCAGGGTGAACACGTGTGTGGCTCCAAGCAGCAAAGCGGCATGGTCCAGCAGTGGGCGTGGCAGAACGAATGAGCAGGAAACTCCACTCCTGAGCCGGCAGGTGCCAGGCTGGGGGTGGGGAGGCTACACTGAAGAATAAAGGCCTTTCCACAGGCCTTGAGCCCGAGGAAATGAAATATAAGGGAAAAAATGGCCTGGGAGAGCTTAGGAAAAGGGATGGAAAGGGAGAGAAGAAGAGAGATTGAGCTGGGGAGGCATATAAGGAAAGGAGCCTCTATCCGCCATTAGATGAGTTCAAGGCACTAGCTGTCAATAGCTCAGAATCGGATAAGGAACTTAGCTCCTCTGAGGAAACAGACTTAGAGGAAGAAGCGGCACACCATGAGGGAGAAAGATACCAGCCAGATGAAAGATGAGCTAATCAGTCACAGATTAACATAGAGAAAGCACAAGCAGCTAGAGACAAATGTCAAATCGCTGTGCAGTCTCCGGGCCCTCGACCTCTGGGTCCTAGTGCACCTCCGCCCTATGTGCAGAGGTATCATTCAGACTCATTCATTTTAAAAGAGGAACAGAGAAAAGTGCAGCAAGCGTTCCCAGTCTTTGAAGAAGCTGACGACGGACGCGTTCATGCCCCGGTGGAGTATATACAGATTAAAGAACTTGCAGAGTCAGTCCATAACTATGTAGTCAATGCCAATTTTACTATAGCGCAAGTCGAAAGGCTTGCTACTCTGGCAATGACCCCCGGCGATTGGAGGACTGTAGTGAAAGCTGCATGTCAAGCTTTACAAACAATAGAAACGGCCTTACAACGCATTGATGAGTCAGAGTCATTTGAATTGTGCATATTAAAAACTGCACAGTTACCAACAGCAGTCTTGTGGCAAAATGGACCCTTATTGTGGGTCCATCCTAATGCTTCCCCTGCAAAAATAATTGAGTGGTATCCTAATGCAGTTGCTCAACTCGCACTTCGGGGGATAAAAGCAGCCATTACTCATTTTGGGAAAGAACCTCATATGCTAATTGTACCTTATACTTCTGCTCAAGTTCAAACCCTGGCAGCAACAACTAACAATTGGGCAGTCTTGGTTGCCTCCTATTCAGGAAAAATTGATAATCATTATCCAAAACATCCAATTTTACAGTTTGCCTTAAGCCAAGCCATAGTGTTTCCAGTAGCAATAGCCAAACACCCACTTCCGGATGGGGTAGTAGTGTATACAGATGGATCCAAATCTGGTATAGGTGCATATGTAGTAAATGGCTAAGTAACATCTAAACAATAAAATGAGAGATCACCCCAGGTTGTAGAGTGTTTGGTAGTTCTAGAGGTCCTTGACTCCGGGACTGCTCAATATTGTATCTGATTCCTTATATGTGGTTAATGCAGTTAATACGCTTGAAGTTGCTGGCTTAATTAGATCCTCTAGCAAGCTTGCTCACATTTTTCAGCAAATTCAGTCAGCCCTGTTACACAGAAGACCTCTTGTGTATGTTACTCATGTTAGGGCTCATTCTGGCCTTCCTGGCCCCATGTCTCATGGAAATGACTTGGCAGACAAAGCCACTAGAATCATGGCTGCTGCTCTGTCCTCGCAGGCAGAGGCTGCAAGGGAGTTTCATAAACGCTTCCACATGATGGCTGAAACATTATGCTGCTGTTTCACTTTAACCAGGAAGTAAGCTTGTGACATTGTCACCCAATGTCAAAACTGTTGTCAATTTCTGCCTACTCCTCATGTAGGGGTAAACCCCCGAGGCATCAGGCCATTACAGGTCTGGCAAATGGATGTCACTCATATTTCCTCCTTTGGAAGAAATCAATATTTACATGTTTCCATTGACACCTGCTCTGGTGTTATGTTTGCTACACCTTTAACAGGTGAGAAAGCCTCTCATGTTATACAGCACTGTTTAGAAGTGTGGAGTGCTTGGGGCAAGCCCACAATCCTTAAAACTGATAATGGGCCAGCATATACCTCTACTAAATTTCAGCAATTTTGTCATCAAATGGATGTCACTCACCTTACTGGCCTTCCTTATAATCCTCAAGGACAAGGCATTGTGGAACGTGCCCATCGTACACTCAAGTCTTATTTTATAAAACAAAAGGGGGGAGTTGATGAGACTCTTGAGGCCCTGAGGGTGGCAGTTTTAAAGATCAACTCAACGCGAGTGGACCTGTCATTGACAGAGGGCCTCTCCTCCTGGATTTCATCTGCATTTTCTTATTTTAAGGAATGGGTGGGGGTAGGTTTATTTGGTGTTGCCACCTGCTGTGGACTTGTGTTCATGCTCTGGTTTGTTTGCAAGCTCAGAACCCAAAAAACAAATGACAAGGTTGTGATAGCTCAAGCACTTGCTGCCATTGAGCAAGGGGCCTCCCCCGAAATTTGGCTATCTATGCTCATGAATTAGTTGACATTGGTGGCTGGCCTCTTTTGTAGAGTTCGCCCTAGGTCATTTAGTAGTTACTGTCACATGGCACTGCGGTATCCAGGGACGGGCAACTTTCCTCATGCACAGGTCAACCTAAGACATGGGGCCCGGTGGCGATAGGGTTACCCTATGACAGGAAAGGCTGTGACATTAGAGGAACAACCTAAGACAGGAGCCACAACAGATGGGCATGATTACAAAAACCTAGTCCAGCCTCAATTTAATAAAATAAAAAGGGGGAGATGTGGAGAGCCGTGCCGTGAGCAATCGCCATTATAAGATGGTGCTGGCCTCTGCTGTGCCTAACTAGTAAACAAGCCTTGTACGCAGGTGCAAGAGTGAACTCACGCCTAGTCACTGCCTATCTCGGGGCATAGTAATGGGGTGATGGGAGAGCAATGAATCAGGAGCTGACATGCCACATCAAGTGCTGAAACGCCATGGCTGAGGGCTATATAAGCGACCCCATTTTCCGGGGTCTGGTTCTTCCCTCTTGAAGAAGCAATAAAGCTTTTTGCTGCAGAAGAATCTGTTTGTCTGAGTGTGTTCTTGCTGGCGAGAATGATAGCTTGGGACAGTGTAACATTATTTTCAAGATAGTATTCCATGTATCAAATCAATGTGGAGACACTGTAGTTAAACCTCAGTTAGAACAGAGGTTATAACCGACATATACCAGAAAATCTTGTGTATATATATCCACAGCTGCTATGTCCTCATGATTTTAGCAGACATGTTATGTCTGGATTATTGCACTCCATGGGTCTCCTTCTCAGCCACTGACTCTTAAAGCATCTCTAGTCACCATCCATTAAAGCTGTTTAAGACTTTAGGTAGGCTATATAGTTGTCCTGTTTAGGGCTGAGCCCTCAATGGTCATTTCCTCTCAGTATTTTGACCATGTATCAGTCTCTGCAAAAAGAAACTTATCAGCCACAGTCTGAAAATGGCATTAGTTCATTAGTATAAACGCAAATATTTGTAAGGAGATTTCACAATGTGCCCAGTTAGGAAAAACAGAAGAAAGCATAACCCTCCACTGGGTCCATGACTTACCCAATCACAGGCTTTTGCTCAGTGCTATAGTTAGCATGTATGGATTCCCATGCAAAGAGTGGGTTTCCAAGCCAGTCACACTGTCATTACTGTCTAAAATACTCATGTTATTGTTGCACCAGTGGGCATATCATGCCTGCGAGGTAAGTATTGTCTTCATGGTCTACAGTATGATGAGTTCACTCACGAATCTTCTCTGAGTATACACAGATCATTCCTATGCATCATCTGGAATTATGAGTGCTACCCAGCAGGGTGATTGGTTTTCCACTACATTTCAACTTGATTTCTATGTGTCCTGTAACTAATGTGTGTGGCATCCTCAGAAATAAGGTCTTGCCATCTATTTCTTTGAGTAATGAACAACAATGACAGTGACCTGTATTTTGGGCATGGGACCTCTGAGACCTCTCTCTCTCTCTCTCTCTCTCTCTCTCTCTCTCTCTCTCTCTCTCTCTCTCTCTCTCTCTCTCTCCCCCTCTCTCCCTCTCTCCCTCTCTCCCTCTTTCTCTCTCTGGCTTTTCCCAAGTTCTGGGATTAAAGGTGTACACCACCACTGCCTGGCAAGATAATTCTTTACTCATAGGAATGTATCCAGTACCTGTCATTGTGCTTTTTGTGTAAAGGCCAATTGCACCCTGAGTTGGCAGTGTTCCTCCAGTGAGATGTATCTGTGTTCCAAGCTCTTTTTATTTTATTTTCATTTAAAAATTTTGTCTTTTTTTTGTCAGAGCTGAGAACCAAACCCAGGGCCTTGTGCTTGCTAGGCAAGTGCTCTATCACTGAGTTAAATCCCAAACCACCATTTTAAAATTTTAAGTTAAAATTTTAATCTATTTCATGGGAACTGTCTATTTGGACAGTTTTCCTGCATCCATAGTTATTGTCAACCCTGAGAACTATAAAGATAGCAAATCAATAAAAGTGGAGGCACAATTTACCTAAACCTGAGGGATGTGACAAAAAAAAACAATTGTAAGAGAACACATAGGGAATAAATATCAACATTAAGACAAAGCAAAGACATGAAGCTAATTTTACCTCCAAGGAAACTATAAGAAACAAATGAATAAACAACCACGAAGTTAGCAGGTGAAGATAGAAAATGATTGGTCAAGAAGTACAAGATATATGCTACTGAAAAATAATTTAAATTAAAATGTTTGATTTGGATTTTCCCTTGATTAACCAGAATTACAAACCTAGAAGTAGAAATATCAAGAAAGAAGGGGGTAAGTTTCCAACAATTGAAGTCCAAATGTAAGAGAAGATGTTTTAATGATACCACAGAGAGGTGAAGCATCTCAAAAGTTGTCTGTGAAGAACTGGGTGCTGACAAATTGAATGCAGAGAAAATTCATTAATTTCCATGAGGCACTGAGACAAGAGTACAAAGAACACATAAATCTGAGCAGATCAGATGAGTCAGTCATCAAAATCTCTAAACAAAGAAATCTCAAGTCCAGATAGCCTCATTGGATTCTATGAATCATTGATAGAACAGTACCAACACTTTTCAAACTATGTCAAACTACTGAAGATGAAGTAATACTTTCAAATACCTTTCATGAGACTACTGTTATCTTGATATCAAAGTCAGTCCCACATTCTATAAGAAAATTACAACTGCTTTCCTATTGGCTTTAAATACAGAAATCCTAAATACAATGTAAGAAATCCAAATTGGACAACATAGTGGAAGGATCATACACTACCATGCGTGGGATTTACCCATGGAATGTAAGAACGGTTCAGCATATAGCAACTGATAAACCTAGTTTCCCATGATTACAGAACAAAAATTAAACTTACATGATCTTCTCAATGGATGGAGTAAAAGCACTTGAAAAAAGTAAAATAGTTTTATAAGTAAGCACCCCAAAAACTAGATATAGAAAAATTTGCCTGAATAAGCTACACATAGCAATCTCATAACCATCATGGAGTCAAATGTACAAAGGTTCTAGAATTTTCATTAAGATCAAGGGGAAAAGACACTTGTTTTCATTGCTCCTGCTCAAGTAGAAGTCCCAACAAAAGCATTTGGAAAGTGAAAAGAAAAGCATGGAAAATATTTAGAAAACAATCAATAGCTCACCCAATTAATTTGAGCTCATATAGTTATCCAGTGCATTTACAGAATATAAGTTAATGTATAAAAATTGGTGGCAATTTTGCACACTATAGCAAACTATGTAAAACAAATTTAAGAAAGTCCTTTATAACAGCATTACAAGGATAATATTTAGATACAGTTCAATTCATGTGACAAAAGGTATCTACACTGAAAATATAAAACAATGAAAGAAATTCAAACTACAAGTGAACATTAATACGTATCATGATCACAATTTGGAGAGAGAAGCACCGAGTTGAAAAAACAAAAACAAAAACATGTTACTCAAAGAGGTGTACAGGTCTGATCTAATCCCTATCAATGTGGTAATCTAAACTACAGAAATTCAAAAAAGCTACAGAAATTCAAAAATCAGTTGTAAAATTCACAGAGAAATGCAAAAGACACAGATTTAGTAAAAAATCCAAAGCATGTAAAAGAAAGCTTAATACATTTTATTTTCTGCTTCAATTAATATTGCAAATCTCTAATAATCAAACAGTTCCATACAGAAAAGGAGACACATATTGAAGTTTGCAGAGGATCCAGAAATGGTTGATATCATTGATGACTGTTTCTCATAGCAGCCTACATATCCCCAATGGATGGTCCCACACCTGTGCACACATGTATAACACCAATTAATCTTAGAGGGTTCTCTTTAAATAAGGAGGAGACATGAAATTAGGAGGGTGATATGATGGAGAAGTTACAAGAGAAGTTGAGGAGTTTTGAAATGGAAGGTAGGTAGAATCATATTTAATCATGTACCAGTGTGACAAATTTCAAAGAATAAACTATATTGAGTTTATAATAGACACATAGATTCAATGGAATAGACTTGATAACCCAGAAATAAAAGCAGGCATGTATTGGTGTACTTTTAATAATCATTGACAAAGTTACCACAATATAAACAATGGGCAAAGAGTAGTCTGTTCAATAAGTAGTTTTGGAAAACCTAGATACCAACAAGAACACAATGAACCTATACAGGTCATCCTACAAAGTCAAGCCAAAATATAATTATTGAAATGTAAAACATAAGCTATGAAATCCCTAAGAAAATGTAAGAGTGCAAGTGTCCTTGATATAGATCTTGGCAACTGTGTTTTGGGTAAAATATGAAAAGCAAAGGTGGCAGATGAAAATAAATGAGGAGGACTGTGTAGTTCTCTAAAGCAAAGCAGGCAGTGTGACGAACGGCATTCCACAGGATGGAATAGTGTAAGTCTGTTACTAGGCAGGTGATAGTCAAGTATATAAGGGACTTAAAGCTCAGTAACACAAATAAGTATGTAGATTAACTAAAGGAAAAATGAGAAAAGGAAAGGGAAGAAAAGGCAACATAAGCAAAGGTGAGCTCAGAGACTGTGTAAGTGCTACTCCAGGTCCTACGAATGGCCAGTGGGATTATTAAAGGGGACCACATTATCTAGTCACCAGGATGATGAATAAAAGCCACAACTGGGTATGGTACCACATCATTTAGATTTAAAGATGCTGCTAACAAATCATCACAAGTATTAGTATACACATATGACTACTTTGAATGTAAATTTTATGTTCCAAAAAAAAAAAAAACCAAAAAAACAAAAAAACAAAAAAAAGGAACAAACAATAAAACCCCACAAACTCAGACCTACCATATGGCCAGGAGGTTCCATATTAGGGCTGTACCAAAGGAAAGGAAAGTCTTGTCTCAGAATTAACTACCAGACTACCTTGGAAAATGCTTGGACAATTTTCTTTTGAAAATTTTGTGGAACAATGTTTTTTTTTTAATTAGGTATTTACTTCATTTACATTTCCAATGCTATCACAAAAGTCCCCCATACCCTCCCCCCAATCCCCTACCCACCCACTCCCACTTCTTGGCCCTGGCATTCCCCTGTACTAAGGCATATAAAGTTTTCAAGACCAATGGGCCTCTCTTTACAATAATGGCCGACTAGGTCATCTGCTGATACATATGCACCTAGAGACATGAGCTCCAGGGGTACTGATTAGTTCATATTGTTGTTCCACCTATAGGGTTGCAGACCCCTTCAGCTCTTTGGGTACTTTCTCTAGCTCCTCCATTGGGGGCCCTGTGATCCATCCAATAGCTGACTATGAGCATCCACTTCTGTGTTTGCTAGGCCCTGGCATAGCCTCACAAGAGACAGCTATATCTGGGTCCTTTCAGCAAAATCTTGCTAGTGTATGCAATGGTGTCAGGGTTTGGAGGCTGATTATGAGATGGATTCCCGGGTATGACAGTGTCTAGATGGTCCATCCTTTCATCTCAGCTCCAAACTTTGTCTCTGTAACTCCTTCCATGGGTGTTTTGTTCCCAATTCTAAGAAGGGGCAAAGTGTCCACACTTTGGTCTTTATTCTTCTTGAGTTTCATGTGTTTTGCAACTTGTATCTTGTATCTTGGGTATTCTAAGTTTCTGGGATAATATCCACTTATCAGTGAGTACATATGGTGTGAGTTATTTTGTGATTGGGTTATCTCACTCAAGATGATGCCCTCCAGGTCCATCCATTTCCCTAAGAATTTCATAAATTCATTCTTTTTAATAGCTGAGTAGTACTCCATTGAGTAAATGTACCATATTTTCTGTATCCATTCCTCTGTTGAGGGGCATCTGGGTTCTTTCCACATTCTGGCTATTATAAATAAGGCTGCTATGAACATAATGGAGCATGTGTCCTGCTTACCAGTTAGAACATCTTATGGATATATGCCCAGGAGTGGTATTGCAGTATCCCAGGTAGTACTATGCCCAATTTTGTGAGGAACTGCCAGACTGTTGGATCTTTTCGTGGATTAGGTATCACAGTAATGTGGCTTCATAGAATGAATTGGGTAGAGTACCTTCTGTTTCTATTTTGTGGAATAGTTTGCAAAGAACTGGAATTAGATCTTTTTTGAAAGTCTATAGAACTCTGCATTAAAACCATCTGGTCCTGGGATTTTTTGGTTGGGAGACTATTAATGACTGCTTCGATTTCTTTAGGGGATATAGGACTGTTTAGGTCATTAATCTGATCCTGATTTAACTTTGGAACCTGGTATCTGTCTAGAAATTTCTCCATTTCATCCAGGTTTTCCAGTTTTGTGGAGTATAGCCTTTTGGGTATGTTGTGGCTTCATTTTCATTAAACTCCAAAAAGTCCTTAATTTCTTTCTTTATTCCTTCCTTGACCAAGGTATCATTGAGGAGAGTGTTGTTCAGTTTCCACATGAATGCTGGCTTTCTATTATCTATGTTGTTATTGAAAATCAGCTTTAGTCCATGGTGATCTGATAGGATGCATGGGACAATTTCAGTATTTTTGTATCTTTTGAGGCCTGTTTTGTAACCAATTATATGGTCAGTTTTGGAGGAGGTACCATGAGGTGCTGAGAAGAATGTATATCCTTTTGTTTTAGGATAAAATGTTCTGTAGATACCTGTTAAATCCATTTGTTTCATAACTTCTGTTAGTTTCAATGTGTCCCTGTTTAGTTTCTGTTTCCATGATCTGTCCATTGGTGAAAGTGGTGTGTTGAAGTCTCCCACTATTATTGTGTGAGGTGCAATGTGTGCTTTAAGCTTTACTAAAGTTACTTTCATGAATGTGGCTGCCCTTGTATTTGGAGCATAGATATTCAGAATTTAGAGTTCCTCTAGGAAGATTTTACCTTTGATAAGTATGAAGTGCCCCTCCTTGTCTTTTTTTGATAACTTTGGGTTGGAAGTCCATTTTATTAGATATTAGAATGGCTACTCCAGTTTGTTTCTTCTGACCATTTGCTTGGAAAATTGTTTTCCAGCCTTTAATTATGAGGTAGTGTCTGCCTTTTCCCTGAGATGTGTTTCCTATAAGCAGCAAAATGTTGGGTCCTGTTTGTGTAGACAGTCTGTTAGTCTATGTCTTTTTATTGGGGAATTGAGTCCATTGATATTAAGAGATATTAAGGAAAAGTAATTGTTGCTTCCTATTATCTTTGTTGTTAAATTTGGCGTTCTGTTCTTGTGCTGTCTTTTTTTAGGTTTGTTGAGGGATTACCTTCTTGCTTTTTCTAGGAAGTGGTTTCTGTCCTTGTATTGGTTTTTTTTTTTTCTGTTATTATCCTTTGAAGAGCAGGATTCATGGAAAGATAATGTGTGAATTTGGTTCTGTCGTGGAATAATTTTGTTTCTCCATCTAAAGTAATTGAAAGTTTGGCTGGGTATAGTAGCCTGGGTTGGCATTTGTGTTCTCTTAGTGTCTGTAGAACATCTGTCCAGGCTCTTCTAACTTTCATAGTCTCTGGTGAAAAGTCTGGTGTAATTGTGATAGGCCTGCCTTTATATGTTACTTGACCTTTCTCCCTTACTGCTTTTAATATTCTATCTTTATTTAGTGCATTTGTTGTTCTGATTATTATGTGTCTGGAGGAATTTCTTTTCTGGTCCAGTCTATTTGGAGTCCTGTAGGCTTCTTGTATGTTCATGGCCATCTCTTTCTTTAGGTTTGGGAAGTTTTCTTCTATAATTTTGTTGAAGATATTTGCTGGCCCTTTAAGTTGAAAATCTTCAATCTCATCTACTCCTATTATCTGTAGGTTTGGTCTTCTCATTGTGTCCTGGATTTCCTGGATGTTTTGAGTTAGGATATTTTTGCATTTTGCATTTACTTTGATTGTTGTGTTGATGTTCTCCATGGAATCTTCTGCACCTGAGATTCTCTTTTCCATCTCTTGTATTGTGTTGCTGATGCTCACATCTATGGTTCCAGATTTTTTTCCTAGGGTTTCTATCTCCAGCATTGCCTCAGTTTGCATTTTCTTTATTGTGTCTATTTCCCTTTTTAGGTCCAGTATGGTTTTGTTCATTTCCATCACCTCTTTGGATTTGTTTTCCTGTTTTTCTGTAAGCACTTCTACCTGTTTGGTTGTGTTTTCCAGTTTTTCTTAAAGGACTTGTAACTCTTTAGCAGTGTTATCCTGTATTTCTTTAAGTGATTTATTAAAGTCCTTTTTGATGTCCTCTACCATCATCATGAGATATGCCTTCAAATCCCGGCCTAGCTTTTTGGGTGTGTTGGGGTGCCCTGAACTGGGTGAGGTGGGAGTGCTGTGTTCTGATGATGGTGAGTGGTCTTGGTTTCTGTTTGTAAGAATCTTATGTTTGCCTTTTGCCATCTGGTAATCTCTGGAGTAAGTTGTTATAGTTGTCTCTTTTAGAGCTTGTTCCTCTCATTATTTTGTTATCCTCTGTGAGCAGATCTGGGAGATTAGCTCTCTCCTGAGTTTCAGTGGTCAGAGCACTCTCTGCAGGCAAGCTCTCCTCTTGCATGGAAGGTGCACAGATATCTGGTGTTTGGACCTGCCTCCTGGCGGAAGATGAAGGCCCCAAAACAGTGTCTGCCTCAGAAGCGGTATGGCTTCTGCCTGTCCCAGAAGCTGTTAGCTTCTGTAGTCCACAACCTCACCTGTGCAGACTAGTCTCAGAGGGATCTGGGAACCATGATGGTTCCCCCAGGTGCTCCGGCAAAGCCCTCCCAGGCAGGGCTGACACCTCTCCTCTGGTAGGGAAGGTGCCCGGATATCTGGAGCCTGAAACAGGTTCTGCCTCAGAAGCTGTGTAGCTTCTGTAGTCCAAACTCTCACCTGTGCAGACTAGTCTCAGAGGGGTCCAGGAACCAACATGTCTCCCCCAGGTGCTCCAGCAAAGCCCTCCTGGGTGGGGCAGACACCTCTCCTCTGGAAGGGGAGGTGCCCGGATGTCTGGAGTCCGGATGTCTGGGTCTGTCTCTGAAGCTGTCCTCTAGATTGACCTGGTGCTGGTGTAGACTGGAAGGGACTTGCAACCCTGGGCAGGCCGGGTTTTCTCCTTCCCTAATGCTATCTCAGGTCCCAAACAATTGGAATGGGACAGACTTTGTGTTCCACTCACCAGAAGTCCTAAGATCGCTTGGAGAGTTCTCTAGGGACCTTTGGGGTGTCGCTGACTCCATGCCCAAGGTGACCCAGTGCTGGTGCTGAGCGGAAGGGATCTTGCAGTGTTTTTAATTTGTTCTGAACAATGGCATCCCAGAGTGAGGAAAGGTTGATCAAGTTCTGCTAGTATAACAATAGCAAACACTTACAATGAGTATTACTCCCCATTTAAAACAAGTCCCCAAGAATAGCTGTACATTTCTGACCCATCTTCAATAAAAGTGAGTCAACTAACTTAAAGGCATTCAGGTTCAAGAACGAAGTGGATTTCGACAGGTGCCTAGGTGCAACATATATCAGTCAACAAAGAAATTATCTAGAGTAATTGAGCAGAAGTTTTATAAGTTGGTAAACATTGAATGTGAGCTTATGTGGCCAAGTAAAACCCTTGAACTTCATAGCAAAAGGAAATCATACTCAGATGTTCACCCACTTACACAAAAGATCATGGACTTTGCAGACAGTGTAGAGCAAATCTCTATTAGTTCATTTGTTTTGTCATGACAACAAGGCAGAATAATTTATAGAGAACAATTAAGTAAACTGAAAAAGGAAAATTGGCCTTTTAAAGAAAATCTGTCTCTAAAGCACCATTTCTTACATTAAATCATATATCTCAGCTTATTTTATGGCAGTCCTCGTGGCTCAAATCGTAGACTTTGACATGAGATAAAGAATTTGACTTTCCCCTCCTAGATCTTTGAAACTTTCTTTACAGATTATACTTTTTCTCATATGGTCTGCAGATCATGTCTGCTGACTTCTGAGAATGTATGTAGTATTCCATAATTTCAATATATTGGAAACATACATTGCTTATGTGTTGATTTCTAAAGAGCAAATCAGCTCCGTGCTGCTTTGTCACTGCTGTTTATCTGTAAGTCATTGACATGCAATGGCTAAACAATTCTGGAGAAGTCACACTTGTCACCAATTATATTACATTCTATTGCTTCATAGCTCATGCAGATCTGCCACTCTCTTGCTACATAATTATTTAATGACAAGTAGTTGAAAAAATTAAATTGCAAGGGTACGAAAGAACTGGAAAAGATTCGACTGTAAGAGACACATTCCACAAATTCAAAGACCGGATTATGAATGCTGGAAGAGCCACTATCAGACCTTGTGATATGAACAGCTGGTTGAGAACAATTAAAGAACAAATAGAATTAAGTGCATTTTTCCTTTGGTGGTCATTTATGACTCAGTTGTTGCATGTCATCTGTTTGGAGTACAAAGCCAAGGATAGTAGAGAATCAACCCAGTAAGAAGTGTTTCTGCACATAAAATCCCAGTTGGGAAACTGCAGTTCATTGACGGTAAGGTCTTGCTTTATACTTACGGTTTATGAATCCCTTGCAAATATGTCAACTCAGCTAATATTTACAAGAGATCTAGAAGGTAGAAAGCAGAAGACAGAGTTCAGATTGGGGTTCATAGGCTTAGAGATGTTCAATAACTTCTCTCATCTCACATGGTAAATTGATTTGTGGTTTATTTAGGAATCATAGCTTTGTAATTATGAGTCTTTAAATTTTTAGTCTGTAATCAATAAGAAAATAAATCTCTTCACATTGAATCTTTCCTCACACAGACTGTTTTTTAGTTCTCAATTTTTCACTTCTCAGAGCTTTCACATGTTCTCTTTCTCTCACAGTATGAAGACTTCAGTCTGACTTTTGCTTCAGTCTTGGCTAATAGACTCTGGCTCTTTTGTATAAATAGTGAGCATTGAAAAATCAAATCACACATCAAATTCAAATCTCACTGCAAATAGTCAGAAATATCAGACTTTTCCTCAGCAACTATGTTCTTGATATTCTTTGAGAACATTGATACAGGAAAGGAAAAAAGAAAACCAAAACCATAAAACAATCACTGATACATTCATGTTGTCAGGGTACAAAAATGAGGACTGTTTTTTTATAATGGCTAAAATATGTGAGTGGGTGAATTCAGATTCACAAGGTTGGAGAAAGCTATTAACTAGACAGCTAGACTGTGTAGCAAGCTTTGCTCTCCTCATAGCAGATCAGGAAGCAGACAGCTTCTTGGAAGTAAAGAGGGAATAGCATTCAAGGGGCTCACATGGAAGCCTGTGTCACCTATGAGGTCCCAATGGCTCCCCCAGCTTCCCAAGAACCAACAGCTAGGAACTCAGTGGTCAAAAAGCATGCACTGCCAAAGAGACTCTACATTCAATGTAGTAGTTGCATTTGTGTTTTGGGGCTAGATAGTGTAAGTTTAAAAGTTGATTCTACCATTTAGTAGCTCAACAAAAAAACCTCACACACACACACTCCACCCTGTGTCTCTTAAATAAAAGGAGATAGAAGTAATCCTGAATTCAAACACTTGTTATGAGAACCAAGTGCAGAAAGCACGAGTAACAATGTCTGGAAGATAGTAAATATTGTCTCCCTGTTGCTAGGAGACCCATGCCAGCTTGTGCTCAGGAAGCTGTTAACTGCTGTGCAAATGCAGAATTGTGTAGTTAGCAACACTGTAAAATATACTTCAGAAAGAACTCGTTAAATATATCACTTTAGATATAGAAAGGAATATTGAATTGCTGTTAAAGAATGTCAGGTGGGGCCTCCTAGAAAGGTCAGTGGGTAAAGGTGCTTGCTCCACAAGCATGGACACCTGAGCCTGATCCCTAGAAACCTGGTGGAAGGAAAAGAAGAAACCAACTTTTAGAAAGTTTTTCTCTGACCTCCAAACATAGGCTAGGGCTTATGAATGAGTGGGTGCACACACTCATACACACAAATAATGATTTAATTATATGAGGTAGTTCTGTCAATACACTTTATAGTATATGGTTAAGTAAACAATTGTAAGAAATGCAATGGTTTACGATGTAGCTCTGTTAGCTTTCTCTGGTTGCTCACTTAGCTTTCACAAAGCTGTGGGTTCCATTCCTAATAGTAGAAACTGGGTTTGATAGCACACATCTGAAATCTGAGTCATTTGTAAGGTGGAAACAGGAAAGTCAGAAATTTGAGTCCATGGTAGGCTATGTAGTGAAGTGTAAGGGCTACCAGAACTACGTGGCAACAAAATGTCAAAGAAAAATAAACCAAGAACCAGAAGGATATAGAATAAACAAAATAGGACAATACCAAATTATCAAAATACTCATAGCCTTACATCTTTCATGCGAACACTTCCTGAGGCACTGCTGGGCAGATCTGCAGAACAGCTCCTCTCAGCAGCCGGACTTGAGACCCGGGCAGTGGGGGGAAGTAGGAGGTGTGTTATCTGTACTATTTCAGCCCTGTCGTCTTTGGGTTATTTTTCAACAAGTGAAAATGTTTTTTAAAGCATAAGAGTACACATTTAGTAAACACATAAGGTGGAAAGAAGACAGTAGGAGAGTCAAATAATCCCAGCATTTGGAGGCTGAAGCAGGAGGATTGCCATGGTTTGAAGCCAGCTTGAGCTGTTTAGTGATCCTCAGGACTAATAAACAACAAACAGAAAAAAAAAATAGAAGCAATAAAGCAAAACCAGAAGAATAATACAACATGGATTCTCTTTTGTTTCTTTCCTCAAGTAACAAACAGTGCTTGCAGCAGGTCAGTATACGCTCCAGTGACTCTAAATTACCCGCAAGAATAAGGTTCCACTCCGCACACCAGGAAGTGTGTTCTGCAACGTGGGGGAGAAAATAGGCTCCCAACTGTTTATGCATTTAGTGTGTTTCTATAGATGACTTCTTCCCCACACCCAAAAATAATAACTGGACTCAGCCAACTGATTTACTAAGCCCTGTTGTATATATTTCTGTTGGGTGTTAGCATACCACTGGAACCTGCAATAGTAATCTATTAACAGGTCCATTTCTGCTGTGCCATCTTTCAAATTGGTGGAGTAGAGCACACAAGGAAGTCGAATCCTTGAGCTGTGAGATGTATGTGAGTGGGAACGCAGTTTGCACTGGGGAAACAGGTGCCACGCTGGCTGAGTGCTTGCAAGGACTTTGATATTGGAGCATGATTGACTACCAAAGCTTTAAGGACAAAGTAAACCATGCTTTTGTTTATAATTATTTGTGAACATTCCAGCCTCAGCTCTCCTCTCGGATCCTGTTTCCTGCGTCAGTTTGGAGCACAGCATGTGTTGGATTAGGGAAGTATGTCTTACCATGTAAACCAGGGGCTCATTTTCTAGAATCATCCCTTCCCCAAGTTTACCTTGTCTCCTAAATAATGATGATATAAGAAAGATAAGAGAAAACAAGGAAAAACAGAGGAAGGAAAGTAAACCCTGTTCTTGCTCTTTTATTTTGATTTACCTAATCATTGTTTTTATTTAAGGAGCACATATAGTGCTTACTCATCTTTGCATTTATTTGATAAAGAAAATGCATGTATAAGTAATATAGACTGAGTGGGTTTTATTTATTTGTTTAGGAATATATATATATATATATATATATATATATATATATACATACATATGTGTGTGCATGCATGTATAACAACTAGTAATGATAAATGACATCACAGATTTAATAGAGAACAAGGAGAAGTATATGGTATGTTTCAGAGGGAGGAAAGGGAAAGAGGGGATGATGTAATTATATTATAATCTCAAAAAATAAAACCAATAATTTACAAAACATCTGAGGAGGGGGAATTTTACAAGGCACATGTTTAATTATATTGCGATACATTTTTAAAAATATAATATTTTAAAAATGTCTGTGTGAGGGTGTCAGATCTTGGAGATACAGACAGTTGTGGGCTGCCACTTGGGTGCTGGGAATTGAATCTGGGTCCTCTGGAAGAGGATTCAGTGCTCTTAACCTCTGAGCATTCTGTCTAGCCCATGACCCATTCTTCAATAAAGCCAGTTAACCCACTGACTGAAAGTGGAGTCACAATGTTATTGCAAAGGAATTGGATAACAGCTTAAGATATTTAAAATCTCTCACACATTGCTTCTCAGTCAATAACCTTGATAACCCCTTTCTTGCTCAGCAAATACAGGCAGGCCTTCCTGGGAGTTCTTTCCTTCTTTACTTTGATATACTCCTGCCACTGGTTTAAGAAAAATGAACTGCTCTGTGATTTTTATAGGAATTTATGAAGCTAAGGAATATCATCAAACATGAGATGTGTGAGAGAGAAATGTATATGGTTTGATTTTTTTCCAGTGTAAATTGTTATGGTATGCCATATACATCTGAGGCTGAACTGTTTTCTGTTTCTGTACTTATGTCATCTGGATAGAATGACTCAGTAGTAAACGAGGTAGGCAACAAGCTAGTGCAGGGTCTCTTCTGCTACGAGGGGATGTGGGCACTCCAGTGCTCTTGTGAGTACGAACAGTGTCTGCATTTCATAATACTCAGGTGTTATCATTTGGTACTCTTTGAATTTACATTATACACAGCCAATACTTTGCTTCTTATTTACAATTATTTATTAGCAATACTCATATGATTCTACTATTTAAGATGCAGGCTTTAGACTTCTCTTTAGTCTGCAAACATTTGAAATTTGTAATTTTTGAGAGTGAACAGTATTGTAACAAGGTCTAAGAATCAGTGCTTGCTTTTTCAAATTACAACATATATTGGTAATGCATCACTATGGAATTGAAAAAAAAAAAGTATGCTTCAATATAAACGACAATGCAGTCCATAACGGGTGGTGAGCCTTCTTTGTAGTCTTCCAGGCATCTGTTTGCATCTGTTGCTGCCGGCAACAGATCTCCATCACTGTAGGGCTGGGGCCAGTGGTTACACAGATGGACCTCTGCTATGATTGAGCTTTATGGACAAACACAAAGCAGCAGAACAGGCTTGCTTATTAACTAGAGTTTTCAACCCTGAATTGTATTATTATAGGAAAAAATCTAATTATACATTCAACCCTTAATGCCTCTGAGTTCTGCATCTATGGTTGCAACAAACTGTGGATGAGAAATATTTGGGGAAAATGTGCTCGGGCCATATCTGGAATGGATAAATACTTTAAAAAATATGTTCAATTGTTAGGCAGCTTCATACATTTATAAAATGAATTTTAGCTCTTTGTAATTTCATTCTTTTATCCACCCAACCCCCCTCTTCTGTTAAGATCCATCCTTCTTTCCAGCAAGACATCCTTTCTGCTACCCTGTTTTCCTTTCCTTTAGTGTGTGACCCACTGAGCTTAATTCGAATTTCTTGCCTGAGTGTGGCTAGTAGGCCATTTACCAAAACAAGAGAAACTTACTGTTTACAGCATTGAAGAAAATGCCATTCCCTCCAATCAGAGGGATTCAATCATTCTATTTTGCATAAAATTATTAGAGTATCAAATTTAACCTCATACATGTGTGCAATTATAGATTATTATTTAAAATGTTCTTCCCAGCCCTTAGGAGATAGAGGCAGATGGGTTTCTGAGTTCCAGACCTAATCTACAGAATGAGTTCTTGGAACATCCAGGGCTACACTGAAAAACCCTCTCAGAAAATGAAACAAAACAAAAATAAATCAAAACAAAAACAAAACAAAATATTATTAACTTTTAAAATTAATAGAGTTTTTATAATCAATTATCTTTTATTAATCAATTCATTATGGTGTGTTTATCCAAATATCTCATTTGCTAGGTCATTAACCCTGACTTTCATTTTCTGGTTCTTGGGCATCTTGGGACCTCTCTGACTCTGAGAGAACTGGAACTCAAAACTCAAGAATGGCTAATCTGTAGTGACAGTAGAGAACTCACCTGAAAATGTAGCAACCAAACTACACACTCTGTCTCTTAATCAGATTTTCACATTCAGGGTCAATATCCAATTTTTTAAACCAGTGCAGGGCCAAGTACCAGACAAACCATACTCCAAATTATTCAAATTGGTCAATACTAGCCTGCTTACCTCTATCTGCCTGCTTCCTTATACAGACACCATCACGAAGCTCTTGCACATTGATCCTTCTTGATTCACTACTGTCACATGGTTTTTATATCATAAAGTAAACCCTCAGGCTCTTCCAAGGGTTGACTCCAGTCCCACATCAAGGTTAGCACACTATCTGTATGCCCAAATCCATTCCATGAAATGATGAAACATCTCATAAATCCTGCACACCTCTCCATGTGGCTTAAATCACATCTATACTACATATTGTATTTAATGGTGAAAGCCACATGTAAGTAATTGCTATTCTGTGTTATTGTGAGAAATTATATAGTGAAAAATCCATATTTGGTACAGATATATTTTCAATACAGAGTTGGTTGGAAACAAGACACCCCTGCTACTAGCTTGACCATTGTCTCTTTCTGTCACTGCTCATTAGATATCCCCACAAGCACATGTCTGAGAGATAATAATTCAATGATATTGTCCTCCAACATAAGGGGAATTTTGCTGTCTCTTGTGAAGCCATTACCAATTGTTGCAACTCCTTTGGCCAGAGACCTGGGTAAATCTATATATGTTCTCTCTTTCCCTGACCTGCCGTTGGCCCACTAATTGCTAGTCATTTGATGCTGCCCTACTGGAACATTGATCCAAATCCCCCCTCCATCTTCCAGTCTCCATATTTACCTCACTAAAACTTCATTGATCTTTTCTGGAGTTCAGCATGGCCATTGGTTCATGTTTTTTATTTCTATATCTTTTTGTCTTTACTTTTTGGTAAAGTTCCTAGAAATTTATAACCAAGATGGATTACTACTTTTTCTAATGTTTTTTTCCTATTTTCTTGTTTGTTTGAAAATTGATTCTCCTCTCACACAATACATCCTGAGCACAGATCCCCTGCCCCTTGCTCCACTCCTCCCAGGTCCCCACCACGTACCTTCTCCCCAGATCCACTCCTCCTCCATCTCCCTTCAGGGAAGAACAAGGCTCCAAGAGACAACAACCAAACACGACAAAAGAAAATCCAGTAAGACAAGGCAAGTGTTGTCACATCAATGCTGGACAAGCCATCCAACAGGAGGAACATAGCTCAAGGGTCTACAGCAGCATCTCTTAGCCTGATCACCCCTCTCAGTTTTCCTAAACTCTGTTGCTAACATGAATGTTTCTCATCCAGAGACTTTCCTGAACAACAGATGTTGATGAAGCATTTCCCTATTTTTGGGTTCCATAACATATGACCTGGCCTTCCTTTTCACTATTCTGTTCTAAATCACCTCTGTACAGTATGATGTTATAGCATGCTTTGGGAAACTCAGGAAAAAGCCTGTGCAAAATGATCAGCATTAACTCTTGGCCTTGGTTCCAAGTCAAAGGCAGTCATAGAGAGAGATAATTAATAATGTATTCAAATTTTCCCCTCATCCATGTTTCCTCTGCTTCATTTACTTAGAAGATATTCTCTTTGGCCAAAGGCTGCTGGATTTTTTTTTTTTTTTTTTTTTTTTGGCAAGGACTGGGAATTTCCCTCTTCAATTTCCTGAGGGCTTAACCTCAGCCGAATCTCTGAGACTGTTTTTTTTTTTCTTTTTTTTTTTTTTAATGATACCATCTCTGGCTTTAATGTTTAAATGTGAAAATACAAAAATATACATGTATGTAACAAACACACAATAAAAACAAATAAACTTAAAAAGCATTATAATTTCAGGTTTAAGCAGTATTATGTCCAATAGAGACAGTCATGTGAAATAAAAGCATTATAATTTCAGGTTTAAGCAGTATTATGTCCAATAGAGACAGTCATGTGAAATGGAAACAAATGTAGAAGTGGACATCCCAATTCAAGAGAAATCAAAATAGAAATTTTAAAAATGATGTTAAATGAAGATGTCCAACAGGATGTGTGGAAGGAGAAAATAAGTTTTCCCAGGATTCTACCGAACAGGTTTAAAAAAACAAACAAACAAAAAAAGACATCCCACAGGAGTCTCAGAAATCAGCAGAGACAGTATCCTTGTAAGTCACTGGTGAGGTAGGAGAACAGTTTTATCAACAAAAGAGCTGGGACAGGGACCCTAGGCAGAAAAATAAAACCCAAGGTCTTGTTTAAAGACCTTGGACTCAAGGGCAAGTAACAGGCTGACCTAGATCCCATGAAACTCAAGAATAAAGAAAATTCTACTTCACTTAGCTTTTTTTTTTCCTTTTTTTTTTTTTTTTTTGATTTGCACTTTGTATTCTTTTTTTTATAAATAATTTTTATTAGGTATTTTCCTCATTTACATTTCCAATGCTATCCCAAAAGTCCCCCATACCCTCCCCCCCACTCCCCTACCCACCCACTCCCACTTTTTGGCCCTGGCGTTCCCCTGTACTGGGGCATATAAAGTTTGCAAGTCCAATGGGCCTCTCTTTCCAGTGATGGCCTACTAGGCCATCTTTTGATACATATGCAGTTAGAGACAAGAGCTCCGGGGTACTGGTTAGTTCATCATGTTGTTCCCCCTATAGGGTTGCATATCCCTTTAGCTCCTTGGGTACTTTCTCTAGCTCCTCCATTGTGGGCCCTGTGATCCATCCAATAGCTGACTGTGAGCATCCACTTCTGTGTTTGCTAGGCCCCGGCCTAGTCTCACAAGAGACAGCTATATCAGGGTCCTTTCAGCAAAATCTTGCTAGTGTATGCAATGGTGTCAGCGTTTGGAGGCTAATTATGGGATGGATCCCTGGATATGGCAGTCTCTAAATGGTCCATCCTTTTGTCTCAGCTCCAAACATTGTCTCTGTAACTCCTTCCATGGGTGTTTTGTTCCCAATTCTAAGAAAGGGTAAAGTATCCACACCTTGGTCTTCGTTCTTCCCAAGCTTCATGTGTTTCACAAATTGTATCTTATATCTTGGGTATTCTAAGTTTCTGGGCTAATATCCACTTATCAGTGAGTACATATTGTGTGAGTTCTTTTGTGATTGGGTTACCTCACTCAGGATGATGCCCTCCAGGTCCATCCATTTGCCTAGGAATTTCATAAATTCATTCTTTTTAATAGCTGAGTAGTACTCCATTGTGTAAATGTACCACATTTTCTGTATCCATTCCTCTGTTGAGGGGCATCTGGGTTCTTTCCAGCTTCTGGCTATTATAAATAAGGCTGCTATGAACATAGTGGAGCATGTGTCCTTCTTACTGGTTGGGACATTTTCTGGATATATGCCCAGGAGAGGTATTGCTGGATCCCCAGGAGAACTTTTCTAAGCAGGACAAAGTCTTCTTCCCTTGTGGTGTTGGAGGTGAACTCCGTTCTCAGTCTCCTTTTGGAGGTGCACAGGCATGCTAATATATTCACCCTCATATCCTGTCCTCTACTCATCACCTCTGATGCCAGACTCTAACCAGGCAGCATGTCAGTGATGCACTGGGCTTTTCTGAAAGGCTGAAGGCCTAAGACAGTGTGATTCTAAGGAGCAGAGGATCTGAAACTCCTTGACAGGTTTTTCTGTTTTGGTGTACTATAATGTTTGTCTGTCTGTCTTACAGTGTTTACAATGTGAATACGTAACAAAAAATATAGCTGTTTCATAGTTGAAAGGTTCAAAACTTTTAGAAATATGTACCTTTTAAGTTAATAACTAAACAGTGTCTATGCACTTAACTATTAGAAGCAGAAGCATTGAAAATATGTCAATACAGTATCTCTACACATATCACTATTAGAAGCTGAAACATTGAAGAGATGTTTTGAATTAATATCCTGCCCTAATGGGCTATTGTAAAACCCGGGCAAAATTTTCTAGCCACTATGAACAGTGAGTGATTATGTGAATTAAATGAGTTATTATACATGAACATTTGAATTCTTTACTGCCAGCAAATGTTTAAAGTGAAGGATAAGAATGAGTGAGAAGAAAAAAGAAGGGAAATGGGAATGGAAGGGGATTTGGTCTTTACAGAAGGACCATGAAGATTCTGGTAAGGAAAGATCATGTCTACAGATACACTCCTTATAGGAATGGGTGTAAAGAAGCATTGCCAGTCTACACTGCCCATTAAAGATGCCTTTAGGACCCTCACAGCGACCATTCAGCAGTCGCTCAAGTACCACATATGAAACATTATTTGTATATAGGCTACATACAACCTTGTATATACTACATCATGTAAAAGATATTTATAGTACCACAGTTCAGCGGGCATGTGAATAGGGAATGACTCTATTTGTAAATGGATAATGGTGAAGGGAATATAGTTTTTCTGAGTTCAGTACAAAAAATACAACTGTGATAGGTAAACAACATAGTATATAAGATGAGGAGTGATGTTGAAATGATGGGTGTTCATCAGAGACTAAGGGTTTGTGAAGCAATGTGGATGCTATGGCACCATGATATTCCCATGCACTGTGACATCTGAGGGTATTTTGACTTCTGGTTGGTGCATTGGAAACTTAAGCTTGGCTTTTGGAATATTCTGTACTTGATCCACGTTTGTTAAGTGTACAAACATGGAATCCATGGCTACACAGGGAAGACATTACCTGGTAATTGCTTAAACACGTGACTAATAAATAAAAGGTAATTGAAGAATACCTAATTATGGTGAACCACAGTGGACTGAGGTTTTGCTTCACATTGGTAAAACATCACAGAGGGATCATCAGTTACCTTCGGGGTTGTGAAAATGTAACTGCCAATACAAAGATGTTCCTTTCTAGGCTTTAGGGCTCATAAATCCTATTGTCTGCTATATTCAGTTGCCCACATTCTCTTTAATTCTAGTTGTTCTCTGCAGTTTGGAATCTGCAGGGAAATATGAGAAAGGGGTCTTGGTCCCTTTTAATTCTACAGTAACCAACGTGTTCAGCAGCAAGTTTAATGTAAAAATACCTTTATCTTTAAAGTATCAAAAAATTAAAATATTAACCACCGGAAAGACACTTGTGTTTTAGGAAGTCAGTCACTACTAGAAGGTTGACTTACCAGTCAGAGTCCAGTTGAACATTCATATTAATAAAAATTGCTGTTAGGCAAAGGCGTTAGCAGAAACAATGTTCACTTTTCACATTGTAGATGTGACTAGAGTAGATATTTTGATTAATCTTTTAAAAAATTCTGACTCACACTTGGTTAGTGGCTACTGATCACATACACAGGCTTCATGAAACAATATTCCAAAACTAAAGGCAACTGTAGAAGGTAGAAAATAAGTCCCTGAGAATTTGCCCTGCAATGTCCCAGAACTGGTCATCAAACCATTACCTAGATGAGATGTTCATAGCAGCTGACTTTTCTCTTCCCCGTTGTACTGTCTCAGGTGTTTATGATACTCAACGTCAGCAGACTGTTTTACTTGTGACCTAAAGTAATATGCAAAACAGTGATTTTAAAATAAAATGCTAGTCATGTGAAATTCCATCACTTGTTTTCATTACAAAATTAATATTTTCCAATTCCAGGAAGCAAAAATAGCCTAGTAGAGATTAAAACAGTCTTAAAACAAATGCAAACACCACAAATCAGAGACCATCGCCTAGGACAAATAGCATGAAGAGGAGCTTAAAGGTGGAGTGTGTCACTGGGGTGTAGCACTTATCCACCATGTCTGAGGGCCCCTGATCAGATTCCCAGCACCACACAAAGGACGGGACTTTATGCATCTAAACCACAGGCATTTCAAATAAACAGCCCAATAATGTACCTCAAGGACGTAAAAAGCAAGATGTGCCAAACCCCAAATTAGTAAAGTGAAAAAGTAAAAATCAGAGCAGAAATAAACATAATTCAAGGTAAAATAAAAATAACAGTGATCTCATTTGAATAAAAGTTGTTTTTTTGAAAAAGGAAATCAAAATGGACAAACTCTCAGCCAAACAAGCAGCATAAATAGAGCAAAATTTCAAAATTTAGTTATGGAACAAGAAAATATTTCAATTTCTATCAAAGAAATGCAAACACTTGGAAGAAACCACCAAAAGTTTTTATCCCAGTAAATAGAAAATTCCAGAAAAATGAATAAATCTTTGATATTCTAACAATATTATGGCAAGAAGACTTAGGGAAAGTAGAGAGGTCAATGTTGTTTAAAGAGGTTGAAGTAATAATTAAAAATCTCCCATCGAAGAAAAGTTTCATACCCAGTTCATTTACAACTGCTTTACAATACTTTACAGAAAAACTAAACAATCTGTTCAAAAAAAAAAAAAAACACAGAAAAAGAAGGCAACTTACTGTGCTGTTGCTACAATGTAACAATCATGCTGTTCTTAAATGTGGTAGAGATACAAATGAAAACTGTTCAACAGTATCCCTCATGGACATAGATGTAAAAGCTCTCAAATATTGTTAGCAAATTAGAACTAAGAGTACATCAGGTAGTGGTCATTTATATTGTAAAACATTTGCTGGATATAATAACATCATTGAAGATAGGAAACCTCGTAAACTGTCACTGTATGTGCAAGACCTGCACATGATCAAACCAGCCCAAATCTGAACATAGATGGGAGACAGGCTATGATATGTCACACCTAGCTAAGAAGGGATGTGGACTCTGAGAGGCTACCCATGCTCCAGTAGATGCCCCTGCACCTGAGTACATGCATGCACCACTAAGTTAGTTGGTAATGGAGAGAGAATTCATAAAGTTGGGGGAAAAATCACTGCATATGGGGGAGGTGCAGGAGTGGAATGGAAATGAAAAGAAAGGGAAGTGGGCTTATCTAAAAATGATCTATGCATGTATGAAATGCTAAAAATGAATAAATAAATAAAATAAACCTTTGTATTCCACTCATGGAACTATCATGAACTCATGATAGTTCAGCACTCACAACGTAGTAAATAAGGAATGGACAGAAAAAAACCATCAAATCATAATAGTAAATTAAAAAAAATAAACATACTTTGAAGAGATATAAATAAATAAGCAAATATGCAAGCCTTTCAATAAACTGGTTACATAGGAAATATGTCTCTGCATGATTAATGCTGCACAAGACAAAATCACAGCCAATATCATCTTGAATGGGAAAAGTTTTGAAATAATTCCCTTTTCACAATCTAGAGTATATTTCTTTATGGTCTATAATAAGAAAACAATCCACTTCTATTTAGGGTATTGTTGAATATCTTAGGAAGAAAAGCCAGGGTAATTTACTTGTTTGGTTTGTTTTATTTTAACACAGGGTTGCTCTTTATCCACATCCTCCCCAGCATCTGCTGTCATCTAAGTTTTTGATCTTAGCCATTCTGACTGGTGTGAGGTGGAAACTCGGGGTTGTTTGGATTTACATTTCCCTGATGAGTAAGGATGTTGAACATTTCTTTAGGTGCTTCTCGGCCATTTGGTATTCCTCAGTTGAGAATTCTTTGTTTAGATCTGTACCACATTTTTAATAGGGTTATTTAGTTCTCGGGAGTCTGACTTCTTGAGTTCTTTGTATATATTGGATATTAGCCCTCTATCAGATGTAGGATTGGTAAAGATTTTTTTCCAATCTGTTGGTTGCCTTTTTGTCTTATTGACAGTGTCCTTTGCCTTACAGAAGCTTTGCAATTTTATGAGGTCCATTTGTCAATTCTTGATCTTACAGCACAAGCCATTGGTGTTCTGTTCAGGAATTTTCCCCCTGTGCCCATATGTTCAAGGCTCTTCCCCACTTTCTCCTCTTTAAATTTTAGTGTTTCTGGTTTTATGTGGAGGTCCTTGATCCACTTGGACTTGAGCTTTGTACAAGAAAATAAGAATGGATCAATTCACATTCGTTTACATGCTAACTGCCAGTTGAACCAGCACCATTTGTTGAAAACACTGTCTTTTTTTTCCACTGGACGGTTTTAGCTCTCTTATCAAAGATCAAGTGACCATAGGTGTGTGGGTCCATTACTGGGTCTTCAATTCTAGTCCATTGATTTACCTGTCACTGTACCAGTACCATGAAGTTGTTATCACAATTGCTCATAGTACAGCTTGAGAACAGGGATGGTGATTCCACCAGAAGTTCTTTTACTGTGGAAAATAGTTTTCACTATCCTGGGGTTTTTGCTATTCCAGATGAATTTGCAAATTGTTCTTTCTAAATCTATGAAGAATTGAGTTGTAATTTTTATGGGGATTGCATTGAATCTGTAGATTGCTTTCGGCAAGATGGTCAGTTTTACTATATTAATCCTGCCAATCCATGAGCATGGAAGATCTTTCCATCTTCTGAGATCTTCTTCTATTTCTTTCTTCAAAGACTTGAAGTTCTTATCATATAGATCTTTCACTTGCTTAGTTTGAGTAACACCAACGTAGTTTATATTATTTGTGACTATTGTGAAGGGGTGTTGTTTCCCTAATTTCTTTCTCAGCCCATTTATCCTTTGTGTAGAGGAAGGCCACTTATTTGCTTGAGTTAATTTTATATCCAGCTACTTTGCTGAAGTTGTTTATCATTGCTGGTGGGATTGCAACCTGGTACAACCACTCTGGAAATCAGTTTGGTGGTTCCTCAGAAAATTCAACATAGTACTACCTGAGGACCCAGCAAATATCACTCCTGGGTATATTTCAGAAGATGCTCCAACATGTAATAAGGACACATGCTCCACTATGTTCATAGCAGCATTATTCATAATGGCCAGAAGCTGGAAAGAACCCAGATGTCCTTCAACAGAGGAATAGATACAGAAAATGTAGTACATTTACACATGGCCTACTACTCCACTATTAAAAACAATGAATTTGTGAAATTCTTAGGCAAATGGATGGATCAGGAGGATATTGTCCTGAGTGATGTAACCCAACCACAAAAGAACGCACATGGTATACACTTACTAATAAGTGGATATTAACCCAGAAGCTCAGAATACCCACGATATAATTCACAAACCACATGAAACTCAAGAAGGAAGACCAAAGTGTGGCTATTTCGGTTCTATTTAGAAGGGGAAACAAAACACCTATGGAAGGCGTTACAAAGAGAAAGTATGAAGCAGAGACTAGAGGAATGACCATCTGTAGACTGCCCCACCTGGTGATTCATCCCATATACAACCACAAAAACCAGACACTATTTTGAATGCCAAAAAGTGCTTGCTAACAGGAACCTGATATAGCTGCCTCCTAAGAGGCTCTGACAGTGCCTGACAAATACAAAGTGGATGCTCACAGCCATCCATTGGACTGAACACAGGGTTCTCAATGAAGGAGCTAGAGAAAGAGCCCAAAGAGTTGAGGGGGTTTGCAGCCCCATAGGAGGAACAACAATATGAACTAACCAGTACCCCCAGAGCTCCCAGGGACTAAACCACCAACCAAAGAATACACATTGTGGGACTCATTGCTCTAGCTGCATATGTAACAGAGAATGGCCTAGGAGGACGTCAGTGGGAGATGAGGGCCTTGGTCCTGTGAAGGCTCTATGTCCCAGTGTAGGGGATTGCCAGGGTCAGGAAGCGGAAGTAGATGGGTTGGTGGGGAGTATGGCATATGCAGAGGGGGTTTTTGGAGGGGAAACCAGGAAAGGGGATAACATTTGAAATGTAAATGAAGAAAATATCCAATAAAGTAAAAAAAATAAAAAGAAAGAGAGAGAGAGACAGAGACAGAGAGAAAGAAAGAAAGAAAGAAAGAAAGAAAGAAAGAAAGAAAGAAAGAAAGAAAGAAAGAAAGAAAGAAAGAAAGAAAGCAAGCAGGGTTTCTCTGTGTAGCTCTGGATAACTTGGAACTCACTTTGTATACTAGGCATCTGCAAACTCACAGAGATCCATCTCTGTCTGCCTCCTGAGTACTACCTTTAAAGGTATGTGCCACTAATGCCAGGCTAGGACAATTATTTTTTTAACAGCCAAATAGTAAAAAGTGGAACTCAAATTATGACTGTTATCAGATAATACAAAATTCTAAAATTCAACCAAATAGGTATTAGAACTGATAATATTGCACCATGTCACAATATAATTGGCATTTAAAATGTTAATATATTAGATATGCACGATAATGAATTTCATTATGACATATCAATACGTGCACACAAAATATTTCATATTCAATCCTCTCCCCTTTATCTTTTCTCGTATATAACACTACCTATAAGCTACCTATGATCTTATTCTCTCTCTCTCTCTCTCTCTCTCTCTCACACACACACACACATACACACACACACACACACACACACACACACACACACACAGAGGTTCAATGAGTTTTTAACTAGAACTGTTTTTGGATCATTGGTGAGACTTTGTTTACAATCCATGGCTACATCACTGAAGAAAAGTCTCTTCCTTCCCCGTCTACATTACCTCTGTATAAATCCTTAGTCAGGGATGGGAATCCACAAGCTCACATGAATGCTCTTTGTTAATGTAGAATGAAAATTAAGAGATATAAAATACAGATTTTTCATCTCAACTGAAATAATATTCTAGAGGTCTTATTCAGTCTTTTCATGCTCCCATAATTAAATGCTGTAAACACACACACACACACACACACACACATATATATATATATATATATATATATATATATATATATATATATATATAAGGTATCTTACAAGCAACCAAATGTATTTCAGTAAGTTTTGCATGCTGGAAAGTTGAAGATTAGGTATTCACAGATCCAGTGTATTCTAGGGGTTTAGTAATCCCTTAAGCCTATTTTTGCTCCCCTATGGTGGGTGGAAAGGTGAACTAAATTCTCTGTGGTGTTTTGTCATAAAGACACTAACCCATTTCATGTGGGTCACATCTTCATGTTCTTCTACTTTCTGGAGACTTTACCTGTCAACACCATAACCTGAGGGTAATGCTTTAATATGTACATTTTATGGTGGAAGAAAACAAGCATTGTTTATGTCACTGACAAACATTGTACATACTTGTATATACTTAAAACCTATATATTCACTTTTGTGAACAGATGAGAAAAAGCAAGAAAGAGCTGTGTCTAACCTCATCACCTCAAAAGACATCTTACTAATTATTGTTGAGTAATTTGCTTCATAGAAAATCTACCACTTAAAAGGTTAAGAATTAGGTACCACTATAAGAAAAGAATTCATCATTCATCTGTAAACCAGTATTTCTTCAACCATCTAATCTAAAATGTTCATTTCCTCAACTTCTCCTGATCAGGTAATGTTTACTGCTAGAGTTTGCACAAATAGCTTTTCATAAAAGAACTAGTGAACCTGAGATATGGTTTGCAAAAAAGGGGGAGGTAGGGGTATTTGATTCATAACTTTTTAATATTTTATTGAATTTTTTTCTTTTTACAATTTCATATGTGTATGTTTTGGATACTGACCACTTTAATTTTCTACCATTCTATGCCTATGTGCCAGCCCCAAAAATCTCTCTTGCAAGTTCAGGTCTGCTCATTTTGTTTTGAGACCCTCCAATAATAACCAGAGATTTAAAGAGCCCTTTCTTTAAAAAGGTGGATGTGGAATTATTTTGATGAACAAAGTAGAAAAGCAAATAATATTTTTCTGAAAATATGACATATATTTGTTTATGTTAGAGTCATAGTAAAACAAAAAGCTTACGTCTTTCCTGACAAGTGTATGAAAGCCATGCTACCCTCTAGTAGCAGTTGTTGCTCCTTTTGTTTTCCCCCAAGAGACATTTATTTTAAAAACTGTGTTTAACTTTAGGCTCTTAGTTGTTTTAGTTACTTTCCCCCTGAAAATCAGAAGTGTATTGTCTACAAACTAATTGCAATGGGAGACTGGCAGTAAATATTTTAATTAATCTGCCAGGATGTTATTTTGCTTCCTCATGACTAACCATGCTAACTGACTCTAAGTGTGTCTGGTTGTCTTCCTGAAAACAAAAGAAATTTTGTTGTCTTAGAAAACATGTCAGGGTTCTTAGAGTTGTCTTGCCTGTAAGCAATAACACCAGTCTCTTTCCCCTTAAAGCATTGATTTTTCAGTCTTTTTTGTGTCATAAAAACTCTCATAAAATGTGGGAAACATTTATGATGGTGGTTTATTCACGAAAAAATAGTTTCATAATTGAGAATTTGTTACATCAATAAATGTGTTGGTAAAATCATTAATGCAATTTGGTTCAGCTAAAACTGTATTTGGTTAAGACAGAGATGATGAAAAGCAACTGAATAATTCTTGATGCCCCACAATGAACCACTTTTGCCACCTTAATTAACCGCATATAGTACCAGCATGACTATGTCATGTCTACCATTTTAAATTCTACTGTCCCACAGTTATTTTCAGTAGCCTGTCTCTACTACCATTTACTACCTTCTTCTTTGTGGTGCCATTGGTCCATGTTTGCTTCTGCTCTTAAATCCTATTTTCCCCAAGTCTCCAATATTCATCTATAACAAGGACCACATCTTGAGTTTCAGCCCCTTAGACTTCTCTGACTTATGTTTGCTTACCTTCTCAAAACTTTAGTCCTCAGAACCAATAACAGTTATTTAACAATATTCATCTAATCTCAAGCCCTAGATTCTTGTTTCTATCTGGAATATATCAGATGTGGGACTGAAGCCTGTAAGTTCTTTAGATAAGATTCAACTTGGAAGAAGACTGGAATCAGCCTAGAAAGAGAAACCAGCACTGCAGATGTGTAACAAAATTAGTCACACAGACTTTTCCTTCTCTTTAGAACTCTCCTCATAGGGGTGCATTTTGTACACTTAGACAGGTAAGCATGATACTGAAAACAACAAATGGAATAATGAAAGAGGACTATGGAAGACAAACTTGTTGCATCTTGGGCTTTAATACAGAAGCTCTGACCCAAGCCTAACAAAAGAACTTAGGCTATTTGATTAGCACAATCAGTCAAACACGTGTTCCCTCCCTTCCTCTGTTCTACCATCCTCTTCACCTCTAATCTTTGATGAAGCTGTCAAGAGAAGATGAACTACATAGCATGAAGCATATCACTATTGATTTTCACTTCATTTCTCCTGGAAGTTAGATGTCAACACTGAGATATAAAGGCATGAATTTATGAGTATAGGATGTATGTGGGACCCAGGGACTTCAGTTCTGGTAGACATGGTATTGGCTCTATGCCAAAAAAATCCAGAGACAAAATTCAAAAAATGGAGAAAAGTGAGTCTGGTGCAAAGGCGGAAACAGAAGGTGACAGCAAATAACAAAACTTTCTCTGAGTTTTCTGGTGAAAATCTCGCTCTACCAGTTAAGAGTCTTAAAGCCACCTGGACTATTTCCTACAGTATCTCAAAACTTGAAATTCCATTCTAGGATGTCATTTCACTGGACCAGAAATGTGACCCAATTGCTTTGGCCACAACTCAGTTTCCAAGTCCATCAGACATTGTAACTGGTCATTTTTCCAGGCTTAAATGGGTATCTCAGAGAAAGTCAAGGATGAACATTTTAATAGAGGGTCCCTGGAGTAGTGCCTTCAGTCTAGAACTCTGTTGAACTGAAATATGATAAATATCTAAAATAACTTAAAAACTTCAGGGATTGAATGTAAATCTTGGAAATTTTAAATGTATAACTGTGAGTTGGACAGCACTGGCCTTGGTCTGCTATAAACCTGCCTGTGACAAAATTATCTTACATTCCAGAAGCAAGTATCATAGATATATTACAATTTAAAGAAACCTTTTTATCAATGTTCAAGTTTTATAAACGACCAGAGATTTCGGTTTTAAAAATGAATATGGGATAGTCAAGAGAAAATTCTTGTTTTCAGACTAAAATATAAATGACTAAAAAAACACAAACAAACAAAATGGCAGAGTTTAATGAGTTTGCCTCGTAGGAGGTAAAGAAAACTATGAGAGGTAGATGGCCAAGACTATGAGAGGAAACTAGAAAGGTCTTGTTTTTGCCAATCGACTGTTAACTGAACAAAACACCAAAACCAGAGCCCCCTGTGAGGATGGAAAGTGCCACAGCAGGAAATTGTAGCGTGCATATGCAACCCTAGCAAATGCATGCCAAAGTAAGAGAATGATTAGCTAAAGACTTGTTTGAGCTAAAAAGTGAATTCCAGGCCAACATGGGATTCATAGCAAGGGCTTGTCTTATTTAAGAAAAAAAGAGAAGAGTGTAAAATGGCCCAGAGGGTGACAGCGCTTGCTGCTATATTTGACAACCTGATTTTGATCCTCACGTTCCACACGGTGGAAAGATGGAACAATTCTTTCAGTTGTCCTCTGACTTAGTCACACAAATATGCACATGCGTGCGCGCGCGCGCACACACACACACACACACACACACACAGAGCATTTTTCTTTCTCCCTCTGTCTGTCCTCCTTCCCCCTCTCTCTCACACACATGCAAAATTAAAAAGTATAAAAATAACTTAAAAACAACAGCCAAGCTGGGCGTAGTGGCACACGCCTTTGATCCCAGCACTCAGGAGGCAGAGGCAGGCAGATTTCTGAGTTCGAGGCCAGCTTGGTCTACAAAGTGAGTTCCAGGACAGCATGGGCTGTACAGAGAAACCCTGTCTAGAAAAACCAAAAACCAACCAACCAACCAACCAAACAAACAAAACAAAAAACAAAACCCAGCAAAAGGATACAGACCAAAGACTAAGAAACGTAAAGATCAAAGAAACAGATACATTGCATGAAGGAGCTGATGACAAATTGCCTAGGTTCAAGTACAAGTACTGTGTTCAAGGTTTAGAGCCATACTAGCTGAGTGGTTCTAATCCACTTCCTTCTTAACATCATCTGAAAGCACCCCACTTATCATTGTTATCTTATTCATGTTGAAAGGGCACACATTGAGACTCTCCAAGTTCCAAGTTAAAATTCCTTGTGGTATAAATTTAATTATTCGATATGCTTTCAGGAAGCTCAAAGCGAGACTTGGTTGATGGTGATGAAGAATCTAATCTACACGGGAAACACCCAGGAAAGCAATAAAAGTATGTCACCATCTGATGGAAGTGGCAGAAGTCAACATAATCCAGACTGCCTTTGAGGCTACTAAGACCTGGTGGGCACAAATCCTGCATTCCATATATTCAGGGGCCATGCCAGTAAGTCAAACTAGAGATGTCCCACATGGAGAGACCTGAAAACTTGGTCAGTGGTTGAGGTCAGGGAAAATATAATGAGTGTGTCAGCAGAAGCCACATATCCTGGAAAATGCTGAGCAGGCTATCAAGCCCCAGCCTCGTACTTTGTATGTGAAATAAAAAAATAAGAACTATTAAATCCATGACAAAGGGGGAGGAGCTAAATTGTCTTAAACTGATTTGGAGGCAAGCAGTGTTGCTCTAATTTCAGTATGCTTCTAGTGGTAGGTGTTACTAAGTGATTAAGGTGTCAAGGCTCCCTAGAAATTGCAGTGAGATGGTTGTTTTAGGTTTCTCTGGATCATTTGTTTGTATGTAGGAATGGATTAACATGGGAACTAGTTACACTGGCCCCAGTTCAGGTTACCCCTACACACTCCACTGTGTAGTAAGACATGTTTTTTAAACACAGGTTAAAAACATTCATCTCTGAATATAGAAACGCAGGATTTCCTGGAAACAAAAATGCATGTACTTATAGTAAACCCATTAGTAAATGAGTAATGTGACCACAAGCACTGACTGGTGGAAATATTAATATTCTGTTTTGGTTCTTAGAGTAAAATAAGGCAGGATATTGACATTAGAAAACACCACATCAATCACTGGGGAATTTAGTTGGAAACTGATTCTTTGAGACATCTTCAACCTGAAAAAAAATCAGTGAAGAGTCAGAAAATGGCATGACATCAGTATCAGAAATGAGCAGAATTTGTTAGCATTTAATACCCCAGAGACATTCAAAGTCTCTGTCATTATGAATTAGTCATTCTCCAAGGAGTTTAGACCTGGACAATCACGATGATTCTACCTCTAACAGTAGCATCTGGCGAGGTTCCAATACCACCAAAGGGAAGAACAGAATACTCCGTATGATATGCTTCAGAGATCACCAAGACAACACCTCTTCAGCCCTTATGTATTTTTATTCCTTCTCTCTCCCTTCATCATCCACCTAGATGCCTGAGTAGCGGTGTTTTGTTTTCAAATGTATGCCAACAATATGTATTCAGGAGACCTAGAGAGATTATGATTTAGGGCATAGTTTAGTGTATTAAAAATTAACTGGTTAAAAAAGCTCAGAGACTTAATATAGAAATGTTGATACTGCCGAGGACTGGCTGGACTGAAGACTTTCCTTGAGGCCAGGATATTCAGAGAAGGAACATAGCACCTACAACCAGGAATGAGCTAGTTGAGCCGATAACAGCCTGGGGCCAGGGCCTTAGGCGCTTTTCCTTGAGGTGAGGATGTGTGAAGAAGGAACCCAGTTTCTTCTTTAAAACCAGGAATATGCTCCACAGCGCTGCTTATGGTCTAGGGCCAGGGCCTGTGGGGGAGCTGGTCTTCAGATTTAGAGTACCAAACTTTCCATTTTACAGGGCTGTACTTATCAGTCTCAGGGTCACTGTGTGCTCAGTCTGCAATGCTCTTGAGACAACTTGTGTTCCTCTTGGGTAACATTGCTTGACTAGCTGATCTCTGACTTTTTCTCATTGAATGATAGTGTCTGTTGACTGTTCAATTTCTCCCCTGGAAGTAGTGTATAGAATGCCACATTTCTTTAAGGGGCTTGCTTGACATAAAGACATAGCTTATGTAAGACTTTCAGATACCAGTCTTCTGTCTTCTTTCTTTTCATGCCACTGACCACATCCCACAGAGGACCCTGTCACTGAAGAATGATCTACCAGTCCAGGCCAGCTACATAAAAGAGCCAGAGATATAAAAGAGAAGACAACTAGAGTGCAGAAAGAAAGTATAAGTGATACAATGACTTGTTCCTATTGATAGGAGCCCCTGGGGCACTCTCCACCACTGCCCTGCTCACTCAGGACCAGGTCTGCAATGGTCCTGCCCCTCCCAGGCTACAGTGACTTCCAGAACCACAATCATTGTTGTCAGTGTCAGGATCTAGAAGCTTCTCTCGCCTACTGCTCTGGGAAACTACAAATGAAAAACAGCAACCATGCAGGAAGCCAGCAGCAAAATGAGAGCCCAAAATAGAGTTTCAGCCTTAAGCTCCATTTGTACATAACAGTGAGAAGGGATGGTACGTGAGTCTATTTGTTCTTACAATTAATTGCAAACTAACCATCAATGTGACTCCAGACTCCTTCTAACTGACAGGTCTAAGGAACAAGCTTTGATCCTCCCCCTATGTTTGGCTAAGAATATTTAAGTCTCTAGCCTATTTCAGAATTTGAAAAAGTTTATTTTTAAAGATCAAATAGTAAATATTTTATGATAAGGAGTCATTTACCTGCTCACGGCAGCTACAATGACATCTGCCTAGATGATAGAGCACATAGCTTAGCTTTGCACCAGTCCTCTATGGCACTGGGCTCTCAGTGCAAAGGGGTTTAGAATCTGTGTGTAATTCCACTGTCACACTAACTTGAGTTATAAATTAGGAACATAGAAATATGGCCAGATTCTATCAGAAATTATGAAAAAATTAGGCCATGCTTATAACTCAGCCAATGATAGCATATTGTTGTAAAGTAACCTGGACTATACAAGAGGAAACATCACATGACTAATATTGTGAATATTTTAAAAAATGTCAACACTATAAATTCTTTTAATGCAAACAAATAGTAATATTTTGCAATATAATATAACTTAATGCTACATCCTAAGTAAAATATCCACTAGGGCCTCTTTACTTTTTCCTATGCTTGCCATATTTAAGTAAAGATGTAAAGCAGCTTTTATTTTTAAAAATATGTCTTTAGTCAGTGCTAAGCATACTAGTTTTAAAGGTTTTAATCTCCCCCTTCTCTCTCTGTCTCTCTCTGTCTCTCTCTGTGTCTCTCTGTCTCTCTCTGTCTCTCTCTGTCTCTCTCTGTCTCTCTCTGTCTCTCTCTGTCTCTGTCTCTCTCTCTGTCTCTGTCTCTCTGTGTGTGTATGTGTGTGTGTGTGTGTGTGTGTTTGCATGCACTATTTCACTTCTCAAACTCTGAGCATCACTGGGGTGGGTTCGTCAATACAGATAGAATGCCTTGGAAGAAAGAATAAGTGTTGATGATCCTTTGGCTCAAGCATCTTTACTTTAGCAGAAGTTGTCTGCTGCATGCCAGATAATGTCTAATGCACATATTTCACCTGACATTTCATTACACTGTTTAGCAAAATATTAAATAATGTTCATTGAATAGTTACTAAATGGATTGTCTTGATCTGGAGGGAGCCTTGATTAACATGATAGTTTTTTTCAATAGATTTAAATATCTAGTTTTCTGTTGGATATTTCAGGATGCAGTAGTGATCTTTTTTTGGGATATGTGATAAAAGTATATTTAGAAAGATATAATAAAATTTCAGAGTGACATAAAATTATTCACTAGTTGAATGTCAGTATATTCTAGACACTATAAAGTAATAATTACTAAGTATATTCTGAGTATAGTTTAGGTTCAAAATCTAAGTGTAGAAAAGATAAAACGTTTTTCTTTATATTTCACAGTATCTATCCATCTTCCTTTGACATTTTATTTTTTATTGAAAGATTCTTTTCTACCCTGAGTGTTATTAGTAGAGGGGAGGCCCCCATACTCTTTGTGTGAACTGTCGCTTTCAGATCTCACTGTGTCTGTGTTAAAGATACTGTTTGCAAATGTGCTATTTGATAGTATGTGCATTTCTGAAAATATGAGGCTCTGTGTCTCAGACTATGTGGTAGGTTAGTGTGCATCCTGCTAAACTGTCACCGTCTATTGGTTTCTTTTTGCACAGGTGTGATGGATTTGCTCTCAAAGGTTCAATGTTGATGTCTGTGTGCCTTTCCTGTACTGTTTCCACTGGAGCAATAAAAATGAGCACTCACAACTCTACAAGAACAGGAGTTCCTAACTCCATAAAACACAAGAACATGCCCGTCTCTGTCTTTCCGGACTACATTCTTCTTTTTATGAAAAAAAAAAAAAAACATACAACCTTTAGTTAACCATTAAAAGCAAAGGATTTTGGTTAACTATAGGTTGCAATTGACAACAGTTTGTGGTAGAGATTTTTACATTCTCGTTGGTAGTTTCCCTTTATGCACTTGTGACTGTGGGTCCCACATCAAAGATGTTCCATAAGACACAGGAACAAGACTTTGTACAGATACTGCTGAAATCTTAACATTTGCCATGCAGAGTTGCTTGAAGTATTCAGATATTAATTCCCTTTATCAAGATATTTACCCAGGATTACCACCAGTAAACACCACTAAAAATTGTGAAGCTGGGTGGGCAAGTTCATTTCTTTAGGGAACATTGCTTTCACCATGTTTTATGAGAAAAATGTTTGCAACAAAATTGTTGAAACCCATGACCTCTGTTGACAGGAAGTAGAAAGAAATCATCTTCATAAATCACTGAAGTTGATGTAGTTTCCCAATGTGAATTTGTAGAGTGTCTCATTCTTCCTACATTAAACACTGTATTGTTTTTGTAAAATTCACTTGAAATATTTTGAAAATACTCACCATAAAATGACATTTTAGGAGATTATGTTAAAATTCATACTAATAACAAAAAATAACTCTCATTTGTACACAATTAATTAATTATAAACTGAATTTGTAGGTTTGTAAGTTATAATTGATTATATCTATACTCATACATGTAGACTCAGATGGATATTGTATTCATCATTCGATGAATGTTTCCTAATTATGTATATTGATTACATATAAAATATATAAATAAAATATAAAATATGATAATATATAATTACACAAAAGTCATTGAGGCCATATAGTAACTATATATACAATTATAATATATAATGTATATAGTGTCAGTATATATATATATATATATATATATATATATATATATATACAATAATATTAGTATATGTTTATATATCACATATAAATACACTCATATTTGTATAACTATATCATATACACCTGTGCACATACATACACTTACATGTACACATATGCTATGTATAATTTTTCTAATGTGACTGCACAGTCTACACTCCTGAGGCTGATGCAAAATTCAAGGGAGCACAATAGGTAGACTTTTTCACTGTGATACTGGCTACTATTTTTCTTCTCTGCAGACATGATTAACTGAATAGGAAACTTTAAACAAGGGAAAACTGCTGGAAGTCATAGCCCTGGAACATGGGAAAACTCAGTGAATGTCATGCAGTGATTTGGATTTCACTACAAGGTTCAGTGATCTCACGAGTAGCAGGTCATGTTTAATTCATATGGTGAATGATAAGTTAAAGCTGGGTGGAAAACTTTCCCACTATTTATGCAGTGAAGCTTATCAATATTAAAAGAAAAGAACTTTTGCAGTGGAGGGCAGTTCTTAATTCTTCATCATTGAATGGGAAGTATTCCTAGATTTAATATCATGTTCTCAAGATTAGAATAATATTTCCTTAAGACAATATGTAGGTGGAGGCCAGAAAATGAGTTTTCCAAAAGGGACAGGTAAAATAATACTTTACTGATTACAAAAGTCAGCCTTGGGTTCTTATTTCTATCACTTTTTGCTACTTCCAAAAGTGATGAGTATATTAAGCCAGCATTTTCAATATCATTTAAAATTATTCTCTGTTGTATTACATGATGTTTCTAATGCTTCTAACTTACTATAATGATTTTTCTTTGACATACACAATGATTTTCATTGCTCATAAGTCAGCCATCATTGGGAAGAGAGGCACCTTGATCTTGCAAACTTTATATGCCCCAGTACAGGGGAACAGTCTTGCCAGGGCCAAGAAGTGGGAGTGAGTGGGTAGGGGAGCAGGCTGTGGGGAGAGTATAGGGGACTTTTAGGATAGCATTTAAAATGTAAATGAAGAAAATATCTAATAAAAAAATTTAAAAAGTCTTCTATGCCTTCCATCCTTTGCAGATGCTATACAGTGTCTTATGCAGCATCCTATAGAAGCTAATATATTAACCCATTTTAAGGTCAAATTTATTATCAATATTTCCAATTCTGTATGTAATGTAGATATACACAGTCAAGTGCAATGTGGAAGTGAGGCACCCATTGCACTGAGGATTATCTGTGAGGTAATTATTAACTGTGGAAGAAACCACATGTCTTGAGTGACTGGTCTAAATATTTTTGAACTTCAAAAAATATAACTAGTAATAACTGCTATAGAAGATGGCCTAATTGGCCATCATTGGGAAGAGAGGACCCTTGGTCTAGCAAACTTTATATGCCCCAGTACAGGGGAAAGCCAGGGCCAAGAAGTGGGAGTGGGTGTGTTGGGGAGCAGGGCAGGGGGAAGGGTATAGGGGACTTTTGGGATAGCATTTGAAATGTAAATGAAGAAAATATCCAATAAAAAGAAAATAAAGATAAATATCAAAAATAAAATAATGTGTGCTATACTATTATCTTATACTGAGCATAGACCAATACTAATACTTGAACTCTATATACTGTGCCATTCAAATGATAAGATATTTTACCATACTTATTTTGTTAGTAAAATGTATGAGGGAAAACTTATTTCTTTGTTAAGGCTAACTATGTTTTTTTTTTTTATTTAAATGAAACCTGAGTTTCTAACCTGTCAATTGTTAATAGATTTTGATGATTATTTTATCTGCTTAAAAAAAAACTTTCAAAAGTATTTATAATGTAGGCTCAGAGACTGGACAAGTTTCTGAAAAGCGAGACATTGTGCTGGACAGTTTTATGTCTACTTAACCTAAGCTAAAGTTGTCTGTGAGGAGGGAATCTCAGTTAAGATCTGACTGATTACTTATCAATTATTTTAAAAGAGACCACAAATCAATTTTGGTAAAGAATTGCATGTCTTATTTATTTATTTACATTTCAAATATTATTCCCCTTCCTGATTTCCCCATCCCTCCACCCCTGTTTTTATGAGGGAGCTTCCCCACCCACCCGCCCACCCACTCCTGCTTCACCACCCTAGCATTCCCCTACGTTGGGGCATCGAATCTCCTATGTGTCTATTTTAAAGTCACTCACACAGCAGTGTTAAAGGCTGGGTAGTTCTTCAACATGTTGTACAAATCCTTAGAGAGGGGGTATGTATTTACAAGTTCTCAGGTAGAGTTGTTCAGTCTCCTGGTGTGACACATACTCAACTTCTTTAGGGCAATGTCTTTGCTCTGCTGCCCTTTCACAGGCAGACTGTGTGCATGATAGACAAGACTTGCCTCACATTCTGATGAATTTTCTAAGGGAATCTGCTTGTCTGATTCTCTAAAAATAAAATTTCCTAATTTGGAACATTTGCTAATGCCCATGCCATGAATACATCACCCATGGCATATTTCATGCAATTGATGTGATATTATTGAACAATAAATCGGGGGAGAGATCTCTATTTGCAGTTATCTTTTGAGAAAACTAGAGGCAGATAGCACTGTATTAGTATTAATATGATTACCATTAATGATAATGCCTCTGGTTGATCCAGAAGCTGTGATGGAAACAATAGAAAGTCAGACAGTCTTCTTTTACCCATGAAAATTCCCTCCTTTATTAATCATGCAGCTTTACTCTTCTTCCTGAACTGATTTTAGATATAGGAAACCCTAGAGTAACATCTCTGTCCAATTTTGGAAACAATCTAGGATAGCTAAGGATAGGCTTGGAGTAATGTTAAGATCTTCCTTCTATGGAAAATGTTCAGAACAGCATCTGAAACCAGAAGCATTTGGTAAAGATTAGTTAGAGAGAAAACATGATAACTCGAGGCCGATACCTTGGAGGAGCTTTAGAGATCTTCTACTTAATTGCCATTTTTATGCTCAGAAAAGGACCCTCCTGTACCCAAATTTTCAAATCAAAAGCTTCCACGCAATAACAATTGGGATAAAAGGAGGTCATGAGTTTCAAGGAAAGCAGAAAATTGAAGGGAAGAATGGGAAGGGAAAATGTAATAATATTGTAATCTCAAAAATAACACAAAATGCTTTAAAAAACAAAACAGAAGAAACTTTCAAGTGTTTACATTACTTTTTCCACCAAAAATCTGTGTTCAAGTTGTTGAGAAAGGACAATAGAATATTCATTCTAATTTGAGTCGCAGTCATGAATAATGATTCTCTTCCCACTTGTAATTCATGCTGGTTATCTTTAGCAGGGATGGTTAGGGACATGAAGTCAGAACTTTGAAAATGCAGCAGCAACCTTACAGATGCTTTAGTGATCTCACTGCTGCTCAGTTAAACCACGAGAGTGATTTGTGATTGCTCCATAAGAAAAAGGGTGTCCTACTTCTGCAGGCCCACAGAACCATTCAAGGAGCCGAAATATTGTCTTAAAATGAAAACCAGACCTAAACAACTTTAACAGATTTTAAAGTGCAGATCACTGGATGATTGAAAGAAAGGATAGAAATGATTTAGTTACTCATTTATTACATATAAAGTTTAGGGTGGCAGCAAGTATTCACATGAAATTATACTTGAAAAAGGAGACAGAGCTTTGGGTTTGGTTTGGAATTTCCCTAGTCTTGAGTTCACATTTGAAAAGGGCTATCTTTGTGGAAATAGTTGAGGTGGTAGATTATTGTTACAGAATTGAAAATAAATTGCTTAGAGATTACCAAGATAAATTGAAGGCTTGGGCAAGACTGCTTAACAGCAAAAAAATAAGAAAAAACAAAAAACAGAAAACAAAACAAAACAAAAAACATCAAAACAATGTGGCCTCACCCTAATTACATTCTTAGTATAAAGCTGCCTTTGAGTAGAAAGTCATACTGTTTTGTAATTTTTTTTTTAATTTACAATCCAGCCTTTGTGCTGCTCAAAGCCCCCCCCCCCCCCATACATTTCCCCATCCCATTCCTCCTTCCCCTATCTTCAAGGGGATGATTCCACCACCACCAGGCCTTCCCTCCCCGGGATCTCAAGATTAGGCACATCTCCCACTGAAGCCAGACCAGGCAGTCCTCTGTTATATTTGTATCAGGGACCTCAGATCAGCTCATGTATGTTATATTGCTGGTGGCTCAGTGTCTAGGAGCTTTCAGGAGTCTGGGTTAGTTGAGACTGCTGGTCTTCCTATGGGGTCACCCTCCTCTTCCACTTCTTCCGTCCTTCCTCTATTTCAACCATAGGGGTCCCTGACTTCAGTCCAATGGTTGGGTGTAAGTATCTACATCTGTCTCAGTCAGCTGCTGGTTGGGCCTTTCAGTGTACAGCCATGTTAGACTCCTGTCTGTAAGCACACCACAGCATCAGTAATAGTGTCAGCCCTTGCTGTCTCCTCATGAGGTACATTTTCAGTTGGGCTTGTCACTGGACCACCTTTCCCTCAGTCTCTTCTTCATTTTTGTCTCTGTAGTTCTTTTAGACAAGAACACTTCTGGGTCAGAAATTTTGACTGTGGGTTGGTAACACCATCCCTCCTTTGAGGCCATGTCTATCTACTGGCGGTGGACTCTTTAAGTTCCCTCTCCTCACTGATAAGCATTTCATCTAAGATCCCTCCCACTGAGTCTTAAGATTCTCTCACCTCCCAGGTCTCTGGTACTTTCTAGAGGGTTTCCCCACCTCTCACCTTCTGAACCTGCATATTTCCATTCATTCTGCTTGTTTTCTGGGCTTCTCTCCTGTGGCCACCCCATACCTGATCCTGTTTCTCTTCTTCTCTCTCTCCCACTGCCTTCCATGATTATTTTCTTCCCCCTACTAAGTGGGATTGAAACATCCACACTTGGCCTTTCTGCTTGATAATGTTCTTAAATTCTGTGGGTTGTATCTTAAGTATTCTGTACTTTTTGGCTAATATCCACTTACTAATGAGTAATACCATGTATATTCTTTGGGGTCTGGATTACCTCCCTCAGGATGATATTTTTCTAGTTCCATCCATTTTCCTGCAAAACTTGTGATGCCATCATTCTTAATAGCTGAGTAGTATTCCATTGTGTCAATGTACCACATTTTCTGTATCCATTCTTTCATTGTGGGACATCTGGATTGATCTAGTGTCTGGCTATTACAAATATGGCTTCTATGAACATAGTGGAGCATGTGTGCTTACTACATGTTGGAGCATCTGATATGGTGGACATTTTTCCAACACAGTTCTTCTCAGACATGGAAAGAGCAATTCTCTATTTCATATGGAAAAACAAAAAAAGCCAGGATAGCAAAATTCTCAACAATAAAAGAACTTCTGGGGGAATCACTATCCCTGACCTCAAGCCATACTGAGAGTAAGAGGGATTTTTTTAATGCATAGTATTGCTACAGAGGCAGACAGTTAGATCAATGGAATAGAATTGAAGACCCAGAAATAAACCCACACACCTATGGTCATTTGATATTTGACAAAGAAACCAAATATCCTACAATAGAAAAAAGGAAGCATCTTCAAGAAATGGTGCTTGTCTAACTTGTGGCCTGGATATAGAAAAATGAAAAAATATCTATATTTAATACCTTGAATAAAGCTCAAGTTCAAGTAAATCAAGGACCTCAAAATAAAACCAGATACACTGAATTGATTAGAAGAAAAAGTGGGAAAGAGCCTTAAACTCGTTGACACAGGGGAAAATTTCCTAAACATAACTCCAATGGCTCAGGCTCGAAGATCAGTAATTAATAAATGAAACCTTATGCAACTGAAAAACTTCTGTAAGGCAAAAAGCATAGTCAATAGGACAAGTCAGCTACCTGCAGAGTGGGGGGAAAATCTTCATATCTGATAGAGGGCCAATATCCAAAATATATAAAGAACTCAGTGGAGTAAAGGCAGTTCAGTGGAGTTGAGTTCATTCATAAGTTCACGCAGTTCAATGAAGACCAACAGAGGCCATTGAAGCCAGAGAATAAGGAGTCAGAAGATTAGAATAAATTCCCAGAGTAGTTTGAGGCCAAGCAGAGAGATTCTGAGAGAAGCCAGATTGAATCAATCAGCTTGGAGAGTTGGAGCAAGAACAGCTAAGTTGAACTAGTCAGCCAGAGTTCAAAAAAGAACTGAGCTTATTAAGCAGTAAGCCTCCATGATGGCAATTACATCAGGTGAATAGAAGTTACTTTTACACTAATAGTTCTTGTACTAGGATTGAGGCTTCATGAGCCCGACCCATGCTACGTCAGCATGTCAATCGCTGTCATTCTTGCCCACAGTGTTTAGGCAGACATGCTGATTGATAACACTTCATAGGTGTAGCTTCTTTCACATTTCTACAAGGCAAAATCATGCCAAGGCGTCAGCTTTAAAATAATATACACACAAGTAACATTGCATGAAATATATATGTAGTGTGTGTGTGTGTGTGTGTGTGTGTGTGTGTGAGCACTATATATGTTTGAAGTCATGAACTTTAGAGAGATAACAAGGGGTGAGGTGAAGGCTTAGAGGAAAGAAAGAAAGAGGGGAACATGATATAGTTATATTTTAATTTCAAAAGAATATTAAAGGGTTGAAATCAAGACTCCAGAAAAAAATTTCAAGTAGGTATTAGATTTAAAAGATGGCAACAGGGACTGGATGGAAGGCTCAGGGTTTAAGAGCACTGTATGCTCTTCCAGAGGACCTACATCAATTCCCAGAATTTACTTCTTTGTTCACACCTCTAGTCCCAGGAGATCCGATGTCTTCTTGTGGCCTCTTTAGAAGTGAGACATGCTCATAGTACATAGACATACATGCTGACAAACCATTTATACACAGAAAATAAAGTAAAAGGTGACTACAAAAATCTACATGAACACAGACACACAAACCCTGACATCATGTGTCCTGATGAGATTCTAGTGGATTTTCACAGTTTGTTTCTTCCATTGCACCTTTCTGTCTTACATATATACTGCTCAAATTATTGGCTGTGTTCCAAGTCTTATCCATTTTTGTTTGGTTACTTAGCTTTGTTGGGTATAGACAGCATAAGTTATTTTCCGGAGAAAAATCTTTAAAAGCCTCTATTAAATAAATGATCATGTTTATGATAGCCTTGTTACTATCAGGCAAGAGAAAATATTTTCCAGAACTCCTCAATTTTTTTCATATTTTTAACCATTTGATTTGTTTTGTCCAGTGACAGCATTGCACCTGATAGACTAAGCAGGCCTGACCTCATGGTTGTCCTGCCTCAACCCATGCTGAGTTTACAGGCATTCACCACAATTCATACCTTTCCCATTTTAATCTGAACCTATGAACATTAAATATAGATACCCACACGAATTCCTTTTTAAATTGTCAGTGTAATTTGATTTGCCCCCAAAGAATGTAAACATATTTAAAAGTTCACTTGACATCTCAAAAACAGTTTTCTTTCCTCTCTGTGTACAGTGTAAATGATGACACAGTCATACCATCTTAAGTCTTCTCTCAGGTACCACGTTCCTGATCTTTTCCTTTTTGTGATGTTTGACAGATCCATGCCTGTGGAATCTAATGGCCACAGGCATATCTCTTTTAGTATAAGAGTCTAAAACCTTGACCCTGGAATCAAGACTGACAGAAAAGCTGAGTTCTGTTTGGTGAACCCCTCTATTTGCATTTCGTAAATTTCCTGTTTTCCCTCTTGGGTTTGCTGCCCAGATGACATTTTGGATAAGTGAGCTTTTTTTTTTTTTTTTGCTTTGGGCTTTTTGACCCTTAACTTTTATTCCATCTTTCAAAGTTAAATTCTTGGAATTGGTATATGAGAAGTGTTGATTTTTCAAGATGTGTTCTGCAGAAGCACCTAGTAATTTCCATCTTCTGTGAGTCCAGAAAGTTCCATAACACTTTATAAAGCATCTTCAGACTCTGGTTTTGTGCTTTCTCTCTCTCTCTCCCTCTGTCTGTCTGTCTGTCTGTCTCTTTCTGTGTGTGTTTCTCTCTATGTCTTTGTTTCTGTCTCTGTCTCCCTCTCCCTCCCTCTCTTTTTCTCTCCCTCCCTCCCATCCTGCCTCCCTCCCTTCGCCCTTTCTCTTTCTCCCCAAATAAAATTACGAAGTGCTTGAAATCTCCAGGAATCTGACTATGGAGTAATTTTAGCTTTTAAGAAGCTGAAGCCATAGTCTGCCATAGTTATCACCCTGATGTTCCAGCAGCAACAGAGTTACACAACCTGGGACATCAGCCTCAGCCCCGCCCTTCTGTGTGTGCCAGCCTTAGCCCTACCCCCACTGTGTGCAGCAGACTAGCTTTCTAAAGTGAGACAACTGAGCCCTCCTGGTCTTAATCATGCCCTGATTGCTATCTCGGGGAAGTTTTACTCCTTTATCTCTCCTGCTCATCTCATTCATCCCACTGCCAATTCTAACTGAACACTTTCCAGCGTGGTGCCCTCTTTTGATATTTGTGGCATTTCCAGCCTCACTGCCACCACAGATGTAATTTCTCTTACCAGAAATATGTTGATTTCATCTCTCCTCATCCTCCTGTCTCTACACTTTTTAAAATATTTTCTATCACATGACTGGTACTATTCAAAATGTTTAATCATGACCACATAGTTCTCAGTATGGATCCTGAATTTTTTAAATTAAATTAGTTTATTTATTTGCATTCTAAAAGTTGCCTCCCTTTCTGTTCACCCCTCCTTAGTTCTTCACCCCCCTCTGCCTCTGCAAAGGTTTCCCCACCCACCCATCTACATCTCCCGACCCACTTACTCACACCCACCTCACCCCCATCTGCATCCCCTTTCCCTGGGGCATCAAATTTCCACAGGATTAACCCCGTCCTCTCCCATTGAGACCATACAAGGCTACACATGTGCCGGGGGACATGAACCAGCCCATGTATGCTCCTTGGCTTTAGGCTTAGTCTCTAGGAAGTCTGAGGGCCCAATTAGTTGACACTATTGTTCTTCCAATGGGGTTGCCATCCCCTTCAGCTCCTTCACTCCTTCCCCTAACTCTTCCCTAGGGATCCCCAACCTCAGTCCATGGTTGGCTGTGAGTAACTACATTTGTCTCAATTAGCTGCTAGTAGAGCCTCTCAGAGGACAGCCATGCCAGGCTCCTGTCTGCAAGCACAACATGGCATCAGTAATAGAGCCAGGGTTTGGTGCCTGTGTGTGCTATGGATCCTAAATTGGGCTGGCCTCTCTTTCAATCTCTGCTCCATTTTTGTTTCTGCATTTCCTTTAGACAGGAATAATTCTGGATTAAAAACTTTGAAAGGATGGACCATCTAGTGATTGCCATATCCAGGGATCCATCCCATAATCAGCTTCCAAACGCTGACACCATTGCATACACTAGCAAGATCTTGCTGAAAGGACCCTGATATAGCTGTCTCTTGTGAGACTATGCCGGAGCCTAGCAAACACAGAAGTGGATGCTCACAGTCAGCTATTGGATGGATCACAGGGCCCCCAATGGAGGAGCTAGAGAAAGTACCCAAGGAGCTAAAGGGATCTGCAACCCTATAGGTAGAACAACAATATGAACTAACCAGTACCCCGGAGCTCTTGTGTCTAGCTGCATATGTATCAAAAGATGGCCTAGTCGGCCATCACTGGAAAGAGAGGCCCATTGGACATGCAAACTTTATATGCCCCAGTACAGGGGAACGCCAGGGCCAAAAAGGGGGAGTGGGTGGGTAGGGGAGTGGGGGGGTGGGTATGGGGGACTTTTGGGATAGCATTGGAAATGTAAATGAGGAAAACACCTAATAAAAATTTAAAAAAAGAACATTTGTGTGTTTGTGAGTTCCTCTGTTAAAATAAATATACTTACAGATTAAAACAAAACAAAACAAAACAAAACAAAAACCCTTTTAAGATGGGTAGGTGAGCCCCTGCCTCAACTGGGGGCCACCTTGTCTGATAATGAAAGTACAGTTTAACAAGGGTTTAACTTTACAGTGTCTTACAATTGCCTTGCACAATGAACATATGTAATGTGCTTTTTCCAGAACATGTGCTGGCAGCCATACTCTGGGAAATAGCTATCTCTTCCCACAATCAGTTAACACAGTCAAGGTTCCTTTCCTATTATAGTGTCACTCTGGCCTGCGTTTCCACCTTCCATTCCCCATTGTACTTTATTCTATCAGGCTTTGTTTCATGGGCTAAACACATCTGTATTTTAACCTTAACTTTCCCTTGTATGACTATAGACTGATTACAACTCTTTAAACTCTAGGGTTTATGTTTTTTAATTCTAAAAATAAATATATCATTTTTGTAATAATGTAACAATTAAGTGAAGCTAGCTGCTCATAGAAAGTGTCTGGACCTGACGTAAGAGCATCTGAACACATGGTTTGGAGGCAACATTTTTCTGTCTTCATTGCCCTTCTTCAGCTTGCATTGTAGATATTTCAAATCTTGATCCATCCTGTCAGTTATGCATTCATTGAGGTCATTATATGGACCCATCAAACAACAGCAAAATTATATACAGTTCTGAAGAACTGATTCATTTAAGGCAAATTAGATCACTATGTACATGTAATTTCTGGGAAAGGATGGTAACACAGGACCTGGCTACTTATTACCTCTGGTGAGTGCAAGATTCTGTTATTATAAACCATAAATGACTTAAATATTTGAATATGTATGTAAGAAGAGCCCCAAAACACAAAAATGTGTAGTAACAATAAACAAAGAAAAATAAATAAACAAATATGATACTGTATTACTGGCCCTACACTCTTTTTTTTAATGAGGTATTTTCTTCATTTACACTTAAAATGCTGTCCCAAAAGTCCCCCATATCCTCCCCCACCACTCCCCTACACACCCACTCCCAATTCTTGGCCCTGGAGTTCCCCTGTACTGAGGCATATAAAGTTTGCAAGATCAAGGGGCCTCTCTTCCCAATGATGGCTGACTAGGTCATCTTCTGATACATATGCAGCTAGAGACACCAGCTCTGGGGGTACTGGTTAGTTCACATTTTTGTTCTACCTATAGGGTTGCAGACCCCTTCAGCTCCTTGGGTACTTTCTCTAGCTCCTCCACTGGGTGTCCTGTGATCCATCCAATAGCTGACTGTGAGCATCCACTTCTGTGTTTGCCAGGCACCTGGATAGCCTCACAAGAGACAGCTATGTCAGGGTCCTTTCAGCAAAATCTTGCAGGTATATGCAATGATGTCAGCATTTGGAGGCTGATTATGGGATGGATCCCAGGGTGTGGCAGTCTCTAGATAGTACATCCTTTCATCTCAGCTCCAAACTTTGTCTCTGTAACTCCCTCCATGGGTGTTTTGTTCCCAGTTCTAAAAAGGGACAAAGTATCCACACTTTGGTCTTCGTTCTACTTGAGTTTCATGTGTTTTGCACATTGTATCTTATATCTTGGGTATTCTAAGTTTCTGGGCTATTATTCACTTATCAGTGAGAACATATCATGTGAGTTCTTCTGTGATTGGGTTACCTCACTCAGGATGATGCCCTCCAGGTCCAGCCATTTGCCTAGGAATTTCACAAATTCATTCTTTTTAATAGCTGAGCAGTATTCCATTGTGTAAATGTACCACATTTTCTGTATCAATTCCTCTGTTGAGGTACATCTGGGTTCTTTCCAGCTTCTGGCTATTATAAAAAAGGCTTCGATGAACATACTGGAGCATGTGTCCTTCTTATCAGTCAGAACATCTTCTGGATATATGCCCAGGAGAGGTTTTGCTGGGTCCTCCAGTAGTACTATGTCCAATTTTCTGAGGAACTGCCAGACTGATTTTCAGAGTGGTTGTACAAGCTTGCAATCCCACCAAAAATGGAGGAGTGTTCCTCTTTCTCCATATCTTCGCCAGCATCTTCTGTCACCTGAATTTTTGATCTTAGCCATTCTGATTGGTGTGTGGTGGAATCTCAGGGTTGTTTTGATTTGCAATTCCCTGATGATTAAGGATGCTGAACATTTTTTCAGGTGTTTCTCAGCCATTCAGTATTCCTCAGGTGAGAATTCTTTGTTTAGCTCTGAACCCCATTTTTAATGGGGTTATTTGATTTTCTGGAGTCCACCGTCTTGAGTTCTTTATATATATTGGATATTAGTCCCCTATCTGATTTAGGATAGGTAAAGATCTTTTCCCAATGTGTTGGTGGCCTTTTTGTCTTAGTGACAGTGGCTTTTCCCTTACAGAAGGTTTGCAATTTTATGAGGTCCCATTTGTCGATTCTCGATCTTACAGCACAATCCATTGTTTTTTATTCAAAAAACTTTCCCCTGTGCCTATATCTTTGAGGCTTCCCCCCACTTTCTACTCTGTAAGTTTCAGTATCTCTGGTTTTATGTGGAGTTCCTTGATCCACTTAGATTTGTCCTTAGTACAAGGATATAGGAATGGATCATTTTGTATTCTTCTACATAATAACTGCCAGTTGTGCCAGCACCATTTGTTGAAAATGCTGTATTCCCCCCCCGCACACACACACACACTGGATTGTTTTAGCTCCCTTGTCGAAGATCAAGTGACCATAGGTGTGTGGGTTCATTTCTGGGTCTTCAATTCTATTCCACTGGTCTACCTGTCTGTGGCTATGCCAGTACCATACAATTTTTATCAAAATTGCTCTGTAGTACAGCTTAGGTCAGGCATGATGATTCCAACAGAGGTTCTTTTATCCTTGAGAAGAGTTTTTGCTATCCTAGGTTTTTTGTTATTCCAGATGAATTTGCAAATTGTTCTTTCTAATTCGTTGAAGAATTGAGTTGGAGTTTTGATGGGGATTCCATTTAATCAGTAGATTGCTTTTTGGCACGATAGCCATTTTTATTATATTGATCCTGCCAATCCATGAGCATGGGAGACCTTTCCATTTTCTGAGATCTTCTTTGATTTTTTTCTTCAGATACTTAAAGTTCTTATCATACAGATCTTTCACTTCCTTTAGTTAGAGTCATGCCAAGGTATTTTATATTATTTGTGGCTTCTGTGAAGGGTGTTGTTTCCCTAATTTCTTTCTCAGCCTGTTTATCCTTTGTGTAGAGAAAGGCCATTGACTTGTTTGAGTTAATTTTATATCCAGCTACTTCACTGAAGCTGTTTATCAGGTTCAGGAGTTCTCTGGTGGAATTTTTAGGGTCACTTATATATACTATCATATCATCTACAAATAGTGATATTTTGATTTCTTCCTTTCCAATTTGTATCCTCTTGATCTCCTTTTGTTGTTGATTTGCTCTGGCTAGGACTTCAAGTACTATGTTGAATAGGTAGGGAGAAAATGGGCATCCTTGTCTAGTCCCTGATTTTAGTGGGATTACTTCAAGCTTCTCACCATTTACTTTGATGTTGGCTACTGGTTTGCTGTAGATTGCTTTTAACATGTTTAGGTATGGGCCTTGAATGCCTGATCTTTCCAAGACTTTTATCATGAATGGGTGTTGGATTCTGTCAAATGTGTCTTCAGCATCTAACAAGATGATCATGTGGTTTTTGTCTTTGAATTTCTTTATATATGGATTATGTTGATGGATTTCCATGTATTAAACCATCCCTGCATCCCTGTGATGAATCCTACTTGGTCATGATGTATGGTCATTTTGATGTGTTCTTGGATTCCATTTGTGAGGATTTTATTGAGTATTTTTGCATCAATATTCATAAGGGAAATTGGTCTAAAGTTGGCTTTCTTTGTGGGATCTTTATGTGGTTTAGGTATCAGAGTAATTGTGGCTTCATCGAATGAATTCGGTAAGGTACCTTCTGTTTCTATTTTGTGGAATAGTTTGAAAAGAGTTGGAATTGGGTCTTTTTTGATTGTCTGATAGAACACTCCAATAAACCTGTCTGTTCCTGAGCTTTTTTTGGTTGGGAGACTATTGATGACTGCTTCTATTTCTTTAGGGGAAATGGGACTGTTTAGATCATTAATCTGATCCCGATTTAACTTTGGTACCTCTCTAAGAAGTTGTCCATTTCATCCAGATTTTCTAGTTTTGTTGAGTATAACTTTTTGTAGAAGGATCTGATGATGTTTTGGATTTCCTCGTGTTCTCTTGTTATGTCTCCCTTTTCCTTTCTAATTTTGTTAATTAGGATGCTGTCCCTGTGCCCTCTACTGAGACTGGCTAAAGTTTTATCTATATTGTTGACTTTCTCAAAGAACCAGCTCCTCTTTGGTTGATTCTTTGAATAGTTTTTCTTGTTTCCACTTGGTTGATTTTGCCCCTGAGTTTGATTATTTCCTGCTCTCTACTCCTCTTGGGTGAATTTTCTTCCTTTTGTTCTAGAGATTTTAGGTGTGTTGTCAAGCTACTAGTGTGTGCTCTCTCTAGTTTCTTTTTGGAGGCACTCAGAGCTACTAGTTTTCCTCTTAGAAATGCTTTCATTCTGTCCCATAAGTTTGGGTATGTTGTGGCTTCATTTTCATTAAACTCTAAAAAGTCTTTAATTTTTTCTTTATTTCATCCTTGACAGAGGTATCATTGAGGAGAGTGTTGTTCAGTTTCCACATGAATGTTGTCTTTCTATTATTTATGTTGTTATCAAAGATCAGCCTTAGTCCATGGTGATCTGATAGGATGCATGGGATAATTTCAGTATTTTTGTATCTTTTGAGGCCTGTTTTGTAACCAATTATATGGTCAATTTTGGAGAAGGTACCATGAGGTGCTTAGAAGAAGGTAAATCCTTTTGTTTTAGGATAAAATGTTCTGTAGATATCTGTTAAATCCATTTGTTTCATAATTTCTGTTAGTTTCACTATGTTCCTGTTTAGTTTCTGTTTCCATGATACGTCCACTGGTGAGAGCAGGGAGTTGAAGTCTCCCACTATCATTGTGTGAGGTCCAATATGCACTTTGAGCTTTGCTAAAGTTTCTTTAATGAATTTGGCTGCCCTTGTATTTGGAGCATAGATATTCAGAATTGAGAGTTCCTCTTGGAAGATTTTACCTTTGATGAGTATGAAGTGCCCCTCCTTGTCTTTTTTGATAACTTTGGATTGGAAGTCCATTTTATTCGATATTAGAATGGCTACTTCAGCTTGTTTCTTCAGACCGTTTGCTTGGAAAATTGTTTTCCAGTCTTTCACTTTGAGGTAGTATCTGTCTTTTTCCCTGAGATGGGTTTTCTGTAAGCAGCAAAATGTTGTGTCCTGTTTTTGTAGCCAGTCTGTTAGTCTATGTCTTTTTATTTTGGAATTTAGTCTATTGATATTAAGAGATATTAAGAAAAAGTAATTGTTGCTTCCTATTATTATTATTTTTGTTGTTAGACTTGGCATTCTGCTCTTATGGCTATCTTCTTTTAGGTTTGTTGAAGGATTACCTTCTTGCTTTTTCGCTGGTGTACTTTCTGTCCTTGTATTGTTTTTTTTTTTTTTCTGTTATTATCCTTTGAAGGGTTGGATTCATCGAAAGATATTGTGTGAATTTGTTTTATCATGGAATACTTTGCTTTCTCCATCTATGATAATTGAATATTTGCTGGGTATAGTAGCCTGGGCTGGCATTTATGTTGTCTTAGTGTCTGTATAACATCTGTCCAGGCTCTTCTGGCTTTCATAGTCTCTGGTGAAAAGTCTGGTGTAATTCTAATAGGCCCTGTCTTTATATGCTATTTGACCTTTCCCCCTTACTGCTTTTAATATTCTATCTTCATTTAGTGCATTTGATGCTCTGATTATTATGTGTCGGGAGGAATTTATTTTCTAGTCTAGTCTATTTGAAGTTCTGTAGGCTTCTTGTATGTTCATGCGCATCTCTTTCTTTAGATTTGGGAAGTTTTCTTGTATAATTTTGTTGAAGATATTTGCTGGCCCTTTAAGTTGGAAATCTTCATTCTCATCTACTCCTAGTATCCGTAGGTTTGTTCTTCTCATTGTGTCCTGGATTCCCTGGATATTTTGAGTTAGGCTCTTTTTGCATTTTGCATTTTCTTTGATTGTTGTGCCCATGTTCTCTATGAAATCTTCTGCACCTGAGATTCTATTCTCTCTTCCATGTCTTGTATTCTGTTGCTGATGCTCATATCTATGGTTCCTGATTTCTTTCCTAGTGTTTCTATCTCCAGCGTTGTCTCACTTTGGGTTTTCTTTATTGTGTCTACTTCCCTTTTTAGGTCTAGTATGGTTTTGTTCATTTCCATCATCTGTTTGGTTGTGTTTTCCTGCTTTTCTTTAAGGACTTCTACCTTTTTAGCAGTGTTCTCCTGTATTTCTTTAAGTGAGTTATTAAAGTCCTTCTTGATGTCCACTACCATCATCATGAGATATGCTTTTAAGTCCGGGTCTAGCTTTTCAGGTGTGTTGGGGTATCCAGGACTGGCTGAGGTGGGAGTGCTGGGTTCTGATGATGGTGAGTGGTCTTGGTTTCTGTTAGTAAGATTCCTACATTTGCCTTTTGCCATCTGGTAATCTCTGGATTTAGTTGTCATAGTTGTTGTTGGTTGGAGCTTGTTCCTCCTATGACTCTTTTAGCCTCTAACAGCAGACCTGGCAGAGTAGCTCTCTCCTGAGTTTCAGTGGTCAGAGTACTTTCTGCAGGCAAGCTCTCCTCTTGCAGGGAAAGTGCACAGATATCTCGTATTTGGACCTGCCTCCTGGCAGAAGATGAAGGCCCGAAACAGGGCCTGTCCCAGAAGCTGTGTAGCTTCTGCAGTCTATCCTCTCACCTGTGCAGACTAGTTTCTGAGAAATACGGGACCCAACATCGCTCCTGCATGTGCTCCAGCAGAGTCCTCCTGGGCGGACATCTCTCCTCTGGCAGGGAAAATGCCCGGATGTCTGGAGCTTGAAATAGGGTCTCTTCCAGAAGCTGTGTTGCTTTTGCCTGTCCCAGAATCTGTGTAGCCTCTGTATTCCACACTCTCACCTGCCCAGACTAATCTCTGAGGGATCTGGGACCCAAGATGGCTCCCCCAGGTGCTCAGCAGCTGAGCCCTCACCGGTAGGGTGGACCCTCTTTTTGTATATTAAAGGAAATACATTTTAAAAATTACTGTGTTAGGAATAGGATTTTGTGTATCTACATTTCAAAACAAAATCATTACAGGGTAGATTTACAGAAATAACTCAGTTACGGTAGACCTCATTGATAATTCTTTTCCTGTCAATATAACAAATGAAGGAAGCCAGGCATGGTGGCACATGCCTTTAATCCCAGCACTTGGGAGGCAGAGGCATGCAGATTTCTGAGTTCGGGGCCTGCCTGGTCTACAGAGTGAGTTTCAGGACAGCCATGGCTATACAGAAAAACCCTGTCTCAAAAACAAACAAACAAACAAACAAACAAACAAAATGAAACAAACTAACATACAAAAACAAAATAACAAAAAATACAAAACAACATCAACAAAAACAATGAGGGGAGGAAGGTGAGGAAAGAAAGGAAGGAGTCAGGGAGAGAGAGGGGGAAGAGGACAGAGAAGGAAAAGAAGACAAGGGAGCAATCCCAGCATTAAACATTAGAGTACAGAGGAAATTAACCTCATACAAACATTGTCTGGAATACATTTGTCAAGTAGCAAGTATTCTATAAAGAAATCATGTGGGCTTCACATGCATTTGGAATTCTGGTTTTCATGATTGGTTGGCAAGCAGTCTTAACTTCCAGGACAGCTCTCCAGCTTCTAATCCATCTTTTATCCTGTAATGGTTTTCTTGTTATGGTTTGACTTCTGTCAAAGGGCAATTTTATTCTAAGGGTTTTCCACAACATATAGACTCTGAAGTACCTCCTTAAACCCCTGTACTTCTGACTAGTACAGAAAAGTCTGTGAAGGGGCTCATTTGTTCCTTCCAAAGCCTAGCGACAACTGCAGAAAAGTCTTCCTGCTCTTTGTGTAAGTCATTTCTCATTAAGGAGAGAAACTATAAAGTTAAACCCTAGTTAAAGTATGCATTCATTATCAGTGAAAGATGATTAATTTGTTTAAATTTAGATCAGCTTCCACAGATTAAACCAGATATTTTGCAAATGCCTATAACTCAAGCTCTGAGGTTCCATTTTCTGGCCACACATGGGCATAAGCAATCACAAGTGCTTATGTGTTTCTCCCCCAACACACACATATCCTAAATCTGTAAGAAAACAAAAAGCCAAACATGATTTTTTTAGGGGCATGAAATATTAATGGGAATCCTTAATAGTGATAAGGAAATACCAAAAGCACCTACTAGTGAATTATGCAGTTAAATGAAGGCAAGCTTAAGAGTCCAAAGCATTTCCATCCTTACAGGCTTATCTGTATGAACATAGAAGAGTGGAAGACTGGGCATTCCTACATCAACTAGGCTACTGGCTGTTAGTAAAGGTAGTTATCCTATTCAATTCCAAGTTTATGCCAGTACAGAGCACACTAAATATACCATTCATATGAAAATAGTGAATCATAACATAATATTTCTAAGACCTGAAATGATCATAATTTTAGGCCTGTGGATCCCTGGCTTCTTGGAGTTTCCAGCTCTAACTTTAATTCTTCGTGGAAATCAGATATTTTGTTTCAGTGTGTCTAATATTTGGTCAGCTAATGATACATCAGCAAATATAAATTAGACTATTTCTTCCAGTGAGTTTCATTTCTCATGGAAAACTATCAGAAGTAAAACAAAATAAATATATCAAGAAGGAGGAAAAAACTACCATTAATTTCTGGGTATTCAAAGGCAGGGGAATGTTCCTCTGGGCAAAGACTGCTGGATGTGACCCTAAAAGCACAGGCAACAACATGTGAAAAACAGACAAAAGGGATTGTGTCCAACTCAAATTTCTGCACAGCCAAAGAAATCATTAGTGAAATGGGAAGTTGATTAGTTCTTTTATTTCCTGTCTTGCAGGGTGCCTTGAATGATAAACACTAACTCATTTTAATCTTTTTGTCATTACTGACTTTATAGCATTTTGTTATCACAAGACAATTCTATGTCATTTATTTGAGATTCTTGCTGGGCCTCAAAGGTAAACACAGAACTGCATCATAGCATTGTGTTCAACTGAGTCTGATTCTTAACTATGGTAACATTCTGGCTAACTCTGACCTAAGCTCTATTCACTACTTGGTTATGTAATTCAATGCATGAGTCTTGGTGATTTCTAGAAGATCCTACCTTACAGAGTTCTGCCAGTGACTAGCCCCATGTATCACTCACTCATCTAGAATGGATAACTGGGCTTCTGTTTACTGGTTGCAGGACAAGAACAAGAATATTAATTGCACATGTCTTTGTCATCTCAAAGGAGAAGAGGTGGGACTGGTTGATCCCTAGTCAGTCTAAGTCTACTAAGTTTCAAGTCAGTAAAAGTTGTGTCTTAAATACATACAAGGTTTGTGCTGGAAAAAGAAAATGTAAAGATTGTTCTCTGTCTGTGACACACACACACACACACACACACACACACACAATTTTGTCTGCTTTGTGTTTAATACTTCATTTGATTCAGGATATTTAATCATTTCAATTTTATAGAGAAGGTAAGATTTAGATATCTTAGCAATGCTGCCAAGATTGTATGCCCATCTCATGTATAGCCAGAATTTGAACTCATTCCAGCCTAAGTCTATAGTTATATTTAATAGCCCCATGACAAATATATCTCAAGTAAATGAGGTTCTCCTTAAAGTACTTGTTAAATATTTCTAATTAATTCATAGGACAAGAGAAGGTTTTTAAAATTCCAACAGAGAGAAGTCACAGTGATACAGCTCTCAAAGTGAAAAAGAAAATGGCAACAAACAAAATTTCTTCTCCATCCATAAAAGATAAGAAAAGGAAGTCATTTTCTGTAATATATGAATGTTTCTGTTTTTCTTTTCTCAGCTAGCCATGATGGATATCTTACTTTGTCGAGATAAGTGAAAATCTGCAAAACTAAAATTGGAATGGATGAGACACTCAGCTTTAGTTGAGACTGTGAATGGAATACTTTGTCCTTGGATTTGACTTTTGCACACTGCTGAAATTCCATGATGCTGCCTCTTCTTTTCTGACCTACTTCTTAAGGACATCTTCCCATAAAGATAATTTTATTTGGGGTAGGACTAGCTTGTGTACTTTTACCCAGCTTCCTGTCTGCAGAACACAATGTTATGGCTTCTGTTCCAGAGATTCTAAGATTGTCTATAATTTTCAAAATCTCTACTGTTGCACTAAGAGGCAAGAGCTACTAGCTAACAAAGTCAGCTCCAAATCCTTCATTCTCTAACATCCTCTACATTCTTTAGAAATTTCTTTTGTTTTCTTCCTCTCCATATTGCTAAATTCTATTTGTGTGTCTAATGTAGATCTTCATGATGTCCTCTCTGGAGTTCTGTGAGATAAGGAAGAATTATATGACGTCTTTATTTGCTGATACATGTAAGCTTTCAACCACAGTGTTATAATAGTTGAGCCTAGGACTTACGAATCCTTTCATCACTATGTCAAAACGTATTGCAGTAGTTATTGCTACCATCATGAACTCAATGACATGGCTTGTGTATTTTATAGTTTCCTGGGGATTTCTAATAGATTACTACAGTTTTCATTTCTTACAGCAACAGAGATATTCCATAGTTCTGGAGAACTCATGTCTGGCATGAAGGTGCTGGGAATTCTAGGGTCAGGTTCATTCTTGTCTCTACTAGCTTCTGGAAGATACTCATCATTTATTGGCCTGTGACCACATCAATATTCCTCATCTGTATTCATCATCATATTTTCTTCTCTATGCCTTTTATTTTCCTACTACACTTGTAAGAAAACTGCTACTGGAATCTAAGGCCTCATCAATACAATTACAATACAATTAGGATGTTTAGTTGATTTCTTTAAGGGATTTATTTTGTTTCCTTTTTAAAGGCCTCTACCTGTATTTTTTTTTTGTATTTGTTTAAGCAATTTATTTATTGTCTCTTTAAAGGCCTCTATCACCTTTATAATGTTGGATTTAAGGTCATTTTTTGTGCTTTTGGCTGTGTCAGGATATCTAGGGCTTGCTTTAATAGGATAGCTGTGCTCTGAAGGTGTCATAATGCCTTGGCTTCTGTTGATTGTGTTCTTATGCTGGCCTTTAGTCATCTGATTGACCCTACATGTTACTGGTGTAGCAGTTATTGGGAGGGGTGCTTCACCTTGATGATCCTGGTGTGGCAGGCCTCAGATGGGTAACTTTGGGCTGGAAAATGGAACTCATAGGGACGTGCAAGTCTCCATGCCTCTGGGGACATGGCAGAAAGGAGGTAGGGGAGTGCAAAGTCAGACTGAGAGGTGACCCTACAGTGGAGGTCTGGACAGACAGCAGGCACAGTGGGAAGGGAAATGGGTGCAGGAAGGGAATCTAACCTATATGGTTCCAGATCAGTAGGTCTGATGAAGGTGGACAGAGAGGTGGCTGGATAATGAAGGTCCAGAGGGGACAGGTGGCTGCTTAGGGTAGGTTTAATTGAATTACAATTTTGCTATATGAGGTAAGATTAGCTCTTTTGCTGTATCATGTTTACAAGTTAAGGATATTTAAAAAAAAAAACTTTTATTGAGTTTGCTCTTTTGACAATTGTGTGTGTATATATATATATGCATATATATATATATATATATATATATATATATATATATATGAAATATATTATTGTTATGTTCCAGTCTCCTTCCCACTTCTCTGACCTTTCTTCTTTCCAACAGGCCTTATTTTAGCATTTATGTCTTGTTGTTTTTGAGGTCCACTGAGTTAACCAGGAACTTCTGTGTGAAATGGAACTCTCTGCTGGAGATTGGTAGCCTCAGCAGTGAACTCATAACTGAATTCCTCTCCTCAAAAGCCATCAGTAGCCAGTAGTTAATAGATAACAGGCAGTGCCCCATAAGTTTTTACTGGATCCATGACTGATTATGTTAGCCCTAGTCTTGTGTAGATCCATTGCATATGGCTACAGATGGTATGAGGTCACAATAGCATTGGTTATGTCTTTCCCAGAATTCAAGACTTTCCTGCGCTCTCTTCAATTCCTGAGTCTCACATTCTTTCTGTCCCCTCTTCTGGTCCACACTTGAACTTTACAGAGATTGTATAAATGCCCTCTTGATTGTTGAGTACTCAAAAGTCACTTACTCTGAGCACCTTGAGCATCTATACATCTCTGTACTTGCTGCCATTTGATCCAAAACAAGGCTTCTCTGGTTAAAGACAAGAGTAGCCTTTGTCTATGGATATGAACGTAAATATTAGGAGGCAGCTTGTTGGCATGATAATTCAGCCAAACATCACTATTACTTTTTCTCCTATGGCATCTAACCTCCTCACCCATGGACTTTTGACTGGATTTATAGTATGAAGTCATATTATTTTATATGAGGTATGAATTCATTCTTGTGAAATGAGCTTCAAATCTAATTAGATTGTTGCCACTGTAAGAGTCTATACATGAATTTTATCATGTAGCAATGTAGGATTTTTATCAATGGCACTTTTGTTATATATAGACATAGAAAAGAGCATCATTTCATCTGATTTCAAAGTATTATTATAGTTGAATAGACATGGCACAGCTTCTATTCTAATTTACCCCATACAGTAACTCTTGGGTTGATATTGTTTGTTGCAATTTTAAGGAGAAGAGACTCAAGAAGATATCAGGTTAAGATTACATAAGTAGATGCAGAACTGTGTTTGAACTACAACATACTGACAGTATGAGTTGCTACTCAGTTGATGGTGTGCTTGCCTAGCATATCTGAAGCCCTGGGGTTGATGTGCAGAAATCCATAAAATCAACTGTGGGGGCACATGACTGTAATCATAGAACTTGGAAAATAGAAGCTGAAAGATAAGAAGTTCAAGGCTAGTCTTTGCTGCACAAATTCTAGTTCACACTGTGATGCAAAGCTTAAAATCAATAAAAGTTTGAGACCCTGTCTCAAATAAACAATCAATCCAGTAGCCTTATTTCAAAGCTCATGCTATTAAGCACATAAAACACTAAATATATTACATTGTTCATAAACATTTATAATGTGTAGATGTATTTGTTATGTTTCTTTCTAGCCACTAAAAATCCAACATAATAATTAGTATTTATTAAATTTTTGTTGAGTTGTAGTTCTCTATCTCAGAAACCAATAAATGGCAAGAACAAAAGATGATAGACTTGGCTTGAGAGTTGATCAACACATTTTCAAAATGGATCAGTACATAAGACAAGGAAATTTATAATTAGCATCACGTACAGCTTGCTTGTGTGTTAGCAGTCTTTAATCTATGTACTGTGGCTTTACTCAGAACCAGACTCTATCTATTTTCTGAGGGACACATGGTTGCAGCTCATAGACTCCCTATGGATTTCAGCCCTGGTACCAGCTTGCAGATTAAAACTATCATTTTCATGGTAATGTATTTTTAAATGCAGCATCACACCTTATTTAATATCTTTCCTCAGCTGCCATTAGCCAAAATTGTCATATGCAGGGTTCTAATATTTTATGGTATCCATAATTAAAATGTCAAAGAAATAGTAGTTACATAGTTGGGTATTTTTTTAATTGGGGAATATAAGGGGCCACTTTTCCTGCATTAAACAATTTATTTTGACTATAACGGAAAAGAGTAAGTAATTGGGATATTGCTTTGTCACTCGTGTCATGTTTTCAAATCTCTGCCTCTTTCAAAGAGCATTCCATGGCTTATTAATAGTGTCGAAAAGAAACAGGCAGCTGGTTGCTGAAATGCAGAGTCTCTCAGGTCTCGTTGGTTCTAGAAGCACTAATGACAAGGTGATACGCTAAGCTTATTATATGATATAGGCATATTGGTAACTCTTGTACAACTGATGCTCATAAATTCTCACTGCACATTTTTCTAGGGCTAGTGTGTTTCCTGCTGAAGAATAAAGTGTCTCTGTGTATTGTATCTTTTAAATCAGAATCTTATTTCCATAAGGAAAATTCCTCACTAATCTCATGAAGGCACAGAATCTGAGCATGGCCTAAAAGATGGTTCTAACTCAGGGTTTGTCATGAGTTTCTGGCCTAGACCTTGCATCCCTCAGGCTTGGCTTGAGCGGGGAGATGTTGCAATACAGTGGGGAGAGAGCGACGACTGAGGCACTTAATAGAAAATATCAAAATGAAAGAACTAAGTGTTAATCACTCTCCGAGTGGGATATACAAGAGGTTAAAGCCACAGACAGCATTGGTTCTTCTTGTTGCGTTCTCTTGCATGAAATGAAGTACACTGGTCAACTGTCAGTTACAGCCCCATGGACATGGGCTTTCAGATAATTGGATGACTTTATTGTCCTTATCATTTCCTTGATAATAAAAAGCTTCCTTCCTTTTCTTAGTGGCATACAAAGAGATACTGCACAATGCTGTAAAGTAGAAACTGTTTCTACCTCCTCTGTTTCCACTGATTAAGCCAAAACCCACTTTGAGGAGGATTCTTTGGGGTTTATGAGTCTTCAGCTGGGATACAGATTGTAATCACAGTGGGAGAAAGCATTCCTGCGATGCTTCCCATTCCAATCTTATATGAAAACATGACTGTTAATTACTGCTAAATTCCTCATCTAGATGTTAGTGATTGTCCTTTACTGGTTAAAGCTCCTGTAGTGTGTGGAGAGAGAAAGTAGCCATCCCTCACCTCCAATCAACCAGAAGTGACTGCCTGGAAAATGACCTGGGCGTTATGTTTTGCTACTCCCCGCTGGTAACTCCAAAGACATAGTTTTGAGCAAAACTAAAATTACTCAATTAAAAATGATTCCCTGAGCATATTATCTACACACCTGTTCATACTCAATGGCTTCTTCATTAGAATAGAGCATCATAGATTTGGAAAGTAATTGCAAGTGGTTATCTCAATATGAAAAATTACAGTCTGTCTTGGTCAGGATTTATGTGGCCTTCTATTGCCAGCACCAACTGTGACAATGTAGGATGAGCATACAAATGACTAACCCATATATCACTGTCACTGTTACACTATTGTGCATCTCTGCATTTACCTTTGAAATGGAAATCAGAAATGTTCTTTCTCTAATATTGTTAGATTTAAACCTAGGGCTAATTGTTGTTCTTTCCTGAACCAATGTCATTACAATCACTTGTAAGGCTGTCATGTGCAAGCCAGGTTTTGGTAATTTGCTATTACATTACTTCTCCATCTTTCTAATAGGAAAACAATTAATGAAGTTATGAATTTGAGCATACCAAGAGGTTGTTAGTTTGGCTTCTTCTTAAATTTAACATTTTACCTCTTTTTTTTTTCATGGTTTATATTTCATTGTAAATAATCAGATCTCCCTGAACAATTTTAGAATTAAAGTCCATGGTGATTAAAATATGGAAACCATAGCTGCAGTTATTCAGTGCTTGGAACTGAAAGTACCTGATACTTCAGTTTTAGCTGCATGCAAGTAGACAGAATTATCCCAGGTTGCTTCTATCTAAAATCTGTCCCATGATTCCCACCTGTGTGTAGTGTACAGTTTTAAATTATCTACATTGAGTTGATTAGAATGTGTGACAAGCTGTCTATTTTATACTCTTGGTTTATTTTTTTCAGTTTACAACACTATTAAATCATATATCTCTTCCTTTTCAGTCATGGGATGATGTAATTTTAAAATGTTTTTGTATTTTTGAAACTATAATACACTTACATCATTTCCTACATCCTTTCCTTCCTCCATAATTCATCATATACCACCCCCTTGATCTCCATGAAATTCATGGTCTTTTTGCTTTGTTATATACAGATGAATACTTATATATTCCTTAGAAGGAATGCCTAAGTGAAGATGTTTCAATCCCACTTAGAAGAAAGAACAAAATAATCACAGGAGGTAGAGGGAATAAGGGACCGGGGTGCGAAATGGGAGGGGGAGAGGAAGAGGGGGACAGGATCAGGTATGGGGTGAGACAGGAGAGAAGTCAGAGGCCCAGGAGAATGGATGGAAATAAGCAGTAGGTGTCTGTGTGTTGGGGGTGGGGGACATAACCTCTAGAAAGTCCTAGAGATGTGGGATTTGTAAGGCTCCCAGAACTCAATGTGGATGACCTTAGTTAAAATATCCAACAGTGAGGAGATAACCTCCAGTGGATAGACAGGGCTCCCAGTGTAGTGATGGAACCACCCACCTACCTTCAAAAGGTTTGACCCAGAATTGTTCCTGTCGACAGGAAATGAAGGGACAAAAGTGGAGCAGAAAGGAAAGGTCATCCAGTGACTGGCCCAACTTGGGATCCATCCATATGTGCACACCAAACCCTGACACAACTGACCATGTTGTGGTTGCAGACAGGAATGGCTGTTCTCTGAGAGGATCTACCAGCAGCTGACTGAAATGGATGCAGATATGTAAACAGCTAACCATTAGACTGAGGAAGAGTTAGGGGGAAGGATTGAAGGAGCTGAAAGGATGGCAACCCCCTATGAACATTAACACAATGGAGTACTACTCAGCTATTAAAAACAATGAATTCATGAAGTCCTTAGACAAATGGATGGATCTGGAGAATATCATCCTAAGAGAGATAACCCAATCACAAAAGAACACACAATATGTGCACTCACTGAAAAGTGGATATTAACCCAGAAGCTCAGAAAACTCATAACTTTTAAAATGAGAATATTCTTCCTGTGTATGCTCTGTAGCTGGCATTGCTACTGGGGCTGTGTTTAGGATATTAATAATAAGGGTGATGACAACCACATTTCCAGTGACTCACAGAACAGTAGTACCTAACACAGGCCTATCAGTCCTTGTCTGTGGTCTTGTAAACTTGCGAAAATACTGTTAAGCCCTTGCCTGCTGATCACTCCTTGCCCTTCTCCATATGAAAAGGTGAGAATCCCAGGTCCAGGTCAAACGACACAGGTCACATCATTATAACTAGCTATGACTATGTCAGGCCACATTTGCAAAAGCTCCAGATAGGATTTACTGCTTCCTTACATAGAAGGGAACGACAGCAGGTTTGATGTGTGCATGATAGCTACACGTAGTTTACAAGAGCTTTGCAGAATCTGTTTTCCTTCAAAATAGCAGTGAAATATGACAGGTGAGAATGACGAGGATATGGACTCTTCAGCTATAATTGCAAAAATGATATTGTATTGTTTAAGATCTTAGACATGTGGGTTTGAATGCTTATTGGCCATTTAAGTAGTTAAACTGGATTTGAACAAGTTACTAAGCATCTGTAAGCCTTAAATACACCACTCATAAAACAGAGATTTAAACTCCCCAATACTTAACGTCATTGGGAGAATTAAGCCAAATATTATACAAAGAATCTAGCATGGCACCTAAAACACTGGGTACAAGAAACACTCCAGATCTACACGCTACTGAGGAGATGATCATGCAGCCATGCCCTGTGTGTATCACAGGCTAGCAAAACTGACCAAGAAAGAAAACTACATGTGACTGCTCATCTTTTAAGATCTCTGTCATCATACAATATATTTCTAAGCTTGTTTTTACATGAATTTCTATTTGCTCATCTAAGTCTACAGAGTAAGGAAACCTCTTCCAGGAAAAAAGAAAATGTTTGTAAGCAAGTAAGGTAGTATGTCATTTCTTTTTCCAGAGTTGGAACCCACTTAAGAGCGTGGGGAACAATAACAAAGCCAGTGAGGTACTGCTTAAATGTCCAGTCTGATCTCAAGATGCATCACAGGCATCCCGCTGTCTAATCACAACATTCTTCTGTGTGTAATGTAACCCAGGACAGTCACCTTCACACATAATGGCCATCTTCTCTAAGCTGCCTTCATGTAGCTTAGAAGAAAACAAGCCTGTGTTTCCACAGACGTACCTCACTGTTTCTTTTCCTTTGTTCTGGACCATTCTCTGTCTCCTGGCTGTTCTGACCACTTCCTTCCCAATTCACTAATTCCAGTTCCTCTAATAGAGCTCAATTCATGTATCTTTTCCTCTAGGAACATATCCCTCACCCTTTAGACCAATGAACATCTCCTGTGGTACATGCTCAGAGCTGCTCTGTTATCCTCTCTCACTTCTCATCAAATATGACTAAATAAATGCATTATATAATAAGCTATTGAAATCTGAAGTTGATACTAGAATATACATTCTTAGAGGACACAGTCAGGATCTACCTAGCATCTCAGTCTGCCTATGCTCACCCAGCATGTAAACACATAAAATATTTTTGTGAGCTAAAAGTTTACATTCACTATATTTCTCAGATTTTGCATTTGAAAAAACTGTGTAGGCAATAATTATATAATTATCACCACTGTTCTGAAATTTGAACAAATTTTAGATTACACAGTAGTTAACAATACAAATATCCTCTTTTCAAACCTTTGAGAATTACATATATTCAGGATAGTGGGCCTGTGGAAAATTCTCTCAAGTACAGTGGGGAGGCCATAGTAAATGTATATCTTTCTCTTTTATAGGAAATCAGTATTTTATGCTAAAGAATACCATTCCCAGTCAGGAGTGGTGGCATATGCCTATAATCCTAGTACTTGGGAGGCTGAGGCAGGAGACTTGCTAGGGTTGTAGAGTGAAACCCACTGTCAAAGAAAGAAAAAAGAAAAGGAAAGGGATAGCATTTGCTAATTTATCCTACCATTGTTTGCTGTAATTAGCAAGTCAGTTGTTTGCTGTAATTAGCAAGTCATCAAACAAGTTGCCAGAGACAAAGTTGGGCCTGCTTCTTGATCAGACTCATAGTCAGAAAGCAGAGAAGAACTTATGGAGATCATGAGGATAGCGAGCCATCCTGTTCTGATTAGAACCATTTCTCTTTTCTATTTCTCAGTTTATGTAACTAAAACAGAGAGAAAGACTATTTGATGGGCAGTGGACAAAGGAAAAGATGCGGGTTGGAAGCCTCATGTTTAATGTGCACGGACGTACCAGTTCTTTTCCATCCTCTGTGGGGATCCAAAGCATTCTGTTTGGATTAGCTGCTGTCTGGTCAGAGAAGGGGGATCTCAAGTGAGACTGCATTGCATGATGCAGGAGTCAGGAAGCCCCGTGCAAAAGTAATGCCATCATTGATCTCAAGTTGCTTTAATTCCCTAAGCAGAGTTTACAAACTGCATTTTTTTATTATTTTGTTCCAGTAAATTCACTGCACCAGGAGTTGCAAATTGAGAGGAAGTGAGAGTTCCCCAACATTTCTTAACGTTAAATAAAACAAAACTTCAAACCCTCAAAGATTGTTGCCATCTTGCCTTCAGTTGTAAATAAAATACTTTTAGCTTACTAGCTTGCTAGCATTCCTGTAAGGAGTAGTCCTGTCTTTGCCAACTATTTGTCCTGATACATCCTCACCCCGACCCGGAAATGGTTATAAAAGATGCAGTGTTTGTAGATTTTCTTAGGTTGTTTTCTCAGATGATGATGCTTTCGTTAACTGTCACGGATATCATATATTTTTAAGTGAAAACAATCCCATCAGTATCATATTTACACAGCTCGGAGTCAACCATAATCAACCAGTCAGCTAAGTGATCACATGAAAAAAATGGGTTCATTATCTACCACCATGTTGATGGACTGGCTGAATTTAAAGATGGAGGGAAATATATTAATTATATAAAATTTCTATTTATTTTTGGATTTAAGAGCGATGCTCTACCACACCTTGTTTTCTTTTCTAAGTTGGGCAACAGAACAAAACACACACAGTCCAAGCACAAACTATTTCCTATAGCGCAACAGGGTGGCCCTGGGAAGAAGCCTGTTCTTAATCTCAATTTAGGACAAACTATTTAAAAACTGTTGCTTTAAAGCAGGTGCACAGGTATTTTTTTTCTCATCTTTTTTCTTTCAGAAAGCAAAGACTATTTCTCTTTCATTAAATAATTCCTTTCTCTTTAGTGCGAATTGATTAAACAATTTGCTTCTAAATACAAAAATATGGCTTAGGGGAAATATCAAGTTTAGTTGTACTTGACCTTCGTGCTTCCTCCTTATTCTTTATTGTGGACCATCTGGTCTTAGGGAGAAGACAAGTGACCTCTGAGGAAAATGAACAGGTCTGCGGGAAGAACCATGTCGTGAGAGACGCAGGCTTCCTGTGGAGAGCCATGTGAGGGAGCCGACTGCGGAACAGATGTTGGGGGCGTTGGGGGCGTCTGAATCCTTCAAAGGGCTGGATGTATGGTCAGGACTGACCAGAAGCAAGTATACAGGGCACGCCCGCTCTCAGCAAGCCTGAGCCACAGCCAGTGCCCCACAGCTCCGAGAGGAAATTGCTACAGGGGCTTGAGCCATTTGGCTGGCAATTTTTCCACACATTTGCATTCCTGTCCATTCGTAGGACTGTTTATCTGAGGTCCTCTTGGGAAGCTGGAAGCCTTTACTGAGACTTCCTTATTAGAGGGTGAGGTAAATCCTTTCCCTACTCTTTCTCAATACTCAGTACTTTTCCACTCTTAGCTCTCCTCCTCGGGATCCCTTAACAATCCGAAAGCCCGTGTCCATGTGGCTGTAACTGACAGTTGACCAGTGTACCCATTCCATGCAAGGGAACGCAACAAGAAGAACCAGTGCTGTCTGTGGCTTTACCCTCTTGTATATCCCACTCTGACAGTGATTAACACTTAGTTCTTTCATTTTGATATTTTCTATTAAGTGCCTCAGTCGTCGCTCTCTCCCCACTGTATTGCAACATCTTCTCTCTCAAGCCAAGCCTGAGGGATGCAAGGTCTAGGCCAGAAACTCATGACAAACCCTGAGTTAGAACCATCTTTTAGGCCATGCTCAGATTCTGTGCCTTAAATATTTATATGTGACCATAACTGTTTATTTTGTTGTGAGCTATATCTTTTACAAACAGAGTAAATAAAGGAAAGTCACCCCAAAATGGGCCAAAATAGGGTTGAAACGAATTTATGTTTTCTGACAAGCTGGGCTTTTTCTCTTTTTAAATTTATTTTCTCATACCATACATTCTGACCACAGTTTTCTCTCCCTTCCCTCCAGTCAGTGCCTCCCCCCCCCCACCCACACCTCCCCTCTCCCCACAGTCACTCTTCTTCCTTTTCCCTTTGATATCATAGATATCAACTGAACAAGAAATACCACGTCAAGGCTGGGAGAGGCAACCCAGTAGAAGGAACAGGGCCCCAAGAAGAGGCAAAAAGTCAGAGATTCTCCCACTCCCACTGTTAGGAGTCCCACAAAAACACCAAGCTAACCAAGATAACATGTATGCAGAAAACCTAGCTCAGACCTAAGCAGATTCTGTGATTGCTGGTTCAGTCTCTGTGAACTTCCATGAGCCCCATTTACTTGATACCTGTGGGCTGTGTTCTCTTGGTGTCCTCCACCCCGCTGGCTCCCACAGTTCTTCCTTCCCCTCTTCTGGGGGTGTTCCCAAGCTCCAAGGGGAGAGACCTGATGATGGCCTGCAATTTGGGGCCTCTCTACACAATGTCTGGCTGTGGGTCTCAGAATTTGCCCTGATCAGCTGCTGGAGGAAGCCTCTCTGATGAGAATTGGCCTAGAAACTCATATTGAGTAATGCAGAATATCATTAGGCATCATTTTATTTTATTTTTATTGTTATTTTATTTTATTTTTATTGTTATTTTATTTTATGGGGGGGGGGAGGCACTGACTGGAGGGAAGGGAGAGAAAACTGTGGTCAGAATGTATGGTATGAGAAAATAAATTTAAAAAGAGAAAAAGCCCAGCTTGTCAGAAAACATAAATTCGTTTCAACCCTATTTTGGCCCATTTTGGGGTGACTTTCCTTTATTAAGTCTCTGGACTATCCAGCCTCCAGTCCCTTGGCTATCCAGGAAGTATAAGTTATAGGCTTCTTCTCATGACATGGGCCTCAAATTAGACCAGTCATTGGCTGGCCACTCCCACATATCCTGTGCTTCCATTGCCCCAGAACATCTTACAGCAGGATAGAATGTAGGTCCAAGCTTTTGTGGATCAATCGGCTTCCTAGTCACACCACGTGAACCCTCCATTGCTAGGGTCCCTTGCTAGCGTCATCTGATAGAATCCTGGGAGATTTTACTGCACTAGGCTTCTACATTGCCTCCCAAATTCCCTCCAATTTTAGAAACTATGTCCCTCCACCCAGTGGTTTTCCCCAGTAGATCGACACTGGGTACATTTCAACCATTCCAGAGCAGCTCATGGTCAACAGTAGTTGACCAACGTGCAGTGGACTTCGCAAGTGTTTGTGTACTTTTACTTGGTTATAGTTTGATGGACTTTTGTCTGTTTATTTATTATTTAGTTTTCTTTTTGAGTGTGATTTTATTTGATTTTCTTGGTTATGGGGTGGAGGTTTGTGTTGTGCTTTTTTTGATTTTGAGAAAGAAAAAGTTGGGTGGCTGGATAGGGAGGGAGAGAGGATCTGGTAGGACTTGGGAGAGGGGAAGGATAAGATCAAAATATATTTAAATTTGAAAATTGTCTTAACTAATAAGACATAATTAAAAAATTTAAAAAGGGAGTGATTAAACTCAGGTTGACAGATCTACAAGGTTAGTGTTTTTGCCCCTGAACGATTTCCTGTCCTGAACCTGCACCTAACCATAGCCCTAGAGACAGTAGGGTGGCTGTGGAGACATAAAGGACGGACACCCTGTGCACCTAATCATAGCCCTGGAGACAGTAGGTGGCTGTGGAGACATAAAGGACAGACACCCTGTGCATTTGCCCTGGAGACAGTGGGGTGGCTGTGGAGACATAAAGTACGGACACCCTGTGCATTTGCCCTGGAGACAGTGGGGTGGCTGTGGAGACATAAAGGATGGACACCCTGTGCATTGGCTCACATTCCCGGTTGTACATCTAAGAAGCTTCTGTAGGCTGAGTAGAAAGAGAAGCAAATGGAGCTAGAAACTCATTTCTAGAATACCAACCCTGCCATGATTGCATCCTAGTGCTTAATTTATGGAAGCAAGTTATGAATAGTGCACCTTGCTTCTTGGCATCCCAAAGAAATGGGATGAGGAACCATGAGAAAGAGGAAGCTCAAGTCAAGATGCTCAAGGCACTGCAGATTGGGTCTGTGGAGGGCCTCTCCCTTACAGAGGGCCTCTTTAAAAACTATGTAGTCATATGATGCTTGGGGAAAGCACGTTCTCGGGCCTCTTTTATAATAAAGTAATTCCATTAGGATGCTTCCACAAGCCTTATGGGAATATGCTTTTAAAATGTGGATTCACAAAATAGGGAGGAAAGATGGCTGAACAGAGCCAACCATGGGGGATCATGAATCCATATCCCCTGCTGCTCTGTCTCAGCCAGCAGGCTGCAAGGAAAAAAATCATTCCTGGGGGCTGGTGAGATGGCTCAGTGGGTAAGAGCACCCGACTGCTCTTCCGAAGGTCCAGAGTTCAAATCCCAGCAACCACATGGTGGCTCACAACCATCCGTAATGAGATCTGACGCCCCCTTCTGGTCTGTCTGAAGACAGCTACAGTGTACTTACATATAATAATAAATAAATAAAAATCTTAAAAAAAAAAAAAAAGTCATTCCTGATGACTTAAGGCTGCCACCACCCACAACAGGGAGATATGCGGTCCCTGGAGCTCCCACAAAAACAAAGTCATTGCTAAGTATTGCTGGCCCTAGGTCTGCTGGCTGGCCAGCCACCTACATAGAGCCATGATAGCTTCAGCCTGTGCTGCTTTCCCTGAAGGAAGGTAGAGTGGATGAGGCATCGATTTGTCCCAGTGGTGCCTGGTGAGTCAATCTTCAGGGTAGCTGGCACCAAGGTCTGGGTGCTGTGCAGTAATCTAGGGTTTCCTTGGAAACATGTCTTAACTGAGTAGGGCCGGTCTTAGACCCACAAGCCGGTGCCCATCATGCAGCTGCTGCAATTGTGGCAGCGTTGCTTGCCCTGCTGGGAAGCAGAGAATTCAGCTATGGGCTAGAAGCTCAAATATTGAGCCTGATGAGCCTGGAGTGGCAGACATTAACGGCAGGGAGGCATGAGGCAGCCAGGACCTCACACAGGACCTGCCCCGGAGGCCCTGTGTAGCTGCGACATGACACTGAGTCTTGGCAATGGTCCAGTATTTATGGTGCTTCAGAAACCAGGAGTCAATTATGTGAAAAATTCAGAACACCACGTGGACTTTTTCCCTTTAAAACATGAAGACTGGTTGCCTGAGCGTTACTCATTGTACAGTCACCACTCAGCCCGCCTTCACCAGGACTGCAGCACCAAAAACTTCCAGGTTAGATCCTTTAACCACCATGTTGTCATGCCCACTCCCACTGAGTCCCCCAGGGGCATGCCCAGCTGCCCTGAACTACATGCTGCCATCACCCATACCCCAGATCCATTGTCTGGTCATCACTGGGCACAAGGAACATCCAGATTAGATGCACACACACGTACCCCAACAGTCCCTTATGCACGTAGCCCTCTGAGGAAGGAGCAGATGCACTGAGCCTTCTGTGAGCTGAGCTGCACGCTGTTCCCTGTTTCACAGGTCTATTCTTCTGCCACTGTTTCTGCCCACCTTCATCTGTCCTGCTATACCAGGAACATGCAGATTAGATACTTTTCCCTACTCTCAATCCCCTGTCAGCTGTGTCCCCTAGGATATACCCAGGTGGTCTGACACATACAATGCCCCCTGAGTTCCATTGTTCAGCCCTAGGCTGTCCAGGAGACCTGCTGTACCAAGGACATCCAGATACAATCAGAGGGCTAAAAGAGAGTGTAAGATCACAATAAGAGCCAGGATTATATGGCAATTCTAGACTAAGCCCTGGGTATCCAAACAGAACCAAGATACAAGAAAATGACCTTAAATCCAATCTTATAAAGATAGTAGAGGCCTTTTAAGAAGAAATTAATAAATACCTCAAAGAAATTCAGAAAAATACAATGAAACAGATGAAGGAAATGAATAAAACTGTTCAAGACCTGAAAATAGAAATAGAAACAATAATGAAAACACACACTGGGAGAATCCTGAAGATGGAAAACCTAGAAAAGAGAACAGGAACTACAATCACTAGCATCACAGAATACAGGAGATGGAAGAGAGAATCCCAGGAGTAGAAGATAGTACAGAAGAAACTGATACATGAGTCAAAGAATATATTAAATCTTAAAAAAAAATCCTGACACAAAATATCCAGGAAATCTAGGATACTATGAAAAAAAAAAAAAAAAAGAGACACCTAACCAAAGACGAATAGGAATAGAAGAAGATGAGGAGTCCCAGATCCAAGGACCCAAAAATATTTTCAACAAAATTATAGAAGAAAAATTCCCCAGTCTATAAAAGAGATGCCTATAAACATACAAGGAGCTTACAGAACACCACCTAGACTGGACCAGAGAGAAAATCCCCTTCTACATCACAACCAAAACCAAATCTACGGATAAAGAAGTAATATTAAAAGCTGCAAGGGAAAAAATACCAGGTAACATACAAAGGCAGACCTATTAGAATTATGTTCAACTTTTCAACAGAGACTCTAAAAGCTAGAAGGCCCTGGACAGATGCCTTGAAGCCCCTAAGAAACCACAGATGACAACCTAGAAAAAACACCCAACAAAACTCTCAATCACCATAGATGGAGAAAGTCTGAGACAAAAACAAAATTTAAATATCAATCCACAAATCCAGTCCTTCAGAAAACACAAGAAGGATGTAAACTACACTGAAGAAATCAAAGAAAATAAATAATTGCACTATAGCAAGACTAACACACAGAGAGAGAGAGAGAGAGAGAGAGAGAGAGAGAGAGCACATTAACAACTTCAACATCAAATAACAAGAATTAACAATCATTGGTTGTTAATATCTCTCAACATCAATGGACTCAATTCCTTACTAAAAGGCCCAGGCTAACAGAGTGGATGCTAAAGCAGGAGCCATCAATCTGATGCATGTAAGAACCATACCTTAGCAATAGGTATTGTCTCTCAGTAAAGGGCTATGTTTGTTTTTCCAAACAAACAGATTCAGAAAGCAAGCCAGAGAAGCCATTCTAATATCTAATAAAACGAACCTTCAACCAAAATCAATCGAAAGAGATGGGGAAGGTGACTTCATATTCACTAAAGGAGAAATCTACCAAGATAAAGTCTCAGTTCTGAACATCTGTGGCCAAAGGCAAGGCTACATACATTCATAAAGGAAACATCACTAAAATCTTAAATCACACACTGAACCTCTCACATTCATAGTGGGAAACTTCAACACCTATCTCTCACCAATAGTCAGGTCATCCAGAGAGAAACTAAACAGAAAAATAATGAAACTAACTGATTTTTTCCATTTTTTATTAGATATTTTCTTCATTTACATTTCAAATGCTATCCCGAAAGTCCCCTATACCCTCCCCCAAACCTGCTCCCCAACCCACCCACTCCCAATTCTTGGCTCTGGCATTCCCCTGTGCTGGGGCATATAAAGTTTGCAATACCAAGAGGCCTCTCTTTCCAGTGATGGCAGACTAGGCCATCTTCTGATACATATGCAGCTAGAGACATGAGCTCTGGGGGTACTGGTTAGTTCATATTGTTGTTCCACCTATAGGGTTGCAAACCCCTTCAGCTCCTTGGGTACTTTCTCTAGCTCCTCCATTGTGGGCCCTGTGTTCCATCCAATAGATGACTGTAAGCATCCACTTCTGTATTTGCCAGGCACTGGCCTAGCCTCACAAAAGACAGCTATATTAGAGTCCTTTCAGCAAAATTTTGTTGGCATATGCCATAGTGTTTGCGTTTGGTGGCTGATTATGGGATACCACGAAACTAACCATCAAACTAACTCAGGATGACTGTAGAATGGATAAAGAATATGTGGTACTTCTACACAATGGAATCTTATTTGACTATTAAAAACAAAGACAAAAAATATCATCCTGAGTGAAGTAACCTCGACCCAGTGGTATGTAGTCACTTATAAGTGGATATTAGCCATAAAGTACAGGATAACTATGCTATAATCCATAGACACAAAGAAACTAGGTATCAAGGAGGACCCAAGGGAGGATACATGAAACTTACTCAGAAGGGAAAACAAAATAATCATAGAAGGTGGATGGAGGGAGAGAACTGGGTGGGAGAGGGGGTGAAGAAGGGAAAGGGGGTGGGGAGAATGAAGGCAGGAGACGGATGGGAGAGAGAATAGAAATTTATTTGAGGCATTTTTGAGACTAGCTAGACACTTGGGATATAAGAGGCTACTGAGAATCTAGGGGTATGACCCTAGCTGAAACTCCTAGCAGCTGGGGATATGGAGACTGAAGTGGCCACCTCCTGTAGCCAGGTAGAACTTCCAGTGGAAGGAGGGGTATATCAACCCACCCAGGACACCCTCATCCTAAGTTTTTTCTGCCTACATAATGTGCAGGGTTAAATATGGAGTAGAGATTGAGGGAACAGCCAACCAGTGACTGGCTCAACTTGAGACCCATCCCATGGAAAAGAGTCAATACCTGACACTGTTAATACTCTGCTATGGTGGCAGACAGGAACCTAGCATAATCGAGGCTTCATCCAGCAGCTTATGGAAAGAGATGCAGACCCACAACCACACATAAGGTGGAGCTTGGAGAATCTTGTGGAAGAGTGGGAGGTAGGACTGGGTGAGCTGGTGTGGCCAAGGACACCAGAAGAACACCTACGGAGTCAACTAACTGGGGCTGTTGGGGGCTTCCAGAGACTGAACCAGTAATCAACAAGCATGCAGGGACTGTACTTAAACTCCCTACCCATTTGTAGCAGATGTGTAGCTTGGTCTTTATGTAGGTACCACAACCATTGGAGTGTGGACTGTCTCTTACTCTGTTGTCTGCTACTAGATCCGCTTACCCAAGCTGGCCTGCGTGGTTGCCCTCAGTGTGTGGTAGGATGCTCTTAGTCCTCCTAAGACTAGATTTCACAGGATGGTATGGTACCCTAGGGCAGCTTCACCTTCTCTGAAAAGAAAGGAAGTGGGTAATGCTTAGTATTTGTAAGGGTAAGATTGAGAGGAAAGGAAGGAGGGAGACTCTGATTCAAGTGTAAAGTGAACAAATAAATAAACAAATAAAAAATGAAATAAAGACCTTTTGATACTATGAAATATAAAGTATAAAATATAAAAATATAAAAAATACATATATTTTTCTATAAGAGAGAGAGAGAGAGAGAGTCAGTCAGTCCCCTGGAAGGTGGTGATAAATTACTTGGTATTGCTGGGAAGATGGGGTAGCTGAAAGGAATGGGGTTGGGGGAAACCGTGACTAGGATGCACTGTCTGAGAGAAGAATCTATTTTCAATAAAAATAAACAAACCATTAATGTTTTTTTTTCTTAATCTAAACCCTGAGTAGCCACTTTTATAGAAAGATCCCAGATCTGATGATGTCAAGTGTCCTGAATGTTTTAAATGAATGGTGACAATTTCCCATCCAACTTTAAGCCTCCATTCAGCTGTAACAGAAAATAATCACTTTTGTTTTTTAATCACTCTGAAAAATATCTGGATAATGTTATTTTTTCTGAAAAATTGTATAATGTAAATATGTTCATGGTCTATAATGGAAAATACCACAGAAAAAACCACACATGTGGCTGATCCTCCTAATATGTGCTTTATGTATCAGACAAGAGAGTGTCAGAAGAAAGAATTGCACATGGTGCCCCAGTACTAGGCTGAGCGCAAGCGTGTGCTAACTTTAGAAACAAACCCAGGAATATCTGACTCATCCATTCACAGGTGCAAGCATATCAAGAATTTCTATTCTATTTTAACCATGAGAAGGCACCCAGATGTTGGGAATATTAACGCAAAATACATAAATTTAAAAATAACCACACAGCAGTAAATCCTTAGAGTGTTTTGTGATTTTTTTCCAAACACCATCAGGGTTTATATGTTGTATGGTTACAACACAGCAATAAAGATGGCCAGATGGTCATTAAGTTAAGTGCTTTGGAGATGTGAGCTATGCACAGGTCCTTCAGTTAAACTGCCCTTTGTGATTTAGGGCATGAATGACACTTATAAAATCATACTTTGAATTTGTGTCAGTTCTTGTTTTCATGCTGAGTGATTACACTATCCCACAACCTTAATGCACTAACACTCGTGAGTAACATTTTTGATTGGGTGATAAAGGCTTTGGACATCAAAGTACCTTTCACTACCAGAGATTAAAATTGGAAGAAACTGTTGGTAACTTGGAAAAAATGCTTTGCACCCCTTGGACCTCAAATATAATACATCGATAATCTATCAGTGCATGTTAGTATAACTGAGTTATTTCACCTGCAATACATTAAACCCATACACCTTATGTATTTAATAAGGTTGAAAAGGAAATAAGTGAGTCTGTATTAACACTGTTGTAGCCCAAGCACAGAACAGTCTAGAATACTGAAGGAATTCTGCAGGCATTCCCATTTGATGGGAATGGCCAGTCCACTTGATATTGGTATTTTGTATATTCATCTTTAGGCATGTGATCTAGTGCATACAATTATATTCAAGGATATGCTGAGTTAATTATGCCATTTAGGTATTATAAAATTAATATGCTTAAACAGAGTTCTTATCATTCATTATTGATCTTTACCATCAACTTAGATTAAACATAAAATACTTAATTCTATTAAAGAATATATTTTTAAAAAGTAATGTAAGCTTCATATAAAATGGATCCAAAAGCACATAATATATGCTGAAAGACATGTAACATGACCAAAATATATGTTTGTATATTGATTTTAGCTATGTTTCTCTTTGATACAAAAAATCAATTTTTTTTTCATTTTTTTAAATTAGGTATTTTCCTCAATTACATTTCCAATGCTATCCAAAAAGTCCCCAATACACTCCCCCCCAGTCCCCCACCCACCCACCCTCACCCCTTGGCCCTGGCATTCCCCTGTACTGGGGCATATAAAGTTGGCAAGTCCATGATGGCCGACTAGGCCATCTTTTGATACAAATGCAGCTAGAGTCAAGAGCTCTGGGGTACTGGTTAGTTCATAATAATGTTCCACCTATGGGGTTGCAGTTCCCTTTAGCTCCTTGGGTACTTTCTCTAGCTCCTCCATTGGGGGCCCTGTGATCCATCCAATAGCTGACTGTGAGCATCCACTTCTGTGTTTGCTAGGCCCCGGCATTGTCTCACAAGAGACAGCTATATCTGGGTCCTTTCAGCAAAATCTTGCTAGTGTATGCAATGGTGTCAGCATTTGGAAGCTGATTATGGGATGGATCCCTGGATATGGCAGTCTTTAGATGGTCCATCCTTTCTTCACAGCTCCAAACTTTGTCTCTGTAACTCTTTCCATGGGTGTTTTGTTCCCAATTCCAAGAAGGGGCACAATGTCCAACTTTGGTCTTCGTTCCTCTTGAGTTTCATGCGTTTAACAAATTGTATCTTATATCTTGGGTAGCCTAAGTTTTTGGGCTAATATCCACTTATCAGTGAGTACATATTGTGTGAGTTCCTTTGTAAATATGTTACCTCACTCAGGATGATGCCCTCCAGCTCCATCCATTTGCCTAGGAATTTCATAAATTCATACCTTTTAATAGCTGAGTAGTACTCCATTGTGTAAATGTACCACATTTTCTGTATCCATTCCTCTGTTGAGGGGCATCTGGGTTCTTTCCAGCTTCTGGCTATTATAAATAAGGCTGCTATGAACATAGTGGAGCATGTGTCCTTCTTACCGGTTGGAACATCTTCTGGATATATGCCCAGGAGAGGTATTGCTGGATCCTCTGGTAGAATTATGTCCAATTTTTTGAGGAACCACCAAACTGATTTCCAGAGTGGTTGTACCAGCTTCCAATCCCACCAACAATGGAGGAGTGTTCCTCTTTCTCCACATCCTTGCCAGCATCTGCTGTCACCTGAATTTTTGATCTTAGCCATTCTGACTGGTGTGAGGTGGAATCTCAGAGTTGTTTTGAGTTGCATTTCCCTGATGATTAAGGATGTTGAACATTTTTTCAGATGCTTCTCTGCCATTCGGTATTCCTCGGGTGAGAATTCTTTGTTCAGTTCTGAGCCCCATTTTTTAACGGGGTTATTTGATTTTCTGGAGTCCACCTTCTTGAGTTCTTTATATATATTGGATATTAGTCCCCTATCTGATTTAGGATAGGTGAAGATCCTTTCCCAATCTGTTGGTGGTCTTTTTGTCTTATTGACGGTGTCTTTTGCCTTGCAGAAGCTTTGCAACTTTATTAGGTCCCATATATCGATTCTCGATCTTACAGCACAAGCCTTTGCTGTTCTATTCAGGAATTTTCCCCCTGTACCCATATCTTCGAGCTTTTCCCTACTTTCTCCTCTATAAGTTTCAGTGTCTCTGGTTTTATGTGGAGTTCCTTAATCCACTTAGAGTTGACCTTGGTACAAGGAGATAGGAATGGATCAATTCGCATTCTTCTACATGATAACCGCCAGTTGTGCCAGCACCATTTGTTGAAAATGCTGTCTTTTTTCCACTGGATGGTTTTTGCTCCCTTGTCAAAGATCAAGTGACCATAGGTATGTGGGTTGATCTCAGGGTCTTCAATTCTGTTCCATTGGTCTACTTGTCTGTCGTTATACCAGTACCATGCAGTTTTTATCACAATTGCTCTGTAGTACAGCTTTAGGTCAGGCATGGTGATTCCACCAGAGGTACTTTTATCCTTGAGAAGAGTTTTTGCTATCCTAGGTTTTTTGTTGTTCCAGATGAATTTGCAGATTGCCCTTTCTAATTCGTTGAAGAATTGAGTTGGAATTTTGATGGGGATTGCATTGAATCTGTAGATTGCTTTTGGTAAGATAGCCATTTTTACAATGTTGATCCTGCCAATCCATGAGCATGGGAGGTCTTTCCATCTTCTGAGATCTTCTTTAATTTCTTTCTTCAGGGACTTGAAGTTCTTGTCATACAGATCTTTCACTTCCTTAGTTAGAGTCACGCCAAGGTATTTTATATTGTTTGTGACTATTGAGAAGGGTGTTGTTTCCCTAATTTCCTTCTCTGCCTGTTTATCCTTTGTGTACAGAAAGGCCATTGACTTGCTTAACTTTTTATCCAGCTACTTCACCGAAGCTATTGTTCAGGCTTAGGAGTTCTCTGGTGGAATTTTTAGGGTCACTTATGTATACTATCATATCATCTGCAAAAAGCAATATTTTGACTTCTTCTTTTCCGATTTGTATCCCCTTGATCTCCTTTTGTTGTCTAATTGCTCTGGCTAGGACTTCAAGTACAATGTTGAATAGGTAGGGAGAGAGTGGGCAGCCTTGTCTAGTCCCTGATTTTAGTGGGATTGCTTCCAGCTTCTCACCACTTACTTTGATGTTGGCTACTGGTTTGCTGTATATTGCTTTTATCATGGTTAGGTATGGGCCTTGAATTCCTGATCTTTCCAAGGCTTTTATCATGATCGGGTGTTGGATTTTGTCAAATGCTTTTTCAGCATCTAATGAGATGATCATGTGGTTTTTGTCTTTGAGTTTGTTTATATAATGGATTACATTGATGGATTTCCGTATATTGAACCATCCTTGCATCCCTGGGATGAAACCTACTTGGTCAGGATGGATGATTGTTTTGATGTGTTCTTGAATTCGGTTAGCAAGAACTTTATTGAGGATTTTTGCATCAATATTCATAAGGGAAATTGGTCTGAAGTTCTCTATTTTTGTTGGGTCTTTATGTGGTTTAGGTATCAGAGTAATTGTGGCTTCATAGAATGAGTTGGGTAGAGTACCTTCTGATTCTATTTTGTGGAATAGTTTGTGAAGAACTGGGATTAGATCTTCTTTGAAGGTTTGATAGAACTCTGCACTAAACCCATCTGGTCCTGGGCTTTTCTTGGTTGGGAGACTATTAATGACTGCTTCTATTTCTTTAGGGGATATGGGACTGTTTAGATCATTAACCTGATCTTGATTTAACTTTGGTACCTGGTATCTGTCTAGAAACTTGTCCATTTCATCCAGGTTCTCCAGTTTTGTTGAGTATAGCCTTTTGTAGAAGGATCTGATGGTGTTTTGGATTTCTTCAGGGTCTGTTGTTATATCTCCCTTTTCATTTCTGATTTTGTTAATTAGAATACTTTCCCTATGCCCTCTAGTGAGTCTGGCTAAGGGTTTATCTATCTTGTTTATTTTATCAAAGAACCAGCTCCTTGATTGGTTGATTCTTTGAATTGTTCTTCTTGTTTCCACTTGGTTGATTTCACCCCTGAGTTTGATTATTTCTTGCAGTCTACTCCTCTTGGGTGAATTTGCTTCCTTTCATTCTAGAGCTTTTAGGTGTGTTGTCAAGCTGCTAATGTGTGCTCTCTCTAGTTTCTTTTTGGAGGCACTCAGAGCTATGAGTTTTCCTCTTAGAAATGCTTTCAATGTGTCCCATAAGTTTGGGTATGTTGTGGCTTCATTTTCATTAAACTCCAGAAAGTCCTTAATTTCTTTCTTTATTCCTTCCTTGACCAAGTTATCATTGAGAAGAGTGTTGTTTAGTTTCCACATGTGTGTTGGCTTTCTATTATTTATTTTGTTATTGAAGATCAGTCTTAGTCCATGGTGATCTGATAGGATGCATGGGACAATTTCAATATTTTTGTATATGTTGAGGCTTGTTTTGTGACCAATTATGTGGTCAATTTTGGAGAAGGTACCGTGAGGTACTGAGAAGAAGGTATATCCTTTCGTTTTAGGATAAAATGTTCTGTAGATATCTGTCAGATCCATTTGTTTCATAACCTCTATTAGTTTCACTGTGTCCCTGTTTAGTTTCTGCTTCCATGATCTGTCCATTGGTGAAAGTGGTGTGTTGAAGTCTCCCACTATTATTGTGTGAGGTACAATGTGTGCTTTGAGCTTTAATAAGGTATCTTTAATGAACGAGGCTGCCCTTGTATTTGGAGCATAGATATTCAGAATTGATAGTTCCTCTTGGAGGATTTTACCTTTGATGAGAATGAAGTGTCCTTCCTTGTCTTTTTTGATGACTTTGGGTTGGAAGTCAATCTTATCAGATATTATAATGGATTCTCCAGCTTGTTTCTTCCTACCATTTGCTTGGAAAATTGTTTTCCAGCCGTTCATTCTGAGGTAGTGTCTACCCTTTTTCTCTGAGATGAGTTTCCTGTAAGCAGCAAAATGTTGGGTCCTATTTCTGTAGCCAGCCTGTTAGTCTATGTCTTTTTATTGGGGAGTTGAGTCCATTGATATTAAGAGATATTAGGGAGAAGTAATTGTTGCTTCCTTCTATTTTTGTTGTTAGAGTTGGTGTTCTGTTGTTGTGGCTGTCTTCTTTTAGGTTTGTTGAGGGATTACCTTCTTGCTTTTTCTAGGACCTGGTTTCCGTCCTTGTATTGGTTTTTTTCTGTTATTATCCTTTGAAGGGCTGGATTGGTGGAAAGATAATGTGTGAATTTGGTTTTGTCGTGGGATACTTTGGTTTCTCCATTTATGGTAATTGAGAGTTTGGCTGGGTATAGTAGCCTGGGCTGGAAATTGTGTTCTCTTAGTTTCTGTATAACATCTGCCCAGGCACTTCTGGCTTTCATAGTCTCTGGTGAAAAATCCGGTGTAATTCTGATAGGCTTGCCTTTCTGTGTTACTTGACCTTTTTCCCTTACTGCTTTTAGTATTCTATCTTTATTTAGTGCATTTGTTGTTCTGATTATTATGTGTCAGAAGGAATTTCTTTTCTGGTCCAGTCTATTTGGAGTTCTGTAAGCTTCTTGTATGTTCATGGGCATCTCTTTCTTTAGGTTTGGGAAGTTTTCTTCTATAATTTTGTTGAATATATTTGCTGGTCCTTTGAGTTGAAAATCTTCATTCTCATCTACTCCTATTATCCGTAGGTTTGGTCTTCTCATTTTGTCCTGGATTTCCTGGATGTTTTGAGTTAGGATCTTTTTGGATTTTGTATTTTCTTTGATTGTCGTGCCGATGTTCTCTATGGAGTCTTCTGCACCTGAGATTCTCTCTTTCATCTCTTGTTCCAGATTTCTTTCCTAGGGTTTCTATCTCCAGCGTTGCCTCAATTTGGGTTTTCTTCATTGTCTCTACATCCCTTTTTAGGTCTTGGATGGTTTTATTCAATTCCATCACCTGTTTGGTCTGGTTTTCCTTCAATTCCTTAAGGGATTTTTGTGCTTCCTCTTTAATGTCTTCTACCTGTTTAGCAGTGTTCTCCTGCAATTCTTTAAGGGATTTTTGTGCTTCCTCTTTAATATCTTCTACCTGTTTAGCAGTGTTCTCCTGTATTTCTTTAAGTGTGTTATTAAAGTCCTTCTTGATGTCCTCTACCATCATCATGAGATATGCTTTTAGATCCGGGTCTAGCTTCTCCTGTGTGTGGGGGTGCCCTGTACTGGGCGAAGTGGGATTGCTGGGTTCTGATGATGGTGAGTAGTCTTGGTTTCTGTTAGTAAGATTATTATGTTTACCTTTCGCCATCTGGTAATCTCTGGGGTTAGTTGTTATCGTTGTCACTGTTTAAAGATTGGAGCAGATGCTGTGTTCCACTCACCAGAAGTCTTAATATCCT